>NC_137456.1:253098824-254398048 GCF_964235325.1 Thermobia domestica | reverse complement strand
GATTCTTGCAACAGCAACAAAAACAATGCAACACTACGAACGAATCGTTCAACACAGAATAATACAAACTTGCAGATTAATACAAGATATCCATATCAATGGCACCTACAGGCACAAGCTGTTACTACATCGGTAAATTGCTCAACATTTTCCGTTTCTTTTTTTCTTTCCTGTTTTCTTTTTTCTGTTTTTGAACGTTCTCGTATTTATTTACTAGTTTTGCACCTCACTAGTATACTTTACTCGTAACACGGTGGCACCAAAGGCGAACCTGTGATCTATTATATGGAAGACCGATTAGATGCGTATGGAGGAAGCTCGATCTTAAGAGAAGGCTGACATATTGGGTTTCATATTAGGTTTTCTACTTCAGAAAATGAGAAACTTAATTTCTTGTCAATATCTGAAATAAAATGAATAATTGTACTCTAGGGAGATTTTCAATTAGCTTTCAATAATAACAACAAGATTATTCTGAAATTCTTAAGTGCTGTGCTAATTAATTCATACACTATGATTTTGTTTCAACTGATATTAGTACTAAGAATATCAGTTGAAGAGAGAGAATATTTCAACGTATATATACAAGAGTTGTAAAAAAGTTTCTTGGTTGTTGTAGTTTTGGCATTTTGATGCAATCACAATGACACTTGTACAGCACAGTATTTAGGTTGTTTAATTATGGGTTTGAGAAGTGAGAACAAGTCATAACAGGCAGCATACAAGTAGTGTAGCTGGACGGAGGGATGCATGGTGATCAGTTGGTTCAATGTCGCAATTCAAACAACGTGGAAACAATAAGTTCATGTGCGAATCGTGGAAATTTGATTCAAAGATCTCGATTAACATTAAAACAATTTATGGTGACAATGCTTTAAAGAAAATTGGCCTCAAAGCTACACATTTCGCCACCGTAGAAGATAATCAAAACGAACGTGACGGCTGAACTTTGGAAGATACCGAAAGAGAACTTTCGTCCGTGTTTCACGCATGGCAGGAGTAGTTGAGCAAGTGTGTGTGTATTCCGAAAATGCCTACATTGAAAGTGAATAAGTAAATGTATATTTATATTGTAGTAAATAAAGAGCTACACCGAAATTCCGGGAACTTTTTGACTCCCTTGGTATATCAGCAGTTCAAAACATAATACAGTTTAATTTAAGTTGTTCGCATCTGATGTTAATCTGAAGAACCAAGTCTCATGTAGCCTCGACAAACAAAAGGTACTTTAATTTCGAAATTGATAAAATAATTATGTTCAAAAGAGGAGGCGGTCAAATCTTCTAACATGCATCAAAAATATGTTTGTTTTTATTTAATTTTATTTATGTTTATTTTATTATTTATTTAGTTTATAAGATGAGTGAATAATCAGATTTATGCTATTTTGTAATCTTCGAAAATTAGTAGATAGGAATAGTTCGATAGTATTTGTTAAGGACAATATCAATTGTGTTTCATCTAATTTGTGTTTTGGAAAATCATAATTATCTTCCCTTGCTAAAACTCTGTTACAGCGCCATAACTGTGTTTGCGCTTATGTTCATAATGATAATTCTAGAAACTGGCTAATGTATATTCGTTGAAGGAAAAGCAAATTTTAAAGATATATATCTTTAAAATATATATATATATATATATATATATATATATATATATATATATATATATATATATATATATTGAAATATTCACTGCGTAATTTGTTCAATAGTTGTAGTCAAGGCTGTGGTGTTCACTAAATGAAGAAATAAATATAATATAAGTGAAAACAACATACAGATAGGCAACTTTTCCAGTCATTGGAAAGTATTAACTCCCTTCTTTTCCTGACAGCGAAGACTCCCTTCTTTTCCGTTTATTCGTATATTATTCCACCATATAAATGCTTCCATTCAGTGTAAGGTCAAAAATGATTTACAACCGGTAGTTCGTAAACTAGTAAGAATAAACACATGGTCATAGGATTTTTTTTTTTTTTTAAGAATGACTTTCCTCATCACCTGCCAAAGGAAGGCTATATCCTCCTGGTTTCTGGTATATATAAGAGAAAAAATCATAATTCGTTCTATCAAAAATAGAAATGAATCCCTTCTCTGGTATTGTTTCAGTAAAATAGATGAATTCTGAAGAACTTGCTTCTTTCGTAACATAATCTCTATATATATGTATTAGAAGGACTTGAAAACGACTTAAACTATCATTTTTCCTATCGAGTTTTCTAAGGAGTATCAATTATTAAAATTCGATAAAAACCTTATATTGTGTAAAAACCTATAAAAATACGAATTACAATTTGTGTTTAAATAAGAAGTAAAGCATGACCGTGTAAAACTTTTATTTTTTTATTTTACAGGTATCGTATGTTATCAGATCCTGAAGCTCGGAAATTATGTAATACACCAGTAATGGGAATAAATCTTGGTATATACAAACAAGGAAACATCAAAGTGGGAGATCCTGTATTTGTTAGTGAATAATATCTGAAATTTCTTGCACTGGTGATTGATACTTTTATTGAAATATGAGGGAAACAGTATGAAATATTTCTCAACACAGCGATGCAATATATACTGGAAAGGAAAAAATTACTATAATATGAAATCACTAATAATCTAATATATTTTGTAATACGGTGTATAATGCGTGTATAAAGAAATTTAAATTTATGAATATGCTTATAAATACGTGAATAAACGGTGTAAAGACTACAGAGTGTTAAAGACTACTATGTCACATTTATTGAATTGTATACTTATAATTGTAAAGGTATAAAAAGTAAATAAATAAAATAACATTTCATAGAAAGACATTCTCCGTTTGTTGCTTTGTATATTTTATTTCGTATTCTGTTTTAAAAAAATAATCCTTCCTTGCGTAAATATTGCATAAATTTGTTTTAAGAGTTTTTGATGATTTTGACAGTACTAATATGTTTTGCATAAGATTTAGTTGATAATTAGTTGACAAATAGTATTGAAATCATCCATTAATAGAAAATATATGTGTATGTATGCATGTATATAAATCAATAATTCCATAACAACTTTACCTATTACCTTAGGGGGAAAAGTATCCATTTTAATATATTTTGAAAAAAAAAAATGTTTTCTTTGCTGGCAAGAGAAAAATTAAACAGTACTTCATATTGATATTTGAAGAAAATCATTACACTCCTCTGCATTTTGAAAGAAAAGCTCCGATGATTTTGATTTGAGTGGCGTTTTCTTATAATTTTGGGGCGCTGATTACGAATATAACATCAATTTTCCCCCATCACGTCACATTTTCCTGGGAATTGGAAGGTATATTTATATCAATACGTACAAACTACAATATAATATAGAATATATAATATATATTTTCATGTACATACAGTGGTTTCAAAATGAAAAAAAGTTACAAAATACACACAAATGCAAACTAATACCATAATTTACTTAAATATGTACAGTCAGAAGCAATATTAAGTATAGGTCGGGAGTATAAGAAATGATAGCTCCAACCTACACTTAATATTGTTTCTGACTGTACAGTTAATCATACAAAAGCCTACTACTTATGAAACAGTCTCCTTCGTTTTGCCATTTTTTCAGGAGTTACAGCGCCTGTATTGTCCTTTTTATTCAACTAGCAGTAGTTGGCCATCATATTAATGATCCAACCACCTTGATATCTCTTTTCAATATCCTTTAAGTCCTGGTGAAAATGTTCACCGTGTTCTTCACTATAGATACCAAGTTTGTGTGGGAAATTTGCTAAATGTGCATGTAAAAAGTGCAGTTTGACACTCATGTTACACCTAAGATTTCTAAGATCTTGCAGCAACTTTTCCACAATATGTTCGTAAGCAGGACTTCTTGTATTAACCAGGAAGTTCTTTACAACATTCCTGAAGCTTTGCCATGTTTCTTCTCCATTTGTTTTATGGTATTCTCAAAAGGGGGTCGTTGAGAAGTTTTCTTATTTGTGGACCAGTAAATATACCAGCTGTGAAAGAAAGGTCAGCACTTCCTTTCGATAGATACAAATCATGGGTCAAGTCATTTAGTTCTTGCAGATTAAATAGTTGTGCTTTGTCACTGTCACTTGATATAAAACATCGCTTTCTGAATATGAATCCTCCGTTTTTTATTTTTATTTTTTTTTTTTTTCAGTGTCAAGTGATTTATTAGGAGATGCACTACTAGAAGGGCATGGGACAGGAGGATCCTGGTTGTGGATCTTGGTTGTATACTACAGGTCTTATGCAGATTGAAGATTTCGATATACTATGTCTTACTTTGTCCTCGCATTATGACCATGAACTCTAACCTAACAGAAATAACAGTCATCCGTATGATTCATTGGTTCCCTCCATATCATGAGGATAACAAAGGGCATGCTCTTTTTTTTCCTAGCTATCCATAACCTCAAACTTTCCACACATCTATGACATGCCTTATGAGGCGCCCATGATTTATCCTGGTCAACGATTCATTCTGAAGTAAGCTAAATAAGTTTTTTTTTTTTTTTTCACAAAGTCTGTGGTATTTCTCCGCTGTTTACATAACACATATCTTTCACAAATGTAACAAAACGCATTTAGATTGTTAGTGCAGCAATGGGAGGTAATTTTATTTTACCGTCATGTAAACACCAGCAGAGAGTTGTATCGTCTTTGCAGTCTATGTGAAAACAAAACACGGTGCATTACTTCAAAGAGTTTAAAATACATAAGAAAGTGCCACTGGAATTAGAGGTGAAAATAACAGTCGCCATTTTTTCTTGCAACTCAAATCCATTGCAGATTTTAATTTAATAGGGCCAGTTTTAGAATGTTCTGTTACCTTCACCTCTCAGATAACGGGATGATACAGCGTTACCGCGGAAGTAACTTACTTTTCACAAAATAACATAATACTACTGCGAATGATGTTATCATCCCGTTATCTTATCTGACTGTAAATATATTAAGACATCGTAGGACTCGACCATAGTAAAATCAATGTCAATCTTCTAGCAATTACTAGAATATATTCATCTTTTGTAGTAGTTTTTCCCATAGACATAAGTTTTGAATCTGTCGAATTCTTAAAAAAAAAAAAAAAAAAAAAAAAAAAAAAGTGATAGAAAAAAACTTATTACATATTTGAAATCAGTGCAAAAATCCAGTTCAGAAAATGTTATTCGTTTGAAAACATCAGAATGTATGCAGAGCGCTGTTATTAGAGAGGCAGAATATTTTCGTCCTTAGGGTTATAGGTCCGTATTCACAATTTTCTCAAGAAGGAGAATGTCCTAATGACAAAAAATTCTGTTTTAGAATTAGATAAGGTACTGATAATATTGGGCTAAAGTTGATACTAAATTATTACAGAACAATAATATACAAACTTAGATATCATATATCATATCATATCTTTATTTACTCAATTTCGTATATAATCGATAAGAATTGTTAACATTGAGATATTTGAGTATAAGTGGCATTAATTTTAACTTAGTATCACTTAAACATTATTACCATTGTAATACATTTTGTGACATAGAAATTTGAACAACTTTTTTTTTTTTTTTTTAATTTTGGTGTGCTTTTTTAATATTTTTAATTAAGATGGACAGCTGATTGTACAGTTTAGTGGACATAGGAAAGGTTTTTTTTTTTTTTTTTTTTTTTTTTTTTTTTTTTTTTTTTAAAGTTCAAGCATAGTTTTGATACAGTATAAGGTGTATAAGTTGTTTTCTTGCCGAGTGTCATATGAATGTACATTATTTACATAAATGGAAATGCTTCGTAATCAATTTTCCTTATTGAAGTGGGAATAAGCCAGTATTACTTGAATTTCATTATACAAACATCAACGCTAATTCAACACTATCATATAGGCTTCTAGATATTGAGAAGAATTATCTGACCCATTCAGGATTTAGGCAATTTCAAACACACTTAGGAAGAATTCTATTATTTTTACTTCACATGAGGCTCACTGAAATGCATAATTAACAATTTTGTAAACTAATAATTTTTTATTTTACTTGTGCTTAAAACTAGTAAGACCAAACCCAAAATTTCATAACCAATAATTGGGGAACCAAATATTTTCACAGGATAATATTTCTATTTGGTACTAAGCAAATCTAGGTCAACCTTCATGCGAAATTTGGTCAAGGTCGGATGAGCTCCATAGGTCGTGTAGGATACTGCTTTTATTTTCAAGGATTTTCTTTCACCAAAAACACTGTTATATATTTAATCTGTCTCATGTGTCCGGCTGGGAGACACAACATTTCAAAATTTCCGGCTTGGTAAGTTGATGAAGGTGATCCATCCAGTTGATCCCAAGATATGGACCATGAAAAATCTCAAGAACTACTTGATGGATTACCATCAATTAAGTTCAGAATGTAGAAGGTCAAAAGTTATGATTCCAGTTCGTTGATGAAGGTGATCCAACCAGATGATCCCAAGATATGAACTATGAAAAATCTCAAAAACTACTTGATGGATTACCATCAATTAAGTTCAGAATGTAGAAGGTCAAAAGTTATGATTCCAGTTCGTTGATGAAGGTGATCCAACCAGATGATCCCAAGATATGAACTATGAAAAATCTCAAGAACTACTTGATGGATTACCATCAATTAAGTTCAGAATGTAGAAGGTCAAAAGTTATGATTCCAGTTCGTTGATGAAGGTGATCCAACCAGATGATCCCAAGATATGAACTATGAAAAATCTCAAGAACTACTTGATGGATTACCATCAATTAAGTTCAGAATGTAGAAGGTCAAAAGTTATGATTCCAGTTCGTTGACGAAGGTGATCCAACCAGATGATCCCAAGATATGAACTATGAAAAATCTCAAAAACTACTTGATGGATTACAATCAATTATGTTCAGAATGTAGAAGGACAAGATATTATTCCAATTGGTTGATGAAAGTAATTCATCCAGTTGATCCCAAGATATGAACTATGAAAAATCTCAAGAACTACTTGATGGATTACCATCAATTAAGTTCAGAATGTAGAAGGTCAAAAGTTATGATTCCAGTTCGTTGATGAAGGTGATCCAACCAGATGATCCCAAGATATCAACTATGAAAAATCTCAAGAACTACTTGATGGATTACAATCAATTATGTTCAGAATGTAGAAGGACAAGATATTATTCCAATTGGTTGATGAAAGTAATTCATCCAGTTGATCCCAAGATATGAACTATGAAAAATCTCAAGAACTACTTGATGGATTACCATCAATTAAGTTCAGAATGTAGAAGGTCAAAAGTTATGATTCCAGTTCGTTGATGAAGGTGATCCAACCAGATGATCCCAAGATATGAACTATGAAAAATCTCAAGAACTACTTGATGGATTACCATCAATTAAGTTCAGAATGTAGAAGGTCAAAAGTTATGATTCCAGTTCGTTGATGAAGGTGATCCAACCAGATGATCCCAAGATATGAACTATGAAAAATCTCAAGAACTACTTGATGGATTACCATCAATTAAGTTCAGAATGTAGAAGGTCAAAAGTTATGATTCCAGTTCGTTGATGAAGGTGATCCAACCAGATGATCCCAAGATATGAACTATGAAAAATCTCAAGAACTACTTGATGGATTACCATCAATTAAGTTCAGAATGTAGAAGGTCAAAAGTTATGATTCCAGTTCGTTGATGAAGGTGATCCAACCAGATGATCCCAAGATATGAACTATGAAAAATCTCAAGAACTACTTGATGGATTACCATCAATTAAGTTCAGAATGTAGAAGGTCAAAAGTTATGATTCCAGTTCGTTGATGAAGGTGATCCAACCAGATGATCCCAAGATATGAACTATGAAAAATCTCAAGAACTACTTGATGGATTACCATCAATTAAGTTCAGAATGTAGAAGGTCAAAAGTTATGATTCCAGTTCGTTGATGAAGGTGATCCAACCAGATGATCCCAAGATATGAACTATGAAAAATCTCAAGAACTACTTCATGGATTACCATCAATTAAGTTCAGAATGTAGAAGGTCAAAAGTTATGATTCCAGTTCGTTGATGAAGGTGATCCAACCAGATGATCCCAAGATATGAACTATGAAAAATCTCAAGAACTACTTGATGGATTACCATCAATTAAGTTCAGAATGTAGAAGGTCAAAAGTTATGATTCCAGTTCGTTGATGAAGGTGATCCAACCAGATGATCCCAAGATATGAACTATGAAAAATCTCAAGAACTACTTCATGGATTACCATCAATTAAGTTCAGAATGTAGAAGGTCAAAAGTTATGATTCCAGTTCGTTGATGAAGGTGATCCAACCAGATGATCCCAAGATATGAACTATGAAAAATCTCAAAAACTACTTGATGGATTACAATCAATTATGTTCAGAATGTAGAAGGACAAGATATTATTCCAATTGGTTGATGAAAGTAATTCATCCAGTTGATCCCAAGATATGAACTATGAAAAATCTCAAGAACTACTTGATGGATTACAATCAATTAAGTTCAGAATGTAGAAGGTCAAAAGTTATGATTCCAGTTCGTTGATGAAGGTGATCCAACCAGATGATCCCAAGATATCAACTATGAAAAATCTCAAGAACTACTTGATGGATTACAATCAATTATGTTCAGAATGTAGAAGGACAAGATATTATTCCAATTGGTTGATGAAAGTAATTCATCCAGTTGATCCCAAGATATGAACTATGAAAAATCTCAAGAACTACTTGATGGATTACCATCAATTAAGTTCAGAATGTAGAAGGTCAAAAGTTATGATTCCAGTTCGTTGATGAAGGTGATCCAACCAGATGATCCCAAGATATCAACTATGAAAAATCTCAAGAACTACTTGATGGATTACAATCAATTATGTTCAGAATGTAGAAGGACAAGATATTATTCCAATTGGTTGATGAAAGTAATTCATCCAGTTGATCCCAAGATATGAACTATGAAAAATCTCAAGAACTACTTGATGGATTACCATCAATTAAGTTCAGAATGTAGAAGGTCAAAAGTTATGATTCCAGTTCGTTGATGAAGGTGATCCAACCAGATGATCCCAAGATATGAACTATGAAAAATCTCAAGAACTACTTGATGGATTACCATCAATTAAGTTCAGAATGTAGAAGGTCAAAAGTTATGATTCCAGTTCGTTGATGAAGGTGATCCAACCAGATGATCCCAAGATATGAACTATGAAAAATCTCAAAAACTACTTGATGGATTACCATCAATTAAGTTCAGAATGTAGAAGGTCAAAAGTTATGATTCCAGTTCGTTGATGAAGGTGATCCAACCAGATGATCCCAAGATATGAACTATGAAAAATCTCAAGAACTACTTGATGGATTACCATCAATTAAGTTCAGAATGTAGAAGGTCAAAAGTTATGATTCCAGTTCGTTGATGAAGGTGATCCAACCAGATGATCCCAAGATATGAACTATGAAAAATCTCAAGAACTACTTGATGGATTACCATCAATTAAGTTCAGAATGTAGAAGGTCAAAAGTTATGATTCCAGTTCGTTGGTGAAGGTGATCCAACCAGATGATCCCAAGATATGAACTATGAAAAATCTCAAGAACTACTTGATGGATTACCATCAATTAAGTTCAGAATGTAGAAGGTCAAAAGTTATGATTCCAGTTCGTTGATGAAGGTGATCCAACCAGATGATCCCAAGATATGAACTATGAAAAATCTCAAAAACTACTTGATGGATTACAATCAATTATGTTCAGAATGTAGAAGGACAAGATATTATTCCAATTGGTTGATGAAAGTAATTCATCCAGTTGATCCCAAGATATAACCTATGAAAAATCTCAAAAACTACTTGATGGATTACCATCAATTATGTTCAGAATGTAGGTCAAAAGTTATGATTCCAGTTCGTTGATGAAGGTGATCCAACCAGATGATCCCAAGATATGAACTATGAAAAATCTCAAGAACTACTTGATGGATTACCATCAATTAAGTTCAGAATGTAGAAGGTCAAAAGTTATGATTCCAGTTCGTTGATGAAGGTGATCCAACCAGATGATCCCAAGATATGAACTATGAAAAATCTCAAGAACTACTTGATGGATTACCATCAATTAAGTTCAGAATGTAGAAGGTCAAAAGTTATGATTCCAGTTCGTTGATGAAGGTGATCCAACCAGATGATCCCAAGATATGAACTATGAAAAATCTCAAGAACTACTTGATGGATTACCATCAATTAAGTTCAGAATGTAGAAGGTCAAAAGTTATGATTCCAGTTCGTTGATGAAGGTGATCCAACCAGATGATCCCAAGATATGAACTATGAAAAATCTCAAAAACTACTTGATGGATTACAATCAATTATGTTCAGAATGTAGAAGGACAAGATATTATTCCAATTGGTTGATGAAGGTGATCCAACCAGATGATCCCAAGATATGAACTATGAAAAATCTCAAGAACTACTTGATGGATTACCATCAATTAAGTTCAGAATGTAGAAGGTCAAAAGTTATGATTCCAGTTCGTTGATGAAGGTGATCCAACCAGATGATCCCAAGATATGAACTATGAAAAATCTCAACAACTACTTGATGGATTACCATCAATTATGTTCAGAATGTAGAAGGACAAGATATTATTCCAATTGGTTGATGAAGGTGATCCAACCAGATGATCCCAAGATATGAACTATGAAAAATCTCAAGAACTACTTGATGGATTACCATCAATTAAGTTCAGAATGTAGAAGGTCAAAAGTTATGATTCCAGTTCGTTGATGAAGGTGATCCAACCAGATGATCCCAAGATATGAACTATGAAAAATCTCAAGAACTACTTGATGGATTACCATCAATTAAGTTCAGAATGTAGAAGGTCAAAAGTTATGATTCCAGTTCGTTGATTAAGGTGATCCAACCAGATGATCCCAAGATATGAACTATGAAAAATCTCAAGAACTACTTGATGGATTACCATCAATTAAGTTCAGAATGTAGAAGGTCAAAAGTTATGATTCCAGTTCGTTGATGAAGGTGATCCAACCAGATGATCCCAAGATATGAACTATGAAAAATCTCAAAAACTACTTGATGGATTACAATCAATTATGTTCAGAATGTAGAAGGACAAGATATTATTCCAATTGGTTGATGAAAGTAATTCATCCAGTTGATCCCAAGATATGAACTATGAAAAATCTCAAAAACTACTTGATGGATTACCATCAATTATGTTCAGAATGTAGAAGGTCAAAAGTTATGATTCCAGTTCGTTGATGAAGGTGATCCAACCAGATGATCCCAAGATATGAACTATGAAAAATCTCAAGAACTACTTGATGGATTACCATCAATTAAGTTCAGAATGTAGAAGGTCAAAAGTTATGATTCCAGTTCGTTGATGAAGGTGATCCAACCAGATGATCCCAAGATATGAACTATGAAAAATCTCAAGAACTACTTGATGGATTACCATCAATTAAGTTCAGAATGTAGAAGGTCAAAAGTTATGATTCCAGTTCGTTGATGAAGGTGATCCAACCAGATGATCCCAAGATATGAACTATGAAAAATCTCAAAAACTACTTGATGGATTACCATCAATTATGTTCAGAATGTAGAAGGTCAAAAGTTATGATTCCAGTTCGTTGATGAAGGTGATCCAACCAGATGATCCCAGAATATCAACTATGAAAAATCTCAAAAACTACTTGATGGATTACAATCAATTATGTTCAGAATGTAGAAGGACAGAAAATATTATTCCGATTGGTTGATGAAAGTAATTCATCCAGTTGATCCCAAGATATGAACTATGAAAAATTTCAAGAACTACTTGATGGATTACCATCAATTAAGTTCAGAATGTAGAAGGTCAAAAGTTATGATTCCAGTTCGTTGATGAAGGTGATCCAACCAGATGATCCCAAGATATCAACTATGAAAAATCTCAAAAACTACTTGATGGATTACAATCAATTAAGTTCAGAATGTAGAAGGACAGAAGATATTATTCCAATTGGTTGATGAAAGTAATTCATCCAGTTGATCCCAAGATATGAACTATGAAAAATTTCAAGAACTACTTGATGGATTACCATCAATTATGTTCAGAATGTAGAAAGTCAAAAGTTATGATTCCAGTTTGTAGATGAAGGTGATCCATCTAGATGATCCCAAAATATGAACTATGAAAAATCTCAAAAACCACTTGATGGATCCCTGTCATTTTCGGCCAGAATAGAGCGTCAAAAGTTAGAAATCGAGTTCGTCGATGAAGGTGATCCATCCAATTGATCCGAAGATATGGACTATCAAAGATCTCAAGAACTACCAGATAGATTACCATCAATTCTGTTCATAATGTAGAAGGTCAAAATTTATGATTCTAGTTCGTTGATGAAGGTGATCCAACCAGAAGATCCCAAGATATGTACTATCAAATATTTGTAGAACTTGAAGGATCACTATCATTTTTGGCCAGAACAGAAGGTCAAAAGTTAGAAATCGAGTTCGTTGATGAAGGTGATCCATTCAGTTGATCCCAAGATATGGACTATCAAAATCTCAAGAACTATTTGGTGGATCAGCATCAATTATGTTCAGAATGTAGAGGTTCGAAAGTTATGATTCCAGTTCGTTGATTGAGGTTATCCAAGTTGATCACAAGATATAGACTGTCAAAAATTTAAAAAACAACTTAATGGATCACTATCGATTTTGGTCATGATGGAGAGGGTCAAAAGATAGCAACAGGATTCGTCGATGAAGGTGATCCTTCCAGGTGATCCCAAGATATGGACTATCAAAAATCTCATGAACTACTTGATGCATTACCATCAATTATGTTCAAAATATAGAAGGTCAGAAGTTATGATTCCAGTTCGTTGATGAAGGTGATCCATCTAGTTGATCCCAAGATATGGACAATCAAAAATCTCAAAAACTACTTGATGGATTACCATCAATTATGTTCAAAATATAGAAGGTCAGAAGTTATGATTCCAGTTCGTTGATGAAGGTGATCCATCCAGTTGATCCCAAGATATGGACTATCAAAATCTCAAGAACTATTTGGTGGATCAGCATCAATTATGTTCAGAATGTAGAGGTTCGAAAGTTATGATTCCAGTTCGTTGATTCAGGTTATCCAAGTTGATCCCAAGATATAGACTGTCAAAAATTTGAGAAACAACTTAATGGATCACTATCGATTTTGGTCATGATGGAGAGGGTCAAAAGATAGCAACAGGATTCGTTGACGAAGGTGATCCTTCCAGGTGATCCCAAGATATGGACTATCAAAAATCTCATGAACTACTTGATGGATTACCATCAATTATGTTCAAAATATAGAAGGTCAGAAGTTATGATTCCAGTTCGTTGATGAAGGTGATCCATCTAGTTGATCCCAAGATATGGACAATCAAAAATCTCAAAAACTACTTGATGGATTACCATCAATTATGTTCAAAATATAGAAGGTCAGAAATTATGATTCCAGTTCGTTGATGAAGGTGATCCATCCAGTTGATCCCAAGATATGGACTATCAAAATCTCAAGAACTATTTGGTGGATCAGCATCAATTATGTTCAGAATGTAGAGGGTCGAAAGTTATGATTCCAATTCGTTGATTGAGGTTATCCAAGTTGATCACAAGATATAGACTGTCAAAAATTTAAAAAACAACTTAATGGATCACTATCGATTTTGGTCATGATGGAGAGGGTCAAAAGATAGCAACAGGATTCGTCGATGAAGGTGATCCTTCCAGGTGATCCCAAGATATGGACTATCAAAAATCTCATGAACTACTTGATGCATTATCATCAATTATGTTCAAAATATAGAAGGTCAGAAGTTATGATTCCAGTTTGTTGATGAAGGTGATCCATCTAGTTGATCCCAAGATATGGACAATCAAAAATCTCAAAAACTACTTGATGGATTACCATCAATTATGTTCAAAATATAGAAGGTCAGAAGTTATGATTCCAGTTCGTTGATGAAGGTGATCCATCCAGTTGATCCCAAGATATGGACTATCAAAATCTCAAGAACTATTTGGTGGATCAGCATCAATTATGTTCAGAATGTAGAGGGTCGAAAGTTATGATTCCAGTTCGTTGATTGAGGTTATCCAAGTTGATCACAAGATATAGACTGTCAAAAATTTAAAAAACAACTTAATGGATCACTATCGATTTTGGTCATGATGGAGAGGGTCAAAAGATAGCAACAGGATTCGTCGATGAAGGTGATCCTTCCAGGTGATCCCAAGATATGGACTATCAAAAATCTCATGAACTACTTGATGCATTACCATCAATTATGTTCAAAATATAGAAGGTCAGAAGTTATAATTCCAGTTCGTTGATGAAGGTGATCCATCTAGTTGATCCCAAGATATGGACAATCAAAAATCTCAAAAACTACTTGATGGATTACCATCAATTATGTTCAAAATATAGAAGGTCAGAAGTTATGATTCCAGTTCGTTGATGAAGGTGATCCATCCAGTTGATCCCAAGATATGGACTATCAAAATCTCAAGAACTATTTGGTGGATCAGCATCAATTATGTTCAGAATGTAGAGGTTCGAAAGTTATGATTCCAGTTCGTTGATTGAGGTTATCCAAGTTGATCCCAAGTTATAGACTGTCAAAAATTTGAAAAACAACTTAATGGATCACTATCGATTTTGGTCATGACGGAGAGGGTCAAAAGATAGCAACAGGATTCGTTGACGAAGGTGATCCTTCCAGGTGATCCCAAGATATGGACTATCAAAAATCTCATGAACTACTTGATGGATTACCATCAATTATGTTCAAAATATACAAGGTCAGAAGTTATGATTCCAGTTCGTTGATGAAGGTGATCCATCCAGTTGATCCCAAGATATGGACTATCAAAATCTCAAGAACTATTTGGTGGATCAGCATCAATTATGTTCAGAATGTAGAGGTTCGAAAGTTATGATTCCAGTTCGTTGATTGAGGTTATCCAAGTTGATCCCAAGTTATAGACTGTCAAAAATTTGAAAAACAACTTAATGGATCACTATCGATTTTGGTCATGACGGAGAGGGTCAAAAGATAGCAACAGGATTCGTTGACGAAGGTGATCCTTCCAGGTGATCCCAAGATATGGACTATCAAAAATCTCATGAACTACTTGATGGATTACCATCAATTATGTTCAAAATATAGAAGGTCAGAAGTTATGATTCCAGTTCGTTGATGAAGGTGATCCATCCAGTTGATCCCAAGATATGGACTATCAAAATCTCAAGAACTATTTGGTGGATCAGCATCAATTATGTTCAGAATGTAGAGGTTCGAAAGTTATGATTCCAGTTCGTTGATTGAGGTTATCCAGGTTGATCCCAAGTTATAGACTGTCAAAAATTTGAAAAACAACTTAATGGATCACTATCGATTTTGGTCATGACGGAGAGGGTCAAAAGATAGCAACAGGATTCGTTGACGAAGGTGATCCTTCCAGGTGATCCCAAGATATGGACTATCAAAAATCTCATGAACTACTTGATGGATTACCATCAATTATGTTCAAAATATACAAGGTCAGAAGTTATGATTCCAGTTCGTTGATGAAGGTAAGCCATACAGTTCATCCCTAGATATGAACTATCAATAATCTGAAGATCTACTGGATGGATTACTGATCACTACCTGGTAGCAGCGATAATACGAGAGAGATTATTGTTGAATAAAGGTAATATTCAATGTCCGAAAACGGAGAGATTCAATTTAAAGAAATTAGAAGAGAGCCAGGTAAGAGAGGAATAGCAGATTGAAGTTTCGAATAGATTCTCGGTTTTAGAAGATTCGGAGTGCACTAGTGTTGAGGATACCTGGATTGAAATTAGAGATAGCATTAAAAATTTCAGCAAAACAAAAGTTGGGACACGCGGAAATAGGTAGAAACAAACCATGGTTCGGCCAGAAATGCACTAAACTAGCAGAGAAGAGAAAACAGGCAAAACTACGTTGGCTACAAAATCCGAATGAAATAACTACACAAAATTTCGCAGATATCAGGCGGGAAACTTCTAAAACTTTTAGAACAAAGAAACGCTATTTTGTTGAAGCTAAAATTAAGAAACTTGAAGATAATAGTAAAAATAAAAACATCCGGGACATGTATAAGGGGATCAGTGAATTTAAGAAAGGCTATCGACCTCGTGCTTATATATTAAAGAAAACTGACGGTACAGTTCTCACTGATACGGATAGCATCTTAAATAGATGGAAAGATTTCTTTGACGGTTTGCTTAACACGCAACCAAAAACTAGTGTGCGTGGAGAAAAGGAGATACACACCATAGAACCGTATATTCCAGAACCCAACCGAATAGAAGTAGAAACCGCTATAAAGAAATTAAAGAAACACAAATCTCCGGCTGTAGATGAAATTCCGGCTGAGTTAATTTTAGCTGGAGGCGAAAAATTATGGAAGAAGATACACAAACTCATTCTCCTTATCTGGAACAAGGAAGAATTGCCACAACAGTCGAAAGAATCAATCATTGTTCCAATTCACAAGAAAGGTGACAAAACTGACTGTAATAATTATCGAGGCATTTCTCTTCTGTCAACATCCTATAAAATACTTTCAAATATTCTATTAGCAAGATTGACCCCATACGCAGATGAAATCATTGATTATCAGTGCGGATTTCGACGAAATCGATCAACTATCGACCAAATATTTACCATTCGTCAAATACTCAAAAAAAAGTGGGTATACAATACCCCGGTACATCAACTATTTATTGATTTTACAAAGGTGTACGACTCGGTTAGGAGAGAAACATTATACAACGTTCTTACAGAACTTGGAATACCGAGAAAGCTAATTAGATTAATTAAGATATGTTTAAATGAATCCCAAAGTAAAGTACGGGTAGGAAAATTTTTATCCACGAGCTATCACTTCGAAAATGGCCTGAAACAAGGAGATGCGTTGTCGCCATTATTATTTAACTTCGTTCTAGAATACGCTATAAAGAAAATCAAAGATAGCAATCAGAACCTAGAGTTGAACGGTATTAACCAGGTTATGGCATATGTTGATGATGTAAATTTAATAGGGGATGATAGGAGAATAATAGAAAGAAATGCAGATCTTATTAAACGCTTGCAAGGACATGAGTTTAGAAGTAAATGCAGAGAAAACTAAATACATGGAAGTGCGTCGGGACCGGAATACAGCAAATTATGGGTGCGTTAAGATATTAAATAATACTTTTAATAAAGTGGATAGTTTCAAATATCTAGGATCAATATTAACAGAGGAAAATCATATTCACGAAGAAATTAAATGTCGGCCCAAAGCAGGGAATTCGTGTTACTATTCGGTTCAAAATCTCTTGTCGTCGAGGAATTTGAAGCTTAAAATATACAAAACGATAATCATGCATGTTGTTCTGTATGGTTGCGAAACATGGTCGCTTACTCTGAGGGAAGAACATAGACTGAAAGTATTTGAGAACAAGATCCTGAGACGAATATTCGGACCCAAGAGGAACGGGAATGGGGAATGGCGGAAACTTCATAACAAGGAACTGCATAATTTATATGGTTTACCCAACATTGTTAGGGTCGTCATTGGAAGACCAATCGGAAAACGACCATTAAGAAGATCTAGGTGCAGATGGGAGGACAATATTAAGATGGATCTCGCAGAGATTGGAATACAAAGTAGAAACTGGATGCAGTTAGCTAAGGATAGAAGTCAGTGGAGAGCTTTTGTGAACGCGGCATTGAACGTCCGGGTTCCATAGGCCATAGAGTTAGTTAGTTATTTACTACTTGATGGATTACCATCAATTATGTTCAGAATGTAGAAGGTCAAAGGTTAGAAATCGAGTTTGTTGATGAAGGTGATCCATCCAGTTGATCCCAAGATATGGACAATCAAAAATCTCAAGAACTATTTGGTGGATTAACATCAATTATGTTCAGAATGTAGAGGGTCGAAAGTTATGATTCCAGTTGTTGATGAAGGTGATCCATACAGTTGATCCCAAGATATGAACTATCGCATCTCGATATCTCTAACTGTTTTCGCTCTACGGAAATCAGCATGGAAACCTGAAGTAATAGTAAATTTTATCCACTTCTGGTTTTGATAGTGTGTTTCGGATAGTACTGGTATGTTCTCTTGAGTCTTTGGATTGTTTACGGAAAACCGCTTGTCGTTTTGTAATATTACCTTTGTTCTATGACGATGAATGTTGAAACCAGAAATGACTAATTTGGATTACTTCCGATTTGAGTATAGAATTAACAGAGGAGATAAAAACTATTCTTGGGACGCTGAATCGATTCCAAAAAATCTCATTTGAATTCTCTTTTTCTGCTTTGTAAAAGTCAATATCGAAAGCGGAAATAGTAGTAAATTTCCATCACATCATACATAGATAGAATGTTGATAGAATTTTGTGGTTATGATGATATGTTCTCTTGAAACACTTAATCGGTTACAGAAAATCGCTTGACGCTATCTATTACCAGTTTTGTTCTGTGGTCATAACTGTTGAAACCGGAAATGGGCAATTTGAACCACTTCTGGGTTGAGTATAGGGTTAACGAAGAAGATGGAACTTATTCTTGGGACAATAAATTGACTGCAAGATGCCGCATCTTGATATTGCTTACCGTTTTTGCTCTGTATAAATCAATATTGAAACCGATCTGGAAGTCATATTAAATTTGAACCACTTTCGATTTTGGTAGAGTGTTGGGAATAGTCATGGTACGTTACTTTGAGACGCCGAATCTTTTGCAAAAAGCAGACTCTCGCTATGTCATGATACCGTTTTTCGTTTTATGGCGGTAAACGTTTAAAGCGGAAATGACTAATTTAAACCATTTTCAGCTTGAATAATGAGTTAACGGATGAGACAGCACTTATTCTTGAGACGCTGAATCGATTACAAAAAATCAGTACCTCGATATCTGTTACTGTTTTCGCTCTGATACCTGTCGACAGATGGACAAAGCCATTCTATAAGCCTACTGACACGTATGTATAGCATAGTTTGGAAATCTAAGAGAAAAGAAGTCTGAAAATATACTTAGGGTGGGAGGGCTATATTACTCGCTTAAAATCTGAAGAGATTTGAATGCTTTAGAAGCAGCCGCGAAAATACCTTTCTTCACGCCAAGATGAAGGTAAAACGATAATACAGAATAGTATCTTAACAGGGTGAGCAATTGGATTGGAATTAACGCAGATACGGTCCAATTACAGATCTTCCTTACTTTCAACCGGTGACATATGAGGAGAAATTCAGATGATCGTGGAAAAGAAAGTGGAATTCGAGATTCCAATGAATTTACACGTTTCCTACAACCTCTTCTCCCCCCCAAAAGAGGTAGATGTTCCCGTCCTGATGTATTTAGAATCACGTAAAGGACAAACCATTCAAACCAATTGTAAAGCAGAAAATTTTAAAGAGATTTTCTAAGAAAGTTTTTCGAATCACTCCTTTCCTCCCCAAATAAAGCTAGTTTATGGAGAGCGATTATTTTTAAATCTATTTTCCCCAAAACTGCTCTCTACAAGGTTTTGTTTACTTCTGTGGTGATTAACCTTGAGATTTCTTAAGCGTCGAAGTTAGACTTAATTATGAAACGATTAAAAGCAGGCAAGGGAGATTTACTCTTTAAACCAAACATCCAATAGCTACTTTGGTAAACAAAGATGTATTACGTACGGTATCTTAGTTGGATTACCATGCCCGAGCTTCATCATCAACCTGTTCTTAAAGAAAATAAAAAGATAATGCATCATAAAGTACGTGCTTTTGAGACAAATAGACGAAAAAGAATACCGTAATAAGTAAATTGATTCCATTAAGTCACCAGAAGCTATTAAAGGAAGAGGTAACCTTCAATAATAATGATAGTTACGTGCGTTTGGAGTAACAATCAATGTTCATCAACCCATTGTTGACCATTATTCTCTGTGAAAGGCAGGTGGTTGAGAGGACACACCCTAGTGCAACATGTTAACTCTTGCTCTATCATCATTTCCTTATTACTTCAGTCAGGCGGCATGCAATCCCCGTTCCCTCTGTCAAAGAGTCTTCCAGGATTACGGAAGCTTTTCTAAGAGGTAGAGTAGCTAAATCTATTGATTTTCTTTCATTTCTGTCTAGTTTCTTACATTCTTTTCTTTTTCTTCTCCTTATTAGCTTTCTACTTCAGTTTTCTTCTTCATCATTCTTATTTTCATTGTCTCTGCTAGATCATCTTTTGGAAGGTCGGTAGTTTCTAGGTTTAACGTCTGTCTTACTTCCGATTGCCTGTAGTTCTTTCTGTTTTGTATTATTCACTCATCTTATCTCAAGGAATGTACAGATAGTTGTAAACATAATGGGAGCAACTAAAGAAAATTCAAGTTACCTGTTTAATCTGGCATAAGGGCACACTTTTAGCCTGCAGAAAGGCTCTTGTTCGTCGTGAAATGGGAATATGTAAGTGACGAATTGTTTCTAAGGAAGTACTCCAGTAACATTCCTTATGCAGTACAACACTCGGTTCTGTCTGGAGGAATGGAAAAGGAAAGTGCAACACAACTGACCACAGGTGTTCAATCTGCTGATTGGGTGCGCAAGGGGAGCTGTAGTTTATACTGATGTTCAGAGCTGAAGTGGATCAGTGGGTGGTGAGTCAAGTGAGTGGGTCAGTGGCTCATAGGTCAACAGGGCGAGATCCACTGTGACCCACTAACCATCTTGACCCACTACGACCCACCGTGACCCACTCTGACCCACTACAATCCACTCTGCTCAGTACAATTTAGACAGCATCTTCTGAACACTGGTGGATTTATCTACGTTCTACTTTCAAGGTCTCCATTTTTCTTCCTTTTTTATTTGATCCTATTTACTTACCTCAGATGAGTATATCTAAATGAGAAAAGAATTTCAGGTACTTTTGGATATTGATATTTATAATCGTAATAATAGCAATAGGACTTACTACTTAGCTTTCGAGATACAGTCTAATTTTTACTTTTTTCCCCTTTACGTTCGTCTACTTTACCTTGATTCCAGACTTTCAAATTTCATCCTATTTTCCACTGAAAAGTATCTGTAATTCAACAAGGAAATATTGGTATATGATTAATTAAATTGAAACTCATTGTAATATGACCTATGACAAACACTTTACTATTTTCTATCGTAAAGGTCAGATCACTCGATATTGTAATAGAGTGGTACTTGAGCAATTGACCGTAGAAATTCAAACTCCGATACATAATTCACTGTGATACGTAATTTCACAGCCTTGTTTTACTACAAGTGCGGACTCTTTAGTCCAGTGGAGACCAGGACACGGATCATGGGTCAAAGTTGATGAGAATTAGTTTTGGTGAGTGGTGGGTCAGAGTAGGTCCAGTGGGTCGTGGGTCACATTGGGTGGTGGGTCATTGGGCCTACGGTCAAGTTTTCATTGACCCACACCATCTCTACCGATGTTCCTGAAACTGCATATCAACAGCTCCAGCAGTGTAAATTGGCGTATTTCATTTTGGAGCATTGCGTCTTAGCCAGAAACATCTGAATGTAGGATAAATATGGTCGCCTAAAATGTCCTACTTCACCCTTCGTACGGAGATAGAAAGTCACATAAAATAAAATAGACATAAAATTTGACATTTGGACTTCCATTTAAAATACATAGAAGCGTGTTTCAGCATTTTTTTTTTAAATACTTGAACTAGAAGCGAAGAGTTGGGGTGGGAAGAAAAAGAATTGATGATTACGTTATTATAATATGATGTCCGTATCTCGGAATCTCTTAAGATTAAAGACATGAAATTTGGTAACTCCAATTCTCATTTAAAATAATTAACACATGTTTCAGCATTTTTTGATATTTAATCTAGAAGGGAAGAAATGATGTGGGAAAAGAAAAGAAGTGGAGATTACAATTACTATACGATGATGTATATATATATATATATATATATTGGATTCTCTTAAGGTTAGAGAAACAAAGTTTGATATTTTGATATTTAGTCGAGAAAAGAACAAAAGAAGGTGGGAAGGAAAAAGAGGTACAGATTATAATTATTATAATAAGAGATCCATATCGCTGAAAGTTAAAGACAGTTTGGCCTTTAAATAATTGAACATGTGGTTCAGTGTTTCTTGATAATTTACCTAAAAGGCAAGGAAAGAGGTGTGAAGAAAAAGGAATGGACAACATTATTATGGAATGGATACTATTTTCATATTTCGAAATTTCTTAAGTTTAGAGGTATTTCAACGTTTTACATACGGGTTGTTGAGGCAAAAATATCTGATGGTTTTTAATTAATAATAACTCATTTATTACACTACATTTGTACGTGTTTATTCAACAAAATAGGTGTACATGTGCAGTTTAACAGTCACTAAACAAGAATTTTTTTTTAAAAAAAAAAGCCTTACTTTTTGAAAATAACGTGATCCAAGTGGTATCTATTTCTCGCCATGTAGTAAAATGATCTGATGTGATGACTGATGACATGTTTTTCATGATGAGCGAAGATGCTCATTTCCATATTTATCTAGGTATGTGAACAAACAAAACTTCCGCTATTGGTTTGTTCAAAACTCCAGAAAGATGCATGAACATCCCCTTCACAGTGATAAAGAGACAATATAGTGTGGAAGTATGAAGAACTGTGTAATTGGACCATCCTTCTTTGAAAGGAATGGAGAGGAAATAGTTACGGTAATTATAGAGCGTTGGCTATCAATGTGGAAAATTTCCTGATACCCGAGACTTCGAAATCGACTGTGATTCTAGCTAGGGATGGCCAGAACCGGTTCCTGGTGGAAATGGTTTTCGGGTCTGAACGGATCCGGTTCTAGAAGATCCGGTTCCGGAACTGGTTTTTCGGATCCAGGTCTGGAACCGGTTCTTCGGATCCAGGTCTAGAACCGGTTCTTCGGATCCAGGTCTGGAACCGGTTCTTCGGATCCAGGTCTGGAACCGGTCCTGAAAACAGGTCTGGAACCGTTTCCGCTGGGAATAAAAGTTTGTGACCATCTCTACGCTAAACCCGAGCTGCTGGCAAGCTGTGAACAGTATGCTAGATGAAATGGTGGAAGCGACAGGCAGGCGTCCAGGCGGGGGCAGCTTGTCTCATTTGGCTAAATAAACTGGGTAACTGGCAAACTCATTGGCTAAACAGGCAAACTGGCCAACTCATTTGGCTAAACACCCACTGGTGGACCAAAATTTTTTTCTGGGGGTACAAGCGGTCTGGGCGGGGAAGGCACAAGCGCATGGTCCTCTTTGCATTATTTTTGAAGGTGAACTTTGTGCCTCCTTTAAGGGTCTTTGGGGACTTTCGGATCCGGTTCTGGAACCGGGTTTTCAGATCCAGATCTGGAACGGGTTCCTAAGATCCGGTTCTGGAACCGGGTTTTCAGATCCAGATCTGGAACCGGTTCTTAAGATCCGGTTCTGGAACCGGTTCCTAAGATCCGGTTCTGGAACCGGGTTTTCGGATCCAGGTCCGGAACCGGTTACAGAACCAGTTCTGAAAACCGGATCTCCGAGAACCGGTTCCTTGCGGAACCGGTTCCGCCGGAACCGGAACTTTGTGGCCATCCCTAATTCTAGCAAGATGGGGCAACTGCTCACACAGCAAGCAAGTCAAGATTTCTTTTAAGTGTAAGATTTCGTAATTGTCTAATTTCCCGTAATGGTAACATTGCTTGGCTCACCTGTTCCCTCAGATTTTAGTTTCTATGGATCTTTTATTTGTAGCGATACCTTATAATCGAGGATGTAGGTAAACAAATCACGCATATCGGACTAACTCACAGAGGCCGTACGCCCAAATATTGGGGCATGTTTTTGACAGTTTCGTCATCAGGAAACTTAAGGAATACATGGCAAGAAGTGAACACCAGTCGAATGACGTAATCTTCAAAACCTAAGACTTTGTTTTCAAAATTTTTAAATGACTGATAAATGACACATGTACTCCAATCTGTTGAGTAAATAAATATTGTAATGTTTATTGGATTGAAAGGTGGGATCCTTACAATATGTACAAATGTGTAATAAGTGTGTTATTATTAGCTAAAAACCATTAGATATTTTCTCTGCATATATTTAACTTAGAAGGGAAGAAAATACATGGGATGGTTCAATAACACAGGTGAAACACAAAAATATCTGAAACACAAATTGTCTTATTTTAATTTTTTAAAAAGAGTACAAATAACAAATTTCATTCTCTACACTTAAGGGATTCCGAGATATGAAGATTTTATTTTAGATATTCGAGTTGGAATTGAGTCAAATGGGAGTTACTGTTTTTATAATAAGCTGTCCATATCTCAGAATCTCTTATTTTTAGAAAAATGAAATTTGGCATTTAGACATTTCATTTAAAGCAATTAAAGACGTTTTTGCTTTTCTTGATATTTAACATAGGGGTTAAAAGGGCGTAGGACGAATTAAGCTCGCGCCACCCCACTATCTTCAATCGCTCGACCCGGCACGTGTTTGCTGATAATGAATAAGGTGTACCACAAACAGCCGCACACCTGAGAGTTAAATATTGGTCTGCTTGTTTGAAGGACGGTGACTTTTGCTATACAGGATGTATAAAAAATCAGGGGCTATAGACCAATTCCTTTATGAGTAAAAATACCAAATAAATGGAAAGAGAAAAAAACAACTTGAAATAGGTAATTTTCTATATAAAATAGAATTCTTTCAATCGCACCAGCTGCTTGGACTCCACAGTAGTAAGGCACATTATGCTAAGTGTAAAAACAACCTTTCCAGTTCAGTAGGGTGTTCTTTTGGGCTCTCACCATACAAACAGTGCAGCATTGTCGGGAAATGTATTCGAAGTGCTCTAGGTTCTCTCACATAACAATGTGTACGTTCTCCGTGTTATTTTTGCGGGCTCTTACGTAATGTTTGAACAAATTACTGAACTGGAAACACTGCTTTTTCATTTAGTATAAGGTGCTTTACCAGTGTAAAGCCCAAACGGACGGTGTAATTAAAAAAAAAAAAAAAAAAACTATCATTAAAAACCCATTTTTAACAACTTTCCTTTGTTTCTATAGCAACTGAACGCTCTGCTCCCGACTCCATCGTTCCTGGATATTAAAAAAGAAGAAGCTGATTTAAAATATTTATTGCTAATGAATGACAGTAGATAGATAGACATACGATACATCACTACATGAAGGAAAGTTCAAAGTTTTAAACTCCTACCTATTAGTTCATTCAATGCATATAGCGGCGCTGTGGTTTGTTTACAAGAAAATGGTCCATGCTACAAGACTGGTTGTTTCCGTAAATTCAACAAGATGAGGATGATTTTATCTTAATGCAAGACATTCCTCCACTTCATTTCCTCCAGGAAATACCGCAGTATCTGAATGACATACTTGCCACTGCAAGATGTATATTGAATAGTAACCGGAAAGCATAAATTCCCGTTAGCGTATGGTTATCATATTAAAATTATCGAATGTGGTATTGACATTGAGGCGCTCACCTAGAGTCGTGAGCATAATTAAAGAGCTACTTGAAAAGAAAAGAAGTATTGAACTCTGGTCAAGAAAACTAGTAGGGGACAGATGTACTCACTTACCACAAAGATATAACAGTCACAGGTAACAGATATGTTTTAGTTCCTAAGGCCAGTTTCCTCAGGATTTTCCATTTAAAAAAGATCAAATAATACACAAAGAAAGAATTTTCGTCAATGATTTATTGTTCATGTTCAGAAATCATGGAACTCGCTTAATTATGATCAACATATAATTTCCAGCAGATGAGAGGTTAGGCAAAATGTTAGGGTAGAAACTCTGTAGAAACTTTTTTCTTGTTATTTGCTCAACGCCATTTTGCTTAGTTAAAGAGTGAAGAAGGTCGAATCTGTAATAAGCCCTTTTTCATCTATGTCACGCTACAATTGTCGGCTAAAGGAAGGAAAGAGGAAACGTGGTTCCAGTGTGCCTGGTAAAGTCAGCGCAACCACGCCCTGGAAAAATGGATCTCTCAAAGAGTGTTCCTTTCCTTTCCTTTAGTTTGAATCTTCATTTTGCCGGGAAGCTGGCTGTCGTCCTCAGCTGTTCAAGGTCTTTGATTCCGGGACGACGCCTTTCCGGAATTCACAAAATTCAAACAAAAATTGAAATACTTTTTATATTCCTCTCTTTTTCATAGTACAGTACTTAATTTTCTTCCATATGATACTTTGCGTAGTAGTAGCTAATATTTTATCTATACATCTTTCACTAATATCCACAGATTCTAACAATCACATCTTATATAAAGCTGCAACTGAATGAATTATTATTTTAGATAGATGATTCACGTTCTGTAATTAAACCTCCTAGTACTTTGAATTTTAATCAATACCTTAAATACAATGAAGAAAAACATAAATTTAGAAATTAAGCCAGGTAGTATCGGCAAAGTGCTGTTACATAAACTAATAGTTGTCAAAATTTTTGAATAATACAGTGTTTACCAATTAGCAGTACGCGGACACAATGGAGTCCGTGGCATTGTTGTTGATATTATTATTATTATTATTATTATTATTATTATTATTATTATTATTAATAATAATAATAATAATAATAATAATAAATAATAATATAAGCCCAGTCAAATTAGCCCCAAAAAGGGCAGTACCTTCCAAAAATTAGGGGAAAGCTGGAAATGTTTTTAGTTTACTTGGGAAATCCTAAAGAAGAGAAATCTGAGTTTGCACCATTTTCTGAGTGGTGCTTTCGACACTATGACCTAAAAACGGCCAACATTTTGGCTTTTCAAACGTTTTCTTCAGATTTTTATTTACATAACTACTGCTTCCACAGTACGTGTCTGAATTTCATGGTTAGTCCGTCATTCTCTTCAGAATAAGGCAGGCTCCCAAAAACAATATGGAGTTGGTCCGTATCACATGTGTAAAAAGGGAAATTGGGGAAAATTTGGAAAATTTCTCTGAAAAAATTCCCTTTTTTGAAGCTTAGAGCCCTCTGGACCGGTCCTAGGTCAAAGTATGAAAATCTAAAATAGTCTGAAAAATACGCTTAAATATTAGTAATGTTTTTGCCAAATATCACTCCAATATCTTATATAGTAACTGGGAAAAATATTTCCAAATTTTGTCTCAAAGTAGTAACTATAAGAATAGTAATAGAGATAACGAGGATCTAAAATTTCTGGACCGAGTAATATTCATACAAATTTGATGGTTAGTACGTTATTCTCTTTAGAATGATGCAGTTTTTAAAATCCAATATTGTTCATGTCCCTATGACGTAGCAATAAAGGGAAATTTGGACAAAAATCGGGAAATTTCTGTGAAAAATATTTGAGGGCAGTGAAATTAAGATTTTGGTTTCGAAAAATTCGGGGACAACTGGAAATGTTTCTAATTTACTGGAACATCCCAGTATTAGTGACGGAATTCTGGCAAGAGAGATCGCAGCAATGCAACTGCTGTAGACCTATTAAATCAGATAGAGGAGTTTTGTGGTGTGGCTTGTAACGCGACAGATCAGCACGTTGGTACAACAAGTTCTAGAAGAGTGAGACGACACCGATGTTAAGAAATTTTGTGACTGGCTATATGCGCATGATCCATTCCCTCGGTGATACTATTATGTGTATAAGTAGTGGAATGCTGCAGGATGAAAGCATCAACTGCCACGAAGCTTACGAAATTGGGAAATCTATATATATAAAAGAGAACGTACAAATCCTTTGTCCGCTCATCACGCTAATACGGCTGAACCAATTTCTTTTATTTTTGGGGGGTTATTAGGATTTGGACCCTAGATGGTTTTTATCATATCACTTTAATTTTCAATTACCAGTGTCTTGAGATAATTGACCATTCAGGTGTCCATTACGTACAAATCCTTTGTTAGTTCATCATAGGTATAAAAATAAACGTATTTATATGCAACCCGCATGAGCGTGTCACTCGGCGGGTTAACATAAATGACTGGCGTTATAATGTTAACATTTACTGCAATTTGAAAGCGAAAAAGTAAAAATTATCTAAGTAACAAAGTTTATTGCGTTCGGGGGTGACCGCAGCGAAGCGGGGTGAACGCTGCTAGTCTAACATGATAAGCATTTCAGGTAGTAATTTCAAGGAACTGAAGTTCAAAAGAAAAACCGAGTAATGTCACTGCGAGGCATGAACTGTACTGTCAATATCCACGACAAACAGATCCCTGTAAATCTAGATTTGATTTTTAGAAGAATTCGTTTCCATAGGAAATCACAAGAACAGCTGATGTCATATTTCGCATTTGAATTAGCTCCTTATCCATTATCCCTTTTCGATGACGGTGGAATCCGTAAACCACCGAAAACAGCTCTGTATAATATGTTCATTATAGTCAGCGTGACTGATACAAGCAATGCAGATTACGTCATTGATGGAGCATTCCTCTTACACCGAGTTCTGTGGCATACTAAGGAACAATTTTCATCTGTTATTCACAAGTACGTGAACTACGTAAAGAATAATTATGGATTCAATGCTACCATTGTGTTTGATGGTTATCTTGAGGATCCGGCACATAAAAGCATGAAATCAGCAGAACGAATGCGAAGAGCTTGTAAGATGCCATCAGCTTCAGTCATGTTTGACGAGACTATGATGGTAACGATGTCTCAAGAAAAGTTCCTATCAAATGACCAGAATAAAAAGCACTTGTTATCAATGCTCATTGTTAAAATGAGAGCTCAAGATTTGCATATCAAACAAGCTATTGAAGATGCTGATCCATTGATTGTCAGCATCGCAATTGATCTCGCTGAACAGGGTGGAACTGTTTTCATTGTTTGGGAGGAAATCGACCTATTGGTTCTTCTGACGGCTCAGGAGCAGCCAGAATCCTACGGCAACATATTTTTACTGAAACCTGGAAAAGGGCAACAAGACTCTGTGATGTATAGTCCTAGTAACTGTAAGTTGTCTGAAGAAGCAAAGAAGAATCTTTTATTCCTACATACCTTCAGTGGTTGCGATAGCACGTCTGCATTTTTCAGACAGGGAAAAATAAAATTCATCAAAACGTTTGAGTAAAACACCAGCTTACTGAAAACAGTTGCAGCGTTCATGAATCCTAATACCACTCCTGATTAAGTTGCTGAGGCAGGAGCCAAGTTTATTGTGACAATGTAAACTGGTGGCAGTAACAAATCACTAAATAAGACACGCCTTGAACTCTTCCATAAAGCATTATCAAAAAGTGATTTCAATTTGGCATGTTTGCCTCCAACTGAGGCGGCTGCTCGACAGCATTCTCTAAGAGTGTATTTTCAGGTGCAAGTGTGGAAAAACAAATTCCTCAATTGTGAACAGTGGAGTTGGAAGACCACGAAACATGGTCTCCTTTCAATTACGACAGACCAACCAGCAGCACCCTAAGAATTGCTGAATAAGATTTCTTGCACTTGTACAAAAGGTTGTCAGAAAAATTATTATTGCTGCAAAGCAGGGATGAAATGCTCAGTTATCTGCACACAGAGCGAAGAACACACTTGCACCAATTCCTCATCTGAAGACGAGTATATCCAATTGGATGTTAATTCCTACGAAGAGGATGTCGACACGGAAGACCGATTGACTTTTCCCACGCACACGCACAGAAATTCATTGAAAAGCATGTGATTCTCAAACACAGGGGGGGGGGCAATTGCCTCCCCAATTGACGCTCCTAGAATGAATGCAAAAATTTTATACTGCAACACTACGATTTGCACAAATACGAGAATTTTAAGAAAGAATAGTGGGTCGAGTCCGGGTGCAAGCACTTAGCTTACATGAAGTATTGAAACAAAAAGAGGAAACCGAGTGCATAAAACAGTTGATTTTCTGTTACATAGATACAGAATTTATGAAAGAAAATGTTTAAAACCGTAAAAAGAATATGTATAATTCCTACTAAGAGAACTTTTAAAGTGTTTGGTTAGTCGGTTTGTGCTGCAAAGAAGTTCCTTTTAATGGTGAAGAAGCTCAGAAATTGCCAATCATCGTAGGCTGTTTGTACGACGTCGCGTTTTACTGATTTGTTTTTTTCTGTAGTCACGATGTTATGTAGAACAAGTGAAGAGTGCTGCACTGCAACTTGATTGATAAAAAAAAAGAAAAAAAAGCAAAACAAAGAGCAGAAAAAAAAGAATATGCATTTTCATTCTGCAACCATCTGCTATAAATACCTTGGGATACTTGAAGAAAAAAACAATAATAATAAAAGGATGAGGAAGTATGTTAATGCAGCGATTCTTAAACTTTTTTCCTTTGGGGCACACCAAAATACGTTTTAAACTTTCGCAACATTCTGCATGTGATTTTTCCCTATATGTAAAAATGCAAACACATAAAAAATGTAATTTTAAGTTAATCGTGTTAAATTGAAAGTTACTCGATTTTAAAAATTACAGAATTACGCAGAAACGTGCTCGGTGCGTCTGTTTTGATTGTTCAAAACTATAATTTTTGTGACTTAAATCGATTGAGAAGAAAACACCAAGAATCGTGTTACGGAAATAATTTTTCTATGTCCAGTGTTTCTTTCCAAAGAAAAATGAACAACGTTAAATCAAACTTTCCAGCTTTAAACTTGGAAGGCAAATGTGAAATCAAGTCGATTGGCGATAAAATTTTATCTCATATATATATATATATATATATATATATATATATATATATATATATATATATATATATATATATATATATATATATATATATAATATCCTAATCGTAACTATATATAAAACTACATGAGCTGACATAACTTGTTGATTCACTTCCAGTAGGGCTACAATGATTAAATTTGGCGTGACTGTAGCTTTCCGAAACTAACAGACAGGAAAATTGCCAAAAGTGAATATTTTTAATTTTAGGAGATCTAAAGAAGAGATGAATTTCACCATGTGATTTAAATGGGCCTTTTTTTTAACCTATAATCTCATGTTTTAGGCACTTAGAATTGGAATAAAAACTTGAAATTTGGTATGCTTGTACGTTTTCGTTAGTACTACCTAAGTAAATCAGTAAAAGTAAAAAGTTCCAACTTTAGAGTGGTTTTGCAGAAAACTGAAAAATCTTTTCCATGTTATTTATATGGGACAGCTTTTACACCCCCAAATTATTGAGCACTTCCTGTAGGGCTACAATGATTAAATTTGACATGATTATAGATTTTCAGGACAAACCAATAGGAAAATTGTCAAAAGTTAATATTTTTAATTTTTTAGGGGGTCTAAAGAGGGGATGAAAAATTTCCCTATGTTATTAAAATGGGCCTTTTTTGGACCTATAATCTTATGTTTTAGGTACTTAGAATTGGAATTAAAACTTGAAATCCGGTATGCTTGTACGTTTTCGTTAGCGTTACCTAAGTAAATCATCAGAAATAAAAAAAAATTCCAACCGTAGAGTGGTTTTATGGGGAACTGAAAAATCTTCCCCATGTTATTTACAGATATATGGGGCATCTTCTACACCCCAAAATGTTTAGGCACTTCCGGCAGGATTAGAATGAAATTTGGCATGACTGTAGCCTTCCAGGACTAACCGACAGAAAGATTGCCAAATGTGAATATTTTTAAATTTTTAGGGGTCTAAAGTGGGATGAAGAAATTCCTATGCTATTTAAATAGGCGTTTTCTTGGAATAAAAATCTAGTCTTTTACATTGTTGAAATAGGAAAAAAAAAAAAAAAACGATAGAATTGTGGGTTCAAGAGGTGCGAGGGCGTAGGCCGAGCAAAGATAGTGTGTGGGGGCGAAGCCCCGGATGGGCAGATTCAGGAAATAAGGAGAGCAAGTTCACGAAATTCACTGTTGATGCAAAGGCCGATAGGTAAGAAATGGAGGCCGTAGGACAAGCAGACTCGGAGGTCTGGGGGCGGAGCCCCCAGCTAACCAAAGACTAGTTTTCTTCTAAAGATAATTTATTTGCAGAAGATCTTGGAAGACATTAAAAATCGCGCGAAACACCTGGCATGTATTCGCGACGCACAAATGTGTCGCGACATAGTGGTTGAGAAACGCTGTGCTAATGTATATAAGTAGCTTTAGTTAATCAAAATAGTCCGAATATACTTATTGTATTAATGTATTAGAAACACTATAATAATAATAATAATAATAATAATAATAATAATAATAATAATAATAATAATAATAATAATAATAATAATAATAATAATAATAATAATAATAATAATAATAATATGCAGAGACCGCGGTGTATAAGAGGAATTTAGGGGTCTTTGCTGAGGATGCCCAAATCTGGAATTTTCATTTTCCGTAGAGTTAAACCGTAAAATTCTAAATTTCAGAAAACTGTTTGTGTGAAATATAATGAAATGAAATCTTTCAGTTTAAAGTCTCATGAGTATGTCCTTTAGGCTAAGGGAGACTAATGATTAGGGCAAGTGAATAATAAAGGAATAATTGGTGGGATGAGAAAGTGGGAGGACGCGGAAACACTCGAGAAAACCCACAGACATAATATTACCCACCACAAGCTTACTTGTTTGGGGATCGAACCAGGGACCCGACGCACTAGAGGTAAGTGCTCTACCACTGAGCCACCCTGCTCCCTCTTCCTTCATCTCCAACTGCGGAGATGAAACCTATTCTTCTTCGAGACACGAATTGATTGCAAAACACATCTTGATAGCGTTTACCGTTTTTTCTCTACGGAAATCAGTATTGAAGCCGGAAGTAATAAAAAAATTTAAACCACTTCCGGTTTTGGTAGACTCTTGTGGATAGTCATGATGTGTTGTCTTGAAACGCTGAATCACTTGCAAAAAAAAATACCGTTTTTGTTGTATGACGAGAAACGTTGAAACTGGAAATGGTTAATTTGAACCACTTCCGATTTGAGTAGAAAGTTAACGGAGGAGATGAAACTTATCCTTAGGACTCTGAATCGATTGCAAAAAATCACATCTCGATATATTTTCCTGTTTTTGCTCTGACACCTACCGACAGACGTACGTACGAACGGACAATAGTGTCTTTTGGAAGTCTAGAAACTTCGTAATGACGGGGGTCACAAAAGGAACATCGTCCCTGCGAGTAGAATTCGTTTTCAATATTATTGTAATAAGAGTATGTGGCTGATCCGGCCAACTGCCCGTTACGTACGCCACTGAGAGCAAGAATATGTATCAATTTCCATCTTTGTCCCCATTTAATATAGTACAGTGAGAGTACTCCTAATTTCATGTGAGTGAGATTGTGACAAAATAAAATGTATAAAAACAAACTATCGTGATGATTTTCTTGTGTGTATTGGTTTCCACAAATCGTGTAACAAATGCTTGCTATTTGTAACATAAAAGAAAAAGTCATGAAGACGATTACAATTTGGTAAAGAGGTTATTGCAGCAGAGTTACAGAATGGAATACAATGGAGGAAATCTGTGTTCATTTCCTGTTAGTGCCTGCACAAGAGAAAAAAAGTGGCAGCAATTAATCAACTGAGAGATATTGTATTGGCTGACCGTTCTATAAGAATTTCAGAAAATTCCCTGAAGTGGTGGTTCGCAAATTGTAGCATACCTCCATGCCCTTGACATGTTAATGTCATGTTTATTATAAATTTAATTCAGCGTAAATACACATTTAAGTCGATAGGCAAACATTTCTTTTCTTTTCTTTTCTTTTTTTTTTTTTAAACATTATTCGAGGGAGTATAAAGATCCTAAAACGAAACCATGAACTTGTCAATATGCACAAGTAAACTTTACCTTTGCTATTTATATCACTGACACATATTTATCGCCACGAATCAGTCTGGTATACAAGTATTCCATGAAGAGTTCGATTTCTAACAGAATTGAGATTTATGTCATTCTGGGAATTATTTTGTAGCTCATCGCCAACTGCCTAAAAATGAATCTTCTCCTAGTAACATTTTAAAGTTAATTAAAACATTTCTTCTGAGAGAGTTTTGTAAACGTTTACTAGTTACATTAAGTTTATATGCGCGTCCTCAGTTTGAATCAGCACGGGAGATTCGAACTCGATTCCGAGCTCTTAGCGTAGGAGACCCGATTTCGATTCCCGGCGCGAGCTCATGTGGTTCGCATTCCACGTTAATCAGTAGGTCTCGTCTCATATAGCCTCGATGCTGCAAGGGACGTTAAACTCAAAATCAACTCAACTCAACCAAATTCGATTCCCGGTATGAGTTCATTGTGTGGTTCGGATCCCAACGTAAGTTGTAAGTCTGTGTCATATATCCTTGATGCAAAGAGAAACTTTAAACTGCAAACAAACCAAACAATAAAGCCGTTCTCAATTCGTATATTATTCGTCTAACATATTTCAATTCATATACATAAAAAGCAACTCTTGTAACTATTCTTGTGTATCCGACAAGAGTGTAATACTTTACAAAATACAACAATTCTATTTACATTGTTTTCTTTGATATGCAATTTTCAAGCTTTTTAAATTATTATCTTAATATATCTTTCGTTATTTAATTCCAAACTGCTTTCTGTTTTTTACATGATTTATCTCTCTTCCTCTGTACGCTTCAGAGGATTTCTCGTAAAAGTAAACTTTCATAAAACATTAATTCCTGGAATATATTTAAATTTTTATGATATAATGAATCAAGATGGCTTTTTTTAAAAGAATGTCGTTATATGGTTCTGCTATTTCCCTGAAGGACGGACGTTTAGTTATCATATGTTACATATTAAAGTAAAAAACATACAAATAATTTTTTCCGGTTTAATAATATTACTTTTTCTTAAATGGATGAAGAACATACTTGTTATGGTTTTATTTACTTATTGAAGTAACCATAAAGAGATGAGATATTCGTGAGTAGTTTAGTTGTTAAGTAGTATCACAAAATGTTTTTCTTCTTCTCTCTTGTTTTCAGTAAGTGATTACTTATTTTAAAGTAGGCTGCACGACTAAAACAATTTTACTCTTAAGCTTTTGTATGGACGTTCATTAAAATAACTAAAAAGGAGTGCTTTGAAATAATCTAGAAAGCTTTTGTTTTCACTTCTAGATATGTAAAAAAATATATATAGAATAACGCATAACGGAAAAAATCAAAGATGATACATATACTAACTGATAGTTCTGATTAATCTGAACAAAATTATACGTGTTAGTGTAGATCTTTATGTGTAGTTTCCGAGAAAACCAACGAAAATGATTTTTTTCCTCTGCAAATCTAAAAGTTAAAAGAAAATGAAATCTTTCAATTTTACGTCCCACGTTATGCCAGCTAGGTTAAAGGAGATGGTGACGATGAGAAATGAATGCAATGGTAGAATGAATATAGTGAAAGGACACGGAATAACGCCGAGAAAATCCACGCACACGGTGTTTGTCTACCACAAGTTCCACTTGACGCGAGCTGGAATCGAACCAGGGACCCCTCGAAGCAGAGGTGAACGCTCAACCACTGAGTCACCGGCAGCTCCATCTAAAATTAATGCTGAACAATAATCACACTGCTTACTAAAATGAAACTAATACCGAAATACGCCCTCATCAAATTGCCATTGTGGCAGTTACAACGTGGTAGAACGCAGTATGGTTAGAGAGAGAATGAAGTCCAAAATTATGATTAGCTCTTAAAACTTTATTTTTTGTTTAACTATAATATTACCTGAAGATAACCATAACACATGTAAAAATTGATAGATCACATTGAGCTGAACAACATAAGTTGCTGAAGCACAATTCTCAAGCGTAGTTTTTGAGAAAATCTTGAAAAAAACTTATAGCGCTGAAAAACCGAAAACTATGCCGTTTTTGCCATTTACTGGTATTTTCTTTTCAATTCTGGAACATATTGTTTATTTATTTATATATTGCATATCTAAAGAAATATACTGTCAAGTAAAAGATTGTACTTGTAACATTAACACAAATATTCTTACAGTGACACAAATACTTCTAACAGTAACACAAATACTATAGTAACACAAAAACTCCTACAGTGACACGAATATTCCTAACAGTGACAGAAATACTCCTACAGTGACACAAATACTACTACACTGATATAAATACTCCTGCAATGGCACAAATACTCCTACAGTTACACAAATACTTCCACAGTGACAGAAATACTAATACAGTGACATAAGTACTCCTAACTGTGACACAAATATTTCTAAAGTGACACGAATATTCCTAACAGTAACACAAATACTCCTACAGTTACACAAATACTCTCACAGTGACATAAATACTATTACAGTGACACACAAATACTAGTAGAGTAACACATAAAACATATTCCTAACAGTGACACAAAATGCTTATATTTCTGCACTTCCTCGTGTATGCAGTTGTAAGTTTATTTGTTGGGGTACGTAAGTAAGTGTCTTTTACCCCCTATGTGTGATGATCATAATTCTATCATCCACAACTTCTATTTTCACTCCAGTAGCATTTCTTTGTTGTACAAGCCTATCAACTAAATAGTGCTAATTTCCTCCATTAAAAAGGAAAAAAAACTGCAGGTAACTGGTTCTGCAAATGGCTGCCAACGAAATATATTTTTCAATAAGAACAAAGCATACATACTATTGTGCTACCAAAATGTCTTGAGCCGTGGCAAAAATGCGAACTAACACACCCTCACACACCCACGCGTTGAGCCAATAAGGGTTCAGCTGTTGCTAAGCGAGAGAAAGCGAGTGGAATACCTTCAGCCGATAGCAGCGCTTGCAACGGAAGACTAGCGATCAAGTGAATCTGGCATATCTATAGATGGCAAATCCCAGGTGTAACATAATTAATTTTGAAATAATAATACGTCGGCGGCAATTCAAAACCTGCTATGTGCATTTTGCAGGAGAAGCGAAAAACAGTATCCTGGTTAGCTTTTTGGCTTTATAAAAGTTACTTGAGAAGGTACCAGTTACGTGCAGCATCAAATATTACTTATAACATCACTTTTATAAAGCCAAAAAGCTAACCAGGATACTGTTTTTCGCTTCTCCTGCAAAATGCACATAGCAGGTTTTGAATTGCCGCCGACGAATAATAATTCCATTATATTTCCCGACATTTGTGTATATATTCATGTAACATTCAATCTGTACATTGTTTTAGTTTGTTTTGTGCTATATGTTTTGAACTGATTTACCTTTAGAATTATTAATATAGATAAATACAAAGCGTTAACATACTACATCATAGTTGTTTTTAGAAACTTTTTTTGGAAGGATATTATATATTTACCTTAATATTATCTGATTCCTATCGATCATGAAACTAAAATACTCATATTAGTGTTAATATACTTTACGATAAGGTCCCTCTAATAGTACAAAACATTTAACATTTTAGTTGCTTTTTCATGCTAATTTTGTCAAAAGTTACTATGACGGAACTACAGGAATGGAATTATGTTTTTTTTTTTTTTTTTTTAAATAAGTCAGTGTTTCTAACACAACATTGCACTCCTTGCTGCTTTAGTGGCTAGTATGTTCACGAAGACTTTGGTTCAATTCAAATCGGAGAGCTTAGAACGAACTACACTGGTTTATATCCCACTTTAAATTGTAGGTTTTGTCATAAACAGCCTCGATGTTGATTAAGGACGTAAATACAACTCAAACAAACACAGTTATTTTGATGTTGTAAATTTGCCTTGAAAATAGGTCTAAGTATTGTCCATGAGACGAGATAAGGCTATTGCAATAGATACAGATATACTTATCGAGACGAAACAGAACTTCCGTGGCACCTTTTCGAGATGACCAGCTTCTTGTTATTGTAATAGAGTAAATCTTGTTGTTTTTGGGTGGAAGAAATTAGATAATGACTTAAATTTTAAAGAAACTCAATCATTGGTTGCGAAGGATCCGTTCCCTCCTCCGTTACTGAGGTGAGCTCGAGCTTTTCAGCGTTGTCCACGAAACAAGATGAGAAATAAGGTTTCCTTCTTTCGTCTCCTAAATTTTGTAGAAGTCTAGTGTTGTCTCGATTCTCGAAGAATTCTTTTTCGTCTTCAAAATTTTCTCATCTCGTTTCGTAAATTTATGTACAAAATTTATGGCGTGATTTTTCTCTTATTTTCGTCCAGACATTATCAGAATCCTCTGCGTCATGAGAGATCAACATAAGATGCGGTATCATCATCATCATAGGTATTCCGCCATTATTGGCAGGTTACTTGCTGCAACTGAGAAGCTTCCATGAGCCATGGTCTTCTGCTAACATCTTAGTCTTGACGTACGACTTCTCTGGTATCATATCGTTCATTAATTGTAGTCTCCTTCGCCCAGCCCCTCTCTTTCCTACCACCATACCCTCTAGCACATCCCTCATGATACAGTTCCTTCATAGATAATCAATTTCTCTTCCTATTCTTAATAATATCTAAAATTGTTCTTTTCTCTCGCACCATTTGTAATTCCGTTTCATTTATTTTACGCTCCACCCAGATAATTCTCTCCATTCTTCTCCACACCCACATTTCGAAAACTTCCAGCCGTTTTTCATAATTTTTTTCGTAATATCCATGTTTCTGCATTAAACATTTTGAGTCTTTTTCTCAAGTCTTTATTCAAAATCTCACAAAATAGACTTTTCTCCCTCCTAAAGGCTTCTTTCGTCATTTCTATCCTTGCTTTTATTTCACGTTCACACTTCATATCATTACTAATAGTACTATCCAGATATCGAAAACTAGTCACCTGTTCTATTTTCTCCCTCCCCCCTACTTTTATATTTGGTACCGACAGCTTCGTTCCAATCACCATGGCTTTTCTCTTTCTAACATTTAACCTTTATTCCATATTCTTTACAGTCCTTCCTCAAGTTTTTTTTTTTTTTTTTTAACGTCTTATTGATTTCCTCTAGAGCTTCAACAACAAGCACCATATCATCTGCATATCGTCACAAAATTTTTCTCATGTTATTTTGTAAGTTTTATGTACAAAATTTATGCCGTATTTTTTTTCTTAGTTTCGTCCAAACATTGTCAAAATCCCTATGCGTCACGAGGGATCCACAAAGGAAGTGGTATCGTAACATTTAAGTCACATTTACGATTGGAATATATTGTGTGATGATTTGCGTATCTTTAAACTTTGATAAATGGTATTCATTATGTAGGTACAATCATTTTATCTAGCTTTTTTATATATGAAGCATGTAAGATTAAAACAGTGTGTGAGATCTAAGACTTTCGTGAACTAATTTTGCTTACGAGATTCGTAAAATTTCTCGTTTTGCCTTTATTGTTATGTTTCTAGTATTCTTCACTACCTACTAGAAATAATTCCCGAAATGAGTAATTTTAGGAAGGATTATATGTGTTTTCGCATTAGACATGACCAAACATATCTCTTAGTGTTCTACCTTGTGAGTTGAAGGAAAGCTGAATATGAATTTCAGCCACGTATAGGAGCCAATTCGCATAGTCCTCCACTTCAAGCACTGATAGATATATATGTGACAATGATAGATATTGTTGAATGTTAATGCATATGTACTTCTGGTATACAAATGTGAACGTCATCTATCTTCTTTCCCCAACAGATTTTCCCCTGAGGACATGAAGCAAAAAGAAATTTGACAACGTCGAGGACAATATTTGCGTGATCTGAATCATTTTAGCCGATACCCGTGGTGGGGTGAGGTTAGCCACCGGAAGACCAAAATATGTTCCCTCTCTTCGGGTGACGCCATCAATGTTCCCCCTTGTCCTCCGCCCAGACAATAACTACTTCGGCGGCTTCCTTACTCTCTCACTTGGATGTTTTTTTTTTCCTTTCACATCAATGTGTCGTGTAACGAAAATTAATTGTTTTGCAGACGCGGGAGAGTTTCCTCCTAAATTGGAATCTTAAGACTAGAAGCATCCATCAGAAGTCACGGAAAGGGATGTCCTTCGCCATTTATTTCTTCGGATGCTGTAGAAATTCAAAATTTGGTTTATAAAAAAAAGTGCACTTTACATGCCTTGAAAGGATTTTAAAACTATATTTTCAACAAGTAGAATTATGTTTTTATTATTATTATTATTTAAAATTAATTTTTCTCTCTCCCAAAGTAGGAGACCTTTAGAAAGTTGCATCTTCTCTCCAGCCAGCAACTTTAGATAATCTAGAACAGTGGTATTTAACCTTCCCCTTTTTTTATCTTTCGCGTTGTTACGTACTCTTTTACGTAACGAAGCTTTTCAATTCAAGCGTCTTCCTCTAGATTTAATTCAAATTATAGATAACCATAGCTAATAATTTTGTTTTACTATAAACCGGAGAAACTTGTTATACATTTAATAGATCTATGCTACAGAATAGAACTATTTTATAGAAGTACATTGTTTTAATTTTTACGTTCCCCCTGAAAAAAATCATTCCGTACTTCCTGGGAATACGCGTACCACAAGTTAGATACTACTGATCTAGACTAGTTGAGTTGAGTTGATTTTGAGTTTAACGTTCCGTTCAGCAGCGAGGCTATATGAGACGTGGACCTACTGATTAACGTGGAATCCGAACCACATGAGCTCCCGCCGGGAATCGAACCCGGGCCTCCCACGCCAAAGGCGCGTACGCTAACCGCTTAGCCACGGAGGAGCTCAGATGATCTAGACTAGTGTTTCTCAAACTGTGGTCTTTGAAATATGTCCTTACGGTCCTCTTAAATTGAACATTAGTTCAAAAAAAAAGAGACAGAAAAATAAAATGCAAGTAAATGCGTGTCTCGCACTATTATTGAGCATCTAATTATACAATTAAATCAGAGTATACTAAATCTAATAGTTTATAAAGATAAATTATTATGAAACATACTTGATAGCCTTCAATTACATGGATAGAAAAAATGCTCTGTAACTTGGAAGAGTCCTACGTTAATCTGGTAACTTTCGGACCAAGCGGGCGACAGTAGAATACACCATGCTGCAAACATGGAGTCAGCTGAAGGGCACGCACGCACCCCCCTTGTAGGAAATAGACTGAAGAGTGTTGGTACTGGCGGCGTATAATTTGTACATGCAACAGGACGCTACGTATAAGAAAATGTTGGTGGGAGTTGGTATCAAACCAGGGACCCCAAGATGTTCGCGCTGTATCACGGAGTTATCGCAGATCACAATGTGAAAAGTAAAGCAGTGAATAGTTATAGGCTACCATGTATATTTCCAATCATAGACTAATGGAACTATAAGGAACACTAAGAAAACACAATACTGAAAAAAATATAAGCCATGTTTATATTGTTGGTCATAGAACAATACAGGAAATAGATACGACAACAGGAAATACTAAATAGTGACCAGTGTTAAGGACAACTTCACAGTCACAGCTGGAAAAGGGATGCGTTCCCTACTGGTAACAACGAATTGGAGTGGGGCGAGGCAACTATCTATATTCTACTACAATTAATTAAGGACAATACACCTGAGAGTTACATGAAGTATGAGTGTTGTCTGACTTTCCTGTCCAATTACGCTTTCGCTTTGCCTGCAAATCTCAACAGTTATTTCAGTGTGTGTATGCTACAGCGGGACGAATTGATTCTGTCGAAATGCCCTTTACCAACCAGTACCAACAGAATTCTGGTAAGAGATCGTATATACAGACAATGCATGGTGTGAGGTCCACCTCATAACTGGCGTGGAACATGGAATCAACGATGTCTGGATATAATTGCTCTCTCTAGCTAGCCAGGACTCAACTTTCTTCTCAGTGTGTTAAAAATAATAATAATAATAATAATAATAATAATAATATGTATACTGGTAAAGAGTGAGGGTGAGTTTCGCAGAGTATTCCTCACTAATACAAGTGAGATATATATATATAGTCGTAAAAATCGTCCTTCGTTTGAATTTTCTCTCTGTTATTATTATTATTATTATTATTATTATTATTATTATTATTATTATTATTATTATTATTATTAAGAATTCTGCCTCCTGGGACCAATGAGGATTTTTTTTCAATTTTAGATTTGGGCTTGGAAATGTTTCTTCCTCTTTTCTCGATCTTTCAGCTCCCTCTTTTAACTCCCAATATTTTCTCCTATCTTTCAAATCATAGATCGGCTGTGTTCTTTTTCTTCCTATTCCTCGCTTCCCTTCCATATTTCCTTACGTGGCGGTGTGAAGAAGACAATTTCTTCGCAAGATGTGTCCAATCCAATTGGCCTTTCTACGAAGGATGGTGGCTAGAAGTGTCCTCTTCTCTCCTATCCGTTTTAAAACATCTTCGTTTGTTGCTTTCTCTGTCCATTTTATCTTCTCCATCTTCCTCCAACACCACATTTCGAAGCCCTCTGAATATTTCTTGTCTAACTTTAACTATACGAGTCCAATGCTCCATATATAGCACTTGACCAACAGTCCAATATTGAGCCTGCTAGTTAAGAGTGATCATTTCTTGTTGAATGCTTTCAGTATAGCAATTCTTGACCTGATCTCTTTGGTATAGTAAAAGTCTCTCGTCAAAATACTTCCCAAGTATACTTGAAATTATCGACCTCTTCAAGCTCCCTTTGTTCTACTCTGATTCGTAAGGGCGTGTTTCCACGGGATATTCTCATTACTTTCGACTTTTCGATGTTAATTTCCATTCCATATAGTTTTCCAGTACCAACTATTTTGTCAATCATCCCTGTAGTCCTGCTTCGGTTTTAGCTATTATAACCGTATCATCTGCATACCTGATCTTGTTAATGATCTGCCCTCCAATCTTGAAATCTTCAATTCCCATTAATGCTTCCTTCATTAAACATTCACTGTAAATGTTGAATAATTGGGGTGACAAACTACATCCTTGTGTGACTCGTCTTCCAATCTCCACACTATTGGTTTCTCCTTCATTCGAGCGCAACTTCACTCGTTGTTCTATGTACAGGTTTTGAATGAGTCGTCTATCTCTCCAGTTGACTCCGATTTCTTTAAGTATTTTCAGAAGTTTTGTCCAACTGACGGTCGAAAGCTTTTCGCCAGTCGATGAAGCACAAACACAACTCTTCCTTTACACCAAGAATTCTTTCTGATATATTTCTCATCAATCCAATAGCATCTCTGGTGCCTTTTCCTTTCCGGAATCCAAATTGATCTTCTTCTAACCTCTTATCTATCTTACTTTCCAGTTGCCTGTTCAGTATACGTGCAATGATCTTTCCAGTGTGGGAAGTCAGGCTAATGGTTCTGTGATCGCTGCACTTCTTTGGTTGCTTTTTCTTAGGCAATCCAATCATTGTAACATCAAGAAAAGCCTTTGGCCATTCTCCACTCAGTTAATAAGTGAAGTCAGTACTTTCATTGCGTTGTCTCCTAGTCCCTTGAGCAAATCTACTGGTATGTCGTCGTCTCCAGTGGCCTTCGCATGTCTTTGATTGCTTGTACTACTTCACTTTTCAATATACTGGGTCACCATCCACCTCCTCCTCTGCTTCGATCGCAATATCTTTGAGGCGGTTCTTCTGATCATACAGATCTTTTATGTATTTCTCCCAAATTCTAAGGATTCCTTGTTAGTCAGTGACCACATGACCTTATTGATCTTCGATTCCAAACGTTCATATACTTTTGTTAGCTTTTCCTCCTAATTCTTGTGCTTTCTGGTACATCAGATCATATCTTTCGCGCCGTTGAAGTTCCATTATTTCTTCACGTATTTGCTCCATGTACTTTTCTTTGGCTTTGTCCGTTTCTTTTCTCAATTCATTATTCATCCTTCTGTATTCATTGATGTCCGTGTTTTTTTGCTCTTCTGCGTTCCTCCATTTTCTTAAACATCGCTTCAGTTATCCATGGTTTTCTCGGTGCTCTTTCCATCCTGCCAATGTTATTGAGGAGTGTGTCAAGTAGAATCTGTTTAACGTTTCCCCAACTATTTTCTATTTTGTCAACCATATATTTTGTCTATTTTCTATTTTGTCTATTTTCTATTTTGTCAGAATTTTTCTTCAATCTCTTCTTTCACATCATTATCAATACTTCTTAGTCGCTCTAAGTTCCATTTTCGATTTCTCCTCCCATTTTTCTTGATCGACTTGAACCAGGTTTGCACCACCAGTAGATTGTGATCCGAATCAATGTCCGCTCATGGCAATGTCTTTACGTCTCGTACACTATTCCTTAAACGTTGCTTCACAAGAATGTAAGCGATTTGGTAGCGGACATTGATTGCTTATCTCCTGGACTTTTCCACGTGTACAGCTTGGTTTTTCTTTTCTTAAAGCACGTGTTCATCACCACCAGATCATGTTGCCTACAGAAATCGATAAGCATTTGACCTCGTTCGTTTCTTCTACCTAGTCCAAATGGTCCCACTACCTTACTCGCAGCTCCTTCTCCTACTACGCTGTTGAAGTCTCCCATTACTATGCCGTTGACCTTACCTCTTCCTTCCTGATGCAATATGTCACTAATCTCATCATACATTACTTCTACTTCATTATCATCATGGTCAGTTGTTGGCATATACAGGGTCCTTAAAGTAGTAGGACTGAGTCAATTAAAAATAAGATATTGACAGAAATAACACTTACGCTTAATATTCTTCGAAATATGATCCTCCTACATTCACACACCGATGCCAGCGGGATTTCCAGTTTTCATACGCTTCCTGGAAGGCGAAAACTGGGATGCTGTTCAGCTGCCTCGTCACGGCCTGTTGTAATACTTCCACCGAGCAGTGATGATGCCCTTTCAGGGTGGTTTTGAGGCGGGGGAAGAGGAAAAGTCTGATGAGGCAAGGTCAGGACTGTAGGGTGGCTGAGGCAAGGTTGCAATGTTATGTTGGGCCAGATACGCCATCACTCGGAAGGCTGTGTGGCTCGGCGCATTGTTATGATGCAGTCGCCAGGAGTTGGCGATGACTGGGCGGACGCGGACGATGCGTTTCCTCAGCCGTTCCAGGACCTGGAGATAAAAAACTGCATTGACAGTCTGTCCGTGTGGAACAAATTCCCTGTGGATCACTCTTGATCATTTCATGAGTCTTTTTCCCAGTTTTACCGAGCTTCACGCAAAATTTGATGGCGTAACTCTGTTCCAAAAGATTGGCCATGACGCAGCGTGACGATGGTCACTCGCAGAGGTTACGATGACGAGCGATCTTTACCCTGCTATGGCTGGCAGCCGACTGGCATTGCTTCCTGTCTTTCCTTAGACCCACCTCAACCAACAACAGGTGGAGTAACCGCCGCCAGTCTGTAAAAAGAAAAGAAAAAATCAGTCCTACTACTTTAAGGACTGACCCTGTACACTTGTATTATCACAATATCCACTGGTTTTGCATGTAGTTTTACAATCATCAAGCGGTCACTGCAGCATTCTACTTTGGTTACACTTCTTGCTACTTCGCTCTTCATTGCTATCGCGACACCATTCTCCACCTTATCGCCACCCGAATAGTATGTTCTGTAATTTCCCGATACTATCTCATCTTTCCCTGCCCATTTCACTTCACTCAAGCCCACAATGTCCACTTTATATTTGTCCATTTCCACTTTTAAATTTTCAAGTTTTCCCTCACGTCGTAGAGTTCGTACATTCCAGGTTCCCATGCTGAAATCAAAGTTATTATTTTCCCCTCTGATGATTCTTCCCGGGGTAGTCCCCACCCGGAGATCCGAACGGGGGACTATTTTAACTCCGGATTTTTTTACCTCAGGAAGAACCACCATATTTATTTATTCTCCTCCTTTGTCCCTTCTGGGAAAAAGATAATGTGGTAGTATTCCCATTTCCTTTCCACATTTACATGCCATTGACCATCTAGTGGTTCATCCGCCTTTTAGGACAGTTTCCCCTCCGAAGTACAAGAAGGTGCCCTGACCTCCACCCGCTCATCCGCCCTCTGAGAAGGCCGTTGGCACTTACACGAATATATTTTAATTGCTTTTGAAACAGTATTTATTGTTATTTTCTGTTCAAGACTGACCCTTAATTGCTGTTTAAACAGTCAATATTTGTTGCATTTTTGTTATGCCAATAAATTGATTTAGAACTTCGATTGACCTTTAATTGCTATTTAACCGTATTTATCACATTTTTATTATGTCCAATGAATTGCCTTATAATTTGATTGATATTTGATTGTTGTAGTATTAATTACGTTTTTATTATGCCCAATGAATTGATTTAGAGCTTTGATTGTGCATAACTTAGGATTCCTAAGCCTGTATATCACAATATTGCCCATGCTTCTATAGCAAGTCAAGATTTACCACCATGCCAAGTTTGATCCCGATCGGATGAGTTCGGTCTATGACTTTTTATTTTCGAAAATACAATTTAAAATTTGACCTCCCTTAACACAATAGTGCACAAAGTTTATTACAAGGTTCTAAATCATGTTTTTCATGTAAATTCAATTCATGTAAATTGTTACAAACAAGCCTAATTAAAGAGTATCTGATGTCAGGTTCAGGTTGCGATTCATGAGAGGAAAGGGAAACGAGATATCTAATATATGACGCTATATAGTGTTTGATATATATATATATAGTGTTTGTAAGTACCTAGATACAAAAAGGCGTACCTGTACCTGTACCTAAGTACGATTTTCCTGTACATAGGACCTATTTTTAGGTACATTTTTTAGGTACGTTTTTAGGTAGATCGCACACAAAACAAATATAGCAGATTTTCTTGTTTCTTTGAAAGAAATTTTTAAATCGATCTCTCACACATTGATTTTCAGTGAATCATAATTTATTACCTGGTTCACCAAGGATCAATGTTCAGCTATATCACTATTTATTAGCTCATGTTATTCGTGGTTTTGGTTTTAGTTCGAGCTAGTATCAAATCCAAAGCACAAATAAGTCGAGACTTGTAATTTCACTTGGTTCGGTTAGTCTTATTTGGTAAGAACTGGTAACCTTTGTTATTTCAGGTTGAGGATTTTATTATTGAATACGTTACCTCAGAGATATGTCCACTTTTTCCCGTCGAAAAACCACCATTCTGTTACAATTTGTTCCAGGTAAGACACCTTTTCTCATTATTTTGACTGGCCCATTTGGCAAAACCATACACAGAGATAATCTCAGAATCTCTAAGGTTAAGTCTATCGGGGCAAACTTAGACTTACAATAGATGTACTTGCTAATGTTGAGAGTCGATGTTACAAAAATCATCTAATCTACAAGTCATTTAAACTAATATCTGAACGACAAGTCTATATTATAAGAAACCTAATTAACCGTTACGATAAAAAATAAATAAATTTATTCCGAGAATAAGCCTATAATATATTTTGCTAATTAAAAATATAAGTTACGGAACAAATGTTAAGTAAAAATTGGAATTCGCCATGCATTCATCATATTTGTTAGAATCAAGCAGTGAGACTTAGAATATTGTGTTTTTAGTACATCCGTCAATCCGTTACTCTGCCCTTATTGTGTTTTTTTTAGTACATCCGTCAATCCGTTACTCTACCGTATAACTCTTGAACGAATGCGATTTTTTAAATTCTGTTTTTTTTTTGCAATAATTAGTGCAATTATGTCGACCGAGTTCGTTAATGGTATCACGACTTAACGAGGGTAGTCGTCAACCTGGTTCGTCGAAATGTGATATACAAATCTCGAGTGGTAGTAGTCTTTAATAATTATATACTATCGTTCTCACCATTTATATAAAAATGATAACGTCGATAAACAGTGCTAAAAATGGTTTATTAGTTGATATACTTTATAATATATTTTCCTTAACACTGTCAAGCACACAAACTTGCTGACTCGGTATCCATAAACATGTACATAGCAACAACTATCCCATAATAATAATCTTACATATCTTAAAAACATTCTTCTTCTGTTATTATTAAATTAACATTCTATGAAGTATGTATGCATATGTATGAGCACTTTCTGCCCAAGGTACAGGTAATTATTACCCTATCCAAAGTATTTTGTTATATAAAATGTCGCCCGACAAATGGACTGAATATAAAAGTCATAAGCGAGTTTGGCTTTTATGTTCAAGAACCACTGGTCCGTTTACAATACTGTTCTTACATTGCATATGTCCATCACATTTTGATCGCACCTCATATATATCTTCATTACATTTCATATATATATATATATATATATATATATATATATATATATATATATATATATATATATATATATATTATAACAAATATTACACTTCATCAATACTTATTTTTAATTACATTCATTATATTATTATTATATTTTCTTATTAAAAATATCGTCGCTCATTTATTTAATCGTTGAAGGGTGCGAATTCAAAAATCGTAAGGGACAAACATGAGTTACAAATAGTCAGGGCGCATTATATGATAATCATTTTAGGTGATATTTTAAAATAAACATTAGATTAATAAGGCATCACAACATAGAAGAATCTCATTCAAGATAGTTGTCGAATATTTAGTTTTATAGAATAGATCTTCTTAACATAATCTTTGACAGTTAAGTTTTTTTTTTACACAAATCAATCTAATATAAATAACCTTTGCTTTTAATCATTTATGAATCGAATTATAATTCTTACATATATTAAAAACATTTGAGAATTATCATTGATTAATGAGAATTAAAGAGAATTAAATTGAATAAAAATAAAATAAATGTTCATGAAAATCTATAACTGATATGAATTTAACTTAATTTCATTAACGGTAATCAGGTTACATTCATACTTGCATATGAATTTAATAAAGTACATTGTACTGCACAATCATTATTATGTCCCGTATTATTGTTCTGTACAGACATTACTTCAATACCTGGATCCTGATGCGAAGTGACATCTCTTGTCCTCCCATTACGTCTATCCACGTAGTTCGCTGTATTCCTGGACTTTCGCCATACATTCGGTCTATTTTTAAACCTATTTTGATTATATGGTCTAACATATGAATTGCTACGATTAATTAGGTTAGGCGGATTCCCTACATAACTTTGTCTATTTTGCTCGTTTTGACTGCTAGAATTTACTCGGCTTAGGTTATGTTCCGTATTGTTCACACTTCGGATATTCAAATTCCGAACAGGCACAAAATGATCTGAATTATTCTTATTTTTACCCATTCCTGCTTGTTGATTCATAGCATGGTATTGAGTTTCATAGCATTGGACAAGCATTAATAAATGGTTGAAACTCATACACTGTGTGGAAAATAAGATCTGTTGTAACTTAAATGGAAGCAAATTTCGAATTGATGCTATTATTCTCGATTCCGATTGCAATGGATTAACGACCTTTAATTCGTTGTATGTATTTACAACAAACTCTACAACAGATTTATGCAATCGAGGATTGAAGTGTTGATTTCTAATGGTGGCATCTCTATTTGCCAGCAAAAAGTCATTTTCATAATTCGCGATCAATGCCGCTTTGAATTCATCATATGTACTGATGTGATCACGTACTGCTTTAAACCATAGTGAACAAGGTGGGAGTAATACATGAGGGATTAATTTCATATATTGTGATCTATCTATACACATTATATTACACTCATCCTGGAATTTCTCTAAGAAAGAAGTAGCATTCTCGTTACACTTACCACTGAATTTACTCATGGCTCGTATTTCACTCATCTTAACACTTAATTTTACCTTCCTTTTATCATTCCATGTACCCATTGGGTGACAGTTCCTATTCATGACATGATGTGTCGTTACACCATCTATGTTTCGTCCATCTGTACTCTTCGGATGACTTTCTTCTAAAATGATATCCTCATCAGATACTGGCGAAGGTGGGTTCATCTCTGGTGAGTGTGGAAACTCCAAGCGACCATCACACGGGTTATTGTAGTATGTGTGGTCCTTAACCTGTAGCATTCTAATTTCTTCCTGTAACGTAGCTAACAATTGCGTGTTTGTACGTATGTTGTTAGCATTACTGATGACTTGGATCTTTTGTTGTTGAACAGAAGATTCGGTTACTTCTAAATCCTTTTTTATATTACTGATTTCTTGGCTCAGGTGGTTGTGATTACTCTGGCATTGCTCCGATATTCCTTTTAATTTTTCCTCGAACTGCGAGGTGATATCGCTCATCGTCTGGATAATTAATTGTTTTGTTTCATCCGACTTCTGTTCCATTCGTTTGCTTAATTCCTCGTATTGTTTGTTAGATTCATCAGACTTCTGTTCTATTCGTCTACTTAATTCTTCAGAGTTATGCTTCATCGTCTGCTTTAACTCAGTAGACATCTGCATCAATTGCTGCTGTAATACTAGCAAGATTCGATCTTCTGATGATGTCATTTCTGGTGCTACATTATGTTCACCATTGTCACTATTATGGGATTCCTTTTCCATTGTTTCATTGTCCATTTTCCTTATAATTGTTCTACCACTTCGTAATATGGTCAAATTTGTATTCATTAACTATATGACAAAAAGAAAATTCAACCTTACTCTGCTTCGGGATGTGAATTTGCGGTATGGTCCCGGGTGAGGTAAACCAAAATTTTTAACTAATCCCGGTGTGAAGGCACCAAAATTTTTATAAGACTTACCGAGGGTAGTCGTCAACCTGGTTCGTCGAAATGTGATATACAAATCTCGAGTGGTAGTAGTCTTTAATAATTATATACTATCGTTCTCACCATTTATATAAAAATGATAACGTCGATAAACAGTGCTAAAAATGGTTTATTAGTTGATATACTTTATAATATATTTTCCTTAACACTGTCAAGCACACAAACTTGCTGACTCGGTATCCATAAACATGTACATAGCAACAACTATCCCATAATAGTAATCTTACATATCTTAAAAACATTCTTCTTCTGTTATTATTAAATTAACATTCTATGAAGTATAGTGCATATGTATGAGCACTTTCTGCCCACGGTACAGGTAATTATTACCCTATCCAAAGTATTTTGTTATAATGGGAACAATTTGATTACGGATTAACGGATAATGGAGATTTTAACAGAGGTTATCCTGTAGCCCATATTCCATAACATGGGAGCGAACTTCTATTTTTTTAAAAGTTCTTTCCTTTGAAACATAGCTAGAATGATTATCGCGACTAGGTTCGTAAACGGAGTCAATATGTTTATTTATTAACGGGTAACAGAGACTTTAACGGTGGCGATCTATAGTCAATATTCCATTCATGTAAATGAATTTTTGAATGCTGTTTTTAGCAATTGATAGCTCGAGCGATATTCTCGGCCGAGTTCGTTAACCCTTAGTTGGTAATATCCGTCTCCCAGGCGGATACACGATATTTTTTTGTTCAGAGTTGGTACGCATGTTCATGGTTTGATCTGATAGTTCACCTATGCTTTACTTGTGGGTTGACTAAGTTTTTTTGTGCAGGTGGTCGTGTGTCTAGCTCATCCTTGCAAACTTCGAAGTGTATAAAGTTATTGTACGCCGTCTCACAAGCGGATATTACTGTAAAGGTAATATATTTTGTCCGTCTAAGTGACGGATATTACTTTATACTGACAACTTCATATTTGTGTGTTTTCTTTCGTTTCGAAAATCAATATTTTAAGATGTCAATTAGAAAAGGTATACCACAAAAGAGTAGGGCTATACTACAAATGGCTATAGAACAATTACAGATGGCTGTAATCCGAAACTGATTATGATTACAGATCCGATTATTCGTATGTTCCTGAACAAGATCATTTATCCACAACAGGTCATGTCAGCAATCCAGAAATAGATTTTAATTACGTCACGCTAAGATTTTTAAGTCAGTGCTTGAAAACTTGGTGTCACTTTTTTCAACTGACTGCACTGGACTTCATGCTTTTCGTGCATTCATGTTTCTCAAAAAGATGTAAAGGTTTGCTGGCGGCTCTTAGATATGATGATACAGCTACTCGTGAACGAAGGAAAAGAAAAAAATCTCCAGCAGCAGTGTGTGTGTTTTTAATAAGATCATTTCTAATTGTCAGAAGGCATATTCTATTGAGATACAAATATGTGTTGATAAAATTCTACAAGATATATGCTTAGAAATACATTCTCAGCGGTGACGCATGTTGTATTGAACTCATGGGTATATACACAAGTGAATTACGACGTGCTTCACTATTCAGTTAATGAATTTTGTTACGTAAAATGCATTCTCTGGGTGTAACTAAACCTTATTAGAAACTGACTTACACCAATTTGGCTTCAAACGTCTCAATTGTGTGTGTCCGTCTCTGAGGCGGATATTACTGTTATAGCTTATTTTTTGGATGTTACCAACTAAGGGTTAATGAAGACAATCCTTAATGACTAACGGTGACTAACGATCGCTATCCATATTCCATATATGGAAATATTTCTTGTGATTCTCTGCACTGTCTTTTTTTATATTTTAATATCAGCAAGTAAGCAGAAATCCTACTGGAAGTCTATTTGCTGACAACACTACAAAACTTTGCGACTTGAATATGTCATTTCACAAATAAATCTATTGTTACCTGTAAGTTACGTACTTTCATCACATCAATTTTTTTTGGTAAATTAATATAATATTTTTCATGGAAAATATCGCATAAAAATAATTAAGAAGCAAAGTTAAAACATTTAGTTATGATTTTTCATTTCATATGTTAGCATAGGAACAACAATAAAAGTTACTATTATAGTAAATATAATTAAAGAACCAACCATTTTTCAGAATCTAAACAGATCAGGAGCAAATGAACTGATTCACGAATTATAAATAAACTTACATGATAACTAGAACCGGAACTGCTTGAATCCATAAAGAACTGTGAAAAAAATGTAAATGAAATGAATAGAACTCTATGTACTGTGTTCCAAAAGTTATAATAGAAGGATGCACAGCTATATTATATTCCTCAAACACATCTACGAACGCAACACTTTCTTTATTTTTATTATATCTACTGGTTTATGGTGCAAAGGCGCTGACATGCATTTCCAGGTTTCTTTACCGCACACAATTGTACGAGTATAACATTATAATGTAACAATAACTTATACGTATGTAGTAGCAGCGTAATTGAAATTCATTTTTGTATTGTCCGTGGTAGTTGCAATGTCTGTTAAACTTCATATATAGTTAAACATTCATTTGTATCATATTGATTAAAACACTACATAATATACCATAAGATAGTAAGATAATGCAATGATACATGTAATTTGTTACATTGTTATACTTGATAGATTTATTAAGTATTAAATAAAGAATTGATATAATAGAAATACTTTAAATATTTGTTTTACATCGATTGTCTACCATCTATATTATGTCATAAAAGAATCTAGAAAGTTGTGGAAATTCTCTTGTTGCAATTGTTGTTTGTTCTGCCGCACATGGAATTGTTATACATTAAATTGTTGTCAAGGTTATTATATTGACTGCTTGCAATTGTAAATAATAATAATAAAAAGACAATAACATTTGTTGTTATTGCAACCATCCACAACAACTTAATTTCTCAAAACCACTAGTTCACCTCATAACTCTATCTAGTATAGCACATCGTACACTGATATAATCATTTTCATCCTTATTCTTCTCAACAATCGAGAAATAACTTTGTATCATCATTAAGCCTGCCATATATATATTTTACGAGAATACGGGACACCTTCGATTCCGCTCCTCCCAACTTTCCAACAGAATCCACTGAATTATAACACTGTTCTGGTTGTGAACAACAGTACGATAAGTAAAAGTTCCCTCAGCTACAGCTACTTTTCGTTTTTTGCAATCAATTGTGTGGACTGAAGGTATTTACCAAAGCAGCTGATTTTTCTCCTTACGTCGTGTGTGATTATCAGGGCCGCATTTACACATTTCTGAAACCTAAACTAAAGGAGAACTCTGCGCCCCTAGCATATTATTTATAATTTCTGTTAAGTTTCACCGTGTGCAATGTAAAAGGTAGCATAGCAAGTTCTGTCAGTCAACCTAATACAGTATTTCAATTTCGTTACTTGCAGAAAAGAGTACTTCTTCAAACTGGAAGAAAAGGTACACTTCAGTTTAAGCATTCTTGTTGATACATAGTTCGAACACTTCACCTGTAATGTAGGCTATTATCAACAATAGATCAGCTGGTGCACTCTATCAAAGATTCCAGATCTCCTTGATTGCCGATGGACAACCGCAACTCTGGACTGCGAGTCTATTGGCTTGCTCGCTATGAAATTAGAGAGGGTAATGTGATAACTTGCTCCTGTGATAAAGCTGTTACATGTCTCAGCTTATTCTTCATTTGCTAATAACGGTTTAAAGCTAATGTCAAAATGTTCGATTTTTCACTTTTTGATAGGCTACTAGTGAGAGCAGAAATGGGACGGGATTAAAATACGGGACATTTGCCTGTCCCGACTGAAGTTACGAGTACGCGGGACAGTCTGGTCCAAAATCGGGACTGTCCCGTTCTTTACAGGACGTATGGCAGGCTTAATCATCATATAACTCATTTTTGCATGAGATATATTAAATAATAGTTTCATAGGTTTCAATTTCGATTTAAATCTGCATTTGCATTCATATTTTGGCCCTAATCATTCTTATAAATATAGTATAATTACTGACAGAATGCCTTACTCCAAATTAAGAGGTGTCTATTTACTTCGGCCTTCCAACACGTAAAAATCGTCTCTTTGGGAAGTCCATATGTTTTATTAAAAGTTATGTGGAATATAAACGCTCGGAAATTACATTTGAGATGTTTGAATAGTAAGTACAGTTGAGTGAGGAGTCGTGATAGCAAACTATTCTGTGGCAGCCGGTTGTCGTGCCAATATGTATAGTTAGTGGAAGTCTTTCCTCTTTTCCTTAGAAGATAGGGTTTTAAAATAAATGGACGATTATTTCGACAGTTCCGAAAGCAGCTTCAGAGAAAAAGCCTTTGTTGAATTCGCTTCATAGTGCTAGAGTGTCTTACAGTGTAAAATCTTGAGAAACAAAATATTAAATGCGAAAACGGAAGGAAAACAAAGTATAAGGGAATCTGTGCTGTTTGAAAAGAATGCCCAGAAGAAAATCTTGTGAATCGTAGCTGATTGTGTTTTCGTCGATCCATTCCTTTCTAACGTAATCTCCTTAAACAAGAACAAACGGCTAAGACTACTGTCTTCACCCTACTGCTTCCCAAGATGGATTCCTTGGAGTAATGTTCCAGAGCACACGGAAAGGGAGGAACTAAGATATCTCGTATATATTGCCTGAAAAGACGGAAGAACAGTAAGAAAAGAAATGAAAGAAAGCTTAGGGCACTGTCTTATATGCTCTTCTAGTTTTTAGAGCAGAATGAAACGTAACTTTACCACTGAAATAATATACCAACATTTAGTTTCTTCCGAAGAGAGAGCAATTTAATGTATGGTTTTAATCTGGAATTAACTGACAGCAAATTTTGATTAATGCGCACTTTTAACATAATAGATCACTAGTTAAAGCGGATTTCTGCTTAAGTATTACTTATAATTTGCATGAGATATCGGTAAGCCAAAGGAATACTTTACTGAGGATATTTCAAAATAATTGTTATATAGGTGCGTTTATTTCGCGACAACTTTCCATAATTGAATAAACTTTAAGACGATAGAACTTATAAACAAGTAGCAGTGTCACGTGTACATAACGTGAAGGAATTTGGTTTGTGCGGGGTGATATTTTTTCAATTAATATGGAGTATATTCTTGGTCGGTTAATTCATTCCAAGAAACCGCTTCTCGTTATTACCAATTTTACTCTATAGCCATCTATAGCACACAACGAATTATAATATTAATTTTATATAGCACTCATTGGACAACACGAGGGGCACGGTGGCTCACAAGGGAACATCTTATATTGATAGTAGCATTGACCAATCAAACAATGCGCAGTCAATAGAGGAGTGAAGAAAAGTGAGAAATTTAAAGTCTTATGGGCTGACACCCAGAAACACATGAAATAATGTACACAAGAAAGAAATGTCTAGAATCATATGAAGATATCAATACAAAGGATACACTGACACAGAAAGAACTTCAAAACGATTAATGTAATCAAAATGACATTTACACAGCAGTGTATTGTAAGCAAAACATTGTACCCACAGACATGCTCAATAACATCACATTTAATACAATGTTGCCAACTGAGCACAAAATGAAGTTTTGTTAAATCACGCGGAACACAAATTATAAAATCTAGAAAATCTAATTAGGAGTAGAAGCGTGCCTGTGAAGTTTTATTGTACAGTGTTGTCAACGTTTGAGAATAGAACTACATGAATTTTTATTTGAATTTTGGATGTAGAAGAGTATATACAGGACACTAGTCGAACTAGTTAAAACCAAAATCTGAGACCACAAACAAGAATATAATCACTGAAGTACGAAAATAAGGGACGAAGCACAGTGTCGAAGCAGTTTTGCCCAGAATAGTATCAAACACAACACACAAAACTGAAAGATGCATTCCTTTGGATTGGCAATTGATTAGCAGGCTCACGTTTCTGATGCCGTGAATATTGTAGCACCTCACACATTATTGGAAGTCAGTTTGTCAGTGTTGCTGTTGATAAAGCGCTCCGAGCGAGCCTGCGGACCACTTGATCATCCAAGAGCATGGATCATTTCAGATTATGTGTTGAGTTTTGGTACTATTCTGACATTTTCCTTGGGCAACAATGCTTCTATACTGTCCTTCGTCCATTATTTTTGAACTTCAGTGATTATATTCCTGTTTGGGGTCTCATATTTTGGTGTTAACTAGCTCGAATCGTGTACTGTGTGTACCTTTCTACATCCAAGATTCATATAGGAATTCATATAGTCCTATCCTCAAACGGTGTCAACATTGTACATCAAGACTTCACAGGTATGGTTCTACTCCTAATTAGATTTTCTAGATATTATAATTTGTGTTCCGTGTCATTTAACAAAACTTCATTTTGTGCTCAGTTGCCAACATTGTATTAAATTTGATGTTATTGAGCATGTCTGTGGGTACAATATTTGCTTACAATACTGCTATGTAAATGTCATTTTGATTACCTTAATCATTTTGAAGTTCTCTCTGTGTCGATGTATCTTTTGCATTGCTATTTTCACATGGTTCTAGATCCTTCTTTCCTCTGTATCTCTTGTGTTTCTGGGTGTCGGCCCATAAAACTTTGGATTTCTCACTTTTCTTCACTCCTCTATTGACTGCGCAATGTTTGATTGGGCAATGCTACTATCAATATAAGATGTTCCTTTGTCAGTGGTAGAGTCCTTACCTCTGGCGAGTGAGGTCCCTGGTTCGATCTCTGGCCAAGTAAATTTGTGGTGGTACAACATCGTGTCTGTGGGTTTTCTCGGGGTACTCTCGTTTCTTCTCATATTTCATACCATCAATTCTTCCATAATCATTCACTTGCTTTAATCATCGTCTCCCTTACCCTAAAAGGCATAATCGTGAGAAGTTAAACTGAAAGATTTCATTTCATTTTCGTCGGACAACACGCTCCAAATAATAGAGATTAATCTCAAAACTGAGAAATTTCTTCATGCATCAAATCCACAGCAAAAACCTGTTTTAGTGGTCAACAGGCTTACCAAGTATCGACTGCTGGTTGAAAAGTAGGTGCAAATTAGTTGCTTCTGACCAGGAGTTTGTAATAGCAGCAAAAGTGTTAGACCCAAGTTATAGCAGTCAGCGGAGCGGATGTTCTTTTGTTGCTGACTGTACAATAACTAAGCCACGTGCATATATACTCATCAAGTTTTTGATTATGACATAGCAAGACGGATAGGCAGTACAGCTAATAAGATATAATAGAAAGTTATGATTAAACCTTTAATATTTGTTGAACAATAGTGTTGTCCTAAAAGGAGATAGGCCCTACATATAATTCGACAGATCATACTGAGTTGAACAATCTGAGATAATTGAAAATAAATTATGATGCATAGTTTTCGACAAAATTGAGAACGCATTTTATAATGATAAAAGTATATTGCTCGTTGCTAAAAATAATTGTTTTTATTTTGTAGCAATATCTTGTATACTGAATTATGTACTTTGTATGTAAAAAATACACTGTGAAGTAACAAATTGTATCTATTGTCCTCTCCTAATGGTACTAACAATCTAAAGTTCTCTTTTAACAGTACTAACAATCTATTATCCTCTCCTAATTGTATTAACAATCTATTGACCTCTCCTAATGGTACTTACAATCTATTGTCCTTTATTAATAGTACTAACAATCTTTTGTTCTCTCCTAATAGTACTAACAATCTATTGTCCTCTCCTAATAGTACTAACAATGTATTTTCCTCTTGTAATGGTACTGACAATCTATTGTCCTCTACTAATAGTACTAATAATGTATTGTCCTCTTGTAATGGTACTAACAATCTATTGTCCTCTCCTAATATTACTAACAATCTATTGTCTTCTTGTAATGGTACTAACAATTTATTATCATCTCTTAATTGTATTGACAATCTATTGACCTCTCCTAATGGTACTAACAATATATTGTATTCTACTAATGGTACTAACAATCTATTGTCCTCTCCTAATAGTACTAAGATCTATTCCAGGCAACCTGATAGGAAACTCCCCTTCCTCCCACCACTCTCCAGTACGGAGGGGAAATCAAGCCGTTGACCTTCACAGGGAGGGAAGCTTTTCTAATAAACAAAATCGTGTACACACTAAATTCGTACGTCAATTCGCTCGCACCTGATGGTGAGAAAGCGCTGACTGCTGTTTTTACCTGTCAACCCCGAAAAACAAACAATTACTGTTTTTAATTGTTGTCTTTAAGAAAAGTATTTTTTACTATTTATGTATTAAAGTTTTGGCTTTAGTCCTATTTATTAAATTGCATTTCTAGAAATAAGAACTAATTCGTTATAAAGTTAATTTCCATCATTGTTTCACTTAAGAATCGGGAGAGAAAGCAAACCAATCCTGTCGACATTCTGTCTTTATTTACAATTTCAAGGAAGGTAATCTTCTGGCTGTCTGAGTATCGAGTGCGCAAACTATCGACCTGTGCAAATATTGTATGAATTTAGCGTGTGTGGTAACTATATTATATATAGTGTCGTGTGAAATTAGTGCATATTAAATTGTATTCTGTATCCATTATGTTTTGTATAGTTCATATTATCTGAAACAAATTTTAGTGCATATTAAATTGTAAATAATTGCGTATTTAGTGCTTTGTGAAGCGACAATTCATGATGCTTGCAGTAGTTCTGCGATAAAACATGAGCCCGGGACAGCGTTACGAAGTGGTGAGAAGCGTTGCATTTTGAATATCTTCCATGCTTTAAGAGAACAACACCCTAATTTAACTGTTGAAGAATTCGCCGACATGACTGGGAAACATACAAGTTTAGGAAAGGCAACTGTTTATAGAAGTAGGCGGGAGGCTAAATTTAATGAAAATAAATTAAGAAGTCCCAAAAATACGCGTACAAGTATTTCCCCTCTCGGAAAACTATGACGACTTCACGAAATCGGCAATTCGATCAAAGGTTCATCAGGTCTTTTCCCGTAATGAATTGCCAACGTTAAATAAAATTCTGATAGCTATAAATACCGATGATGAACTGCCCTGCTTTTCTCACTCAACTCTCCATAGACTGTTGAAAATAATGAAATTCAAGTATGTATAGCACCCATTAATTGCACTGACCTCCAGACAAGAGTTCTGTGAGAACTAAAAAGTTTTGTTGGGGCCGTGGTGGCTCCGTGGTAGAGCGTTCACCTCTGGGGCATAAGGCCCTGGTTCGATCCCAGCTCGTGCTTAGTGGGCTTTGTGGTGGACAAGCACTGTTTTTGCAGATTTTCTCGGAGTTCTCCTGTTTCCTCATACTTTTTTCTTTGCACTGTTTCATTCATTCTCATCACAGTCTCCTTTAGCCTACCCGGCATAACTGCGATACGTAAAACTCAAAGATTTAATTTCATTTCCAAACATCTGTTACTCTCCCTCCCCCTCAACGGTCGTCAGGACTGTTGACAACTCTGTTTTTATTAAAATAGTCAAGTAACAATTCAAAAGTCAGTTTCCTCTATTATCAATTGGCTAAACGCAAGGCCAACGAAAGGGCCGGGTGAAGATTGCAACCACACAAGGTGCCAAATTTTAGGGGATTTTAGGGGCGTCAAATTCACTATGATGGTTAAGCTCCAATATTATAATTTTGCTTGAAACGACAGACTCAGACATGGTCCTGTTCAAATTACGTAGCATCTGTAGTTACTATTTCGTGTCAGGCTTCAATCAATCTGGGATTGTTTTTCTAAGTCCACCATAACAAATTTTCCCCCTTAATAAACTCAGAAGACTTCAATGTTGATGAATCTTGTATGTATGATGCTTTACCGTAAATTTATCGCCGCGTATTAATAAACAACAAACAAAAAAAAGATACTTTGCCACCATCACATCAGGTGTACGTACGAAGAGAAAAACGTAGGAAAATGATTTCATTGAAAAATAATCAATAGAAACCAGGGCATTTGCCTGAGTTGAGGCGCCCGGGGCGAGACGCATTTATTCACTATTATCAATGTGTATACATATGGTTATTTTTCTTCTGGTTCTTTTTAATGTAAGAACACATGTATATAAGAGAGGAAACAAGAAGTGTATTATTATTATTATTATTATTATTATTATTATTATTATTATTATTATTATTATTATTATTATTATTATTATTATTTCAGGTTCTATTGTTATTATCTTAACGCACTGATAATTTACCCATACATACGTATTGTACTTGGTTTCCGATTTTATATTATGAAATTCATGTATCAAAGCAGTAAATACCAATTCAATTACCAACCCTGACATTCCTTGCCATTCCAACATTATGTCATAACCCCGACTGCCAAAAAAGAAGGAAAATAAACAATACAACTGTTCAATAAAATTTCCATTAAAATGACACATGTGCTACTTACTCACTAATGCAGGTAAATGTCATTAAGTGTTTTAAAATACTCAATGTTATTATGAAAGTTGTAATTTACCTAGACATATTTAAATACACTCTATACCTTCGTGTGCGGGGGCTGATGGTGGAAGACGGAACACCAACATTCACCTGTACTTGAGCGTGGTGGGGGAAAAAACTTCTTCTTTTTCCTATCCTTTTATGTGAAACAGAGAATAACAATCTATTGCCCTATCCTAATGGTACTAAAAATCTACTGTACTCTGCTAATGATACAATTTGTTGACTTATCCTAATATTACTAACAATCTGTTATCCTCTCCTAATACTATTAACAATCTATTGCTTTCATCTAATGGTACTAACAATCTATTGTCCTCTTCTAAACAATGTATTGCCTCTCCTAATGGTACTAACAATTTATTGACCTCTCCTGATGATACTACCAATCTGTTATTCTCCCCTAATAGCACTAACAATCTATTGACCTGTCCTAATAATACTATCAATCTGTTATTCTCTCCTAATAGAACTAACAATCTATTGAGCTCTCCTAATAATACTAACAATCAGTTATTCTCTCCTCATAGTAGTAACAATCAATTGTCCTCTTCTTATGGTACTAACGATCCGTTGTCCTCTCCTAATAGTACTTGCAATCTATTGACATCTTCTAATGGCACTAACAATCTATTCCTAATGGTACTAACAATCTATTCCTAATAGTACTAACAATCTATTGTCCTCTCCTAGTGATACTAACAATGATACACTTTCTCCTAATAGCTTAAGCACCTATATGTAATGATATTGGAATAACAAACTCACAAACGTAAGAAATTTGAGACTATACGTCGAGCATCGAAGAAAGACTCTTTGATAACGAAATAAGTACAAATAGAGTTAGTACTTCACAGGATATGAAGGAAAATACCAGAGGCTGTAACAAGAAGGTAAATAACAGAAATCTTTTTATGAAGACTAAGCTTTAACATTTTTGTAACAAAAGCAGCTCATAAAAAACATTTGATGTTGTTTTTCATTTCTTTCCGTCTTGCCCCGTCACTTGTATTGTTGTCTTTCTAATAAGGAAACCATTTATCTGTTGCAAGAAGGCGTAACGGATGACCCAATCTCTGCAAGTTTTTTTTTCTCGTTTAATGCCGAAAAAACTTTCAGTTATAATGGTGAGAGTCAGAGAATAATATTCAGTCCAGAGTAGGTCAGGACTACACGAGGGAAGCCTTTTGATGTATACATTACTACATAAAAAGAATTAACTCCTAATGACATAAACAACTATAAACTTCCCATTAGACGTCAGGAATATTCACCAAGTTAATACGTTTCTCTTGCAAATTGTTATTACGCCCAGAAGAACAACAGGTATTCATGTCACTATACTACTGTGTTAAAATTACTTGTCGTGTATCTATTTCATATTCATAAAGAAAGTTTTTATTTAAGATGTCGTGAGTTACACGAAATAGTTATATGTCTCTAGACTACAAAAATGGTCCTATTTGTGTCCAAAGATGACCATTTTGTAGAAGACCTCAAAAGAAGCAGAAAATGTGTAAACGTAGGATGCAAGATGCGTATTTCCAGAGTTATAAAATCTCGAAAACGACGGGAAGTAAACTTTGAAGTTCTATAGCTCGTGAACTATGGAACCTATCGTAACCAGGTCAACGATTTACACAGAAACTAGTGTACGCTATACCAAATATCCATGTTTCAGCATCCTCACAGATAAAGGAGCAATGAATTCTATAGAAGAAGTTGGAAAATGATCTAGGAAAAAATTAAATGGTTAAGTTACGTCCCACGATTATCCCGGCTAGGCTAAAGGAGACGCTGTTGATAAGAAATGAAGGAAGTGGTGGAATGAAGAAAGTGAGAGAACTCCGAGGAAACCCATGCACATGGTGTTTGTCCACCACAAAGTTCACGTGGCGTGAACTGGGATCGAACCAACGACCCAATGCACCAGAGGAGAACGCTCTACCACTGAGCCACCGAGGCCCCTATAAGAAGTTGGATTAGAATTTTGAATTTAGTTTTCCGAACTTTCGGCATCTATGGCCATGTTATCCCGTCACGTTTTGAGGCATGATGTCCCTCGGTGATTACACTATCGGGGAAAGGAATAGGAGAAAGGATTGAGGAAAGAAGGAAGCGGTCTGGGACCTATATGTTAGGTACCACCCTGACATTTGTCTGGTGTGAATGAGGAAGACCCCATTCAGGATGGCTGGCCAGAAAAAGGTTTGGACATTTTTAGGACTCAATGTCCTCACCAAAACTGAACCCGGAATATAGAAGAATTTGGAATACAAAGAGAGACTTTTAAGTACTAATTAAACATAAATGACAATTTGTCGGAAGATAAGACTTAAAAATCATTTCGTTTTTTATTAGTGATCGAAAATGTGTAAGATTACTTTTCATTTTCATACAGAACCAAATATTCTTATCAACAGTTATGCAACCACACACAACACATTATCTCTTCAAAGAAAATTTCTAATAACGAGTGGAATCTAACTTCTATCTAAAGGTATTCATTCTCAACTCAACTTTCTTAACCCGCGTCAGGTACCATGGGGTCAAAATTGACCCCAGTGTTCTTCACGTTCTTCACAGTGCTGTAACTTTTAATACATTCGAAATTGCTTCTAGCCTTTTTTTTTTTTGTATTTTCACTTTGGTTTCAGATAGGAATTATGCTTACTACAGACTTGTGCTCGGGTTTACCTAATGAACGATATTTGTTAGTATAAGTGTTTGGGGTCAAAATTGACCCCATGGTACCTGACGCGGGTTAAAGCGCATATTTACTAACTTGTTTCTGTTTAAAAGTAAACAATCAAGAAATGCATTATATTTCACAGTTCGGCTATCATTTCTATTCGAAAATACGAATGATTGTACTTGTTGAATACCTGTGAGTGATTACAGTCTAACTGTTTATTAGAAAATATGCATGTATGAGAACCTGTGTAATATGCTCATAATTTCAGAGCTAGGGCTGTCCAAATTCGTCGAAAAGCTAAAATTTCAACACGCGCGATTTCAAATTCGATTAAGCGTCAAGTGATGGAAGTCATACATACGTGATCTAAAGATGTATATTTCATTAATGTGTAATTGGATGTGGAATGGATTTATGAACATGCTCTCAATAGAATTGGTAGATATGCTCTGATTTCAAGGAGGGTCTAAAGTAGGAAAGAGAGAAGCCTTGACAGCAGAGAACACGGAATGTTTCAGCGGGAAGTCAAAACTGCTAGGAACGGCCAGCTGCAAGATTCCTTGTGTTAGATATAACATATTGTAATCTTTTTGTCACGGTATATTTTAAGTTTTTTTTTTCACGTACAAGCGTGAAATAAACATCCCATTACATGTTATTTCGAACGCGAGGAACCGTTATGATGAATCCGAACCCGAACCTGAAAACTTCTGATTTCCAGCTGAAGCATTCCGTGCTTACTGCTGCCAAGGCCTTTTGTCTACTTTGGACCTACTTTGAAGTCAGGCCATATCACAGAATTCGGTTGGGAGCATGTCTGGAAATTATACCCTGTAGGCAATCCTTTGTATACCCATTACACATTGATGAAATATGCATTTTTGGATTACTTATGTACTTCCATTACACTGATATAGACCGCCACTTCACGTTTTCTCAAATTCGAAATAGCATATGTTGAAATTTGGCTTTTCCACGATTTTGAACAACCCTAGCTCTGAAATATCCACTTCCCCCCTACAGGTTGATAGAACTATCTCTCTTATTTTCATGTCACATATCGCCTCCTACAGTTTGTGATATAGTTCATTAACACCATGTATATATAAAAATGCAAACGTCACGATGAAACTTTACTACTTTTCTAATCTTTGAAACTACCAAGAACGGAGTCCCAGGAAATCCCAACTTTTCAAGAATTTCAAGAAATTAACAGAATTTATTATATGCATATATATATATATATATATATATATATATATATATATATATGCTTACAAAACAGTTATCTTTAATCTTAATCTTAATCTAATACTTAATCTTTATAAACGATTCAGGGAAATACCGAGCTTCTGCTGTTTATGGTACTCCAATTTAGAATTGGATGGGGGTTCGGTGGTTCAGTGTTAAAGCGTTCACCTCCGGTGCTTGGGGTCCCAGCTCGCGTCGTATGGACTTTGTGGTGGACAAACACCGTGCTCGTGGGTTCTCCCGTTTCCTTCCACTTTCTTTATTCCATCATTTCACTCATCTCTCATCATCACCGTCTCCTTTAGCCTAACCGGCATAACCGTGGGACGTAAAACTTAAAGATTTCATTTCATTTCATTTGGACTACTCTCCTTTATATATATATATATATATATATATATATATATATATATATATATATATATATATATATATATAATATTTTTACAATTTCTTTTCGTTCAACACTAATAATATTTGTATAATATTAAATTAGCATACGGTAGGCATATAGGCATAGTACAGTCATTATCTTTGTACTAGTGTTGTTAAAATACGAATATTAGAATAATGGATCTTTGGATATTCCTTATTCGAGTTATTCGGATAGGGAACAATAATTCGAGGAATAATTCAAATACTGAAAACGGATATTCTGATATTTGAATAACACAACAAAAATATTCAAATAATTTTAATAATAGATACTAGTTTGTACTTCAAAAGGTTTATCGCTTTAAAACATTTTTCGTTTATTGATGATACTCCTTTATATATTTAATGTCTGTCCATGTATTCATTCGTCCTGGAGACAAAAAATCTCAACGGCTACTTGATGGATTACATCAATTTTGGTCACGATGTAGAGCGTCAGAAGTCAGGATTGAAATTTGTTGCTGGGAGTGATATTAACCACTTCCGGTTTTAACATTGATCACTATAAAGCCAAAACGGTAATAGATACCACGAACCTGTTTCTTACAATCAATTAAGAGTCCCAAGAATAAGTTTACCTTATCTTTAAGTCTTTGATAAGACAAGCTGATATAGAAACCGCTACAACTTCTGGTTATAATACTGATCTACGCAGAGGTGGACTGGCTATGTAAAAAGGGCGCGGTCACATACTCTGGGAGGGCGCCGTCCATCCGATGCTTTAGGTTGTATGGAATATTCCCTCCTAATAAAAGGAAGTCCCGGGGGCTTCCCCCGGAAAATTAGTACACAAAAAACAACAAAAGATTAAGTAGCTATTGCAGTTAATCACGATAGAATTATACAAATTCAATATTTTCATAAACAAACAAAGAGACTTTGAGTACTAAATATAATAGGTCTATGTAAATCTGCACACTTTAACTGAGACTACAAAAATCACACCAGTTGTTTAAATTCTTCGGCCACCATTTGTTAACAGCCTAATTATAACTGAAGATTTGAGTTAAATTTGGAGCTTATGATATTTTTCATACTACCGTCCTTTTAAAGCTATGTTCATCATAACATTAACTTATTTTTCATCTATTTTTAAAACCGTTGATAAAAAGCATACATGAAACATTTACTACAAATTAACAAAAGTAAATTTAGAATTATATACCTACCCAGTGAAAAAGAAATTCAAAAACAAAACTGGAAAATGAAAGTAAAGTCACCGCTTTATGCTTGAAGGAGCCTTCGCATCTCCTTGCTTTTCTCACATATTTTGTCAATAGTAAGATTGTTGTCTATTTTGGTCAGAATGTCTCTTTCTGAGTTCATCAAAAACAATAATTCCAGATGTCCATCTGTAAGTCTTCAACGGAGTCTTGTTTTTATGTATCTGAGCTTTGAAAATGCTCGCTCAAAGGACACTTGTGTTGCCGGTAATGTAAAGAAATAGTTATAAGCTTTGAATAATTCTGTGTAGAGTCTTGAGTACATTTCGTACTGCAGAATCGCATCGAAGGCGCATTTAAAGCAAGAATTGCACTTCACTCCATCACATTTTATAGACCTTAAAGCCACAATATCGTCAGTTGGCCCCAAATATTCCTCCTCATCCTCCATGAAATCTTCAGAAAACTTGTCCCCTTCAATCAAATCTTCAATCGTACGAACCTCAACAGCGTCTTGATTCTTTTCTTGTTTCTCATAAGGGGATTTTGAAAACTCTTCCCACATTGATGAAAACGAAAGAAGCTCTTCTTTAAGTTTTCAACTTCACAATCAGGAATTAATTCAATGATTCTTTTCAGTAACAACGAAGCCAGACTTAAACTCTTGAACTTCTTAGGATCAAAACACTCTAAATCTAAGTATAAGCTTTGATTTTCAGCAGATCGTTCCTGCATGCTGTTAGAAATTTGGTCTAGAACACAGTTGAAAACGGTTACTTCAAATCCGTATTTACTGTCTTCATTACTTCATCAGAAGCTGATTCCCCTGCCATTTTCTTTCTTTTTCTTTCTTGCCCTGCCAAAGGGCAAGGCCGTAGGCCGAGTAAAGACTGGATCTGGGGGCGGAGCAATCGGCGTGGTAGGGTTGATATATAAAAATCATCCAAAATGATCGATATTAGAGTCAAACCTATAAATTTCAGGGTCAAATTATTCCCAAAGCCAAAAACAGAAAGAGCGAGGCCGCAGGCCGAGCAAATACCGGGGTCTGGGGTGGAGCCCTAGCTGGCCAATTTTTTTTTTTTTTTAATTGTGTTCAGAGAGGAAACTGTGCGCCTTCCCGAGGCTAAGACGGGTCTTAGCCCCTCCCGAGGATGGCGCAAAGGCACTGATGTGAGGAGGGCGCAGCGGCCATCGGGCCGGTACTTGATTATAGCCAGTCCAACCCTGGATCTACGTACATAGAGTAAAAACGATAGAGAGATAGCAAGAAGCGGCTTTCTTTTCGGAAAAAATGAAATGAAATCTTTCAGTTTAATGTTCCAGGAGTATGCCCTTGGGAACTAAGGGATGATGATTAAGGCAAGTGAATGAGAATTAGTGGAATGAGAAACTGGAAGGAAATGAGAGTACCCCGGAAAAGCCCACGGAGACGATGTTGTCCACCACAAACTTACTTGGCCGGGGATTGAACATGGGACTCCACCCACCAGACGTAAGCGCTCTACCACTGAGCCACCGTACCACCTTGTTTTCTTTTCGGAATAGATTTAGCGTTTCAAGAATACGTACCACCTTTTCTTAACCTTCTACTCGAATCGAAAGTGGCAGAAAATAAACACTTCCGGTTTAACGTTGCTCGCTTTAGAGTAACAATGGTAATAGGTAGCAAAAAACAATTAAATCTCCCAAGAATATATCCCATCTTCATTCTAATCTCTTTACTAAAACCGGAAGCGGCAGACATCTACTATCAGTTCCAATTTCAATATTAATAAGGTATATATTACACCATACAAACCAAACTCACTCTCGTGGTGTACACATGACATTGCTATTTGGTTTATATTTATATCATCACCAGAAAAATGATTGAAAGTCTGTATTACTTAATTTGAATAATCTCACAAAGTTTTTTTTTTTTTTTTTTTTTGTAGTTGAAAGAAAAAGACGTATTTTATTAATTTCTCTCTCAAAAGAATCAAGTGTCTTTGTTCTCTAACTTTTGGCACGCTCTGAACCCAGAAAAAGAAAAGACAGTCCTTCAGCAAACTTTTCAAGAACTCTCGACAGACGAAAGAATTTCCACTGTAAGAGTGTTTAGTGTTTTCCATTAGAAAACAATGAATAAAATATGCTCTTTTCACTTCGTTTCAGACTGGAATTGTCTTTCTAGTTTGAGATTCCTCGCAAACAAATGTTTGAAACGAGTTTGCAGTCAAAACAAAATTTGCAAATTTTTTCCTTTATCTTTTAATTTTTGTAAACCACAAACAATAGCTCTATTGGGATGATCTAGTAAAGGCGTTTTTAAATATATGTATGAAATTTTATAAGTAAAATTTGTTCATTATAAATAGAAGATACGTTAAAGTATAACAAATTTCTACTGTGAACTAAAATGTCGAACTCAGATTAAGAAATATTAATTGATGAAGATGTACTTGTCATTCGTAAAGGATATCCCGCTTTTAGCATTAACTCGGAACGACAAAACATTGGTGAAATTGTGTGTGAATGTTAGTAGCATGCAACATTAAATGCTACAAAAGATCAACATTAGGGCTGGTCGCCCCATCAAACTTTGAGGGCTAATTGTTGCATTTCGCACCTTCAAATCTGGTGCAGTATTATCTAGTACCCTACGCATAACATATGGATGACTCATTATAAAATAGTTTCGTTTGGTCATGCTCTACGAAATTTACAGTGCATATTTGAATATTATAATTTTATTCATTCCAAATATAAAAGAACCTATTTTAGGCCTTTGAGTAGTAATAGTAAATCTTTAAATAAATGTTGATTATACATAACTTATTTACCTAAATGTATACACTATAGATACCAAACTTCCGAAAAAGAAGTGCTTCTACATTTCACCATCTTTGGGCTTTATAAAGAAAGTTAGGTAAGCATTCTTCTTATTATTATTACAGTATTTTCCCGAAAATAAGACCCAACCTGAATGTAAGTTCTTGCATTTTTTTTCGATTATTCGTAACATAAGCCCAGTAGTTGAGACTGCATATATGTCCTAAATGTGTTGCCAACCCCTAAAATAAAATTATCTGTTTTTGTACTATTTTATTAAAATTTTACTAATTTTATCCTATTTTATGGTACAAATTATGGTGATTTTATACAATTTATGGTGATTTTATGATAATATTATACTGTTTTTGGTGATTTTTATCATATTTTTGCCATATTTATAGTAATTTTCAGTGTTGCCATACAACAAAAATTATTGTAAAATATTTTTGATAATATACTTTGATATCTAAGTTGGTAACCCTTGATGGAAACACACAAATGGTTGAGAATACAAAGTTAACTTCCTAAGCCTCTAAAGAAACTTGTTCCTTCCCTTTTTTGTCCTTCCCTCAAGCGGTGAAGAGCAGGTGAATGAACTTGAAGAAACTACCTTGAAAGGGAGGGAGGAAGGAGACACAGGTGCATGAAAGAATGCTAGGAATTCCTTTGTTCACGGAGTAGTTAATTTTCGTAAGTCTCGTACTAGTCTTTCCAGTTTTTTGAGACATCTGGCGCCAAGGTAAAGTCATTTGACAATAGGTTTTTGTATTCAGGAATGTCGTTTATCCTTGAGGGTTCACGTACGCAGGTGGGAACAATGGATGCCGCAGATGTGTGTATATGTAATAAATGAGGGTCATTGACATGCCGGCTTCCTTTATTCTTTGTGACAAAGAAGTAGTTGGAGTGCGTACGTGACTGAATGCATGTACACAGAAGGAATTGTTTAGAGAGCGCAGCTGTATGTTAATTTTTATTCAGGACAGGAATGTCGTTGGAATGACTACGTGACTGGATGCACGTACGCAAGGGTTGAATGTTTTGATAGATGAAATTTTTGATAATAGGATGGAAAGGTAAAATATTTCAATCATTGTAGGTTGTCTGGGATTGCCTCTTAACAGATAGTTGAAAGAACAAAGTGTCCTTGTTGTGTTGCAGTATTGGTTATTGATATTTTTATTGATAGATAGATAAAATATTAATATTATGTCTAGAGACCATATTGATTGAATAGAGGATGAAAATCTAATCAAGTATGTTAATTTGTATTAATTTATGTTGAAATTTGCATGAATTATAAGCTGTTTTTGGTTCTTAGGAGATAGGAGAATATAGCCTGGTAAGAGGTAGTTCTTTCTGTTCTAACTTGTTTGAGCTTTGAGGCAGGAGGTGGAGCTTGTTAACTTGTATAGAAAGACTCCAGCAAATGAAAAACCAGACTTGGAGAATAGATTTACAATTTTTTATTCCAACCCAAAACTTGTAGAAACCAATAATAAAAGGAAAGAGGAGGGACTAGGTAAGAACGAAGAACGAATGATAATTTGATTCCCATTGCTTGAAGGAGGTCCTTTGCAGCTTAAAGATCCCTTTTCAATTGGCCTGTCCCCTGTCAACCAGCTTGTTTTATGATCCTGCCACTCGAGGGTAAGGAAGATCGTCCCTTCTTTACCTGAGTTTATGTTTATTGCAGGGTGCAATAAACCTACTACCTGGCTTTAGGTTTATGAGGGGTACAATAAAATCTTTACCTGGCCAGAGTCTTCTTTCCTTCTTTGCAGCCAAACAAGATTTCTTTAAAATATTTTTGCATAAATTAGATTAATGAATTAATTATTCATGAATATTAATTAGTTGGTAATGAAAGGGTTAGAAAGAATGATTTTTTCGTATTTAGCGTTTATTTAGAGGTATATTATGATATGTATCGTATAGATTAGTATATATTGTACACACATACCCAGATATTGTGGGAGGAAACGGAGACAACTCTAAGAAAAGTATCTTATGTACTTTTACGGTCTTTTCACTGAATGATAGGGGATTTTATTGATCTTTTAATGATGTTTGGGTGTACGAAACACAGCTGAATCACAAATGACGTATGTATATAAGTACTTTTTGGTAATGGTCGTATGTATACGTGTTATTGCTGATATGTGGACAGGAATATATGTGGTTGCATATTATGTTTTGTACCCATGTAAGTGTTTTATAGTCACCTTTAACGTAATGTAGGGTTGCATAACTTCTTCCTTGGTGACATGTTTGGTGAATGCAAACACCTGAAGTGTTTGTATTGTATTAATATTGGATTGCATTGTAGACAGGTATATAGTGACTCTTTATGCATGTACCCTTTTCTTCAACGTAATGTAGGGTTCTTTGGTGGTATGCTAGCTGAAGGTAAACATCTGAAGTGTTTGTATTGTATTAATATTGATTTATATTGTAGACTTATATAAGTGTTTTAATCTTACCTTTAACGTAATGTTGGGTTCCTATTGGTATAATGATGGACGCATAGCTTTTATCTTATTGGGTGTACTGTAGACATATATTATGCCTTATTATACATGTAACCTTACCTTGATACGATTGTTAGGACCTCTTGTTATGATTCTAATGATGGCTTGCATAACCTTAACCTTTGTTTGTTTTGTATCGTTATATATTGTGGTGATTGACTTATGTAACTGATTTAACCATGTCTTAAATGTATAGTTGAGATATATATTGTGACTTTTTACGTATGTAAGTGGTTGTTAGTTATGTCCTGGTTGTATTTTAACCACATATGATACCATTTTTAATTGGTGTTTTAACTGAAGTCTAATTTGCAAATAATTTATTTGTACGCCATTGCAGAGCACATTATGACGTCATCAGGGTTTGCAGTACATAATGATTTATTGTATGCTGTCACATAAATAACCTTATATGAACCATATGTATTCTTTTCCTTTATCTTATATAGAATACCATATTTATTTATAAGATATCAATATTTTGTATAAAGGTTTGAACGTCACATAAAGTATTATTAAACCATGTAAAAGTGATAGGTAAATACATGATATGACACAGTATATATATTCATCCTTTATCTTATACAGAATACACATACTTCTTGATATGATACCTATTATTGGGTGTATAAAATAAAACATGGATTTGAAATTTGTGTTATTTGTTTATTAGCATTAATTCTTGTTCTACAGTAGTAGGCTATTATTGATTAGAGATATTTATATATATGTATTTAGGTAATTGATATATTTATAAGTATTCAATATAATAAATAATTATGTATTTGCAATTGTGATATTTCAATTGTATATTTCCGTATTTACAATATTGGTATTATTAATTGTATTTTTTCAATATTGATGTTTCATTTATATATTAGAATATTTACATATTTACAATATACTATTTACATATTTATAATATTTACAATATTTATATTATTTACAATATGCTATATACATATTTATAATATTTACAATATTTACATATTTACATTATTTACAATAACAATATACTATTTACGTATACACATATATACACGTAGGGAAGTGCCAATTGACGAGTGCTGTGAAAATATTTATGAAATTTGTTTCTGTCCGAGATTATTATGATTATGTCACTATGTTAGGACATATTTAACATAACATATATACAAATATTTATCGAACACTTATACTAATAATGCTAATTATTCGACACACATATTACTTTGATACCCGTACGGTAATGTTCTAAACTCGGTCATACTGTGAGGATTAAGGCGACGTCTTTTATTTTCAACTTTTTGATGTGTTTTAGTTTCAGGCCTGGATACAATGACAAACCCCGGCTTTCGAACAATCCTCCCTGGATTGTTTAACTGTTTACTGTCAACTTTATCGTGAATTAAATTATAAAAATGATCAAAATTAATTTCCTGGCGCGTACGATGATTTAAAGTTATTCCCCTAATTTTAAATACATAATCTACATTGTTCGTCCCAACCTCTTTTAAACGGTACGCATAATTCTTTGGCCCTATTCCTATAAATGCATTAATTTCCCACCCTTCAGGAACTTCGTTAGTTAGTTCACCCAGGTAGGAACCCAAAGAAAGCGGAGGTTTTTCATTACGTGGCTGTACAAACATAATACTATCGGTGTCGCAGTACAACACACGGTCAGGCCCTACTGTTGTTAATAATTCATAAAGTTTTAGACGCGCCCATGAGGTGATGAACGCGGCAAGGACAACATTTGAGAACTTCCATGGTTTGTTTTTGTTCTCAATGTTTTTATACGTTACAATGAGATGCCGCTCTCCAATAGGTAATACAGTTTGCACCTCGTATTGTGGCGCCCACAGATAAGTCAAAAATTTTTCCGGAGTATCGACAATTACCGATTGCGATAAATCCGTTCGCTGTCCCCATTTTCCATATAATGAATTGAGGAATATTTTAGAAATATACCTCAATCCCGGGTTCTTCCTTATATTATTATAATTTAATTTAATGCCTTCATGGGCATAATAGTCTGCAATATATTTTTGCTGGTCTTCTTCGGTTTTGCAAGAAGCAGGAAATCCCGAAGACTCCTGTTTCATTTGAAGAAAGGAATTCACATAGTCTTCAAACAGACCATTTGAATTATCCTCCTCGCCGCCAACCAGGTTAAATTCCCAGATTTCAATTACTTGCAGAATTTTGTATCCCAGCTGTAAAGCTACATGGAGTTCAGGGGTACAGTATGTGGCCGTTAAGGCACGCTCGGAATCGCTATGCGCGCAAATGTCAATACTTTTTTCTATACACGTACGACACAATCCAAACAAAAGATGCCCATTACATGCATATGGTAACACCGGAAAATACAAATCATTACGGGGTAAAACAGTGCATTTTACTAATCCATGAATATTTTCCACGTTTGGAAAGTCTGGCCCCTTGTATATTTTTGGCTTACCTATAGGCATTGGTTTACGTGACATCACCCAAGGGTATAACGATGTTACATCATAATATGCCACGGTTTCCTCGCTGGTACATTCGTACAAAGCATTAAAGCATTCTGTACGACCACCATGAAAACTATCCTTTGGTATTAGATGATCAACAAGATCCTTACAGTGAGTTTGAATAAACTCCTGCATGGACTTATCAGTCTTCACCCAATGATCCCATTCGCATTCCCACATTTGAACAACATTAAGATTTATTTTTTTCAGGAATGCTATTTTCGTGGTGGTTTTTTCATACCGGTCTTGTAAGGATGTACCTTGCTTAGAGGTGGAATCCAAAGACACGTGTCGAAGTGTAGGATAGCAGGTTAAACACCCGTGGAAGAAACATCCATGAAATTCGAAAACTGTATTCGTTCGAGGTTCAAACCCATCAACCTTATACCTCCCAAATCGTTTTTCCAATCCATTCCCGGAATGTTGGATTTTATTACCTCTGGTACGTTCTAAATACCGTAACCAGTACATTGCCTTAAGGCTTTGTTGGTCACGATGGTCGAACCCATAGGGTGGAATAATTGGAATAATTTCTTTAGGCAAATACAAGGTACGATAGGTCAGTATGGCCAAACTAGCAATAGTAGGCGCGACGATAAAACATTGAATGCCATTCGTTTTTTCCTCAATTAAGTTTGAAAATTTAATTACAGCTTTTGCTAAAATTTTGACATCATTTCGACAATACTCCACCATCTCATTTTGGAGATCATACTCCTCGCCACTTGCAGCACGTTCTTGGTGCCAGGCGATTAGTTGTTGTCTCTCTTCCGTGTTTCGCGAATCAAGATCGAAATATTCAATAGCGGGAACCGGACCCACATAATTTTGATTTTCCAAAGTGTTAAATAAATATGGGAAATCTCCCTTTTTCAAATTTCCAGATAGGCCTAAAGTTGTAGGGAGTTTTGATAATTTTACTCCCATATACAAATATGTGTCACGGAAGTAAATCTTTTGTCCTAAACGCATTTCAACAATTTTTTGCCCTGACATTATTACTTCAGGTGTATGATGATGGCTCGTTATCAAAGTTCTAGCACAGAACTGCATATCATAATTACTCCCATTATGGGAAAGTACAATGATTTTTTTAAACATTGGTCGAGATATTATTACATGATTAACAAATCCATCAATGTCTTGGAAATCAAAAGAACGGATACCATTTTTATCTCCGCATACAAAGCAAAGATCATCCAGCTTTCCATCCTTACACTTGTAACAGGCATGAATACAATTTACGAAATTCACGTAATGTTCTTGTTCTCCCTCTTCATTTTTAGGAAGTAACATTGTTTCTACATCAAAGATGATGTATAAAAAGGCCTCTACATGTTGCAAAGTAGCAGCCTGAACAAAACAAATGTGGTCATCGTTCACGTACGTATAACACATTTTACAATAACGTTCACCGCATTCGTGTTCAGACTTACGACCTCGCATGTCAAACATATCGCCACATTGGACACAAATTTTCTTCGTTTCGCATAAAGTCTTTCCGCGAGCAATCACCGTTTTATGATTGGCAAAACATTCTTCTGAAGAAAACAGTCTGCGACAATCACTACATTCGCGTTTAATATTATTAGCATTAGAAACATCGTGATACTTCTCGCACATCCTACATTTGAAGTTACACTTATGGTCTTCTGTATGATAATATCCTTCCAAACAATACTGACAATACCCATTTTTGTTCAATAGAGTTCTAATGTTTGTAATTAATTCATAGTGTCCTTCAGTATACAAAATGAAAATTTTCTTTGATGCATGTATTCCAGGATAAATTACAGTGTAGTCTCGAGTCGATCGGTTCTTTTCGTAAATAACAATTTGGTAATGAGGCATTAGCTTATTTTGGAACTTTTTCGCATCATCAATAGTACATCCATCACGGATTTCAATGTCAACTTTAGCATTGACACACAAATCCTTTGCCTGATTTAACAATCGTTTAGGATGATTTTTTAACTTGTAAACTTGGATATGACGATGATCAGCCCTAGCCATCCCAAGGACAATGCTCTTGGGAAGACAATACACATCCTTTTCCATTGGGATAGTACACTGTTCCAGATGTGTTACAAGACTGCTATATTTTGCTGAACCCATAGATCGACCCCTACCTTTACGTGAATCAACAATATGAATTTTGAAAGTTACTTTGTCCCCAAATAAATAATTTTCATTACTATTTAAAACATTTTCAATACTCTGAAACAAAACCTCGTGACTTAATTCTGACTTTTGACGCCATGATATGTATATTGGCTTTTTGATCGTGGAAGCAGAACTTTCTATTGTCATGCCAACGTACATGTGTTCATCGACCTCGTTTAACGTGTGCTCCTTTACAAATTCAAATAATGAATGAATGTATTTTTCTGGATCATAAATCCCATTAGTGCGCATACGTTCGATGGTAACTTCCTTTCCTGTTAGTCCAAAATAAGTATAATGTTTGGTTGTACTATTAACAATACGAAAATATTCGTCCGTTCCAGCACCATACATTACAGGTTCTGGTGCAGAATTATTGCTACGCTCAGGAAGAATACCGAGGAACTCATTGGACTCATCTGCAATTAAACCGAATGTTTTCCCTGAAGACACAAGTTCCATAAACTTTTCACGAGCTAAATTCCTCGTATTATCTTGGCGAAAGAAGCCTACATGATATAAATCAATAATATCTTTTGCAGACTTACATTTCTCCAAAACAACATGAGGATTACAGCCAAAATGCATGAACAATGCTTGCAATAGCTTGGAATAAGCTTCATTGCTTACCCTTGCACCCGTAGCATGGCATTGCGTTAACACTTCCCATGTAAATAAAACATCGTTTGGATTTTCATATCCACGCGCTTCTTGTGCTGCCAGCATGGTACAAATCACATTACGGCCATCCATTGTATCACTGTTTAAGTAAAATACTCACGTTTTAGTTTTCAATTACTATTTGTTAAAACACTATAATTACTTCTTATTTATCAAAGGTGCACTTAAAAGTTTTTTTGAAATTACAATGTCACCAACTCCTCTTGAAAATGATAATGTCCCGCAACTTTTACAGTATAACGATGAATCAGCTGAAAGTTTATCGGCAATTGCACTAATACTTTCCGATAACTATAAGAATAAAGCTCCCGTAACTTTTGCAGTTTACCGTAGATATTCTTCTAAGATTATTCGTAAATCCTTAACTACTTTCCAGTAATTGTAATTTATAATCTAGTGTATAAATATTCTTCAAGTTAATTGTTTCAAGTTACGTAAAACCAGGGAACGTCTTCAGCATACAACTTCTTCTTTTATACTAATTTGTGATGCCCCTGTTATATACATGCAGACTATTTGATATATTCCACTACGTTTTTTTCTCGAAAATGACAAACTCTTGTAACTTTTTCAGTATAGAGATGATGCAGTTAAAAGTTTATTGACAAATTTTCCGATAACTGTAAATGTCAATGTCCCGTAATTTTTATCTAGCTGTTGTGTGTTTACAATTGCAACTCGTTGTGTTCAATCAGAAACGTCTTCACTGCAGCAGTACTTCTTCTAAAGTGAAACAGCGCCGATTTCGCACGCCTTATATAGATGCAAAACGTACTCTCGTCCCCAGACGCATTCAGCTTGTAATCTCGCACCCAGGTCCATTTAGTTTGTAATCTCGTACCCAGGCTCATTTATTTTATAGTTTCGTACACAGATACTTTGAAATGTACATGCTTTTTCTAAATTAGTATTAGTAATATTACGGACAGTGTTAATTATATTACATTATAACAAACACAAAATCATTTCATGATCATTACATAACTTATAAATATCTTGCAACACTGAATGAATCAACTTGTATTTTGACGGATCATTGTATAGTATACATCCTAGAACAGCTAAGCTGTGAACTTTTAAATAATTCGCTTCATATTGAAACTGAACAATTTTTGATTGTAATCTTATAAATGGTATTTTGACGGATCGCTTCATATCTTTTCCGCAACATTTCTAATAGAAACTCGTTAACTTTTGTTCGTTCAATTTCTGTTGGAATCTCATCAGAACAGCTACGCTGTGATCCTACAAATAATTTCGAAAATATTAACATGTATGATCCTACTAAAGAGTTGTTTGTTAAAAATAGTTCTGATCTGTTATCTTATTTCATTATATAAAACTTAATATTACGAATGTAAGTTTATAAAACAAAAATACAAAAAAGTAAAATATCAAAAATACAAGAAACAATAACGTAAAACTCAAAATGAAAATGCAGAAAGAAAAAAATTAAAACACAATGTTGCAAACTAAAATACAAAAGTAAAATGTAAAAGCACAACTTAAAAAGTGCAAAACTAAAAATGAAAATACAAAAGAAAAATTAAAACAGTGTTGCAACTGAAATACAGAAAGTAAATATGTAAAAGTACAAGTTAAGAAATAATAATGTAAAACGAAAAATGAAATTGCAGAAAGTAAAAATTTTAAAAAACATTGTTGCAAACTAAAATACAGAAAGTAAAACAAAACGTGAAAATTAAAAAAACAAATTGTAAAACTGAAAATGTAATTGCAGAAAGTAAAAATTTAAAATACATTGTTGCAAACTAAAATACAAAAGAAAAATGTAAAAGTACAAATTAAACAAAAACGATGTGAAACTGAAAATGAAAATGGTGAAAAAAATTAAAACAGTGTTGCAACTGAAATACAAAGTAAAATGTAAGAGCATAAGTTAAGAAACAAATTCTAACACTGAAAATGCAAAATGGTGAAAGAAAAAATTAAAACATACTTGCAAACTAAAATACAAAAGTAAAATGTAAAAATACAAGTTAAAAAACAATAATGTAATACTGAAAATGAAAATGCAGAAAGTAAAAATTTAAAAAACATTGTTGCAAACTAAAATACAAAAATGAAAAAGTACAAGTTAAGAAACAAATTGTAAAACTGAAAATAAAATGCAAAAAGTAAAAAGATTAAAAACAGTGTTCCAACTGAAATACAAAAATGTAAAAGTACAAATTAAACAAAAACGATATGAAAAACATTGTTGCAAACTAAAATACAAAAATGAAAAAGTACAAGTTAAGAAACAAATTGTAAACCTGAAAATGAAAATGCAGAAAGTAAAAAGTTAAAAAACAGTGTTGCAAGTGAAATACAAAAGTAAATTTAAAAATACCAGTTAACAAACAAACATGTAAATTAAAAATTTTAAAAAATGCATAAGTAAAATTTTGAAAACACAATGTTGCAAACTAAATCACAAAAAGAAATTGTAAAAGTACAAGTTAAAAGCAATCATGCAGTCTAAAAATTAACACACATAAGTAAAATTTTTAAAACAAAATGTTGGGTTTTCAAATACAAAAAGTAGAATTTAAAAGTACAAGTTAAGAAACAAAAATAAAAAACTAAAAATGAAAAATGCAAAATCAAACTACCAGTTAAACAAAATATGCAAACTAAAAAAATAAAAGTGCAAAAGTAAAATTCTAAACACAGTGTTGCAAGGGAAAATGAAGAAACTAAAAATAATAAAATGCAAACACATATTATGCATGAAATACAGCACGTAGTAGGTTAGACTGCATTTGAGACTGCATATATGTCCTAAATGTGTTGCCAACCCCTAAAATAAAATTATCTGTTTTTGTACTATTTTATTAAAATTTTACTAATTTTATCCTATTTTATGGTACAAGTTATGGTGATTTTATACAATTTATGGTGATTTTATGATAATATTATACTGTTTTTGGTGATTTTTATCATATTTTTGCCATATTTATAGTAATTTTCAGTGTTGCCATACAACAAAAAATTATTGTAAAATATTTTTGATAATATACTTTGATATCTAAGTTTGTAACTCTTGATGGAAACACACAAATGGTTGAGAATACAAAGTTAACTTCCTAAGCCTCTAAAGAAACTTGTTCCTTCCCTTTTTTGTCCTTCCCTCAAGCGGTGAAGAGCAGGTGAATGAACTTGAAGAAACTACCTTGAAAGGGAGGGAGGAAGGAGACACAGGTGCATGAAAGAATGCTAGGAATTCCTTTGTTCACGGAGTAGTTAATTTTCGTAAGTCTCGTACTAGTCTTTCCAGTTTTTTGAGACATCTGGCGCCAAGGTAAGGTCATTTGACAATAGGTTTTTGTATTCAGGAATGTCGTTTATCCTTGAGGGTTCACGTACGCAGGTGGGAACAATGGATGCCGCAGATGTGTGTATATGTAATAAATGAGGGTCATTGACATGCCGGCTTCCTTTATTCTTTGTGACAGAGAAGTAGTTGGAGTGCGTACGTGACTGAATGCATGTACACAGAAGGAATTGTTTAGAGAGCGCAGCTGTATGTTAATTTTTATTCAGGACAGGAATGTCGTTGGAATGACTACGTGACTGGATGCACGTACGCAAGGGTTGAATGTTTTGATAGATGAAATTTTTGATAATAGGATGGAAAGGTAAAATATTTCAATCATTGTAGGTTGTCTGGGATTGCCTCTTAACAGATAGTTGAAAGAACAAAGTGTCCTTGTTGTGTTGCAGTATTGGTTATTGATATTTTTATTGATAGATAGATAAAATATTAATATTATGTCTAGAGACCATATTGATTGAATAGAGGATGAAAATCTAATCAAGTATGTTAATTTGTATTAATTTATGTTGAAATTTGCATGAATTATAAGCTGTTTTTGGTTCTTAGGAGATAGGAGAATATAGCCTGGTAAGAGGTAGTTCTTTCTGTTCTAACTTGTTTGAGCTTTGAGGCAGGAGGTGGAGCTTGTTAACTTGTATAGAAAGACTCCAGCAAATGAAAAACCAGACTTGGAGAATAGATTTACAATTTTTTATTCCAACCCAAAACTTGTAGAAACCAATAATAAAAGGAAAGAGGAGGGACTAGGTAAGAACGAAGAACGAATGATAATTTGATTCCCATTGCTTGAAGGAGGTCCTTTGCAGCTTAAAGATCCCTTTTCAATTGGCCTGTCCCCTGTCAACCAGCTTGTTTTATGATCCTGCCACTCGAGGGTAAGGAAGATCGTCCCTTCTTTACCTGAGTTTATGTTTATTGCAGGGTGCAATAAACCTACTACCTGGCTTTAGGTTTATGAGGGGTACAATAAAATCTTTACCTGGCCAGAGTCTTCTTTCCTTCTTTGCAGCCAAACAAGATTTCTTTAAAATATTTTTGCATAAATTAGATTAATGAATTAATTATTCATGAATATTAATTAGTTGGTAATGAAAGGGTTAGAAAGAATGATTTTTTCGTATTTAGCGTTTATTTAGAGGTATATTATGATATGTATCGTATAGATTAGTATATATTGTACACACATACCCAGATATTGTGGGAGGAAACGGAGACAACTCTAAGAAAAGTATCTTATGTACTTTTACGGTCTTTTCACTGAATGATAGGGGATTTTATTGATCTTTTAATGATGTTTGGGTGTACGAAACACAGCTGAATCACAAATGACGTATGTATATAAGTACTTTTTGGTAATGGTCGTATGTATACGTGTTATTGCTGATATGTGGACAGGAATATATGTGGTTGCATATTATGTTTTGTACCCATGTAAGTGTTTTATAGTCACCTTTAACGTAATGTAGGGTTGCATAACTTCTTCCTTGGTGACATGTTTGGTGAATGCAAACACCTGAAGTGTTTGTATTGTATTAATATTGGATTGCATTGTAGACAGGTATATAGTGACTCTTTATGCATGTACCCTTTTCTTCAACGTAATGTAGGGTTCTTTGGTGGTATGCTAGCTGAAGGTAAACATCTGAAGTGTTTGTATTGTATTAATATTGATTTATATTGTAGACTTATATAAGTGTTTTAATCTTACCTTTAACGTAATGTTGGGTTCCTATTGGTATAATGATGGACGCATAGCTTTTATCTTATTGGGTGTACTGTAGACATATATTATGCCTTATTATACATGTAACCTTACCTTGATACGATTGTTAGGACCTCTTGTTATGATTCTAATGATGGCTTGCATAACCTTAACCTTTGTTTGTTTTGTATCGTTATATATTGTGGTGATTGACTTATGTAACTGATTTAACCATGTCTTAAATGTATAGTTGAGATATATATTGTGACTTTTTACGTATGTAAGTGGTTGTTAGTTATGTCCTGGTTGTATTTTAACCACATATGATACCATTTTTAATTGGTGTTTTAACTGAAGTCTAATTTGCAAATAATTTATTTGTACGCCATTGCAGAGCACATTATGACGTCATCAGGGTTTGCAGTACATAATGATTTATTGTATGCTGTCACATAAATAACCTTATATGAACCATATGTATTCTTTTCCTTTATCTTATATAGAATACCATATTTATTTATAAGATATCAATATTTTGTATAAAGGTTTGAACGTCACATAAAGTATTATTAAACCATGTAAAAGTGATAGGTAAATACATGATATGACACAGTATATATATTCATCCTTTATCTTATACAGAATACACATACTTCTTGATATGATACCTATTATTGGGTGTATAAAATAAAACATGGATTTGAAATTTGTGTTATTTGTTTATTAGCATTAATTCTTGTTCTACAGTAGTAGGCTATTATTGATTAGAGATATTTATATATATGTATTTAGGTAATTGATATATTTATAAGTATTCAATATAATAAATAATTATGTATTTGCAATTGTGATATTTCAATTGTATATTTCCGTATTTACAATATTGGTATTATTAATTGTATTTTTTCAATATTGATGTTTCATTTATATATTAGAATATTTACATATTTACAATATACTATTTACATATTTATAATATTTACAATATTTATATTATTTACAATATGCTATATACATATTTATAATATTTACAATATTTACATATTTACATTATTTACAATAACAATATACTATTTACGTATACACATATATATACGTAGGGAAGTGCCAATTGACGAGTGCTGTGAAAATATTTATGAAATTTGTTTCTGTCCGAGATTATTATGATTATGTCACTATGTTAGGACATATTTAACATAACATATATACAAATATTTATCGAACACTTATACTAATAATGCTAATTATTCGACACACATATTACTTTGATACCCGTACGGTAATGTTCTAAACTCGGTCATACTGTGAGGATTAAGGCGACGTCTTTTATTTTCAACTTTTTGATGTGTTTTAGTTTCAGGCCTGGATACAATGACAAACCCCGGCTTTCGAACAATCCTCCCTGGATTGTTTAACTGTTTACTGTCAACTTTATCGTGAATTAAATTATAAAAATGATCAAAATTAATTTCCTGGCGCGTACGATGATTTAAAGTTATTCCCCTAATTTTAAATACATAATCTACATTGTTCGTCCCAACCTCTTTTAAACGGTACGCATAATTCTTTGGCCCTATTCCTATAAATGCATTAATTTCCCACCCTTCAGGAACTTCGTTAGTTAGTTCACCCAGGTAGGAACCCAAAGAAAGCGGAGGTTTTTCATTACGTGGCTGTACAAACATAATACTATCGGTGTCGCAGTACAACACACGGTCAGGCCCTACTGTTGTTAATAATTCATAAAGTTTTAGACGCGCCCATGAGGTGATGAACGCGGCAAGGACAACATTTGAGAACTTCCATGGTTTGTTTTTGTTCTCAATGTTTTTATACGTTACAATGAGATGCCGCTCTCCAATAGGTAATACAGTTTGCACCTCGTATTGTGGCGCCCACAAATAAGTCAAAAATTTTTCCGGAGTATCGACAATTACCGATTGCGATAAATCCGTTCGCTGTCCCCATTTTCCATATAATGAATTGAGGAATATTTTAGAAATATACCTCAATCCCGGGTTCTTCCTTATATTATTATAATTTAATTTAATGCCTTCATGGGCATAATAGTCTGCAATATATTTTTGCTGGTCTTCTTCGGTTTTGCAAGAAGCAGGAAATCCCGAAGACTCCTGTTTCATTTGAAGAAAGGAATTCACATAGTCTTCAAACAGACCATTTGAATTATCCTCCTCGCCGCCAACCAGGTTAAATTCCCAGATTTCAATTACTTGCAGAATTTTGTATCCCAGCTGTAAAGCTACATGGAGTTCAGGGGTACAGTATGTGGCCGTTAAGGCACGCTCGGAATTGCTATCCGCGCAAATGTCAATACTTTTTTCTATACACGTACGACACAATCCAAACAAAAGATGCCCATTACATGCATATGGTAACACCGGAAAATACAAATCATTAGGGGGTAAAACAGTGCATTTTACTAATCCATGAATATTTTCCACGTTTGGAAAGTCTGGCCCCTTGTATATTTTTGGCTTACCTATAGGCATTGGTTTACGTGACATCACCCAAGGGTATAACGATGTTACATCATAATATGCCACGGTTTCCTCGCTGGTACATTCGTACAAAGCATTAAAGCATTCTGTACGACCACCATGAAAACTATCCTTTGGTATTAGATGATCAACAAGATCCTTACAGTGAGTTTGAATAAACTCCTGCATGGACTTATCAGTCTTCACCCAATGATCCCATTCGCATTCCCACATTTGAACAACATTAAGATTTATTTTTTTCAGGAATGCTATTTTCGTGGTGGTTCTTTCATACCGGTCTTGTAAGGATGTACCTTGCTTAGAGGTGGAATCCAAAGACACGTGTCGAAGTGTAGGATAGCAGGTTAAACACCCGTGGAAGAAACATCCATGAAATTCGAAAACTGTATTCGTTCGAGGTTCAAACCCATCAACCTTATACCTCCCAAATCGTTTTTCCAATCCATTCCCGGAATGTTGGATTTTATTACCTCTGGTACGTTCTAAATACCGTAACCAGTACATTGCCTTAAGGCTTTGTTGGTCACGATGGTCGAACCCATAGGGTGGAATAATTGGAATAATTTCTTTAGGCAAATACAAGGTACGATAGGTCAGTATGGCCAAACTAGCAATAGTAGGCGCGACGATAAAACATTGAATGCCATTCGTTTTTTCCTCAATTAAGTTTGAAAATTTAATTACAGCTTTTGCTAAAATTTTGACATCATTTCGACAATACTCCACCATCTCATTTTGGAGATCATACTCCTCGCCACTTGCAGCACGTTCTTGGTGCCAGGCGATTAGTTGTTGTCTCTCTTCCGTGTTTCGCGAATCAAGATCGAAATATTCAATAGCGGGAACCGGACCTACATAATTTTGATTTTCCAAAGTGTTAAATAAATATGGGAAATCTCCCTTTTTCAAATTTCCAGATAGGCCTAAAGTTGTAGGGAGTTTTGATAATTTTACTCCCATATACAAATATGTGTCACGGAAGTAAATCTTTTGTCCTAAACGCATTTCAACAATTTTTTGCCCTGACATTATTACTTCAGGTGTATGATGATGGCTCGTTATCAAAGTTCTAGCACAGAACTGCATATCATAATTACTCCCATTATGGGAAAGTACAATGATTTTTTTAAACATTGGTCGAGATATTATTACATGATTAACAAATCCATCAATGTCTTGGAAATCAAAAGAACGGATACCATTTTTATCTCCGCATACAAAGCAAAGATCATCCAGCTTTCCATCCTTACACTTGTAACAGGCATGAATACAATTTACGAAATTCACGTAATGTTCTTGTTCTCCCTCTTCATTTTTAGGAAGTAACATTGTTTCTACATCAAAGATGATGTAAAAAAGGCCTCTACATGTTGCAAAGTAGCAGCCTGAACAAAACAAATGTGGTCATCGTTCACGTACGTATAACACATTTTACAATAACGTTCACCGCATTCGTGTTCAGACTTACGACCTTGCATGTCAAACATATCGCCACATTGGACACAAATTTTCTTCGTTTCGCATAAAGTCTTTCCGCGAGCAATCACCGTTTTATGATTGGCAAAACATTCTTCTGAAGAAAACAGTCTGCGACAATCACTACATTCGCGTTTAATATTATTAGCATTAGAAACATCGTGATACTTCTCGCACATCCTACATTTGAAGTTACACTTATGGTCTTCTGTATGATAATATCCTTCCAAACAATACTGACAATACCCATTTTTGTTCAATAGAGTTCTAATGTTTGTAATTAATTCATAGTGTCCTTCAGTATACAAAATGAAAATTTTCTTTGATGCATGTATTCCAGGATAAATTACAGTGTAGTCTCGAGTCGATCGGTTCTTTTCGTAAATAACAATTTGGTAATGAGGCATTAGCTTATTTTGGAACTTTTTCGCATCATCAATAGTACATCCATCACGGATTTCAATGTCAACTTTAGCATTGACACACAAATCCTTTGCCTGATTTAACAATCGTTTAGGATGATTTTTTAACTTGTAAACTTGGATATGACGATGATCAGCCCTAGCCATCCCAAGGACAATGCTCTTGGGAAGACAATACACATCCTTTTCCATTGGGATAGTACACTGTTCCAGATGTGTTACAAGACTGCTATATTTTGCTGAACCCATAGATCGACCCCTACCTTTACGTGAATCAACAATATGAATTTTGAAAGTTACTTTGTCCCCAAATAAATAATTTTCATTACTATTTAAAACATTTTCAATACTCTGAAACAAAACCTCGTGACTTAATTCTGACTTTTGACGCCATGATATGTATATTGGCTTTTTGATCGTGGAAGCAGAACTTTCTATTGTCATGCCAACGTACATGTGTTCATCGACCTCGTTTAACGTGTGCTCCTTTACAAATTCAAATAATGAATGAATGTATTTTTCTGGATCATAAATCCCATTAGTGCGCATACGTTCGATGGTAACTTCCTTTCCTGTTAGTCCAAAATAAGTATAATGTTTGGTTGTACTATTAACAATACGAAAATATTCGTCCGTTCCAGCACCATACATTACAGGTTCTGGTGCAGAATTATTGCTACGCTCAGGAAGAATACCGAGGAACTCATTGGACTCATCTGCAATTAAACCGAATGTTTTCCCTGAAGACACAAGTTCCATAAACTTTTCACGAGCTAAATTCCTCGTATTATCTTGGCGAAAGAAGCCTACATGATATAAATCAATAATATCTTTTGCAGACTTACATTTCTCCAAAACAACATGAGGATTACAGCCAAAATGCATGAACAATGCTTGCAATAGCTTGGAATAAGCTTCATTGCTTACCCTTGCACCCGTAGCATGGCATTGCGTTAACACTTCCCATGTAAATAAAACATCGTTTGGATTTTCATATCCACGCGCTTCTTGTGCTGCCAGCATGGTACAAATCACATTACGGCCATCCATTGTATCACTGTTTAAGTAAAATACTCACGTTTTAGTTTTCAATTATTATTTGTTAAAACACTATAATTACTTCTTATTTATCAAAGGTGCACTTAAAAGTTTTTTTGAAATTACAATGTCACCAACTCCTCTTGAAAATGATAATGTCCCGCAACTTTTACAGTATAACGATGAATCAGCTGAAAGTTTATCGGCAATTGCACTAATACTTTCCGATAACTATAAGAATAAAGCTCCCGTAACTTTTGCAGTTTACCGTAGATATTCTTCTAAGATTATACGTAAATCCTTAACTACTTTCCAGTAATTGTAATTTATAATCTAGTGTATAAATATTCTTCAAGTTAATTGTTTCAAGTTACGTAAAACCAGGTAACGTCTTCAGCATACAACTTCTTCTTTTATACTAATTTGTGATGCCCCTGTTATATACATGCAGACTATTTGATATATTCCACTACGTTTTTTTTCTCGAAAATGACAAACTCTTGTAACTTTTTCAGTATAGAGATGATGCAGTTAAAAGTTTATTGACAAATTTTCCGATAACTGTAAATGTCAATGTCCCGTAATTTTTATCTAGCTGTTGTGTGTTTACAATTGCAACTCGTTGTGTTCAATCAGAAACGTCTTCACTGCAGCAGTACTTCTTCTAAAGTGAAACAGCGCCGATTTCGCACGCCTTATATAGATGCAAAACGTACTCTCGTCCCCAGACGCATTCAGCTTGTAATCTCGCACCCAGGTCCATTTAGTTTGTAATCTCGTACCCAGGCTCATTTATTTTATAGTTTCGTACACAGATACTTTGAAATGTACATGCTTTTTCTAAATTAGTATTAGTAATATTACGGACAGTGTTAATTATATTACATTATAACAAACACAAAATCATTTCATGATCATTACATAACTTATAAATATCTTGCAACACTGAATGAATCAACTTGTATTTTGACGGATCATTGTATAGTATACATCCTAGAACAGCTAAGCTGTGAACTTTTAAATAATTCGCTTCATATTGAAACTGAACAATTTTTGATTGTAATCTTATAAATGGTATTTTGACGGATCGCTTCATATCTTTTCCGCAACATTTCTAATAGAAACTCGTTAACTTTTGTTCGTTCAATTTCTGTTGGAATCTCATCAGAACAGCTACGCTGTGATCCTACAAATAATTTCGAAAATATTAACATGTATGATCCTACTAAAGAGTTGTTTGTTAAAAATAGTTCTGATCTGTTATCTTATTTCATTATATGAAACTTAATATTACGAATGTAAGTTTATAAAACTAAAAAATACAAAAAAAGTAAAATATCAAAAATACAAGAAACAATAACGTAAAACTCAAAATGAAAATGCAGAAAGAAAAAAATTAAAACACAATGTTGCAAACTAAAATACAAAAGTAAAATGTAAAAGCACAACTTAAAAAGTGCAAAACTAAAAATGAAAATACAAAAGAAAAATTAAAACAGTGTTGCAACTGAAATACAGAAAGTAAATATGTAAAAGTACAAGTTAAGAAATAATAATATAAAACGAAAAAGGAAATTGCAGAAAGTAAAAATTTTAAAAAACATTGTTGCAAACTAAAATACAGAAAGTAAAACAAAACGTGAAAATTAAAAAAACAAATTGTAAAACTGAAAATGTAATTGCAGAAAGTAAAAATTTAAAATACATTGTTGCAAACTAAAATACAAAAGAAAAATGTAAAAGTACAAATTAAACAAAAACGATGTGAAACTGAAAATGAAAATGGTGAAAAAAATTAAAACAGTGTTGCAACTGAAATACAAAGTAAAATGTAAGAGCATAAGTTAAGAAACAAATTCTAACACTGAAAATGCAAAATGGTGAAAGAAAAAATTAAAACATACTTGCAAACTAAAATACAAAAGTAAAATGTAAAAATACAAGTTAAAAAACAATAATGTAATACTGAAAATGAAAATGCAGAAAGTAAAAATTTAAAAAACATTGTTGCAAACTAAAATACAAAAATGAAAAAGTACAAGTTAAGAAACAAATTGTAAAACTGAAAATAAAATGCAAAAAGTAAAAAGTTTAAAAACAGTGTTCCAACTGAAATACAAAAATGTAAAAGTACAAATTAAACAAAAACGATATGAAAAACATTGTTGCAAACTAAAATACAAAAATGAAAAGTACAAGTTAAGAAACAAATTGTAAACCTGAAAATGAAAATGCAGAATGTAAAAAGTTAAAAAACAGTGTTGCAAGTGAAATACAAAAGTAAATTTAAAAATACCAGTTAACAAACAAACATGTAAACTAAAAATTTTAAAAAATGCATAAGTAAAATTTTGAAAACACAATGTTGCAAACTAAAACACAAAAAGAAATTGTAAAAGTACAAGTTAAAAGCAATCATGCAGTCTAAAAATTAACACACACAAGTAAAATTTTTAAAACAAAATGTTGGGTTTTCAAATACAAAAAGTAGAATTTAAAAGTACAAGTTAAGAAACAAAAATACAAAACTAAAAATGAAAAATGCAAAATCAAACTACCAGTTAAACAAAATATGCAAACTAAAAAAATAAAAGTGCAAAAGTAAAATTCTAAACACAGTGTTGCAAGGGAAAATGAAGAAACTAAAAATAATAAAATGCAAACACATATTATGCATGAAATACAGCACGTAGTAGGTTAGACTGCATTTGGAAACGTAGTGAGCTTTCCCAAAATTTTGCAGGCACTGGCAACGTAATTGGGAAAGCTATACAGTCTAACCTACTAAGCCCTACTCTAATAATAAGCTTTGTTCCGAAAATATTCCCCGGTAGTGTAAGACTCGACTTACTATTATTTTACAAATAATACAATGTATAGAGATACTATACTCGTATTTGTGTAAATAGATAAGCCCTAATATGTACATGGTATTATTATTATTATTATTATTATTATTATTATTATTATTATTGAGGACACGATTCAGTCATTCCTTTTGATTGGGATATACATTTTTCTCCCTCTCCAGACTTAAAAAATGGTCGTCTTTAATTCAAATAATTATATATATATATATATATATATATATATATATATATATATATATATATATATATATATATATTGTAAATTAACAGATGAGGAAGAATACCGGAAACTATTGGGATTCAGTGTTCTTTTCGGAAACTAGATTATGGACTGAAGAATCAACAATTATAATACAAAATAAGAGCATACGATGTAGATGAGATATAAGATTGAGTTACAAGTAATATGTGCGGAAAGGAGTGTATGTGTCACCATTTGTAAAAGCCAATCAACAATAGATCCAGTCTTAACTGTGAATTTTACTACAAACACATTATGTAATTAAGTAACACAATCTTCCAGCAAAATAAAAGCTGTCAGTTATTATTGGCGACGAAGGACATAATTTCTAGCGCCACAAGTTTATTTTTTTCGATTTTTCGATAATTACGCATGAGATTTTACCCTCAAGTATGTCATTTTGTTCAGTTTGATATAGTCTATTCATTCATGTCTCATCTTTCACAATGTTATTGTAAAATAAATGTTAAACTTTTTTTAAATGTTAGTAATAATTTTAGGATATACCTATATTGCTATTGCCATAATGAAGGGTTTAATAAGGATCTATTTCATTGTTTGTCTCAATAAATGGCTGGTTCTCATATATCAGTCTGTAGGTTTACAAAGAAATTCACTTTTCTCCATTTTCTCGAAAACTACACATGAGGTTTCAGTCTGATGAATATCGTTTTGTCCAAAAGATGAATTTTCGATTTACTGAAAAACATGCAGAGGTAAAAATCTGAAACTGTATTATGTTTGACACAGGTATCACACTAACGATGTACATAGGAACTATCGCGGTTCAAATATACATTCCAACGTGACACCAAATCGTCCATGCCCTTTGCAAAGAATTGTTGCTTCAGGTTTACTAACCAGGTAACTGTAGGCTCTTTTATTTCTGACATTGTATCCAAAAACCGCCCACGGAGGTGTTAGTTTAGGGGCTAAATCACGGCTATACGAAAGATGGTCAAGAATTTCTCAGTTGAAACTCATGATATATATGATCGTGCGTTATCGTGCAGTAACAAATCCCCTCTCTTAGTGCCTCTTTTCATTTCTGACATATGGCTGCCTTCAGCCTGCCCATGGTTTGGCAGTACGTGTCCGCAGTAATGTTCTTACCCTTTGCCAAAATTCAACGTGAATTACGCCCTGACGGTCCCATTGTTTTCTTGTAGTCTCAAATTTCTTGGCCAACAGTGACGACGGATGTTTCCATGTCATGTTCTCGCGCTTTAATTCAGGTGTCCATAGAGGTATAGGGAGGTTTCGTCGCCCCTTATGATGCGATGAATGAATGAATTTCCTTCGTGGGCATATTGTGTGAAATGGGTCAGAGAAATGCCATTCACAGGTGTTGTTGGTCTCCAGTCAGATGTTTTGGCGCCCAGGACCCACACACACTTTCCAGAATCGAAGTTGGTCATGAACGGTACTCCTACTGAACTATATAAGATTTTCAACTCACTCTTCTCTCTTCATGAATCATCGCATCAATGTCACACACATTCCTGTCTGAGATGGACGTTGCTGGTTCTGCCACTTCTGTCAACATCTGTCACAGTCCTCCTACCCATGCGAATGCGTTGCACTATACATACACTTGTTTCTGCGATATAACATTTTCTCCATAGACTTTAACCAGATCTAGATGAATGCCAGATGGTTTCTGTCCCTTGACCCATAAGAAACGAATTATTTTAAAGGAAAAGTCCAAGTACCGAATTTCACATCTCTAACCTTAGGATATTCCGAGAAATGGACATCTTATTATAATAATGGTAATTCCCATCCCTTTTTACTTCTCACCCTTTTTCTTCCGTTCAGGTATTTAAAAAAAACGATGAAAGACGCGTCTAATAATTTTAAATCAGAAGTCCATATACCCAATTTCATGTCTCTACCCTTCAGATATTTCGAGATATGGATATTTTAGGATAATAATTGCCACCCCTCTTTCCCCCTGTACTCCATCAAATCTTCTTTAGTGGGACCTTACATCACAAATCTTATGAATTGTCAAAATTTCAAGTTTATAGCTTGAGCATTTTAGCCTTGGCGTTAATTAATCAGTCAGTCAGAACATGTTCTTTTATATAGAGAGATTACCCTCCCCCATGATATTTCTGGCTACGCCACTGATGTTGGATAATTCTTCATCTAGTACTATACGCAGAATTTATCCAGGGGAAAGGATGTTCATGCTACTTGTTAATACCGTTTCAGGATTTAGGTACACAAATCTTAACATGGTAAAGATTTACTTTTAGCATTTATTTTTCATAATACTTTGTTGAAAAGGGGGTTAAAATCTGGCCCCCTTTTGTGTACGCCAGTCTTCAACTATTGAATGTTATTTTTCTTTTTTCTTTCTTTCTTTCTTTCTTTCTTGTCATTTCTTTTCTTTCTTTTTTTTTTTAACGATAACGAAGATTTTCCCGTCCGGTCTTCTGATTGGAGTTGAAATTGATAAAATAAATAAAGGAAAGTACCCAAACTTCAATCCCTTGAAAAATATGATTTCCTGCTCTCCTCTATTTCTCACTTCTTTTAATTCTCACTGGATTGCCACAGAAATGTAATAGTTACGGTAAAAGTAAAAATGTACAATAGCAGTTTTAGAACAGAAGTAAATAATCACTGAGAATCCAGTTGTGTTAAACATAAAATATTTTCAAGATTTTGCTGTTGCTTGGTACGTATTATAGCAAAATTGATGGTGAAATTTCACGTCATGTTATGGTGGTTGAAGATTTAGCTACAACAAAAGTAGGCAACGATCCGATGTCCCTTCACTTCGAGATCTAGTACAGTAATCTTGTTTCTACAAGTCTGGCGAAAGTAGGCCTTACAACTGCAGCTCTGAAATATTACATACAAGTAATTTCCAATTGCAACTGAGAGATGCAAGGTATACTCTTGACATCAATAGTTGCATCTTGGAAAATTACTGTTGCCTTCATTACAGCTGCTACAAATGAACTCTTTCTCTTTCACATCTTATTTTTATTGAAATGACTGAATGGTTACGAAGCTATCGGTTGTACGTTTTGTTCCGGATTCAGTTAAAGTAATAGCCAAACTTTTTAATGAATTGGATATTCACTGAATTAATAATAATAATAATAATAATAATAATAATAATAATAATAATAATAATAATAATAATAATAATAATAATAAATTAACATAACACAAAGAACTTTGGCCGAAGAGATAACACACGCTGTGTTGAGCCACCAGCCATTATTTCTTAGTTTCTAGACTGAAATTCACTACCTTTTAAGTGTCCTCTCTGATAGTCTAGTGCTTAGCGCACACACCTTCGGTACACAGCGATTCAGATTCGATTCCCGATGGAAAAGCATCGAAAGCTATACAGTAGCAGAGATGCAGTGGGTCGTGGGTCAAATAGGTCAAGATTTGTGAGTGGGTCAGTGGGTCGTTGGTTAACAGGATGGGATACGGAAAAAATCTCGCGGCCGAAACCTCGCCGCCCAAAATCTTACGTGGCCGAAACCTCGCTGCCCAAAACCTTGTTGGCCAAAATCTCGCCTGGTCAAAACCTCGCGGACCAAAATCTCGCTTGGCCAAAACCTTGCGGAATGAAACCTTTCCTTAAAATTTACCCAGTGAGTTTCTTAATATGCAATTCCATATTACAAATAATAATAATAATAATAATAATAATAATAATAATAATAATAATAATAAATATAATAATAATAATAATAATAATAATAATAATAATAATAATAATAATAATAATAATAATAATAATAAAGATACAAAATATCGTGAGCGTGGGCTTTCTCGGAGTATTCTCGTTTCTTCCTACTTTCTTCATTCCATCACTTCCTTCATCCTGATCATCTACGTCTCCTTTAACCTACAAGACATAATCGAGGGGCGTAAAAACTCAGATATTTCATACTTCCATAAATATTACTAGAGTTTGTTAGAATTTCCTAAGGTCACCTTCAAAGTGAAACCATTCCAGGCTCAAACTCCATATATATGTTGAAAATTTGATCGAGACCAGTCGAGGGTTCAAGAGTTATTAAGTCACAAACGCAGTACTTTCATTTTTATGTATTCTATATGTCTCCCCTTCCCCTTCCCCTCCTTCTTCCCGTCAAAGTGAAATGATAAAAACCATCCCAGGCTGTAACCTGATCTGTGTGGCAAATTAGATCAAGCTTTGTCTCGTGGTTCAAGAATTATAAGTTTTATTTATTTTTAAATATCTTCCCCTCCCCTTCGTTGTAACGTCAAAATTAAATTATAAAATACATCCCAGCCCCGAACCTCATCTATGTTGAAAATTTCATCGATATCGGTCGGGTGGCTCAAGAGATATGATGTCACAAACATAGTCATTTTCATTTTCATATAGGATAGATTTTCAAAGCACACGTTAGAATTTTCTTCTCATTATTTTAATGCAATTATGTGTTATTACAAAATATATACATATAGCAATATATAGAGCATTCTATATGGAAGAAATCGTTGTGACGACATTTCTTTCAAGGCGAGATTACGTCCCGCGTAGTTTAGACCAGGCGAGATTCTGTGTCCCGAGATTAGGACCGCGAGGTTTTGGCCAGGAGAGATTTTGGGACGCGAGGTTTTGGCAAGGCGAGTTTTTGGCCCGCGAGGTTTTAGGACAGGCGAGGTTTTGATCCGGCGAGATTTGGCCCGCGATGTTTTGGGTGGCAAAGTTTTGGATAGGCAAGGTTTTGGCCTGGCGAGATTTTGGCCCGCGAGGTTTTGGGCAGCAAAGTTTTGGACAGGCAAGGTTTTGGCCTGGCGAGATTTTGGCCTGCGGTTTTGGCCAGGCAAGGGTTTGGTCCGCGAGGTTTGGTACTCAAACCCAACAGGACGTAACCCACTGCGACCCAACATCCACCATGACCCACTCTGACCCACCGACCCACCATGACCCCACTCTGCTCAGTGCATTGTAGACAGCATATTCTGAACATTGCTGAATTTGTCTACGTTTTACTTTCAAGGCCTCCATTTTCCTTCCTATTTCATTTGTTTCTATTTACTTACTTGAGATAAGTATATCTAAGTGAAAAAAAGAACTTCAGGCATTTGGACATTGATATTTGCAATTGTAATAATAGCAAGAGGACTTACTACTTATCTTTCAAGACACAGTCGAATTTTACATTTTTTTAATGTTAGCCTACTTTATCTTGATTTAAGATTTTTAAATTTCATCCTATTTTCCACTAAAAATATCTGTGATTCAACAAGGAAATAATTATATATGATAATTAAATTGTAATTCATCGTAATATGACCCATGACAAACACTTTGCCATTTTATATCGTAAAGGTCAGATCCACCAGGATTATAAAAGAGCAGTGTTTGAGTGATTGACCATAGAAATTCAAACTCCGATAATTTCTAATGATCGGTAATAATTTCACAGCCTTGTTTTATTACAAGTGTAAAGTCTTTAGTCAGTAGAGCAGAGGGCATGGATCATGGGTCAGAGTTGATTACGATGAGTTTTAGTGGATGGTGGAGGGTCAGATTGGATCATAGTGGGTGGTGGGTCAGTCACTCATGCGTCTAGTTTTCATTGACCCACGTCATCTCTGTACAGTAGTTCAGTCAAATTCCACTATATGCAGTGTTCGAAGTGGAAAAAAACAGGGGCGATATGTTTTATTATGATTTTGACTCAACGTACCTGTTATTTACATATTGTCTTGATCACTGAAAAACCAGAGACGGTATGTCCTCATTACTGAAAAACCAGAGGCGGTATGGCATACCACCGCATACCGTCTCACTTCGACCACGGACTATATGGTTATGCTATGACGTACACATCCTCGCTATCGACAAGAGAAGTAAATCAATCAGTCTTAGCAAATAAAACTTGAAATAAAGTTTCCCTTCTAGAACAGTAGTGTCTCTATGTAATACGCAAGTATAACTTGGTTAAGAATAGGAATTTCTTCATATTACGTCAGAAAAACTGTGATGCAATACTTTTACATAGACATGCAAAACAATAGAAAATAACAGAATTCTTTCTTTCGACCACAAAAGTTCATGCAATATTTTTTTCTTTAAGTCGTACCTCAACTATTTGTACTACAGCTGTTTCAATTGTTTCTATTCATGATATGAGGTGCGCTGCTTGTTGTGTAAGCTCAGTTTACACGTAATCTCTTTATCTCTTCTTCAATCTTTCGAACGCTTTACCGAAGTAAAATAATATAGTTCGACCTCGATAGCTCTATCCTCAGTAACTTGAATACCTTGATAACTAGATTTTTTCGCATTCCCTTGAACTTTCTATAACACTCAATATTAAAATAATCTCTGTAAGTCGATTGTTTAACCCACTAAAACCCAAACATTGTTCAAGTAAGAATTTTTGAACAAAACTTTCATGGTTCACTAAATGAGGGTCTTAGATAACAGAAATGTCCAAAAGAAAGTGTTTTTCAATGAATTCGAAACCCAATGTGACACCTGTGAGAAACAAACGTAATTTACAACTTTAATTTAGTACATGAACAATTACTATTTTACCAGAGTAATTATTGACCCTTTTAGATACAGGAAAAACAAAGGGAGTTAAATACGTACTTATCATAGGAATAGATAAAATATATCCGGAAACTGAAAGGCGCTCGAGAACTCCATGAACCACATGCAGCTACTGACAAGAAAAGTTGAATAAAATTGCTAAAACCTGAAGAAAAGGAACGAAACAAAGCTTGCTACAAAGGTTTATGTGTGGCTTATAAAGTACAATGGGTATTTGTGTAAAACGTTTGAAACTAACTTTATAAGGTCAACAGGAGTCAATGTGACAGCTGTGATACATTGGGGATTAGTGGGTTAAAAATTACAAGCTCGATAAGCCGAATTTTAAGGGTTTCACAATCATATTTTAAAAAACCTCGGTAACTCAAACTTCCGTATCTGAGAACCTCTATGAGTCGAAATTTACTTCTATAAATCGAATTTCTCTTGATGTGACGTCTAGAACTCGAAGCTATAGCTCTATTCTTTTAAGTAATTGTCATTGTTAATAGTTCTCTCGTTGTTGCTAATGTGTCCTGTAATTGCTTTTTACTAATGTCTAGTATTTTATTTTTGTTAATCATTTTATTTAATTTAAGGAACTTTTACTGTACAACTTCGAGTTATGAAGGTTAGTCTATATAGTCACTTTTCATGAGGAACGCGGAACCTCAATATCTCGAATTTTTGTCGCTTACGTGCAGGCAATTTGGAGACAAGCTGGAGAATTGAGGCGAACAACAGATAATAATAATAATAATAATAATAATAATAATAATAATAATAATAATAATAATAATAATAATAATAATAATAATAATAATAATAATAATAAATACCCTGCATGAAAAAGCCGCAATCTGATGATCCACTCTGAATAATCGAGTCAGCTGTATTTCTGAAACAAAAAAATAAGTTATCTTCTTCTCTTTAATTATAATTTCTCTGTTCCCGTAAATGTGGAGATATTCTCAACTCTGAAAATTTTGGTAGAAGGTATTTTTTTTCCCCTTAATTTTAAGGTATAAAATAAACACTATGTAAGTTACGCTTCCTTGTATATTATTTTGTGAGAAACAATCTCTGGAATCTTCCCCTCCTAGATTTTCTTCCCGTTCCCACGTGACACCTACTTCGACTCCCCCTTCATCCAGCTGCCACGCTGAGTCCTTGGCTTCAATCTCTCACTGTCTCAAGTGTAGGAAGTAATTGTTTCATCTAACACCAGACACACATGGATCTCCACTCAAACTGATTGGAGAATGGAGTAAGGGAGCTCTGGATCTAAGAACACACTAGTACTTTTTTTCAAAGGTTTGTTCCGTTGTAGTTTACCATTAGAAATAGAGAGACATTATCGCTGCAACTTAGTTTTTGTAACATCATGCAAGTTACACATTTAAACATTTCTTAAGATAAATGATAATGGATTTTAACATATGTAATGATTGATTAAGTCAAGTTTGTTGTTGCTTTTCCTTAACACATATACCATCATCATCATTATCATATGTATTCTGCCATTATTGGCAGGTCACTTGCTGCAACTGAGAAACTTCCATGCTCCACGGTCTTCTGCTAACCTCTTCGTTTAATTACCGTGGAGCATGGACGGTGATGCTCTCTCGGAGATCTCTTTCGCCCCCTCACTCTCCTTCCTGCCACCGTACCCTCTAAAATGTCCCTCGTGATACAGTTCCTTCTTACCCAATGTCCCAACCAGTTTGTCTTCCTATTCTTAATAATATCTAAAATTGTTCTTTTCTTCCCAACCATTTCTCACACCCATCATTCATTTCCTGCTCGACGCAGCTAATGCTTTCCATTCTTTTCTACACCCACATTTCGAAAGCTTTCGGTTGTTTTTCATCATTTCAGCGCAATGTCCATGTTTCTGACCCATACAGCAGAATACTTCACATGAAGCATTCTCAACTCGTCTTCAGATTCATTTCCTCAACTCTTTGTTCAAGGTTCCACAAAATTTTATTTTCTTCCTCCTAAAGGCTTATTTCACCATTTTTATTCTTGCTTTTATTTCATGTTCACACTTCATGACACATAAAAGAATTACTAAAATTATTCGAATAATGGTATTTTTAAACGATGTGGAATACCTACGCCATCTTTTTTTTTACCCCATTGATTTATATGGGTAATTGTTTTTTTTTTTGTTTTTTCTGAAATTTAATTAGAAATTCTAATAGCTTCATTTTACAGATTTTTTCTTCTAATCTATTTAAACGTCCCTTACTTTATGAACATTAAATTCAATTACATAGAATCTTATTGTTTAATAATCTTTAATTTAAGTATAATAATTATCTATGCAATTTAAAAAGTCATTTTAATAAAACTAATGAACGTTTAACTAGACGTAAAGAAGAAATCCATAAAATCAGAGCATTAAGACTCCAGTTTATTTTAAGAAAACAGAAGAATAATTTCCCATTTAAATCAAAGTGTTAAAATAAATAAATAAATAAAATAAAGATGGCAGAGATACTATACGCTGTTAAGTAACATTTTTCCACTTATTTGAAAAATCTTTACTTAAATAATTATACCCACCAAAATATTATATCATTCTAATACAATTATTTGTTACTAAGATAATCATTCAAGTAACTGTTAATTATTCAGTCACAGAAGATAAGTACAAAAGCTCAGGTTTACACTTCTATTTTGTCCTCCATTAAGCTTATCCTCTATCTTTGAACTTGGCCTCAGTCCTTCAGTTCCGAATTGACCTCGGTCTCCATTGGCACACATACACATAATTCCACTCCAAAATTAGTCTTTCTCTTTATTAGTTCTCATCCTTCAACTCGAAACTGGTCCTCCCTGTTTACTCACCTCTCATTTTCAATTCTCGTCTGGTCTCTCCTTCTCTTTACTCACCACTTGTCTTCAACTGGTCTCTTTCCTCACTTACCATTATTCTTCAGCTCCAAACTGGACCTCACTCTTCACTCGTCCTTACCCTTCGATTTTAAACAGATTGTTCTCTTTCCTGGACATCATCCTCCAATTCCATCTCTCTCTTTACTCGCCATAATCCTTCAACTCCAATTCGATCATTCTCATTCTTTTTACTTATCCTTATTCCCCAACTCGCAACTGACCTTCATCCACTTGCCTTCATTCTTCTACTTAATCTGGCTCTGTCTATCTCTACTCTTCCTTATTCTACAAATTCAAACTCGTAGTTCTCTCACTTTTTCTCATCTTCTGAATTTAAACTGCTTCAGTTTCTCTCTTCTCTTGCTATTAAACTTCTAATTGGTTATAGTTTTCACCATACTCAGTCTCCAAATCAAAACTAACATCGGACTCAATTCGCTCGTATCCTCCAGTTTAAAATATTGGCCCTTTCTCATAACACTCTTTACCAAACTCTGAACTTGTCTTTGCTCTCTAAGTTCTATCATCTTCAAACTCCCAGGATGTCTTTCTTCCTTCGATCCTGCTCTTGCTCCGATCATCACACTCATTCTACTCTAAACTGATCTTCGATCCTGCTATAACTAACCCTCCAACTCCTAACTACCCTATCTCTAAACTCTACTTGCCTTTATCTTTTAATTTTAAGCTGATCCTCTGCTACCTAATCGCTATCATTTTCCAACTTCAAACTGTTCCTCGCTCTCCACTCACTTAATCTTCGAATTGGAAATTGTCCTCTCTTTGCAATCACTCTTAGCCTTCAATTTTGAGTTGACCCTTCTCACCTCACTGGTCGGAAGATTGATATATAAGATGACAATATTTCATGTAGGCCTTCAAGAGGTTGATCATCTATTACTCCATTTCAAGGGCGTATTTACGCGTCGGCCAACATGGCATTGAATGGCAAATTTTCTCCGACAAGTTCTTTCCATATTCCAGTTCTGGAAACGTCAGAATTAATTATGCACAATACAGAATCTTTATATATCTAATTATTCAAGTAACAATAATGCATATATCTATTTGTAGATGTAAGCTTGCGCTTGTTTCCGTGCACCCTTATACCTAACAGTTCAGCAGTGTCCATTTGCGTGAGTGAGTGAGTGAGTAGGGGGATCAACGAGGCTATATGTCCCTGTCAAGGTTGACACGGTTGCTCAGGACTGCAACATTAAAAGAAGAATACGCTAAACCATTTGACGATATTACCATCTTCAGAGTTAACATATGGACCGCTTGGATGCCAAATGGTTTAACTCCAAAATTGAAAGTAGGTAAGTAAAGATCGGCCTTTTTTTCGCCTGTGATAGCCATGAAAAATAAGAGTGTACATAAAAGCCAGTATATCGTATTAATATAAAGTCCAAGCATGACATCTCTGTAAAATGCATATGAAAAACATTGTAGCAGTCATAAAGAATCTCACAAACAAAGCATTGTTATTGCTATTCTGTCAGTTTAGACATTTCTTTGAACTTGTACCAATAATTTTAGCATGAGGCACCCCATGAACCACACTACACGAATGCTTGCTAATATGCTTATTAACTCTAGTCTTGACGGAAACAAAAAGTATCATGGTTTATGCATGGTAAGGTGACAAAGTTGGGCCCATGGGTGCCACTTGGGTTGACACTGACCAACAAGGATAAAAGTCTGAATGTATAAAATGCTAAGTCTGCGGAAGGTTTCCTACATTGGCTTGTCACTCTGATGAAATTTGACAATCATAAACGGTTAGGATAATGGTTAGATCGTGAACAACGTCCAGCTCACTTTCCAAAATCACCCCACTACCCACAGATGATGTTGCTAGTATGGTCGTAAGTCATGTAAATTGGTATTGACCCATCATGTCTTTTTTCGTCGAGGCGAACCTACACTGCTCTCGTTACAGTCCTAAATGTAAAATTTATAGTACATGAGGTGTAAATTGAGGTATAAATTTTTCATTAAGCATCCAGCAATGGTCGACAAACAGGAAAACACCAAGTTGCACCATAATGCATTCCGAATGTCACTCAAAGGATGGTGCAGACTCTTCATGCGTTCCAGTACGAAATTCTTCTTCAACCTTGATCCACTGTGTTTTCCTTACGTCCCTTCCACCGGCTGCTATCTCTTTCCACTTCTTGACAGGAAAAAAGTTCCACGATGAACGGGTTGTGCAATGTATGTTTTCCCGTGTTCTTTTCACTGTAAACTCCAGACTTCTGTAGTCATAGAATCCGATTGATGGCTGGGCGATGGCAGAAGTGATTGCAGAACAGGACTATTTTGAATAACCAGATGTAGTTTTCACGTCTTTTTGGCATATTTTATGGCATAATAAGTGAAAAATAAAGAATATACAGTACCATAAGGAGAAGTAATGTAATCAAGGGGTGTTCAATTGCATGGATTTTCAAAGTATGAGGATCCAATATTGAAATCAAAAATGGTAGATGTAATAGTTCCGATTTCAATAGAGGGATTAGGGTGAAGTAGAAGCAGTTCTTGGCGCGCTGAACCTGTATCAGAAATAGTTTTCTTACGAGACGAGAAATATAGTTTTCTCTCATCTCGATTCTCGAAGCATTCTTTCTCGTTTTGTAAATGTATGTACAAGATCTGTACCCTGATTATTTTCTTCATTTCATCTAGAAGTTATCAGGATCCTTCCGCGATTAGAGAGGTCCCGGAAGAATATGATATAACAACAACATTTTAACTATATTTATTATTGGAGTATAGTGTGTAATAACTCGCATATCTGTAAACGTTGATAATTGCTCTTCATTTTATTCGTTCAGTCGCTGTATCAATTTATAGTCCTTATACTATGAAATACTTAACACTAAAACAGTGTTTTGAGATCTAAGACTTAGGAAAATTGAAAAATAAAGCTTAGAAATCATTTTTAAAGAAATGAAAAAAATCAGAACTGTTAGTAGATCAAAGTAGGGCTAGATTTCATTCTTGTTAAGAGTATGTACCCTTGAAATAATTTACATGTTCTGAAAATAAACACAGAAACAGAAAGAAAAAATGAACAAAGAGGTTATCTGTTATTGTTTTGGTTATAGCCTTAGTACGTACACAAAATCCACAATTCCTTGTTCTCTTTAATTAACACACTCAAAACTCGACTTAGCATATACAGTTCTCATAGTCTACTGATCTTTCCAATGTATTACACACATACACACACACACATATATATATATATATATATATATATATATATACAAAAGTTGGGTTTGTATATGATTGTTTGCAGTTGTTTCTGCTGAAAGAACAGAATAAGTGTGACGTAGTAGTTAATTATTTTGTTCAAAATGCAAATAATTACTTGTTTCTGTGTAAATATAATTCAACGGAAACTTAATAACCTTGTGTGTTATTTCAACTCAGGTGCCCTTTGGCATCGACTCCAAATCAAGTTCAAACGTTACTAGTGTAACCAAGACTACCTCTTTACATGTCTTCAGTTGCAATAAATTCACGTTTGGATCGCTAAAAACTAAGGAAATCTTTTCATGGATCTAAAATAAATAATATAAAAGCATTCCATCAAATGGCGTACTATGGAAGAAACATACGCAAGACAATAGATGCAGATGATAAATTTAAGAGATGGGATGTAGCCCCTACTAACCTATTATTTGAAGTATGGAGGAGTTACGATTTGTTAGTAACCCTGATTTGTGAAATACGGAAGGATCATTAGGTAATTGCATTTCCACAATAATTGGATAGGAATCGCGATGCGGTAGTAACACAGTACAGAAGATACATGGAAGAGTTGTGATATGATAATTTTCCCTAGTAATGGACATATGGAGAAGTTACCAGGTGTTAGTGACCACCAGTGAATAATGGATAATGAAGTTACAAGGTGGTAGTAACTCCCAATAATTGATCAAGGATCTTATAAAATAGAGGACCTGCCCTTACAACAAAATCTTGAAGCTATACGTCACAGTTTCGCCACCCCTACTCTGCCCACTCCGCCCAATAGGATCGCAATTCACTTGTTCACTTTGACAGTGCAACAGAAGCGAAGGGTGGGTGGATGAGATATTTAAAAATGATCAAAAATGACGAATTAGTGTCGAATCTATAGTTCTCGGGGTCACTGAGATGAACAGTGACACTTCCGATGCTGTGTAAATACAAATTCAGTTCCAAAGCTTGGGGGAGGGGGTAATATATAAAAATGATCCAAAATAATTGATATTTGTGTCGAATCCATAGTTTTCGGAGATGACATAAGGAGTTGTGGATTTAAAGTTTAAATTCAAATTCAGCCTCGCAACTTGTGGGAGGAGGATGGAAAGATATATAAAAATGATCGAAAATGACTGACATGAGTGTCAAAATCCATAGTTTTCGGAGATGAGGTAAGGAGTTGTGCATTTAAAGTTTTTATTTTAACCCAGCGAAGCGGGTAATCGTCGCTAGTTAATAATATAAGGAAGTTGGTAACTCAGAAGAAGAGTTTGGTAGAGTTCAATTATTGTTACTCATGGACAATACTCATTGCTGCTCATTGCTACTCATTGTTTTTCTTAGGGGGCACAGTGGCTCAGTGGTAGAGGTTCACCTCAGGTACATGGGTCCCTGGTTCGATCCCAGCTCGCGCCCTGTGGACTTTGTGGTGGATAAACACTGTGCTCGTGGGTTTTCTCGGGGTTCTCCCGTTTCCTCCAACTTTCTTAATTCCACCATTTCATTCATTTCTTATAATCACCGTCTCTTTTAGCCTAACCGGCATATCCGTGGGACGTAAAACTCAAAGATTCCATTGCTATTTCTGTTTTGCAGGGAAGTCTCGCTTGAAGACATTCTTTGCAGGGCGAAAGTCCTACAGAACGGTTTTTTCTTTTATGGTATGAAATATAAGGATAACCGTTTCAGAATCAAATCTATCCACAATGGCTTTTATTATGATGTATCCAAATAAAACAATATTTACAGAAATCTGTCTCCTGATGAAATGTTACTTGAAAATCTTTCCTAATTCTACAACATGAAATCATCATTAATCTAAATCCTACAAACCCCCTTGTACTAATTGGAATTCCCGATTAGAGATAGGTGTCTTGCAACACGTCTCGCAACGAAAATCGATCTATATCTCGTTGCAACATTTCGTACAAACTTTACGCAACTTCAATTGATTTTGTTGTGGTGGTGAATATCGTGTTACGAGAAGTGTGTGCATGGTTTTAGACTAGATGTCTTTACTTAATTATCCTTACTGTATTTGATAAATGAGTAAATGTAATAGAGTTTGGCCTTGCGCAGTTCTTCTTCTTCTTTTTTTTTTTTTTTTTTCACTTTAGAAGGCACGATGGCTCATTGGCAGTGTAGAAGTTTGAAGAGTTAGGCTGTCGGTCGTGAGGCAAAACCGAACTTAAGTACGAGTCATACTTCGGAGCATAGGTGTCTTAATTGCTTTCGATATTTCTCTCTGTTAATATTTTTGTTGTGGCCCCGCTTAGTCTAGTCGCTAACGTTCTCAGTCTAGTCGCTAACGTCTAGTCGCTAACGCTAACGTTTGGCGAGAGTGGTTCCGCTTTCGATTCTCGGTGAGGACATTCGGTTGAAAAGTTGAAACAGCTTTCTCAGGCTAGTCATGAGTGAGTTTTTGTCCTGAGTTTTCCTCATTTGCACCAGGATATGCCGGGATGGTACCTAACATAATAGTTCCAGACCGCTTCCTCCCTTCCCCATTCCTCTCTTCCTCTCCAAAATTCCGCAACCAGTGTAATCGCCGAGGAATGTCATCTCTCATATGTATGACAGGTTAACAAGCTCACTGTTGCCGAAAGCCCAGAAATCTAATTTCTAATCCTAATCCCAATATCTTTGACCGTATATTTAATGTAAAAGTAAAATTAGGAGAGCATGGAAACGTTCGATTAATCGATTATCTTAGAACCAAAGTGATAGAGCGCTCAGTGAAAGGTCTCTGGTTTGATTCTAGACCTTATGAGCAGTCGTTATTTCAGAAAAAAATGTTCTGGGGGACACTTAGTATTCCGGGGGGACACTGCTGGTACTATTCTATTTATTATTATAATATTGATCTCCTCCGGGGAAGCACTCTCAGAGCACTGGGGGATAGTACCCCCCAAAAACATGTCTGGAAGAAACACTGCTTATGAGTTTCTCGTAGATAACATCACGTCCCTGGATGTTTTCTCCCGTATTCTCATTCCACCAAGTCTTTCATTTTCATTCAATTTCATAAATCATGTCTCCTTTAGCCTACAGAGCACAAACGTAGGTAATGTTTGCAACGAGTCAAGACATATCTCGTCTCGTTTTCAGACGAGATGACAAATGTACTTTTAACTTCGTGACGAGACGAGAAACATGATAATTCTCGTTTCGTTTTCGAGACGAGAATCGAGACAAGACAAGAGATTTCACGAGTCTCATGAGTTCATACAAGTATTAGAATTCAAACGCTGTTTCCAGGGGGCGCGGTGGCTCAGTGGTAGAGCGTTCACCGCCGGTGCTTGGGGTCCCTGGTTCGATCCCAGCTCGCGCCGTGTGGACTTTGTAGTGGACAAACACCGTGCTTGTGGGTTTTCTCGGAGTTCTCCCGTTTCCTCCCACTTTCTTCATTCCATCATTTCACTCATCTCTCATCATCACCGTCTCCTTTAGCCTAACCGGCATAACCGTGGGACGTAAAACTTAAAGATTTCATTTCATTTCATTTCAAACGCTGTTTCAGTACTACATGATTCATAGTATAAAAAATAGAGTTCTATCAAATATAATTAAAGTATATTTTTATCATTGTTTTAAGACGCATACGGCATTACACAATTATAAATATGGTTTAAATGTATACCTTGCAATTTTATATACGATAGTCGTACTCTTTCTCCTATATAATTTAACCATCTGAAAGTATGATACATTCTGAATGTTTAATTTCTTCTTGTGCGAATGAACAAAGGTGGCCACTCTGGATTAACCTCACACAAACTCATAGTCACATCATTTCGACCTCACGCTCACTCGACCTCATACTCACATCGTCAATCTGACACCATGCTCACTCGGCATTACCTCACTCGACCTCAAGCTCACAATGCCCTTTCGACCTCACGCAGACGAGCTCACACTCACATCACTCCGAAATCATACTAACTCGAGCTCGCGCTCACATCATGACTTGGTATTCGCGTTCACTCAACCTCACGTTCACTTCGGAAGGGCGAGATCGAGTGAGCGTGAGTTCCGAACTCATAAGCACCGACCTCATGAGTTCGGGTATCTTTGCGAATCAATGTAAGTAATGAAGTTCCGAAGAAAAACCTCGCCACACATCATTTTATGATATAATAATTTAGGCCTAAATTATTCTACAATACTACTTAACTACTAGACTGCCTAAACCATTACTGTGGTTCAGTGATTTTTTTTTATTAAGGATACTATTGAAAAGTAAGACATTCTGTGTTCTAGATGATAATGTTAATGGAACACTTTTGCCTACTATGTAATTAGTGGTATACTATTGTTTCTGTGACATTACATATAGAGACCTACCTTAAGTCTGGTCAGTATCTTAGCATTTCATATATATGGAACCTGGTTGACATGCACTTTTTTTAAACCTAATTATTCACAGTTAACCCAGCATTTTGGGTATTTTGCCATTATTGGCAGGTCATTTGCTGCAACTGAGAAGCTTTCGTGCTCCACGATTTTCTGCTAATCTCTTCGGCTTCACGTATGATTTTTTTTTTTCTGTTTTGATAACGTCCATTAATTGTAGTCTCCTTCGCCTTCCCTCTCTCTTTCCTGCCACCATCCCTCTAGCACGTCCCTGATGATGCAGTTTCTTCTTAGCCAATGTCGTAATCGGCTTCTCTTCTTCTTCTTAACAATGTCTACAGCTGTTCTTTTCTTCCTCACCATTTTTAAATCCCTATCAATCGTTTCCCGCTCGAGCGAAACTAATTATCTGTATTCTTCTCCACACCCACATTTCGAAAGCTTTCAGGCGTATTCTAGAGTACTATCAAGAATCAAGTTCATAAATTTGAAAAATGGGGGGAAAATTCGAAATAAGATGAGGAAAACTTTTGGAGAATAGATACGAGAAGAGAAACTTCACGATTCTCGTTGGCAATACTGTTTGACTCATGTCTTATACCACATATGCTATTTTAGTGTTACATGATACCTAATATAAAAACTGTAAAATAATCAGTAATTGTACGAATACAATGAAGAGCATTTATCAACGTTTGAAGATACGTAAGTTATTACGTAATATTTTCCACTAATAAACATGGTTTAAACGTTGTTCAGCATTCGTGAACCTCTCGTGACGCAGAAGATTTATGATATCTTCTAGGTCAGGGTTCCTCAACCTTTTCCACTCGCATACCACCAAAGGCGTACTCCCATACTCCCAGACTGTTAGATCTCAGACATCCTGCAACGGTATGATGTAACATCTAAGGGCAGTCTGTATGTAGCATATGATTAACGTATGCTCCGTACTGATTTCCGTAGTAAACATAAAGACACCTTATATTTGTACAATATACCGCTGTACGGAGAACGGGCTTTTCTCAGTATGTCTGGGTGTATTTGTGCGTAGTTTTTGTTTAAAAAAAGGAAAGGAAAGTGTAAAAAATAGAACAAAAATGTGTGGTTGACACTTCCTTCAATATAGTTAAATTAATGTTATCACATAATTTCCGTCATAGAGATTGGACAGCCAACAAACTAGAGAAAATTTGAAAGTAAGGGAAAATTTTGTATCAACCGTGAGAAATTTTCTTAAGGAAATCTACGAACACTGCTCCCAAATAGTCTGCTAGTGTTTTGTATTACTTACAATACGTTGCATTTCAGACCGGTATCTTTTATTCATGTCGAAAGGAAAGCATTTTCGTTTTCTTGCAGTAATCCTGTATCATTTATCACGTCTACAGTTTTTCATTGGCACAGAAAATTATTTTTAAAAATGCATAGACTTCTTCTTCTTCTTCTTCTTTCTTTTAAATAGCAAAATGTGATATTGCATGAATTTTCTACAGAACAGTTGGCAGAAGCATAATTTCATACATGGGTTGTTCTATTTTTGTAAGAAATAAAAATATCAATAACCAAAATGAAGGGTTTTAAAGGCGGGAACGAATGCTACGCTTAGAGTTCGTTCTTCCGCAACGACACACGCGCGAAGTATTATATTTACGACACATGCATCGTGCGTAGTGGTAAAAACAGTCACGTAGAGTCTTAAAAAAAAATGTCAGAAAGTATAAACGCCTGTCGTTTCAATATCTAAATTTAGTTCTCTCAAATAGTTTCTCCTCAACTCGCATGTAAATGCCACACACATATACTGTATATACACACTATATGCTTATCATGAATTCCTTGGGAAGGCTGAGGTGCCCAGCAATGCTGAAGAACGTCATCTGGTAATCTATTACACTAAACAATTTTAAAGGTCCGTAGACGTCATAATCAGATTTTTCTCTTATTCTATGATTCTTTAATATCTTAATCTTTTTATATTATTATTATTATTATTATTATTATTATTATTATTATTATTATTATTATTATTATTATTATTATTATTATTATTATTATTATTATTATTATGACAATGGTTTCCAGTACGGCATTTTTTTTGAAAAGAAAAAAGCTTTTGTTTAATAGTTTTGCAACTTTATAAACGTTTTCGTTTTTAAATTTATCGTCCTAGGTTCTCCATCTGTAGGCTAGTAGATAAATGTGGCGTCATTTAGAGGCACAGAGGGCAATTGCCTCTCCCGAGTTTGACATACATACAGTATATATTAGGGTGATTCTTATATTTCGACTTCCGAGTTCCTTTGTATCTCACCCCTAAAATAGTTCCATATCAGAAGAAAGTAACCGATGAGAAGAATTAGCTCCATTGATTAATGTAATATGGTGCCCCAAGTCCTCAAGTTTTGAATATTCAATATGAGGCAAATATACCTTGTAATTTTGGAAAGGCTAGAGAGACCTTTTCATTTTTCTTTTAAATAACCCTCCATTATCCTCTATCTTTGGGCTTTTCATGTCTTACTGACATTCGCTTCTACCCTCAACTATTTTTTTTTAAATTTCTCTCGTTAATTATTATAGTTCTTATCTCTTTTTTTCATTTGTTTCTTCGGCAGATTGGATCTCTTGTTAGTACTCTTATTTCTAATTATTCATACCAGATTGTATTTTTATTCTTTTTATTGTATTATAGACATATAGAACGGCTACAATATTACAATATACAAACTTTCAATTACACACAATACATATGAATATACAGGGTGAACCTGAAAGATGTTCACAAACTTTGGGAGATGATTCGCGATATAAAAAAAAAGAAAAAAAAAGCCAAAAAGTCCTTTTACATGTTGTCGAATTCCGCTTCGTGTACGAGTAACAGGGTTGCAAACTTGGAATTGACAGTCTAATTCTGACTTTTCGGACGGAACAGAAAGATGTGCTCAAACTCCGGGAGGTGATTCGTGACATCAAAAGAAAACAAAAAGTTCTCTTGCATTCTAGTGCACAAACTATCTCCGTCTGCGCAACTGCCCAATCTAACATTTTGCTGATGTTCATAGCCACATTTAACTAGTTCATAGCCACGAGTCACATCCTGCAGTTTGTGCATATCTTCAATTGCCAGAATTTGATTTAGAAGAGTCGATCTCCCAGTTCTTTCCCGTTTCTTCTCCTTGGTGCAGTCTCCTTGTCTCCTGGAGAACCTATTAATAATAGAGATGAATCTGTGATCCTGCTTCTTCGACTTGCTTTGTAGCGCTGCATTATACTGGACTTTTCCACTTTATAACACGCACTAATCTGAATCAATAAGTAATTTTTTTTTCTTACCTGTTAGGATTACTCGTTCTAAACGTCTATCACCTGCCCTTAATGAATTTTTTGCCATTGCATTTTTATACTGTTCCTTCTTGTATTTGAGATTTTCTCACGTAATTCCTCACATTCTTTGTGTAGTTTTCTATCCTCAGTACTTCAGTATTTCTTCCTCCTATTAGAGGAATTATATTTACTCTTATGTTCTGAATACGTGTGTGCATTCAAACAATACATGTTCTGGTGGTTTTAGTTGGTTGCAAAATTTACAATTCATGCCTTCAATTAACTATAATGTTTGTAACGTTGTATTGTATGGTCTCTGTAAGGGGAGGGTATGGTAGTTCAATGGTAGAACGCTTACTTCTGGTGTATGGGCTTCTGGTTCTATCTCCGGTCAAGTAGGTTTGTGGTGGACGACATTGTGTTCGTGGCTCTTCTCGGGGTACTTTTGCTTCCTCCCATATTCTCATTTCACAAATTCTTCCATCATTCAGTTGCCTTTATCTCAATTAGCCTAAAGCTTAAAATCGTGTTATGTTAAACTGAAACATTAAGTTTCCATATGGAATCTTTCCATGCCTTGTAATGTAATGAATGTGTAGTGTCTTTCTTTGGTTGTATATGTTTCAAATATAATCCCTCCTCTATGACTGGGGAGAAACCACATGCTCTTCTTTCTATACTTGATTCATCTCAGTACTTCCTGTATAATTTCTATGATTCTTCCTAGTAGTTTTTACATTTTATGTTGATTTTTCCTTTCCTAATATACTGTATCTCTACTCTTTTTATTAATGTTACATGCATTGGTCTAACAGACGGTTAGAAAGAAATGCAGAGGTCTTATTAAACGCTTGCAAGTACATGGATTTAGAAGTAAATGTAGAGAAAACTAAATACATGGAAGTTAATCGGGATCGTAAAACGGCAAATTACGGATGCGTTAAAATATCAAAAAATACTTTTGATAAATTGGGTACTTTCAAATATCTAGGATTAATATATACAGACGAAAACCATATTGACGAAGAAATAAAATGTAGACTAAAAGCAGGAAATTCGTGTTATTATTCAGTTCAAAATCTCTTGTCGTCGCGAATTCTGTCCAGAAATTTGAAGCTTAAAATATATAAAACGATAATCACGCCTGTTGTTCTGTATGGTTGCGAAACATGGTCGCTTACTCTGAGGGAAGAACATAAACTGAAAGTATTTGAGAACAAGATTCTGAGGCGAATACTCGCACCCAAGAGGAATGAGAATAGGGAATGGCGGAAACTTCATAATGAGGAACCAAATAAGTTATACGGTTTACCAAACATTGTTAGGGTCATCAAGTCTTGGAGGCTCTGGTGGGCAGGCGATGTAGCTAGGGGTGGAAGAAAATAGAAACGCTTTCAAAGTCTTAACTGGAAGACCAATCGGAAAACGACCACTAGGAAGACCTAGGCGCAGATGGGAGGAAAATATTAAGATATATCTCTCAGAAATAGGAATACAAAGTAGAAACTGGATTGAGTTGGCTAAGGATAGAAGTCAGTGGAGAGCTTTTGTGAACGCGGCATTGAACATCCGGGTTCCATAGGCCACAGAGTTAGTTAGATGCATTGGCATAATTCCTTTGGCTACCAACAAAGACGATTTTGCTGTTTTGGCATATGCTAAAGTTAGTCTCAATACTTGCCTTTGAACCTATCTTTTTTAGCAGCATTGGGAGTTTTTAGATGATGAGCCCAAATACGAGATTGGTAGCTAATGATAACTTCTAACATGAAACTGTGGTACAAATTTAGAATTTCAAGTGGTAACTGAAATTGTCGTTGTCCAATTGATATTATTTTGTGCATATTTTTTTCGATTTTTCTGCTATATTTTCAATGTGGTTGGTAGTCAAATTTTTATCGAGAGTTATTCCTAAATATTAGCTTATTTTCACTCTCTTTACATTTCTGGTCTCTGTTTCTATGGTTGGATTTCTTACTAATTTTCCTTTCAGGAGCATACTGTTTTTGTTGGTGATAAATTTAATTTTGTTGTTACTACACAATTTCGTTAATTTTTTATTGTTATATTGCTTCTACTGTATTTTCTACTTCTCTTCTGCCATTATCCTCAATTAAAGTGAGTAGGCCTACACCATTGTCATATGCTCTATGACTTTAACTTCTGGGATGGATTCTAGTTCTTGAAGTGGTTCTGCAGCTCTATCCTAGAATGCTGGATCACATACTTAACCCTTAGGACATCATTTTGTTGTTATTTCTGTACATTTTCCCCATGACTTGATATAATCACTTTCCTATTTTTGTAATAATCTGTTAATGTATAGCATACAGGGTGTTCCACTCGTAAGGGACCAGGCAGTCAGGCCCAATACTCTGGCAGAAACATTCGCGAACATGCAGCGCGGTGTTGAACTGTGTGTACAGTTGGGAGAAGGTTACTTCCAGCACATCTCGAGCCTTCATTTCTCAACCATAAAGATATGTCATGTACAAATTTAGTTTCATTTCTTCTTTTATTAAGATTTTTATAACACGAGTGAGACACCCTGTAGATTTTCTGGGCAATTTTGTTGTGCCATCCTGTTGGAAAATGCTGGGTACTGCAAGTTGTCAAACTTCATCTGCAAATATTCCAATTACATATTTCTTTTCGGACGTTTCTGCTATATCCAGTGCTCTATTAACTGCATCTTCAGTTGATTTTCCTTTTCTGTATTCAAACTGGTTTTCATACATTCCTATTTCTTCCCTCAATTCATTTATTATTTTTATTATCAGTTTTTCGAAAGTGTATCCTATTGTGTTTATTAAAGGTAATGATGTGTATGATTTGGGATAGTACGGAGTAATATAATATCTTGGGTAGGAGTAATGGAGCGGAGATAGAACCGCATCTACTACTGTATAGTACCATCATGGCGGCCATCTTGAAGTCCACCATCTTGGACTCAGGTTCAAAATTTTTAATAGAAAGGGAGCTATGTGTTATCGTTTGAGGTTAGCTTTTTACCACAAACACAAATCTAACGTTATTTGGAACTTATTTTTAATCACTTAATAGTTATTATCATTATGGCATCTGTTCATTAGCTAATAATTGTGCATCTAAATTTACAAGATACTGTAAATGTATACTGTAAAGTCATATTGTGGACTGTACTATACTGTCATATTGTATACTGTAAATGTATTGAAAACTTGAGGTCGTTTGGGGCACCGTTTAATATTATTCGATTGAGTTGGTCTGATATGGAACCATTTTAAGGGATGAGAACAGGGGTAAAAATGAAGGGGAACGCGGGGGTACGCCGTTTCCCCACATCCAGAAAATATATATGGCGTTCTCCCACTTTCTAAAAAATATAATGGCCAAATATAGGCAAGGGATACGGTGCGTCATGGGTCCCGTCCCCCACCTTTTCAGATCCACTTTTACCCCTGGGTGACACTCAAAACACCTTGGAAGTCGAAAAATAAGGATCATTTAAATAGATACTGTAATTACAATATATATGTATTAATAACGTAGTAATATACTAATGAAACACGTGAAAATCTATTTATATTGCTAGATAGTCTTGTCTCTCCCCTCTTTCCAGCAACACCTAAAATGAATTATTTTAAGAAATATCTCCAACCTCCGGAGTTTGGTTATCGGGCTTAATCGGGCTGGAAGTTCAATAATGAGTCTCATTAAGTTGGCAGCAAGCTACGATTGAGTCCGAGTGACCTTGGTTCTCAATAGCATGAATGAGTGCAGGCCTCATTGAAGATGGGAAACCTGAGGTCTTAGTAAACCCGAGCCAAAAAGGTTAATGAGCTCGAGTTAACGCGGGTATTATTTAAGCTAGTGAGCCTGGATTATCGAGTCCGGTTGAGATTAGTAAACGCCAGCCACATTAATGGATACCGAATCTGAGTTCTTAGTAAGTATATAAATATATTGGTATTAACATGTGCTTCAACAAGTTGCAGTGTCAAGTGTACATCACATGCAGAAGTTTGGTTTGTATGGCGTGATATTTTCTCAATCAATATTGAAACCAGTGGCGTATTTACGATTTTGTTTCGGGGGGGGGGCTTTGCTAACTTTCGGGGGGCTTTGCCTGAAAATGTGAAAATTCTGCAAGATATTTCATATACTTTACTATAGTAAGTAATATTTCGGGGGGGGGCTTAAGCCCGGAAGCCCCCCTAAAAACGCCACTGATTAAAACCGTAAGTGATAAAAATTTCTACTACTTTCGGTTTTAGTAGCGGGGTTAAAATGGAAATATATTCTTGGGACGTTTAATTGATTACAGGAAACCATTTCTCGCTATATATTACCGTTTTTACTCTATAGCGATCAATGTTAAAACAGAAAGTGATTAATTTATGTCACTTTTGATTTAAATATAGAGTTAAGACAGAATATGGTACCTATTCTCAGAACGATAACTCGATTTAAAAAAAAAAAGAAACGCTTCTCGCTATCTTTATCATGTTTGGTCTATGTATATCAATATTGAAATTTGGAAGTTAAAGTGAATTTCTATCACTTACAGTCTTAGTAGAGAGTCAAGGATGGAAATGAAATATATTCTTGGGGACGCTTAATCGACTGCAGGAAACCGCTTCTTACATTCTATTATTATACCTCTATTCGATCTATAGTAATAAACGTGAATACCGGAAATTATTAATTTCTACCACTTCCGGCGGGGCGGATTCCTAACTTTTAAACTTTCTGGGCTTTATGCAGAGTCGTTCTGCCGCGTGATTAGTGTCATACTAAAGAGAACGACTAACATACATATATTTCCTGCAGTAGTCAGGCTCTTAGTATGACGCTAATCACACGTCAAAACGACTCTGCATAAGACCTTCTATATCCCGGCCGAAATAGATAATGATCAATCAAATACATCTTGAGATTTTTGTCTCTCGGACGGACGGAGACATTTTTTAGGCTTCGGGATGGAGAAATGAACAGACAGGATGAAGATATAAGACCTTATGCAGAATCGTTTTGAAGTATGATTAGTGTCGTACAATGGCCTGACTATTGCCGGAAACACATCTTAGTCGAACTCTGTAGTATGACACTAATCACGCGTCAGAATGACTCTGCATAAGGCCCAGAGAGTTTTGATAAACGAAATTTCTTTAAAAACGTTTGGTTCCGAGGGGGTTGGGGTAATACCCCCTCTGCATTTTCAAAAGGTGATCAGTTCTTTGAAATACTGTACATGTCAGAACATACTAGATTTACTTACTCACCCATTACAGCTTTTGATATATTTACTGTACTTTAAAGTTATGTAACGCGAATCAATAATAATTGTTTTACGTAAAGCTTAATATTCTTCAATGTGTATATGTAATCAACTTTGCTTGTGTGTCGGTGTTTGGTCCTCTCCCCCTTTGAAAAATCCTGCAGGTGTTTCTGGCATCGAATGAGATCGAATTTCAGTGAAATTTAAGTAAAATCAACAACCATTAGCGTTAATCAACGATATCACTTTTTGTAGTTGTACGTACACATTGTTAACACTGTCAGTTAGTTCACGAGGAGAGGGAGAAAGAAATGTAAATGAAAGGAAGAGAAGTTAATGTTAAGGGATGAGAAGATAATTAAGCTGACAAGGTCAATGCAACGAACGATTGGGATTTGCAGAGCCTTCCGCAAATTAACCATTGTCCAGCTGCTCGGTAGCCTTGCCAACAGACGAGGAGCGACCATGCTGTGATTATGATGTCCGTAATCAACGTAGTAAAGTAAAGAGAAAAGACAATGACCAGAGAAAACTAACAGGTTGATGATTGCTCTACTTCCGCCCCCCTTTTTGAAGGTCTCCCTCCAAAGAACTGAGTGATGACCAGCTCCTGGAAACAAGTGAAGAGCAACCAAGACGAGAGGGGAAAACAAGCATAGCTTTCCGCGCGACTGCGCACTACTTCGCCGTGGTGGGCAATTTCAAAAGTTTTGTTTCGGAGCGCTCCAGCGAGTGTTTCCAGTGTGGCAGATAGTGGCGAACCGGGTGTGAGTGTGTAGTGCGCGTTACAAAGTCACGTGTTTTTCAATTAATAATAACAATACAAAAAAGGAGTTATTATAATTACTAATCACTTGAAATTTAAAAGATATATCACATTGGAAGAGGACACATAGTACCCTCTTAAGGTAAGATTTAGATTTGTGTATTGTTTAACTACTTTTTTTTCCCCACATTTTTTGTATATGTATCAATAAGGCTTAGATTAATTTTCATCTTGGATAATTGCTAATTGTATTAGTAACTTCCGGGCTCAATTCGTGCGGCATTCCAAATACATCAACTGCTAGTTTTCAAAATATACATTTTTTTTTCATTTGACTTACATCGTTTGTCTTATGTCCCTGCGATCTTAATCATTGGCGTCCAAAAATAAATTTTGCTTTTTAAATTATAAATATTTAATCACAATAACTAATATTCAAAACGAAACGTATTTAACGTAAAATATGGTAACAATAAATAAAAAATAAATAAATTTGCTGCTTAAAATTGTATATATTCTACCCAAACAACACTAGCAGTAGCACGTTTAGTGGACACCTAATGGACATCTGAAGAACAATATAGATCTTTGAGTGTGGCCAATTATCAGGGTCTTATGTAGAAGGTAAAAACTGCGGAGGCCAGCCAGAACCCGGACTATGATAGTTATATCATGAGTCTACTAGAAACTTTCCAAAATATATAAACAAAGCTTAAATTATTTTTGTCACTTAAAAACCTAGGGGGTCTAGGACCCCTGGGTTCCAGGCTGGATACGCCACTGCCAATTATGTCTTTCCTTGGATATCAAAAGATATTTCTACAGCAAGTATTGGGCCGTTGTTAAAAAAAAATGGGTTACCAAATACCAACAATTTCGTTAATATTCCCTGTTGTGAATATGATATTGGCTGTTTATGTTCATTTCAAATACCATTGACGGTGGTAACGACAACGCTGTGCGAAGAAAGCCTGAACTTTAAGTGTTCCTCAAGTTATGAAACTCAAAAGCCAGCTTCATCGCCACTGTTTATTATATTAACCATGATTTGTTTCGGAGTTCAGAGTTTCAGAATTATTTTCAGAGAGCAATAGCCGCGAAATATCTTCCCATACTGTCTTATGATATGTTGTACCTTAAGGTTGGATTTACACAATATTACAAGACAGAAAATTACTATAAACAATGATAATAATCCAATGGCATCTTCATTCCTAGTGAGATAAGTTTCGGACAGAGTTACGAACAATTTGCACATCATGGACATTGCTTTAAGCAGAGCAACTTTAGAAAAAGTAGCAATGTCACCTGTACTCCATGTGAAGGAATTTGGTTTCTATGACGTGTTATTTTCTCAATTTTTTTTGAAACCAGAAGTAATATTACACCTCTAGCATTTCCGGTTTTAGTATAGAGATTGCAGGGAGATAGGATCTATTTTTGGGACGCTTAATTGATTTCAGAAAACAGCTTCTCGCTATCTATTACCGTTTTTACTTTAAAATGATCAGCGTTAAAACCAGAAGTGGTTGATTTCTGTGATTTCCGGTTTGAATAGAGAGTAAAGAGAGAAAATGGTACATATTCCTGGAACATTAAATCGATACCTAATAACTGCTTGTCATATATTATCGTTTCTGCTCTATAGTGATCAACGTTAAAACCGGAAATGGTCGATTTCTACTACTTCCGGTTTCAATATCATCTCCACCAATGAACTCGAACCCTAACTTTGACCTTCTACAGTTTGGCCAAATTTCATCCGGATCCGTCAAATAGTTCTCGAGATATTTTGTCTCCCAGACATAAGAGAAAGGAGTTCTGGAAAACCAAACTTTAATAGCCTGACAGTGTCAATCTGAATCGGGAAATTGTTTATTTTGTTTATAATCAGATTTACTTCAAGGAGATAATGTTATTACGTGAATATTGTACCTAAAATATACATCTCGAGTAAGTACAAAATTGTAAGTCTGAGATGGAAATTTCTTTCCTGTGACAATCACAGCGGAGAAGTATGATACCTACTTACTAAGCTCATATAGTGATGAAGAGAGAGAGAGAGAGAGAGAGAGTCTTATGGTTTGTTGGTTGGATGGTTTCAGTACCGTAGCTATATGAGATGTTGCACTACGGCTTAACCTAGGATCCAAAGCACGTAAGTTCGCACCGGGAATCGAACCTGGTTCTCATATTGCCACGAGAGAGCTCTGAAAGTCTTACAGGATTAAACTCTTCTCATGGACTAAGCTGAAGTCTATTACTGCTTTGGCGCATGATAAGAGATGAGTTCTCAATACTAAAGAAACTTCTCTCGCTATCTTTCCTAATAGTTCGATATATTGAGTGGTAGTGTTATTTAGACAGTACATATGCAGGGGAATTTGAGAGCCTATGAAAATAGTTATTTGGTCACATACAATACAATAAAATTATACTTTCAGTCTAAGCATAACTAAGTTGGATAACTTACCGATTTTATCACCAAAAACTAAGTACCAGATTATTCAAAATATTAAAAGACTTGCTTAGCACAAAAGTCAGATATATCCTCTAACAGACGGGGGATCGGTTTGTAAACTTTCAGAAGAAAATTAAATAATAGTCACTCCAAGGTTTGGACCAAAGAACGATCACGAAGAGTCTAATTTTTATTTTTAAATTTTTGGAGACAGTAACTGTGCGAATAGAAGTTTATGTAAGTCTGTCATTTTGCTATTTGATTTGCAAACTAATAAGTAACGTTTATCTTACAATGTTTATTTGTATACAAGTGTGTGCATTAATGTTAATATGAAAGACCTAGTAGAAGGCAGGTGGGTTGTGCTCATTTGTAGCTAATGCGCATGTTTTGTGTATTTGTAATAACATGTTCAAATCCCGGTAGTAGTACTTAGTCTTAGGTCCGAACTCTAGTTGGGACTTGATTCCATTTTAAATTGTAGGTCCCCTCTTATGTACATCGCAAGAAATAAACCCGTGTTTAAACATGATTTGGTCATTTTTTAGAAACGACTTTGGTCTGTTTACAACATGTCCAAAAATGTACTGAAGTGTTCTCAATGAATAAAAGATGTCTCCTAACAGTAGGTAATAGGGAGTGTCTTAAGAGTGTTCAAAACCTGAATTTATGAAGTATCCAATAAGTATACGGGCACATTAACGACTTTTAAACAATGTTAGGACACTTTACACATTACCAATTTCACATTTACAAGTCGCTTTTGCCCGTATACTCATTGGACACATAAGATGTTCAAGTAAATTTTGAACACTTCAGGGCTAGGATGCATTCTAGACTTTTTGCTCACTGGTAGAACACTTTAGCACATTTTTGGACAATGACCAGAAGTCGTTTCTGAAAAATACCAAACACTGATTTATTTTTTTGCAATGTAGCATCTGTATTAGGGTATATAGTGAAAAGGAAAGTTAAGCTTTAAATCAAATTAGGAAGTGAGAGGAGACGTAAATCAGGATCTTAAACAGGCATGTAACATCAATCGTGACTATAAACTTACTTGACGTATGATAGAATACAGTGCCGATCACTAGCGGACTGGGCCGCCCGGATACCCGGAAATTTCCGGGTGGGCCTTGCGCTCTACAAAATCACTTAAGATATTGCTCGATTAGTTATAACTAATTAAAAACTCCGTTCTCGTTCATAGTAACCAGTGGCGTAGGGCCCGCAGTGCTAGTGAAGGGGGAGGTGGCACTAGGGATAGGGGCACTGTTGCCAACTCGCCAGTGTGAAATGTCGCTAGTTTTGTACTCTAAAGTCGCTAGAAGTCGCTAAACGCCTCCTGCCAAGTCGCTAAAAAAGCCGCTATATAATTTTACAAAGGAATTAAAATAATTTAAATATTTTACATGTACAATGGAAGACTCGAGTATTTTTCCTTTTAAAAAAAATGACCATCTTGACAAAACCACTGCACTATGCGCTTTCAAGAATAGAAAATTAATAAATATAGCATTGAAAGTTTGCAAATACTTATAATTTTGGATCACTTTTTCCCATTCCTTCTTATAGAGTACGATTATATTTTTTTTTGGGGGGGGGGGGTTGGGAAATTTATGTTGCTTTTGTATTGGAACAATTCACCGAACTCACCTCACGAAATTTCTGTATAATTTATGTTAAGAACAACCGCAGTTAAATTAATACATAAATCACACGCACTACACTGAACCAGAAAAGCACAACGTTTTCCAACGTCACTGTCACTGTACGTACTGTGCAATGCAAGAGGTTACCAGCAGTTACGCAACTAGTTAGATACGGGAAATTCCTGGATTTCCGAACCACAGTGAAGAAGGGCATAATCCTCATAGCAGCGATGAATCCAACGGAATAAGTCGCTCATAGCAGTAGTGCAACCGAGTGTGTAAAAGTAATTATTAGTATCACAAACTGCAAAATTTTGGAAACTTTAATATAAATATAGAACAAAATATTTGAATTCCTAAATGTCACTAGATTTGTCGCTAGGCGCTAAATAAAAATTTTTGTCGTTAGACACTTCCAAAAGTCGTTAGTTCTAGCGACAAAGTCGCTAAATTGGCAACACTGGATAGGGGTCCCCTGCCCAACCCGTAGTCTTGTTTGTTGAAAAATCAATAAGGCAAAAAGAAAGTCTTTAAAAAATATGATCTTGTCCATAATTATGTATTCAATGAGCATGGAGCCGATTCTTCTACGGTAAGGAAACCGTGTTAGACGCGAGTAGTGGCAATAAATAATGGTACCCTGTACACAGCGATGATGTCAGGAAACATGCTCGAAGCCCCAGAAAAAGGATCCCGAAATGTGAAGCTTGAATCTCTTCTATTCAACAATGAAATACGTAGTTCTTAGACGTGGGAGGTGGCAATGGAGAGGTCGTGGTTCCCTGAGCACAGCGGTGATGTTAGAAATCGAGCCCGGGGCCTGATGTTTCCGGATATCGGGCCCCGAAAGTATAGGGTGGGGTCCCTTCTATTCACCAATGAAGGAGTTTTTGGACGTGGGTGGTTGCATTGGAAAGGGTCAATTTCCCCTTAGCACACCGGTGATGTCGTAAATCTGGCCCGTGGCCCGAAGCCCAAGAAATTGGGCCCCAAAGGATTTTCATGCCATATTCTCCATGCTTTTTGCTCACAAAAGTAGGTTTCCTTATTATCCTACCTGAATGTTAGGATCAGGTCAATACTGTGATGCTGCATGTCAGTAAGGGACAGCGCAATATATTTGATATCACATAGAAGGGACCTGTGCCCAAACATGTGGGGCCCGAATTCTTGGGTTTCGGGCCACGGAACCGATTTCTAACATCACCGCTGTGCTCAGGGGACCCGGTTCTTTCCAACACCACAACTCGTGTTTCCAACTACATGCTAACACAGTTTCCTTAACGTAAGAGGATTTTCATGGAATATTCTCCATGTTCTTTGCATGTACCATTCATGAAAATAAAATTCCTCATCATAATTTTGAAGATGAAATCATATCATATTCAGATTTCTTTAATATAAATAGTGGCTGTTTGAAGGCACATGTACGATTCATTGCAAAGGTTATCAGACTGTAGACAGTGGCGGCTTTAGCGGCTAGGCCAGATAGGCACGGGTCTACCCAAAAATTTTGAAAAATATATGAATGCTGAAAGATACGATGAAGAGTAAATATATTTTTCACTATTTATATTAATTTAGATAATAATTTAACAAATAGCATAAACCACTACTGTAAAATTAATTTCCTGCTGTCATTAATCAATCAAATGTGTATATATACCCATAAGCGAGGAGCAAGCCTACCCAAAATTAAAACCCTAAAGCCGCAGGTGATTGTAGAAAATAAAGAAAGCGAAATAATACTTGGCTATAGATACGCATACACAACTTTACATTTTGTGGGGCGCGGGGGTTTAGCCATCCGAGTCTTCAGCTAATGGTTCATTCCTAAAAGGGCAGTTCAGACTCTAGACCAACTCGTATTCATCAAGGCCCGTAAGCATCATTCTCCGGGTGGGCCCTTGTACTTCGAGTCCGCCTCTGGTGCCGATCTTGTTTTTAGGTAATGAACCTCTTTTTTAGCTTTTGTTGTTAATTTAGTAATAGAGGCATTCTACAAGGTACTGATTTCTGGATGTTCAAGTACTTCCCTAATAAACAAATAAGATTTTAGAAAGATAATCAGCGGCGCAAATCTGTCCTCAACATTGGAGGACGGGTAAGAACCCTTCTCATAATTTTTGAGCGATGTTCAAAATATTTATGAAGTTGAATACAATGCTATGGAGGATCAGGGGAGGAGAGTTGTCTTCAACATTGGGAGGCGGGAAGATTTGAGGCTAATTTTTGGAAGGACATCAATTTCATCTTACTTTCCTTTGTGGCAATCGGACACAAATTATCACATTTATCCCCCAAAAAACACATTTCAAATTGAATTTTTTTTGGGGGGGGGGAACAGTCCTCTCTAGTTCCAAAATTGGAGGGGACATGCTCCTCTCATCCTCCCAGAATTTGCGCCAGTGAAGATAATGTTGAACTTGGCGGAGTAAAATTCCAATATGTGGATCTCACCACATTAAATCATGTCCATTTGCAAGAATAGCAAAAGTACTGTTTCATTTCTAACCATCCTCCTAAGTAATCTGAACCAGAAAATTTATATGTGTATTTCACATATCATTTTTACGTAGAAATTGCAGCATTGTTGTTTATATATCTTATCACAGTGATTCTCTAACATGTTACACAGTATATTAAGTAAAAGGAAATTGCAAGTTGCAAACTTAAAAATGTAAATAAACTAAATAACGGAATTGTTCTTCATGGCTCATGGAACTTATATTGCCATAGCTACAGTAGTGTACGTGGAAGCTTACGAAATATATATCAATTCGTGGTAACGAACGATAGAAGACTTACGAACTACAAAAAAATGTAGGACCTATTTCTATGTTTTCTTACGAATGAAAGTCAAATTCAAAAAATATAGCAATTACCGGCTGTTTTTCACGGATGCTTACTATAGCATTTATTCATAAAAGTGTGATAATAAAGTAACTTATTAAAATGTTTGAAAAGCAGCAACATAACATTACGTAATCTAGGCAAATGTCGGTCTCCTCGTCCTCCTCGTCCTTCTCCTCCTCCTCCTCCTCCTCATAATAATAATAATAATAATAATAATAATAATAATAATAATAATAATAATAATAATAATAATAATAATAATGTAACAAGATACTTTTGCATGGTTCTGTATTAATTAATAGTATTTATTGTCCTCCTGATTTTCAAAATGCTCTACTTAATCTTTTTGTGTATTCCCTAGAAAAAAAAAATGGAGAAATTAACCTCATATACTCCCATGTTTGGTATTCCCTAAGAGAGGTGAATTTTTTTCCCTATTAACGAGACTGACGGTGTTATTCTTTCAATCAGCGCTCAGCTACAATTGACAATAATATTTCGAAATTGACGATTTCTATACGTGTTTTCAAATAGGGAATATTCTACTGAAACTGGTGTCACCCTATTCTTGTTTCAATATCCCAGGTAGTATTGATGTAATGAATAATTTGTTCTTAATACCATTCCTCCAGTCCTCTTCCTAGTGGAATAGTCACGGCTACCAGGTTTTTATTTACAATGTTCTTCCACTTTTTTTGAATGTTAATTTATTATTATTATTATTATTATTATTATTATTATTATTATTATTATTATTATTATTATTATTATTATTATTATTATTATTATTATACACATCTAAAAATCCACTCACTGAGCAACTGAGTTCGAGGTCTTCATATAATGAGATAAGTGCGTTAGCGAAACCATCTTGTTCGGTTCTTGCTTAGATGATTGCACAAACCTATTTCAATGATATATATCGTACTAATAATAACCATTAGATCATATTAATGAGCGGAAGTCATCACTAACTACACATACCAAACCAATTAGATGATACGCGTACAGAGCATGTTAAGTTCCATTTACTATTCTAGTATAACGAGTATGTTGTCACTGTCTTTTACATCTGTTGTATGAGGCTGTTTCTGTACTAGAAACTAAGCGCACATCGCCTAGCATTATCGGCTTCATTGAAACAGATCGATATAGACATGGTGACTGACATTGTGCTATAGCAGCATTATCCATCCATTCCCCTTGTCTCTCTTGTCCCTGTGTTACTTCCGCAACATCTCTCACATACGCACTCACATACTGAATTACTCTGCCACATTATACCTGGTCGCTTGAATTTTACCACCAAATGTAGAATTTCCTTTACGGGTGATGGGATCTCCATGATTGATACGGAGTTTAAACCAAAATCATTTAATTCAACGTAATTCCCTGCTTACTGTCATTAGTAGTGTATCCACAACAGTGGCGGATTAACGACTTTGACGCTTTTAGGCACTGATGACTGCCTACAACTTTTTCCTAGTTTGTTCCTCTCTAATATCTATCTTGATAAAAGCTATCATTTAAAGGCGAACATTGTAATCTCATCTTATAAAAGTTACTGTTATCTCATCTTCTGTGTTATGTTTCTCGACGACGTACCAATTTAACGATATTGAAAACTCCATTTTAAACGCACTTTTCGTATAAGTTGAATGTAAAATTTTCAAATAAATGATATTTGGTAAATTTGTGGATATAAATGGTATTTAAACAATACATATCGTAAAAAGTATTTTATATCATGAGAATAAAGCAAGTATATAAAGTTATGCTGATTTTTATTGTACCACAGAAACGTAAATGTTAAAATGTACAGTATTGGAGAGAGAATACTGAGTTGTTTACACCGAATGTGAGTATATAGGCTAATGTTCTTGCTTGCCAATCCAGAAGTGTCATGTTTGAATCCAGTAGACAGCCATTTACATTGAGTTTTTTTCCACCATTTTACATCAGACCTACCAGGCGAATGTGAGGAATGTACATTTAAGTATAGTTTAGACCCTGGCTGACTTGTTGTTGTTAATTCAATTAATCGAGTAGGGTTGCCCTAAGACGAAACGAGACAAATTTTTCGTGACAAAGAGCGAGACGAGGCAGAACTCTTCAAATAGAAACAGATACAACAGGATGCGAAATTTTCGGTTGCCAGGTTGTGATTGGCGATAGTCATTTGGCCTTTTATTTTGTTTGTCAAATACCAAACGGTGACCAAACTTTTTGATCTGTACATACTGGATCCAGATCTGAAATTTCGTGCCTTGGGATACACTTCTCAATACGAGACATCACTTTCAGGGTAGATTTTCGAGACGAGACTGTATCAAGTCTTGTCTTGTATTGAACCTTACGAAATTGACCTCATGGCCTGTTACTAAAATCTTGTTCTGTCTCCCTTAGCCTATCAGGCATAATCGTGGGACGTTAAACGGATTTCATTTCATTTCGTGTTGAAAACTTGTTAAATAAACGAACACTATACAAAAACCGTAATAACTATCTTGAGGTCGTCTAGTACTTGGACTTCTAGTACTTCTGAGACTTGGACGTATGCCGGCTTCAGCTTCTTGGACTTCGAGTGCTGACAATTACATCACCAGAGCTAGGCGTCGGATCTACTTAAGAGGTGCGCGGTATAGAGTAGGCGGCAAACACTCTTCACATAATGGACATGAAATAGACGAGTAAACTTTCTAAAACTTAGTTTTTATATGGATAAGCATCCTAGTTTACTTAATTGGATATTTAATTTTAAGCTGGTAAAAATATGTTTTTGTGTGACATCCGAGTGCTTGTGTATGAATTTAGGCTCGTTGTTTTCCTTAAACCCTTACCGCATGCCGTGCCATATATGGCACATACCATTTTTTTAACTTTAGCTTTTTTGTGATTTATCAAAGGCATCAAATGACTGTTTTGTCTGCTGTGTGAGATATTGACGTATATGAATAAGAGATTTTGGTGTCATCTGGCATGTTCTTTATGAATTGTAAGTGTGTCATATATGGCACTTACGTATTTCTCGTCGGAAATAAATGAAAAATCTAAAATTCAAGTTTTAATTCATTTTTCAAATTCCCATATGAGAATTTCCAATACCGATTATTAGTTTTTCGCTAAAAGAAAAAATCATGCAGAAAGGGGTTAAATAGCTGTCTATTCTAAAATCACAACTCTATTGGATGTTTACTGTTTCAAACAAGAAATACTAATTTCTTAAGAATAAAATTGTTTTAAAATAAACGTATAATTTAGCCCATTCTGGTTGCATGTTCGCTACAAATGATATCCTTCAGCTTTGTGTAGTGTACCATGATTTGATGTCATTCCTGTGTAACTTTTATTTTTCTTCGTAAGCGAGACCACAAGAGGATGAATGAAGTAGTAAATTTGTAGTGATTGTTTGTGGGCGATAAAAACAGTCGTTCCCAGTTCATCCCACACATATTCGGTGTTATTCATGTAACGATAATTCGATGATCATTCATGCCAAATTAAACTAAAACAAAATACATTGTGTATGGACTATTTCGGTATTCTATTCCTTTACAAGCAACTATACAGTAATTTCCTACCTTTTTGTATGGAATTCCAGCAAACTAATAAACGTAAATAAAAATGAAATAATCACGTCTTCGTAACAGTGTTACACAAAGACTACTGAAGATATATATATATTTTTTTTGATAATCTTTCGTGTAAAATGAAAATGAAACGAAATCTTTGATTTAACGCAAAGATGCAAATAAGCAACAAAATTTTACTAGCCCAAGAAAAAAGCTACTGGCTCACATCTCACAATAGAAATCACTTACTTACCTTCGATATGTTAATTAATACTCGCCCGCACCGATGAACCACTCGCCCCGAGCGAGTGGGTGAGTGGTTATGTGTATCCCTGGTTTAACGCCACATAGTTATGCCCTTTAGGCTAAAGGAGACGGATAATGAAAGAGTTAGTGGAAAGAGAGTGTGGGAGGAAACGTTGAACCCAAAGAAAACTACAAAAATTAAACTATTGTTTGGATAATTGTAAGAAACTACTTTTTTAGTCATTCTTTAACATGCCCAAAAGTGTCCTAAAGTGTTCTATCAGTGTAGAAACTGTGTCTAGAATGCATCCTAACAGTTGAAATGAAATGAAATGGAATCTTTTAGTTTAACGTCTTACACTTATGCCCGTTAGGCTAAGGAAGATGGGTGATTAAGGTAAGTGAATGATGATAGAAGAATTGCCGGAATGACAATGTGGGAGGAAACGGAAGTACTCCTTGAAAACCCACGGACACGGTGTTGTCCACCACAAACTTCCTTGGTCGGGAATCGAACCGTGAACCGCACGCGCTAGAGGTGGACGCTCTATCACTGATCCACCGTGTCCCCAACTTCCTAACAGTTGTTAATAAGAATAGTCTAAGAATGTTCCAAATGTACCTGAACTTCTGATGTGTCCAATGAGTATACGTAGAAAAACGACTCAGTAGCGGATCAAGAATGTAAAAATGCTAAATATATCATGCGTTTACTATAAACTTCAAAAATATATAAATAATAGCTTAAATTATTTTTGTCATCCAAACAACTGGGGGACTTATGTCCCCTGGCCCTGGGCTAGATCTGCCATTGAAGCGAATTGTAAATGTGTAAATGTTAACGTGTAAAATGTTGCAACATTGTTTAAAAGTCCTCTCTGCGTTCATATACTCATTACATACACCAGCAGTTCAGGTACACTTGTTGAACACTTTTAGGACACTCCCTATTAACTACTGTTAGGAGACACCTTTTGTTCACTGAGAACACTTTAGGACATTTTTGAACCTGTTGTAAACAATGACCAAAAGTTATTTCTAAAAAATGTCCAAATCATAAGTCAAACACTGATTTATTTTTTTGCAGTGAACACAAGGCCACAATGGTGGCCGTCATGTACATACATGTCCTGGGATCTAACCAGCTTCCCTTGCATCAGAGGTGAGCGCTCCATCACTGAACCAGCATGCTCCCAATATTTATTTCGACAATTCAGAAGATAACTATCCACTCCTACAGTTCTTTCTTCAGCGTCATTGGTAAATTCTTTACATTGGAGAAAAGAAAAATGTACATCAAACTAAAACTTCAATTAGCGAAATTCAAGGAAGCCGATCCCAGGGGGCCGTGGGACCCGGCCCCACAAAGCTCATGTGGACCCCTGCATTGTATTTATGAATATACAATATTTGGCATAATTTGAATGCAATTTGTCTTAAAAATCCTCATATATGCCCTCTGCATCTGAATCCCCCCCCCCCCAAATTTACAGAGAAATCGGCGCCCTTGGCGAAATTGCACTTTTTTTCACCTAGTTAACCTGTCTTAAAGCATAAAATACTGTACATACATGCCAAAATGTATTACTGAAATATGTAAACGCATCAGATAATTATGAAACACTTCTGGTGTACAAAAGTATACTTAGTGGCTAAAATGCATTTTCAATTATGAACGTTAAAAAACTAAGTAAAGTATGACTGGAGTCAAATAGTGCTTTGAGTGTACTTGACTCAGAAAATAAATTTAGAACAATATTTTTCCTCTCCATTACTTGACCTCACGTTATTTCTCCTTTTTATTTTTATTTCTGTTTCTCGATGCTTGAGTACTTGGTTTTAAGAATGGTGTCATAATGTTAACCACTTCAAATTACTGTTTTGTGAGTCTATATATATAATGAACTTCCTATACTATTCAGTTGTATATAGTAAGCTGTATATATATATTATTTTGATACATTTTATAAAGCTCACTCGTGGCTAAGCGGATAGCATATGGGCATTTGGCGTGGGAGATCCGGACTAGATTCCTAGCAGGAGCTCCTGTGGTTCGGATCCCATGTTAAGCTGTAGATCCATCTCTCAAATAGCCTTGTTGATGAAAGGGGGGTTAAACTAAACTAAAATCAAATCAAATCAAATACATGTATATTTTATAATCTGTCATAGGGGTCATAAATATTTTAATATCTCGTGTGTACGTGGGATCATTCTTTCATTTCGTTATACAATGTTGTGCTTCGTTTTCCCTGTGTTATTGGACTTTTCAAGGACCAATCACGAAGGTAGGCATGATGCAAATTGCGTCACTGAAACTTTGAAAAGGAAGCCATAAAAAAATTAGTTGAAATACGTATAATCATTCAATAAATGTATAAGTAAAACTGTCAAGTTATAAAAGAAAAGCATTATTTAAACTCCTTCACTACCAATTTGATTACCGTGTACATATTTTTGTGCCGAGGGTATCCAAATAGATATCCCTCGAAGGACATAGAGATGCCAAGAATATCCATTCGGATGCAGTCTTGTATTTAACGATTGCTTTGATAATATTAAAATAGAAAGCGCATTATATCGTTTTTTGGTTTAGCTGCTTGGCAATCAAGAAGCATGTGCAATTGACGCGTATATCCTTTGTCATCTATGGATTGCACTATTATTTATTTATTTATTTATGTCTCGTAATACATGTGCAACTTCCAAATGGATTCCTTGACACAGAATATGCAAATGATAGGCGTAACTCCCTTGTAGAGGGTTTTCAATTGGATACCCTGTATGTCAAGTTAAAAATTAAAAATAAATAAAAAAAAATAAACTTCTAATACAAATAGTTTACATATTCCATTCACATCTATACTAGATACATATTCCATTCACATCAGAAACTACATTCCAGTACCTATGTGTATTTCAAACACATTGTATATAGGTAAAGAAATTCTTGACATGACAAAACCTCAGAGTTTCCATTGTTGGCGTTACGAACATGATGGAGGGTACACATGTGGACAAAATTGGCAGTCAAAGCGTTAATCAACGCTGCATCTGGGAAGAGAGAAGGTATTGGATTGATTTTATTTGATTTTCAGTTTAACGTCCCTTTAAGCAGCGAAGCTATACAAGATGTGGACCTTAGCTTAACGTGGGATCCAAAAAAACATGACCTCCAGCCGGAAATCCAACCCGGATCTCTCACGCTATAAGTGCGCATGCTAACTGCTTAGCCACGAGGGAGCTCATGAAGGTATTGGAAATCAGAAGTAATGAGTAAGTTGGAAAGTGGTATTCATTTTAGGAAAAGTGGTATTCATTTGTCAGTGGGAGATTTTTGAGAGGTCATAGAGGATCGTAGGTTGGCTTAAAATCAGACCCAACACACTAATCGTGATTTTATCCGGGAGAACTAGCAAATGTCTATAGGTATTACTGTGGGCACTGTTTTCCGTTCTTCCTTCTGCGCTCTCATAAAAAATCCGTCTAAACTCGAAGTTTCGAATAGAATTCGAACGTCTAGTATCGACTTCATAGGTACCCCCTTTTTCTTCCATCCCAGGTCAAACATCTAAAACTGGAACATGTACGTAATTTATTTTAGATGAAAATTCCAAACACCTTGTCTTTAGAGTTCCCAAGATATAGACGTCTTATTATAATTATTAAAACCACTCCTCCTTTTTCTGCCCACCCTATTTTCTTCTGAAACACATGTCATTATTTTTAATGAGAAGTGCAAATATCAAATTTTATGTCTCTTATCTTCAGAGATTCCGCGATATGGACAATTTAGTTTAATAATTCCCCCCTCCTTCCTTGTCGAATTTCTGAAAATCCTTCGTTAGTGGTACCTCTTTAAAGATCCTATGTACTGTCCAGGGCCGTGCCGTGGAAAATCAGCGCCCGGGGCGAGAGTATACGACGGCGCCCCCATACATATATACCAAGCAATTTTTCCTATCTTTTTTTCCTTTTTTCTCCCGAATTTTTCGCCCCCTTACTTCAGCGCCCGGGGCCATCGCCCCTCCCCCACGGCACGGCCCTGGTACTGTCCAATTTTCAAGCGGTTTGGCCTGTGTGTTGATCAGTCAGTCATTTAGTTAGGAGACCTTTTATATAGAGAGATTAGGATCTCTGAAACTAAATCTTATCTATCTTTAGTATCGATAAGGCTTATTTAACATCAAAATAAGTGAGCAAATAATTAGTTTATATACGTACTGTATAGACCAACTAGTCCTCTGGAAAATCTGTCGTATTTCACAGTAAATCAAACGTAGAACCACTCTGTTGAAACTCAATGTTGTTTTAAACCGTTAGTTAATTCAATACTTTTATGAGATTTTTCTCCCTTCGTCATAATTTCATTTTATAACAGTACTGTAGTTTCGTTCAGTCCATCTTGTTACAAATTTTGTCATCAAGAGCGGCTGATCTGTATAATTTTTTGTTCTCTTAAGGAAGAAACCAGAAGTTACTCCAAAAGAAAGTTACTTCATTGCAGTGTAATGTCTATCTGTTCCACTAGCTACGTTCTCTGACCAATAAAAGCCACGCCTCTAATTCAAGTTTACAAAGAAAGTACCGCTTTCCGTAAGATCTGCCCATCCACGATGGGCTTTACTCCAAAATACAATGCCATGATCTCTGTCTATTCATTTCGTGTTACATCTGTTTATGTTATCATTATGTCTAATAAAAGTTGGAAACAACAAAGAACAATGTCAGTTTCATTGTGTCTTTCGCTGACTTTAGGAACCATTTGGTTGTAATTTAGTGTCTTTTTTGCCAACCCCTGAAATTGATTATAATATTCAAAATTACTTCCTCCTACTAAATTCATGTTTATTTTATAAGTCATTTTCCAGCAATGAATTAAGTTATATAAGATTTACGAAGTCTTGTATAAGAAAGAGCGGATAAGAAAAGCTAGATACTAACAGTGCGTCTAAACATATGTGGCTGCAATTTCACCTTTATTATTTATTATTGTTCCCAAAATATAAATGTAATGCACGTATTTATGTAGATACATGATTCTTTCTCGGGGGCGCGGTGGTTCAGTGGTAGAGCGTTCACCTCCGGTGCTTGGGGTCCCTGGTTCGATCTTAGCTCGCGCCGTGTGGACTTTGTTGTGGACAAACACCGTGCTCGTGGGTTTTCTCGGGGTTCTCCCGTTTCCTCCCACTTTCTTCCTTCCACCATTTCACTCCTCTCTCATCATCACCGTCTCCTTTAGCCTAAACCGGCATAACCGTAGAACGTAAAACTTAAAGATTTAATTTTCATTTTTCATGATTCTTTCTCGTGGGGGGGGGGGGAGAGCAGCTCAATAATAGGGCGATCACCTCTTGTGTAAGATGTTCCTGGTTCGATCTCAGGCTTGTAAGTTTGGGCCCACAGCATCGTGACCGTGAGTTTCTCGGGGTTCTCCCGTTTCCTCCCACGTTGTTATTGCACAAATTCTTGCAATAATCATTCACTTTCACTAATCCTCCCTCACCTATAGGCTAAAGGGCATAATCATGGGACGTTAATTTGTAAATTTCATTTTTGTGATTTTTCTTAATCGTGCGGTTATTGTCATCTATAACTTAAGGTTGGTTTAAAGGGACAAGTTTCGCCTATAGATGGCAGTACAGTCTTCGTATCTCTCCCATGTATTTTTTTATCTTTTGCGAAAATTCACGATTTCTCTTACAAATTTCAACCTAGAGACTTCAATTTTTTAGAAAAGGAACTTCATAATCTTCGAAAGCAATAATCCGTGCCGATTCTTTATTTAAAATTTTCTTCATTGTTGAAATGGCTTGATTGTTGAAATGGATATCCAAACCTTTAACAATGGAACTGTTTCAACAATGCAGAAAATTCTAAATAAAAAATCGGCACGGATTGTTCCCTTTAATAGGTTATGAAGTTCCTTCTCTAAAAATTTGAAGTCTCTAGGTTGAAATTTATAAAAGAAATTGTAAATTTTCGTGAAATATAAAAAAATACATGGGAGAGATACGAAGACTGTAGTGACATCTATCGGCAAAACTTGTCCCTTTACACTAACCTTAAAACTCTTTGAGTTTGAGTCAAGATAAAAAGAATTGGTCGTGATTTTCTGTAGTTCTTTGGTTGCAGCTATTATGTACAGTGCAATCAACGGAATGTATGTTCCTGCCTTTGGATTGAATCTCAAAATCGACCTAAACTTTATTAAAGTTCCCTCAATTTTAAAACCGTGTTTCAGTCGTAAGTCCTGCTTTATAAACGGGACTTATAATCAGGGCTGGCTCAACCATATGTGCAACACGTGCATTTGTACGGAGCGGCAAAATTTGTCATAACTATATTATTTAAAATAAATATTTCTTGATGGAAACAGAATTCATGATGATGGTAGTTAAATGTACTAAGCTGACCTTCTATTTGAATACCACATTCATAAATCATGTTTAGGTCGCATTAATTTATAGTCATATGGACAGTGCTAGAGCAAATGGTCAAACAAGTCAAAGCATGAATTGCTTGATTGTTGTCAAATACAAGAACTCAATTCTCGAACAGTAACGAACACATTTTCCATTTAGTTAGTTATCACTAGGGCCCGGAAGTTGAGGAAAAATCCTTTCTTATACGAGTGCCCGAAGACGGAGTTTAACATAATATATGTTCATTCTGGGTCATTGTAGGCCAGAAAATGGAGGACTTTATTTGTTCTTTTTTGCCTTTATTGGCGGTTCTTATTTTTTGTTTGTTTATCGGTCTTTATTAAGCTTTTCATAGGTCTTAACGTCTTTATTGCACTTCATCTTTCGACAGTAAATTTACTGGTCATTAACTCGAATCACCACCACCTCTTAAACATCTTTTCTTTAGCAAAGAAAATTTCAATGATAGACATTCTTCAACGACTGGACTGATAAGACCAGATCTGCAACAATCACAGGTCAGATAAGGAATCGTAACAATGTCCTCCAGCAAGGGGTGAGGGGTAAGTTTTCTTATTTTAGTTTGTACTTCAGTTTGTGGAAGGACAGACCGTTAACCTACCAGAAGCTTGTATTTCTTGAGCATTATATTCATTAAATATGTAATTCTAATTAAATTTGGTCTTATTTTTACGTCCTTTTTTCTAATTTTTAGGTCCTTTTTTAAAAATATTTTAGGGTTTTTGAAAGGTCTTTTTAGGCAATTTTTAGGTCTTCAACTTCCGAGCCCTAGTTATCACAGTTTTGATATGAATACTAGCCTTGTCTTTGTCACAAACAAGTTCCTTATCGTTGAAGATGGAAACAAGTTTTTTTTTCTAATTTTATAACAAATATGTGTAGAAGGAAAATCAAGAAATAAAGATAAAAGATCTAGTTGCACTGCAATTACAAACTGATATATTGAGATTGAAGATCGATATATTGAATTCTATAAAAATAATTTCCATCTTTCCTCTGCAGGTGTGTTTGCTGTATATTTTACTAACATAATATATTATTATTTAAAGGGAAGAAACTGACTCAACGAGATTGTATTTGTAGTGTTTAGGCCTGTCTGAGTGCGAGTGTACTTTCCCTCCCGTTCGTTGTACATAATGGAGCAGCACACTTAAAATCGTGATTTTTAAGATTTGTTCTTTCTGGAGAAAGGGGATGGGGAGGCGGCAAATGGTGCCATGGCACGGGGCGGCAAATTGCCTAGGGCCGGCCCTGCCCGTAATATACCTGAGAATAATGTCAAAGTAACTTTGGAAGTGGACAAGAATTAACAAGCAATGGAGTAAGTACCGTGTTCTAAGATCAAATAAACACACAACCTAAAGGATATAATATACAAGTTAAAAAGAATTTAATAAGTGAAAGAAGGCAAAAATTTTCTCCTAAAAATTGTTTCCCTAGATGTTTCCTAAACTAGAATACCTCCTTTAATTTAGGAAAAATAATTCTCAAATTGATAACACTGAAATTCAGCACGTGCTAAGTTCAGTGGCACGTTGTTGGAAATAATTGCCACGGAACCATTTATACTATTGTGCTGCCAAAATGTCTTGAGCCGTGGCAAAAATGCGAACTAAAGATCACACCCTTACACACCCACGCGTTGAGCCAATAAGGGTTCAGCTGTTGCTAAGCGAGAGAAAGCGAGTGGAATTCCTTCAGCCGATAGCAGCGCTTGCATCAGAAGACTAGGGATCAAGTCAATGTGGTATATTTATAATAACCATAATCAAAATGCAATAAAAATTATCGAAAATTCTCCTTTGTTCTTATATTTCGACCGCATCACCGCTGCTTCGCAATATCAAGGCTTGGGCTCTGTGAAACAATTTATATATTAATTGCTTAAGACAAAATTCAAAGAAATGCCTTTCTCGCTGTTCTATTGGCTGTTGGTGTGGTTAGTCGAGCGGCCTGTGGCATAGACAGTTACGAAACCCATTAGGAGTTCGAGTTCCTCTCAAGAGTATGGACATTTCTTAAACTATCCTGAAAGTTTATGTTGATTTGATTTGATTTGGAATTTAACATATATGAGACGTGGATCTAACGTAGAATCCGAACTACATGAGTTCCCTCCAGGGACCGAACCCGGGTCATCCACGCCAAAGGCGCATATACTACTACTGTGCTGCCAAAATGTCATGAGCCGTGGCAAAAACGCGAACTAAAGCTCACACCCTCACACACCCACGCGTTGAGCCAACAAGGATTCAGCTGTTGGTAAGCGAGAGAAAATGAGTGGAATTCCTTCAGCCGATAGCAGCGCTTGCAACGGAAGACTAGGAATCAAGTCAATGTGGTATATCTATAACCGTTTAGCCACAAGGTGGAAGTTTATGTGTTTGTGTTTCTGTCCTATTGGATTAAGTAGGAAATTGAATTAGATTAGTTAGAAGACAACCCTTTCAGTTTAACGTTGCACGTTTATGCCTTATAGGCTAAGGAAGACGATGATTAAGGCAAGTGAATGATGATGGAAGAATTGGTGGAATGAGAAAGTGGGAGGAAACAGGAGTACACCTGGAAAACCCATGAACACGATGTTGTCTGCCACAAACTTATTTGGCCGGGAATCGAACCAGGGAACCCACACACCAGAAGTAAACGCTCTACCACTGAGCCACGGTGGCCCCCTTAATTAGAAGACCTTAGATAAGTGTCTCGGCTGGGGCGAAAACAGTGGTCAACATGTGTTCCTTTGATGCACGTGGTCATGTGTTTGTTCCCCGATAGGAGAGCATTATACGAATTACGTCTCATATAGCCTTAGTTCTGAAAACGGATGCTAAACTGCAACAAATAGACAAAAATACATACGTAATTACCCTACTCACGGTACTGCAATTCAATTCTGTACACAATCTAAAGGAAGTTAATTTGAACACCTTTCTTCAATAAAGTTACCAACTATAACATGCGAATTTGGCTCATATATACCAGCTATAATTTTGAAACGAAAATATCTGATTCCGTGTTAAGTTGTTCGTTAAAACGCCTGCTATCTTTCCTGGGACAACGTGTTGACCTAATACTAGTAAAGTTAGGGTCAAATCTCTGGCCTGGCCATAAAATATTTTACAACTTCTCCTATGTTTGCGTGTCGAGATGATTCTAAAATGTTTCAGCAATAAAATAAAAAAGTAAAAAGAGACAATTCCATGAAATCTATTCCTTTTTATGGTGAGCTGTTAACATCAGAATAAGAGTTGATTATTGGCCACATAAAGCTATCAAAACTACACACTCTCTGTTTAGTCGATCAAGTACTGTGGTAATAGCTTATTGACGACTATTATTTTACCATATAGAGACACAGGGAAAATGCTCCGTTAACTATGTTTGTCTTTTTGTGTAGGAAAACTTGAATTGCTATTACATCAAACGATTTCTTTCAAGTGTTGTTCTTTTCATTTTTTTTTTTTTTAATATATTTACGTGGCCCCGCGTAGCGTAGTCACTAACACTCTCGTTTTTGGTGTGAATGACGATTATTGTTCTAAAAGCTAACAATTATTTCACTCTCCGTGTGATGATGGATATATATATGTTAAAAACATCCTATTTCTAAACTATTACAGAAATTAGTAGTTACTGATAAAAGTTCGAGCAAATTCGTTTTCACAGTTGCAAGAACTCGAAAAATATGGGTGTTTTTGGAGAAAAATCGAAGTTTTTTTTTCCCACAACTTTTTGATTTGCCTTGGAAATTTTATGCTTTTTTTTTTAAACATTTCAGTTTTAATGAAGATATAGCAGTAGATCATCATATCTTATTAACCTTAGTATATTACTGTCATTTTCCTCCTGTAATGATGAATGATTTGATGAAAGTAAATTTTTGTGTCAGTTTCATTGTAATAGGTGGTATGTTTCTGAGCCTGCTTTTGAAATGAAATCTTTCAGTTTGACGTTCTATGACTATATCTGTTAGGCTAAGGGAGACGGATGATTTAGGCAAGTGAGTGATGATGAAAGAATTGGTGGAATGAGAAAGTGGGAGGAAACGAGATTACCCTGGAAAAAAACCACGTAAACGATGTTGTCCACCACAAACTTACTTGGCCGAGGATTGAACCGGGGACCGTACGCACCAAAAGGTCAAACCCTTTACTACTAAGCCACCATGCCCACCCTGAGCCTACTTTTATTGGCTATCATTGACATTTATTTTTAGCTCCATAACAATTCGTAACATGTTAGCTCCATAAAACGTAAATTTTCTCGAAAACTACGCATAAGGTTTTAGCCTCAAATATGTCATTTTGCGTAGCTCGATGAAGTCTAACTAGCTATTGATATAGCTTATATTTCAATTTTGTATTTCATTATTATTAGTAGTAGTATTGTTTCTGCACGCTACTACATTTGTTGAGACGGGGCCGCGGTGGCTCAGTGGTAGAGCGTTCCCCTCTGGTGCTAGGGGTCCCGGGTTCCATCCCAGCCCCCGCCAAGTGAACTTTGTGGTGGACAAACACCGTGTGCGTGGGTTTTCTCGGGGTTCTCCCGTTTCCTCCCACTTTCTTCATTCCACCATTTCATTCATTACTCATCATCACCGTCTCCTTTAGCCTAACCGGCATAATCGTGGGACGTAGAACTCAAAGATTTCATTTCATACCTTTGTTGAGATGTACGCTTCGCTTAAATTCAGAAAGTGTTGGAGACCGTATCATAGTACAGTAAAACCTGTCTTCAACGGACCCTTTATTAAACGGAAAACTGTCTTAAACGGAAATATTTCACGGTCGCATGAATTTTGGAGAACAAAACGTGTAAAAAGTCCCTTCATTAAGCGGAAACTGTGTTACGCGGACAACGGAAAGAAAAATAAACATTTAACGGAAAATTCTGAGTTCCGGACTACAGCGTTTAGAAGATGTTTAGACATGTTGTGAGACATATACATTACACTGTCTGCGATAAAATGTTAGTTCTTTTGTTAAATATTTCTGGACAGTGTTTACCTTTCCCAACCACTACTCATATTCACCCCCACAAATTGTCCTTAATCCCCGCAACTTAATCAAAAATCATACGGAATGTCGGAAAGAAGAAAACGAGATAGAGGAAGAAGAGGAATACGATACCGAGTTCGAAGAAGAGTGTAGAATAAATACATATCAAGATGCTCTCAGAAGTTTAAAGGAACTGAAAAATTTGTCTTACGGAAAAATGATTCTGATTGACTTAGTATAATTTCTCAGGCTAAAGTGTATGCGGAAAGTCAAGCAGCCAAGCAGCAATGTACACAGAAAACCTTGTTTGGCTATTAGAAAAATAAAGAAAACGTGTGCAGAGTATAGTTTGTATTCATTTTAATTTTTTTTTTTTTTTGTGTATATATTCGTAGAAGAAAGAAGTACTGCAATCGAACAATGTACGTAGAGCAAGATATTTTTTCAGTATGCCCCTTTATAAGCATGTATTTTTTTAAAAAGGAAAGGTCTATCTCCACCAAGCGGAAACCTGACTTTAACGGAAATTTTTGCAAGTCCCGTTCGATTTCGCTAAAGACAGGTTTCACTGTATATTAATATATAAATAAAATAAAGTAAGAAAATTTCGTTTCTTGAGTGAAAATATAACTCTCACTTTATAATATACAGCATGAAGAGTAAAATTATAGTATTTAATAGGAATATGTATATAAGTTCACATCGTTTTCTATATGAAATGGGTGTGTTCATTCAAACTGAGTCATGCAAGTTGAAATAAGTGGGTCCATTTTCTCTAATGCACTTTCCCATGTGTATATACTGCATTACATAGAAAACACACACACACACACACACACACACACACATTCATGCAAATTAATAAGAGGATACCAAAGAAACACACGTAACTTCCTACTAAAGTCATTTAGTGTTTGAGAAATACTCGTGTTCGTGTTTTTATTTTCTTCTTTTTAATGGATGTGATCAGTGACACACGTGGAATTTCTTCAAGGGGTAGGTTCACGTTTCCAAGTGCATTTCGTTTCGAGATTTTTGTATGCTAAGCTTAACCCTCGCACCAGATATTTTTTTTTTTTTTTTGTAACGGAGATTACTAAGGGGTTGAGGGCTATTTTGTACCCACCTGTTAAAATTAAACATATCTCGCAAAAGAAACAATTAGAAACTCACACAAAATTCTAGAGTGACTGAAGTGAACACTACACGGGATAAAACAAATAGTTGTTTATTATACTGCCATCTAGGAGTGACACTTCGAAATATTAGTCATATTTCTTACCAACACTAGAGTAAATTAACAAATTTCTGAGACACTAACGTTCAATTTGCATCGCCGGAAGGTATACACTTTAGCTGAACATGTCGAGCAATAACATATTTTTTTTTTCAACTTTAAAGAAATGATTAACTGTGGTGGACACAAAGTACCTTCCCTCCGCTGGTAGTGCTAGGGTTAATATAAAAATGTCTATTTTTTTATACTCTCTTATTCAAGAGGCGGTTAAAACCCGGAACCTTTCCCCCTTTGTGTACGCCACTGGTTGTGATTTTCAAAAACAATGACGTGATTGAACTTTTTTTTTTTTTTTTTTTTTAATCTCCCATACGTTTCTCATCATAGTGGTTGATGAGAATTGAATATGGCGGAGGACATTTGTCCCGGATGAACGCAAAAGCTTGTAGACACAGTTTTCTATAGGGGCGTGAGGAGGGAAAAGAGAAACTAGGGGGAGTTTTTCGCGGAAGGGGGCAAGAAGTGCGTGTGGTTGCTACGGCAACTATACTCATCGATCAGAACACAGGCGGCTGCGTAGCGTGTTGCCCGCCATCCAGGGGTAGCGAACCAACATACGTGAATACGGAAGGGAGAAACGGATTTTGTTTCTTTTTTGTTTTTTTATGTTTATAAATGATTTCTTCCCTTCTGATCTCGTTTCTACCCTCCTTTTGTAGGAAATAATCTTGAATGATGTAAGAGTATCAGGAAATAAAAAGAAATGAACTCCTGTTACGCTGGCCGTGTCTCTGTATGATATATTGTTTACTCTCAATAATAAGTAAATCTGAGTGTATGAAACCCTCTTGTTGTTGCCGCCCCGTGTCATGCCAGAATGCATATTAAACGCTTTCGCGTGGATATATAGCAGCCAACGTTATGGTTCACGGCCAAGGAAGGACATGCAAACCATATGTATCAGTCTATTGACCCAATGAAAAAAAGCTCATTTTTACCAACACTTGTCTTTATTAACTTCTGCTTGACATGACACTCTTGGAACATGTATTCCAATGTTTCTTAACTTTTTTTTTTTTTTTTTTTTAAGTTGGGACTACTTTTATTGCTCAGAATGTTCTACTGACCATCCCGCTGTTCCAAAGCAAGTTTATCTTTCTCTTTTTTTTTATTTTATTACTTTGACCATATACAATTATTATTATTATTATTATTATTATTATTATTATTATTATTATTATTATTATTATTATTATTATTATTATTATTATTATTATTATTATTATTATTATTATTATTATTATTAAGTATTATCCTTTGTGGCACTTCCTGGGACTAACGAGGGTTTTTCTTCTTCTTAATTTTCAACTTGGGCCTGGAAATGTTCCTTCCACGTTTGTCGATCTTCAACTTCCTCTTTTAACTCCCAAAATTTTCTTCTATTCTTCAAATCATCGATCAGTTGTGTCCTTCTTCTTCCTATTCCTCGCTTTCCTTCCAAATTTCCTTCTATAGCGGTATGAGGAAGACAATCTCTTCGCAAGATATGTCTAATCCAATTTGCCCTCCTACGAAGGATACTAGCTAAAAGCGTCCTTTTCTCTCCTATCCGTTTTAAAACGTCTTCGTTTGTCACTCTCTCTGTCCATTTTATTTTCTCCATTTTCCTCCAACACCACATTTCGAAGCTCTCAAAATATTTCTTCTCTAATTTCCGTAATGTCCAAGTCTCTGAACCATAGAGTCCAATGCTCCATATATAATACTTGACCAACTTCTTCCTTAGTTTAATATTAAGCCTGCTAGATATTTTCTTCTTGAATGCTTCCGCTATGGCAATTCTTGTCTGATCTCTTTGGTCTCGGCAAAATAGTTCCAAGATACTTGAAATTATAGATCTCTTCAAATTGTATTTCTACTCTGACCAGTAAGGGCACATTCCAGAGGATATTCTTATGGCTTTCGATTTTTCGATGTTAATTTCCATTTTATATAGTTTCCCAGGTCAACTGTTTGTCAATCATCTCCTGTAGTTTTTCTTCGGTTCTAGCTGTAATAACCGTATCATCTGCATACCTGATCTTGTTAATGATCTGGGCCCTAATCTTGAAATCTCCAATTCCCATTAATGCTTCCTTACACTTTAGAATAGTATTAATTAAATTTTTTGAATTTTGTATTGGTATTAATAGAAGAAAATGGATGTTCTTTTTAAAATAATTGAACGCTATCGAAAATATTTTATAATACATCTATATAATCTATTAGAATTTGTATAATCATTACCTTACCAAATTATATATTATTTGTATCATTTAAATATAGATGTTTAAGATTAAACTGTAGTGAGTAATACTCAAGTTACTTCAGTTTTAATTTTCTGTCTTTTATTTATTATTATTATTGTTCAATCTAAGAGGACCAACTCTACCCTCTTTGAGAAACGCAGTTTTATTCTGTAGAGAATTCTGATTTGTTCTAACATTAAACATTCCATTTTTCTATATCACCGAATGACCCTTATATTCATTTCATTTGGAATTCTTTTTTAATCGCGGGGGCGCGTTGGCTCAGTGGTAGAGTGTTCACCTCCGGTGCTTGGGGTCCCTTGTTCGATCCCAGCTCGCGTTGTGTGGACTTTGTGGTGGACAAGCACCGTGCTCGTGGGTTTTTTCGGTGTTCTCCCGTTTTCTTCCACTTTCTTCATTCCACCATTTCACTCATCTCTCGTCATCACCGTCTCCTTTAGCCTAACCGGCATAACCGTGGGACGTAGAACTTAAAGATTTAATTTCATTTCTTTTCTTTTCAATCACAACTAAAAATGTTCTTATTTCCTTCCTTACTATATCTAACACTACCTCATTCGATTCTCTTTGGTGCGAGTGGTCACGGGTTCAACTTCCGGTCGGAACCTTCAGTTGGAAAGGTTCTTGCCAGCTATCCTGAATTAGGTTTTCTCTCATTCACACCAGTCAAATATCGGGATGGTATCTAACGTAAAAGGCCCCAGGCCACTTCCTTCCTTCCCCATTTCTTTTTTCTTTCACTACTTCCCCGGGTAGTGTATTCGCCGAGTGATGTCATCTTTCATATGTATGTGACGGGCTAAAATGCTATAGGTGTCGAAAATCAACACATATATATAACTCTGATTTCTTCACTCGTTTCCACGTTCGACCTAACTCTCTCCGTTCTTCTCCATACCCAATTTTGAAAAACTTCAATTTTTATTTTTTAACCCCTTTTGCGTAATGACCATGTTTTTACCCCATCGAATACAGTACGTTACACAACACACTTTATAGGTCTTTTTTAAAAATTCTTTTTCTTAATTCGGAAAGAGTGTTCTTGAGTCTTGACTTTGAAGAGAAATAGATATTCCTTACCACCATACATGATCACCTTCACCCTTGGGTTTCCACTTGACAAAGGTTGGAAAAAATTAAATGAAATCTTTATGTTTTATGTCTCACGGTTATGCTGGCTAGGCTAAAGGAGACGGCGATGATAGGAGATGAATGAAAAGGTGGAATGAATAAAGTGGGATGAAACGGGAGAACCCCGAGAAAACGCATGCACGATGTTTGTATACTACAAAGTTTTCTTGGCTCGAGCTGGGATCGAATGAAGGACCTAATGCACCAGAGGTGAACGCTCTACCACTGAGCCACCGCGGCACTTGCACAAAGTTTGAAGTAATCCCTTGAATCTCTTTTGAATGAGAGTGGAACGAGAGAATATTTCCCGCTGATACCGGGTTTCAAACGCGGATCATCCGATTGTTAAGTAGATGCCAATAAGTAGGACTCATTAGGACCACCACGCGACTCTCATGCAATCTTCTTATACGAGGCTTGTTGAATCTCTAGATTACTATTTGAAAATAAAAAGAGAAACAAAATAGAAAGGAAATGAGGAACTCTTCCGAGAAGAAATAATGAAGGTTATATGTGGTGAAGTCGCCTTCCTTTTTGTATGAATCAGATAAGTGACCTGATCCCATTTTCATGTTGCACAAGTGTGCGATGCTGTATGTTCGACCCACTTACATGATGACCACAAGTAACACTTCAAATGATTTATTTTCTTTTCTAAATGGTGTTTATACTGTGCTTAAACACATTAAGATATGCTGTATACTGTTAAGTATGCTGAAAGAGAGGAGAAAAGATCTTAAGGATTGTTATTTTTGATAAGTTTGCTGCTCAAGATATGGAAAGAATCATTAGGGTTTACTCAGAATGTTTACTATGATGTTGGAGACTTGAACAAGGAGAATAATTATCTCCCTATTTTGTTGTGAAGAACAATATCTCTACTTTCCTCATCTAGAAGATGAAATGAAATTAGTAAACTTGAATAAACTTATTAACAATGATTCGTCAGGTAGAATGATGATTATCGTTATCATATGTATTCTGCCATTATTGGCAGGTAACTTGTGGCAACTAAGAATCTTTCATGCACCATGATCTTCCGCTAATCTCTTCGTCTTTTCGCACGATTTTTTTGTTTTGATATCGTCTATCAATTGCAGTCTTCTTCGCCTATTCCCTCTCTTTCCTGCCACCATATCCTATAGCACGTCCCTCACGATACAGTTCCTTCCTAACCAATGTTCCAACCACTTTCTCTTCCTCTTCTCAATAATATCCAAAATTGTTATTTTCTTCCCCACCATTTCGAACACCTTCTCATTCGATTTTCTAATGAAACTAATTATCTCTGTTTTCCACATCCACATTTCAAATGCATCCAGTATTGTTTTTCATCATTTTCCGTAATGCCTATATTTCTGCCCCATACAGTACACTACTTCATTCATATGAAGCAATTTATGATACTTTTTCTCATCTCTTTATTCAAGATTTCACAAAAGACTTTTCTTTCCCCTAAATTCTTCTTTCACCGTTCCTATCCTTGCTTTTATTTCACGTTCGCACTTCATATCATCACTAATAATACTACCAACCAGGTATCGAAAACTAATCACTTGTTCTATTTCCTCCCATCCTATTTGTATGTTTGACACAACTTTTAAATCTAAACTTAAATTAAATGACTTTTCAGGAAGCACTAATTCTGAGATACATGATCAGTACATCGTGGGTCCCATTGCCTTGTTTCTGGTTTTCTTGACGCTAGATATCTATCTCATTCTTCAGTTTACCTGGTAATCAATTGCGCCAATTTAGGATTGTTTAGAATAGGTGATGTTGATTCATTTAAATGTATATCGACAAGTTTACTCACCACTTATATTACCACAAAGCTCTCACCACTAATACGCGGGGTCCCTAGTTCGATCCTAGACCACGTGACTTTGTAGTGGGCAGCATCGTACCAGTTGGTTTTCTCAGGGTTCCCCCATTGTTTTCCACATTCCCGTTCCAGTAATTCTTTCATCATTATTACCTTTCATTAGTCATCCATGTCCTTTAGCCTAGAGGACATACACGTGGAACGTTAGACGTTGCATTTTCTAATAAACAAAATATTGGCCGAAAGACAAAGACAGAAGATCCAAATTCATAGCGACCTGTCTCCTTTGTTTACATTCCCGGAGAGAAAATATCCATGTTCTATCCTCTTGCACTAAGAATCTGCTGCAAGTGAATAAATTATGTGTTGAAAAATTTGATTGGCTAGTAGTGCCATATTAGAAATGTAAGATTTTACACCTTTATGAAATTAATGAACTCCTAATATTATGATTCCTGGATTTCTTTATGTAAACCTATTTTGATAAATTGGCTCATCTCTCCTTCAAGTAACGGAGGTACTGATCTTGATTATAATTAATGCATGTTTCTCTTTGTCTTCATTGGAGGGTTAATCTCATATCCGTTGCTGTTGAGATTGTCGCTGTATTCTATGTCCATTTATACAACTATACAAATCCAAAATCAAAGGGTTTGCTTTACGGAAAAAGAACAAAACTTGACCGCGATAATTACTTTAGCTATCTGTTGCTAAAAACAAAATTCAAAAATTCGCTTTTGTTTAAGAGTTATCGTGTGGAGTAACGGATAGACGTAAGACGTAAGTTACCCCTTTAAGATGTTAACGGATTAACTCTATTAACGAATTCGGCCAAGATAATCGCTCTATCTATCTATTGCGACCAGGGGCGGATCCAGGACGGACTTCTGGGGGGAAGGGTAGGTTGTAATACTGCTACTTAGAGCTACTTTTAAGAGCTTTAAACTCTGGGATGGGTTTTATTTATATATATAAGACAAGAAAGTTCGCTCCGACCGCCCCCTGGATCCGCCACTGATTGCAACAAAATCAAAAATTATATCTCGAGCTCAACAGTTATTATTTGGAGAGATGGACGGACGGACGGACTATCATTATAATCTTGTAAGTCCCGTAATAATATATAACCTGAATAATTTTATGTTGTACCGGTACAAAACGTTACTCTTGAGAAGTTCCCTTATACTATACGATAAACCGTAAATCTCGTTATTTTAGTGTAAAAATTATTGGCACGCTTTCAACAGCTTGTTTCCACCAATTCATTTGGAATACCAAACCAATGATTGTACGAGTCCTTGAAAAATAGCTTCATCTCTTGGATCGGTTCTCCTTTAAATACTCATAGGTCCTGCTACTGTTTGTAGCGTGTGTAAATGTTACTAATACTGCTAGCTGAAATTAAAACAGTTTAGAAATAATTTAGGAGCACAGCAGGTGCTTCAAGGCAAACTCTCGGAGACTTATATTTCAGGAGAAACAAAGACCGAACTTTTTTTACACGAACTCACTCTAGACCTGTTTATCGTCCCCATAACTCGAAATAAATATTGGACTTTGTAGCTGTATCAAGTCATGGTCGAGTTGAAATGTGAAGCTTTAATCTTAAATACGTAAGGTTCCAAAACCTCACATGTTTGATTTTTTTTCTTTTTCTTTCTTCCTTTTTAAAACTAAAAAGATCCTGTCAAGGGGATAATATATTCAGTTTATTTTTAGCACTAAAGTTGAAGCTCTTACTTTTCGAATTTAGGATTCCAATAAGATTTGCCATCTTTTTAGTTTTAGTTCTATTATTTTCTTTCTTTTCTTTTTTTTCCCTAACAAAGTAACAAATAAGAACTTGGCTTTATTTTCGACATTTATGTTTTTGGTGGAATTGTGCTTTCAATATCGAAATTCGAATCTTTTATTTAAGTTACGCAAAAAGGCATTTTATTTAGTTGTTCTCTGAGAGAGGAACTCTTTTAAATTGTGTCTTGTATCATTTTATATTAATACAGTAAGTCAATCTGATAATTTAAATGAAAACATACATTCGTTGTTACATGTATTAATACACATAACAAACGTTGTATGTGTATTAGTACATTCAGTGATTCTAAATGGTTTCCATCTATTATATAACTGGAACTATTACTTTAAATAGGAAGATATACAGTATTGATTATTATTATTATTATTATTATTATTATTATTATTATTATTATTATTATTATTATTATTATTATTATTATTATTATTATTATTATTATTATTATTATTATTATTATTATTATTACTGGCACCGTCTAGTACAGCTATGTGCAATAGCCGGCCCCCGGGCCAGTCTTGGACCACTGAACTTTTTCATCCGGCCTGTCTGACCCCTTATACTTCTTACATAATTTTAAACTGAATTGAAAATATTTCCTGGATAACCAATAATCTACGTGAACCACGGAGCATTGACATACTAGTTCAGAACATGAAGAATCAAATTCCCCACTAAAATGATAAATAAATAGTTTTTTTCTGCTTTTCTTTAGTAAATAAATATCTTGGTTACCGTTTATGTGTTCCTATGATGTTCAGAGCCGCAGCTAGGGGGAGGGGCGAGGGCGCTATTAGCAAGAGGGCACCGAACGAGCAAGAAGAAAGGAAAAATGTTGGAAATGAATAAACGACGCGTCGCTCCGAAAAGGTATTGGCTCCCTCTTAAATCGATATTGTTGTCGCTTTTTTGTTAAAAATTTTCTCGCTCGCTCCTCTCGCAATTCAAACATTTTCAGTAAGAATCACAAGTGTTGACTTATTACTTAAAGAAAGTAATTTTATATGATTTGTTAATGATGACGTGATGTACAAGGCACCGAGTAATGATTTGTAATATACGCAGGAGCGTTTTCAAAATCATAAACGATCAAACTCTGAAATACGTGTTCTGCGTTTTGATTCTGATGGAGTTTGCTTAGTTAATCACGCTTTTCTACCTAATCGGATTAATCACAAGCACGACGCGACTATGAGAATAAAGGTATGAAAATGAAAGGAGTGTAGAGGCACACGAAAGTTGCTGTTTGCGCAGGTGTGCAGGTGTGTATTTTTTAATCTATCTTACATACATACAAAACCTATACACGCATTATACAAAAATATGTGTATTAATGTATTTTTAATAGTGTATTATTTACGCCTAATTAATAGTAAGTACATTAAATTCAGAACTTTCATTCATTAAGAAATTAAGTAATTACTATAATTTCAAACATATAATTAAGTTCAAACATATGCAGTACCTAAAATATATTTTGGATTTTAAATACAAACATAAAACATATTCTTCACCTCCATTGATCAATATTGAGAAATTTGCAAAGAAGGCTCCTTCTGAATTTCCGTTACATTTCACAAAACATTTTTTTTTTTTACCGTAAAATAATCTAAATTAAAATGCTATTTGTGTGGTCGCATACAGAATAAAATTACAAAAGTTTACAATTATTACTGGAAATTAATGCTGTCACCCATTTCGAACAGTGAAAAAAAAAAGTTTCTAATATATTGAAAATTCATTTCTTATCGATAGTATGAAACGTTGTAAATAGTTTCGTAACTGTTCTCCAACCAAAGGTGGTTTTGGCAAGTTTTTTAAAAAAAGTCGAAAATAAGCCTCTTGAAAACAGCTTTTATTTTTATAAAAGAATACATAATGATCGCTTTTGGCTGTTGCAATAGTCTGCCCAAGCAGCTGGATAAAAATTTAGCGTATCATACAACAAGAGCTTCTCTTATATGTTAAAAAAAAAAAAAAAAAAAAAAATTGAAAGGAAAAGCTTGATAAGGTGAGTGTAGGGGGCGCCCAATTCTACTTCGCCCCGGGCGCCGAAGTGTCTAGTTACGGCTCTGATTTTGTTAGTGTACGATGAACGCGTTTCTCTATTAAATATGGCCATTCGATTGTGATGAGAATATTTCATAGGCCCTCAATGCCAGTAAGTCTTCTATGATTGGCCCACCTCCTGTTTCAACTTGCACATACCTGGTCTAGTATTATCGGGAGCACGGTGGCTTGTGGTAGAACACTTCCCTCTTTGCGATGGCTCCGTAGTTCGATTCCAGATGATATGAGTTGGTGGTGGACAACATCTTATCCACATCTACTCACATTTTCATTTCACCAATAATTAATTATTCGTCTCTTTTACCCTGAAGAGCATAATTGTGAGGTGCTAAATTAAAAATTTAAAAAAAAGTTTTTGTAAATTCGACGTTAATTGTATTTGGATTTTCAAAAAAAAAAAAAAAACCTTGGCGTAACAGCCCATTTTGTGGGCCTAAGCCTGCTCCAGCGCCATCCGTTAGCGACCGGCTGAATTACGTCGCAGTCTATCGGCGAGTAACGTAATCAGCGTGCTGCGACACTGTCCCTAACAGGCCCATCAGGAGCTTTTTAGACCTGTGGCCGTCACGTCTTGTTTTCACGTGACTCCCCAGTTTGCCTCACGACCAGTAGCGTACGCAGGAATTTATTTCGGGGAGAGCCCAAACTCAATATGAGGATATTTTATATTAAAATTCCTAAAATTGCCCCTAAAATTAGGCTAAATTTACACAAAAGTCGAAATTTCGGAAGGTGTCCGGAACCCCAGGAGCCACACTCTGCGTACGTCCCTGCTCACGACTGTGGGTGGACGCCGAAAATTGGGAAGTACCGATCTGGAATCGAACCCGGGGAGCAGGGGAGACTTGAGTCCAACGCTCTAACCACTAGACTACCGTGCTCCCTCCTAAAATAAATTAATACATTAAAAATAATAAATAATTTCGATCTTAACTTTTCTTTTGTGCCTCTCAGACTTTTTTTTTTTTTTTTACCTTGTTTTGAATGTAACCCTGAATCCTGGCAGATTCCTACCTACAATAAGTAGTTTTAACATTTGAGTACAAAAGATCCACATGCAATGAGATTGATTACAATTCAAAATATATTTCGTGCTCTTGGTGAAGATGAAGTGAAATAAAGGAAAGAGGAAATGAAAAAGGAATAAAAGAAGATTGTAATTAAAAAAAGAAAAAAAAAGAGAAGTATCATGGCTGTTTCTGACAGTCTGTTGCAAATCTAGAGACTGTGAAAAGACCGCACACGAAGCCTTCTAATCCACCTTTAAAGTGGGAGAGGAGTTGGGAGTTTTCCATCCGTCCGCGGCGAAAGGAATGCTTAGTGAAGGGGGGATTTGAAGCAGTGGGAAAAGATGAACGTTAATAACCTACTTATTACTCTGACGAATAGTTTAAATTGAGTAATTTGTAGCAGTATCTGTCGTGACAATCCAATAACGACGATCTAGTAGAATTCAGGGGGAAAAAAATCTGGATAATACACGGATAAAAGTGGGCGCTTCGATTTTGTCTCGTAAATCTATTATTGCTATCAGCATGCTTTTGAAAGGGGTCCAGGTTCTCAACATAGTAATTTTCCAGCTTCCTCAGCAAAAGTTTTCTAAAGGGAAGAAACAAAATCAACGTGGGTGGTTTGCTTCTAAAACAACAATGAGAATGGGGTGAAACTACAGACATTTAGGGTACAAGGTTACTTTTGTTTTCGATCCCTGTACTACAAAGATTTCAAACCTCAGATTTTCAATGCTGAAGATATTAACACAGCTGCTGCCCAGAGTACTCGTTTCGAGTTCGTTATATTTCAGATACTAATTCTGCTGAGAGTACATTATTTCATATTTAGACCCTAGAAGGGTTAGCGTCCAATTTAATTAATAAAATACTAATTATTCCCGTCTTTTGATTTCATTATGTGACTTTGTCCTTACATAATAAAATCAAACACAATCAGTTAATCAAACAAAGCTTTGATTAAGCAATTTGCTGTAGATTTCTTGCACTGATCTTAGGAATACAAGAAAGAATAAGAATATAAAGGGAGTCATGATGTACGTTGCAACTACCTTCTGTTCCGACAATAAACGTAACTGCATCCGTACTGTATCACAGAGTTAATAAGTAAAATAAATGTTGATGTATTTAAATTGGACACTTCGTTTTCCCTTGATCTCAATCTTGATCATGGTATTGACAAAGCTTGTAGTTATCTGTGGTAAGTAGTGAAGAAATAAGCTTAGTGTAACTATTTGAATAGAATTTTTCAATTGAAATTAATATTACATCTTTCAGTTTTACGTTCCACGGTTATATCGTAGGCTAAAAGAAACGGTAATGATGAGAAATGGTGGAATGAAGAAAGTTGGAAGAAACGGGAGAATCCCGAGAAAATTTATGCACACGGTATTTGTAAAGCATAATGCACACTTGATATGAGATGGGATTGAATTAGGGAGCACGTGCACCAGAGCTCAACTACTGAGCCACCGTTTAAACCTATTCTTTTAATTAATTAATTGGAAGCTTACAAAAGCCCAGTGTTAGGCGGGAAATGTAGGATATATCGTATAAATATGAAGAGCGAGGGTTCAAAATCAGAGGCGGCTTTAGGATTTTAATTTTTGGTAGGCCTGCTTCCTGCTTTGGTAGACCTGTGTGGATACATATACACATTGGGTTGATTAATGACAGTAGGAAATTACTTTTACAGTAGTGATTGATGATATTTGTTACATAGTTATCTACCATTAATATAAATAGTGGAAAATGTATTTACTCTTTATTGTATCTTTTAGCGTTTATATATTTTCAGATTTTTGTGGATAGGCCTGTGCCTACCCGGCCTACCCGCTAAAACCGCCACTGTTCAAAAATAACTAATCAGTAAAACTAGACAGGGTGTGAAATTATAATAATCGAAGTATGTGTGTGTGTGTGTGTCGAAGGGGGCTGGTGGAGAAGGAGTGTTAAAAGAAACTCTTCAACTGGCATGTTTAGGCATAAAGAGTTCACATACAGGGTGGCCCAAAAGTAGATATACAGTACCGTACTGATCAGTTCATTACATTTTATATCATTTCTTAATGTTATTGCTTAGTTTCTTTATTATTTGTTCTTAAAGCCTTTTTTTCTTATAGGAACAGTCGAAGCAAATAAACCCACAAGCTAGAATGTTAAACTTGAGTAATGCAGGGGTGTATACCTACTTTTGGGCCACCCTGTATTTGAAGAACCTATGTAAGATTAGGGAAACCATTAACCACTAGTTCATCCATTAATTACAACATAAATACATGTTAATTGTACAGTCAGCGACTAAAGTTCTTTCCGTTTGATGAAATTACTTTCGTAAAAAAAATCTTCAGAGTAGAAGAACAATTTCAGTACAGTTTTCAGAAAATTAAGAAAAAAGTAATACCACCGTTATTCCAGCCATATCAAAATATTTTTTTCCAATCGGAAAGAACTTTAGTCGCTGACTGTACGCGTATATGAATTACTGTAATTAATTTGCAAACTTCTGACAAAAGTATCACTTTATTCACCCTCTTCCAAAAGCATTATGTGGGGGGAATTTCCTTATTCCTCAGCATGTTGCACCCTGATTTTAGGTGATGCACTTTATTATTATTATTATTATTATTTATTATTATTATTATTATTATTATTATTATTATTATTATTATTATTATTATTATTATTATTATTATTATTATTATTATTATTATTATTATTAAAATGCCTAGATTAGCTCATTTTGGAAAGAAAACATTAAATAAAATATCCTTACTGTGCTTAAGGTTGGTTTAAAGGGACAAGTTTTGCCGATAGATGTTACTACAGTCTTCGTTTCTCTCTCATGTATTTTTTACCTTTCACGAAAATTCACGATTTTTCTTACAAATTTCAACCTAGAGATTTCCAATTTTTAGAGAAGAAACTTCGCCACCTATTGAAGGCAACAATCCGTGCCGATTTTTATTTAGAATTTTCTTCATTATTGAAATGGCTTGATTGTTGAAATGGATATCGAAACCTCTAAAAATATAACTGTTTCAACAATGAAGAAAATTCTAAATTAAAAATCGGCACGGATTGTTGCCTTCAATACGTTATGAAGTTCCTTCTCTAACAATTTGAAGTCTCTAGGTTGAAATTTGTAAGAGAAATCGTGAATTTTCGTGAAAGGTAAAAAATACATGAGAGAGATACGAGGATTGTAGTGACATCTATCGGCAAAGCTTTTCCCTTTACACGAACCTTAAGTTGCATTTTTTGAAACTTTTTTCAGTTCAAGCACTTTTTCTCAACGTTACCACTCTTTTTTTTGCATCTTTTTTATTTATTTATTTACTTTTTGAAATGGGGGAGAGTATCATTTACCGCATTTTATTCCTAGAATATTTTTTCAAAAAGAATTACCTAACGTGTGCGGCATCATATTATTTCCCTTTTAGTGCAGTCCCGTTAGGCGAAAACAGTTGGATAGGAAGTAATTAATAGAAGGTGGTGGCAACATTAAACTGACCAATTAAGGCTATCCCCATATTGAGTATTGTGGAGTGCTCTTCTACACACAAATATTTATTGTCTCAGTGAAAAAAAAAAAAAAAAAACTTGAAATGTTAAATATTCTTTGTTTGAACAGTTTTCCAGAATTGTGAATTTCATTGAAATTGTAAATTAAATTCATTTTAATTAAAATATTAAATGTCTCAACAGTTTTCTGGACTTGTAATTATAAAAACATTGTGTTATGGGGCTTGTTTTGGGCAGACTTTTTAAATTCGTGAGTGAATTTCGAGTCATTACGTATTATATAATAAGTTTTGGTAGATCTACTGATTGTATGAATATTGACATTCTTTTTTCCAAAACTTTGCACCTATTTTCCTAAGCTTCTAATTCTACTAATAACTGTTTCCAGAGCTTGCTTATACAGGGCGGTACAAACAATTGTCACAATATTTTAAGACTTGATTCCTCACATCCAAATAAGAAAAAAGTTCATATGGATCTATCATTGGAAGTGTTTAATTTCGTAGTTATAGCGTGCGGAAAACGTGAAAAAATGAACTTTAAGGTTAGTGTAAAGGAACAAGTTTTGCTGATAGATGTCACTACGGTCTTCGTATCTCTCCCATGTATTTTTTACCTTTCACGAAAGTTTACAATTTCTTTTACAAATTTCAACGTAGAGACTTGAAATTTTTAGAGAAGGAACTTTATAACCTATTAAAGAGAACAATCCGTGCCGATTTTTAAAATTTAGAATTGTTTTCATTGTTAAAGGTTTGGATATCCATTTCAGTAATCAAGACATTTCAACAATGAAGAAAATTCTAAATAAAAAAATCGGCACGGATTGTTGCTTTCGATAGATTATGAAGTTACTTTTCTAAAAATTTGAAATCTGTTTAAGTTGAAATTTGTCAGAGAAATCGAGAATTTTCGTGAAAGGTAAAAAATACACGGAAGAGATACGAAGATTGTACTGCCATCTATCGACAAAACTTATCCCTTTAAACCAACCTTAAAGATCCACAGTTCCACTACTATAGAACCGATTGTAGCCGGGTCAAGACATCACTGAGGAACTGATATATGAACTGTCGAAATATCCATGTTTAAGAATGTTCCAGTGTTTGCACACCAATTTTTTAGAGAGGCTGTTTGGGAGTACTTGATCACTCTCCGTCTACTTCTCTAAGAATTGGTGTGCAAGTACTGGAACATTCTTAAACATGGATATTGGATAGTTCATATACCATTTCCTCAGTGATGTCTTCACCCGACGACAATAAGTCTCATAGTGGTGGAGCTGTGAACTTTTTAAAGTTCATTTCCTCACGTTTTCGGCAGCGTATAATTCCGAAACTATCAACTTTTGAGCATAGGTCCATAGGAACTTTTTTTTCTTAGTTTTATGTGAGGGATCTGTTCCCAAAATATTCAGACACACTTTTATAACACTCTGTAGATCAGAAAATTAGGTACGTAGTTTATATTTCATCATCCAAATTTCTATATTATACAAAAGTTCTTGAAAACAGTTATTAGTACATGTGATAACATTTATCAGATACTATTCAAACATTGTTCTTCCCTAAAATTAAAAAAAAAAAAAAAAAAAAAAGTTGGAGCAAGCTTAGGAAAGGTCCTTTACTTTTCAAAGATAAAATTTTTATTTAAAAAGTGTGCCTTATATCCGAAACAATAGAGTATGCTGAAATTTTGTTTGCTGTTGTTTCTGGAAATGAGAAATTAGAAAAAGAAGAAAGAAAATTGAAATGTCAAAATGCCAATCCTGTAGTGAAAACGAGAGTTTCTTTTTTGTCATTAAAAGAAAAGAAAGAAAAAGAAGAAGCTAAGCGCAATATCTTGTAAAATCAGGATTTCCTGTGACAGCAAAATAAGTATTACACACACCTGTGTCAAACACCAAAGGTGGAAAAAAACTTTTAACATAAAAATTTCACGCCAAGTTACAATGGATAATTGTCGTGAGAACAAATAATAACATACTGACAGCTTTCTTCTATCCATCTTACTTTTATTTTTTTTCTCCCGTCCCCTGTTAATGTACTTTGTTCCCTGATGAAAGTCAGTAATGTTCACAGACTCGACGACACACCTTTTTTTTATTCTCTTGAATGATTAATTAACCTGTCTTGCATGAATATGATTTTCTGCTTCAACTCTGTGAGTATTATAGTATTTTCCCGTGTTTCTGTATCTATTCATGAATCGTATCAAGGTAACCTGCATAATAATGTGATTGAACTTGACACATTGACATGTGTGTTACTGTGTCTGTTTTGCAGAAATAGAAAATGCAAATGGTTACACTTATCAGTTATTTTGTTGATTTCAAATACCCTACATCATTTTCCTCTTCATTAATTTCATAATTGTATTTCATTAATAAGAAGTTCAAATGAGTAACTTCCGTGCCTACAGTGACTGAACTGGCAAAACTGCCTTCCACGACTGACTCTGTACAGAATTGTCAGACTCATATTGTACTTACTGCAAACAGACTATAAAAAAGTATCGTGAACTGAAGAGATTATATATTCATGCATTTGGTACCCATCCATGGGTTAGTAAAAACTTCTTCGGGTGTGAACCCAACTTTCACAGGAAAAGTTGGGCAACGAGACTGGGTATGTTTAAAATAAATGAATAACAAATGAAGTAAACTTACCTCGGCTTGTTCCAAGTATCAGAAACTGGGGCCGCGGTGGCTCAGTGGTAGAGCATTCACCTCTGGTGCATGGGGTCCTTGGCCCGATCCCAGCTCGCACCAATCGAGCTTTGAAGTGGACGAGCACCGTGTGCATGGGTTTACTTGGGGTTCTCCAGTTTCCTCCCACTTTCTTCATTCCACTATTTCGTTTACTTTTTACCATCACCGTCTCCTTTAGCCTTGCCGGCATAACCCTGGGACCTAAAACTTAAAGGTTTCATTTCATTTCGTTTTAAAGTAGAAACTTCCCTTTTCCACAGCAGTCTTACACGATCTGATAAGTCGTGGAGTTTTGAAAGTTCTCTGCAGTTTTCAAAGGTCTTCGTCACTGCTTTTTGGATCATCGAAACATTGTCAAATAAACACTTTAAATTCTGAGAAAGTGAAATAATCGGAAGGATCTGACTAGTAGAAGTGAAAGGAAATGTTTCTTTCAGTTTAACGTCCCACGATTATACCCTTTTGAGCTAAAGGAGACAGATAATTAAGGCAAGTAAATGATGATGGAAGAATTGGTGGAATGAGAAATGGGAGGAAACAGGAGTACCCCGAAAGAAACCCCCGACACCATGTAGTGGTCTGGCTAGTATGTGAAGAGTGGTAACACAAGAACTTTTTTTCGGGGCCAAAAAGTCACAAACAATTAGTTCATGGCAATGATCCACTTTTCAATTTCTGTTTCTCGCTTTAGGCGTTTGAGACCCCCAGTTCGTTTCCCGGCAGAAGCTCCTGTGGTTCGGATCCCAAATTAAGCTGTATGTCCACATCTCATATCGTCTGACTGCTGAATGAAACGCTAAGCTCAAATAAAACCAAAACCACTTTCTGCTTCTCCGTTAAGGAATGGGACAGAAAACATGCACAAAATTTGCATTTCTTTAAATTCTCCATTATTATTGCATGAACAATCTTCTTAGTCGTTACTCACCCCCCACGAGGTGAATATATCGAAACAATTCTACGATGTTATATTGAGACATGCACTTCGGTTATTGAAAATAATATTCCGAACTTAGTTTATCGTTTCAATTGTTCTGACAGATCTACTTAGTCTTGGACGCCTGTTATCTTCGACAGACTCTCTGATAGTATTGAATCTCCTTTATAACTCAAAAACACGGTAACAAGAAAAGCAATTTCCCCCAGTTTCGCTTATCAGCTCCTCTTAGTTCTAGTGTTACTTGACGGATGACTTGAATCACAACTAACAACGGTCGAAAGTATGATAGGAGAAACGAAAGAAAGTAACAAGTAAGAAAAAGAAACAGAAGAGTAGCATGGACGAAAGAAAGAAAGAAAGAAACAAACAAACAAACAAACAAAACCGCAATTCCTACATGGGATGAAATTTGACAAACACAGTATTATTTCTGAACAAAGAGCATAAGAAAATGGATAGTGAATGACATTCTTAGAAATTGTAAGAAGAATTATTGATGTACGTGGAATGCGAAAAACTAACAAATTTATTTCGTGGTGGGGGGGAAGGCTTGAGCGAGATAGTCCCGCTAAATACGCCACTGTCAGTATTAGAAATACAAGCATAAACGTGGAATTACAAACTGTTCATTCAAACAGTTCTACGGATATTCTTTGAAGTGTTTGAATATATATAATAAAATTTTGTACTACTTTCAGACAGGCAATATACCTGTGTGCATAAAATGAGCAGCACATAAATATGCAATGTTGGTCTTTCGAACGTAGACGTTACATCATAGCAAAATGAATGGTAAGGTTTTTGTTGTTTAAACGCATACAAATTTCATGACAGAGTAGAATGTTAGCTTCAAAAATTGAAATGGTTTAGCACTACGGGTTACCCTGTAATGCATTGAATTCAAATCCCAGTCGACGTTCACTTTTGTATTCCAAAGTTAGAAGTGACAGTAGCAAACATGGTTGATGAATCAACATGGAAATGCAAATTGTGAAACAAAACAAGAAGGGGGGGGGGAGGAGAGAGAGAAAACATGCAAACATTGACTAAAACTCCTCCGGGATGAAATTGTTTCGCAAATAAACAAAGTATACCATATGTATACCGCATATATCTATACTGCAATTGTAAAAAGTTCGAATGTGTCACAAGACAAATAGTAAATTAAAATAAAAACGAAAACGAAAAATGTATCAAATTAACATTATAAAACAGGACACTACTTGTTGTAAGTTAAGGATACTACTTTATTTATCTACAAAGTTATATATTTATTTATTTATTTTAGTTATTCCTTTATTTACTATATCGATTTGAATCCCACGTTTCTACCTTATATGCTAAATTTGTTATCAATTATTTATGTATTTACGTATTGATAACTGTTGTTTGTTTATTTGTTTCTTGAAGTATAGTGTTCCTTTCCAGCAACAAGGCTACATAAGACATGGACCTACAGTTCAAGGACGGACCCGAACCACCACATTGCGCTTAAATTTTTGTTCACTTTCACCGGGAATCAAACCCGGAATCACGTGCACTAAAGGCGCACGCGGTAGCCACTAGACCTGCCAGAAGGACTTAACTATTTATTCTTTTGCCTGGTATAGTGACAGCAACGACTCGTGAAGCCGAATACGCGACAAAACGTACTAGCGACAAAACGTACCACCGACAAAACGTACCACTTACCGTGAGGGCTGCTTGTGAAGGGTTTTCTAAAAACACTTTAAATAATGACAAGCGACAAAACGTACCACTTGCCTGGAGGGCTACTTGCGAAGAGTCTTCCAATCAGCCATCAAATAATGACAGGCGACAAAACGTACCACTTGATAGGACAGTATATAAGTATATATATACCGGATAAAATAAGGTTAAAAGTTGAACAGATTGGTTAGTAGAAATGGAGCTGTTTCTCGTAGACAATAGATTTTATTGCCCCCTTAATTGCTTTATTACCTAACGACTTTCGATGTCAATATGGCCGTGTCGGCCTTGGGAGGTTTTAGGGGGAGGTTGTTTTATTACCCTGTTTGTTAGGTGGTTAGACGGGTTCCTGGAAAAGGTTGAGTGTTAGGAGGGATGGAGTAGTTTCTAGAAAAGAGGTTGAAGGACATGTATCACGTGATTTTGATAGGGTTGTTTCTAACAGCTATGCTATGATCAAATTAATTATTCTTTTATTTGTATTTTCTTAATAAATTAATTGTAACAATTGTACTGGTTCGCTTGCTAAGCAAGCTCCTTATTTATTGGATCGTTTGCTAAAGCATACTCTGCTTATTTATTGGATCGTTTGCTGTGCAAACTCGTTGTTAAATTTGATTGTGATTATATTATGTTTTTCCCAAATCGTATGCTAAAGCATACTCCATAGAACAATCTCTGATTGTGATTATATTAATTAATTCTCTTAATAAATTAATCGGAACATCTTATTTTACGGATTGCTTGCCCTACAAGCTCCTTATTATTTTTCCCAAATCGTATGCTAAAGCATACTCCATAGAACAATCTCTGATTGTGATTATATTAATTAATTCGATCATTTGCATAGCAATTTGTATTTTCCTAATAAATTGGAGGGAATAAACTTTATTCATGCGGGACTTCTTAATTTGACGGATCGTATGCATAGCATACTCGGTGAGCGTGGTAAAAGCTCGTGTATAGAATATGTATACTGCGGTACGATAGGCATTGCTGGTACATATACAGAGCGTGGTTTTCGTACGTCTTTCGCTGGTGAACTTAAGACATGAACTGAACTTTTCGCGCGCTTTTTGGAAACTGGCTGGGCAACAGGGAAAGATGGCGTTGTTGGGTAACAGGTGCGTGTTAAAACATGAAGACAAATACAAAGGAAAACCGACGACACGTTTAGTATACATCACAGAGTGCCGACAGAGTAATAAAAGCAAGTTTGACGCCAGGGTAGGTGAATACAAGACATTGTCGGCGAAGAATACAAAGAGGATTGAGGTTGTGGCAGGTAAACATGTTGAATCATGCCCCTATGCTAATTGGTAATGGAAAAGAAGTTTTGCGCGGCGAATGATGAACACGTGATTACCTTGTGGGTATGAAAATACTTTAAATACGGGCTATAGCGGAAAATATATATAGAGACACCATGCATCTCTTTGAGAAAGAAGAACGCTACGAGGTTAACACCGAAGCAATATCCGATGCTGAAACAGAAATATACGAATCATCGTCAGATGAAGAATATGATTTTGATGCAATAGATTCACCAGTGCTAACAACAGTTTCACCAACACCGCCGTCATCTCCAGCAGTATTATCAAGAACATCACGATTTTGGGGTTTAGATTGTTGTTGTAATAGTCAAAAGGTGGACCGTGAATGTATAAAGAAGGCTATTGAAAAATGGGATTTCAACGATACATTAATTTGCGATGGCTGTAGAGAAGGATCCCCTCACGATTTTGCGCATGATTGTATGAATGTACACCCAGAGTCATTGGAAACCCGTGCATGGAGTATTATTGCAAGTCCTAGTGTTGAAGAAGATGTGTTTTACTTGTATGCAAACACCCATATTATTGGAATATTAACAAGAGAAAAATTCTATTAAACGTATGTGGAATTATTAAGTGATACAGACTATCTTCCGGAATTACTGGACATTTTCATAAGAAAAGACAAACGGAAAGCGAATATTTCAGATTGAAAAAAATGTATTCGAATAGAGTTAGTGTTTCATGTGTGTTATGCAGTGATGAAAACATTAATGTGAACTGTGTATTAAAAACTATAAAAGTATACTTACGTAACACCAATCCAATTGAATGCATGGAATGCAAGTTAAATCTTCCTCATGATTGTACTCATCTTCATAATACTGGAACATTTGCAACGAAGTACTTATCTCTTGATAAAACTCTTAGTGAACTTTTTGAAGTTTTTGAACAAGAACATAGTGAAATCTCATTTATATGGTTTATGCGTAAAATTTGTGATCTTTTAAAAAATACAGAATTTGTTGGACAGATTATTCCGTTTTTCATTTATCACACAAATGAAATTTCACCATGTGTAAATCAATATATTATCGATATTCAAGGTTTTAAAATGTCTGATAATGAATTTATCATTCGTGAGTTTTGTTTAACTGCATGCGATGATACAGTAAATTTCCATTGCTTGGTAAAATCACCAATAGATTATAATTTATTATCATTAGGATGTCAAAAACAAATTGATTGGTTAACTTTAAATTTACATGGTTTGAAATGGAATAGCAAAACTGGATATACTGTATCATGCATACGAAACCTTGTATATCAATTATGTTCAAAGAATTCATCCTTTTATTGTAAAGGTTTAGAGAAATCTCTTTGGATTAAAAGAATATTTGCATTAGATAATGTCATTGATTTAGAAACAAAACATTGTCCACCATTAAGTGAATTATGTGCAAACACATTTAATGATTATTGTAATTTTCACACAAATATTGTAAAGAAATCAGGATGTGCATATCGTAATGCACAACAGTTGAATTATTGGTGGAAATATGAAAGATCAACAGCATTAACTAATGCATTATCAAGATTGTAATGTTTTCTTAGGAATTGTAAATAAAATGCAGGAATGTAAGTTTTAAACAAAAAAAATTTTATTGAAAATTTAAGAAAAAAAATTGTATATATGATAAAAAAAATAAAAAAAATTGTAAACATATAATAAGAAAAAATAAAAAAATAAAAAAAATATTTCTGTTTTCTTTTTTTAAAAAATTTGTTCACATGTTTATAAACGATATCATCATTCTTTTTCAAATTTTTCTTCTTAAACATTTTTAAACACTTTTGAAATGATTGAGTGCGGATAATATGATGCAAAAAGAACAACAGAAAATACCCGCACAACACAGAATTATCATGTTGATATTGATGATTATTCGTAAAGTACATTTTAGTATTTTTCGACAAAAAGTTTTTTATTTCTTTGGGAATGTCCATAGCAAGACTGTCAAAGTAGTACCCATGTTTTTTCTTATTGATGTACACTGCGACCCAGTGTGAACCAGCAGAATCAGATGTATCAAGATTAATCACAAGTGCAGCAGGAGGTTCTACCGTTACAGGAAGTCTGTCAATAGGGTAAATTCCAGTAACACTTGCACCAGTCACTTTATCACTTAGTAACACTTTTAACAATTCGTCACTATACATGATGAAGATTATTATTTTTAATTGTAGTAGGTATGTAACTATCACTGTTATTCACATGTAAGACATAGTCATACACTTTTACATATTCACTATACAGTAATGCTTCATGAACACTGCACCTATATTGTCCGAAACGATGCTTATTATGTGCACACCGATGAACGTGAAAACTTAATGCAGTATACTTTGGACAGTTTATTTCTTCTAAATTTGTAACTTCTCTTTGAAGAATTTCTTGAAGAAAACACTTTCTATTTATTCCGTAGGTGTATATTGTTGTAGTATTTGAACAATATGATTGAAGTATTTCCTTAAGATGGGAATATTCTACATCGCCTTCGTGCCAGGTAATGCCATACACATTCTCACCTAGATATTTGTTTGTACTTACGATCGGCTCAGCTAACTTATTTAAAGGAAATGGTGGTTTAAAAATCCAATTTTGGAAAAAGGGAACGTCAGGATTTACAATGGCTAATTCTTTTACAATAAAGTCATCTTCGTTATCATGATACGCCGAGAAGTGTACAACAACCCTCATCCTACTCAACTGAATAAATTAGAAGGTGTTATCAGTATAAATATTTCTATCTTTGTCTACTTGTGCTAAAGAATCGAATTGTGCGTACACAATGCATGTAACAGGTTCAGTTAAAGTTTCTGAAAATGATACTTTTAAATTTACAGGGGAATCGCGTACCACATCCCACGTGTTATCGTCTAAAGTTCCTGTTGGAGATAGAATAAAAGCATACAGAGCATATCCGTTTGGATACTCATCAAGAGTAACAGTATGGGAATAATTTTGATAATATATACCAGTACCTGAAATCAAAGTATAGTAACTTAGAAGATATAAATTGTTATTAAAATCAGGAGTGAGGGGGTTGGGAGGAAATGATTTTGAGCCGACTTGTAATTGCAGTTTGTTAACGTTAAAGTTTCGAAATTCAAAGGGATTAAGATGTGATTTCCCATTGAAGGCTGTGTTGGAGATGAAACCAATAACCAGGCCTTTAGGAACATTACCCAGGAAAAGATTATCAATGTTGTAAGACTTTACTTGTGCAGGTATAGTATAAGATCTTGTCTCCACTCTCGTCAGAGGTAACTTGGCCGTTTCCGAACCCATTCGTGTATTTAATTGCATAGCTAAATCTGCAGCTACATCAATACGTCGTACATGAAGAATAACTTCCTCAAGTGCAACTTTATAACTTGTATTTTCAGGAGACATTAAGCAAAAATTATCTTTACTACGATGTAGTTTTACACGTAAACTTACTTTGTTAGGAAGCATACGATCTAAACTTACAATATCAGTATGAAGACGTCCATACATTTCAAAAGATTTACTATTTTTCACCTTATTAGCACGTTTTTGAAAACCAGCATTTGTATTATCTAATTTATTAAAATTTTTTGCAGTATCTTTATGCCACAACCCACATGCTAAATGTGTTTGAGAAGCATCATAAGAATAATTTAATAATGTTTCAATGTATGCACGATAAGGATAAGATCCTGATGAAGAACTAATTAATTTATCATTTAACGAAATATCAATTTGACTAAATAAAGAATGTAAGAAATTATTTACTGGTGCAACAGTATCATCATTAGCTAAAGTTGTACCATCAGCTTTAGTAATTTTACAACGTACATAAAGATATAGATATGCAGGATGAATAAATTCCCCTGTTTCTCCTGGAATAACAAATTCAATAGGTCCTTCTGAGGTTAATGTGGAAATAGGACGATATTCAGCATTTGTAGTTGCTTCAATAGCTGTTTGTGTCATTGGTATAGAAAAGAAATCAAATTCATTGGTACAACATTCAAAACTACTTGAATTTAGGAGCGCCATTATGAAAAGATGTCGTGTATATGTTTACGTTTTGTTGGTGGTCCAAACTTTACAATTGCAGGAGCTTTCCTCTTGCGTGACCGTCTCTTGCCGTTACCAGTTAGCAACTGCCCAACTTTATTAATTGCTTTTGTCTTTAAACTATTACCAGCTTCTTTTACACGCGCACGAACAGATTCTTTAAATGGTCGATTTTCTAATACATCACCCGCAACTTGCATACCGGTTTGTAATGCTTGACGCCCTACAGTTTTTGCACCTTGTTTAAGAAATGGTAAAGCAAAACGAAATAATCGTTTAAAGAAACTACCTATACCATGTCCCCTTTGATATACAGGTCCTGAAAAATATGGTATTCCACGTCCACGGTGATAAGTAACACGTCTTGCTCTCATCTTTTTCCTATAATTATTATTTAGCAGATGCAGGAGAGCGTTTAAAATGTAGTGTTACGGTCAGTGTCCCAGAACGAAATGGCAAATTTCGCCCTGCATGATCTTTTAATAGTATTTCAATTGTGTTAAAACAAAATTTTGCAAGTGGCATATAATGAATATCTTCAAAGGTAATTGTTTGAACTTTTCCGTATTTAATATCAGAGATTGTTGCTATACGTAATAATGGTGCTTTTGTATCACCTAAAAATTGATATTGTATAATATCTGTATATATAAAAATTTGATGTGGATATCCGATATCTACATATGGTTGTTTGAATCCACGAGATTCTTTAACAAGATCTGATTTTTCAGAAAAACCTAATTGTAAAGCTAATGTAGGCGACAATGTCACTGATTCTACACGTTCATTACATTCAACATGCACAACATTTGAAAAACTAAATTTTATAAAACTTGATATTGCGTTTAATTCCTCTAGTAAATGATGAATGGATGGATAATATCCAACAAGAATTTTACTTTTCATAGGTTCTGCATTTTTAATTTTGTACCATATAACATTTTCACCATCGGTAACATTATAACATGTTAATGGAATATGTACTTCACTTAATCCTACATACCAATCGGATTCTGATAAACGAATATTATTTTTTAATTGATTAATAAAATGTGTTGGACTATTTGTAGGATATACATCTGCACTAGCATTTGAAACTAGTGTAATGTAAAAACTATCATCAATACTTTCAGAAATCATTTTCGTTTAAAGTGAAGTGTTAGGTTTGAAGTTCCAAAACGAAATGGTAATTTTAACCCGTGTTCATCTTTTAAGTTTACTTCTATCGTATCAAAATATTTCTTTTCAACTTTAACATAATGTGGTGAGTGAAACACAAAAGATTTTACATGACCGTGTTGTACATTATATACACTAAGTTTTCGAACTAATGGTCCTATATTTTGTTGTTGTTTTACAATATCAATGCAAACATTAATTGTATTGGGAATATTATAATCTAAATCACATGGAAATTTTCCACGTGCTAATATTAAATCAACATTTCTAACTTTTGTGTATATAACTTTTTTAACATCATACGTATTTTCATTAATAAATCCGAAAATGTGTTGTAATCCTGGTGTAACACCAATCATACATTGATTTTCTAATTTCAAAGAATGTTTAATAACAATTTGATTTTTATTTTTTAAATAGTGTAACATACGAGCATTTTCAGGAATTAATTGTAGAATAGATTCAATTGATGAATAATATCCAGGTGTAATTGGAACATGGTGGCGTTCAACTTTACCATCGATAACACTAGTAATTATAATTTCTTCATTTTCACCAACATTGTAAAAACTCCACGGAATATTAATTTGTGTTAATGCAACACCCCATTCCCCATCACGTAAATCAATAGGTTGTGCCAATTTAACTCGAAATGATGATGTTGTATTATTATCAAAAAGATTGCTACTTGCATTTGAAGGAAGAGTAACGTAAAAGTCGTGTGTAAAGTTCGAATTCATTTTGCAGACTGAATAGAATCTGATCTAATCCACGAATTCATACTTGATGGATATCCTAACCATTTTACATACATCCACCCATTTTTACGTTTCAATACTTTTTCAATAAGATATGTTTTCTTTGAATTTATAATTACTTTTTGTAATTCTTCTGCATAAAATATTCCTTTAATTTCTTCACCGTTCCAATCTTTTAATTTGTAAGTGACAGGATCTGACTTTATACATTTGTCAACAATAAATATTTCTTGTGACCATTTAGGTAAATATCCTTTTTCTAATTTATGTTTATACTTACTAACACGAACATAATCACCCGAACTAAATTTACAAGTTATATTTTTCTTATTCTTTTTATTTCCGTATAATGTTTCCCACACTTGATTCACATTGGAATCATTTACTTGTGCAGGTGCCATTTTAATACTTGAATGGTATGAATGATTATAATTTTTTACAATTTGATCTAATATATTAATATAACGATAAGTATTCTTTGCAGTAAAATAACGATACAATCTTTCTTTTAATGTACGTATAAAGCGTTCTGCTAACGCACACTTAATTTCGGAATGAACACTATAATGATTAATTTCATATTCTTTAAACAATTGTTTTACATGTCGATTATAAAATTCACCACCTAAATCTGTTTGTACGTTAAACACAGGTAACTTGAAATTTTTAAAAATTTTTGTTATTGCTTTTACCATTTCAGGACCTTTCTTTGTTTTTAACGGAACACAATATGCATAACGTGAAAAAATGTCAATACAACATAATATATATTTATAATTATTATTATACTTTGCAATATTTTGCATATCTGCTAAATCCATTTGTAATGTTTCATTTGGTGCACTAACATAATACTTTTTACGTTCAAAAACTTTACGAGCTGGTGCATGTAATGTATAAGCATCTTGAGAAGCTAACCATTTTTTAATTTTCTTTTTAGATAACTTTGTTTTGCGTTGTAATGTTTGTATACTTGATAAAGAATCAGGATTTGAATAATCATAATATATTTTTGATAATTTTGTCATTTTACATACTATATTCTTTCCAATGTTTAAATAAATTAGCTACTACTGCAGGACTAGGAGATTTTCTTACTTTACGAATACGTTGTCGTCTACTACTACTACTACTACTACTACTACTACTACTACTTTTCACTTTTGATGCTGGCGTGCTAATAGGTGTACCAATAAATTCTTTAGGAACATTAAGATCTTCTAATAAATTTTTAAATTCATGAATACCTATAGGATTTCTTGAACATTTTCTTGTACGAACAACATCATTTACTAAATCTATAATATTTGAACCTGGTATTGTTTTTTCATGAATACGTACTGTACCAGACTTATCCCACTGAATTTTATTACAACTTGTCAACTGTTTTAATAATAGATCTGTTTTCCTACGAAGTGTTTTCGGTACTGATTGTAAAATGTCTGATACAAATGGTAAAATAGAAGTATTGCTATCTTGTTTGGAAGTTGTTGATGATGATGATTTTTCTTCTTCTTCTTGAATGATAGGTAAAGTAATAGGTTTATGTGAAGAAGATGTATACTGTAAATAACGATGCAAAGCTTGTTGATATAATTTCCACTTTTGTTGTACACTAAGATCACGACGTTTTAAGATGTTATTCATTTCTTCATCTAAACGTGACTGATGTGAATCTATGGATTTAAGATTCGATTGAATTTCATGTACAGCATTTTCAGGAACTAAAATCATTTTACGTAATTCTGACATACTTAACTAACTAACTAACTCTATGGCCTATGGAACCCGGAGGTTCAGTGCCGCGTTCACAAAAGCTCTCCACTGACTTCTATCCTTAGCTAATTGCATCCAGTTTCTACTTTGTATTCCTATCTCTGCGAGATCCATCTTAATATTGTCCTCCCATCTGCGCCTAGGTCTTCCTAATGGTCGTTTTCCTATGGGTCTACCAGTCAAGACTTTGAAAGCGTTTCTACTTTCTTCCATTCTAGCTACATGACCTGCCCACCTAAGCCTCCTAGACTTGACGACCCTAACAATGTTGGGTAAACCGTATAAACTATGTAGTTCCTCGTTATGAAGCTTCCGCCATTCCCCATTCTCGTTCCTCTTGGGTCCGAATATTCTTCTCAGGATCCTGTTCTCAAATACTTTCAGTCTATGTTCTTCTCTCAGAGTAAGCGACCATGTTTCACAACCATACAGAACAACAGGCATGATTATCGTTTTATATATTTTAAGCTTCAAATTCCTCGACAGAATTCGCGACGACAAGAGATTTTGAACCGAATAGTAACACGAATTCCCTGCTTTTAGTCGACATTTAATTTCTTCGTGAATATGATTTTCGTCTGTTAATATTGATCCTAAATATTTGAAAGTATCCACTTTATCAAAAGCATTATTTAGTATTTTAACTCCTCCACAATTTGCCGTATTACGGTCCCGACGCACTTCCATGTATTTAGTTTTCTCTGCATTTACTTCTAAACCCATGTCCCTGCAAGCGTTTAATAAGATCTCTGCATTTATTTCTACTGTTCTCCTATCATCCCCTATTAAATTTACATCATCAGCATATGCCATAACCTGGTGAATTCCGTTCAACTCTAGGCCCTGGTTGCTATCTTTAATTCTGACATACTTAACGACTAAAAATACTGCTTCCCACTGCTGCAAGAAGTGGTCCCAAGATTAACGGTAAAAGAGCACCACCTTTCTGTAGTAACAACTTTTTCTTTTTATTCAATGCAGTACGTTGCTGAGATAGAGCACGTAAGATCTTTTTATGTCTACGTAAACGTTGCTTCTGACGAGAATTTAAAGGGATGTTTCCTTTTATTGTGTTCTTAGCTACTTGAGATATTGTTCTTATTAAATCCCCTGAAGCATTTTGTAAAATTTGTTTTCGTTTGGTATTCTTGCATTTGCACAGTGCACGGAGCGTGCTGTAGTGTTGTTTCACCTTCAACATCTTGATGCAGACTAAACAAAAATTTCTGTATGCATGTCTTTTACGTTAGCGTACACATACATGATTTCATTCGGAAAAATATTTGTACGTATTCGCAATGCATCGTTTGTTTTTTGTGTCAAGTCAAATAATAAATAAGTGTGAGGCTCTCGTGTTACTTCTTCGAACACACTCACGACTTCTTTACTATACCGAGGCATAATTTGCCTTGCTAAATATTGTATTTGTAATTTATCACGTGGATTTTTAAATACTATAATATAATGTGCATTTAAACTAATATCACGTGCATGTTTTCCTTTTGGAAATAAATTTTGAATAATAAATATTACAGTTAACTTTTTGTGATGTGCATACTTTGTAAATAAATTAGCAACATCACCATTAGTTTCTGACATTAAATCATCAAGTATTAATAATGAATTTTCTTTGATTTCAAAATTATTCATGTCAGGTATTCCCTCTACAAAACGTATTTTTGCATTTGCATCTAATTTTGGTATTACTGCACCATAACACCAAACAATATCATTAAACTTTATACTAAACATTTGATCATGTTCATTAAGTAAACGATTTACAAAACAAGTTTTACCAGCCCTTGAAGGACCAGCGATTAAAATAGTAGAGGGATGTTGAAACTTTAACATCTTGTAATCAAATGAATGCATACAATAGAGACTCTGCTTTATATACACACTCACACTCATACATTGAATTTTAATATTTTCACAATCGTTGATTGTTCGGAGTATACATAGTAATGAAATGGATAAAAAATCACTGGGATATAAAATTAAAGCTGAAGTGACTAGATTATACATTGTTTGCACAGCAAACGAAAATATAAAAAGAATAAAATAAATTAAGAATAAATTAAATAAATTAGGAATAAATTAAGAATAAATTAAAAAATAAATATTTTTACAATCGATGATGGTTCGGGGTTTCATTACACGAAAGAGACACTCATACAAGTCACATTTACTCATCCGCGGGCCTATAACCGTAAGGTACACTTGCACGTTTTCGTATTGGTTCATCGTCGGTCATGTTAGGTTCGTCAATCCGTTTTCGTTTTTTGTTGACCTCACGGTGTGTCTTTGTCTCTCTACAGCTAAAGATACGGAACCCCGGTCTACGAACGATGCTATTTGGGTTTTCTATTACTGTGGACTCTAATTGTCCAGACACTAATTTATAGAAACTCTCAAAGTTAATTTTCTGAGAGGTCCTATCATTTAGTGTTATCCCCCTAATTTTGTATATATGCCGAACATCCCCTTGGGCATTTGTTAGCCGCATTGCATAATTTTTACAGCCAAGACCAATAAAGGTTGTAAACTCCCAACCTTCAGGAATTTCATTCGTCAGATCACCCAAATAGTTTCCGAGCGGTAACAAGGGTTCCTCATCTTTTTTCTGTAAGTACATGATACTGTCAGTGTCACAGTAGATTACTCTGTCAGGTCCTACAGTCGTCAGTAGTTCGTAAAGTCTAAGTCTAGCCCACGAAGTAATAAATGCGGCTAGTATCACATTGGAAAACTCCAACGGAACGTTTTCATTTTCAATGTCTCTGTACGTGAGAATGAGATGGTCATCATCAATTGGCACCACACTTTGAATTTCATACCTTGCCGTAGTTAAATACCTAAGAAAGGTAACCTCATCACTAACGATTATACTCTGCGACATGTCTGTGCGTTGCCCCCACTTACCATACAATGAATTGAGGTATAGCTTTGCACATTGCCTCAATCCCGGGTTCATCCTAATATTATCATAATTTAATCGTATGCCTTCATGGGCATAATATTCATCGATATATTTTTGTTTGTCTTCTTCAGTGGTACAGTAAGCAGGAAAACCAGAGGCTTCCTGCTTCATCTGAAGGAAGGAATTCACGTAGGTCCCGAACAGCCCTCCTGAATTCCCCTCTTCAGGATCTAAAAGTTCAAATTCCCATATCTCATGTATATCGATTATTTTGTAACCTTTTTTAAGAGCAAGGTGTAACTCTGGTGTACAAAATGTTCCTGTGAGAGCACACTCAGCATCGCTATGGGTACATTCGTTAGTGTTTTCTTCTTCCATGCATGTGCGGCAAAGGCCGAAAAGTAATCGACCTCCCGCAACGTATGGTAAGATCGGAAAGTAGAGGTCCTTTGGAGGGACGATTGTGCATTTGACTACACCGTGAATACTTTCCACATCTGGAAAGTCCGGTCCCGTGTGAATCTTAGGTGATTTAACCGGCATAGGTTTACGTGCCATCACCCAAGGGTATAACGATGTTACATCGGCGTAGGAAATTCGCTCATCACTCGCACAATTGACGTAGGAACGAAAGACCTCCGTGCGACCACCGTTGTAACAGTTCTTAGGAATAAGAAAATCAGGTAGATTAGTACAACGTTCTTGAACAAACTTTTGCACTTCCTTATCCATCTTTACCTTATTGTCCCAAGAACATTCCCATATTTCGTATAGGTTTACACCTATACTTTTCAGGTACCTACGGCGGCGCATGGTTTGCTCATATCGTTTCTCCATCGTATTGTACGAGTCCTGGGCATCGTGCAAAACCGCGTCACGGTTAAAGGGGAAGCAAAGGCGGCAGGCATGGAAATAACACCCGTAAAAGTCGAAGGCAGCGTTGAGTCCTTCGTGCCATCCATCGACCTTGTACCTACCAATATACTTTTCCCCACCTCTCCTAGCATGCTGGATTTCTATCCCTAATTGGTCTTCCATATACATAAGCCATTGCATAGCTTTTGTACTATACTTGGTCTTATGATGAAATCCCAACGCGGGAATGATAGGAATAGTATTTTCCGGTAAGTGCAAGGTACGATATGTCCGCATTGCAAGACTTGCAATGGTAGATGATGTTATGAAACATTGCAAACCCTCCGTTTTCTCTTCGATGATAGCGCTAAACTTAATGACCGCTTCTGTTAGAATTCTAACATCGTTCTCACAATAAGCCAGCATATCCCTCTGCAGGTTAAACTCCTCGCCACTTTCCGCACGTTCTTGGTGCCAGGCTTCCAGTTGTTTTCTTTCTTCTGTGCTTCGACCTTCAGGGTCATAGTATTCAATCGGAGGGTAGGGACCAACATAATTTTGATTTTCTTCAGTATTGAATAAATATGGGAAATCTCCCTTCTTTAAATTTTGACTAAGGCCTAACGTTTTTGGTAATTTGGATAATTTGACGCCAATATAAAGGTAAGAGTCGCGGAAAAAGATACGATTACCTATGCTGATATTAAAAATCTTTTGACCCTGAATAAGGACACTAGGTACAATATGCTGGTCTTCTATTAGAGTTCTAAGACAGAAGAGACCATCGTAGCGACTACCATTATGGGCGATTGCCACGATCTTCTGAAAGACAGGACGCTCTACTAACACATGGTTAATAAAAGCCGTCATTGTCTTAAAAGAAAACGAACGATTTCCAACATTGTCACCGCACGTTTTACAGGGCTCATCGATACCTTTTCTTATACAGGCGTGACAAACATGGCGACAACACACCAGCACAACTTCGTGTTCCCTTTCACCGCGATCATTCGGTGCCTTCAACATCGTCTCTACATCATAGGTGATGTACATAAACCTTTTCGTATGAACAGGTCGCTGTCTCTGAACAAAACATGTATGGTTTGTATGAACATATGCATGGCACGTTGAACAAAAATGTTCACCACACATGTGATCAGATTTTCGACTTCTCTTATCAAAGATGACGCCACAATTGATGCAGAGCTTTACATTATCACATACAGATCTAGCCGATTTATTACATGTCAGATGATTATTAAAGCATTCCCCTTCAGCAAACTCTCTATTGCATGCATTGCATTTAATTTTGTTTGCAGTATAGTCCCGTTCGTGAGTATGTTCGCAAAAAGTACAACGAGTTTTACACTTATGTGCACGTGACCTTTCATCATAAGCTTCCAAACAATAATAACAATACTTTCGTGCCTTGAGGAAAGTTCTAATGTTACGAATAGGTTCGAAATGACCAATAGTGTTACCTCTTCGATAAAGGATAAAAATCTTATTTTCTGCCGGTTCTCCCGGGTAACGTACTATATATTCCCGGTTATTCTTTTCATGCTCCTCATAAACTACGATTTGATATTCCCCTTTCAAATATGCTTGAAAGAGCTCCAGATCGTAAAAGTCACAACCTTGCTTACTTTCAACGTTAACCCCTGCCATCTCGCAGAGAACTTCTGCTTTAAGAAGCCATGTATCGGAGTTTTCTCTTTTTAAATTATACAAATCATCTTTTGTACCGTGGAGCTTTACTTGGCCCCATACTATGGCCATAGGGAGACAGTAAATATTTCTATTTTCAATACGAATTAATCGTTTTTCTAAGTAATCTTGATATTTTGCATATTTGTCAACGGCACTCGTTGTATTATTTCTTCCCTGGCCGTGCATACTCTCAGCGATATGGAATCGAAACAATAGTTCTTGCCCCAAAAGGAACACTTCATTCGAATTTAATACACGTTCGATTGAAGTGAGGACTGTCCTAGCAGAGAAATTGCCCTTTCTTCTAAACGGAACGTACACTGGTTTGTTGTTGGTACTATTACTACTCTCTATGTATAAGCCAATGTAGTCCGAGGGGCGTGCATTGGAGATCACATGTTCCAACGCAAAATTAACTAAGCTTTCGATATAAGCCTCTGGGTTATTAATATTCCTTTCATCACCCACAGGTCTGACGGCAATTTCATGTCCCGTAAGATGGAACTTACGAAACCTTTGTCTGCTTTCTCTTATAACTTCGAAATTACTATTTCTTTGATTATCCCCGCCATTATTATTATTATCACTACCACTACCACCTGTACTACCACTATTAGGACTACTAATAGTACCAGTTGTACTATTGTTGTTGTTTATGTTGCCATGTCCAACCATTGGTGGAACATTGGCATATGACGGGTCAGGTTGAGGAGTAAAAAACATTTGGTCCCCATAGTCATGATTATCCTGTACACAGTATTCAGGTGGATTGTATACAGGATTTTCTCCCTGGACTTGTTGCGTGGGTATAACCACAGCATTGTCCTCGTTTTGAACCAAACTCCTCATTTCTTCAGCTGGTATTTCATCGGAATTTTGAGTGCCAATCCCATTTACTTCATCCAAGAAAGCTAAATCTTCATTTGTTAATTGATATAGATTATTAGGACTCAAGTTATGATTTTCTTGAGGGGGCATGACTATGGCATTATTTGTGGATGGGATTAAGCACGGTTCCGAAACAAAGCGCGTGCCAAAATCAAAAAAGTCCGATAACTCTGTATCTTTTATCCTATCCACCTGACCTTCCCCACATGATAATAAATAAAAGAGTTTTGACTGCGCCGATTCGTAAGTATCACATGTACGGAAAAATCCATACAAAAATAAGTCTATTATATCAGCACTGCTTACACAGTGCTGGAGAAGTAATGTATCATTACCTTCGAAGGCACGAAGGGCGCGTAGGAGTGCGTCGCATCTCCCCGACCCCCGATATCCCAGCCTGTTCAATTCCATGACGGCTTTCCAGGTACTGAAGACCCTCGGGTAGTCGTTGAAACCGCGCACCAATTCCTGGAGATAAATTTCATCAACCATATTCAATTCTTCGGACGGGCAGAAGAAATCCATCTGAAAGAAATAAAACAAAGAAAAAACTATTTTGAGTTATCAAGTTGACGTTAATATATCACTTGAATATAAAAGAGAGAGAGAGCACATTCAATTACTTTCAACCTATAGTTATATTTTAATGATATGTAAATAAAAAAAAAGCATTCACTTATTTTCAATCTATAGTCAAAAATGATATGTAAATAAAAAGCATTCACTTATTTTCAATCTATAGTCAAATAATGATATGTAAATAAAAAGCATTCACTTATTTTCAATCTATAGTCAAATAATGATATGTAAATAGAAAGCAATTTGTTCAATTTATGAAAAAATCAATAAAATATATTCACTTATATTGAGTTGTAAACTATTCTTTTAAAATATCCAGACACAATAAGTCTCTCTTTGTTCATTAATATTGGTTAAATACAGCTCAAATATGTATAATTTCTTTCTTTTTTAAAAAACAATAAGTGAAGAAATACACACCTTTCAAGCCTCAGTTGTTCGTTCACAAAACCAAAAAAGAAGAAAAAATGTCGACTCTGCGTCGCTGTAAGGCTAAACAAAAAATGTCTGGGTGTTCTATTTGTGCTGCTACCACCACTCAAGGTTCGGCAAAGCTTCAATGTCTGGAATACAATAGGCTTGAATCAATTTCTTTATACTTTATTTAATAGTATTAAAACTATATAGTTAATTAATTAATATGCGCTAAAGCTTGTCCTTGATCTTACACGTACGCTGCCGTGAAAGGAAATGATACCCCCACACGCCAAATGCATGTTATATCGTGTCCTATCATGTATTGCACAACCACTACTACTAGTGACACCTATCGGTAAAAGTCATAATTAAAGATTAGTTGTGCGTTGAAAGTCCCGCAGTGCTAACGCGTGTGCGACAAAGCTCCATATATTTTCTCAGGTGAGTATAGTATATATGTTTTCAATGTGTAATAAACCATAGCACATGCTTGTATATTCTGTTGGTCTTAATATTCTATCAAAGTATTGAAGATCAAGCAAGTATAAGTAAAACTATTGGGTTAAATAAGGAATATAAACCCATGTCTTTCAGTGACAGAGCAAATATTTACTTAAGTGGTGCAGTACCACATCATTTCTGGGATATGAAGCCCAGTCTTTCAGTGAGGGACCCCCTCTACTAGTACTGCTGCATACATTTACATTGAAATCCTAGTGCCAAAAAAAAAAGACGGGATAAAACCGAGATCTCTCACTCCAAATCCATATATAAAACAAGTAACGTTCAATAATGGGTGGCATTGCTCTTAAGGACGGGTATAGCCCCTTTTCTCTACGCAAAAAAGAGTGCATTCAGTAATTAAAAGTTATGAGGGGGAATTCAGTCCGGGCATAGTGTCCCCTCTTCTCCACGCAACAGAGCGCATTCAGTAATTGGAAAAGTTATGAGGGGGAATTCAGTCCGGGTATAGTCGCCCCTCTTCACCACGCAACAGAGCGCGTTCACACTGCATTGGATTCTCTTTCTGCATCCCCTAACAAGATATTTCGTATTTCATTTCATTTTTACAAAGCCAATATTTATTTTTTCTCACTCATTACCTTGCTTAATATAGAGTTAGTATGTACAAAAACCATGTGACTACCATATGATTAAGATTCTGAATACTGCAACGCGTTTAAAATACGCAAGTTCATTTTTCAAATATATTCCCAAGACTTATTCAGAAATAAAAGAACATCTAGCTTAAATTTCTCTCACTTAATTACATTCTTTCATTTGTCATGTCTTGGAAAAAGATCCATTTGAGTATTCGCTACGTTTCGTGATAGTCAAGCTATTCTAACACGAATTCAAAGGGAGAAGTCCACTGCTATGATCCAAAATGAATCAATAAACGTAGTTCTTTTCTTTGGAGTCTAACTGTGGGAAAGAAAAGTCTACACATTTACGTAAAATTGCAATATTCGCATGTATCTTGGAAAATTGCATCCACTACAATTGAGAACTCTTTATATAAGTACATTTTTCAGTATGAAAACACATTAAAACACTTTTTCCCGGTTCTGAACACTTTTTTGTTCAGTTCTGAACACTTTGTGAATACATCTGTGCACTTAATACTGACTGATTTTCTAAATATTAGGGATACAAGCAAACAAATGTCTATCTTTTCTGTTGAACTTAATTATTTTACACTAAACAATATATTTTGAACATTATCTGTAGTAAATATTGAATATGTATGTGTTCTAAAAGTGTTCTTTATGTGTAAATTGCTTATTTTCCGAAAAGACTTCCCAATATGAATACAGATTCATGACAAATCATTCAGACACAATGTATTTATATAAAATCTACCATCAACATACTGGACAGTACGCAATTCTGTTTAATCACAATTTCAGTTATAAAGATTCAAAGAAATTGCACACTTGATTTTTGCCGTAAAGTCCATCAGTGGCGGGTCTTAAGGTAGATTGTCAAACATTTCTAAAATACCAACTATTATGTATTAAACTATAAAGTATCTCATTGACGGGTCTTAAGGGACATCACCACACATTTCTAAAACTATAAGTCCGTCCGTCAATGGCGATTCTTAAGGGATGTCACTACGCATTTCTAAAACTATAAGTCCGTCCGTCAATGGCGATTCTTAAGGGATGTCCCCATACATTTCTAAAACTATAAAGTATCTCATTGACGGTTCTTAAGGGATGTCACTACGCATTTCTAAAACTATAAGTCCGTCCGTCATTGGCAATTCTTAAGGGATGTCCCCATACATTTCTAAAACTATAAGTCCGTCCGTCAATGGCGATTCTTAAGGGATGTCACTACGCATTTCTAAAACTATAAGTCCGTCCGTCAATGGCGATTCTTAAGGGATGTCCCCATACATTTCTAAAACTATAAAGTATCTCATTGACGGTTCTTAAGGGATGTCACTACGCATTTCTAAAACTATAAGTCCAACCGTCATTGGCGGTTGTTAAGGGATGTCCCCATACATTTCTAAAACTATAAAGTATCTCATTGACGGTTCTTAACGGATGTCACCACACGTTTCTAAAACTATAAAGTATCTCATTGACGGTTCTTAAGGAATGTCACTACGCATTTTTTCTCTAAAAAGATTAACACTGCCAAGATATTTTTCGTGTCCCCACATATTCTTAACTATGATAATAATGCTAATTTCATTCTTCACTCTTTCCTGTGGTTAACTTGTCCAAAAACGCAACCAAAACGGAATCAAAACTCATACATAGTATTCAAACAATTTAAAAAAAAACAAATATTTCGTTCCTTCGTGGTGACCGTTCAGGAAGCTAGCTTTTCCCTGTTGGGTGTTATGCCCCGCATGTATGAATCCCCCTGTTTTGGCAAACACAGAAGGCGTTATAAGTCACACGCGGTTCCCTCAGGTTCGGGGCACTATTCCCCCATGCACGGCTCCCCCTCCCGATTTTCGGTAAACACGGAAGGCGTTATAAGGCAGCCGCGATTCCCCTGTTTGGGGGGCTATGCCCCCATGTATGGTTCCCCCGGTTTTGGCTCGATATGCTCCCCACAAGTTAAAACATATTGGCAAACTCTTAGTTCGTTTCTACACTGTGTTAATTATTTTCATAAGAAAAAACAATATGTGTTAATTTTCTAGGGGAGTCCCACCATTCGATACTTATGCAAATATATCTAATCAATTATAATGATATAAAACTTACTTGAATATAATATCTTCTTTGAACAAAACACAGAAAAAATCCAGAAAAAACACTTTAAAGAAGCAATGCAGAAGCAAGGCAGAAGACTTCACGAGCAAAATTGTTAATACAGGAAATGTGTACTGCATTTATATAATATATTTTTTATTTATTCATTAACATAAGGGGAATGGAATAGGGGGAGAAAAAAAATAAAGTAAATGAATTTGCCTTGTAATACAGCATTGCCTCAGTCTGCAAAGAAGCAGAAAAGAATTCCTTTGTCGGTCTCTTGCCGAATCGAAGCAAATATTTCTTTTCTATAGAGGTAATACCATGGAATTTTCACACAATGCCTAAAGTTTGAAAAACATCGCCAGCATGTCTGAATTCGTACATCAAAGACGCCAAATTGTCGTATTTTTCAGGGTAATAGTTGTTTACCAAGCAATAAAATTCGTTAGCTGGGTTCCTAGATTTTAAAATTCCGGCTTTATTCAGTAAGCTATATAGCTATCTGTTTCAATAACTTGTATTTTGCCGAAAAGAACAGCATAATTATTGTATGTGGCAAAACACAGAAACCATTCTACAGGTTCTTTTTTGTGTGTGTGTTGTTTTGCAAACTCAAAATGAAGGACAGCCATTTATTCATCAGGTTATTGGCATTGAGTACAAGGACAGCCTGGCAATACCTTGTTTGTTTGTCCGAACAGAGTAGTGGGCGGGGAAAAGGTTGTTGATCGCAACTGGTTTGAAGAAAACATCCTTTGTGAGGAAAAATGTGTCAGTTGTCGCGGGGTAAAATCCTGTTCACACAAGATGCGGCCAAAGAGAGGCAGTGAAGGGTGGGGAGAGAGGGTAGAAACTTGTTTACACAAGACATTGATGATGGAAAGAGAGGCGGGGACGGGTGGGTTCTCCCGTTCACTCAAACTAGAGGGAATGATTGGCCCCCATGGTTAAACATTGCAGGCGGAGCAAACTGGTTTTTCCTGGCCAATCATATCGCAAGGTTGTTTGCATAGGGTGTGAGAAACTGAACTTCATTCTTCACCCTCAGTATTGCAATGGCAGTTGAAGAAAGAACACATCAGTCTGCAAATTTCGTACTGAACAACGCTGAAAAATAGCAGAGTTAAGTCTGTCATTTAAGAACCACGCAAGCTAAACGAAAGAAGTGCAGTTCGCAACAAGAAAAATAAATGAAAATAAATAAATATTTCTTCCTTTCCTTCCTTTTTCCCTCCCATCTTAATACTTTACTCCGTAAAACAAAGCACCATTAAAAATCGTTGCTAAACATTGGAGCTTAAAGGGTGTAATCATATTCATTATTCATAATTTTCTAGTTCAAATAAGAGTGTTCAATTAGTTACGAGCTTTACAAGTCAGATCATAATTAAATTAATGGGGAAAAACCTTGTGGGAACTAGGGACCGCGTTTTAAGCCATATACTGAAGTTCTAATTATCTAAATCATAGTTTTAATTCTAATTTAATTATAATTTCAATTCAAGAAACGTATTAAATCATGTTTAAAGCTAGGAACACCGTTCAAAGTCGTATCCTCAATCAAAAACCGTGTTGTTTCATGTTTGAAGCAAGGGATCGCGTTCAATGACGTATACCATTGCTCTAATTATCTAAATCGTAGTTTTAATTCTAATTTGATTATAATTTCGATTCAATAAACGTATTAAATCATGTTTAAAGCTAAGAACAGCATTCAAAGCCGTATCCTTAATCAAAAATCGTGTTGGATCATGTTTAAAGCTAGGGATTGCGTTCAATGACGTATACCAATGCTCTAATTATCTAAATCATAGTTTTAATTCTAATTTGATTATAATTTCGATTCAAGAATCGTATAGGAGCGTGTTTCAACAAGAAAGGAGGTCATTCCACTTTTCCAAACAACCTCTATTGCACAAGTAATAAAACCACTTCCCCCAGAAACTTCCCCCAAGCCCGGGGCCGGTCTCCCCAAGGCCGACACGGCCATATTGACATCGAAAGTCGTTAGGTAATAAAGCAATTAAGGGGGCAATAAAATCTATTGTCTACGAGAAACAGCTCCATTTCTACTTTGGTTGTGAGAAAAGTACCGATGCAAGACCAAGACCATGCCTGCAAGATTCTCGCAACGCGAAGACCATACCTGCAAGATTATCACCAGACCAAGACCAGCAAGAATCTTGCATATGCAATATTAGAATATTTGCTGATTTCCATCACACTTTATCCAGGCTTTAGACTGGCAAAATAACTATATAATGTATAAATATAACTACTTTGGCGTGTTTAAAATCTGCTGCGGTTAAGCTATCGTCAACATTTTTTCCTTTTTCTTTCTTTTTTTTTTTTGGTACGTATTTTATATTTTTGCTTTTCATTTTATTTACATCAGCAGCAAGAATATTTTGGTCTCTTGTCATTTTAGAAGATTCTTGTAGTTTATTCCAGTTTCTGTATGTAAGCTATTGCCTTTAAGCAAGATCTTAGACTACCATTTTCTTCATAGTGGCGCTTCACTGTTCTTTCAAGGCGTTCATCATACTTTATGTACTTCTTCTTCCTCTTGGAGCTTCGAATGTTTAACTCTGACCTCAAAAATGCACAGTGTGATCTCTCGGCTTCTTCCCTCAAACAAATAATGACGTCTTTAACGCTCGGGTTTCTATTCTATCCATTAATTAAATCACATCTAAAAGTGAGACAAGTGTAATATCAGAGAAGGGGGATGGGATAACGAGTCAGTTGTTACGCCATGCCAGCTCTGTTGGCCCGTGTTTCACGATGCGGGCAGGTGTTTTCACGATTCATCTTACAAATCTCCCAAACCGTTACTCCCTGTTAAAAATCTTAGTGAACCTTCTTTGTAGAAGTAGTCTTAGAAATAAAATGAAAAACGAACAAACAAGCCAGACTGTACGATAACGAAAATATGAGTGATACCGTAAACGCTTCCAGAGTGAGGGGGTCTCGATTTTTACAAATATCCCCTAACCAGTTACTTCCAGCTATAAATTGTACTGAATCGTATTTGTACTACGTAATCTTAGGGGGGAAAAAAGAGTGAACGCGCTAGGGTATATAGTAACGAAGATATGAGTGATGCCATAAACGCTTCACAGGGGGGTTTAGAGGAATAGCGGGATAAGCATCGGGGAGAATTTAGGAGAATTTTGAGAAATTATACCTTTACATGTGTGCTAACGATTGGTAGATAATTCATCTTGCTACAAATTTGTTCTGACATTTTCCCTTCATTGACCGGGCTAGTGGGCAATATATATATATATATATATATATATATATATAACCGGGTCACGGATAATTCGCAACAGAAAATGAAAAGGGGTCAATTCCCACCAGGAAAGCAAAAGGAGATAGGTTATTCGTTATACGTACAATATACCTAATAAGAAAAACACTGGTAGATGAAATATAAGCTTTAGAAATATGAACTACTACTACTACAACTATTATATTATTACTATTATTATTGACCATATAGGTTCGGAGGCCAATTCACCAAAATCTGTTGACTCCATTCTTAGAAGCCCATTATTATTATTATTATTATTATTATTATTATTATTATTATTATTATTATTATTATTATTATTATTATTAGTTTTGAAATACTATCAGCTGAACTTTCTATTTGCTACTTATTTCCTATTTTGATGAATGTTGAACAATGACTTATGAGAAATGATAACTTCGATTAAAATTTATTGTGATTACAGAATTTAGCTTGAAGTACCGTGATAAATTCAATATGCTATTTCGATGACAGCAGAAATTATATTCTTTTGACACACATATTCATATGGCCACGTCTCTCGCAAGAGGAAACCAAAAGTGTCATAAAATTCCTGACGTAAGTTGTTAATTTATCACATCATTAACTTCACGAGTGATCAAAATGATGTGTTTGTGCATATAGCTTTCATTTTATTTATAGACCCTATTAATTGCTGTATATTTATATTTTATTGTTTGTGAAGTCAGTGTCAAGATTTTGTATCCTTGGCCTTTTTCTTTTGGCGCGAACAATTTTTTTTCACTCATTCATGTCTGCATACTTTCTTTCATCTGTAGCGAAATGGATCCTCAGAAATGTGCATCGGAATATATAAAAGAGCAACCTTTGTGTAGATTTAGGCCATCTGTCCCGAAGGAAAAGAAAGGATGTTTCCATGCTTCTTTCCTACCGCGTAGGGTCTTTGTTTCTTCAATTCCCAGTTTCAGTACAGTGCAGTTTATAGTACGTGTAACATGGAGCACGCTGCTAGTACACTTGGAGTGGAAGAGCAATTTTTTTTTTTTTTTTTTTTTGTTTGTTCTTATACCTACCGTACTTGTAGCATGTAATTATGCTGCTGCTAGGAATGGTAGGAAGCTACTATGGGTGAGGGATTGGATAAGACGTCGTTATGGCCATGGTATTCACTCCACTCTTTTACCAGAGTTGAGGATCAATGACAGTCATTCTTATTTCAACTACTTACGAATGACTGACGAAAGTTGTTCTTTGTTCAATGACGTCACTCATGATGAAAGAAACAACTGTCCATAGGCGGTCAGAATCTTACATACAGATGGATGTATGAATATATAGCTGACGTATATAATATACGTATACATGTGTAGTATACGGAAGTTTGTTAGATGTCAGACACCCTGCAGCGACATGATATAATGTCTAAATGAGAAAAAGGCAGTAACTATGTAGTATATGGATAACGTATGCTTCGTACAGATTTCCGTACTAATCGTAAGGATTCCATATATTTGTACAACATACCGCTGTCCGAATAACGGATTTTTCTCAGTGTACACATAATTCTATACTATATGCAATAGTATCATATATACTTTGATTTTCATATTTATATTGTCAATGTAAATAGCAACAATACAAAATATCAATATCAATATCAAAATACCTGTATGTTTTTTTTTTTTTTTTTTTTTGTAGTTTCAATCAAATCATAGGGTCAGATAATGGGGGATCAGGGCCGTCTTATGCATCCTTTTGCATTGTTTGCTTAATATATGTCTTGAGGCTGTGAACTGTGGAACCTTTTACGTACTGCGAGCAGTGGCGGTTTTAGCGGGTAGACACGGGGCTACCCAAAAATATATAAAACTGAAAATATATAAACACTAAAAGATATAGTAAAAAGTAAATATATTTTCACTTTTTCTATTAATGGTAAATAATTATTTAATAAACAGCATCAACAACTACCGTAAAAGTAATTTCCTATTGTAATTAATCAATCGAATGTGCATATGTATCCATACGCGAGAAGCGGACCTACCCAAAATTAAAATCCTAAAGCCGCCCCTGACTGCGAGCTTTAGCATGTTGGAGGTGAACTACTGGAAAACAATACAATTGAAATGACTTGATACTAGACCGAAGTAAGTTTGTTTTATCTTTGTTTCAGCTATAATGTCAAACGGTTTACTTGCAACTGAGTCAGTCAATTTTCAATTTATATGCAGTTAGCTATCTTTCTTTTTTTCTTTTTCTTTAATCACATTCATTTTTACTGATATAGATGTGAATAACGCTGCTAATAAGAGAATAGTATCTAGTTATTTTTCCAAGAAAAACAAGTAGAATAACATCTAAAATTTATGATAAAACTAAAAGAAAGAGTTATTCTTCTTACAGAATTATTGCGAAAAAATGAAATGAAATCTTTAAGTTTTACGTCCCACGGTTATGCCGGTTATTCTAAAGGAGACGGTGATGAGATATGAATGAAATGGTGGAATGAAAAAAGTGGCAGGAAACGGGAGAACCCCGAGAAAACCCAGGAGCATGGTGTTTGTCCACCACAAAGTCCACACGGCGCGAGCTGGGATCGAACCAGATACCCCAAGAAACGGAGGTGAACGCTCTACCACTGAGCCACCGCAGTTTCTATCTACAATCAAAATATAGGCATAATTGGAATAATTGCAAAACCTAAGGATTTCTGCTCAAGTACAACCCTGAAAACTATGTACATCGGTTCAAATTTCCATTTAATCCATCATATATATATATATATATATATATTATTTGGTGACAATCAGTTTATCGGAAAAAACATTATTATTATTATTATTATTATTATTATTATTATTATTATTATTATTATTATTATTATTATTATTATTATTATTATTATTATTATTATTATGAAAATTAGTAATTGTGAAAGATAATAACTTCGATTAAAGCTGCTATGATTACAGAATTTAGCTTGCAGTACCATCCTGAATTCAGTATGCTATTTTGATATCTGTGAGGAAGCTAAATTATTTCGATGCCTACATTCATGGAACCGAGTTGTTAACAAAAGAAGAGACACTTGTTTTCCCTGGCAGTCGTAAAAATGTGTATTTTGGCTCTTCCCCCTCCAGCCCAAAAGAAACCGTTGTTTCGGAAGCGGCGCAACTGGATTTTCTTTTATGTCAGCGGGAGGGCGATAGCAGGTAGCAAGCAAGACGGCCCAAAAAGTTGGACACTGTTGAACTTCTTGCAAGATGGAAAAAATGTTTTATGACCCTTTCAAGACTGTGTGTACACGGGGAAATATGGTAGGGTTTCAAGATTTTTTTTATGACAGCTACAAGATCTTGTACAGCGGGGGACACTTCTAAATGGTACACCTTAGCCGTAAATCTCCATATGGCTGTACCATTTAGAAGTGTCCCCCGCTGTACAAGATCTTTTATGGTGTACACGGGGTTTTATTCCTTTCCAGCCTGCACTCACTCAAGGTCAACTTTTTCCTTGAAGTGGTACGTTTTGTCGCGGATTAAATATCTGAAATGTTTTAATTAGTCCATGACAGGTTGTAATTTATATAAGTGGTACGTTTTGTCGTGGAATACATATCAGAAATGCTTTAATTAATCCATGACAGGTTGTCATTTATGACAGGTCATCAAAAGTGGTACGTTTTGTCGCGAAAATTCAAGTGGTACGTTTTGTCGCTGGTACGTTTTGTCGGGATGAAGCCTGGGCTCCGTGCACCAACAATGTTGCCAGACTTAGAAGTCATGGCAAACGAGCGACAAAAATAGCACTTAAAGAACTATAAAACGAACTTTAACAATTATTCGAATTAAATGGTAACACTAATAATAGCAAAAATATAAAATAACGATCATAACAATAATAACAAAATGAAACTTAGTAGCAATCTGACAACACTGCACTCTTGGGAGATGTTCCCCGTATAGCGCGAAAAACGACTCTGGCAAAATTTCATGGAAGTTTGTTGACGACCGGGACACACCCTAGCGTTCTATTATGTGGTGAAATTGGTAAATCTAGATCAAGCTTCACGAGTCCTCACGATCACTATAAGACCGAGGAAATGCTAAGATTTTTTTTCTAAAGAGTGTTCGTTCAGTTTAATATTTTTCTTTTTCACATGATGGAAGACTTGACTGAGCCATGATGGAAGAAGACCTTGCTTAAGGTTCTTCACTACAGCGAAATTAAACTACCGCTAATTTTAGAGTTTTTCTATAATATCTTCAAAACAAATAAAAATATTCGAAAAGCAGAAACGTAGTGAACTAGACAATACCACTTTGCATGTGGTACCGTTATCACAACTCATGTAGACTATCTGCTTTCAATTTGCAGCTCTAGATAGATTTGGCATTTTTTGCGGATTCTGTAAATAGCGGCACACCAAAAGCAGATTGTTGAATTATGGTAAAGGTATCATATGCAAAATCGCATTGTCTAGTTCACTACGTTTCTGCTTTTCGAATATTTTTATTTGTTTTGAAGATATTACAGAAAAACTCTAAAATTAGCGGTAGTTTAATTTCACAGTAGTGAAGACCCTTAAGACGCTCACAGTTATTACACACGTATGTCTGTGTCTTATCCTTGGTTTTATCCAGAGCTCCTCCGTGGCTAAGCGGTTAGCATACGCGCCTTTGGCGCGGGAGACCAGGGTTCGATTCCCGGCGGGAGTTCATGTGGCTCGGATTCCACGTTAATCAGTAGGTCCACGTCTCACATAGCCTCGCTGCTGAAAGGGACACTAAACTGAAATTCAACTCAACTCTAACTTGTTTTTATCCAGATGAACCGCCGTCATATTACATTTGTATTACATATTTAATTGTACCTTTCCGTGAAATAATAAGAATGGAAGGGCGTTACTTCTCATTTCTTCCCGCACACACACCAACAACATTCTCTCGTGTTTCAGCAGCACCAGTATCATCAAGGAATCCTCGATCTCAAAGAAGTTGGGGACTATTACGATATAGTGTAACTAAATGTGTGAGCGATGCATCAATTCGGTTATGTAACACTTCATTATCGTGTCTACGGGTGGAAAGTCCAGGATTTCCCCCCTCTACCAGGAAGAGTTCATTCACTTAAAAAAAAAATAAACCACGTGTTGGAAGGGGAAGATGACCGACCTTGAATGAGATAAGCGAGAAAAAAAAATCTGTACTTCATACATAATCACGTGTTTACGTTTTGTTCACGAGACTTCACTGTCATGTTACAGGAAATAGCATTATCCAGTGTCAACATCCTTTCATGCTGCTATATTGATTCAGTAGTATTAACATTCTTGATGCAGGTACATTACACACATATTTTGTTACTAAAAAGCTAATCTTATCGTGTTAGAAAGTAAAAATGAAATGGAAATTATACAGTTTTATGTCACACATATGTATATGTCATGTCACCTGATGGTAACAAATCATGAAAACAGATGGGCTTGTTGTATACTGTAAACAACTCCATTTGTAAAATTACAAAACAAGTGTGGCAATCTGTTTGCCGAACTGCGATGTAAATCATTTTACCTCACTAAAATTATGAATTTTTTTTTTCAACAAAAATCTTAACCGATTTCACCACAGAATCCGTTATGGTGTTTCATGGTTTAGATCCAAAGATTACCATCAGATCATAAAGAAAATCGACATATAGAATATAAACCTAGGAATATATATCAAGTGTTCGGGCCCATGAACTACAGAACATTATTCTACAAATCAAAATCATCATCATCATCAAGATAGCTTTTCTGCCATTATCGGCAGGTCACTCGCCGCAGCTGAGAAGCTTCCTTGCTCCACACTCTTCCGCTAACCTCTTCGTTTTCACGTTCAATTTTCTGTTCTGATATTGTCCATTAATTGTACTCCCCTTCGTACTCACCCTCTTTTTCCTGCCACTATACCCGCTAGCACGTCCCTTATGATACAGTTCCTTCTTAGTCAACGTCCCAACCAGTTTTTCTTCCTCTTATTAATAATGTCAAAAATTGTTCTTTTCTCCTCCACCATTTCTAACTCCCTTTCATTCGTTTTTCGCTCGACCCAGCTAATTTTCTCCATTCTTTTCCACACCCACAGTTCGAAAGCTTCCAGTTGTTTTTCATCATTTTCCGTAATGCCTATGTTTCTGCCCCATACAGAACAATACTTCACACGAAGCATTTTATGAATCTTTTTCTCAACTCTTTATTCAAGGTCACACAAAATAATATTTTCTTCCTCCTAAAGGCTTCTTTCGCCATTCCTATCCTTGCTTTTATTTCACGTTCGCACTTCATATCATCACTAATAATACTACCAAGATATCAAAAACTAGTTATCTGTTCTATTTTCTCCCCTCCTACACCTATATTTAACACTGACCCCTTCGTTTTGCCTTTCTATCACATTTACTTTCATTCCATATTCTTCATACCCCTTCCTCAAGTTTTCTAACATCTTATTCATTTTCTCTTCAGATTCCGAAACAAGCGCCATGTCATCTGCAAACCGTATATACCTAATCAGTGATATATATACGATTGTATATCTTTCGGGTCTTAATCTGCTCTATGTGAAAACGTCGCGTCGCAGGTAAAGAACTATAGAGTAGACCTACCAGTTCATCAAATAGTTACATCGCTTCTTTCCAGATGGTAGTAGACGTTGACACTAGCACTATTTATTAACGTAACAATCGTTCCAACTGGTTGATGGATTCATGGAGCAATGTTAATGGTTCCAAGCTAATCTACGACATTGCCACGTAGTGAAATATACAGGGTGGCCCAAAAGTAGATATACACCCCTGCATTGGTCAAGTATAATATTCTAGTTTTGATGAAATGAAATCTTTGAGTTTTACGTCCCACGGTTATGCCGGCGAGGCTAAAGGAGACGGTACTTATGAGAAATGAATGAAATGGTGGAATGAAGAAAGTGGGAGGAAACGGGAGAACCCCGAGGAAACCCACGCTCGGCTGTTCTGAGCTTAAGCTATAAGTAAAAAGGTTTTAAGAACAAATAATAAAGAAACTAATGGATAACAATAAGAAATTATATGAAATACAGCGAGGTGATCAGTACGGGACTGTATACCTATTTTCGGCCAACCTGTATATAAGCTCTATAAACAAGTTGAATTGAGAATCTTCTCTTTTTTGTGCCAGTTGAAAAAACAATAATAAAATGAGCAAAATATTAACATATGTATGCCTACTATAGGACAGATTCCCTACGAAATACGTACTTTAGCATACACAAAATGAAACATATGTTTAAATCAACAAGAAACTACTAATATTTCTATTTCAACCATTTAATTTTGGTTACAAGCATATTCTTGTGAAAAAGCAAACGCCATGTTTACACTATTGGCAGAAACATTTTATCGTATATAGTCTTGAATGTTTATTTATCATTTATGTATTTATGTGCCTGAGGAGGCGCAACTAGATTGCATGTTTTCGGATGCTACTGGCAAACATGAATTTTCATTTATGTTTATTGTTTTAGTACTGTACTTGTTGGGATGAGTAGTTTAACAGAAAAAGACGGAACAAAGAATATTACTACCTGTGTATTTTTACAGAAAATGGTCTAAAATTTCAATTTTTTTCGATGGAAATACCAGAATTTGTTGTAAGTTTGTCATAAATTTGTAAGAAAGCGTCAACTTTAACACAATTAACGGTTTAAACATTTTCAAACTGAAAGGTAGAAGGTTTTTTTTTTTAATTTTTTATCTAGGAATTCTGTATTTTCAAATACAGATTTGTTTCAGCGCAGCCTCATAGTAAGCGCGCTTGCTCGGTCCGCTAGATCGTAGATTTTTGACTTCTATACTATATATGAACATTTCACAAGGTATAAAAAATTTGTGTACCTTAAAGTCAGAGCGCAAAGTGGCCAAAATTATATTCCCTCGTCAACGGTATTTTCATCGTTTGTCTTTTAGGATTGTCATTTACTTATGTTATAACTTGTGAAATTTGCTGCATGTTGATAAGAATGTTGGAAATTTCCCGCACTATAATTTTTTTGTGCTGTATTTTACGTTGTATTACTTCTACGTCATCTCGTTTAGAAGAGATTAGGGATTAGATTTCTGGTTTTAGGCACCTATGGCCATGGTAGCCCGTCACACATATGAGGGATGACGTCCTTCCACGATCATATTGCTCGGAGAATTGGAGAGAGGAAAGAAGAAATGGGGCGGGAACGAAGTGACCTGGGACCATTTTGTTGGGTACAATCCCGACATTTGCGTGGTGTGAGTGTCGAAAATCCAGCCAAAACCTCACTCAGGATGGCTGGCCTGAGAAAGCAGATACACCTTTACGATCGAGTGTTCCCACCGGGAGTCTAACCCGGGACCGCTCGCACCAAAAGCAAGAAAAAAGATTACACTAGAAGAGAGAACTTTTCGAGACGAGATAGCAATTTGCTAAGTCTCATCTCTCTCGTGTGATATGTATCTGTACATTTTATAGAAGCAGGGTGAGTGAACCTGAGCAGCAATTGAAAAAAAGCGTAACGAGAAAAAATCACGCCATCACCGGTAATCGAACCTTGGTCGTCCAGTTGATAAGTGAATACTTTACCGACTACACCACCGGGTCTATAATTATTATGGTAACCATAGTAACTCACGAGACAAGATATTCTCTTCTCGTCTCGAAAATTCGACAAGCATTTTAAAATTCAATGCGAGACTGTAGTGACCGTGACGACTCGCGAAGCCTGCGCTCTACGCGAATCATAGAACAACTTTCTCTCACGTGTGATGCATCGGAAAAGTTCGGTACGATTCGTGGAGCTGCCTTCCGAACGTATACTTGAGAAAACGTGAAACAACAGAAGTGTACGAGAGCCAAAAGTACAGAACCTAAAAGGAACTATAACACGAATACTAACACTTATTCGAATTAAACAGTAACAATAATAATACCAAAAATACAAAATAACAACAAAACGAAACTTAGCAGCAATCTGACAACATTGGAACCTCAGATGTTCTCTGTATAGCGCGAGAGACGACACTGGCAAAATTTCATGGATGGGGGTTGACGACTGGAACATACCCTCGCATCCTATTGGGCAGGAAATTGGTAAATCTAAGTCAAGCTTCACGACTCCTTGCGGTCACTATAAAGATATAACAATCCTCGTCTCGTTTTCACGACGAGGATCGAGACGAGACGAGAAATTTAATGAGTCTCGTGGGCAATACTAGTCCACCTCAAACACTGTTATAGTGTTACATGATTCTCATGAATTGATAAACTGATTGTACGAACATAATGAAGAGCATTTATCAGCGTTTAAAGATAGCAAATCATTACATAATATATTTCAATAATAAAAAATGTGTTTTTAATGTTGCTATATCACACCACGTGATGAGAAAGGATTCTGGTAGCTTCTCTAGATGAAACATTAAGAAAAAATCAGGGCATGCATTTACAAAAGTAGACGAGAAAAATTTTTCAAACAAGGCGAGAAAAGCTTTTATGAAAATCGAGAAGATTCTAGGAAAAATTATTGTACAGTAGATTCGAGAAGAGACGAAAGTGGGTTTTGTCTCGTTTCGTGGACAATATTAATTGCAATTTAAACACGGAATCCTCTCTTCTCCTCCACGAATTCCAAGTTTTGGTTCCGATTGATTGCACAGGATGAAAGAAAAATCTTTTCAGTTTTACGTCCCACGATTATGCCCTTTAGGCTAAGGAACTGATGATTAAAGCAAGTGAATAATGATGAAAGATTTGATTGGATCATAAAGTGCGGGAAAACGGAAGTACTCCGAGAAAACCAACGGATACGAAAGTATTCACCAGAAAATTTACTTGGCTGGGGATCGAAGCAGGAACTCCACGCACCAGATGTAAGCGCTCTACCACTGAGCTACCACTCCTGCCCCCCAACATAGAAGAATTAAAGTCATAGAAGTGAAGTCGGTAAAAAAAAATTATATGTTACTGATCTTGTTTCAACTGAAACATTTGGTCTAATGGAAGCTAAAGACATCCCGAAATCCTGGTGTTAAGATTTTTTGATGTCGTGGGGCTGTTGGAGACCTTGTCACTTCAACATAATTAAACTTAATGTTCTTAATTTTTGGCTTGGGAATCACATTATAGGGTAAGGATAACGTAGTGTTGAATGTGGCTGAACGTCGTAAAATAGTTAAATAGGTATAAGGAGAGCCATTCTGCGTTTTGAAGTTATAGGGTGCTTTTTTCTGTGCCTTCACAACTAACTAAGAAGATGCAAGGCAGAAAGGGAAGAAATCTATTGCTCCTCTGTACGGTACTTTATCTCCTGACAAATGGACCTCAAGGGAACGAAGAGGGGAAACTTTAATAAGAAATCAGGTTGAAATTTTACCCTCTTACTCCTCAAGCGTAACATACATAGGAAAATATTTCAAAGGCGGAAGTGATGATTTTGTCACGATTCAGTGCTTCCTTAAAATTAAGTCATGTTTTTGGTAAGTTCATTTACTATAACTGTGTATATTTCATGAGAGTGTGTTGGAACTTAAATAGTTCTCTAAATGTGTAGTGATTTTCTGTGCTGATCCCTCACTCAACATTGCCACTTCTGTAATAAAGTCTACAATTATATTAAAGGGGAAAATGTGTCTAAAAATGAAGTCCGCTATACCGCTGAACAAAATTATAGTGGTCAGTGAAAAATCTCATGCGTAGTTTTCGGAAAAATCGTGAACATTATTTTCTTCGTAAACTTAAAAGTGCTGCTGTACGATAACCATGGCACCTCTTAAGATGAAACTGATACTAAAGTATACACTATAGCAGTGATTGCCAAACTGTCGATCACGAGCTACTAGTAGCTCGCGGGGACATCTTCTATAGATCGTGTTAACGTTCCGGTTGGCTAATCTTGATTCCTTCAATGCTAACGACAAGGGTCGCTGACTACAACAGCTGCTTGCTTTTCCTCCGCAACTGTTATTGTCAGCCTCATTTCACAGTTGATTATATACTGTTGGAGACCAACACTACCCATTCCCCCCCCCCACAACCCTCAACTGAGCGGCACCACGTGCGCTGTCATTCTCCTCAATGTTGCCGTACTTCCGTAACACTTGCACAGACCCTATCGAAAGAAACAAAATTCAGCATATTAAAAAAAAAGCAATGAATGGACCGTAAAAGAAAGGAACAACAAACAAATGTGGCAACGTTGGTTTTTAGGTAACAGGGGTCATAAGTTTATAACAAATGTCGCCAAGAACAGGATGGTAAGTTTTGAGGACTTTCCATATCAGAGGAAAAAGTATCTTTATCTATGTCCGCTAGTATACGTGTGGTGTTGTGCACCTTACGTGTTTCATGTGTATATTAGACATTTGCTAGCTTGAATAGTTTGATTTCATACTTACTATAGCACGGCCAACAAGAGATGGTCTCTGACGTTTCTTACCACATGCTGTGGGACATTGCAGCCCCTACTTGTTACCAACCACGATCACCAGTGTTACCAACCACGATCACTCTGTCTTATACCATTAATTAAATTGCCACTACAGTTGCACCGAAAAAAAAAAAAAAAAAAAAAAACCTTGACACGCGAGTAGTAGCAATGTCACTGCGAGCTGTCAGAGACGTTCTCTTACTGGACGCACTATAGAAATGTAAGTTTATAGTCAATATACAAATGCAAGTTTTTTTTTTTTAAGTTGGTAATTCTTTTGGTTGGTAGCTCACATAGGATTTATAAATGGTACGGTAACCAAGAAGCTTCATAAGTTTGGCGACCATTGTACTAAAGCCTAATTCGCACATAGGGTGTTGTGCCCATGCCGTTCCTCTGCCGTGCTCCATCCGTGCCAAGGTCGCGACTATTTACACATACCATTTCCATGCCCTACCGCCATTGCTTTCTAAACGATTTCCAAAGATGCACTCCAAGGAGGAAGACATTCTTATTGGTTGGGGTAGTTTCTCTTCAAGACGACACTGTTGCTACACGGCCTTAAACAAGTCTTTCATTACGACACTAGCAACATTACAATTTGTTATCTAGTTAATGAGATTAATTGATTTTTAAACTTTTAAGTCTTATTTAACTATAATATTGTTAGAAGATTACACATATATCGATCAATAGATTGCATTAAGCGAACAAAATCACATGCTCGATTTTATTGATTTTTATTTATTTATTTATTTATTTTTTAATTTTTAGTGTAAATTGAACACAATTCTGCAATTTTTACTTTCCAGAATCCGGAAAGAAAATCGGAAAATTCCTGGGAAAATCTCGGAATTCGCAAAATTCCGGATTCCGGAAGAATTCCGCTCTCGGAAATGTTCCAAAATTCGGAAAAAATCCGGAACTCGGAAAAACTCCGGAATTTTTCCGGAATTCGGATTCCGAACAGTTTTGGCCATCCCTAATACAAACTGACTACTTCTATGGCTTATGGAAACCGGAGGTTCAATGCGGTGTTCACAAAAGCTCTCCATTGACTTTTATCCTTAACCAACTGGATCCAGTTTCTACTTTGTATTTCCATTTCTGCTAGATCCATCTTAATATTGTCGTCCCTTTCGTGCCTAGATCTTCCTAATGGTCGTTTTCCGATTGGACTTCCAGTTAATACTTCGAAAGTTTTTTTTTTTAATTCTTTGTATATGACCTGCCCACCGAAGCCTCCTAGACTTGATAACTCGAACAATATTTGCTAACCGGTATAAATTATGTAGTTCCTCGTTATCAAATTTCCGCCATTTCCCATTTCCGTTCCTCTTGGGTCCGAATATTCTCCTCAGGATTTTGTTCTCAGATACTTTCGGTCTACGTTCTTTCCCTCAGAGTAAGTGACCATTTTTCGCAATCATACAGGACAACATACATGATTATCGTTTTATATATTTTAAACTTCAAATTCTTCGACACAATTCGTGGCGACAAAAGTTTTTAGACTAAATAATAACACGAATTCGCTGCTTTTTTTTCAAATTTAAGTTCTTCGTGATACGATTTGTTCTCTAAAAAGTGTACACGCTTGGATAAATTTCTAAATACAGTAGTTAGAATTTATAAATCTTTCTTCTATAATACTCAATTATATGTTCAAATTGTTTTAATATATGTACATCAAATATATTTATCGTAGAACTTCTTGTGTGGACAGTATTATACAAAGTACTCATCCTTCTAATAGGTAATATTCGCAATATATTCGTATACTGTGATACTTCACGAAATACTTGTAATCTGGAGCGCATTTCCATGGTCGGGACATGATAGGAGATTTCTGATACTAATGTTAGTGAATTTATCCCATTGTGTATATGTATGTTTTAAAAAAATCACAGAAGAAAATTAGCTCTTCTTGTTTCAAGAGAATGCAATAAATAATTTAACAAAAGTGCAACATATTTTTCATATCGAGGATATATTCATGTATTTCCTGTATCTTTGTATACTAAATAACGCACAAATATGAATCGAATTGACCCTAGATGGTGTACTAGGGTCATTTTTGTGCACTAGAGTCTAGGTTCCCAAATTATCGATGGGTATTGTAGTTTGGGACCTATATATACATTATACAAAATTTTAAGCACATCGATGTTCTTAAACTGTGATATATTTTGTCACGGTATAATTTTATTTTACGTTTTTTCACAAATAAGGGTGAAACAAATCATCCGATTACGCGTTATTCCGAACACTAGTCCCTGACACTTTCAACCTCCCGCCGAAGTATTCCGTATCCACTGTTGTCAAGGCTTACTTTTGGCTAGTTTGAACCCACCTTGAAATCAGAGTATATCAGAGAATTCTGTTGGGAGCATGTCTGGGAACACTACCGCCTAAGGAATCCCTCCCATTGCACATTGATGAAATATGCATTTTTGACTTGCGTATGAAGTATTTCCTTTTCACTGATAAGGATCTTCACTCCATGGGTTCTCGAATTCGAACTAGTGCGTATTGAAATTTAGTTTTTCCACAATTATAGACAGTCCTCTGAAACAATGCACTTTTCCCCAAAGATTCATACAAAAAATTTCACTTATTTTGATGTGAAAAATCACCAGTTACAGTTTGGCAGTATAGTTCACTAACACTCTATATATATATGTGGTTCTGAAAAAAAAATGAAATGAAATCTTTAGTTTTACGTCCCACGGTTATGCCGGTTAGGCTAAAGGAGACGGTGATGATGAGAGATGAGGGAAATGGTGGAATGAAGAAAGTGGGAGGAAACGGGAGAACCCCGAGAAAACCCACGAGCGCGGTGTTTGTCCAACACAAAGTCCACACGGCGCGAGCTGGGATCGAACCAGGGACCCCAAGCACCGGAGGTGAACGCTCTACCACTGAGCCACCGCGCCCCCCGTGGTTCTGAAAGGAAGTCATATCGTTATATATATATATATATATATATATATATATATATATATATATATATATATATATATATATATATATATATATATATATATATATATATAACGATGTGACTTCCCTTCAGAACCACCACTGTGTGTGAATAACACTACGCCTCCAATATTTCCTTGCAGGTTGACTATTATCTTCAAGAATACGCTATTAAAAAAAAAAAATGGTCGTATAAGAGTATGCATTCGTGTTTGTTAGCATGAATATGTCTCCTCTTACTGTATTCGTATTCTAGTGTTGATTCTTTGTTCCCTCTTCGCCGTATCCTGTGACTTGAAAAGGATACATTTTATGTGTGGAAGAATGGAAATTTGTATACAGGAGCTTGCAAGAAAAAGAGTTTGCGTAAAGGGATGACGGACGCTATTCACATTCGTCGATGTGTCGTCTCCGTGGGGAGAGCTGTCGGGCTGGGGATGTTTTTATGTATTCTTCAGAGGAAAGAAAGAAATCTAACACTTCTTTCAAACCAGACGTTTGTCCAGAATTCAGATCACCTCTTTTCATATCTTTAGTACTTTCTTTTTAGCTTTTAAGCATTTGAAAAGCGATATCGATTCATGGAAAGAGAAATGTGAAGATACGTCTATACGTATGCTAAGAGAAAGAAAGAAAGAAAAAGGTCAAATATTGACTTGGACACCAATTACATTTTTCAAATGACATACAGTATTTCTTAGTGTGCTTTGTATGTTGTTTTATTTTATTTTATTTTATTTAAACTCTTAGAGCTTTTAAGTAAGTTAAGAGTAGTTATTTTAGAAATGGTCTTGATTCCTGGCATGTGGTCAAGATTTCTACAAAATTCATCCTCTTCTTCAAGTCTTACATGGTTAGAGGGTTGATAATGGTTTGTGGTTTTATCCAGGTTCAGGCTAAGATTAACCATCGTTAATGAGATTTATTTATTAATTAAAGGAGCAGTTCGAGTTAAAAACAAGTTTGGTGCAATAGAAAGAGAAACAAAAAATAAGAGACCCGTATTATTTTATATCTTGATAGGCCGTCTCGTTCAGCTTCTACAGGCATTTGTTTTTGATGAATCGTAAATTGTGACGTCATGGGTGGGATACGCGAGGAACTCAATCTGAGTCAGCAACCATTCCCTTGTACGCAGCTGATAAACCTTTAATAGTGCATTGGATTTAATACAGGCCCACAACTAGGGTTTCTGTCACCCGGGGCAAACACACAATTCGGCGCCCCCCCCCCCCCAGGTTTAGTCGAAAAGTATCACTTACTTATGGATTGCAACTGTAAATAACATTCTTAATGAAACCAGTTATATCGATTTTTAAGTACTTTAATCAAACTTACTTTAACCACAAAAATATATTACATTCGTTATGTGCTCACAAGTTTTAAGAATAATTTTGTACATACATTTTGTTTTAATGTTGTATGAAGAAATCAAAACAAAATGAACTAGAAAATATCTGCAACATTATACAGTTATTAATTGAAATAACATATTTAGTTTTAATAACCCGAAGTATAATTATGAATACGCTTTCATAATAAAATAAGAAGCTAATACAAAATAAACTAGAAAATATCTAGTACATCATAAAGTTATAATTGAAATAACATTTAGTTCTAATAAACCCAAAAATAATTTTGTACATAAGCTTTCATTTAAAAATATAAAAACAATACAAAATAAACTTGAAAATATCTGGTATATTATAAATGCATCAAAAGCATAAAAAACATAATAGCAAATTAGACATATGGTTGGTACCTTGAACATGGGTGTGGTTGTCTAAGGGTCCAGAAGAAACTAATTTTAAAGAATAATAAGGCATAATTTTAGAAAATAAAGCATAATTTAAAATATATAGCATAATTCTTGGAAATTCTATTTAACTGCAAGTTTAACATATACTATATTAATATTTTAAAAAAAAATATTTACAATGCAAAATCATTGAGAACATAACAATGCAACAATGAAAAGCTTATTTTTATTTCTGTAAATTTTTCGGTGTAATCCTTTGATGTGGAGAAAAGCAGAAAAGAAAAGAAGAAAACTTTCCATCAACAATGAAGCACACAAGAACTCCACACTATATTGTTATGTGTACCTCTCGAACTTGAGCACTTTCTGTACTTTTTGTGCACCTTTCTGTATACTTTCTCTTTCTGTATATATGCACCTCTAAGGTGCACACAAGTGATAGAAAAAACTGATTCGAGCAAAGCATATCTCTTTACAGTGCATTAACTAGAAAGTTCATTAAATATGAAAGAAATTGCTTCATAAAATATTATTAAATAGATCAAGATATTTAGATTATTTAATGTATAGTAAATATTATACATTATACACGATTAATGTAAAATAATGATTGAAATTAACAATAAAGCATAATAAAGCATAAGTTGGACTGATAGATAACAATTCAAAATGTCTCGTAAAGCTCTCAAGCAAAACTAATAGATAAAACTTCATACAGCCTTAACTAGCAAAATCCCTTGGTAGGCGTACAAGAAACAATTAAATACACCGAGGCGTGTAACTTATCTTATCCGCCACAAAACTGCCCTCTAGTTTAAAAACATTACAGCAATTAAGTAACATTACAGGGGGGGCGCATTTAGGGCGGAGGGTCTGAGCTAAACTCTTCAACCACCAGCAAGCAACAAAAATCGGTAACTTTTCGCCCCCGCCCCTATTGATAACAGCGTTTTAAACTTCAGAGCTGTTCTCAATGGAATTATAGAGCTTCTTCGTGGCTAAGCGGTTAGCGTATGCGCCTCTGGCGTGGGAGACCCGGGTTCGATTCCTGGCGGGAGCTCATGTGGTTCGGATTCCACGTTAATCAGTAGGTCCACGTCTCATATAGCCTTGCTGCTGAAAGGGACGTTAAACTCAAAATCAACTCAACTCAATGGAATTATACAGACAAACAGCTCCTTGTGGTAGGAAAAGGAAAGGGGGCGGATTCTCTGTGGTCGCCCAAGGGAACAAATGCATGCAATATTAGGTTTTTAATGTATGACATTACACCTATTTAGATGAGACTCTCTCTCTCTCTCTAAAAGAGGTCCCATGGAAAAGGCCAAACTTTTGATTTCTTTTAACCTCTAGAATAAGTTCCTCAAGGGAAAGGGTGCGATTTTTAAAACAATTGATGTACTATCTTCTTTCTGGCGCCCCTCCAACCACGCGCCCGGGGCACGTGCCCCCTCTGCCCCCCCCCTAGTTGCGGCCCTGATTTAATAGATTGTGTTTTGGATTTGTTAGCAGTCTTGCTTTGTGTTGAATTCTTGAGGGAAGTTTTTGTTAGTTGTTTTTCCTATAGCATTAGTATAAAAAGGAGTAGAGAGAGAGAGAGCAGTAATTACGTTTGTTGTGCGAAACAGTGTTTCTTCCAGACATGTTTTAGGGTGGCACTGTCTCCCGGAGCTCTGAGTGATTCCGCAGGAGTCCAAATAATACGTCTATAATGTAATAAATATAATAGTACTATGTAAAAATAATGTGCTTCTCTGAATACTAAGTGTCCCCCCCCCCCGGATTCTTTTTCTGAAAGAAATACTAGTGTGAAGTAGAAAACACGTGTTAGTACAGCGCGTGCTGTGTCTGTGAAGTAAATTAGAAATGCCTAACACCTCTGTGTTTTCGGTTGTAATTCTTGTGCAATTGAAGCTGAGGACGTAAAGTATCTTTTCTTACGTTTCTAAGTCGTGAGAAATCACCAGATCAATATAAATTATGGCCCAAGAAAATCAATGGGAAAAAATGTACCAAATAAAATCACTCGTGTTCCAAACATCTTGAAGAGCCTGCCTTCGAGAAGTCAAGTTTACTGAAAGAAAAGTTAATGCCAGTGGCGGATCTAGGCTGGGGCCGGGGCCCTAGGCCCCCCAGTTTTTGAGTGACAAAATTGATTTAAGCTATTATTTAGATATTTTTGAAAGTTTTTAGTAAACATGATATACATATCATAGTCTGGGTTCTGACTCCCCCCCCCTGAGTTTTTACCGTCTAGATCCACTTCTGGCTAATTCCAGGAGAATTATATACACGCAAACTGAGAAAGAATTCTGTTCCAAGTATATTATTGAAAGGTTTAAAATCTGAGCCATTGAACAAGCACCGATCTATGACCAGTTACCAACGTACAAATATCGTACAAGACGCAATTGATGGTTGTAGTCAAGACGAGGCATTAGAGGGTAATAGAGACGATGTCACTCATGATTCTGAAGATACTGCTTTAGAAATAAGCTATACAATGTCAATTAGGGAGTGAAATATATCGGCTTGTAGAAGGAATCAGTGACGATGACTGTTCCTCAAGACATTGATCCATCGTTTAATTTCTCTGTATCATGTGACAATGATGATGAAACGGGTGATGAGAGTTGTTCCGCGGACAGCTATGAGAATAAAAGAAATTTAACCGGTGAAGTGTTTTTCGTATTCTGACAAACATTATAGATGTTATTTCATTTTTGCCTCATATGTTACGCTCCTGTACGTACCTTGAAGCACAAAATTATAGGGTCAGTGTTAAAAATTGCAACAAAACGTGAAAATGAACATACTTATGTTTGGGAATCGTAAGAATTATTAAAGAAAAGGTACTTAGGTGTTGCAGCAATCTCGTCCGCCATCTATTTACATATTGGTTTCGATTTTTTTTTTTTTTTTTTTTTTTGAAACGCTGAACTCATGCTTTATAGGATACGTTTTATAATATTATAAACACGTTTGTACAGTCCACCATCAGATATCATTTTCTACATGCACATGATATTTGTAAGTCTTTGCAATCAGTTCTGGAAAAGGAAACCACACTTAGAACGTGTCACCGCACCTCTCACAAACGAAATGCTTGGCACTGAGTAGTATGTAAGCCTGCTCTTGCTTCTTGCCCACCTATGACGTCATTACAAAATTTTTCTTCCTCTGTTACTCGCTAACGACTGAACGTATCGCGATCAAACAAACACCATTCCTTTTAGAATTTTCAACTCTACAAATGGAAATAAATTGTAAAAAATGCATTTCTAAGTCGAACTGCTCCTTTAACGTATTTCTATTCATAAATAATAAAAACATTTTACTTTGGCAGCAGTAGCAATGAAAATAGGGGAAGGAATTTTGGGTAAGAAGATACTAGAGTCCCTAGTTAAAGGTAGTTCTCAGTATTCACTTGTAGAGACAAAGGAAATGTCTGAAACATTCAGACAAGACGGCCTTCTGTGGTTTTCGAACCCAGAACGACCTTACCTACGCTCACCGAATCCTTACATAACTCAGTCAAATGCCAGAAAGTCGTTTAAATATATATATATATATATATATATATATATATATATATATATATATATATATATTCTTTTTGAGGGGGCGCGGTGGCTCAGTGGTAGAGCCTTCACCTCTGGTGCTTGGGATCCCGGGTTCGATCCCAGTGAACCTTGTGGTGGACAAACACCGTGTGCGTGAGTTTTCTCGGGGTTCTCCCGTTTCCTCCCACTTTATTCATTCCACCATTTCATTCATTACTAATCATCACCGTCTCCTTTAGCCTAACCGGCATAATCGTGGGACTCAAAGATTTCATTTTTTTTTACAGTCGTGTGTTATCGTAAACATTGTAAACGTAGAGGCGATTTTGGTACGAAAGAAATATAGAAAAGGGTGTTGAAAAAGTGACAAAAAGAGAAGAAAAGATACCATTACCCTAAATTCTTTTCAGAACTACCCTTCTACCTAATTGGAAACAAATTGATATGAACTGCGTACTTAACAACATGAAGCACCTGAGAGTTGTTAAGTGTGTTTCTGTTTGAACACAAGACGTCCTTTCAGATGCTAAAGCTTCTTTCCACATCCACAGAGACCAGTGAGGTATTCACTTGGAATGGCAACTGTGAAGATGTTGCAAATTCGACAACATCCGGATTCGTCTAAGGCAGTAGCGTTATTTCAGGTTCTGACAGAGGGGGAAGGGGTGCTAGATTGTCCACTGACATGATAATTTCGCTTTTTCAAATAGCATATTAATATACAATTTCTTAAAAACCATGTGCTATTGAAACTCAGACGGGACAATTCCCCCGCTGCCCTCTCCAAATAACGTTCCTCGTCTGAAGCAGTGTTGAAACAGGCCATAGGTCACCGGGCCCTTGGTTACGTTTTCTGGACGGTGCGTCTTGCTTCTCAGATTCAATCTGACACGCTAACCCAGACAGAATTAAGGATTGTGAGGACCCGGTGGCGCAGAAGCACCAAAAATATCAGCTTTACAGCATTCCTGCAAAATTTTGTAGTTGATTAACGATGTCTGCTACTTGAGCTCTAATGTTCATTTGTTTGATTTCCGGTGAGATATTTCTTTATCAAGGTGACTTACGAATATTTCAAATATAATTTCGTGACTATAGTAAAGTATTTAACAAAACACTGGACTCAGCGGAAAGTTTTATATTCTTAACGGCAAGTTTTAGACGTTCGCTTTGATTAAAATTTTAAGATCCCTTATAATGGAAAACATGTATCTTATCATTTCTGTGATTCTCACGCGTTTATACTTTAATAAGCCAGTGCAAGATAAGTAGTTATCTTTCAGTGCAAGCTTCGAGACGCAGACGCACTCAAGCTGGGGGAAAATATGGAAAATATGAATTCAGTGAGAAGTTAGAGAGAGAGGAGGGAATCGTGTTTGTTAGAAATACATTAGCAGTATCTTCTCCGCGTCATACCTAGTGTGTCCCGGTCATGAGTGTGTACGGGTCACCCGATGAGTGTGTACGGGTCTTTTTTTCCCTAACTACCTTACTGCCATCTGCTTTCTGAATAGGTGCTTTAACCACTTTTCTACATACAGTAGCGTCTGCTTTGATACCAAATGCGAATATATCTTAGGAATGTAATACATTTGCTGCTGCCATGGGCCATGAGTCTGACTGTCTGTACGGTCTTCCGGGTCACAAGTCACGAACTTGATTCATTTCACTACTGGTTTGAATACTAACTTGAGGCTTTTCTTCGGCCATACCACTTAGCTGTTGCTTAATGGATAGTTCACTGTTCTTTTTCTAAGCAGTGTTGTTCCAAGTTTTTAATGGCAGCCGTCACATATGTTTAATCATAAACAAAGAACAGTTGGTTACGAATAATGAACTATCTCCGGCTGAACGAAGTTGGTGCACCTGAGAAATTGCACCTGTGTCGTTTGGATCCAGATAAAGCACGAATTACTTGATCCTGTCAAAATTATCTCACAAGAAACACCTCACTCAATCCACTTTGACTAGAAAATTTAAAATAAAGTAGCTGTAAAAGAAGAGGAAAGGGTATTAGGATCAGATTAAAGGGCCCATCGAAGAGAAAAGGTGTTGAAAAATTATCTCTATTCAGAAGTTGCAGCAACAATTGACAGCTCGAGTGCTTTCGGAAAGCGCCTGTTTCCTCTAGAAAAAATGAAAACAAAACGCACTTAAAAATCCTAACCCTAATGATAAGAAATATGATGGATATGTAAAACCTATTCAGAAGCGAGTATAAATCCTATAGTTTCATTTTCAACAAAACATTTCACAGCAGAGTAAATGTATTCTTGAAGTTTATTAGAGGGGAAAAAGTGCGTTTTCAACAGAGACAGTTTTCTTGTTTGAAATCCGTAAATCGATATACGAGTATATATATATGAAAAGATTTTTACCTTTCTTTGCTGTAATATGTGCTGAATTTGTGATTCTCTGGAAAAATGAGAATCAGGGAAGGGCCAATCATAGACTACGTCACCTTGATGTTTACGACGCAAGTAAATCCTTTCAACTACGTCAGTATGTTGTAAAAGATTCAGGGAAATTCCCAATTTATTCTAGTGAGCTTTATTCTTTGCTAGAAAATTCAGCTTCTATTTATATGCCTTGAAATCCTATCTACGTAAGGCACGTTCATTTTAGAAACGCATCTTATTATTTATATGAAACAACTACGGTGGTTCTTTTTACATGAGAGAAATAAGACTCTATATGAGTTCGTGTCACGGCTAACCGCACGCGAAGATTTGTTTATAGGTGGTAATAAATTAAATAATAAAACTAATTTAATCCTTCATGTGTTGAGATTGAAGACATTAATTAATGATAAGCCAATTAAATAGAAAGCTAACAAATTATATGTTAGGATCATGAAATGTTCAAACAAAGACTTAAACTAGAGTTAGTTTACTATGTTAGCTGATAAAACCAATAAATACATACGAGTACATAGCATATAGACGTGACTATCCTTTTCTCGTAAGGTTGATGACACATTCTTTTCTACTTTCATGACACTTTATCAAGAATTAGCAGCCATAACTCTTGTCTTATGTGCAACCCTATTTCTTATTTATTTATTTAGTTTTATTAGACATGGCAAACTTAAAAGCTAATCATGCCTTGTCTCCCACTTAATCATCAGGAGTATTACAATATTACAAGTACAGTTGGACCTCTATAGCTCGAATTTTTTCACATTCCCTTCAACTCTCCATAACACTCAATGTTTAAATAGCCTCTATAAGTCGAATGCCTAGAAATTACAACTTCGATAAGCCGAATTTTAAGGTTTTCATAATTATATTTAAAAACCTCGATCTGCGAACCTATACAAGTCGAAGTTTACTTCTATAATTCGAAATTCTCTCGATGTGACCTCGATAACTCGAAGCTATAGAGTTCTATACTTTTACGTAATTATGATTGTTGCTAATGAGTACTATAATTGTGTTTTACTCATATCTAGACATGAAAGCCCCATCCCCTCTGCAAAACAATACATGTACAGTATTTTATTTTTATTCTTCATCTTACTTAATTTGCAGAGCTTTCACAACTTCGAGTTCTAGAAGTTGAACGAATAAAACTTCGAGTTACAGAGGTTGAACGAATAAAACTTCGAGTTATAGAGGTTGAACGAATAAAACTTCGAGTTATAGAGGCTATATAGTAACTTTTCATGAGGAATGTAGAACCTTGGTATCTCGAATTTTTGTTCTGGCCACTTTGATAACTCGAACCTTGATTGCTCGAAAAATTTGATAACTCGAATTTCTATCTTTTCTCTTCAGCTTCGAGTTATCGATGTCCCACTGTATTTATAGATACTTAATCCTCATGGTACAGACTTGACTAAAAGAGTTGTCCTTATATAATTACGTATATATAACTTGTTTTTGAATGTCTTGTTTTGCACTTCCCTAAAATTTCGCTGAAGCAGTTGATCTTATGACCCTCCCGGTTGTGGACACTCCTTAATAACATGTTATAATGTGACTAAATATGCAAATATATTTCCTTTGTGTCCTATGCGAAAGGTTGGTTTCAGCTCTCTTGTGGCTAAACGATTAACGTACGCGCCTTTCGCTTGGGAGACCCAAGTTCAATTACCGGCGGGAGCTCATGTGGTTTAGATTTCATGTTAAACTGAATGTTCACATTTCATATAGCCCCGGTGCTCAAAGTGGTGCTAAACTGAAAATCAAATCACGAAAGACAGATTGGTTTGACTGTTCTGAGTTTAATGTCGATTTGCAACACTGAGCTATGCGGTCTAGACCTAGAGAAGTATTTCGAACTGTGTGCTCTGTGACGTCACCACAGAAACAGCAAATGACTGAGAGAAAACGTGGTTTTGATAAAAGGTTAACAATATAGTTGATTTAATCTTGTCTATGAGACCAGAGTTGGCTTATCTCGTCTCGAAGGGGCGTCGTGAGAGTGGTATCTTGTCTCGGAAAGTGTACTATTTATATTAGAAGAGTTCTGTTTCGTTTTGTCTCGTGGCAACCCTTTCTTACACGGTAGGTTCTTTTTAAGGTTTTCTTTCAGTAGTTCGACAGCCAATTCTATGGAATTAAACAGGAAATCATGTTATGTCTTCTTTCCTCTATCGTAATCTAAATGCATCATGTTTCTCTTGGCTATCTTTCTCTTACCCTCCACCCTTCTTAATGTATCCCTGCAATATTTTGTTTCTATCCAGACCATTTTTTACCTCCAGGGTCATATCTCGAATTTTAATAATTTTCTTCTTTCTCCCCTCTATTTTTGAAAATTATGCGTTACGTCGTTTGCTTCTAATACATTGGTTTATAAACTTTTCGATCAAATACGTCTTTATGACAAGTTCTAAAGTACTTGGGAATCAAAACACAAACAACACATTCATCTGGAGACTTGCTACATCAGAGTTGGAACTTGTTTTACGTCGAAAGTGTCTTGCAAAAACTGCGAAAATAATTATCATATTCTGTTGTATAAGCCAATAAAATGAAGGTAATAAAATATTTTGGAAGTACGCAACGTTATGTTGTATCATCAACTTTCTGGCATTTATCTTTGGAAAATACTTTAAAAATTGTTTTTGTTGGTACAAGAGCGAAACAATTGAGTAGCGGATGGCACCTTGTACTCAACGACATTTTCATGAAGGCGTAGCACACTTGTTTGACCCTGTATACCATATTAATTCACGCCTTGCTTACTGTCAGTTATAAAGAAAAATTAAAAGTATTTTACACAGGAATGACTCTGTGAATTCTTGGTATGGTATTGGTATTTTTGAGTTTATCGTCCCTTTTAGCAGTGAGGCTATATGAAATGTGGATCTACAGATTAACGTGGAACCACATGATCTCCTGCCGAGAATCGAACCCAAGTCTACCACACCAACTCTGTGAATTCTTGTGTTTTGAGTTTTTATGCAAGATCGAGTTACGGAGAATGGTACCTACTATCAACATGGGCTTCCAACCAACGACTGGAGCTTTAATTCAACCCTACTGTCGGTTGCATAGACTATTATTAATGGCCGAAAGACTCTCTGAATACAGTCGTTTGAATATCATTGTGATTAAGGCATTAACTAGTTTTTGCATATAATTCTAAATATTTTGCTAACTCATTCAGGTCGCTTCCTCAAACTGAAAAACCTGCATTAATTACTGTCGTCCGCTAAGGATCTTTCGTGTATATAGTCAGTGTTAACATTGTCATCTTTGGTGGAAGAAACGTAGATTCCATTCCCGATAGTAGTTGATATGGTTTGAATTTCATGTCAAACAGTAGGTCCTTGTCTAGACTCTTTTTTTAAAAAATATGGTGTTAAATTCTTACGAATCAATCAAGAAGCAGTTTCCCGTTAATAGTTATGTTTCATTCAATCTTATTCCTTTCCTTTCTTCTTTTAACTTTTCCCATAACTTCTATCACATCCTTCATAATAATACACTTTCTTCTTAAATTTTAGGTCTTGATCTCATTATTATTATTATTATTATTATTATTATTATTATTATTATTATTATTATTATTATTATTATTATTATTATTATTATTATTATTATTATTATTTTCAATTATTTGCAATATCATTTTCTCACTTATTTTGGCTTACACTTTCTGTTGTATTCACCGAGTTTTGTCTGTTCTTTTCCATACGCATATTTTAGTCTTCTTCTCTTTGATATTTTGTGATTTCCGACCTTATGCAACACCGAGCTTATGAAGGATTCGTAGTCCGTCCCCACCACACTATCTCGCTTCCAAGACAATTATATTCATTGTTCTTTCTTGGTGTCCAACTTTCTAACCTTATAGTACAGTATTCCAGACATATTAAGTAACGAAAGTTCCAAGAAACATTTCTTAGCCTGGTGTCTGCAGTACTTCAGGCCACAGAGCACATTTTTATACAGTCAATGGTATCTGAAGAATTTTGTCTACATCGCTATTCCGAGAATATTTGACTTTCTGTTGAATGAACTTCCAAAATGATCCGGGGTGAATTACTTGTATCTGTGTTACTGGAAATGTAGCTTCTGCTCATCTTTAGTCTATACCTGGCAGCAATATATATACATTCTCAATCAGTCGGTTGTTCTTCCCAACGCTAAGGAGTGTACGCATCAGCACGCAAGAATGTGGAACTCGGTAGTTTTGGTATCCGACCTTGAAACCAAAGCATTTACTGGGGCGATTCATTCATGACGTGAAGAAAACCAGTCATGATTCTGTTACAAGAATGTTTGTGTGTTATTATTTATTTGTTGTAATTATGTACGTTGCGTTACATAAGAGACGCATGTAATCCAAGTTAAACGCAACAATTTGAATTAATATGGACACAGTCTGAAAAAATAGTATCTTCTCGTTTTTTTTTTTTTTTTTAAATGATAACGATAAACGTTTTTACGGTGCTTCGGTATATGTACACGATTTTGTAAGACCCGGTACTGGATATTTATTCTCACTGCTATTTGAAAATGCCCAATATTACCTGATTCTTGGAAATTATGAAAGGAATAGATTGCTGATAAAAGCATTAGTAGTGTAAGAAATGGAGGAAGCGTAAGTACCTAAGGAAGTCCTTGCGTATGGCCTGTATAAGATAACAGGAGGAGAAGTCGAACTCACAATCCGAGGCATTAAGTATAAAAGAACTTGCAATAATTCGGCTATTTGCTGATAGGGTGTAATTCAAACATGTCTTAATGCGTTAAGGGACGTAATGCGTAACTTATTAAGCAATTATGTTTATACTTCCTGAAAGCTAACCATAACCAGTTGGATAATAAGGATAATGAATAGCAAGTGAAATAAGCATAGTCGTAAAACGTTTGTATTATATCCAATGAATTGATTTAGAACTTGTACAACTTCGATTGACATTTAAATTAATTGCTATTTAAACCGTATTTATCATGTTTTTATTATGCCCAATGAATTGATCTAGAACTTTGATTCAACTTTAATTACTATTTAAACCTTATTTTTCACGTTTCTATTGTTCAATGAATTGATTCGGAACATTTAGAACTTCGATTGATCTTTAATTGCCATTTAAACTATATTTATAACATTTTTATTATGTTCAAGGAATTGATTCAGAACTTTGATTTATCTTTAATTGTCATATAAAAAGTATTTATTACATTTTTTATTATGCCCAATGAATTTATTTAGAACTTCGATTGACATTTAATTGCTATTTAAACTGTATTTCTCACGTTTTTATTATGCCCAATGAATTGATTAAGCACTTTGATTAATATTTAATTGACATTTAAATAGTTCTAGCTGAACCTGCGCTCTCTACACAGCGCATCATTCACATATGAACATGAATCTCCTTGTCACTCCTCACAACATCTGTACATGTCCCTTTACAGACACAAGTGTAAGACGTCGTGATTAAAATCCGCAAAAGGTAACATAAAGGGGAGATTTTTTCGATTATTTTTTCAATATCTAGCACCGTTTGCAAGAGTTGAGCCTACTTCCAGTTAGAGTTTCTAATTCATGTATGACCAGTGTTTGCTTTCTTCTTGCATGCAGTATGTAATAAGCAAATACATTACATACACAATTAATTATAGTGTCAGTGATATATGATGTTTATTGGGCAATGCACTCCAAACAATAAAGATTCATCTTAGACTGGAGAAATGGTTATCCTTCGTTTTTCATTATCATTTGGGCATGAAACAAACGTCTGAGAGATATACTACTCCTGTATACAATCACATGATGTTGGAATGTGTAACACATAGGATAGGACTTTTTAAAAATGTCATCACTTCCAGTGTATCCCTAAAAATGTAATAAAGAAATAACGACCCTGTTTTATAAATATTCATTTAGAACTGGACAATCTACACAAAATTTAGAATCGACCAGTGAAAACGGCACGTTTCTAGCACATGTGTTTTCGAGATCTCATTGTAGAAAGGATTAGAGACAAACATATAAACTTTTATTTGGGGACAAACATATAAACCTCGCATTTTAATATATAGATTAATTACGTTTTTATTATGCACAATTAATTGATTTAGAACTTTGATTGACATTTAATTACTACTTAGATAGGATTAATTACGTTTTTATTGTGCCCATTATATTGATTTAGAACTTTGATTGACATTTAATCACTATTTAAGTAATATTTATTACATTTTTATTATGCCCAATTAATTGATTTAGAACTTTGATTGTGCATAACTTAGGAACCAGAAGCCTGCACACCATATTTCATATACTTGTATAGCAGCTTAATCCTCGGTCAAGTAAGTTTGTGGTGGACAACATTGTGCCCGTAGGTTTTCTCGGGGTACTCCCGTTTCCTCTCACATTCTACTGTTTTTTCGTCATCAATCACTTGCCTTAATTATCCGTCTCCCTTAGCCTAAGAGGTATAATCTGAATGATTTCAATTTATAGCAGGTCAAAGTCTACCCTTTATTCCAAGTCTGATCCCGATCTGATGTGTTCGATTATGTTCGCATGTTTCCGAAAACGTGCTTCAAAATTTAACCCTGAATATCTCGGGAACCTAAAAGCATGCACAGCATATTACTTAAGAGGCCTCCTCCCGGCGAAATTAAAATACCACTAATTTTACAGTAATTATGTGATATCTTCAAATAGATAAAAGATAATTGAAATGTGGAACAAGAGCGCCCTAGAAAATATCATTTTACATGAGATACCGTTATCACGACTCACTTATCTGCTTTGGATTTCGAGCCATTTTGAAAATCGGCATTTATTTTCGCGTTTCTAAACGGCTGAAAACGGAAAGCCACTAGGTGACTTGTGATAACGGTTCTTCACGCAAAATAATATTGTCTAGGGCGCCCTTGTTCTACATTTCAATTATCTTTTATCTATTTGAAGATATCACATAATTACTGTAAAATTAGCGGTATTTTAATTTCGCCGGGATGAAACCTCTTAACACGCTTATATTCTACAGCAGATCAAAGTCTACCACCTTGTCAGTTCTGACCCCCATTGGATGAGCGATTGAACCCCTACAATATATATATAATACCTTTGAATTTTTAGGGAACAATAAAATGAAGGGCGAAAGTGGAAGTATTATAATTTAAAATTGTCCAACATATCAAAAAATAATAACAAATAATCCAAAATATAGATAATATGTTTAACCTTTAAATTTAACGTCCCACGGTTATGCCGACTAGGCTAAAAGAAACGGTGATGATGAGAAATATGAAATGATAGAATGAAAAAAGTTGAAGAAAACGGGAAAACCCCGAGAAAACACATATACTGTGTTTGTCAACGACAAAGCTACTTGGCGTATGTTGTGCGATCGAACCAAGGATCCCATGCATCAGAGGTGAATCCAAAGTATAAAATAGGAGTTATAAATTTATAGGTTAACATTAATAAATGGATTTGTAAAGTATTAATAGATTCTCATAGTGCCAACCACTTTCAAAACACGAATTTGAATATGAATTTGTGCTAATACATTTTTGATATTACAGTGTTACTATATAGACATTGAAAATCACGCTGATCGAGTTTTCATACAGTTTGAATCCATCATAGGTAGAAATAATTTAAATCGGCATCATACATATTATTTTACAAGCAGAATATGAAACGTTGTTGTTCCAATTTGTAGTTTGAGGAGTTAGTTAGATATCCGAACAGTAATATCTTCGTAAATTTCAACATCGTAATTCTGTCGCTCTCTCCTGATAGCTTTTGAATTTTCTTTGAACCCTACAATATACAGCGTGTAACATAAATGTATGGTCAAAAGTGACGAGGCGATTGCGGACATCCAAATAAGTAAAAATGTTCCTATAAACATTGGTCAGATGCCGCTTCGTTTCCTATATACAGAGTGTTCAAATGTCGACTCCCTCCAATGGCTCACTATGGGAAAATGAATGGAAATGCTTCAGTTTCGTTTGATCATGTTCTCACCGAATGTAATTCGAAATTGTTTTTCCTGAACCATACTCTGGTGAGCTGTGAGGCAGCTTCAATTGTCACTCTCCGTCGAACGTTCAGTGCTGACTTCAATTGAAATTCACGCAAAAAATATCTTTATTCCTTAGCTCCCCATTTGTCCTCACGACGTTGAGTGGGCACCATAGTGCCAACACCATCTGAGGAACACGAACATTCACCCATCTTTCCTGTGACCAGACCCAACACTGCTTGACTTCGCTGATGTAATGAAGAGTGGTATTCTAGGCCGCTGGACAGAAACACTGTTGTGGTTTGTGCTTAATAAGAGCAAGTAACCCAATGAATTATAGAAGTGTTACGTAATAATAATATTTAACCTAAATAAATAAAAAAAATAGATAAATGTGTAGCACTTAAATAAAAAGTACTATTTTTTGTTTATGCATCACCTTTTAATGCATTTTCCCTTTGTAGGACTGTCCAACATGGCGCCCAAGGTCTGTCTCCCCCCTACAGTTTTGACCTGAAATTAAAAAAAAAAAGAATTTCAACTCTCTCATTTTATTTACTTTTCAATTTTAAACTGTAAAACATTTACATTAGTTTTTTGTTATTACAGAATATAATAATTAAGGAGACAGAATATTTTAACAACATGAGAATAAAGTAAACGAAGATGCTATTTGTATTTCTTGTTGTGTTCCAGTTAAAAGAATAATATTTCGTGATCATCTTCTCCGCAGCTTAATTTAAGGTTGTAAAAAAATCTTTTTAACGAAGGTGATAAAAATCAGGCCAATATTAAATGCTTGGTCGCTTCTCTGTTACTTTTTAAAACTGGTTTCTTTTCTAACAGCACAATTCTTTCGCTTTTTTTGTTTTTCTCTGTTCTTTTCCGAATCACTTCAAGGCATAGAACTATCTTATATGGCTTCGTTCTTCTTAAAATAATTGTTAACCATAATAAATACATCTATTCTCTTTATATTTTCAGGCATCATTGATTCTTTTTCTGTTGTTTTTCTCTCTCCATTTATTTTCTGTATATCTGCCTATGTATCTACACATAACAAAGATCGTATCTATTCCACCAATATACATAAGTATAACAAACAACAAAAAGATTTTGACTAAGCTTTTATTGCTTTTCCTGCTGGAATAAAGTAAAATTGATTTCCCTTTCAGTTGAAACGTTTGTCATGTTTTCCTATCGAATGTACAGGGTGTATCCAAAGAACTTTACAATTTTGAAAACTCATATTTTTTTATTTAGTTTACAGACATGGTTTGGGTGTCATTTTGTAGCAAAATACATTGTTTTATTTATTTATTTATTTATTTTTTACCTTATACCTAAAGAGGTTCAATGTGGCTTCCATTGGTGATGCTCACTTGCTCTACAACGTTTTCAGACGTACGGGGACGACCTGAAGATTCGTTGTGTCTAACCGAATACTTATGCCACTGATAAATAGTAAGCCTACTGGGAAAATCTTTACCATACTTGGTAGGAAAATTACGTTGCACAGTTGTTGCAGACTTCGATTCTTCAAACCAAAACACACAGCTAGCACGCTCGGGATCAGTAAAAGCAGCCATCTTTGCTACAACTGCCACTAGCGCTTGCAGTGGCTTGTTTCTGAACTAGTGTACTACGTGAGTCAAAATTTGATTTATTTTGCTACAAAATGACACAGAAACCAGCTCTGTAAGATAAATAACTAAATCAATATGTGTTCTCAAAGTTGTAAAGTCCTTTTTGATACACTCTGCATATACAGTGGACTGTTTCTAATTCGTAGTTTAAGGGAACCAGGGCCGTACGGAGGAATTTATTTCGGGAGAGGTCCAAAACTTTTCGGGGGGCTCCAAACACAATTTCAGGCTAAATTATATTAAAAATTGTAAAATTGCACTTAAATTTAGACTACATTTACAAAAAAAAAAAGTCCGGATTGCGATGTCGGGGGGTTCCGGACCCCCAGGACCAACCCCCTGCGTACATCCCTGAAGGGGACATACACATAAAAAGGAAAAAAGAAAGAAACGAAGAAGAAAAAGAAAAGAAAATCGAATTATCCAAAATTCGAAATAACCAAAACAAAAATGCATCTCTAAATACCTAAAAATAAAGTTAATAAAACTACTGTACGTGGAAAAAATTATATTCAGTAGAATTTACCTTTAAGGCAGCACATTATTTGCATGATCCGATTCCCTTACGATTTTGGTAATTGGTTTCAATACAAATTTCAAGGGAAATAAACTTTTCTTCGAATTTTCGAAGTTCGAATTAACGACAGTCCTCTGTATATATTTATTTATTTAAAAATAAAGAATATAATTTAACTAAAAGTTTATCTGGTCTTGAATGTAACTCTTCACCAAACAGAGCACTTGTATCAATATGTAAATTCGAGTCTAAACTTTTACAATTTGATAAATTTGATATAGAAGGTCGTGATTCGATCTTGTAATATGCACCACAGGAACAGGGATATTAATTCGTACCATAGACCTTGACAATTACTCGGATGGGGTGCAATGGTGGTGCTAAGGATAAGAACCCCAAGCAGGAAAAATCTTACGAAACAAACTGCTCTTGCACAAAACGTTTCAGTCCTTTTCTCCAACATATTAATATCTTTAAAAATGATTTAATAATCTGTTATAAGAATACTATAAAAATATTAATCGTTCATTGATTGATTCACTCACTCACTCAGCGCCCACGCCGAACAACCAGGATAGAAACGTAAAGTTTGGGCAGAATACTCCTTTTGCCACGGAAGCAAGTGCTATAAAAGGATCTTTAAAAATGTGTATCTTCTTATCTCCTCTACCTTAGGATGGTGGGCAACTTGGAAATTTTAAAACTTTTCTCTCCCTTGGGAGAGCTGTTTTATACTTTAATAAGGTCTCTTCTTCGTAACTGCATCTAGATATTCTATCCTTGGCCTTCCTCTTCCTGGTTTTCCTTCTACCTTTCCCTCTATCAATACGGTGATCCGAGCGGAGGGCCGAATAAGATGGCCTAGCTTGCTTTTTCTTCTTTCTCCTATTATCTTCATTATATATCGTCCTTCATTCGCTTCCTTTAGTACGTTTTCATTCCTTTTCATTTCGGTTCATGATATGCGCAGCATTCTCTGCCAACATTACATTTCAAATGTTTCCAGCTTGGTTATTTCAACTTTTCTCAATGTCCATATCTCTGATCCATAAAGCGCCACGCTTTATACTAGAGTCTTAATAAATCGTTTTAGAACGTCCAACGAAACAGTTCTTGATGTTAGCAGTCCTCTTCTCTGATGGAATGCTTATTTGGCCTACGCTATTTCTGAACTTACGTCTTCTTATGCGTATAATATATCATAACGAAGGGAATGAAGGGGATAAAGCATTTTTTTTTTTTTTTTTTTTTGTTTGTCTGGAGAATATAGTGTCTTACGAATTCCTGAAGTTAGAGAAATGAAACTCGACGCATAAACTTCTCATCGAAAATGAACGATACGTCTTTCCCCGTTTTTCGAAATTCCCTAATGGGGAAAAAGAGACAGTTGTAATTTTTGATTTGATTTCTTTTAAAGACGATATCTGTGGAGGAATTGTTGAAATTGGAGGTGGTATTGCAGCATTTTCTTTTTTAAATTCCGCTACTAAAGGGAGGAAAGGGGAAGATTTATGTTATATTCTGTTTTCCAATTTTATATTCGTAAAATACTCAATGTAAGAGTTTAATTAAATTCGAGGCATGATTTTTTCAGTATATCAACTCTTTATTAAAAACAAGTAAACTTTAGTCCAGAGTTTTTCTTCTTTAAATTCTGCTTCTAAGATGGGGAAAATGGGAGGAATTAATTTCCTATTTTATTTCAGAAATATTTTCCAGTACCTATAAGGGTCTTTAATGTGAAAAATTGACAAACAATATTTAAAAAAAAAATAATAATAATTGAGTAAAAATCTACTAAATTTAATTTCACAATAATATTCGGTAATTTGTTGCACATTGTCAAAACTCTTAGCAGATTATTGTTTTTCAGATTTTTTTCAAATAAAATACACCGTGTCCATCCATTTTTGAAAGTAAACAACGTTGTTCATATAAAGATACGAAAATTCATGGTCTTGTTGACATCGAGACAAATTTATTGAGAGGAAAGTTGCTTGGCAATAAATAGATAACTAATGAACAGACAACTAACATCACGCTTACTGTTTTCATTCACGTGAACCAGTCGAATAGTATGAGAAACATGCATTACTCTAAAATGCAGAAGAGAAACTGTTAACTAAGAGTTGAAGCACACGTTCAAGTGATTGCTTTGCGAAAAATCGTTCAGTGAGCAGTTAGATGGAGCAGCGCGTCGGACTCTTAAAATATAATAATCAGAAAGTGGCGTAAATATTACACGGAAAAGCACTGATCATCTAAAAATAACACCTTCTCTTAAGGACAAGTTCAGTGAGGAAGTAAGTAAACGGAATAGACATTAACCGCTCCTTAAGAACCGAAAGAGCTATGGAAGAGCAATTTCCAATCAGCATCAAATAGGACGGTGGCCCAGCGCCTTCAAATCTGTTGTCTTGGGGATAGGATTGCAGTAACGAAACCATTCCTTCAAGCATGAAACTTTACAAAACAATGCTCCTGGGCCAAAATAATATCAATAATAATAGTAAAGGAAGACTGCATCCTGGACCGACGAATCGAAATTCCAACTTTTGGCCTCCCAATGCTAGAAGTTTATGTATAGATATCCCGAAGATGCTTTCATTCCAACCGTGTAATACTTACCGGTACAGTAAGGCGCAGAGAAAGTAGCGTCAGTGTTTCGGGATGCGCTACAGACTACCAAGTTGGCCATTTAATTCAAATTAATGGAATAATGGACGAAAATGTGTTTCATAACGTTTAAGTGAGCATGGAATTCCATTAAGAACGCAGATTTGGGGCAGTAACTTCAGAAGCAGATCTAGAAGGTAAAAACTGAGAGGGGGGGGGGTGAGCAGCCAGAACCCAGACTATGATAGGTATATCAAGTAAACTTTCAAAAAAATATAAATAATAATTTAAATTGTTTGTCACTCAAACGCTGGGGGCCTAGGCCCCCCTAGCTCCGGGATAAATCCGACACTAAGTAACTTTGGTATCGTAATTATCCGGATTACCATACCAAACATTCTTCTAAGCTATCCAGTAATTATCTGCAAAGCAAAGATGTTTACATCACAAACAAGTGGAATAGTCGCCACAGTCACCGAATTTGGTACAATCAAGCTTTTAAGATGAACTTGACAGAGCAGTCCGTAAATAGATGCCAACGAATACTGAAGATCTTTGGGAGGCTCTTCAGAGCTGCTGGAATTGCATACCCTTAAATTTGTGAAGCTCTTCTGAAGTGTAAAGATCGATATTTCACTGAACGCAAACATAAGCCTACTCAACGAATTTGTCTCAGTGGAAACAGGACCATATTTTTAATTCCTTTATTTGAGCAATGATGTTTATTTTACAGTTTAAGCCCAGCAAACTGAGCTTTGAATGGGTATATATATGTATATATGTATATATATGTATGTATATATATGTATGTATATATATGTATGCAGTGGCGGATCCAGGATATGATCAAGGGAGGGGCTAAACTATAATTTGACGCTTTATCCAGTGTGAAGCAGGATTGAAGCCCATTTTATCCAGTGTATACCTGAGCGCCAAGGGGGGGGGGGCTATAGCCCCTATAGCCCTCCCCTTGGATCCGCCACTGTATGTATATATATATATATATATTGAAAATTCTAAAAAATCTATAACTCAAACTTTTCAGACTTTTGACAACTCTGGGATTTTGATTTTATCGCTCCTCGTTTGATTTTATCGCACAAGAGCTTTTGGTGAACAGTTGGTGGTGTTTGCATCGAAGTTGAGTTTAGTATGGAATGCCAAAATGTGCTTGGATCGGGAATCGAATTGGTCGTTCCGTATATACGTTCTCGGCATATGTTTCAAATTCCCATCACTCTGATAACTAAGAAGCCTAGGTGGATGGTTATACACAACAGAATTTCTTCCACGTGCTTTTAAATGCCAGGGTTAAAAATTAAAACCGATTCTTTTTATATACGAAAGAAAAATAAATCTGGAGAAGTTCTCTATCTCTAAATTTAGTTCCAGCGACAAGTGTTTGATATTTATCTTTTTACTCTGTTACCATTCCTTCCCCTTGCTTTATTCTCTTCCCTTGGAATGTATTTTTTTTTGTTCTCGTTTCATCATGTACAACTTTTTTTCTTCTGTTCTTAAAACGAAACTAGAAAAGTGGTTATAAATTTTCTTGTAAATCCCAAACACAGATTTTAAGTGACAGGGTTACTTTCAGGGTCTGATGAAATGGAAATGCATTTCCTTTTCCGGTGAGTTTATATACATTTTGTTTACATGTATTCCCCCCCCCCCTCACCTTCGTGTAAACTTAGATTTCCCTCACAGGCATGTGTTTACATAGTTCAATTCAATATTCATCACGTTCCTCTTTTTTATACGTCTTCGTATATCGTCAGTTATAAAGATTGTTCTCTGTTATTTCTCTCTCCAAACAAATAGAGTTATTTATATTACTAAAACATTGTTAACCTCATGATCTTTATATTATAGCTTTGGTTTTTAATTCGTTTACTTTCTCTCTGTCATAATTTCTCTCTTTCTCTCTTTTTTTTTTTTTTGTAAAAAAATCTAGAATTTAATATGGGGTTTAGTCTCTCTCTCTCTCTTTTTTTTTTTTGTATACTAGAGATGCCCATAAGCAGGGATGGTGGAATCTTGCAAAGTTCGTCATTCAAATTATACGCGGGGTTTTAGAAAAAAGAAAAGAAACATTTGAAATTTGGGAAAAAATAAATTGATTAACCAGACTTACCAACCATACGATAATTTAAGCCTTAATGCTATATTCTAGCGCTTGTCAAAGTGTATTCAGCGGAACTCAGGGATTCCGAAAAGAGTTTTTTTTTTAGGGGTTCCATATAAACCGATACTCTTTGAAAAAATTGAAAATGACAAAAGCTCCTTTCCGACACTTCTTTCGAACCATAACGAAAAAGGTTTCAAAATTTGAAAAAAAAAAATCTTCTGGGAGGGCTTTCCTCCTTTTTCGAGTGGGGAATTTCAACTTTTTGGACTTTTTTCGGTGTTCAAACCAATATAAAGGAAGAGAATATATATGGCGAAATAAATGATGTGGGCAGTGCCTTCCCCAAAAAAACGTCTGGAAGAAACACTGTTTGCAGGTTCTTATTCTGTTCTGATTTGTCGATCCCAGTATTTTATTATTATTATTATTATTATTATTATTATTATTATTATTATTATTATTATTATTATTATTATTATTATTATTATTATTATTATTATTATTATTAGTAGTAGTAGTAGTAGTAGTAGTAGTAGTAGTAGTAGTAGTAGTAGTAGTAGTAGTAGTGTAGTAGTAGTAAAAGAAGTATTTAAAGGTAGCAAATAGAAAAGTAACTTCTTTTGTTACTATCTTCATTTTATAATACATTTCCGTTTCACTAGTCCACCTCATGTTTTTCCAATTCATAAAAAGAAATGCATTTCTTGCCGTTCACCGTTTTAAAAAAAGGATCACGAATATTGCAAAATTTCTTCCGTGGAACCTATAGCACTAAATTTTAGCTTACAATTGGAGTGTTTCAAATTGTTTTCATGGAGTTTATAAATGTTAAAAGCTCCCTCAACTAAATTGCAATTTGTTGTTCAGGAACTGAATATTAAATGCTTTAAAAAAAATGAAAGAGACAACGAAAAATAGGAAGAAGAGTCAGTTGTATCGTATATAGAATGGGTGAGTTGGTGCTGCAACACGCGTTTTCATGTCGTGAAATGAGAATAGCATTAGTATGGCATGTCATGTCTCCTGCAAAACAGTTATTTAAAATTCTCCTCGTGGCGTCTCTCTTTATTAATTAAAAGGCTGCGTGTGTGTATTGTTGGCACAACATGCACTTTATCATTCGCACAAGACGAGTTGCCAGAGAGATAATGCCCGTTTATTACACAGTTCTTTTTTCTCTCTCTTTCCTATTTACCCCACGCGATATCGTGTTTTTATGCAAACAATATGACATTATTACATCATTTGACATCAGGAAGATTACTTAATTCTAATTTCTATTTAAAACTACTCTATATCAACTAAACTTTAATCCTTTTGAATGAAAATTATATTGCTGTGTCACTATTAGAACTGTATTTGTCACTCTTAGAACCAGGGCCGTCATTTCAGACTTCGCTTGAGGGGGGGTCAAGAGTACCACCGACATAAGACGTTCACGTTTTGTACTAGTATATTAGTAGACAATTGATTAAAGTATATGTATTCCTCAAACTTTTGGGGGTGGAAATTGCCCCCTCCTGCCTCGTAAATGACGCCCCTGCTTAGAACTATATATGTATCTGTATTAGAAGTGTGTGTTTGAGCACGTGCGTCTTAGAGGATATTACCATATTGATATTACGAATAAGATAACATGGCCTGGCGTTGAACCAATCACTCAGAACAAAGAAGTGTTCTAGCAACGATAAACTCATCTGTAAAATAAATAAATAAATAAATAAAAACTACAGCGAGCGTTCGTTCAGTTTTTTACAGTTATTAGGAACACAAGTAAGGAAAATACCAACTCAACAATGATAATATCTTCCTATTTTTTCTCAAAAATTTACTCTAGCACTTTCGCTGAAGGCAAGAATGAGGTACTCCAGAAAACTTAAGTATATTTTTTTTAAAAAATCTCAAATTTTCATAAAGAAAATTTTCATTATTATTATTATTATTATTATTATTATTATTATTATTATTATTATTATTATTATTATTATTATTATTATTATTATTATTTCTTGTATCAATTTATCGAGAGTGACTGTCCACCAGGAAGCACAATTCTCTGCATCGGAGATTTTAATATTGCAGAAATTACAAATTCTCGTTTTGATCTTATGTCCTCAACAACCAAGTGTAAAGATGTGTATAACTTTATGTCCTTATACAATTTATCATCATTCAACGACATACAAAACACAAATGGCCGCACATTAGACCTAGTACTTTCTAATATCAAAGATGTAGTTGTTTCTAAAGAGTATCCACTTGTTCGAGAGGATAGACATCACCCAGCAATTCTAGTGTCTTTAACGCTTAATCATATTACTAAATTAAAGCAAGTTCCTAAAGTAACTGGTTTCAACTTTAAAAGGGCTGATTTCACAAAATTATATATAGAATTGTCAAACTTATCTTGGGATTGCCTTTCTCAAAATGATGATGTTAATTGTACTGTTTCAAAATTCTACGAAATGATTTATAACGTATTCAGCCGATGCGTCCCTGCTAAAAAGCACGTCAATGCCAGTTATCCGTGCTGGTTTACCTATGATATATTCAAAAAAATCAAACGGAAATCTTACCATCGTAAAAAGCGGAAAGAGGGGCTAAATAATATTGCATACCATCGTGAACAGTTCCTGGAACTACGAAAAGAAATTAAATCAGAAATTTCGAGAGCGTACAAAGCATTTATTTCACATTCTGAATTTACTGTAGAAAAAGACCCACGGCAGTTCTGGTATTTTGTTAAAAGTAAAACCAAGCATCTTTCGTCAGATTCTCTAACATATAATGGTAACGAGTTAAAACATAACAAAGAAATTTCTCAGAAATTCGCGCATTATTTTCAGTCAGTATATAGTAGTGTACCCGCTAAATACGACACGGATTATCTAATAAATAATTCGGAATGTAGTATATTAGACACCTTTCATATAAAGGAAATAGAATTAGAAGAAATTGAGCAGGCTATTAAAGCGCTGAAACCCAAAACATCTTGTAGTATAGATGACATTCCACCGTATGTGGTGAAGGGCTGTTTAGATATATTCAAGCATCCACTTCACATTATCTTTAATATGTCTATTAAAACCAATATATTTCCGAATAAATGGAAAGAAGGTCACTTTTGCCCTATTCCTAAATCTGGAAACAGGAATGTGATAGAGAACTTCAGACCCGTAGCCATCCTATCTCCCTTTGCAAAAGTTCTTGAAACCATATTATACAACAGAATTTTAAACCATGTAAAGCCTGTCATATCTGAACATCGACACGGATTTTTAAGGAATAAATCCACAACAACCAATCTAGCAATAATAACGGATTACATAGCAAGAGAGTTAGACAAAAGCGGTCAAGTGGACATCATTTATACGGATTTCAGTAAGGCTTTCGACGGAGTTGACCACGACGTGCTACTACAGAAATTGGTATCTTTCAATTTTTCTAAACGATCAATAGAGTACTTCGCTTCCTACTTGTGCAATCGAGAGCAAGCTGTCTCTTACAAGGGATATATTACCACGAAATTTACCACATTATCAGGTGTTCTTCAAGGATCTCATTTAGGTCCGCTATTATTTCTTCTTGTAATTAATTATATTTCAACCTATGTTAAAAACTCTCACTTTCTGTTGTTTGCCGATGATCTCAAATTATTAACTAAAATAACCACAATAAATGACTGCACACAACTCGAGCAGGATTTACGGGGTGTTGGGCAATGGTGTGACAAAAACAAACTTTCATTGAATATCTCTAAATGCAAGTCTTTATCGTTCTGAAGGAAAGAAAATCCCATCAATCATCTGTATATAATTAATGGCATATCTCTGTGTAAACCAAATTCAGTTAAAGATTTACGAGTAATTTTTGATTCAAAATTGACCTTCTCTCATCACATCGATGCAATCTCTAACGCTGCATTCAGAAACCTCGGTTTTATCTATAGAATGGAGAAAGAGTTTAGAAACGAGTCAACATTCATTAAACTTTATAATTTGTACGTAAAGTGCCGATTAGAATATGCGTGCGTTATTTGGACACCGAGTGTAAATAAATACTTACAAGCAATAGAAAACATACAATTTAAATTTCTAAAAATGCTTACGTACAAGAAAACAGCTTTCTATCCCAAACAGATTCCCTACGTGGACTAAGGAGTTTGAATTTCCTAACGTTGACGAATCGACGAAAGCTGTTTGATTTACTATTTTTATATAAAGTATTAAATAATAAAATTGACTGTCCAGAGCTACTCACGAAAATATATCTGAGCGTTCCAACAGGCAGAACAAGACCAGGGAATACTGGTATATTTTTCTGTGAAAGGGCACGAACAAATATTCTCAGTAAATCTCCGCTGTGGAGAATGTGTGACTCCTACAATGAATTAAGTCATAAAACTGATGTATTAGATATATTCAGTATGTCAGAATATGTATTTAGAAACAGGATTATTACCGAGTACCTGGCACTTGAAGTGAATTGATTAATTGTACGGGTAAAAGTATATATGTATATGTATGTATTATACGACACTATAATTAGGCATTAAGCCTGTTGTGTTGTTTTCTAAATAAATAAATAAATAAATAAATAAATCTTTGTTTCCAAAAGTTTTTTTTTTTTTTTTTTTTTTGCTATCATAAAATTCAACAAACGAAATGTCATGCTTGCAGTATTCTTCACTAAATAAACTAACATAAAACAACATGAGGTAAAATAAAAACAAATAAAATAAAACATACAAGTATTCTTCAGCTATTATTTTTTGCTCTGGTTATAACAAAAATTGCAACTAGTTCATGTACTTGTTATGTTAGTATGCACTACAATGCTTGCATACCACGCAGAAACCACGTCATGTTACCTCAAACACTTCAAAGATCGTTTGCCATAAAATGGAGGTTTTGACCGTAAGACAGTCTTCGAAGTGAATTTTGCATTTTTTTTATTTATCTTTTTAAGGTCAGAAAGATAAAAACCTAATGTTCTATGAAAAATCACAGCACATAATGAATGATTGCTTGCTTTGTTTTTCTCTTGTGAATTGATTGCTTGTCTTCTTGTATAAATAAATATTCCTGAACTCTTTTATCATTCTCTGAAGTGCACTCAGCCATCTGTCTTCGCGTGTGTCTCTTTCTGCACGAGTAATGGTGGTCGTTGCACAAATTTGTGTTGTGATATCCTTAAGTGATACAAAAATCGCTCAATGTCATGAAGTCATCACTCTTAACAGTAAAAGGAGAGAAAGTTGGCATCCTTTTGTACGAAGCTATCATTCCACTCATTCAGTGGTATGAAGGGATGAAATTTCTGCACTATTGGCAAATTATTGGATAACTTTAGTTCAGTGAATCTCAGCACACCGGACACACAAAAGAAAGTCTCCACTTAGTAGAACTTTCCTAATACAGATAGACATTCAAAATTTCGGCAATCTACGAATCTGAGGAGTCTTCTTTGTCCAGGCGTAAGACTCATCGGCAGTCCTCTGGGTTAGACATTTTTTATTTTTTTTTTTACGAGCACAGTTTTGACGCTGTTTTACGCTGACATAGTGTTATACCATTCCTTGTAAACATGTTCCCCTTTGATACATCAGGAAATCGAGGAATTTCATTTATTTTGTCCCCGTAAATATGCTTAAACAAAATGGCCCCTCTTTGTCATTCTGTCACATCTTTGTATCGATACATCTTGATGAACTGTTTCTATACAACCACAGGCACACTCACATCAGTTAACTACAATGATCATGTGTCAACGATGATAGATTATTGAGTCATATTTTCAAACATCATCTATTGAGTTAGAAACGAACTAATGTTAATTCTAGATTGGTTTCTATTTTTCTTCCGGTTTGCTTGCGAAGAGATCCTGTTGGATTAGGGTTTAGAATCCATTTAAGCTATATGAAATGGGGACCTACAGCTTAACGCGAGATCCGAACCATATGACCTCCCATCAAGAATTAAACCCTGGTCTCTCGCGTCGAAGGTACGTATACTAAATAGCCTGGATTGAATTCAACAGATCCTGTTGCTTGTTTGTTGAAGTTTAACGTCCATTTTCAGTATCATTCTAAATGAGACGTTGACCTATAGATTAAGTTTTAAACTCAAACAACCGTAAGTCTTTTCCGCCAGGAATCAAATCCGGGACCCCATGCACCAAAGGAAAGCGCGTTATCCACTAGACTACCGGGAAGGGCTAATAAACGGATTCGGCAGGTACCTAAACGATAAGCAAGCTTTTGTCACTCCCGGAATAGCATAGAATTATCAATGGATTTGGTTACGTCGCATATTCGTTGGTATAACTGACTTAAGTTCTGTGGAAATAGAGGTACGAATACCTTTTTCTTCACATATCCTGAAAGAAAGAAAAAAAATCACTAAGAGTTAGGTAAGGTAAGCTTGAGAGCCAGACCACCATGCAGCCAATCCAGCGTTATGGAAGATGCTGCTTGAGGTAATCTTGTATTTGACCGTGCCAATGTGGCGAAGCACCATCTTGTTGTAAATGAAGTCGAATATTTCCTTTTCTGACTGAGGCAACAATCACTCCCAGAGAATGTCGAGGTAGTTGATACCTGTAATAATGGACTCTGCAAAGAAGAAAGATACAAATACATTGTGATGACGCAGAACACGTTCACCTTTCGAAAATTTTATTCACGTTACAGTTTTAATTAGAAATGCGTAGTGTTAAACTTTGTCCTGGAATACGCTATAAGGAAAATCAAAGATAGTAACCAGGACCTAGAGTTGAATGGTGTTCATTAGGTTATGGCATATGCCGATGATGCAAATTTAAGAGGGGATGACAGGAGAACGATAGAAAGAAATGTAGAGGTCTTATTAAACGTTGCAGGGACATGTGTTTAGAAGTAAATACAGAAAAAACTAAATATATGGAAGTTTGTCGGGATCATAATACGACAAATCATGGATGCGTTAAAATATCATATAATACTTTTGATAAAATGGATACTTTCAAATATCTAGGATCAATATTGACGGATGAAAACCATGTTCATGAAGAAATTAAATGTCGACTAAAAAGCAGGAAATTCATGTTTTTATTCAGTTCAAAATCTCTTGTCGTCGCGAGTTCTGTCGAGGAATTTGAAGCTTAAAACATATAAAACGATAATCATGCCTGTTGTTCTGTATGGTTGCGAAATATGGTCGCTTACTCTGAGGGTAGAACATAGACTGAAAGTGTTTGAGAACAAGATCCTGAGATGAATATTCGGACCCAAGATGAACAGGAATGGGGAATGGCGAAAGCTTCATAACGAAGAACTTCATAATTTCTACAGTTTACCAAACATTGTTAGGGTCATCAAGTCTAGGAGGCTCTGGTGGTTAAGAAAGTAGGAACGCTTTCAAAATCTTAACTGAAAGACAAATCAGAAAACGACCATTAGGAAAACCTAGGCGCAGATGGGAGGACAATATTAAGATGGATCTCGCAGAGATATGAATATAAAGTAGGAACTGGATCCAGTTGGCTAAGGATAGAACTCAGTGGAGAGTTTTTGTGAACGCGGCATTGAACCTCCGAGTTCCATAGACCATAGAGTTAGTTAGTTAGTTTAAATGCGGTGTTGACTACGAGACGAGACGAGACCATTTTAAAGATATCTTTCGAAGCGAAACAACTCTAAATCTCGTCTCGCGGTGAACACTAGGTACGTTTGAAGTGAAAACGAAACTAGCTTGCCTGGAATCAAAAGGGAAGCAGAGTGTTGGTTGGAAAATGATTTTTGAGTATCCCCAAAAGATGGAAAAATAATTAAGATAACATCTGAGCAAAATGGATAATAACAATCCTAACTATATCATTTTAGCAGAGGGTAAGATTCACTCGCGAGCTTTTACTTCTGCAGGGATAAACCTTCAAGCTGTTTAAAGTCACAGATGAAATTCGCTACTGAGATGCTGCATAGCATTTTATAAGCTCCAAGTATGTAGGACTAAAAATATCATAATTACGTATGATTCACGGCAATGAAGGAACAACGACAGTAAAACAAAGAAAAAGTTTCCATCTTCATAATTGCATTTTAATTACATATTATAAGTACGCTGTATTAGTTATACAAAAGTGTATATTCTTACATTTTAGATGAAATTTCTTTAATGAGTACTTGAGAACATTTTTAACGGAATACACCTGTCTACCCTACAAAAACAATGTCCCAGGGACAAATGGCTTCGAGCGAGCGCAGGAATCTTAAGAATTGTTGTCTCTTTAGTCACAGGAAAAATCTTTCTTCATCTTTCTTTCCTCGAAAACTAGATTTTAAAGTTAAATGAAAACGCCTAAAAAAATCTCAATAAACACTTCCGGAAAAAGTGGAATAATTTTTTGTTTTGTCTATATATGATTAAAGAAACTAAGGATTAGGCTTATTTTTTTTAAAAAAAAAAGAAAGAAAGAAAGAAAGGAGATAGTATCTTCTTCCAAAGAGACTTTTGAAGCACAGTTAAAGTACATGGATAAAAGAAAGAAAACTTAGCGAGACGTTGCAATAATACCGAGAGACTATTGTTATTGCATGTAATACCGGATCTCCTAAGTACTGAGAAGTACCTACTTGCTAATGTATCTAATATTTGGATTACCTCATTTCCCAAGAACTATTTAAATCTATAGCATATTACTGCAATATGTATTTTTTTCATGCCTCCAAAACTATCTTAAATCAGTTATAACACTTCCTAAAATCCACTTTAAGTTACATTATGGTGCTAGAGCTGGGCTCTTGTGCTGAAATGCCTATTTTAACATTGCTTTAATTGGCACTCTTATTACAGTAATTGTTAGCGTGTGCCTTTGGTGCATGTGATGTCAAATTTTTCGATTCGCGGTAGTAGAATATTGAACACATTACGGTGATTCGAATCATTCTTAAATTCTTAGTCCATGTCGCGTATAGCCTCGGTGCTAATATGAGACACTAACAAAGATAAGCTATAGATCCACGTCTCTTATTTAACAAACGAAGATACATACAAACAAACTTAAGCTATAGATTCAAGACTCATATACCCTCGTGCTGAAAACGAACGATAAACTAAAAAAATAGCATATTGGCTATATATTTATATATATATATATATATATATATATATATATATATATATATATATATATATATATATATATATATATATATATATATATATATATATATGGTCATATTTGTTATTGTAACTTAAGTCTCAAACTTTATAGATAAATTGCTCACAATAATTTTTAAAATGTCAGAGATGTGGCACTGAAATTTTGAATGTAGTGAACATGCCAAATTCACCCTCTTGTTACAGCTCAGGAAGTCAAGCGGCCTAGCAAACCAAACAGCCTTTTGAGTAGAATGATATGTGGGTAGTACATGTCCTCTCATTGTCATTATTTCTCGATTTCTAGACCTGATTTCTTTACCTTTTCCAATTTTAAAATAGCTCCAATTAAAATGTTGTATGCCATTAAGTATACATAGTTTGCACTGCCATCTTGGTAATGTCATAGTGAAAAGAATGGTTTAGTATGAGTTTCACCTCAACGGATGACGTACCGTATTATTGAGCCTCTTATTATTGACGAATGATATTTTTACCGCCTAAAAATTAGTTTTTTTTTGTAATTTTTAAAAAACTATGTGAATAAGGATGTATCTTCATGCATGTGATTTTGTTGAACTCAATGATTTCTATTGAATCATATTTACTATGTAGAAACAAGTCTCATCTTTGGAGAAAATACATCCCCTTATAACTAAGTATTATTGTAGAAGTACAGAAACGGATGGACATGTGCGGGCCGTGGTGGCTCAATGATAGAGCGTTCACCTTCGATGCATGGGATCCCTGGTTCGATCCTAGTGGGATTTGTGGTAGACAAACACCGTGTGTGGGGGATTTCTCGAGTTTTTTTCCATTTCCTCTCATTTTCTTCATTCCACTATTTCTCATAATCATCATCACCGTTTCCTTTAGCCTACCGGCATAATTGTGGGTCGTAAAATTAAAAAAAAAAATGGTGTGCAGCAGCAACAAACCATCCCAAGACCAATGTTACCCACGAGACAAAAAATAAGGTGTTCTCATCTCGTCTCGTAAATTTTGTAATAAGTCTCGTCTCATTTTCCAAATTTATGTACAAAATCTATACCTGATATCACCAGAAGATCTTAATTTCAATCAATTTCAAAATCTTAATTGATTTTAATTTTCTTAATCATATAACAATATTTTAAACCGAATTTATTTTTTGGAAAAGACTTGGTTGAACTAATGTTGCCTTAGGAGACTCATGAAATTTCTCTTCTCGTCTCGACTTTAAAAAGGTACTTTTCATCCTGACTCCAGTCTCATTTTTGAGACGAGACAAAAGATTTCTCACATCTCGTGAACAATACTATTTTAAACTGGGAGAAGTTAAACTTCAGTCTCTCCCAGATGAGAGTCAGAGCCAGGTTCTTCTTCCACACAAAGAAAGCTCACTTTTGGCAATAAATTCCCATTTATGGGTAAATCAATCAAAACATTTTAATTAGTTCATTATGATATAACGATTATTGCAGTATAAAGACACTTTATGTGACAGATTTTTAAAAATAAGACTTACAAGATTTAGATTTTTTTAATTTACGTGTTGTATCGGACAGACGCCAACAAGCAACTATTTTGAGCGACTTTACTTCTTGCTTATTGTTCATATACATAACGTGCATTTGTTATACCCTTCAAAACGTCATAGCATGCTATTAAAACGGAATGTTGGAAATCGCCCAAGGGAATATTATAAAAAGAAAGCAGAAGAAGAAACAGATTAAAAAATGGAACGCTGGAGAATGATATAAATATAAGAATTTGTGCTGTGATGCACACAGAATCGAGAAAGGAACAAAGAACTTTTTTGTTACGTTAAAAAAAATTAATAGGTATAAAAAATGTTATATTTCTGGCTCTATATAGATGGATATGAGTCCACGTGTTGGAAGATTTGTTGCTCATTGTTGAAGTTTAGCGTCCCTTTTCAGTACCGAGGCTATTAGCAGCAGCGGATCTAGCTCGGGGACGGGGAGGCCCAGGCTTCCCAGTTTTCTGAATGTCAAAAATAATTGAAGCTATTATTTCTATATTTTTGAAAGTTTATGGTAAATTCATGATATAACTATTATGGTCTTGATTCTGGTTAGTCCCTCAGTTTTTACCTTCTGGATCCACCACTAGCTATTAGTGTTGCCAACGAGACGAGAAGTATCTTTTTTTTTAAAATTTGAAACGAGACGAGAAACATGACAAGTCTCGTCTCATTTTCGAGATGAAAATCGAGATAAGCTAATAAATTTGAAGACTCTCGTGAGCAACATTATTTACCCACATCTTAGATCGCAAACATTATTTTAGTATTACATGCTTTACAGTTTTTTAAAAAGAAATATAAATTGATAAAGTGATTGTACGAATACAATGAAGAGTATTTATCAACGTTTAAAAACATGCAAGTCATTACACAATGAATTCCAATAAATATGCTTTAAATGTTGTTATATCACACTCCTAGTGGACCTACCCTAGTAGATAGGTACTACCACATCACCGGGCTTAATCCTGTGTTGCTTCGCAAGGCAGAAATAAAATCTAAGATTGAATGCAAAAAATAAATAAATAAATAAATAAATAAATAAAATAAAATCTGAAGCATAAACAATAAAATATTTGAAGTTAATATCTGAACAATAAAATAATTTGAACTTTGAAGTCTGAATCTAACATGTTTGTGAGTCTGTCTGCCTATCTGTGTGCAACCTGGGAACCAGACGAGTGAACTGAGAGTTACCAAATTATGGTCACGCGTAGCTTAGTCCAGGACCCAGACCAAGACGAAGCGTTTCTTTCTTTTTTAAAAAAAAATCGAACCAGGGGTGTCTCAGTGGGAGCGTTTACCGGGACATGTAGAAATAGTAGAAAATGACCGATATTAGTGTCGAATTCATAGTTTTCGCTGAGATCAATGATGAAACTCCCATCGCATTAACTTCCAAATTCAACTTATTTGGCTGTGGACCGGGGATCACCGGGGGGAAGGGGGATACCGAGACATGTAAAAATAATACAAAATGACCGATATTAGTGTCAAATCCATAGTTTTCGCGGTCGCTAAGATCAATGGTGACACTTCCATTAGCGATGACTTTCAAATTCAGCTACCATTGTATTCGGGCCGGGGGTCACCTGTGAGGAGGAGTTACCGAGACATATAAAAATAATCCAAAATTATCGATATTAGTTTCAAGTCTATAGTTTTCATGGTCGCTGAGATGAATGGTATTACTCTCACAGGCGTTGACTTCCAAATAAGCCCCCATCGGCTGTCGGCCAGAGGCGTTTTTTAAAATTCGAGAGGGGGTCTCATGGGGCGTTTACTGGAATATGAAAAAAATGTAGAAAATGACCGATATTTTTTCTTTCGTTCTTCAGTTTGTTTATGTAGATATTTTATCTGATCCATGCGAAGACTGGGTATTTCAGCTACAAGAAAGCTCACTTTTGGTAATAAATTTATGACGAGACGATAAACATGATCATTCTCGTCTCATTTTCGAAATGAGAATCAACACGTCAATAAATTTGAAGAGTTTCGTGAACAACATTAGTTTACTCAAGTCTTACAAGGGAATATCTTATATTGATAGTAGCATTGCCCAATCAAACAATGCTCAGTCGATAGAGCAGTGATGAAAAATGAGAAATCCAAAGTTTTACGGGCCGACACCCAGAAACACAGGAGATACAAAGGAAAGAAAAATCTAGAATCATGTGAAGATAGCAATACAAAAGATACAGTGATACAGAAAGAACTTCAAAATGATTAAAGTAATCAAAATGACATTTACACAACAGTATAGTAAGCAAACATCATACCTTACCCACAGACGCGCTCAGTAACATAATATGTAATGCAGTGTTGCCAACTGAGCACAAAATGAAGTTTTGTTAAATGGCACGGAACACAAATTATAACATCTAGAAAATCTAATTAGGAGTAGAACCATACCTGTGAAGTCTTGATGTACAATGTTGCCAACGTTTGAGGATAGGCTTATATGAATTACTATATGAATCTTGGATGTAGAAGAGTATGTACAGTATACGATTCGAACTAGCTGAAACCAAAATATGAGAGCACAAACAAGAACATGATCACTAAAGTACTAAAATAACGGAAGAAAAACACTTATGAAGCATTGTTGCCAAAGGGAAATGTCAGAATAGTACCAAAACGCAGCACATAAGCAAAACTGATCCATGCTCTTGGATGACCAAGTGTTCCGCAGACGCGCTCGGAGCGCTTTATCAACAGCAACACTGACAAACTGACTTCCAATAATGTGTGAGGTGCTACAATATTCAGAGCATCAGAAACGTGAGCCTGCTAATCAATTGTCAATCCAAGAACATGGATCGTTTCAGTTTTGTGTGTTGTATTTGATACTATTTTGATTTTTCACTTGGGCAAAACTGCTTCGACACTGTGCTTCGTCCCCTATTTTCGTACTTCAGTGATTATATTCTTGTTTGTGGTCTCATATTTTGGTTTTAACTAGTTCGAATCGTGTACTGTATGTACTCTTCTACATCCAAGATTTATATAGGAATTCATATAAGCCTATCCTCAAACGTCGGCAACATTGTACATCAAGACTTCACAGGTATGCTTCTATTCCTAACTAGATTTTCTAGATGTTAAAATGTGTGTTCCGTGCCATTTAACAAAACTTCATTTTGTGCTCAGTTGGCAACATTGCATTACAAATTATGTTACTGAGCACGTCTGTGGGTAAGGTACAATGTTTGCTTACTATACTGTTGTGTAAATGTCATTTTGATTAATTTAATCTTTCTGTATTACTGTATCTTTTACATTGCTATCTTCACATGATTCTAGATTCTTCTTTCCTTTGCATCTCCTGTGTTTCTGGGTGTCGGCCCATAAAACTTTGGATTTCTCACTCTTGTTCACTGCTCTATCGACTGCGCGTTGTTTGATTGGGCAATGCTACTATCAATATAAGATGTTCCCTTGTTAGATCTTTGTTTTCTACGCAAGACGGAAATAAAATCTAGGGTTAAATACAAGAATTAAAATCTGAAACTTAAACAATAAAATATTTGAAGTTAATATATTAACAATAAAATAATTTGAAGTTAAAGTCTGAATTTGTGAATAAGATAATAATGCCCATTTCGTAGCAAATAAGAAATGTTCTCAACCCAAAATTAAATGTTTGAAAGTTCTGTTAAAATCATAAAGTTCCAAAAAATAAAATTATCGATGGCAAATGCGATAATTGGCGATAATTGAATGTCACCTATATAAACAGATCTTTTTCATTAAGCGTTGAGGTTGTCTTAGAACAGATAAATGCTTTGCCCTTGTTCCTCTGTATCAGTCTCAAAGAAAGCTGTATCGTAAACAAATGTGTAAACTTAACCTTCTTCTTGAAATGCTTACACTTTGGCCTTCACGCAAGCTGTTTCTGCAAAGTCTGCAAAAATTAACTTACTTAGTCGTCCGCTTGCAACTGAACAATACAAAACGTTGAAAAGTTTTTTTCCAATCACTTTACAAAAATCAAAAACAATCACTCACAATACTATATAATAATGAATGTGATTATGTACTGATGGTTTGGGGATCGATTATCACTATGCGTATGTAAGAATCGTATTTCAATACTGCATAAACACTAAAAATCACTTGAAAAATGGATAAAATTAACACGAAACACACAACACTAAAATACTAATTTGAATGTGTAGTTAGTATCATTGCTAGTAAGTAGTGATATTGGATTATCTGCTCAAAAGTAGGAGAGGTAATAGAACAATAGATTGCCGACAATCAGCCTTTGTAAACGTAGCAGATGCTTCTTTTGGAGGTGTCACGTATTTTTATCATTGTGTCATTAAAAGAAAGAAGAAAGTGTCACTGAAACGTAACATATGGATGTTGCACAATACTTTAAATGTTGGAAGGCAGAGAGACACGTCAAATAAATTTTAGAAACATGAGAAACATGAAAGAAAAAGGATAGAATTTAAAATTGAGAAGGTTCTTGTAAGTGTCACGTAATTCCATCATTCTGTCAATTAAGGAAGTAAGAAAGTACGAGTTGAAAGTGAGATATGGGTGTTTGAAAATAGTGTAACAGCAGGACGTGAGAAAGTCATGTAACCTAAGAATGGTATGGGTAGGGAGAGAATTCTTTGATGTGTACTAAAGAAAGAAAGAAACATATACACAGGTGTACTGTAATTTTGGGTGGTCTAGTTTTTTTTTTTTTTTTTGGAGTTGGAGGGGGATGTACTGTGCTCTGGACATTGGTTAATTGAGGGACTGTGATTTCTAATGCATGGAAACTGAAAAAGAAAGAAATAGGAGACACCTGCTTGTATGTGTGTGTTCCAGGGTTTTTGGAGGTGGGGAGCGAACTGTACTGTGCTCTGGATATTGCTTAATTGACAGTGTAACATGCACCCTATGGAGAAAGAGCAATGAGTATACTGAAGGAAAGAGAATGTAAGAAATACCTTGAAAATGTTACATTGCCTCATAGTGAGAGACAGGGCATACAAGATTGCATAGGGAAAGTGTAGTGTCCTTTTGACCAAAGGACCAGTTTAAATTAACGTGGGAATAGTTAAGAACCTTAGCATGTAGAAAATTGCTACAATAGAAAGCGAAACTTTTTTTGTGTGTGGATGAGAAAATGTCATGTTGGTTGCGACACACGTGTATGTCTAACTCTTTTTAGAAAAGAAAGAAAGAAAAAAAGATCTTTTAAGTTGTTAGGATGTAGAAAGTTATTTGAGAAAATGTATGTGACATTTATTGTTGACGGATGGGACCCCCAGTAATTTCGACTTGAACGTAGCTCTTTTTAGAAAAGAAAAAAAAAAAGATTTTTCTGACTTAGACAGAAAAAATGTTCCATTTAGCATGCCCTGTTAGAATGAAAAAAGAAAGAAAGAAAAAAGTCCTTTTTCTGGAAAAGATTTTTGTTAACTTTAAAGAATAGCTTTGTACTTGTTTTTGTGAAAAAACGGAAGTGTGTGTGTGTGTGAACGCTGGAACCACCCAGGTTAACGAATATATATAACGAAGTTTGAAATGAGAGCAGATTATATAGTGTGCTTTTGGCGTTGTGGAAACTTGCCTTGTGTATTTTTTCTGTGAGTGTGTTGTTTGGAGAATAATTTTGGAATTACCGGAAGGAAAAAAAGTAAGTTAAAATTTACCATTTATATAAATAAATATTGAACTTTGATTTTAAATGTATTTACATGCATTAAAATGACTTGTGTTGGCTTTTATTTATTGAACAAATGTGAGATAGAACCGTTGTTATGAGACTTATTTGTGAAGATTGAAATACGGAAACCAGAAATGTTGTGTATTTTGTGGATATTTAAAACACCAAGAAGCCCAATAGTGAACGGATAGGTTACCTACCATAAGACAGCGAGAGAGAGAGAAATAATATGGGAAGCATGCATATACGCTGAATGCATGCTATGAAGCGAGGGCGGGAGGGGGTGTTTCTAGTTTGAAGGAAACAGCAATAGAGACGCGAAGGGTGTTTTACGGAAAGAGTGTATGCGATAAAGAGAGAGAGAAAGAGAATGTTTGCAAGGTTGGATAATTGAGTTTGGTGCGTAAGAGGAGAGGAGAGGGTGGGAGGATTTTGGTGCTTGTACTTTGACGAAAAGAGCAATAGTGTGCGTGAGAGAGAGAGAGAGCAAGCTTGGATAAATGCGTTGGGTGCGTAAGAGGAGAGGAGACGTGCGGGGGAAATTTTGTTTGTTGTTTGACTTGAAGAGTAAGAGCAATATAGACACGAGCAAAAAGATAGGGAGAGAGAGAGAGGTAGAGCGAAGCATGCATACGTGTGCTGCTGAGCGGAAGACAGGGGGAAGGCGCGGGTTAACCTGCTTCAGGCCTTTTTTTATTCTTACTTGAATGCAATGGAATTTACGGTCTTTTAAAAGGAGGGGAAAAAGCGTGATCTTGAACACAGAAACTGCAAGTTTGTGTAAGCCAAGAGAAAACAAATACATGAACGAAAATGAATAATTTATCTGTTGATATCAGTGGCGTATATGCGCGCTGTTTATTAAGATTCTGAGTGACTATTTTTTTTCTTTAAAAATATGTATGGGAAACTGTATAGTGTATGGGAAACTACATGTAAAGTATAGAAATGTTAAAATGTTAATACTTACCTAGGATAAACTGTTTTGTTTGATGTTTGAAGCACATACGAAGCACTAATATATGCCGGGAAAAAAAAAGACGGGAAACGAGAAAAAGATTTTATCGGTAAACGTATAAGGCATTCCCGGTTGTTTAAATAAGACGAGACCCATACGATGTGATGCTAACCGCACAAAAGCATGAATGGTACTGACACGTGTTGGTATATAGGTGGCGTTGATGCATAAAGACTAAGATTTTTTTCCGTATAATAACTTTAAATGGGCATAGCTCCTAAACGATTGATTGTACGATAAAATGGACTACAGAAATCGATTTGTCAGGTCGAAATTTATATAAAAAGACACCTTACATGATAAAATTGAACAATTTTTTGTGGGGGGCCAACAGTGGTGGCTGGGTATGTAGGGCTCTAACATTACATTTTTTGCTTTTGACGGCCAACTATTGGTTGTAGAAACAAAAGAAAGGTATTTTTTTGAATGTTAGGACCTAACGAACACTAGTATACAGATTAAAACAATGTAACTTGAAAATAATTTTAAATGTGCGTGGCTCCTAAACGGTTCATCGTAGGTGAAAATGGACACCAGAAATCGATTTATCAGGTCAAAATCTATATAGAAAGACACCCTACATGATACATTTGAACAATTTTTATTTTTTTGAAATTTATATACAGGGTGTTTCAAAAGTACAGTTTTTTATTTTTTCGCTTTTTTGGCCAAACTATTGGTCGTAGAAAGAAAAGAAAGATATTTTCTTAATCGTTAGGACCCAAGGAACACGACTATACAGATTAGAACATTGTAACTTGAAAATAATTTTAAATGGTCATAAATCCTAAACGGTTCATCGTAGGTGAAAATGGACAACAGAAATCGATTTATCAGGTCAAAATCTATATAGAAAGACACCATACATGATACATTTGAACAATTTTTATTTTTTTGAAATTTATATACAGTGTCTTCCAAAAGTATAGTTTTTATTTTTTCGCTTTTTTGGCCAAACTATTGGTCGTAGAAAGAAAAGAAAGATATTTTCTTAATCGTTAGGACCTAAGGAACACGACTATACAGATTAGAACAATGTAACTTGAAAATAAAAATTTAATGAATTTGCATAAACAATATGGCGTCGATTTTTTTTCAAACTTTGGAAATATGTTTATTAAAAGATATATTTTTATATGAATAGGTAAAATGAATAATATTACTAAAATAAATACCATTTTTGCGCGTTTTTTACCGCAACCGGTACGCGCCGCGCGTTTTTTACCGCGACCGGTACGCGCCGCGCGGTATATGCGGCCGAAAAAAGGTTTTCGCGAGGCGGGACGCGTAAAATATTGCCGCCCGGAAACTGCGCGGGGTATTGCCGGTTATAAAAACAAACAACATTCGGTAACTTGCTATGGCACATGTACACACACGCACAGTCTTATACACACTAATGTGAATGTTATGATACAGGTGTCGTTCTTTCAAGAAACAAACATGGCGGATGGATTTTAATGTGCATTAATTTAGTATACATTATTTTTTAAAACACTAATAATTAAAAATTTAAACAAGTTAACACGAACTTAACCGAACTTTTCCGAACATTGCCGAACATAAACCTAAGAGTTTATTTACAATTTCTGTACATGTTTATACATGTATTACACGAATGGTTCCGAACTTAACCGAAGTTTCCCGAACATTGCCGAACATAATCCTAAGAGTTTATTTACAATTTGTGTACATGATTACACAAACATTAACAAACGGTTCCAAACATAAACATAAAAATGTATTATGATTTACCGTACACGTTTTGTATACGTATACTATGCATGAATTATAATTTAATTACCGTTAAAAATAATAATTATAATATTAACATGGAGTATAACACTATTACCTGTATAGGCTACAACACAGTTTGTAGTCTCGTACGCAAAGGCATTTCGTTTTGTAGTCTTGTACCCAAAAGCATTTGGTTTTGTAATCTCGTACACAGGTGCTTTAACATATTTTAAATTTAGTAACAGTGATATTACACAATATGATGTAATTTGTACCTTATGTTAGTGGGTCTAAAAAATTCCTTTGTTAGTAATGCTAGGAATTTCTTTTGTTTGCTTTGCTGCAGGTGTTTAAACAGGTTTAAACTGGTTTTATTGTTTTTTTTTGTTAGGCATTGTGTATATATACCCCCGCTGCAAAGGAAATATTATCATATGTATGCTGGTAACCGTACCTTCAACACAATATTTACTTAGTTAGTGAATAAATTCATAGAAACATATAATAAAAGAAATATTAAAATATTATATTTACAAAAGAGTAGTAATATTAACTGTATTGTTGCAGTTGTTGAAATTCAAAACAAGATAAGAAGAAAAAACAAAAGAAGAAGAAAGGAAGTAAGGAAGAAATCCTGATTTTATCTCAACTTTAGAATACACAACAGATTTACATAGAAGATCATCGTAAGTATATTTGCCTACTATACATATTTGAATGATTATGTTTTTATACTTTGATTAAATATTTGTATATAAAGTATTATTTTTAAAAATTGTAATGTGATAAATATTTACAATAATATTTTATTTAAAACAAACGAAATTTGTTTTACCATTGTGCAAAACATGTTTTTAATACGATTACATTGTATTTTAAGAACAAAGTTCTTGCAGAATTTTAAAAATGTTTACACTGCATTTTAAGAACGAACTTTTTGCTGAATTTTAAAATGATCACACTCCATTTTAACATTGAAGTTCTTGCAGAATTTTAATGATGATCACACTCTATTTTAACAATGAAGTTCTTGCAGAATTTTAATGATGATCAACAGAAAAAATAAGTAGAGCTGCTTAGAAGAAAACTAAATAATATTGTTAACTGAATAACACTATATTTTTATATATTGTTGTATTTATTTTAATGTAAACTAATTTTTGTTTTAATATTTTACAGATGGAATTTCTCGGTGCATCATACGTAAACGAGTTTAACGAAATTGACGAAATTTACCTGGCTGGTGTCATAGAAGGTCTGAATACAAAGGAGCGCGTGTTGGAGACCTGGTGGCGTATTATGGATAAGCAACGTCAAGGATTTCGTGGCAGTGAAAGGTATGATACCTTGTTATCAGCTCTTTTTAATTTTTATCATGATAATCAAGCACTTATATTGCAATATGCAATGTCTAGTGCAGACATTGTTGAGTTATTTGCACACGGATTTTTCCGTGAGCAAATCATGTACCAGTGGGCATATGATAAATTCATTCATTTTAATTATTTTAATTGCTCACAAGGTGATAGGATGAATGCAGCAGAGGTAGCCGAATTTTGTAATTATGGATCGCGTTTTATTTCGCTTTATAATAATGTGTCGCCATCTGTTGAAAATTCCGTAACCTCGGTCCACCAAGAAAGTCAACCCTTGGAAAACATACTTCAAGAAGAAGATTTTAATTTAATTGATGAAATTATTAATGAACAAATACAAAATGAAGCAGCAGATGGTACACAATCAAATCAAAATTCCGCAGTTTTAGTAAATTCCGATGAGTTTGGAACATCTGATTATGTGGAGGCTTTATTAAACGAGTTATGTGAAAACGGACAAAATCCTGTGGATGTTGTAAATAATGAAGTACAGGTATCAAGTGTACAATGTTCACGGGATACTCGTGGTTACGGAATGGGGTCTCCACGGCCAAGTACATCCGGTTACGTTCCTCCAAGTGAACGTAGCGGACATACAGATGTTCAAAATACAGGGGAAGGTAATTTCAAAGTAGTACATGAAAGCAGAAAAAGTTTCACTAAGTTTAACTTGGTGGGACATGAAATTGCGGTAAGGCCAATGGGAAATGAAGAAATTAGAAATCCTGCGGCCTATATTGAAAACCTAATGAACTTCGCATTGGATAATGTATTGAACAATGCGAGACCTAATGATTTTGTTGGAATGTACATTGATTCCTCCAATAGTAAGGATAAGAAAGCAGTGTATGTTCCATGGAGACGCCGCAAAGATATTTCTGCTAAGTCCGTTTTAGCTTCCATTACTAGAGTGTTAAATAGTAATGAAGACTTCCTTTTAGGTAATCATGTCCTCTTTCGATTTCATATAGTAAATTCCATGTTTGGTGCTGGAAGAACACGTGATAATAATTCCACACTAAACAAATATTTACCTTTAAATGAATTTTTAGTACAACATTTGGTTGAGCTCCCGGGAACCGATAATGAAAAACTTTGTTTACCTAAAAGTATTGCTTGGGGTATAGCAAAGCATACCGAAACACATCGAAATTTGAGTAATTTAACAGATCCAACTCGAGATACATTAAAAGGTAGAGCTATTAAGCTTTGTACTCAGGCAGGTGTTAGCGTTAAAGGTGGTTGCGATTTTAATGACGTTGAATTATTTGAAAAACATTTAGCTCCAAATTATCAAATTATTATTTATGAAAAAGTACCCGAAAGCAAACGTGAATTTAGAGTACGTTATCCGGAAACAGAAGTACAAAGACCAGAGTTACAAAATGCAAAACCAATCTATATTTATTACGATGAAAGAGGAACTATTGGACATTTCCGTCCTATTCGTACTATAACGTCATTTTTAAGAAAAGAAAAGTACTGTTTGCAATGTTTAAAGGGTTTTAATGGTGGCAATCGTTATCATAAGTGTGAGTTAATGTGTTCATCTTGTGAACATATGCACAAAGTAGATGTTACGATGTATAAAATGAAATGCAATGCATGCAATAGATATTTTACTAGGGGTGAGTGTTTCGACAATCACTTAAAAGGTAATAAAATTGGCAAGAATGTGTGTGAATATGTGAAAGTTTGCATCAACTGTAATGCACTCTATGATTTAAGAAGACGTAAATCTGATCATACATGTGGTGAATACTTTTGTAGTACATGTCGTGAACATGTACAGGAAGGTCACTCATGTTATGTGAAGAAAGTAAAACCTACTCATATTAAGAGGTTTCTTTATATTATCTTTGACGTAGAAACCATGCTCAAACCGGAAAATGAGCGTGGGGAGCGGGAACACGTTGTTTGCTTGGTATGCGCTAGACATGTATGTCATAAATGTATGAATAACGGCATTGATGAAGCCTGCAGTACATGTGGTGATGAAAACGGTAACCGCTCGTTTTCTTTTAAAACCATTGATGAATTTATTACACATATTTTATTAGATAGACCCCTATTTAGTAAAGTATGCGTCATAAGTCATAATGGTAGTCGTTTTGATAGCATTTTCTGTTTGAGATCTCTCATTGAGTCCCAGCATATTATTCCAAAAACTTTAATTCAGGGTCAAAAGATTTTTAGTATTTCTATTCACAATAAAATTATTTTTAGAGATAGTTATTTGTTTGTTGGTGTAAAATTATCAAAATTACCTAAAACGTTAGGCCTTTCAGAAAATTTAAAGAAGGGAGATTTCCCATACTTGTTTAATACAGTAGAGAACCAAAATTATGTAGGACCATATCCCGGAATAGAGTACTATGATCCTGAATCGCGAACTGGTGAAGAAAGAAAGCGGTTGGAGGGATGGCACCAAGAACGGGTGCAATTGGGAGAGCAATTTAATTTGCAAAAGGAAATGCTGGAGTATTGTGAAAATGATGTGAGAATTCTCACAGAAGCTGTTATTAAATTTAGTAATATTATAGAAGACAAAACGGGTGGATTACAATGTTTTCTAGTATCGTCTACGATTGCAAGTTTAGCCATGCAAACATATCGTACATCGTATCTTCCAGAAGAAAGTATTTCTGTTATACCACCTTTGGGGTACCATTATAAAACAAAAACCAGTGAAAAAGCAATGAAATGGCTAAAGTATATGGAACACCAAATGGGTATAGAAATCCAGCATGCTGGACGAAACGGAGAACAATCTTTTGGAAGGTATAATGTTGACGGATACAATGCAGAGCTTAATGCCGTGTTCGAATTTATGGGATGTTACTGGCATGCCTGTAAAACGTGTTTTCCAAATAACCGTAATGCCATAATAGATAATGCACATGGTCCGTACAACACATTTGAAAAAAGGTACGAACATACGGAAATCCGGCGAAAATATTTCACAGAAATTCTAAAAATGAATTTGTATGAAATATGGGAGTGCTCTTGGGATAATAAAGTACGCACAGATGTAGATTTACAAAAGTTCCTTAAAGAACATTGTGATACTACTGCCGACTTTCTTATTCCTAAGAGTTGCTACAACGGAGGCCGTACTGAAGTATTTCGTTCTTATGTGAATTGTGCGGACGATGAATCCATTCTTTATTATGATATTACATCGTTATACCCCTACGTCATGGCAAGGAAACCTCTTCCGGTGGGGGCACCTAAGGTGCATAAGGGGCCGGTTTTCCCAGATGTGGGAAAAATTCATGGGATTGTAAAATGTACTGTGTTGGCTCCTAAACAACTCTTTTTTCCCATCTTACCGTATGTAGCGCAAAGCCGATTAATATTTGGACTTTGTAGGCTATGTATGGAAGGAGAAACTATTGATAATTGCACACATAGTGATACTGAACGTGCATTAACTGGAACTTTTTGTACACCAGAGCTTCACCGTGCTCTTGAAAACGGATATAAAATCGTCAAAATTTATGAAATATGGGAATTTGAACTCATGGGTTCTGAAGATCGGAATTCACCTAGTTTATTCCGGGACTATGTGAATACGTTTCTTCAGATGAAGCAGGAAGCTTCAGGCTATCCTGCTTGGTGTAAAACTGAAGAAGACAAAAATAAGTATATTGACGATTACTATGCTCACGAAGGCATAAAGTTAAATAAAGATAATATTAGGTCGAACCCTGGACTTAGACAATGCGCGAAGTTGTACCTCAATTCCTTATACGGAAAATGGGGACAGCGTACAGATATGACACAGTGTGTAATTATTGATAGTGGGGCAGAGTTCCATAGGTACCTTGCTACACCGAGATATGAGGTTCATAGTGTTATTCCAGTTGGTGATGAACATCTTATTCTAACATATAAAGACTTGGAAACCGAAAATATACCTCTGGAATTTTCCAATGTCATCCTTGCTGGTTTTATTACTTCATGGGCCAGGCTACAATTATATGATTTACTTGTGACTGTAGGACCTGAAGACGTAATTTATTGTGACACAGACAGTATTATGTTTACGTGTAAAAAAGATAGGGAACCTCCGTTAAAGCTTGGCAGCTATTTGGGTGATCTTACTGATGAAATTGAAGAAGGGTGGGAGTTTGTAACGTTTATAGGATTAGGGCCAAAAAATTATAGTATGCGGCTTAAAAATGCCGCAGGGGAATTTCGGAATATTTTCAAAATTCGGGGAATTACACTAAATGATAGGACCTCTCAAAGAATAAACTTTGAGAGTTTCTATGGATTAGTGACAGGAAATATTAATTGTACAATTATAGAAAATCCAAATAGTATTGTGCGTAAACAGGGCTTCACTATCTTTTCACGTAAAGAGACAAAAACGCACCAAGAGGTAAACAAAAAACGTAAACGTATTGACGATACACAAAGTGACGAACCAATACCAAAGACAAAAAGTTTACCTCATGGATATGTACAATAATAATTTTAGCTTGGCTTATAAGTGATTGTTTTTATTTATTTATTTATTTATTTTTTAACATTAGAGTATCACTATTTTATTTATTTATTTATTCCATCGTTTGCTGTGCAAACTTATAAATTGTAAACCAAAGTATACATTTCATTCTAGTCATTCATTTATTCTAGTCATTCATTCATATTCTAGTCATTTCAAGCTTTAATATTTATTGTTTAACTTATTTTTTAATTTATTTTTAATTTATGTTGTTAATTGTGTGAGTGAGTGAGTGTGTGAATGAGTGTATATAAAGTAAAGTATCTATTGTATGCATTCAGTTTAATACAAGATGTTAAAGTTTCAACATCCATCAACCATTTTAATTGCTGGTCCTTCACGTGCAGGTAAAACATGTTTTGTAAATCGATTATTAAATGAACGTGATCAAATGTTTACTATGAAATTTAATGAAATTGTTTGGTGTTATGGTGAAGTCATACCAAATTTAGATGCAAGTTCAGAAATTCGATTTATAGAAGGAATTCCAGATATGAATAATTTTGAAATACAAGAAAATTCATTATTAATATTAGATGACTTAATGTCTGAAACCAATGGTGATGTTGCAAACTTATTTACAAAATATGCACATCATAAAAAATTAACAGTAATATTTATTGTTCAAAATTTATTTCCAAAAGGAAAACATGCTCGTGATATAAGTTTAAATGCACATTATATTATAGTATTTAAAAATCCTCGTGATAAATTACAAATACAATATTTAGCAAGACAAATTATGCCACGATATAGTAAACAAGTTGTGAATGTGTTCGAAGATGTAACACGTGAACCTCACACTTATTTGTTATTTGACTTGACTCAAAAAACAAATGATGCATTACGATTACGTACAAATATTTTTCCTAATGAAACACTGCATGTATATGCAAATGTAAAAGACAGTAATTCAATCGTTTACGTTTAGTTTAGTTCAAGATGTTGAAGGTGAAACAACACTTTGATACTCTCCGTGCTTTGTGCAAATGCAAAAGCGCAAAGCGAAAACAAATTATACGACATGCATCTGGTGATTTAATACGTACTATTTCACAAGTTGCTAAAAACACAATAAAAGGAAACATTCCGTTGAATTCGCGTCAGAAGCAACGTTTACGTAGACATAAAAAGATCTTGCGTGCTTTATCTGCACAGCGTACAGCACTTAATAAGAAAAAGAAAATTTTATTGCAGAAAGGTGGGGCATTTTTACCATTAATCTTAGGACCATTACTTGGTGCAGTAGCAAGTAGTTTGTTTGGAAGATAAGTATGTCGGAATTTCGTAAAATGATATTAGTGCCTGAAAATGCAATGCAACAAATGCATGCAAATATAAAATCAATAGATTCACATCAATCGCGTTTAGACGAAGAAATGAATAGTATTTTACAACGTCGTAATCTTAGTATTGAAGAAAAATGGAAATTGTATCAGCAAGCATTACAACAATATTTAAATTATACTTCATCAGTTTCACAAAATCCAATTACATTACCTATTATTGAAAAAGATGTTCCTCAAACATCATCATCATTATCTCAAGAAGAAGAAAAAAATAATTCTATTTTACCCTTTGTATCAGACATTTTACAATCAGTACCAAAAACACAACGAAGGAAAACAGATCTATTATTAAAACAGTTAACAAGTTCTGATAAAATTCATTGGGATCAATCAGGAACAGTACGTATTCAAGGAAAAATAATACCCGGTTCTAATATTATTGATTTAATAAATGATGTTGTTCGTACACGAAAATATTCAAGAAATCCTATAGGCATTCACGAGTTTAAAAATTTATTGGATGATCTTAATGTACCACGTGAATTTATTTCTACTCCTATAGTAAAATCACATAGCAAAATTAAAAAATCACAAAGTCCAACACTAGTAACAAATATTTTTAAAAACTGGAAAGAATATAAAATGTAAACAAAAAATGGGAAAATTGTCAAAATTATATTATGATTATACAAATCCTGCTTCTTTATCAAGTATTAAAACATTACAAACAAAAACAAAATTATCAAAAAAGAAAATTAAAAATTGGTTAGCATCTCAAGATGCATATACATTACATGCACCAGCACGTAAAGTATTTGAACGTAAACAATATTATGTTAGTGCACCAAATGAAACATTACAAATGGATTTAGCAGATATGCAAAATATTGCAAAGTATAACAAAAATTATAAGTATATATTATGTTGTATCGATATTTTTTCACGGTATGCGTATTGTGTTCCCTTAAAAACAAAAACAGGTCCTGAAATGGCAAAAGCAATCAAAAAAATTTTAAAAAATTTTAAACTACCCGTGTTTAATGTACAAACGGATTTAGGTACAGAATTTTATAATCAACATGTAAAACGTTTATTTAAAGAATACGAAATTAATCATTATAGTGTACATTCAGAAATTAAATGTGCATTAGCTGAACGCTTTATAAGGACATTAAAAGAAAAATTATATCGTTATTTTACGGCTAAAAATACATACCGTTATATAAATGTGTTAGATCAATTTGTAAAAAATTATAATCATTCGTATCATAGTAGTATTAAAATGGCACCGGCAAATGTAAATTACTCTAATGTTGATCAAGTTTTAAATACGTTGTACGGTGATAAAACGAATAAAAAGAAATTAACATGTAAATTTCAACCTGGTGATTATGTGCGTGTTAGTAAATATAAACATAAATTAGAAAAGGGATATTTACCAAAATGGTCACAAGAAATTTTTATTGTTGATAAATGTATTCCGACAAATCCTATTACATATAAATTAAAAGATTGGAATGATGAGGAAATTAAAGGAATATTTTACACAGAAGAATTACAAAAAGTAAATGTAAATTCAAACAAAACATTTCTAATTGAAAAAGTACTAAAACGAAAAAAAGATATGATGTATGTAAAGTGGTTAGGATATCCATCAAGTATGAATTCATGGATTAAAACAAATTCTTTTCAGTCTTCAAAATGAGTTCAATGATAGAACATGATTTCTATGTTACTCTTCCTTCAAATGCTAGTACTGAAATTTTTACTAATAATACAACTTCTTCATTTATAGTAAAGTTAGCACAACCTATTCACTTAAGTGAAGGAGAATGGTATGTTGCCTTAACGCAACTTAATGTTCCTTTTAGTTTTTATAATGTAGGTAAAAATGAAAAAATTGTAATTGAAACCATCGTTAATGATGAACTTGAAATTGTAGATGTTGATATTACACCAGGATACTATACTTCTATTTCATCCATTTTAGAAATGATTCCTGAAGAATTACGAATGTTAAAATATTATAAAAATAAAAATCAAGTTGGAATTAGACATTCTTTAAAATTGAAAGATTTTTGTGTTATTGCAATGACACGCGGATTGCAACATTTACTTGGATTTATAAATGAAAATACAACAGAGTTTACAGATGCTGTTTTTGTAAAACCAGTTAATGAAGATGTTCCAACCGTAACACGTGCAAAATTTTCATGCAATTTAGAATATAATATACCAAACGTTTTTAATGTATGTGTTGATATTGTAAAACAACAAGAAAATATTGGACCAGTACTTCGTAAAGTTAGTGCCTATAATATTGAGCACGGAGATGTAAAATGTTTTCTATTTCACACACCACAATATGTTAAAGTTGTAAAATCTTATTTTAATACGATTGAAGTAAACTTAAAAGATGAGCACGGTTTAAAATTGCCATTTGAATTTGGAACTTCAAACTTAACACTTCACTTTAAACGAAAATGATTTCTGAAAGTATTGATGATAGTTTTTACATTACACTTGTATCAAACGCAAGTACTGATGTATATCCTACAAATAGTCCAACACATTTTATTAATCAACTAAAAAATAATATTCAATTATCAGAAACCGATTGGCATGTAGGATTAAGTGAACTACATGTTCCTTTAACATGTTATAATGTTAACGATGGAGAAAATGTTATGTGGTATAAAATAAAAAATGAAGAAGCACAAAAAGGTAAAATTGTAAGTGGATATTATCACTCTGCACATCATATCATTGATGAATTAAATAAAATATCAAAAGATATAAAATTTTCTATATCAAATATTGTACAAGTAGATTGTAGTGATCGTGTTGAATATGCCTTATTATCAGCAACATTAGCAATGCAATTAGGACTTCGTCAACATAAAGATCTTGTTTTGTATAAACGTGGATTTAAACAACCATATGTTGATATTGGATATCCTCATCAAATTTTTATTTATACTGATATCATACAATATCAGTTTTTAGGTGATACAAAAGCACCTTTATTACGTATTGCAACAATATCAAATGTAAAATACGGTAAAGTAAAAACATTAACATTTCAAGATATTCATTATCTTCCACTTGCAAAGTTTTCATTTAACAGTATTGAAATACTATTAAAAGACCATGCAGGACGAAATTTGCCATTTCGTTCTGGGACACTAAGTGTTACACTTCATTTTAAGCGCTCTCCTAATAAAAAGTAATTAATCAATTAATTATATTTTAAAAATGAAATTTAGACGACATTACGGACATGGTATCCCATACTTTTCAGGACCTGTATATCAACGGGGACATGGTATAGGTAGTTTCTTTCAAGGATTATTTCGTTTTGCATTACCATTTCTTAAACAGGGTGCAAAAACTTTAGGTCGACAAGCATTACAAACGGGAATACAAGTAGCGGGTGATGTATTAGAAGATAAACCATTTAAAGAATCTGTTCGTGCACGTGTAAAAGAAGCTGGTGAAACATTAAAGACAAAAGCTGCTAACAAAGTTGGTCAGTTATTAACTGGAAGTGGTAAGAGACGGCCACGCAAGCGTAAAGCTCCGGCAATTGTTCGTTTTGGACCTCCAACTAAACGTAAGCGTACAAACAAAAGCAAAAGCAAAAGAAAAGTAAAAAAAAAATAAGTCGTGTTACAGATATATTTTCATAATGGCACTACTTAATTCAAACAGTGTTGAATGTTGTACCAATGATTTCGATTTATTTAGTACTCCAATGACACAAACTGCAATTGAATCTTGCTTTAATGCTGAATACCGTCCAATTTCAACATTAAGTTCTGATGGACCTATTGAATTTTTTATTCCCGGTGAAACAGGAGAATTTATTCATACTGCATATCTTTATCTTTACGTACGTTGTAAAATTACAAAACCTGATGACACACTATTAGCTGACACTGATGTTGTAGCACCAACAAATAATTTCCTACATTCATTATTTAGTCAAATTGACATTTCATTAAATGATAAATTAATTACTTCTTCATCAGGATTTTATCCTTATCGTGCATACCTTGAAACATTATTAAATTATTCCCGTGATGCTTCTGATACACATTTAAAATTAGGTATGTGGTATAAAGATACCGCTAAACAATTTGATACCATAGGTAATGCTAATGTAGGTTTTCAACAACGTGCTAATTATATTAAAAATAGTAAATCATTTGAAATGTATGGGCGTCTGTATACAGATATTGCTGGATTACCAAGAGCACTTGTAAATAAAGTAGGTCTTCGTATAAAATTACATCGTAGTAAAGATGCTTTTTGTTTATTATCTCCTGTAAATACTTCTTATAAAGTAAAACTTGAAGATGTTACTCTACATATACGTCGCATTGATGTTGCACCTCATTTGGCAATGGAAATCAATACTAATATGAATCACGAAACAACAAAATATCCCCTTACAAGAGTACAAACAAGATCGTATACTATTCCTGCAAACGTTAATTCATACAATCTTGATAATATTTTTCTGGGTAACGTACCTAAAGGTGTTGTTATCGGGTTTGTTTCCAATTCGGCATTTAATGGAAAATCTGAACTAAATCCATTTCATTTTCAACACTTTAACGTTAACAAACTGCAGCTACAAGTTGGATCAAAATCTTTTCCTCCCAGTCCCCTCACCCCCGATTTTAAAAACAATTTGTATCTTCTAAGTTACCATTCTCTGTTTTCCGGTACTGGTTTATATTATAAAGATGATGCACATACTATTACTCCTGAAGAATATCCACACGGCTATACTCTTTATGCATTTATTCTATCACCTACAGCAACATTAGATGACTGTACTTGGGACCTTGTGCGTGATGCGCCTGTAAATGTTAAAGTTTCCTTTTCTGAAAATTTAACTGAGCCTATAACATGTATTGTTTACGCTCAGTTTGATTCTTTAATTCAAATTGATAAAGATAGAAATATATATACTGATAATACTTTTTAAAAGTATCATTTTAATAAAAGAAGTATAACTGTTCACTTCTAAGCATATGAATTACATGTGTCCTACTGGTACAACGTGCGTTAAACATTGTATATTGTAATATTTTTGCTTGATTATTCAAAGAGTTGCAAGGTATCATACTATGAAGTTTGTCAAAAGTATTTTTTATGCGTTAGCACCATTCATCGTTATTGGAAAACTTATAAAAAAATCTGTCATGAATATTTTAAACATATTATTTCGTTTTATGAGAATATTCCATATACTCCACTAGGTCTTCCAACATATACGCGTATAAAGTGAAGTGAAGTGATGTGAATTTAAAAAGAAAAGTTATGTACACGGATGATTTAATAAAAGTGTTACTTCGTGATAAACTTACTGGTGCAAATGTGCATGGCATTTATCCTATTGATAGAATACCAAAAACTACAACCACCGGCTGGACTTATTATAAATTTAAGCAATTCATCTTCAAGTGGTACACATTGGGTGTGTGTATTCATTGATGAAAATCAAAGAGGATACTATTTCGATAGCCTAGCATTACCATTTCCAAAAGAAATAAAAACTTTTTTAAATAAAAATTGTAAAATATATTTTACAAATAGTTCCGCATATCAAGATGATAATTCAATCTTGTGTGGACAATTTGTGTTGTACTTTCTGCATCATATTGTACGAAAGAAAAGCTTTAACGAATGTTTAAATTTGTTCAAAACAAATAATCTTAAACAAAATGATAAAATTGTATTCAATCATGTATCCAATATAATGAAAAAGAAAAACAAGTAGATTAGTTTAATAAAAAATTTTTATTTACAATTTAAAATCTTGTATTTTTATTTACAAGAACATATCATATATCCTTTTTACAACTTTGCAAATGCATTAGTTAATGTTATAGTACGTTGAAACTTCCACCAATAACATAACTGTTGTGCATTACGAAATGCACATCCTGATTTTTTATCAAGTTTAATATTTTGTTCATGAAAAGTACAATAATCATTAAATACGTTTGCATGCAATGTGTTTAATGTTGGACACTGTTTACTTTCCAAATCAATAACATTAGCTAGTGCAAAAATATTTTTAATCCAAAGTGTTTTTTCTGCACCTTTACAATAAAAGGTTGCATCTTGTTTACAAAGTTGATATATAAGGTTACGTATGTGTGATACAGTATAACCGCATTTATCATTCCAAGTTAAACCGTGTAAGTTTAATGTTAACCATTCAATTTGTTTTTGACATCCTAATGGAAGTATATTGTATTCTACTGGTGATTTTATTAAACAATGCAAATTTACTGTATCATCACAAGCAGTTAAACAAAATTCACGTATAATAAATTCATTATTTGAAATCTTAAAACCTTGTATGTCAATAATATATTCATTAACACATGGTGAAATTTTATGTTTACGTTCTAAGAAAAATGGTATAATTTGTCCAATAAATTCAGTGTTCTTTAAACAATCACGCACTTTGCGTGTAAAGTTTATACTTGAAATTTCACTATGGTGTTCTTCAAACACTTCAAATAAATCAATAAGAGTTATGTCGTTGGATAAATATCCTACAGCAAAAGTTCCAATATCATGATGAAATAAACATTGATGTTCAAGATGCAGCAAGCATTGTTCACAAGAAATATTATTATTAAAACGTAAGTATGCACTTATAGTTTTTAAAACACAAACTTCACTAATATGTTCTTCACTACATGATACACAAAAATTATTTTCGAAATACATTATGTACAGTACGTTTTCTTAACACACTTCACTATAGTCGTTCGATCTGTCTTTTTCAAGAAAAATACTTAAAAGTTCTTTTCGTACATTCACATCCACTGATAGTTCACCAAATGTAATATTAAAATAATCTCTTGTTAATGGTGTAATAACTGTATGTGTTTCTGCATAAATGTCAAATAATTCCTCTTGTACACGAGGATTCACTAACACAGACCAAACACGAATGTCTAAAACGTCATCATTACAGTAAAAACATTCATGAGACCATTCGCATGTATCATGCCAATAACATGCATAGCATATTAAATAGTCATTTGGTTTCCATTTCAGTATACAATCTCTTACACAGTTCACATCCACATAGTTAACACCACATTCACAGTTCCAACTTAATTCTGATAAATCAGGTGAACATGGCGGCGTATCCACATTTGATACCACTTCGTCATTTGATTCCGCCTCAAAATCTGAGTTATCTTGCGAAAATTCATACACCTCACTATCACTTGTATAAACTTTTATATTATCGTTTTCATATCTTTCTAATTCATTTTCATCAAATGTAGAATCTGGAGAATCTGGATATTCATTCTCACCGTCTAACTTATGCTTCACATCAATGTCTTCTACAAACTGACGGTTCTCCATCGCTAACAAAACTATACATGCCTATTTTTTAAAACCAATATTTAAATAAAAATTTCAAATGACGTCACGCGCTCGCGCCCGCGCACGCGTGTATTTTCCGTTCGCGCCCCCGCGCCTTCCCGCGCCGCGTCCGCGTTTCCACCGCCACCGGGTTAAAAAGTCTTTTTATAACAATCCACTATTGTTCAGCACCTAAATTATTATTCTTTAACGCATACAGCTGCAAGGTTTCTCTTTACATACACCTGCAAGGTTTCTCTTTTATTATTCTTTATAACAAACTACCCTTTGTTCAGCAAGTTTCCAAGGTTTTTTAAAATCATTTATCTTTTCAACTTTGACATCTTTTATTATTCTCTTTTGTGTCAGTACTATACATACAATAGTACAACAACCATTACCTGTCATCATATGTCATTTAAACAATCGTGTATTTCTATAGCACTATACTATCTACCCATTGTCTCCCGGCGCCCCGCTGGTGCTTCTCAATTACGAATACAATAGCTTTCTATTGTGTTTACCACCCCCAGTTTTGAGCAGATAATCCAATATCACTACTCTAGTAGTACCATTTCACAGCACTAGAAGATAGTAACATCTCCGTTACCAGTTTGCGCGGAAAACAAATTAATTGTGGTATGCACCAAAGGTCTTTTCATTGTGGCATAAATATATAGGTAATAGGAGATATCTGAGTGATACAAATGCTTAATCCAGTGCATAATATTGAGTATATGTGGTATTATTGTAAAAATGCGTGTTGCGTTTAATATTCAAGTGTTTAAAAATGTGAGTGTGGAGAATAATAAAAATGAGTGAAATGAGATATTCACCATCGAAATTCATAAACTAATAAGATAAAGATGAAAGCTAAATCTATTCATAGAAAATAGATAAATTATAAAATATGAGTTCGCTTTTCGTAAAATAAATGGTATTTTAAAGAAAATTAGGTTATTTGTTCTATCTTAATCTCAATACTTACTACTGTAAAAATAATCTTCAGTATTATTTGCTAATGTCTAGTAGATAAAATAATAGCTGCTAATATAGCATATAAATAAAGTCGTGTAAAAGATATAAACATATTGTTATAAATAAGATGGAATATTATCTATTGATATCCTATTTTGAACTATTTTGTCTGCAAATAGTTGCTCTTTAGTTCATTATTTGGTTTAAATATTAAGAACTAGATTAAAAAATCGTATTCTAGTACTTGCTTCAATCATAATCTAGTAAATTATCTATAATAGTAATTACAGATATTTGTCATATGTTCGGTACCGTTGAAATTGTCATAGTTATTAAATACAAAATAGTCTTTATTTTAGAAAATTATCTGTCATTATAGAGTATATGTTAGTTATCTTATATGTGAGTTAGTGCGCACTGAGTCTATTCAGGAGTAAAATTATTATCTATATCCGTGAAAATATATCTTCATCATAATCATGAAAAACAATCAATAAGTGTAAAAATCAAATCTTATCTATTCTTATATTAATATTATTAAAATCCACCTGCGATATGATATCCCGAAAATGAAATGAAATCTTTGAGATTTACGTCCCACGGTTATGCCGGTTAGGCTAAAGGAGACGGTATGATATCCCGAGTCGGCGCTCTGAACTATATACTACAGGTCTTATTTTAACTATCCAAGTGGCAAATTGGTAATACTATACAACTCTTTGACCCAACAAGGTCTTTTTTTATTATTATTACCTTCTTTTACTGATGCATACCTACGACTCTGAGTAGTCTTAATTCTTGCCTAGGTGTCTATACTTATTATTATTTGCAATCATGATCTTAAACAACATATGCAGTTATTCATAGAATTATATTCAGTATATCAAAATTGCGTACATCTTTATATTCAATATTTGGCATTTATTCCGAAGTTGTGCGTCCGCTTTCGCCACGTTTTTTCGATGTTATCTCCTTTCCACATTTTCTGCAATTTGTTATTAGGTTCATTAATCCGTGCTCTTCAAAAACTTTTAAAAGATTTTGCTCGTTATCAACTTATTGCTTCACAAATGTTAAAACTGCTACTTCATTTGCCATGTTGATAACATAAATGCTCGTTACTTTCCCACAATGCAACTGTTCGGTTACCTTGCGCCAAGTAGTTCCCTCCGCTCGGCGTATAGTCCCATGTTTATAACCGCTTATATATAACAAATGAACAGATTTTTCGAGCCCCTTATATATTACCAAGCACACAAACGATTAAATTATCCATATCTTTTCCGTAAATTTTAAAAATTTTCATGGAAACGGACGCCCAACTTTGGAACTTAACCCCAATATTTAATAATCTATATATTCGTATATTCATGCACTAGTATATTACTGTATAGATTATCATATACTTATACGAATAAGTATCTTATCTAGTAAGTTATAGTATATGGTAGTAAACTCCATTGATTATTCTTGTCTAATATTGTAACTATATTTCTCTCTTTCCAGGTAAGTGCTTTTCTGCGTCTATGATTCACTGTCGAAATATACACAGATGTGAGTACCTGCTTAAAATTCATATTAACTATTCTATTATCGAATAGTAAAATTCATATAATAGTAAAAGAACTTAATATTTTATTCCAATGCTTTGAGAATTAATTCTTAAATATAAATATTTTTTTTTACCAATAATTAATTTCGTATGTCCATAGATACTGGCTGATTCGATAGAAATCATACCAATAAATGGACAATAAAAAAAAAATCACATGATTCAGAAACGATCAAAGGAGTTCTTTTTATCTGTTATGGGCGCTGTGCATCAGTGGCCTCTCTCTGTTTGTCGTCGAAGACTAAGTGCGTTTATACAAATAAATATATCCCCGCAAAGTCAATTTAATATTCTTGCTATCATTAATATTAATATCATTTTCTCAACTTATTGCTAATTGTCCTAGATGTATATCTACCCTATTCATGATTTAATTAATTTAATTCTTATTTTTATTCATGTCTTAAAATGCATAAATCTACCTTCATGACTTAGTGGTTATTTATCTTTTCTTAACGTTGCTCCATGTGATGTTTTAAAATCAAGCAATCTTTCTTTCTCTGCTTGTTGAATATTACAAGACTTGAAGAAGCATTTCAGCTGACTTATTATGTTTGCTTCCCTTTCGTAGCATTTCTTTATTTTGTTATAAGCTATATATTAATCATACATTCTTTGTCTGGTCATTGATATTAAAATCAGTGTTTCTTTAAAAAAAAAAAAAGTGTTCACACTTACTATTCGGCACATATTATTTTCACATAGTACTATTCTATTTATTATTATAATATAGACGTATTATTTTGGTCTCTTCCGGGAAGGCACTCTCAGAGCTCAACGGGGGGGGGGGAGCAGTGCCCCCCAAAAGCATGTCTGGAGGAAACACTGATTGAAATAAATGGATTCAGTATAAATCACAGCTGTTGTAATCAATTGTGAGAAATTAACTTCTTGGTTAAAAGTAATCCTTAAAAATATATCTAAGTGATAATGAAATAAAAAAAATAACGAAATAGTATATTCCTTAACCTATATACACTACATTAGGGATGGCCAAAATTTTCCGGAATCGGAAATTTCACTTTCCGGTTTTAAAAAAGTCAAGTATTCGGAAAAATCCCGAATTCGGAAAAATTCCAGATTTCGAAAAAAATCCGGATTTCGGAAAAATTCCGGATTTTTTTCGAAATCGGAATGTTTTAAATACCGGAACTTTTTTCGAAATCGGAATTTTTCCGAAATTGCAAATTTTCGGAAATCCGGCATTTTTCGAATTTCTGAATTTCTTTCGAATTTACTTTCCGGATTCTGGAATGTAGCCTAAAAATTTCGGAATTGGCCATCCCTAAACTATATACACAATGTGACTACTCTGGATTCTACTTTTCTCTTTGGTTTTATTTTAAGAAAAAATCCCAGAATGATTTTTGTGAAAGATATGTGCATAAACTGACAAATTTAAGAGAACCACTTCATGTGGCACTGAGAAATCTGATCGTTCGTGACATCTCATGAATGTTCCTACATCTGCTATATGATAGATATGTTCGAAATCGAATCTCGAACATGGGATCTGAAACTACTAATCTAACGTATTCTGGTCTACCCCAGCTGTGAAAATACGAGCAACTACGCTGTATTTTCCTTTAACTGAGAACATTGTAACAGATTGAAAAAATTCTTTTGCTTTCACAAGATTTGTCATTGTTACTAGAAATTTTACTTTGCAATCAAATTTTATTGTAATGTCTCTATCTGTAGGTGTAATTTCAATGTCAAACCACTTAGGTCTAATGAATAAGCTTTCCCTGATTTCATTTTCAACTGATTTTTGTACTTAGAAAAATGCTCTATAAAAGTAGTGAATCTGCAAACATACAGCTTAAAGTACCTTTTTTTTTTTTTTTTTTGATTCAGATCTTGTCTGTTTACCATTACCATCACAGCTGGATAATGCAAACTTTTGGTAGTATTCATAGTGCTGTTTTGATCTAACTTACTTCTAGTTACTGGTAAATAGTTACAATTCTGTTAACATCTAATGACCACCTAAAAATTACTTAGCCACCAATCATGGGTCGGTGGGTGTGGGTTTTAAAATTTCTACCTGCATATTGAATTGGCTGGAGCTATTGAGATAACTATATTTAAGCACTGTAAATTTGTTTTTCTGGGATTGAACAGTGGACATAAGTTACACAACTAGCTTGCACTCAGTTAATACGCTTATATGGTACTGTTTCTCTATAAATGTTGAATCGAAAACTCCAGCTCTTCACCATGCTGAGATATGCTTGCGGTTTATCCATGAAATTTTATTAATCGAACTCAAAAAAAAGTTTTAATAGGGTTTAAATTTTGAATATAAATTTATGTTTCTGCTAGTGAATTGTCTTATGCACTTGGAAAGCCTAGCACAAACAGATTTCTCTGACACATACTTGGCCGACTCTGATGATGATGAATATTCAGTTCCACGCTTTTGATTGTCATTTCAGCTTTGATCCTGATATGGTCTTGATTGGCGGTGAATTCTTATCTTGGAGATGAATTTGATTTGATTTGATTTTAGTTTAGCGTTCCTTTCAGCAGCGAGGCTATATGAGACGTGGATCTACTGATTAACGAGGAACCAGAACCACATAAGCTCCCGCCGGGAGTCGAACCCGGGTCTCCCACGCCAAAGGCGCCACGCTTGAAAGGAAGTCGAATCGCTTAGCCACGAAGGAGCTCTATCTTGGAGATGAAGTACTGATGACTAGTACTCCTCTACTAGTCCTGTAACGATTATGCCAAACATCCTCCGTTTCGGCGGCGTTAAACTTGAAATGAATAGTGTTTTAAATTGAAGTTAGATAAACGGAGAGTACAGAACTTTGGTTATGTCCATGATGACAATGGACACAGGTCTTACGTCACTACTTCTGAGATCTACTGGACTGAACTCCACTGAACTGCTTTAACTGCCTAAACTGCTTCTCTTTAAACTAACGTAATATTTTATATCAGTATCTTTGTTGAGGTCGATAATCTAAAAGCTCGTGGACGTGATTAAACCCACGTGCAGTAATAAACGTATTCCGAGTCCAGGCTCCAGAAGTTACAGAACAAATTTCGGAATTTGGAAAGAAAGAAGTATGTTTGTGCCAGCTTTTCGTAATGAGTTCAATTATGTAAGTAAAACTGTCATCAGCACATAAGAGGAATTCATAGACATAATCTTATAACAGAGTTTACAAGTAAACTTAGTTCCGTATTTTCTTGTGTTTCATAAACTAAAATGAGAATTAGATTTCATTCGAAATGAAATCTAAGATTGGTACTACCACACTAATTTTTAAATACGGTACTTTGTTGTATGATTGACGTTTGCGTCTCGCGCAGGTTCTTTCTTTTCTTCAAATAAAATAGGATCTCTTTTTGGTAGGCGTGAGAAGTTTATTGAAGTTAATAAGAAAAATGAAAGTTACAAGTTCCACAACAAACAACTACAAAATCTCACTAGTTGTTCTTTCAGCAAAATTATTAAAGTTCCACTTTAGATAGAGATTGGAAACACTAGATACGAAGTAGTATAGCACCTAGTTCTCACCAACTTGTTCCGGATTTCTCACCAAAACAGGCCTAAAATCCGCCATTTTGTACCAAAAATTACCCATGTTCCCAAAATCTCACCAAAATCGCCCTAAAATCCGCCATTTTCTACCTAAATTTATCGATGTTCCCAAAATCTCACCAGAATTGCTTCAAATTCCCCTCATTTTTACCAAATACGTGTACAGACCGAAATTCTCATCAAAATACATGCAAATTTCCTTCATTCTCACAAGAATTGATTAACAGTGTAAATTTCTCATGAAAATGGATGCAAATTTCCTTTGATATTATTTATTATATATTTTAATACAATTTTATGTTGATTTATTCAATTTATGTTGATTACTTACCGTTTTTCCCCAATCCTTTAAGAAACGTGTTTCTTCCTTCCTTATTCCTTGGTCAAGTGGCGAGAAATAGCTAAAGGAACTTCAGAACATGTCCACACAAGTCTTTTTTTTTGTTAATCTTGAACGCAGTTGGTCTTGCTATTCAAGAAACTAATTCTAAAGAAAGAAGACACCTATAATGAAATAATGGTATGTCGTAAGATGAGGTAACCAGTGGGGGAAGAGCACAGGAAGAGGGGGGAGGCAGTAGGTTTATTGGGAAATCTATCCAACGTGGGTGTTCTTAGAAAACAATGGATTGCCGACAAACACCATTGTAATCGTATGAGAAGCTCTTATGGAGCTGTCTCGTAATTTCATCATTGTGTCAATTAAGGAAGTAAGAAAGTGTCAATTTAATGTGAGATATGGATGTCGCACAATGCTTTAACAGCAGGACATGAGACAGACATGTAAGCTAAGAATGGCGTAGGAGTAACGAACGTAACATAGACACCTGCTTGTATGTGTGTGTTCCAGAATGCTGGAGTTGGGGGGAGCGAACTGTGCTCTGGACATTGCTTAATTGGGGGGACTGTGATTTCTACTGCATGGAAACTGAAAAATATGTGAAAAAAGAAAGAAATAGGAATCATTATTCTAACGACAGAGAATTTAAGAATGAGATAGGTACGTGTCACTTTTTAAAAGTTAATGTATTGCCCCATATTGAGGGAACCGCACATAAGATGGAGGGGTGAAGTGTGTTTTTTGTTTTGTGAGCAAAGGACCACTTTAAACCGGCGTGCGACTTGTTACGCATTTTGTTAAGACCTTGCCATATACGTAGAGGGGAAAAAAAGAGTGAGCGTTCCTACCTGAGTTGCAAAGAGGAAAAAAAAAACTGAATGAATTGTGTACGCAAGACAACTTTCCTTTTGTGCTTTTTGGAAGAAGTTTTTAACCAAGATTTCTGTAGGTATTTCCGCATAAATGATTTTATCCTTTTAAAAACTAGATTATTGAATTAATTATTTATGAATATTAATGAGATGATAATGAATATTAATGAGGGGATATTTTATGTAATGATATTGTATTTTCAGTAGCTGATATGGGATTTTAGCATAGAATATCATCTTTTGGATACTGTAGGGGTCTAATGGTGTACGAAGCTTAGACGAATGACAAATTGCATGTATTTGTGATTAGTTTGTAAGTGGGTACATCTATGTGTAGGTGATATGGGATTTTAGCATAGAATATCATCTTTTGGATACTGTAGGGGTCTAATGGTGTACGAAGCTTAGACGAATGACAAATTGCATGTATTTGTGATTAGTTTGTAAGTGGGTACATCTATATGTAGGTGATATGGGATTTTAGCATAGAATATCATCTTTTGGATACTGTAGGGGTCTAATGGTGTACGAAGCTTAGACGAATGACAAATTGCATGTATTTGTGATTAGTTTGTAAGTGGGTACATCTATGTGTAGGTGATATGGGATTTTAGCATAGAATATCACGTTTTGGATATTGTATGGATTTAATGGTGTACGAAGCTTAGACGAATGACAAATTGCATGTATATATGATTAGTTTGTAAGTGGGGTACAGGTATGTGTAGATGATATATGATTTTTTTTAGCATAGAATATCATCTTTTGGATACTGTGGGGGTCTAATGGTGTACGAAGCTTAGACGAATGACAAATTGCATGTATATGTGATTAGTTTGTAAGTGGGTTCATGTATGTATGTATGTATATTGGTTTTGATATCGGACATGAATATATGTATCATATTGTAGACATATTATCTTTCGTTTGCATGTAAGTGTTTTAAGCATGTGTTGTTGGTTGCGTAGCTTTAGGGGCTATACTAGGATGGATGCAAACACCTAAAGTGTTTCTATTCTATTAATATTGGATTGTAGCCTTATTTTATCGTATTGTAGAGCTGTATATGTTGTTGTGATGATATGTTATGTGAATGCAAACACATGAATTGATTGCTTATGTACATAGATTACCTTGAATACCATGTTAGAATGTATATATTGTGGTTTTTTACGTACGCAGATACTTGTTAGACATGTTCTAGTGGTATTTGAAGCACAAAGGATATCACTATGATATAAGGCATTTACATATACACATGTTTTCACTAGAGTATTCTAATGATATATATTTTTGGTTTTTACGTACGTAGATGCTTTTTAGACATGACCTAGTGCTATTTGAAGCACAAAGGATATCACTGTGTTATAACCCATTTACATATAGGTATCTTTTCACTACAGTATTCTAATGACATTTATTCATACCTTTACTTACTTCTAAGATGCTTGTTCACCTTGTAAAAGACATTATGACGTCAACATGGTTTCGAACTTAGAGTCATTTATTGTAGGAACATAAAATATGATAAATAATCTTATATGAAGCATAGGTATTCTTCCTTTATCTTATATAGAATACAGATACTTCGTATGATATCAATATTTGTTTCGAGGAATAAAACATATTATTATAAATTGTAACGCTTTATTGTATTTATATACTCTACAATATTGTATTTTGCAATATTGGCATATTGATATACATATATAGATATATTTAAATAAGATATTTACTATACTTAGAATATTCTTAATAACTTATTGACATATTTACATTATATATACGTACAAGTACCAACAGATAGCAAAACTTATGGACATATTTGATGATATTATGACCATGTTATGACATTATAGTACCTTTAGACAGTTTAATATTTACATATATACAGAATACCAATCATTTAACACACTTAATACTTTGATAACCATATGGCAATGTTCTATAGTCAGTAATACTGTTATGATTTAATCGTCGTCTTTTATTTTGAACTTTCTGATGTGTTTTAGTTTCAGACTTGGATACGATGACAAATCCAGGCTTACGAACAATTCTTCCTGGATTGTGTAACTGTTTTTTGTCAGCTTTATCTTGAACTAGTTGATAAAAATGATCAAAGTTAATTTCTTGTCGTGTACGATGATTTAAAGTAATTCCTCTAATTTTAAATACATAATCTACTTTTCCTGTTTGAACTTCTTTCATTCTATAGGCATAATTTTTTGGTCCTAAGCCTATAAAGGCATCAATTTCCCAGCCATCAGGAACTTCATTAGTTAACTGACCTAAATAGGAACCCAAAGAAAGTGGAGGCTTTTCATTACGTTGCTGCACAAACATAATACTATCAGTGTCGCAGTACAATACACGCTGAGGATCTATAGCTGTTAGTAACTCATAAAGTTTTAGACGCGCCCAAGAGGTGATGAAGGCTGCAAGGACAACATTGGAAAATTTCCATGGTTTGTTTTTGTTTTCAATGTTTTTATATGATACAATGAGATGCCGCTCTCCAATAGGCAATACAGTTTGTACCTCATATTGTGGTGCCCATAGATAACTTAAAAATTTTTCTGGAGTATCTACAATTACAGATTGAGATAAATCTGTTCTTTGTCCCCATTTCCCATACAAGGAATTGAGAAATATTTTGGAAATATATCTTAAACCAGGATTTGATTCAATGTTATTTTCCGTTAACTGAATGCATTCATGTTCATAATAGTCTGCAATATATTTTTCTTGATCTTGTTTACTTTTGCACCAGCTAGGAAACCCTGAAGACTCCTGCTTCATTTTTAAGAAGGAATTGACATAATCTTTAAACAGATTATTTTCTGAATCGGATAATTTGAATTCCCAAATTTCGATAATTTGTAGAATTTTGTATCCGAGATCTAAAGCTACATGAAGTTCAGGAGTACAGTATGTACCAGTAAGGACACGCTCGGCATCATTATGGATGCAATTGTTCTCACTTTGTTCCATACACGTACGACATAACCCAAACAAAAGGCGATCATTACATGTATATGGTAAAATTGGAAAATATAAGTCTTTGGGAGGCAAGATACTACATTTCACTAATCCATGAATACTTTGCACTTGTGGAAAGTCAGGCCCCTTGTATATTATAGGTTTACCTATAGGCAATGGCTTACGTGCCATTACCCACGGATAAAGACTGGTAATATCATAATATGCCACAAACTCTTCGCTGGTACATTCGTACAAGGCATTAAAACATTCTGTACGTCCCCCATGAAAACTATCTTTAGGTACCAGATGGTTGACAAGATCATGACACTGTGTTTGAATAAACTGTTGTAATTTTTTATCATTTTTTACCATGAGGTCCCATTCACATTCCCACATTTCAATGACATTAAGATTTAATTTTTTAAGAAATGCTATTTTTGTGGTGGTGTTTTCATACCGATCTTGTACTGATGTACCTTGCTTAGAGGATGAATCTAGGGACACGTGTCGTAGTGTAGGATAACAGTTTAAACACCCGTGATAGTAACATCCATGAAATTCGTAAACTGTATTTGTTTCAGTTTCAAATCCATCAACCTTATACCTCCCAAATCGTTTTTCCAAACCATTTCCAGAATGAAGAATTTTATTACCAGTAGTACGTTCTAAGTATCGCAGCCAGTACATTGCCTTCAGACTTTGACGATCACGATGGTCAAACCCATAAGGTGGAATAATTGGAATAATTTCTTTGGGTAAATATAAGGTACGATATGTTAGTATTGCCAAACTAGCAATAGTTGGTGCAGCGATAAAACATTGGATACCATTTGTTTTGTCTTCAATTAAGTTTGAAAATTTAATGACAGCCTCTGCTAAAATTTTAACATCATTCCGACAATATTCAATCATTTCCTTTTGGAGATTATACTCCTCATTACTTGCAACACGTTCTTTGTGCCATATGATAAGTTGCTCTCGATCTTCAGTGCTCCTTGAATCAGCATCAAAATATTTTAGATCAGGAATTTTGCCTATATAATTTTGGTTTTCTAATGTATTAAACAAGTACGGAAAATCTCCCTTTCGTAAATTTGCAGAAAGACCTAACGTCTTAGGTAATTTAGATAATTTAACTCCCATATACAAATATGTGTCACGAAAGTAAATCTTTTGTCCTAAACGCATTTCAATAATTTTTTGCCCTGACATTATTACTTCAGGTGTAAAATGATGGTTTATGATCAAAGTTTTAGCACAGAATTGCATATCATAATTACTGCCATTATGGGAAAGCACAATGATTTTTTTAAACATTGGTCGAGTTATTAATACATGATTAACAAATTCTTCAATGTTGTGAAAATCAAACGAACGGAATCCATTTTTATTGCCGCATACAAAGCATGTATCATCAAGCTTCATGTCCTTACACTTGTAACAAGCATGAATACAATTTACGAAATTTACGCGATGTTCTTGTTCTCCTTGTTCATTTTTAGGAAGCAACATTGTTTCTACATCAAAGATAATGTACAAAAAGGTATCTACATGTTGCATCATAGCCGTTTGAACAAAACAAATATGGTCATCTATTACATATGAGTAACATGTTTTACAATAACGTTCACCACATTCATGTTGAGACCTGCGTGAACGCATGTCAATCATATCACCACATTGGACACAAATTTTCTTTGTTTCGCATAAACTTTTTCCGGAAACATTTATTGTTTTATGATTAGCAAAACATTCTTCTGAAGAAAACAGTCTATGACAATTAATGCATTCACGTTTAATATTATTATCATTATTACAAACATTGTGATACTTTTCACACATTGGGCATTTGAAGTTACACTTATGATTTTCTGTACGATGATAACCTTCCAAACAATACTGACAATAATTTTTCTTGTTTAATAGTGTTGTAATACTAGTAATTAATTCATAGTGTCCCTCAGTATACAAAATTAAAATTTTCTTTGATGCATATATTCCAGGATAAATTACATCGTAGTTTCGAGTTAAACGATTTTTTTCGTAAACAACAATTTGATAATGAGGTGCTAGCTTATTTTGAAACTTTTTTACATCATCAATAGTACATCCATCATGGATTTCAATGTCAACTTTAGCACTAACACACAAATCCTTTGCTTGTTTCATCAATCGTTCAGAATGATTTTTCAATTCATATACGTAATTATAACGATGATCAGCTCTACCCATTCCAAGAATAATACTCTTGGGAAGACAATACACATCCTTTTGTACAGGAATAGTACATTGATGCATGTGTGTTACAAGATCAACATATTTTGATGAACCCATAGTTCGTCCCCTACCTTTACGTAAATCAACAATATGAATTTTGAAATTTACTTTATCACCTAATAAATAATTTTCATTACTATTTAAAACATTTTCAATTTTACGAAATAAAATGTCGGAGCTTAAATTTGACTTTTGACGCCACGAAATGTATATTGGTTTATTAATTGTGGAAGCAGAACTTTCTATTGTTATACCAACATACATATCATCATCGGCATCATTTAAAACATGATCCTTTACAAATTCAAATAACAACTGAATATATTTTTCAGGATCATCTATTCCGCTAGTGTGCATACGTTCAATTGTAACTTCCTTTCCCGTAAGTCCAAAATAAGTATAATGTTTGGTTCTATTAACAATACGAAAATATTCATTTGTTTTACCACTCCCATACATGGTAGGTTGTGATAGATTATTAGTATTAGGACTTGGAAAGTTTATAAAATTTTCCATGAAAACGCTAAAATCATTTGTAGTTAAACTATTAGCTTTTCCTTCAGACACAAGTTCCATAAACTTCTCACGAGCTAAATTCTTTATATTATCTTGACGAAAGAAGCCTACATGATATAAATCAATAATATCTTTTGCAGACTTACATTTTTTCAAAACAACATGAGGATCACAACCAAAATGCATAAACAACGCCTGCAATAACTTGGAATAAGCTTCATTGCTTACCCTTGCACCCGTAGCATGACATTGTGTTATCACTTCCCATGTAAATAAAACTTCGTTTGGATTTTCATATCCACGTGCTTCTTGTGCCGCCAACATGGTACAGATGACAGACTGTTCTTCCATTGTGTGATTGACACACTAAATATGTAATTGCAATTTGAATTTTTGTCTTATAAAATAAATATTTTACACAATGGTGTACACAGAACTTTGATATTTCTTTCACAGTTTTTAAATGATAAGGTTTCGTAAGTAGACTTTTATGATATAATTCACAATGTGTTGACCAAAGATACACTTTTTAAGAATTTTTTACACTTACCAGTAAGTATAATAATAAAACTTTCCCGAACTTGTTTCAGTTCACAACAGATTTAGTTGTAAGTTTACCGACACTACACTTAAAAGCTTGTCGGCAATTGCACTAACACTTGCCGTTAACCACAATGATAAAACTTCCCGTAACTTTTTTCAGTTTAGTATCGATGCAGTACCACTTGTCACTCACTAAGTATATTTTAGTTTACCGAAGATATACTTTTAAGTTTATCGGTTAATCCTTTAGCACTTTCCGATAATTGTAATTTACAAACTGCCGTAATAAAATTGATTTAGACTAATTACAGCACGCAAAGTACAAACAGGAAGTGTGTTTACTTTTTATTGATTGTTTATTATCAACACTAATAAATGGAAATTCCAAGAACTCCACACGAAGATTCCCGAAGGTTCCCGAAGTTTCCCGAAGTTTTCCGAACATTGCCGAACCTAACCGAAGATGAACATGAGAGTTTATCCACAATTCCTGTACATGTTGGTTAATGTACCACACGAATGGTTCCGAAAATTACCGAACTTAACCGAAGATGGACATAAGAATGTATGAACAATTCCTGTACACGTTTAGTAAATGTAACTTCCAAAAGACTTGTAACTTTAAGATATATTTCAAAGTTTATTATTATTAGATGTAACTTTGTAACAAAATCGGTATTTTAAAATAAATGATTTAACAACAGAGAGTATACCAATAATTGGCTTTACTTTAACACTAGTAATTCTATAGTGCGCGGCGCGGCTTGCTGCGCGGGATTTATAGTTTAAAATTTAATCTCGTACCCAAACACACTTAGTTTTTGTAATCTCGTACCCAAACGCAGTTAGCTTTGTAATCTCGTACACAGGTGCTTTAACATATTTTAAATTAGTAACAGTAATATTACATAATGTGATATAATTTGTAAATGCACTATTAAAGTTTGCAACACTTCAAATAATTATAGCTACTTGTTTTGTATGCTTTTCCACTGTGTTATTGGCCTTAAAAAAATTCCTTTGTTAGTAGTGCTAAAAATTTGTTTTGTCTACATTGCTACAGGTGTTTAAACTGGTTTAAACCGGTTTAAACTAGTTTATTGTTTTTTCTTAACAGAACACTCATAGAGTGTGATCGTATTTAAATTGCTGTGCAAGCTCATTATTTATTTAACCTTTCGTAATATTCATTGGATCGTTTGTTACTCAAACTCTTTATTTATTTAACCTCTCGTAATAAATTACTCGAACACTTCGTGTGAGCATACAAAATATGTTCCGAAAAATACTAAAATGTGTCAGCATACGAAAGATAATTTGAAAATAATTAAAAAATGAAGTAAACTTAGAATTAATTCCGATAGAAACACAAAGTAACATAGTTACAAATATTTTATTCGTTCGCTTAATTAGCAGCTCAGAGGAATTACATTCCGAAAATATTAAAATTAACAAAACATAAATATAAAAAAGTTATTTTAGCATGACACAAGATGATTAAACTTAAAATTTATTACATGAAGCTCTTTGATTGTTAAATGGAGAAGTAAAATTTAAGTCAGTGTTGCAATTGAATACAGAAACTATCAGTAAAAGTACAAGTTCCCAAAAGTAAAATGTAGAAACAAAACTTAAAACACAATGTTGCAATCTAAATTTGAAAGAAAATTAAAAATACAACTTACAAACAAAATGTAGAAACCAAAAATAAAATTGCAAAAGCAAAATTAATACTACAAGTTTAAAAAAAATTGAAACTGACATGAAAATACATAAACAAAATTAAAACAACGCTACAATTTAAATTTAAAGTACAAGTTCCCAAAAGTAAAGTGCAGAAACAAAACTTAAAACACAATGTTGCAATCCAAAATGTAAAAGAAAAAATTAAAAGTATAAGTTTAAAAAATTAAAACATGCAAACTAAAAAATAAAAAAATACAGAAACAAAACTTAAAACACAATGTTGCAATCCAAATTGCAAAAGAAAATTAAAAGTATAACTTTAAAACACAATGTTACATTACAAATTCCGAAACAAAATAAAAATTACAACTAAAGAAATCAAAAATGTAAACTGAAAAACTAAAAATGCAGGAATAAAAAATTTTAAAGTACACAATGTTGCAATCTAAATTGCAAAATGAAAATAACCAGGAGGAAATTTTATTTTAAAAAATGCAAAACTGAAAACAAAAAATACAAAATAAGATTAAAACAATGTTATTATTTTAACGTCATTATTTTAATAACATGAGTTTGCACCAGCTTTGGTGAGATTTGCGGACAAAGTTGGTGAGATCTACGTGCTATACTACTACATAATGTTTCGTATATGTTTTATGTTTGTATTTTTATTTTCTTTCTGTATTTTCGATTGCAACATTGTTTTAATCTTATTTTGTATTTTTTGTTTTCAGTTTTGCATTTTTAAAATTTGTTTCCTCCTTGTTATTTTCATTTTGCAATTTAGATTGCAACATTGTGTACTTTAAAATTTTTTATTCCTGCATTTTTAGTTTTTCAGTTTACATTTTTGATTTCTTTAGTTGTAATTTTTATTTTGTTTCGGAATTTGTAATGTAACATTGTGTTTTAAAGTTATACTTTTAATTTTCTTTTGCAATTTGGATTGCAACATTGTGTTTTAAGTTTTGTTTCTGTATTTTTTTATTTTTTAGTTTGCATGTTTTAATTTTTTAAACTTATACTTTTAATTTTTTCTTTTACATTTTGGATTGCAACATTGTGTTTTAAGTTTTGTTTCTGCACTTTACTTTTGGGAACTTGTACTTTAAATTTAAATTGTAGCGTTGTTTTAATTTTGTTTATGTAATTTCATGTCAGTTTCAATTTTTTTTAAACTTGTAGTATTAATTTTGCTTTTGCAATTTTATTTTTGGTTTCTACATTTTGTTTGTAAGTTGTATTTTTAATTTTCTTTCAAATTTAGATTGCAACATTGTGTTTTAAGTTTTGTTTCTACATTTTACTTTTGGGAACTTGTACTTTTACTGATAGTTTCTGTATTCAATTGCAACACTGACTTAAATTTTACTTCTCCATTTAACAATCAAAGAGCTTCATGTAATAAATTTTAAGTTTAATCATCTTGTGTCATGCTAAAATAACTTTTTTATATTTATGTTTTGTTAATTTTAATATTTTCGGAATGTAATTCCTCTGAGCTGCTAATTAAGCGAACGAATAAAATATTTGTAACTATGTTACTTTGTGTTTCTATCGGAATTAATTCTAAGTTTACTTCATTTTTTAATTATTTTCAAATTATCTTTCGTATGCTGACACATTTTAGTATTTTTCGGAACATATTTTGTATGCTCACACGAAGTGTTCGAGTAATTTATTAGGAGAGGTTAAATAAATAAAGAGTTTGAGTAACAAACGATCCAATGAATATTACGAAAGGTTAAATAAATAATGAGCTTGCACAGCAATTTAAATACGATCACACTCTATGAGTGTTCTGTTAAGAAAAAACAATAAACTAGTTTAAACCGGTTTAAACCAGTTTAAACACCTGTAGCAATGTAGACAAAACAAATTTTTAGCACTACTAACAAAGGAATTTTTTTAAGGCCAATAACACAGTGGAAAAGCATACAAAACAAGTAGCTATAATTATTTGAAGTGTTGCAAACTTTAATAGTGCATTTACAAATTATATCACATTATGTAATATTACTGTTACTAATTTAAAATATGTTAAAGCACCTGTGTACGAGATTACAAAGCTAACTGCGTTTGGGTACGAGATTACAAAAACTAAGTGTGTTTGGGTACGAGATTAAATTTTAAACTATAAATCCCGCGCAGCAAGCCGCGCCGCGCACTATAGAATTACTAGTGTTAAAGTAAAGCCAATTATTGGTATACTCTCTGTTGTTAAATCATTTATTTTAAAATACCGATTTTGTTACAAAGTTACATCTAATAATAATAAACTTTGAAATATATCTTAAAGTTACAAGTCTTTTGGAAGTTACATTTACTAAACGTGTACAGGAATTGTTCATACATTCTTATGTCCATCTTCGGTTAAGTTCGGTAATTTTCGGAACCATTCGTGTGGTACATTAACCAACATGTACAGGAATTGTGGATAAACTCTCATGTTCATCTTCGGTTAGGTTCGGCAATGTTCGGAAAACTTCGGGAAACTTCGGGAACCTTCGGGAATCTTCGTGTGGAGTTCTTGGAATTTCCATTTATTAGTGTTGATAATAAACAATCAATAAAAAGTAAACACACTTCCTGTTTGTACTTTGCGTGCTGTAATTAGTCTAAATCAATTTTATTACGGCAGTTTGTAAATTACAATTATCGGAAAGTGCTAAAGGATTAACCGATAAACTTAAAAGTATATCTTCGGTAAACTAAAATATACTTAGTGAGTGACAAGTGGTACTGCATCGATACTAAACTGAAAAAAGTTACGGGAAGTTTTATCATTGTGGTTAACGGCAAGTGTTAGTGCAATTGCCGACAAGCTTTTAAGTGTAGTGTCGGTAAACTTACAACTAAATCTGTTGTGAACTGAAACAAGTTCGGGAAAGTTTTATTATTATACTTACTGGTAAGTGTAAAAAATTCTTAAAAAGTGTATCTTTGGTCAACACATTGTGAATTATATCATAAAAGTCTACTTACGAAACCTTATCATTTAAAAACTGTGAAAGAAATATCAAAGTTCTGTGTACATCATTGTGTAAAATATTTATTGTATAAGACAAAAATTCAAATTGCAATTACATATTTAGTGTGTCAATCACACAATGGAAGAACAGTCTGTCATCTGTACCATGTTGGCGGCACAAGAAGCACGTGGATATGAAAATCCAAACGAAGTTTTATTTACATGGGAAGTGATAACACAATGTCATGCTACGGGTGCAAGGGTAAGCAATGAAGCTTATTCCAAGTTATTGCAGGCGTTGTTTATGCATTTTGGTTGTGATCCTCATGTTGTTTTGAAAAAATGTAAGTCTGCAAAAGATATTATTGATTTATATCATGTAGGCTTCTTTCGTCAAGATAATATAAAGAATTTAGCTCGTGAGAAGTTTATGGAACTTGTGTCTGAAGGAAAAGCTAATAGTTTAACTACAAATGATTTTAGCGTTTTCATGGAAAATTTTATAAACTTTCCAAGTCCTAATACTAATAATCTATCACAACCTACCATGTATGGGAGTGGTAAAACAAATGAATATTTTCGTATTGTTAATAGAACCAAACATTATACTTATTTTGGACTTACGGGAAAGGAAGTTACAATTGAACGTATGCACACTAGCGGAATAGATGATCCTGAAAAATATATTCAGTTGTTATTTGAATTTGTAAAGGATCATGTTTTAAATGATGCCGATGATGATATGTATGTTGGTATAACAATAGAAAGTTCTGCTTCCACAATTAATAAACCAATATACATTTCGTGGCGTCAAAAGTCAAATTTAAGCTCCGACATTTTATTTCGTAAAATTGAAAATGTTTTAAATAGTAATGAAAATTATTTATTAGGTGATAAAGTAAATTTCAAAATTCATATTGTTGATTTACGTAAAGGTAGGGGACGAACTATGGGTTCATCAAAATATGTTGATCTTGTAACACACATGCATCAATGTACTATTCCTGTACAAAAGGATGTGTATTGTCTTCCCAAGAGTATTATTCTTGGAATGGGTAGAGCTGATCATCGTTATAATTACGTATATGAATTGAAAAATCATTCTGAACGATTGATGAAACAAGCAAAGGATTTGTGTGTTAGTGCTAAAGTTGACATTGAAATCCATGATGGATGTACTATTGATGATGTAAAAAAGTTTCAAAATAAGCTAGCACCTCATTATCAAATTGTTGTTTACGAAAAAAATCGTTTAACTCGAAACTACGATGTAATTTATCCTGGAATATATGCATCAAAGAAAATTTTAATTTTGTATACTGAGGGACACTATGAATTAATTACTAGTATTACAACACTATTAAACAAGAAAAATTATTGTCAGTATTGTTTGGAAGGTTATCATCGTACAGAAAATCATAAGTGTAACTTCAAATGCCCAATGTGTGAAAAGTATCACAATGTTTGTAATAATGATAATAATATTAAACGTGAATGCATTAATTGTCATAGACTGTTTTCTTCAGAAGAATGTTTTGCTAATCATAAAACAATAAATGTTTCCGGAAAAAGTTTATGCGAAACAAAGAAAATTTGTGTCCAATGTGGTGATATGATTGACATGCGTTCACGCAGGTCTCAACATGAATGTGGTGAACGTTATTTTAAAACATGTTACTCATATGTAATAGATGACCATATTTGTTTTGTTCAAACGGCTATGATGCAACATGTAGATACCTTTTTGTACATTATCTTTGATGTAGAAACAATGTTGCTTCCTAAAAATGAACAAGGAGAACAAGAACATCGCGTAAATTTCGTAAATTGTATTCATGCTTGTTACAAGTGTAAGAACATGAAGCTTGATGATACATGCTTTGTATGCGGCGATAAAAATGGATTCCGTTCGTTTGATTTTCACAACATTGAAGAATTTGTTAATCATGTATTAATAACTCGACCAATGTTTAAAAAAATCATTGTGCTTTCCCATAATGGCAGTAATTATGATATGCAATTCTGTGCTAAAACTTTGATCATAAACCATCATTTTACACCTGAAGTAATAATGTCAGGGCAAAAAATTATTGAAATGCGTTTAGGACAAAAGATTTACTTTCGTGACACATATTTGTATATGGGAGTTAAATTATCTAAATTACCTAAGACGTTAGGTCTTTCTGCAAATTTACGAAAGGGAGATTTTCCGTACTTGTTTAATACATTAGAAAACCAAAATTATATAGGCAAAATTCCTGATCTAAAATATTTTGATGCTGATTCAAGGAGCACTGAAGATCGAGAGCAACTTATCATATGGCACAAAGAACGTGTTGCAAGTAATGAGGAGTATAATCTCCAAAAGGAAATGATTGAATATTGTCGGAATGATGTTAAAATTTTAGCAGAGGCTGTCATTAAATTTTCAAACTTAATTGAAGACAAAACAAATGGTATCCAATGTTTTATCGCTGCACCAACTATTGCTAGTTTGGCAATACTAACATATCGTACCTTATATTTACCCAAAGAAATTATTCCAATTATTCCACCTTATGGGTTTGACCATCGTGATCGTCAAAGTCTGAAGGCAATGTACTGGCTGCGATACTTAGAACGTACTACTGGTAATAAAATTCTTCATTCTGGAAATGGTTTGGAAAAACGATTTGGGAGGTATAAGGTTGATGGATTTGAAACTGAAACAAATACAGTTTACGAATTTCATGGATGTTACTATCACGGGTGTTTAAACTGTTATCCTACACTACGACACGTGTCCCTAGATTCATCCTCTAAGCAAGGTACATCAGTACAAGATCGGTATGAAAACACCACCACAAAAATAGCATTTCTTAAAAAATTAAATCTTAATGTCATTGAAATGTGGGAATGTGAATGGGATCTCATGGTAAAAAATGATAAAAAATTACAACAGTTTATTCAAACACAGTGTCATGATCTTGTCAACCATCTGGTACCTAAAGATAGTTTTCATGGAGGACGTACAGAATGTTTTAATGCCTTGTACGAATGTACCAGCGAAGAGTTTGTGGCATATTATATTACCAGTCTTTATCCGTGGGTAATGGCACGTAAGCCATTGCCTATAGGTAAACCTATAATATACAAGGGGCCTGACTTTCCACAAGTGCAAAGTATTCATGGATTAGTGAAATGTAGTATCTTGCCTCCCAAAGACTTATATTTTCCAATTTTACCATATGCATGTAATGATCGCCTTTTGTTTGGGTTATGTCGTACGTGTATGGAACAAAGTGAGAACAATTGCATCCATAATGATGCCGAGCGTGTCCTTACTGGTACATACTGTACTCCTGAACTTCATGTAGCTTTAGATCTCGGATACAAAATTCTACAAATTATCGAAATTTGGGAATTCAAATTATCCGATTCAGAAAATAATCTGTTTAAAGATTATGTCAATTCCTTCTTAAAAATGAAGCAGGAGTCTTCAGGGTTTCCTAGCTGGTGCAAAAGTAAACAAGATCAAGAAAAATATATTGCAGACTATTATGAACATGAATGCATTCAGTTAACGGAAAATAACATTGAATCAAATCCTGGTTTAAGATATATTTCCAAAATATTTCTCAATTCCTTGTATGGGAAATGGGGACAAAGAACAGATTTATCTCAATCTGTAATTGTAGATACTCCAGAAAAATTTTTAAGTTATCTATGGGCACCACAATATGAGGTACAAACTGTATTGCCTATTGGAGAGCGGCATCTCATTGTATCATATAAAAACATTGAAAACAAAAACAAACCATGGAAATTTTCCAATGTTGTCCTTGCAGCCTTCATCACCTCTTGGGCGCGTCTAAAACTTTATGAGTTACTAACAGCTATAGATCCTCAGCGTGTATTGTACTGCGACACTGATAGTATTATGTTTGTGCAGCAACGTAATGAAAAGCCTCCACTTTCTTTGGGTTCCTATTTAGGTCAGTTAACTAATGAAGTTCCTGATGGCTGGGAAATTGATGCCTTTATAGGCTTAGGACCAAAAAATTATGCCTATAGAATGAAAGAAGTTCAAACAGGAAAAGTAGATTATGTATTTAAAATTAGAGGAATTACTTTAAATCATCGTACACGACAAGAAATTAACTTTGATCATTTTTATCAACTAGTTCAAGATAAAGCTGACAAAAAACAGTTACACAATCCAGGAAGAATTGTTCGTAAGCCTGGATTTGTCATCGTATCCAAGTCTGAAACTAAAACACATCAGAAAGTTCAAAATAAAAGACGACGATTAAATCATAACAGTATTACTGACTATAGAACATTGCCATATGGTTATCAAAGTATTAAGTGTGTTAAATGATTGGTATTCTGTATATATGTAAATATTAAACTGTCTAAAGGTACTATAATGTCATAACATGGTCATAATATCATCAAATATGTCCATAAGTTTTGCTATCTGTTGGTACTTGTACGTATATATAATGTAAATATGTCAATAAGTTATTAAGAATATTCTAAGTATAGTAAATATCTTATTTAAATATATCTATATATGTATATCAATATGCCAATATTGCAAAATACAATATTGTAGAGTATATAAATACAATAAAGCGTTACAATTTATAATAATATGTTTTATTCCTCGAAACAAATATTGATATCATACGAAGTATCTGTATTCTATATAAGATAAAGGAAGAATACCTATGCTTCATATAAGATTATTTATCATATTTTATGTTCCTACAATAAATGACTCTAAGTTCGAAACCATGTTGACGTCATAATGTCTTTTACAAGGTGAACAAGCATCTTAGAAGTAAGTAAAGGTATGAATAAATGTCATTAGAATACTGTAGTGAAAAGATACCTATATGTAAATGGGTTATAACACAGTGATATCCTTTGTGCTTCAAATAGCACTAGGTCATGTCTAAAAAGCATCTACGTACGTAAAAACCAAAAATATATATCATTAGAATACTCTAGTGAAAACATGTGTATATGTAAATGCCTTATATCATAGTGATATCCTTTGTGCTTCAAATACCACTAGAACATGTCTAACAAGTATCTGCGTACGTAAAAAACCACAATATATACATTCTAACATGGTATTCAAGGTAATCTATGTACATAAGCAATCAATTCATGTGTTTGCATTCACATAACATATCATCACAACAACATATACAGCTCTACAATACGATAAAATAAGGCTACAATCCAATATTAATAGAATAGAAACACTTTAGGTGTTTGCATCCATCCTAGTATAGCCCCTAAAGCTACGCAACCAACAACACATGCTTAAAACACTTACATGCAAACGAAAGATAATATGTCTACAATATGATACATATATTCATGTCCGATATCAAAACCAATATACATACATACATACATGAACCCACTTACAAACTAATCACATATACATGCAATTTGTCATTCGTCTAAGCTTCGTACACCATTAGACCCCCACAGTATCCAAAAGATGATATTCTATGCTAAAAAAAATCATATATCATCTACACATACCTGTACCCCACTTACAAACTAATCATATATACATGCAATTTGTCATTCGTCTAAGCTTCGTACACCATTAAATCCATACAATATCCAAAACGTGATATTCTATGCTAAAATCCCATATCACCTACACATAGATGTACCCACTTACAAACTAATCACAAATACATGCAATTTGTCATTCGTCTAAGCTTCGTACACCATTAGACCCCTACAGTATCCAAAAGATGATATTCTATGCTAAAATCCCATATCACCTACACATAGATGTACCCACTTACAAACTAATCACAAATACATGCAATTTGTCATTCGTCTAAGCTTCGTACACCATTAGACCCCTACAGTATCCAAAAGATGATATTCTATGCTAAAATCCCATATCACCTACACATAGATGTACCCACTTACAAACTAATCACAAATACATGCAATTTGTCATTCGTCTAAGCTTCGTACACCATTAGACCCCTACAGTATCCAAAAGATGATATTCTATGCTAAAATCCCATATCACCTACACATAGATGTACCCACTTACAAACTAATCACAAATACATGCAATTTGTCATTCGTCTAAGCTTCGTACACCATTAGACCCCTACAGTATCCAAAAGATGATATTCTATGCTAAAATCCCATATCACCTACACATAGATGTACCCACTTACAAACTAATCACAAATACATGCAATTTGTCATTCGTCTAAGCTTCGTACACCATTAGACCCCTACAGTATCCAAAAGATGATATTCTATGCTAAAATCCCATATCAGCTACTGAAAATACAATATCATTACATAAAATATCCCCTCATTAATATTCATTATCATCTCATTAATATTCATAAATAATTAATTCAATAATCTAGTTTTTAAAAGGATAAAATCATTTATGCGGAAATACCTACAGAAATCTTGGTTAAAAACTTCTTCCAAAAAGCACAAAAGGAAAGTTGTCTTGCGTACACAATTCATTCAGTTTTTTTTTTCCTCTTTGCAACTCAGGTAGGAACGCTCACTCTTTTTTTTCCTCTACGTATATGGCAAGGTCTTAACAAAATGCGTAACAAGTCGCACGCCGGTTTAAAGTGGTCCTTTGCTCACAAAACAAAAAACACACTTCACCCCTCCATCTTATGTGCGGTTCCCTCAATATGGGGCAATACATTAACTTTTAAAAAGTGACACGTACCTATCTCATTCTTAAATTCTCTGTCGTTAGAATAATGATTCCTATTTCTTTCTTTTTTCACATATTTTTCAGTTTCCATGCAGTAGAAATCACAGTCCCCCCAATTAAGCAATGTCCAGAGCACAGTTCGCTCCCCCCAACTCCAGCATTCTGGAACACACACATACAAGCAGGTGTCTATGTTACGTTCGTTACTCCTACGCCATTCTTAGCTTACATGTCTGTCTCATGTCCTGCTGTTAAAGCATTGTGCGACATCCATATCTCACATTAAATTGACACTTTCTTACTTCCTTAATTGACACAATGATGAAATTACGAGACAGCTCCATAAGAGCTTCTCATACGATTACAATGGTGTTTGTCGGCAATCCATTGTTTTCTAAGAACACCCACGTTGGATAGATTTCCCAATAAACCTACTGCCTCCCCCCTCTTCCTGTGCTCTTCCCCCACTGGTTACCTCATCTTACGACATACCATTATTTCATTATAGGTGTCTTCTTTCTTTAGAATTAGTTTCTTGAATAGCAAGACCAACTGCGTTCAAGATTAACAAAAAAAAGACTTGTGTGGACATGTTCTGAAGTTCCTTTAGCTATTTCTCGCCACTTGACCAAGGAATAAGGAAGGAAGAAACACGTTTCTTAAAGGATTGGGGAAAAACGGTAAGTAATCAACATAAATTGAATAAATCAACATAAAATTGTATTAAAATATATAATAAATAATATCAAAGGAAATTTGCATCCATTTTCATGAGAAATTTACACTGTTAATCAATTCTTGTGAGAATGAAGGAAATTTGCATGTATTTTGATGAGAATTTCGGTCTGTACACGTATTTGGTAAAAATGAGGGGAATTTGAAGCAATTCTGGTGAGATTTTAGGAACATCGATAAATTTAGGTAGAAAATGGCGGATTTTAGGGCGATTTTGGTGAGATTTTGGGAACATGGGTAATTTTTGGTACAAAATGGCGGATTTTAGGCCTGTTTTGGTGAGAAATCCGGAACAAGTTGGTGAGAACTACGTGCTATACTACTATACGACGAAATACAAAAATATATGAATTCGAAGATGTATATATATATTGTTCCAAGATTCTAGTTACATGTAAAGATATATATATAAAGTATTAAGATACTATTTACTATTTAAATACAAGTCCCTAAGATACAGACCGCAAAGAATATACTAATAACGCGAAGATGTCTTCCTGGAATGTGCCAAGCCTTGTATAGCAACTAGTATATAAAACTATCGTAAGCACAAAGATCGAGTCATCACATGAGTTTAGGTCGACACGTGGACGCACGTGGAGACCTATCATACAGACTTTGAAACTGGACTTAGTAATCCATACTCTCACTGCGTGATGTACACGCGCGTACATTATCATACTTCCTTGAAAAAGAACCCATTACAAAAGAGAGTATTTTGAAAGTACATACACTATCATCACATATGTGTGACCCTTCAGTGACCCTACATCCTGTTCTTGGCTGGCACATTATCAATAGCTTAAAGAATAAAGATTCGTCTTTTATACAATATTAACATTGACTTCAAAAATAATAATATAACAACTATGAAATACACTAACTTATAATCGAACCCCGAACCTTTATATACACTATGTACAGTGACATTCCAGGTAAGTACTGCTAAGAGGGGAGGTGCATCGAAGGTGATAAACAAAATAAGAAAAAGAAAAAGAAAAAAATAACAGTAAATATATGTTCATACAACACCTCCCTCCTTTTTTGAATTTTCATATCAAATTGCGAATTTGGTTGAGAATTTGGATACTGAAAATTCACAGTCTGATATGAAACATTAAAAAGATTTTTTTTTATCTTTCCTTACGTAGATTAGGACCTTTCTTAGATGGGACAGCTACCTGTAACTCCTCTGTAATCTCAGTAACCTGCTCAGCAATTCTTGACATGACTACAGGCTCAGTGGTATCTTGTTTTTGATTTATTTTGGTAATAATAAAAGGTTTAATGCATATTTGTTTACAACAACTATCATCATCAAAATACCTTTTGAAAAAGCGAAAACATTTACATCGGTAACAACAACAAAATATTAATATTAGAGTTATCAGAACTGTACCAAAATATGAAAACCAAGAGAGATGAGTTACCTTTTCGGAATGAAGTAGTTTCCATTGTTCATCATCTATTTTCTTTTCTACTTCCTGAATTTTATGGCTTGCTACCTTTAAGTCACTAACCGAATTAATTACATGTTGAATAGGTAGGTTAATTTGCATATCTTCCAAGTATATATGAGAATTTAATATTTCACAACAATTATCAGTAAGATTTAATTTCGGAGTAAAGTCTTTACCGGTAACATTGGTTTCATACCATGTTTGTGTTTGGAGGATCGCCTTCAAACCATAAGCTTTACAATTATTATCTAGATGAATAATACCTGAATTTGTTAGAATTAAATCATAAGGTTCAAATCCATTACATAATATTGTCATTTTCTCTTCCTGTGGAGCGGCAAAAATCCACTCATTATTATTTAAGGTTACGAATATACAATGATCAATTTGTATCACATGTTTATTACAATCCATGGGAACATAATGAACATATTGTAATAATTTCATTTCACACTCTTGATTTATATGGCTAGACAAGATAGGAAACGTTTGTTTACACAAAAACCAATCTTGTTTAAGAATCTTACATTTATTGAACTCAATTTCAGTCATTTTTGCGTAATATTGCTTAATTGAATCAACTAAAAGGTAAGGTTTTTCAGGTTGAATAAAAACAAATTTATTTGTTGTATTCTTTATTTTAGTAGGGAAGGGAGTTAACTTATATACTAGATAACGAATGGAATCTGTCAAAGGGAGACGAATTACGTAGGCTAATATTCCATTATTGATAAACACATCTAAATTAATTATTTTCAATAACAAGTAACTATTCCTAGTACTTGTCCCAATTGGTAAAGATAACGCACTATGGAGGTCACTTTGACTAGCCTTCCAATGTTGGATTATTTGATAAGGAGTAATTATGTGAGGCTGTAATACACCTTTCTGTGCATTTAAAATTGCTTGCAAAACAATTTCATACTGATCCTTTAAATCTCTTAAATACCTTTCAACTTTTGCGATATGTTCATTTATTGTATACTTTAAATTTAAATCCAAAAATGCTTCGTTTAAATGTCTCTCTCTTTTTGATATCTCTTTAGTTATATGTTCTAAACCTTGACTCAAAATATTTTCGTTAGTCTCTACTGTGTGAAGAGTATTATTAATACCTTGTAGGGTAGATTTAACAATAGTCATCTGCTCTTTACTCAATTTCAAGAAATCTAATTGTTCTTTTTCTAATTTATTGATTTTTTGAGTGTAATAATTGGCATCTTCATCGTCTAAGGTGCCAAATAGAAATTTAGCAAGGTGACCAATACCATCTATTAAACCTCGTTTTCTTCTGCTTTCTTGCGAAGAAATTTTTGTTACTTCTTTTATTATTTCCTTAACCTCTTTGATATCAGATACCTTAGTCAAAACTTGATTTACGAACACTGTAGCACAACTTGTTTTATTTGATTTCACCACTGAGTGTCTACACAGGTTTTGTGTCCTATCTACGTAAGTTTCCAAGTTACGAAAGCTTATATCTAGCTTAGTTAAGTTAACGTAAGAGACCAATTGCCAGTAAGTATTATATAACTGAACTTCTCCTAAAGAGTCATAATAAATACCTGCCGTATTTTCAAATTTCTTTATGCGTGCTCCAAGCTCTAGACTACTACATATAAGAGAAACCAGTAGAATAGCTTTAAGTCCTATCATTTTGAACAATCCTGTAAATATAGAAACGTTATTTTACTTTCCTTACTTTTTTTTTTTTTTACAAGATAACATGAAGAATTTGAGTCACTTAATAATACATCTTTAATCTATTGGCATGCACAGTCATCTCTTGTTTGCCAACCTTTAAGGTACAGTTTACACCTTTTGTTCGACTTATATCGTACGGTCCGCGCCAGAGACTGTCAAGTTTCTTTGATCTGCCGCGGCGGACTGACTCATCATATAATAACACTTTATCTCCTTTCTGAAAAATGCATTCGTTTTCGTTTCTATCATAATATTCTTTACTTTTCTCCTTTTTGTCAATGAGGTTTGCTCTAGCTAATCCGTGCATCTCCTGCAATTTGTGTTTCAACTGTTTTACATAGTCGTCGTAATTGTATACAACTTCAGAGGGTTTTCTTTGTAATACACCTGGTACATTTACAGGTTTCCCGAATAACAGTTCGAAGGGAGTGTATTGAGTGGAACTATGAGGAGTGGTATTATAACAGAAAGTAGCATATGATGCTAATTCGTCCCAATTATTCTGATTTTCTGCCACATAACATCGCAAGAAAAATTTTAAAGACTGATGGAATTTTTCTATACCACCATTCGATGCCGGATGGTATGGGGTAGTATGCAGTTTTTCTATTTGTAACAATTTACAAATACGCGTGAAGACATCGCTTAAGAAATTACTTCCGCAATCAGACAATATACTGTGTGGAATGCCAAATTTTAGCACTACATTCTCGACAAAGGCTTTGCTGATTGTATCAGCATCTTGAGAAGGGATGGGAATTGCAATAACAAATTTTGAAAGGTTATCTTGTACAGTCAATAAATATTTGTTTCTGTGTTCTAAAGTTTCTGGGAGAGGCCCGACTAAATCTAAAGAGACCTTTTCAAAAACTGTACTGGGCGTGTCAGTTATTACCATCTTCATTTTTACCTTTTGTTGTGTGTTCCTATTCTTTTGACATATTTCACACCCTTTTATGTAATCTTCAACATCTTCCTTTAGTTTTGGCCATTCTTTAATGTCAATATTATTTAAAGAAAGGTACTTCCTAATCTTTTCATAACATCTATTCATTCCTATATGTCCACCTAGAATTTGGGTATGAAACTCTTCTAAAATTTTGTTTTTCGTTTCTAAGTCTAAAGCTTCAGCTTTTTCTTTCTGTTGTGAATCACAATTTGATACCCTATCTTCTTCTTCAATAACATCTAAAGAATACATTCGTGACAAGGCGTCAGAATTTGTATTTAAGCTTCCTTTCTTATACACAATTTCGTATTGATATTCCTCTAAAAGTATTCTCCATTTCAAAAGTCTAGATGTCGGATTTTGTACTCTAAAAACCCACGTTAGTGGCTTGCAATCTGTGACAAAAGTTACTTTTGTTCCGTAAATGTACGGTCTAAAAACTTTGCTAGCCCACACTAGAGCCGCCAGTTCCCGTTCAGTCGCTGAGTACGATCTCTCTGCTTTATTGAAAACTCTACTAGCATACGCAATTGGAAGATCTTTGTTTATTTCACCCTGTGAGAGAATAGCTCCGCAGGCAAATGCCGAAGCATCCGATGTGATTATAAAAGGCTTTTTAAAATCAGGATACTGCAAAATTGGAGGAGTTGTCAATTTCTCTTTAAGAGAATCAAATGCAACTTGTTGTTTGACTCCCCAAGAAAACTGGACGTCTTCTTTTAATAAGGACGTTAAGGGTAAAGCAATTTTACTGTAGTCTTTTAGAAATTTCCTATAATATCCAGTAAGTCCTAGAAATCCCTTAATTTGTTTCTTAGATTGAGGAACAGGAAAGTTCTGAACTTTCTCTACTAATCTTGGATCTGGTTTTACTCCGTTAGGTGTAATGACATGTCCTAAGTATGTTAATTCTGGCTTCAAAAATTCAGTCTTATCTACACTTAACTGCAGGTTGCTTTTGCGAAATCTTTGCAAAATCTCACGTAATCTACTATTATGCTCTTCTAAAGAACTAGAGAAGACCACTAAATCATCCAGGTAGATGAAACAACTCGTACCTGTCAGCCCTGCTAACACTGTATTCATCAATCTTTGAAAAGTGGCCGGTGCTGTCGCCAGACCGAAAGCAAGTCGCTTGAATTGATAATGATTTTCAGGTGTACTGAACGCAGTTATAGGTCTATCCTTTTCCCTAATATAGCATTGATGGTACCCGCTATGGAGATCTAAACTGGAAAAGTAACGCGCATTGGCTAAATTACTCAAAATGTCGTCTATGTTAGGTAACGGAAAGGACGAATGGACACATAGATCATTGACAGATCGATAATCGACTATTAGTCTATATTTCTGTTTTCCTGATGCATCGAGTTTCTTTGGAATAAGGAAAATAGAACTGTTCCAAGGAGAAGTTGAAACTTCTATAATATCTTGTTTTAACAACTCTTCTATTTGTCTATTTAATTCTTCCTTATGACATTCTGGCACTCGGTAATTCTTTTTGTTAACAATTTTGCCTACATGTTTAGGATCAATAATAATTTCATGTTCAAGAACATTTGTAGCAGTTAGTTTGTCTCCTGGTAGAAAGAAAACATCATTGAATTCATCACAAAGTTCAAGTATACTTTCTTTTTCTTTGGGTGGTAAATGACCTAGCCTTAATAGTTTGTGAAGTAATTTTAAACGTTCAGTTAAACTTTCTGAATTTGACTTTTGTGGAACCCTGTCTTTTTCACACTGAATATTTAAAACATGGTTTTCTTCTAATTTCTCTAAGTCTATCGGATCTAAGGTAATATTCTCTACTGAAGAATTTACATTTAACACACTAGCTATGCATTTATTTCCTTTCGCTACTGTCAAACAAGAAGAAAGAAAAACACCCGGTTTAATCTCTCGTTTTTCTACAATTCCAATTCCTGTGCTGTTTGTGGGAACAAAAACTAGCTTTTCGCATCGAGCTGGAATACTATATGTCAACGGTAGTATAAGCTTATCGCTGCCCTTAAGGTCAAGTTTCTGGCAAGCTTGTGTTGACAAGGGAGGAGGAGGGGGAGGATGGAATTCTAACAAACAATTTTTTTGTTTCAAAAAATCACGACCAAGAATGTGTCTGTCTTCTGATAAGCATCCTTCCGAAATAACATGAAATTTATGTGAGAATTCTACTCCTTTTATCACTAACGTTAGATAAATAGTACCTAGTGACCTAGTTTTAACATTGTTTAATCCTTTCAATGTCACAGTTTGTGTTGTATCAATATTCTTTCTAAAACTGCATGGAAGTGCATGGATTTGCCAAAGACTTAAATCACTGCCTGTATCTAAGAGAAAAGTTGCATCAGCATGCAATTCTTTAATGAATGCCGTAATAGTACCTTCTTCTTGATTTGTTACTATGCAACCCTTCGTGTTATCTGAGATTCAAACAGGTTGCTTATTTACATCCATTTGCGGTTTCCCTGACCATTACAACTTGAGCACATCTGACTACTGCAGGCTTTTACATCATTAAAATGCAGAGAACTTTGTTCTTTATCACAAACTAGCAGCGTTCACCCCGCTTCGCTGCGGTCACCCCGGAACGCAATAAACTTTGTTACTTAGATAATTTTTACTTTTTCGCTTTCAAATTGCAAGCGCCTGTCATTTATGTTAACCCGCCGAGTCACGTGCTCATGCGGGTTGCATATACATACGTTTATTTTTACCTATGATGAACTATGGAGACTTGAATGGTCCATTATCTCAAGACACTGGTAATTAAAAATTAAAGTGATATGATAAAAACCATCTAGGGTCCAAATCCTAACAACCCCCCAAAAATGAAAGAAATCGGTTCAGCCGTATTAGCGTGATGAGTTCACAAAGGATTTGTACGTTCTCTTTTATATATATAGATTCTCTCATTTCCACTAGTATTTACCCTACTAGTATTTCCACTAGTATTTACTTTACTAGCAACATGCAAACAATTGCTATAACCTTCCGTGCCTCGCGCGGCGCTTTCGGAAAAATTACAATTAACCCCTCCTGTGCCTCTCGCGGCGATCTCAGGAGAATTACCATTATTACATCCTGTGCCTCTCGCGGCGATCTCAGGACAAATTTCACAAACGTGTACCGTTTTCATAAATTGATTAGAAGAATTTCCTCTTTCCTTTCTTTTCTGTAATTTGCATTGAGCTTTGGTGTGACCAGGCTTATGGCATAGGTAACATACTAATTCTTTCTTTTGAGCTTTCTTACTATTTACATTTGGAAAGGGGAGAGAAGTGTGGGAAGTGATCTGTGTTTCTTCTTCTAGAGCGAGTTCGATAATATATCCTAAGGATGTATCATCATCGCTTTTGGATCTTACAATCATCTGAATTCTGTCATTTGTTAGCCCCTGAATAAAACTTGCTTTAGCTAAAATTTCAACAAGTGCTATAGCTCCTGGCAATTTAGATGCATCTATGACACGAGCAACGGCTTCGCGTAGTTGACTTTGAAGAGTATCTACTTTACTTGCCCATGATGCAATTGAATCAGATTTGGTTTGTCTAGCACTAAAAAGCTGACATGCATAAAAATCAATAGTTCGTCTAATGGAATAATTTTCTATTAATATTTGTTTAACAGCTTCCCACGTAGTAGTGGTTTTTCTAACTAATAACTTAGATCTAGCATCCCCAGTTATTTTTGCTTTAACAAATTTCAAAAGGGTACTATGCTTAGCTGGGTCAACCAATTCAAAAGCAGCATCTACATTAGACAGAAATTCTTCTAATGCTTCTCTTTTTCCCGAAAATGGTACCGAAATTAACTTTAGTGCTTCTGACACACTACAATACTCTACTTCTGTATCTGAAGAATCAGCACTACCACTGGTAGCCATTGGCAATTAGTACTTACGTTAAACTATACAATTTAAATTTACAAAAATTTTGTTAGCGACAATACCTTTCTTACACCTTCTGTTTTGCCAAGTATTCCCAAGATTAAACGAATGAAATATTTTAATCCTTCCCTAGAGGAACGGTGAATACTAAAGCCTTCTATCCTAGACTGTTCTTGTCTTGATTTTACGTTATTCACTTCACAAGTAAACAACAACCGCGGTGACCAAAGAACAAATCTTTTCTATCTCCAGGCGTAACACTTGAAAATTTTGGAAGTTCAAACAAGCAATGAAAATTGTAACCAACCTTGAATTTCTTGTGATGGGGGGTGCTGCTGGCGTCGATCCTGGTACTTTCCTGATGTTGGTTTAAAGATGAGGCCTCTGGATTTCCACAAGATCTCCGCTTGGAATGTTGCTCAATTGGGACCAGCCACACTTGAGAATGGTACTGCTTACTGGATCTCTGGAACTGGATGCAATAAAACTGGAACACTGGAACGGTGTGTACGCCGAGGTATCCGCTACACCTTGAACAGGCAAGCTTCTTGCACTCACAGTAAAAAAGGTGTTGTCGACGAAGTGCGGTCTGTATCTGGACGTAACGATATTTTAAAACGTATCAGCTTCGTGTCGAAGAACGAACTCTGACTACAATGATGAATGTTCAACTTGGTAACTGTGGAACGTGCACTGGAATCGAACTTCGAGTACTTCGGTTGAGATCCTGCCCAGCTGCCACCACTTTATTTTCCTGTTGTATGATTGACGTTTGCGTCTCGCGCAGGTTCTTTCTTTTCTTCAAATAAAATAGGATCTCTTTTTGGTAGGCGTGAGAAGTTTATTGAAGTTAATAAGAAAAATGAAAGTTACAAGTTCCACAACAAACAACTACAAAATCTCACTAGTTGTTCTTTCAGCAAAATTATTAAAGTTCCACTTTAGATAGAGATTGGAAACACTAGATACGACGAAATACAAAAATATATGAATTCGAAGATGTATATATATATTGTTCCAAGATTCTAGTTACATGTAAAGATATATATATAAAGTATTAAGATACTATTTACTATTTAAATACAAGTCCCTAAGATACAGACCGCAAAGAATATACTAATAACGCGAAGATGTCTTCCTGGAATGTGCCAAGCCTTGTATAGCAACTAGTATATAAAACTATCGTAAGCACAAAGATCGAATCATCACATGAGTTTAGGTCGACACGTGGACGCACGTGGAGATCTATCATACAGACTTTGAAACTGGACTTAGTAATCCATACTCTCACTGCGTGATGTACACGCGCGTACATTATCATACTTCCTTGAAAAAGAACCCATTACAAAAGAGAGTATTTTGAAAGTACATACACTATCATCACATATGTGTGACCCTTCAGTGACCCTACATCCTGTTCTTGGCTGGCACATTATCAATAGCTTAAAGAATAAAGATTCGTCTTTTATACAATATTAACATTGACTTCAAAAATAATAATATAACAACTATGAAATACACTAACTTATAATCGAACCCCGAACCTTTATATACACTATGTACAGTGACATTCCAGGTAAGTACTGCTAAGAGGGGAGGTGCATCGAAGGTGATAAACAAAATAAGAAAAAGAAAAAGAAAAAAAATAACAGTAAATATATGTTCATACAACAACTTCATGATCTTTAAATTCTAAAATTTTGCAACACACCCTATTTGACTGCGTGACACACCAGTTGGGAACCTCTCGTATATAGAATAGCTATGTTGTTTCAGACTTTTTGTCGCAATACATTTTGTTTTTATTTATTTATTTATTTATTTTTACCTAGTTCTTACCTCTCATATCAACCAGAGAAGTTCTTTGGATCCGACTTCAAGTTTTGGGTTTCGTCTTACTGAGCTTCTATGGCGAAATGAAACGTAACTGTCCTAGTTAATTGCGCCCATTGAGACAAATTTCGTTAAAAATTTATGAGGATGTGTATATATGTTTGCGTATGTACGAGTATATATAGACTTATGTAACGTATGCATAGTATAGACCGAATGTTTAAGATAAAGCGTGCAGTGGTTACTAATTATAAACGGTTGGAGATGAAAGAATGAGACGGAAGTAAGGTACAAAAATATGAGAGGACTAATCGAATGAAGCATATAATCTTCGGCACAGGGTCCCATCATTGGTCCTGAGGTGTCATTTGAAAATTTTAATGGCAAGTTATATAATTTGATACATCGTTGGAAAGATCATGAGAAAACGAGGAATTTTTGCCGGAAAGAATTTTTCGTAGGAATAAGCTTTGTTTGAAAGTTTTTCACACGAAATAAAATAGCCTACAGATATTTATTTTTCCATTTCTATTCAATACCGTATCGAATAATATATATACATGGGCGGCGATTAGGGGGGGCAAAGGGGGGCAGTTGCCCCCCCACTTTTTTGAAGTAACCCATTAATGTATATAGCTTCATTTGAAAATGTTAAGTTTTGTATATATTACTGGTTCATAAAAAATGGTGCCATATAATATTTTCCGTTGCGTGAGTACATATTGGTTGTCTTCTTGTGAAGTTAAGCAAGTTACAGGAATTGCGTTTTAATTGCAATTTAAACCAATTAATATTGCAATTGCATATTTCTTTAAATTTCGTAGCATGTGCTTGTAGTATTTACTGTCTTTCATTTTCTAACAAGGTACATTCGCGAAGTGTACCTTCGGGATTCGTGTAAAATTGATTCAAATGCAAAGTTCTCCTCGTCACAATGTATATTGTACAGCGGGGGACACTTCTAAATGGTACAGCCATATGGAAATTTACGGCTAAGGTGTACCATTTAGAAGTGTCCCCCGCTATACAAATTTTAGCGGCCCATACTGGTATTTATGTACCTTCATATATCCAGAATTCAATCATATACTAGTATAACGCTCAGACACGAGATTGCTTTTAGTTTCTTTAGATGTAACTGAACATGAATGTGGGCATGTGCAAAACAAATTTGATCAAGTACTGCTTCTCTGACACATGCTACCAACCCGAGCTGCCATCTTGGATTCAACTTTCGGTTTTCCAAAAGGGAATAGGTGCAAGTGAGACATCAAATTCATGTATAATTTTCTCGGAAACTCACTGATATAGAGGATTTTACTGTAGCTTGTACCGTTTGCAAGGTATTGCATGTTAAATCCTTCCAGGCATTTCGCGAATAGATATTACAGAGTAATATCAGCTACACATATATTTTTTATGTTGACAAATCAAAAAACAAATTCTAACTGGTAAAAATATTGTAGGTATTAACAAACTCCTTACAAACATTGGTGTCATAATCTTATTACATTTTTGTGAGTGATTGTATTAGTTCCATGATATACTACAACAGAGAAGTATTGTATAACGGTCAAAATGCTTAATGTAAATTTAGATACGACCATATTTAGGTGAAGACCATTTCCGTATTGACGTCTGTGTTTCTGTATTATGTACGCTCAGAGAATATTTCGTCAACGATAAATCACGTAAAACATTACATATACACAGCGGGCCCTGCACAACTTTCTATTTGATTCAATATTCATGAAGTGCCTGACATTTAACATGCAATAGCTACGATGAAACTCACTACATTAGTGAATTTCCGAGAAATTGTACATGAATTTGATGTCTCACTTGCACCTATTCCCTTTTGAAAAACCGAAAATTGAATCCAAGATGGCAGCTCGGGTTGGTAACATGTGTCAGAGAAGCAGTACTTGATCATATTTGTTTTGCACATGCCCACGTTCATGTTTAGTTACATCTAAGAAACTAAAAGCAATTTTGTGTCCGAGCGTTATACTAGTGTATTATTGAATTCCGGATATATGAAGGCTCATAAATACGCAAATTACCAGTATGGGCCGCTAAAATTAGTGCAATACATATTATGGCGAGGAGAAGTTTGTATTTCAATCAATTTTACACGAATCTTCAGGGGACACTTCGCGAATGTACCTTGTAAGAGTAATAATGTAATGTCATGTGTGGAATTATAAATTAAGTTGTTCATTAATCTCCAGTTTGAACATAACTGTTGCAAAACAAGCCTCATTATTCATTAATATAATTAATATTATCCTTTCTATTTACTTGTTTTGTAAATTTATTTTATTAAATAATCTGATCATACAATTTTCCAGACAGAATTTTAAGATGTTCATGAGCAAGGAATCAAATCTCTTCTTACACCTTCGTTGTTTAAGAGTACAAAGGGCTAGTATTTACTTCCGTTGCTCTTGTCACTTTATTTAATAAAATATGAAATATGATATATGGTATTTTAACCCAAGGAGATAGTATCCTATTAGTTATACAACCTTTCGTCAAACAAAGTGTTAGAAACACCCAGGGAAACTAAGATTGATATACAAATATTCAGACCATGCCTTGCCCCCCCCCACTTTTAACGTCCAACCGCCGCCACTGTATATATATATATCTTGCTATCTAAAATTTTAAGAGGACTCCACGAATCCCATGATAGTAGACCCTGTGGGCAAACAGAGCACTTTATTTGATGTGTTCTCTGATATTTTTCTATTTAATTTCTTGTTTTATCCTTTCATCTTCAGCCGCTTGTGATTCATAAGCACTGCATGTTTTATTTTATTTTATTTTATTTTATTTGATTCGGAGTTTTAGTGTCCCATTCAGCAGTGAGACTATATCAACCCCAGAAAGCAGAAAGATGCTAAGCACCACTTTCCTTGATTTCTAAGTGCATATCCTGACTACCCATTTCATGTTTAATGTTGTGCAGAAAGAAGGCAAGCGGCAGGAGACAATATGAAAGGTCTGCAGTGAAAATTGAATTCTGGACTGGAAGAAAAAAAGAATCGGAATTAATTGGTGTTTCATTCGTTTTTATGCTCTGCTGAGAAATTTGCATTTTGGCTCTTAGCATACCTGTTTTCTGGGGGAGATATGAGATGGAAACCTACAGCTCAACGTTGGATCCGAACTACATGAACTCTGGCGGGGAATCGAAAAAATGAAATCAAATCTTTGAGGTTAACGTCACGCGATTATACCCATTAGGCTAAGGGAGACAACGATTAAAGCAAGAGAATGATGAGAAGTGGGAGGAAACTGGAGTACCGCGAGAAAACCCACGGGCGTGATTTTGTTAACCACAAACTTACTTGGTCGAGGATGGAACCAGGGACCACACGCACCAGAGGTGAGCGCTCTATCGTGCCTCCGACCGCTAGGAATTGAATTGAGATTTCCGACTGCATGTTTTATGTGAAACACCCGATATATAGTACGTTAGCATATAGGCCTATATAACAATCTGTAGAGTACTTTAAATGCAGACAAAAGATGTACAATATTTAAAAACAAAATATGTATTAGAAATTGGGGCAATAGAAAAAGAAACTCTAGCCATCCCTAATCATATTACACACACACATACTTGTCAATATACTCAAAAGCAAGAGAGCATCTAACCAATAAAATAATAATAATAATAATAATAATAATAATAATAATAATAATAATAATAATAATAATAATAATAATAATAATAATAATATGATTGCTGTTCTACTTCGTCCGTTGATTCACCGGAAGAAAGCTTAAAGCCTCTCTCCTTTCTCCATAGAGTTTCCGGTCAATTAGCCTGAGGATGTCCTCTCTCAGCGTAAATCATTCTGTGAGAAACAGAGGAAAAAGATGTTTTTACACTTTTCATAGCTTTTCACAGTTGTAGCCATGCTGTGCGAGCAATGAAAAGTTATAGAAGCCATTACATCTTCTCTTCGCCTAACGTCCGCTCACTTGAACAATCTTTGTTGATGAGGCGTCCTCGATTTCTTTACTTCTCTTGTAGTTCAGTAGAGCAAGTACCACACAGACAACGGACCTTTTTTTTTTTTTTTTTTTTTTTTTTGTACTTTCATACATCCGATGACCATCTTCACGATGTTTTTCCAGCTCAAAAGACACACCAACGAACGAGTCATATAACAAAACATAATTCTTCTTTTCATGTCTCGAGTGTATCTCTCTCTCTCTAGTTCTTGACTTCTTCGTCTGTTGGTACCTGTAACGTAACTCCCTAAACAAGAGGATTTGAAAGTAGAAATACAATTTTCTTTCACTTATACAATTACAATTAATGATGAAGAAGTACGATTCTTTTTCTCACTGTGCTCATTTTACGATGACAATGTCAAAAAAACAACAATACGAGTGATTATAATATCAATCACACACACTTTGTACTTTTCATCGTATACTTTTATTAATCTTTCACTGCTTGTTTATTTCATCTAATTTATTTGTTTTTCTTAGTTAAACAGACCGTAAAGATGTTCAATTGATGTTCTCTCTCTCTGTTTTTTTTTTTTTAAAAAACTTTATTAATACAAACGTCTACGAGAAAAGTAATATCTAATTGCGGTTGTTACTTTAGCACACTTTTTGTGTTGCAAGTAAAATCCTTGTCTCTTATGCTCTTGTACTCAATAGTGTAATCCTGTTTCACTTCAGCTTTTCTTTCTTTAAACCCTGGTTGCTAAGTCTATCAGATTCTTAATATATCTGACTTCATGTATATAAGATTTCAAAGGACTGTTTACATTATATATAACATCTGCAAATGCCAGTGTCCCAGTTGTATTTGGACCGAAAGATCCAATATATTTCAGGCAAAAAAAATTTCTTGTAGGCCTTAAGAGTCTTCATCCCGGCGAAATTAAAATACCGCTAATTTTACAGTAATTATGTGATATCTTCAAATAGATAAAACATAATCGAAATGTGGAACAAGAGCGCCCTAGACAATATTATTTTACATGAGAAACCGTTATCACGACTCACTTATCTGCTTTCGATTTCGAGCCATTTTGAAAATCGGCATTTATTTTCACGTTTCTAAACAGCTGAAAACGGAAAGCCACTAGGTGACTTGTGATAACGGTACCTCACTCAAAATAATATTGTCTAGGGCGCTCTTGTTCCATATTTCAATTATCTTTTATCTATTTGAAGATATCACATAATTACTGTAAAATTAGCGGTATTTTAATTTCGCCGGGATGAAGACTCTTAATCTGGAAAACTGCATATAATGTAGCCAAACCTAAACTGACAGTTAACTCAGAATGATGTGCTTATTCTGTAAAACACATTTGATCATTCCTAAAATTCTTGTTACTCACACTATATGAGGAATCTTTGTGGTGGACAAATACCATGCGCGTTGGTTTTCTCGGGGTTCTCCCCTTTCCTCCCACTTTCTTCATTCCACCATATCATTCATTTCTCATCATCACCGTTTCCTTTAGCCTAACCGGCATAACCATGGGACATAAAACTCAAAGAGTTCATTTCATTTCTAGAATAGCAACGACATATGCGCCAATTGTCAGTTTCGGATACGAAGGCTTGAGCAATATAAAAGGTTCAATATTGCTTGTATTCGAACTAAAATGCCACACGTGTATCCACAATGTATGAACCAATAACATAACCTCTAGAAGTCTCATATGTGATATCCCTAATCTTAATTTCTATTCTATTCATTCACTTCTTATCCTTTATTTCAGTTTTTCATATATGGAGAATAGGGAACGATAGAAACTTCATAAAAGGGAACTGCATAATTTATACAGTTTATCTATTGTTTGGATCATTAAGTCTATAGGGGGGATCGAGATGGATAGGTCATGTAGTCAGAAGGGTAGAAAGTAGGAACGCTTTCAAAATTTTAACTGGAAACCAAATAGGAAAATAAGACCATTAGGAAGACCTACACGTGTACGTGGGAGGACATTAAGATAGATCCCGCTAACTGAATTCAGTTGGTCAAGGACATAAGTCAATGAACAGCTTTTGTTAATACAGCATTGAACTTTCGCGCTCCATGGGCTATACAGTTAGTTAGTTAATATTAAAATATATACAGTAGACTCCCGATCATTCGAGGTAATTGAGGCCTGATATGCAAAAACTCGGATAATACGGAGATAAGCTGTTATTGGTTACAGTGTACCGTAAATGACAAAACATTTTTATATACAGGAATTGATTATTATAGTTAGAGACCGGATGTTTAGGCACTAAAAACCTAGAAAATAAGCAGGCAAATAGGCACTAAAAATTTAAAAAATAGGCAGTAAAATAGGCACTAAAATGTAGCTCGAAATAATGAAGATAAATACTCAATACCATTAAAAAATAGATTCAAGTCATAAATAATGCTCAAAGAATATAGAAACATACTTCTTTATCAATATCTTCTTTTATTGTATATATAAAAACGAAGCTTGTTATGGATTCCATATATACTGGGTGAGCCTGGAAGATGTGCACATACTTCGGGAGGTGATTCGTGACATCAAACGAATACAAAGAGTCCTCTTGCATGTTATGGAATACCGCGTCGTATACGAGTGACAAGGGGGCCAACTTGGAATCGAAAATCGAATCCTGACAATTGGAGCGAGACATAAAAGTGTGTACGTACTTTGGGAGGTGATTCGTGACATTCAAGAGGACTTATTGTCTTCTTTTCACGTCACGAATCACCTCCCAACGTATGTGCACATCTATCTGTTCCGCTCCAATTGTCAGGATTCGATTTTCGATTCCAAGTTAGCACCCCTGTCACTCGTACACGACACGGAATTCGACAAACTACAAAAGAACTTTTTTGTCTTTTTTTTTTTGATAGCATTAATCACCTCAGATGTGCACATATTTGAAGTTCACCCTGTGTATATATTGTAACGTACCACGTGCTTGTGTTTACAAACACCTAATATACGTATATATGTATGTATTATTTATATTATATAAATTATATATTTTCCCAATGAAGGCTTATTTTGAAGAAAATGCATAAAATAGGCAACATTAAGCACTAAAGCAATTATTTAGGCAGTAAAGGTCGAAATAGGCAAAATAGGCAAAATAAAATTGGCTTAAATCGAAGGTATAACCCCCTATATAAACTTTAAAATGTTATTTTTGATCATATCTTTAATGTTACAGAATAGGCATTTTGCCTAACATCCGGTCTCTAATTATAGTATACTAAATCATGTAAAGAAAACAATATTTTTACATACCTTCAGCACCATACAAAACTTATTTTTTAAAATGAAGTTTTCTGTGATATCTTTTGATCTCTCTTTGATGCTGTGATGTTATAGCGTTATGCAATGGCAGACGGCTGAGCCCGAAGATTTGGAACTTAGTGGTTCAACAACAGGCGCTTCATCTCTCACAACTGTAATCTGCATTTTTGTATTTTAGACTGCCTTGGTTAATCAGTTCAGAGGATCGGTTAACCGGGACTTAGATAATCGTGAGTCTACTGTATCACATTTTATTGTCACGATGCAAGACACGTTTAAATAAATATGAAGCAGATATGGTTAGACTCCAGTCCCTTTCAGACAAAACCAAGAAAATAATTCCTCATATTTTTAAGATTATACTAAAAATTAAAATTTACTATAAAAATATTAAAATTTTAAGTTCTACTATGTGTGCATGTGTCAGTAATCTAGTTTCATACTTTTAATATTCTTAAGTTCTTTTCCCCTTGTAATAAATCATTGTTTTATAAAGTTTTTTTAAAAAATATACGATAGTTCACCTATTAAAAACTGGTAATTTGGCTTTTCAATACAGAAATCTACTCTATCTGCATTTTTAAAAAAGTAGAAAAATAGGCAGAATCCTGGTTTATTCGAACTTTTTAATCACTGTGGATCAGGTGCGCAGCCAGAAATTTTTGTTGGGAGGGTCCAAGCTTTGGGGGAGGATCTAGTACTATAAGCCACTACCTCTATGTAGTATTGAAAGGGTATTATTTTGCACCCGAAGCGGCGATAAGTAACTATAAAATACTTCCACTTATATATTCAGAACTAGAACTAGATTCTCAGGACTAGAACTAAAACTATTTTCAGAACTAGAACTAGAATCTCAGAACTAGAACTAAAACTATTTTCAGAACCAGAACTAGATTCTCAGAACTAGAACTAAAACTATTTTCAGAACTAGAACTAAAACTATTTTCAGAACTAGAACTAAAACTATTTTCAGAACTAGAACTAAAACTATTTTCAGAACTAGAACTAGATTCTCAGAACTAGAACTAAAACTATTTTCAGAACTAGAACTAGATTCTCAGAACTAGAACTAGAACTAGAGAATGATAGAACTAGAACTAGAACTAGAGAATGATAGAACTAGAACTAGAACTAGAGAATGATAGAATTAGATTCTTTTAATAAGGGAAAGAGTAAGATCAAATTTTAATGCTACATCTATCATTTCCGTGTCAAATAGTATAGTTTATTGAGAAAGTGTGCATATGTATGTTGAGTTGGGAAGCATTGAGGGAGAGCTCCTCCGTGGCTAAGCGGTTAGCGTACGCGCCTTTGGCGTGGGAGACCGGGGTTCGATTCCCGGCGGGAGCTCATGTGGTTCGGATTCCACGTTAATCAGTAGGTCCACGTCTCATATAGCCTCGCTGCTGAAAGGGACGCTAAACTAAAAAAAAAAATCAAATCAAGCATTGAGGGAGGGGAAACTTCGAACCCAGTGGTCCCCCATGCGTGTTTCCCTGTAGTAGATAAACGTAAGTATTCTATACACACAGTAAAAATACATGAGAGAAACTGCAAAAATTACGCACATGCCACCTCTCATGTCCTACGTCTAGCTACTGTATCTGCTCTGAAGATAAGACTATAAATAATTTCGTTGCTGCAGATCTTGACACATCCATGCAATTAGTTTTAATTAACAACGGAAGTGAGATTATTATCGTTGGTGCTGACATTAATAATTACTGCATATTTTATAAATTTACCAACAATTGCTGCACGATATCCAACAATTTTGCATCGTCATCGTCAATGTTTCAGTACTACTGAACAGAAGAATCATCAGATGAAGTGTTACACAATTTTTATTTTATTTATTCATTTAGTTAGCATATCTGTCACTGCAGTATTGTATTTTAGTGTGACTAGCTTTCCGTATACTTTACCCCGGTTTAGGTAGACAGTTGGGGTTCCAGAATTTTGGATAGATCCAGCGTCGTGAGTGTAGTTGGGGAGCATTTTGGAAGCGGAATATATACTATGAAATGGAAAGTGAATATGCTGATCACCCAGCTGAATATATAGTAGTAGGGACCCCGTTATGGCCGACCGAGTCAGCAAAATTTTCTCGATTCTGATTGGCTGAGAGAGGTCACGTGACGTTAGGCCCCGCCCACGCGGGAAATTCAAATTTTCAGGTCACGTGGTATGACGTCATGAGTCACCCTGCGGGGAAATCCCTCACTAATTTGTTCCCTTTTACGGGTAAGATGTGTGATTCTGATTGGTTGATAGCTGTCACGTGATTTTAGACCCTGCGATATTTGAAAATTCGTTCCCTTTTACGGGTAAGATGAATCCTTTGGTACCCCAATGCTGATTGGTTGATAGAGGTCACGTGATCTTAAGCCCTGGGATTTTTAAAATTCGTTCCCTTTTTATGGGTAAGATGAGTCCTTTGGTACCTCGATGCTGATTGGCCGACAGAGGTCACATGATCTTAGACCCACCACACAGTGAACAGGTTACATGGGAAAACCCCTTACTTATTTGTTTTATTTTATGTGTAAGATGCGTGTTTTGGTACCTCAATTTTGATTGGTGGATAGAAGTCACATGATCTTACCCCCACACCACCCCACCCCCCAGTCCATGAGGGAAATACAGAGCGATATGACGGCGATCCATCCTAGACCGGGATTTTTTTTTAATGGTTATGCGTAAAGTTCCCATGAAGGGTTCAACCTCCTCCTTAAATAACCCTTTTTTGGTATCATGATATTGTACTGAAGTTTACCTTAAATATTATCGTTCTCTTTGACAGATAAGATGATTACCAGCTTTTTTACCTTGATGGAGATCCTGTCCTTGAATTAGTAGTCTATGTCTCTGGAAGTAACAATGGTGAAAGAGAGGTGTCGCTTGTAGATTTCTTATAACACATTGTTGTGAGTTTAAGCGATTTTTTAAACGCTCAGTAAGCGCTTCATTAATGGAAACAGCGTTGCCAGATTTTTTTCTACCTAAACTGCTCCGATTCTTTTCGAAACGGTTCCGCAGAGTACAAGAAATTTTAAACTAAAAAATTTTTCGAACTAAAAAATTTTGTAACTAAAAAATTTTAAACAAAAATTTTCAAACAAAAAATTTTCGAACTAAAAAATTTGAAACAAAAATTTAAAAAAAAAATTTAAACTAAAAACTTTCGAACTAAATTTTCAAATCAAAAAATTTTCGAACCCAAAAAAAATTCGAACTAAAAAAATTAAAAATTTTTCGAAAAATATTTTAAACTAAAAACTTTCGAACTAAATTTTCAAATCAAAATTTTTCGAACTAAAAATTTTAAAAAAATTTCGAACCAATTTTAAAAACAAGTTTCGAACTAAAGATGTAAACCACATTTGAAAATTTTCAAATTAAAAATTTTTTCGAACTAAATTAAAAATCAAATTTTGGACACTAAAAAATTCTTTAATTATTTTTTCGAACAAAATCATGTAAACCAAATCTTGGATATATTTTTCACCTTAAATTTTCAAGATTACCATGATTTGAAAATAAGTGTTCAGGGTTTCAAGAAATAATAAAACATATTTTTTTTCAACTTGTTGTATTTTAACGAAAGGTATGTGCTCTTTCTATACATGTTTATTAACATAATAAATACAGGATCTAGTTTAATGAATATGTTGGACGTGTCATCATCTTCGAATCTTGTAGCCGTATCCTGTAAAGAAAAAGAAGAAACGACGGATTACTTTAAGAATTTCTTTTTTTCTGAAACAATAAAAATGAGTCAATATTGATAAGAGAGAAATAAAACTTACTCGTAAATGATGGATCTGTTTAGGCTCATCTTCCTCCTCGGGTACAGGATCACTGCATTTTTTTTCACCGATGGATGTTTATGAACTCTTCTGGGTACTGCATTTTTTTTCTAGGTGTTGCTCCTTTATGGTCAAGGTTCCTCCTTCGGTACGAGATGACTGCATTTCTTCCACTGATGGTGGTGTTGATGGTTTATAAACTCTTGTGGGTACTTCATTTTCTTCTTGGTGTTGGTTTTGTGATTAAGGAGTGGAAAAAGGAAAAGGAAAAAAGAAATGGTGGCCTCATTGGGTGTTTACAGTTTTTTCTTCTTTATCTTCTTTTTCCAGTTCCATCTTCTGTTTTTTAACGTACCCGTACGGAACCGTATCATAAGAATTGATTTCTTTAAATCGACGTTTTGTGTACTGGATACTGTACATTTTTTCTTCTTTGCGTGTGACGATGGTATGGTCTTTGTTCCTGCATATCTTATGGGGGATAGTGATGGTGACTTGTCCACGGCATTGATTTGTAATCATTTCTTTTAGCGTGTTGAAATTTAATTGTTGTCCTGCATTGTAATTTAATGTAAATCCTCTAATTTTACATATGTAACTGGTGACGTTGGTATCCGGATTGTATATTTCTAGGCTGTAATTTTTTGGTCCTCCACTGACAAATGTCTTGATGTATGCTCGTGGTCCATAAGACTCCATCTCGTCCGATAAGCATCCCAAGTACGTTGAAGGTTCAATGGTTGGCTCCCCGGGCTTCTCCGTAAATATTACAGAATCCGTGTCGAAATATAAAACACGTTCCTGCAACATTTCCAGGTACTTGTACAGTTCCAGACGTGCCTGACATGTTGTAAATGCACCTAACACGACATTGGTGTTTCGGTTTTGAACAGGCACATGTTCATTGTACTCCCAGAACGCATACAACATCGTATCATTGATGGGTACAATTTGATGGAGTTTAATGTCGGGGGAAGTGAGTTTTTCATAAAATTCTTCCGGCCGATCAATAATTGTGGTCTGGCTAAAGTTTGATCTTTGCGAAAGTTTTCCCCAAAGAGCATTAAGACAAAGCTTAGATAAACTTCTTCGTGTAGGATTATTTTCAATTTTGGACCGATCCAATGCAATACCTTCACGCTCCAGGACGGTTTGTATGAATTTTGATTTGTCTTCTTCGCTGACACAGGAACTAGGCCAGCCAGACGCTTCCATTTTTGATTTTAAAAATGTATTGATATATTCCGTGAACAAGCCACCTGTTTTCGTGATGGGATCATATTGTTCAATGTCATAGTCCCAAATTTCAAAAATTTCCACTGGTTGATATCCCAATTCTATTGCTTTCTGGATTTCATATGATACCCAAGTTCCAGTGAGGCATCGCTCCTGATCGTTGTGTGTACACGTTGCTGTAGGGTCTGGGTTCATTTCTTCGGCACACGCAGCACACAGTGGAAAGAGTAGTTTCTTGTTACATCGGTAAGGCAGGAGACCATGATAAAGATGGCGACTTGGTAATATCGACATTTTGATTAGACCATTGACTTTATTTATTGGTGGTATATTTTCATCACCCTGTAGATAAATTCGTGGATGGCCTACAGGGTATTTAGCACACTTATTTACATAAGGATAAAGCGAGACAATATCGAAATATTTTATTACTTCCCCCGCTTTTTCATCGACTTGGTGGTACAATTTCACGCAATTGGTCCTTCCTCCAAAAAAACTATCTCTTGGATTTAATGGTCTGCGGTTCATGTACGGGTGATTCTTCAGATACGTCGCCATTGCAGGATTTTGTTTTAAGAACTGATTAAATTCGCACTCCCACATTTCATGTACAATGTACCCCAATTCACGCAGTCTTGCATTTTTGCGTTGCGTTCGTTCATAACGGAATTCCATGGTGTCTTCTGGATTGCTGTAGATGGGCTGATTACGGCCTGTAGTAAAACATACTTTACACCCGTGGTAAAAACAGCCGGCATGCTCGTAGATGTGCTCCTCTAACGTCTCAGGATCTTGGTAGTAACCATCAACATGGAATTCCGCAATAAACACTTCTTTTTGTCGGGCCGCATGTAAGATTTGTTTTTCTTCGGTTTTTTCAATGTAGGCCAGCCATTGCATTGCAGCGATCGATTGGGTACTTCTCCATCGATAGCCATGTGCCGGTAGAATTCCAATGGTGTTGGGTTTAAGGAAATTCCGGCGGAATACTAAATTGGAAGCACTGGCAATCGTGATCGTCTCCAAGAAGGGATTCACTTTGGTTTCTGTTTCAAATGACGTCATAAACGAAACGCATGCTTGTCGCAGTACATTGACATCTTGAATACAATACTTGAGAATTTCTTTCTGAAAATCAAACGTGTCATTACGATGATCGTTGTACCACTGCATGAACTTGTTCCTGTCTTCGACGACCATTTCATTTGCACCATAATACTTTGTTTCTGGAAGTGGTCCAATATACGATTGATTCTCCTTGGTGTTGAAGAAATGCGGGAAGTAGCCTTTGGTTGCGGGTAAATTGAACGCTTTTGACAATTTACTTAATGCCATAGGCAAGAAGTTCAACGAGTCAATGAACGTCAGATTATTCAAGGTTAAACTCAGTATCTTGGTCCCATTTAATATGACGTCAGGTCTCCATTGGCATTGTTCGACCATGGTCTTTAGGATGAAATGTCCATCGTAGCCCTTAGCGTTGTGCGCGACACAGAAAATCCTATTTATATTGGGACGACGTTCCCGCAAGTACTGGAGAAAATCATAAACTGGATCCTCTCCTTGGAAAATATGCTGGCGCTGACCACACGTACTGCAAGACTGCTGGATATTATTGTTTTCAACACATACATAACATACTTGTTGTGCAACCAATAAATTTGGAATGTGTACATACGTATTATCGCCAATATTCGTGTCCTGCATAGATTCTATATCATAGAATATCAACAAGGCTTTCTTTGCGTGCATGAGTGAAGGAACACCAGGTTTCAAGCATTGGCGATCGGGAAGCATAAAACATTGATGGGATCCTGGAACAATCTTCTTACAAACATTGCAAAAGATCTCATTACAATCGTGAATGCGTTGTCCACTTCGTACAAAAGAATATACTCTGTAACATCTAGTACATTGCTTCACCATTTTGCATATAGGTTCCCCTTGATGATATACAATATTACGATGATTGTTAAAACATTCTTCGCCGTAAAATTGACGATTGCAGTCGTTGCATAATATCAGCGTTTGGTTCTTGTCGCATAGAGGTCTCTGTAGACATTTGGAGCACGTTACAGGACAATTTTTTACATGTCTGTTACGATGATCATACTTTTTATGGCACGCCTCACAGTAGAACTTGGTTGCAAAACAAGCAGTTAAAGATTGGATGATGTCAAAATGGCCAGCCAAACAAATTAAATTTATGGGAGTGCGATTTTCGTCGTTGGGCCCCTCGTACATGATGTCACGGCCTGAGAAACTGGTATACACAGTAATTTTATATTCTTTAAGGTATGCCTGGAATTGTCGTATTTCATTTACACTGGCACCATGATCCAAAGTGACTCCTGCATTTGAACATAACGCATCCACTTCATCGTCCACAATACATTTCGATTGACGTTTATACTGCTTATGTCGTTTCATATCTACATTCTTGTATTTTTTCAGGCCAATAGCAATAACAATGGCGTACGCCAGGCACCTTGAGTCTTGATTTTTTACTCGTACAATCCCTCGTTTGCAACGTAACAATTCTTCATTTTGAAGTATTCCTTGTGCTAAACGATCTCCATATCCGTATCCTCTTGGAATATCCACACGATGAAAATGAACGGTGAATGGTTCGTGCAGGAGAAATGCATTGTTACTTTGTAACACTCTTTCGAATGAGGCCCACATCGTTTCCAGTGTCAAGTTTCGTGCTTGGCGAAAACTCACCCAAAACGGTTTATTCGTATTCCGTGGTGATATTACTGATAAACCAACCATCGCCTCATCGTCGACATTAACTAACAAATGGTCCAGCATTGCTTGGAAACTATTATGTACATACTGTATGATATCGGTTCCTACGGGCGGTGCGTTGAATTGAATTTCGAGCATTCTACCTTCAATGTTAAATCGTCTATAATGGCGAGTGATTTCATTGCGAACAGTAAAACCCGATTCGGCCATGTTAATAAAAGGAGAAAACAAACAAACAGGTACGGTAAAACAAATATGTAATGTGGGGAAAAAGGAATTATGCAGCGTGAATTTACTACAAAAGAAAAGAAGAAAGAAAAATCTTAATCACTTGATAAACAGGAAATCATAACATTCATGATAAATTCTTAACTAAACAATTCATGTAAAGGTCCTGAGTTTGATTCCTGGCGGTGACGTTCAGAATCTCATTATGAAAGCACATGTACTAGAAATCAAAGTTTTTTTAAAAAATAATTATGTTACTGAAATGAGTGTTTTATTGCTGTCAAACTCGAGAGCGCTACATCAGCATATAACTGACCTACCATTCTATAGTGATAAAAAGAATGCATGAATGAATGTTTCATCAGTGCTGAGATGTGATAAAGTACGCGTAAGCATTTTTTCTACTCACAACGACCTTTAAATGATGCGTTTGCAAGTTGAAGAGACTCATCAAGCATTAACGATACACATACGTAATTGTCGAAACAAAATCTGTATAGCGTATTTTTTTTTATTATTGTGACTAAGCGGTTAGCGTACATGGTTCGGACGTGGAAGGCCCTGGTTCAATCCTCGGTGGGGTTTGCTTTCCACATCGGATCGCTGTCAAACCTTTTCTGAAATTTAATATTCTCACGCGTTGCTTTTCCACGTCGGGGCATGTCAAGCCTTTTCTGTAATTTAATATTCTCACGCGTTATCATACATTCTTTTCAAAACTAAGCTAAATGGTTGACGTACACCTCATAATACATAAACGTACATAAATCGTCTATAATGACGAGTGATTTCATTACAAACAGTAAAACCCGATTGGACCATGATTAAAAATGAAAACAACAAACAGGTACGGTAAAACAAATATGTAATGGGAAAAAAGGAATTGAGCAGTGTGAATTTGAGTTGATTTTTTGATTTTTTAGTTTAGCGTCCCTTTCAGTAGCGAGGCTATATGAGACGTGGACCTACTGATTAACGTGGAATCCGAACCACATGAGCTCCCCGCCGGGAATCGAACCCTGGTCTCCCACGCCAAAGGCGCGTATGCTAACTGCTTAGCCCAGGAAATCATAACATTCATGATAAATTCTTAACTAAGCAATTCATGTAAAGGTCCTGAGTTTGATTCCCCTGGCGGTGACGTTCAGAATCTCATTATGAAAGCACGTGTACTAGAAATCAAAGTTTTTTTTAAATAATTATGTTACTGAAATGTGTGTTTTATTGCTGTCAAACTCGAGAGCATTACATCAGCATGTAACTGACCTACCATTCTATAGTGATAAAAAGAATGCATGAATGAATGAATGTTTCAACAGTACTGAGATGTGATAAAATACGCGTAAGCATTTTTTTCTACTCACAACGACCTTTAAATGATGCGTTTGCAAGTTGAAGAGATTCACCAACCATTAACGTTATACATACGTAATTGTCAAAACAAAATCTGTATAGCGTAAAACTTTTAACCACATATTCATACACTCGTGGCTAAGCGGTTAGCGTACATGCTTTTAACGTGAAAGGCCCTGGTTCAATCCTCGGTGGGGTTTGCTTTCCCACATCGGATCGCTGTCAAGCCTTTTTGAAATTTAATATTCTCACGCGTTATCATACATTCTTTTCAAAACTAAGTTAAATGATTGACGTACACGCCTCTGGCCCTGGTTCAATCCCGGGCGGTTGCTCGAATATCACGTTAAACTGAAGGGGCCGCTAATGCTTTCAAAGGGTATCGAACCATATTATTCTCAGGCATAGTTTTAGAAATTTTGTAATGCATTCTTTTCAAAACTAAGCGCACACATTTTTCTGGCCATGGTTCAATTCCCGACGGGTGCTCGCTGAAGGGACGCTAAACCATATCATTTATCGTGCTTAGTTTTAATGTGTGGGGTTCCTGATTCGTACTCCCACTTTCCCATTCCACTAATTTCTTCATAGTCTAAATATTTCGTACTAAAAGTAAAACAGTGTATGAGTGATCCACCCCCACAAATATGAAATAAAATGATTTTCGAATCTTGTGTGAAAAATAAAATCTCACTGAACTTACCTCAAATTCAATGAACACAAAGTCGGTGCAATGAAGCTTAAATGAAGACACTTCTAAAAAAGCAGATCTTCTTCACACGATAGTTGAGAGCGATGTAGGATTTGAAAAATGAAATTTAGATTTTTATTTAGGTCGTTGTGAAAACGATGTCACCGTCAGCCAATCAGAAACGAGGAAATTTATAAAATGACATCACAACGAACCAATCAAAACGCTCGCTGCTCTTGTCATGAATCATGAACCAAAACGATGTGTAACAATCGATCGTGACGTCATTCAAGTTTCTCAATAGTTACAACATCTAGTATCACAGTTCTGATCCCAAATGCTTTCTGTCAGGATCATGTCACTACTTGTCGTAACTGTGACGACATTTCATTTTCCTCATATTCCATACGAGAATGTCAATGTTTGCTTTTTTCATGAATCATGCTGACACGTTCGTAGTAAAACTAAAGTAATGCGATTCGCTGACGTTTGCATTTTTTCAATCATATGTACTTCTATGTCGTCACACAAAGAAGTCTATCATCATTTTATTTTAATCCACGTTACACTGTCAGATTTATTTTCTTAAAGTATATGTGTATCCTTTTCAAGAACCATGGTTCGAAACCCACCAAGCACGATTAAAACCGAATTCATTCATAGCTAAGCGGTTAGGATACACATCTTTGGTTTGAAAGACCTGAGTTCGATTCCTGGAGAAACATTTCTTAGGATTTTTCTAAAACTTGGTTTCAATTTCTAGTTCGAAAATTTTAAAAGTTTAGTTCGATAAAAAGTTTGATTTGAGAAGCGTTACACTGTCAGATTTATTTTCTTAAAGTATATGTGTATCCTTTTCAAGGACCATGGTTCGAAACCCACCAAGATCGATTAAAACCGAATTCATTTAAGCGGTTAGCATACACATCTTTGGTTTGAAAGACCTGAGTTCGATTCCTGGAGAAACATTTCTTAGGATTTTTCTAAAACTTGGTTTCAATTTCTAGTTCGAAAATTTTAAAAGTTTAGTTCGATAAAAAGTTTGATTTGAGAAGTGTTACACTGTCAGATTTATTTTCTTAAAGTATATGTGTATCCTTTTCAAGGACCATGGTTCGAAACCCACCAAGATCGATTAAAACCGAATTCATTTAAGCGGTTAGCATACACATCTTTGGTTTGAAAGACCTGAGTTCGATTCCTGGAGAAACATTTCTTAGGATTTTTCTAAAACTTGGTTTCAATTTCTAGTTCGAAAATTTTAAAAGTTTAGTTCGATAAAAAGTTTGATTTGAGAAGCGTTACACTGTCAGATTTATTTTCTTAAAGTATATGTGTATCCTTTTCAAGGACCATGGTTCGAAACCCACCAAGATCGATTAAAACCGAATTCATTTAAGCGGTTAGCATACACATCTTTGGTTTGAAAGACCTGAGTTCGATTCCTGGAGAAACATTTCTTAGGATTTTTTCTTAAACTTGGTTTAAATTTCTAGTTCGAAAATTTTAAAAGTTTAGTTCGATAAAAAGTTTGATTTGAAAATTTTTAGATGTGATTTACATCTTTAGTTCGAAACTTTTGTTTTAAAAAATGTTTTAGTTCGACAAAATTTTGTTTCAATTTTTTAGTTCGAAATTTTTTGGGTTCGAAAATTTTTTGTTTGAAACTTTTTTGTTTCAAAATTTTTTAGTTCGAAATTTTTTTTTTGGGTTCGAAAATTTTTTGTTTGAAACTTTTTTGTTTCAAAATTTTTTGTTTGAAAATTTTTGTTTAAAATTTTTTTAGGTAAAAAAGCTGGTAATCATCTTATCTGTCAAAGAGAACGATAATATTTAAGGTAAACTTCAGTACAATATCATGATACCAAAAAAGGGTTATTTAAGGAGGAGGTTGAACCCTTCATGGGAACTTTACGCATAACCATTAAAAAAAAATCCCGGTCTAGGATGGATCGCCGTCATATCGCTCTGTATTTCCCTCATGGACTGGGGGGTGGGGTGGTGTGGGGGTAAGATCATGTGACTTCTATCCACCAATCAAAATTGAGGTACCAAAACACGCATCTTACACATAAAATAAAACAAATAAGTAAGGGGTTTTCCCATGTAACCTGTTCACTGTGTGGTGGGTCTAAGATCATGTGACCTCTGTCGGCCAATCAGCATCGAGGTACCAAAGGACTCATCTTACCCATAAAAAGGGAACGAATTTTAAAAATCCCAGGGCTTAAGATCACGTGACCTCTATCAACCAATCAGCATTGGGGTACCAAAGGATTCATCTTACCCGTAAAAGGGAACGAATTTTCAAATATCGCAGGGTCTAAAATCACGTGACAGCTATCAACCAATCAGAATCACACATCTTACCCGTAAAAGGGAACAAATTAGTGAGGGATTTCCCCGCAGGGTGACTCATGACGTCATACCACGTGACCTGAAAATTTGAATTTCCCGCGTGGGCGGGGCCTAACGTCACGTGACCTCTCTCAGCCAATCAGAATCGAGAAAATTTTGCTGACTCGGTCGGCCATAACGGGGTCCCTACTACTTATATGCTATCTAGTTGGCCTTTCTTGACTCATGTACTACTCTTTCATGGATTCTAATGATAGACCCTACTTATTTTTATTACTAATACTTGCTTCCAAGTTTTCGATCCTCTGCACGTTAAAGTAATACTTAATTAAAAGTTCTATGGAGTAATTTGTTTACATTTAGCAAATTTATTTATTTATTTTGAGTTTTCCCACCAACCACCTCAAACTCGATATCAAGTTTTTAAAGCAACTATTCAAGACCTTCATCACATAATAATACCGCAGTTAGCGATATCTATTCGCGTCACCCAGGCAAGTAATAGACAACGTAATGATATTTATTCTAAGAAATTTTTATTAAGTGCCTTCTCTTTCTACAACCAACATTACACATTTCTTAAGCAAGGTTGAATAACATTTAAGGATAACATGTCATTCTTTCCTTTTATAACCAGTGGAAGCGCTGCTTTCCCTAAGTAAATAGAGTTGAGTTGAGTTGATTTTAGTTTAGCGTCCCTTTCAGCAGCGAGGCTATATGAGACGTGGACCTACTGATTAACGTGGAATCCGAACCACATGAGTTCCCGCCGGGAATCGAACCCGGGTCTCCCACGCCATAGGCGCGTACGCTAACCGCTTAGCCACGAGGGAGCTCCTAAGTAAATAGAATAATGCAAAACTGACAGTTTCTCGTCAGTGGGCAATGCATTGACCAACCAAACATTATGAGCATTTACCTAATATCTGGTAGACTATATCCACCTTTGGCTCGCAGGACGCGGTCCCGCATAACGTAGTCGGTAACATTCTCGCCTCTAGTGTGAGCGGTCTTCGGTTCGATTCCTTCACTCCGGTTGGGACACTTGGTAGAAAAGTGTGAAACCTTTTTCAAATCAAGTATCCTGAATGAGGTTTTCTTCATTCACATCATGTAAATGCTGGGATGGTGCCCAGCATAAATGTCCCAGGATGCTTTCGTCTTCATTATCTTTTCTACTTCCCTGATAGTGTGCTCATCGAGGAACGTGATTCCTGAAAACGTGACGGGCTTAAGACCATAGATGTTGTTATTGCCCAAAAATCTGTATAAATAATATTGCTGATGTGACTTCTCTATTGTAGAATTCTTGAGAACCGCCACTGTATTTTACTAACTACACTGTGTGCTGTCACCTTGCTTTGTTATAATAAAGGTCTTAATGAGGGGGTATATATTTATATTAGTTTCTCCTCTATAAGTGGCATGGTTCTTGTAAATTATCCATTTTTAGGTTTACAACAAAGAAATTTGTTTCTTTCCAATTTGTCGCAAACTACGCATGAGGAATTACATTCACGAACTTCATTTTGTTCAGCTGAATAAGATTTATCGACTCATATACGTCCCATCTTTTGACTTTCTTCTTCATTAAACGCTAAGATCATTGTAGACTTGTCATTACTCAATATATCATTAATGCATGGAGAATGAGGTATTAACACATGCATTTGATACAGAAATTCGATAGATTTCGATTTTAATTTTGTTTTTATTTAATACCAAATTATCTCATATGCTCTAATTTGACTGACTCGATTAGACAACGCACTTTTTTTTTTTTAACATTATTTCCAAAGAACCAATAATACGTATATTGTGGCAGCTACATGTATTTCACACATGTTTCCACGTGCTCACTTTTCAAAAGGCACTCAACCAGTATAACCAAATTTTAACAGTGAACAATGCGTGTGCACAAAATTAATTGATCGTTCAACCCAAAACTTAGATGGGGAGGAAGAATAGATTAAAAAAAAAAAAAAATGGAAATCTCATAGAAGATAACAAGGTAAAGCATCTCGACAGTTATTTTCGCGAATGATCTATTACCAAGCTTTTCTCATTAAAATTTTTTCCTTCTCTTTTTGGCTAGGATTTAATCATAGCATATTTCAACCCTAATAAATGGTGCCAATTTAAATTTCTTTTTCTTTTTTCTTTTTCTTTTTTTCTTTTTTTTAAGGAAAAGTTTCTCGAATGCCAATCTTAGTTGTATTTTTCCCTTTTACAGATTAGATTATCTGCAGTCCTAATCTACTCAAATAAGGGCAATATTAAATGCAATTAACAACCATCTTCCTCCTCCTTTCTTTCTTTTTGGGAAAGAATATGTGCGTCAAGTAAAAATAATTCTAAAGTTGGGAGGGGAAAAATCGTATAGTTGTTATTAGAACCAAATGAGAATTAGATCGGCTCTTCTGATGTGATATCAACTTGAAAATTCGAATAAAAGAGGAAAATCTGCCAAAAGAGTGTGCATGACATATAGGGGAGAGAAAGCAAAACAATCTTTTCGTCGAAACCTGCGCCGTGCTGAACGTGACTAAACAATGAGATTATCCAGAGGGTGATGTACTTTTTTTTTCCCCTTTCATAATGTCATAAAAAGGCGGAAAAAAAAAACGTAGACAAGGGGAGAAAAAGCTTCTAGGATATGATTTAATCTGCGAAATGCAACTGGTAGGTGTTTTTCTACGTCTGTTGGTGTTTATTTTGAGTGAGAGTATGTCTAAGTGGCAAAGAAATGTTGCCCAGACTTGTCTTTGAATCTCTGAGAATAGGGTGTTTTAGATTTTCCCTTGGCTAGCAGATTTCAAAAAAATGATACAGATAAGCTACATTCTACGCCCAAAAAATAGTGAATGAAGGGTCCAAAGGAAAAAGCTACTTGATAATTCACTTTTTTTTTTTTTTTTTTTTTTTAAGATTTCAAGACAAGAAATGTATAGATATTGGGAAGAAGATAGAAGGCAATGTCCGTCCTTCTATTGTCAGGTATCAGAGCAAAAATGACAAAAGATAGAAACAATTTTGGATTCAGCGTCCCAGGAATAGGTCTCCGTCTCGTTTTTATCCTTTTATTTCAAGTAGAAGTGGTACTACCAAACATTTTCGGTTTCCATCTTAATCACAATAGAGTTACAACGGTCAAACATGGCAAGAAACTATGTTATTTTCTTATGTGAATTCAGTAGCTCCAATATATATATATCCCTGCTCATTCCGCATAATTCTACGAAGTCCGAAAGTGGTTGAAATTGATTGTAACTTGCGGTTTCAAAGTTGATTCTCATAGTGCAAAAGCGGTAATGAATAGAGGGAAATGGTCTCTTGACATGACTTTAGTATTTCAAAAATAAACTATATTTCCGCTGCAATCCCTCTATTATACGCATAACTGGAAATGGTAAGAAATCAATCAAATTGAGTTTCAATATTGATTACACCTTACTATAGAGCAAAATATTGTACAATGAAGTGTCATAAATCTTGCAATATTTTCCAAACAGTATGCGCGTGTGTACACCGTGGTATACCATAAGCACGAAGTGAAACAGGCCCAAAACGGAATGTAGGAAGCGAACTATTTAATACGCAGGTCACCATTTCGTCAGTATCTTCAGTCAGGTTTTAGTGGCAGTGATGATGAGTGTTCAAGTAGGTCTGGTACGTGAACTGCTACTGTATGAATTCGAACTCGGGCATAACGATGCGACAGCAACTCAAAATATTTGTCATGTGAAAGGTTAAATTGAAGTGAACCATAGTACACCAGCACGTTGGTTGCAGAAATTTCGTAGGTTATAGAAGTGTTGAAGATCAACTGAAGTCCGACCGCCCAAGGGTAACAGATTCTTAGGTCATACAATACTCCATTGAGACAAATCCATCCTCCAACACACGACGATTGTCAAACCTACTCGGCGTGTTCTAATCTACTGCAGAACATCGCTTTTACGATTTCGGGAAACCATCAGGAGCTCCCTTATTGTGTCACACAGGGTCACAAACGAGAGTGGACTATGCCGACAACTGCTGTAAAATCCACATGATTAGCGTTTCTTGAAACGGATTGTCACACGCGACGAAAAGTGGATTTTTTTTTTTCGAAATCCGAATCTGTGAAAATAGTGATTGAGCAAAACCAAATTCATGAACTAGCCGTCCAACAGGGTCATTTCGAGTATAGAGTCATGCTCTGTGGGTGGTGGAACTAGAAGGAGTAATTCCCTTTCAGTTCGTTCCTAACGGTCATACCATGAATGCTGACTTTTATTCCGAGCAGTTGGAGCGGATGTATGCTGCACTACCTAGAGCGTCGATTATCCGAAGTAATTGGGGAACATGGGTGTTCGGAAAACTGGTTTGTTCGGATAATCGAACTGTACATGTTTATTTGCCAAAAAGAAGTACTGTACAGTAAATTTATTCATAAAAAGAAGTGTGCTGATTGTTGAAACACAGCGACTGGCGGCTTGGCCGGTCAGCAGCGCCTTATGAAGGCCCCATTAGAAGCAATGTTCCGCCAGCGGTGGCTCAGTGCGGCGACTACTGTGGGAAACTTGGTTTGGGAGTGAGGGGGATGATGGACGGTAGGGTGGGAGAGTAACAGGTGCGAGCGAATACACAGTTCGGTTAAGCGGTCGTTCGGTTGACCTACGTTCGGATAATCGACGCTTTACTGTATATATAAAATCCGCTGAACCGAGAGCGCGCACTGCAGCAACAGGAGAGCCCAAAACATTACTCGGCTCGAAAAACACAATAAAAGATTCAGAAGCTTGATAGCATTGAACTGATGCCATATCCTGCTTATAGTCCTACCCTTGCCCCTTTGGATTGCTACCTGTTTCGACCCAGGACGCACTTCGTGAAATCACGATGCTTTACGAACTCGCACGAGGTGGAAACATCAGTGACTGATTGCTTTGCTTCTAACAATAAGGACAAACGTATCGACGTGCAATCGTGAAACTGGCAGAAAGGTGGAAGAGCTGTAGCTAAGTAAACGCACTACAGCGCGAACAGGGGTGCAGATAACAGATACATTTCGTTTTCTGTTTAAACAACATAGACAAGACATGGCAACACCGCAGCTCTTTCAGTTACTAACAGCGTTTAAAGGGAGCTCGGATCGCCGTCTTCAAACGCCATAAACGTGTCCCTTAGCATAGTAAATATGAGGGCGTAACCTCATAAGCGCGAATGATAACAATGAAATCATCATTCTATTGTTATCACTGGTAGGTAACATGCAGACAATCGAAAAGCTTCTATGAACTACGAGTTCATAGAACTAACCATCCTCAGTTAGTCTCTTAATTTTGATGTGGTAACTGTCTCTTTTAGTACTGTTCACCAACTGTAGTTTTGTTTTCCTCTTCCACTATGATTTCTATTATATTCTTATAATACAAATTTTCTCTCAAAAAATATTCTACACGTCTTCTTTTCCTCTTTATCATTATCTCTAACATTCTCGCTTTCTGTTCAACTCTTCGTAGCACTTTCTCATTTGTTTTTCGTTCGACTCAAATTACTTTTCTCGACTCTTCTCCACGGTTCGCAATTTTGCCGGGTGAAAAATATATATCAGATCCGTACTCGGTGACAACACCAGAGGAAGGTAAGGAGGAAATGCCCTCGCGGAGGATACTTCTATACCTCCAGACATGTTGTAGCCAACTAGCCAATAGATCAGCGAAGATGGCTACTATAATATAAACCAACTAATATAACACTCCTTTTCGATAATCATACAAAACAACTAGCTGCCCACATTGAAAAAAATATTTTATGTCCCTCCGTTTGCCCTCCTTCCCAGGAAATAAAAGCTAGCGTCGAAACTACCTGTAAGTATGTAATATATCATAATCTAATGTCAAATACCGTGAATATATCGATAAGTATAACAATACTCGAGAATTATTATCAAAAAATTGAACTGAAAAACAGTTATAAATAACTATTGATGCCCGTGATTGTATTTATTTTTCTATCTTCTTTTTCTTAACGCATAGTTTCCATCTGAGTGAATTTTCTGTCGTGTTTCGTTCAACAGTTGATTTTTCATTACTAAAAAAAAAAAAAAAAAAAAAAAAAAAAGTAAATGTCGGTTTTTTCTTTGTTAATGTAGGAAGCTGTGAGTTGGAAATAGAAATCAATACGTTTATTTAAAAAAAAGAAAGAAGAAAAAGGAAATAAAAGAAGTTTTTTTTTTTTGGTTGTACGTTTGTTTAACTAACTTCTTGTTTATCTGCAATTAATTAAAGAGAAAGCACAATGGAGATGGGTTTCCGTCGAAAGTGTATGTGGTAATTCCGGTGGAATTTGTAGATTTCATCAACGAGATAAATATCCAGGAGAAAATCTCTCTCCTGCAGATGCTGGTTGGAGATTAAGGGAGAAACAGTTTCCCAGAAATAACAACGGTTGCAAAGCTCTATTGAAAATAATATCTAAAAAGGATTGTGCTGGCTTATTTGTGCTCTGGGGACTAAAACCAAACCAATCTGCTAAGCAACTGCTACTAATTTTAGTTTGCATATTTTCTTTTGAGTGCGTATGAAAAGCAAAAGAGCACAACTTAAGAATGAGGCGAAAAGTCACGTAGAGATAGTTAAAACTTGGGAAATTGAATAACGTCACACACAGCTATTATTTTGATTTGCATTTCCAAATTAAAAACTCTTGTACCGAGAAGGTACGCGCAGAAATAACATGTACTTCCTTATTTTTAGGTAATTCAACGATCAGTACCCAGAAAATTAATAAAGGAGGCCAAATTGCTGTAAAATGAAGAATAAATCCTAAATTTAACAGTGAGCATAGTGTTGTTTTTCTCTTATCCGGATCTACAAATTGAATTATCACTTTTAAGAAAGGAAGAAAGAAAGAATGGATGAAAGAAAGAAAGAGAAAGAGAGACAGAGAGAGAGAGAGAGAGAGAGAGAGAGAGAGAGAGTGAGAAAGGAATTAGATGACTAATTTTTTTCAAGAGTTCACTAAAAAACATATTCATATTATCGTCGGGTTTAGATTTCATACTTAAGTTACATGCATTAAACTGAATTTAATTAGTTCTTGAAATGAAAGACGGAATATTTTAACAATTAAGGAGCTTATTTTCAAAAGAGAACATTTCCATCTCGAAATTTGATCTCTTGAAAATAAGCTCTTCAATCGTGGATTTGTCACTTTACTTTGGTACGCGGAGTGCCTGCTTCGATCCCCGAACATGTAAGTTTGTGGTGGACAATATTGTGTCCGTGGGTTTTCTCAGTGTACTCCCGTTTCCTCCCACACTCTCATTCCACCTAATCTTCCATCATCATTCGCTTGCCTCAATCCTTTGTTTAGCTTAGCCTAACAGGCATACTTGTGGGACATTACAGTTTTAAAAAATGTTGTTTTGGTTTCGAGTTTAACGAGTAATTACAAAGCACTAATGAATTCAAGGGTAGAGTGGCAGGGGCGACCGTCTTCCCAAAAGTTGATCTTTTTATAGGTCTATATATAAATAATTGCACTACTTTATTCTTAATTAGTGTAGAACTTCGTATTTCAAGCCTACATTAATCGTTCAAGAGGCAATTTACATCTTCTAAACAAACCTTCTGGATCTGCTAGTGGTACCGAGGCTTGGTAGTATTGGGCAGGAGCTGCCGTTTAAAGTTGGATCCAAACCACTGCTCTCAAATTTGTATAAGAAATGAATACCCTTAGAGGGAACTGAACCCGATACTACGTTTACAGTAAACATATCCAATAGCCACTTTCCAGGAAGGAGCATTTTAAATAATTTCGTTAGAATTCGTTAATTTTTTATTCATCAATCTTAGCATATTGTTCGACCTTGACCTACTTAGTGAACATGTGAAGTGTTTTCCCGGGCATATCTTTGCTTCCTGAGTTTTAAAGCATCGAAGTCAGGTTTTGGGTTTTTAGTCTAATTTTTCGCTAATAATTTCCCGAATTCTTATCCCGTAAACGTTATATAAATACCATGTAAACTTATGTTAAAGATTCACTAAAATCAATAGATGATTTTTTTTCTTTTTGCAATAGAGGAACTTATGGTTTGTACTAGTTTTTATTTTTAAATATCTCACCAACATTAGTGCTTACCAGAAAAGAGGGAAAAGATTGTTCTGTCTCGTAAATTTTGCAGAAGTCTTGCCTCATATTTCGAATATTTCTCTCTCGTCTTGTCTCTCTTTGGTAATGTACTTATCATGTGCTCCCGAAGAAAATTTCTAGGGGGGTCTATCTCCCTGGTTGCTATATTACGTTTGGTATTTTCTATTTGTATTTAGCAAATCTTAAGAAATTTAAGTTGTTTTTGTGAGCCAGGGGAGCGGGCCCCACCTTACCCTCTCCTTCGGAAGACCATGGTATTTATTATGCTCTTTAGCCTGAGGAGGACGGATGATTAAGGCAACTGAATGATGAGTTAAAAATCGGTGGAATGGTAACGTGGGAGGAAACAGGAATACTTCGAGAAAAGTCACGAACACGATCCACCATAAACTTACTTGATCCCGGGGGGGCCCGCGGTGGCTCAGTTGTAGAGCGTTCACGTCTGGTGTTTGGTGTCCCGGGTTCAAACCCTGTTCCCGCCAAGTGAACCTTGTGGTGGACAAACACCGTGTGCGTGGGTTTTCTCGGGGTTCTCCCGTTTCCTCCCACTTTCTTCATTCCACCATTTCATTCATCTCTCATCATCACCGTCTCCTTTAGCCTAACCGGCATAATCGTGGGACGTAAAACTTTAAAAAAAATACTTGATCCGGGGATCCAACCCGGGACCTCACTTACTAGAGGTAAACGCTCTGCCACTGAGGCATCGTGTCCCCTAAAACAGTGTTGGAGATCTAAGAGTTGGCTGAACTAATGTTTTTCAGGAGACTCATGAAATTTCTCGTCTGAGATTTCTCGTGAAATTCTTAAAACTATGTGAGGTAGATTTTGACGACACACCGGAAGAAAATCCTGTTTAAGTGAGTAAAGCTCATATGCAAATTTCAAAACGTCCAGGAGATTCGGGTTGCATACACGTCTAGGCGAAAATATTTATATATTCTTAATCTTGATTGTAAATGTAACACTCCCCAGTCTGCCAGTCACGTTTAGTGTTGTAAATAGAAAAAAAAAAAAAAAGAAAGAAAGAAAGAAAGAAAGAAAAAAGTTCGCATTTTTCAGAAATGTAAGTTTGTTTTTTTTTTAATCCGAGCACAAATTGCTTGATTGTTGTCAAATGCAAGAATTCAATTCTCGAATAGTAGTGAATATCTGTTCCATTTAGTAAGTTATCACAGTTTTGATATGACAATTATGCCATTGCACGGGGCAACAAATTGCCTAGGGCCGGCCCTGATGATATGTATATACAAGACATGAATATAGGATGACACAATTTGAAGTAATGCAGGGTGTTTCAAAATTAATATTACGGGTTTGAAACTTTGTAGTATCTATTACAATTAACTTACAATTATAAATATTATATCAAATGAAAGAGCATCTCAAACAGTTTTGCACGCACGCATGTACATGCATTATTTCTTCTGTCTGCCGTTAGAAAGAGCAAGTAGCAAAGATGAAAACCAGAGAGCAGAAAGCTTTTTGTGTTTTAATAAAGACTGAATCTGTACAGCGCAACCGTCTGTGTGAAGAATATTAAGGAGACGCTTGCAGCTACGTCCTTATCGTTTGCAGTTGCTACAGGTCTAAAGCCTACAGACTACGGTTTACGTTCCAATTTCGCAAGTGAAATATTGCTGCATAACAATGAACATTTTCTGGATCGTGTTGTCTTCAGTGATAAATCGACATTTCACCTAAGAGCTAATGTGAACACTCATAATGTTTGCATCTGGCCCTCAGCAAATCCTCAGGAGACGGCACAGTTGAAACGAGACTCCCCTAAATTAAATGTGTTTTGTGCCATATGGCGAAAAGTTTATGGGCCTTTCTCGTCTATCGACTAGATGTGTACCATGTGACGAATGAATCTCACATCGAACACTTGTGGCAAAGGCTGTTTGAGGTGCTTTTTTACTTGATGCATTGCTTATAATTGTACGTAAAATGTAATAAGTACTACGAAGATTTAACCCCGATATTCATTTCGAAACACACTGCATTTCTCACCAACAGTGTTCGAACTAAGATGTAAAATGGAGAGAAATTTTTCCTTATAAAGTTATTGTTTACAACAACGATATTATTATTAGTCGAGACAACAACAACAAGGGTTACTAGTCAAAAAAGAAAATGTAATCAAATGTACACTCGATGGCCCAGGTGGCCAAAGTGGCACACACGGGTGTGTCAGTTTTTTTAATCCGCTCCTGTGTAGACACTAATTTAAGATATCGGGATACTATTCTTGCCAAATATGGTTGGGCCATAGTTTATCATATTAACTTCTTTTTCTTCTGGTGTCAAATTTCCTTCTCAAATTTCACCCCAGTCAAAAATTCGAGAATATTCTAAGTCGAATTTCCTTTACTTCTTTTTTCCCTGTAGTTTCCTTCATTGTAGAAAGACCTCCTTAAGACTTGCTAGGTAGATACCTCGGATAGATACCTAACTGTTGACATAAATTGGACGGGCCTGCGCGCAGTGTTGCCAATTAGGGAAATTAAAATTTCCCTAAATTTGGGCAAAAAAATCGAAATTTTTGTTTATAAATTCGTACCTATACGTCCGAGTGCAAGTCAACTTACGCCAATCGAACATTTGTCCTTACTTAACAAACGCAAGTACAGATCGTTACAATGGGGTAATTAGGAGGCGCACGGAAAATTCGTATTTAGGTTCTGACCCTTGATTTTTCTAATTTTTCCCTACTTTTATGTTTACCGTAATATATTTTTGATAATTAGAAGCTTTGTTCCTTAAATATCTCCATAATAATTGTAGGATATCTTAATGGTGTACAAGTGTTTAATTTAAGATAGTTTGCGTCTGTCTAATAGCAGTGTTGCCAGCTACAGAAAATTTTAATTCCAGATTTTAGAGGGAAATTTCAGGAAAATTATCTGTTTTATCTCTAGTATTCTCCTTTTGTTGGCTACATCGGAACCAACGTACCAGTATCTGGAAGTCTCGTCTTTGCCGTACCCAACGCACTATAGAAAGTTTCAATAGGATAATTAGGCGAAATACAGTTGAGGTTTACAGTAGACCTTGTTCTCTAATTGGAAAGATAACTGTGATTTGTTTAAGGTAGAATGAGATATTTTTTATTGACATGCTTACTTTATTAGATATCGTCACAATACTTGTAGGATATGTTAGAGGGATACCATATCTTATTTTAAGATAGTTTGTGTGTGTCTCATAGCAGTGTTTCCAGCTACGAAAATTTTTAATTCCACATTTTAGGAGCAAATTTTGGAAAAAAAATTCCTTTTTTGTTTCTATTATTTCCCTCTTGTTGACTATACTCGAACAAACATACCAGTGTCTAAAAGCCTCGTCCTTAGCCTACACAGCGCACCATAAAAAGTTTCACTAGAATAATTGGGGGAAGCACAGTTGATGTTTATAATAAACTATGTTCTGGAAATGGTAAGAAAATGGTGAATTTCTGAGGTAGAATGAGATTTTTTTTTTAAATTCCATGCTTATTTTGTTAGATATCGCCATGATAATTGTAGGAGATAATCTTGGGGTACTAAGGTTTATTTTCAGATAGTTTTCGTTTGTCTGGTGGCAGTGTTTCCAACCAAAACAATTAATTCCCCATTTTAGGTGAAAATTTCGGACAATTTCCCTTTCCCCTCTATTATTACCCTCTTGCTGGCTACATTGAAACAAATGTACTACCAGCTAAAAGCTTTCTCTTTGCCCTACAGAACACACCATTAAAAGTTTCAATAGGATAATTAGAGAAGCTGTAGCCCTGGCATATCTGTTGATTTTTGATTCTGAGGCGTAAAAAGTGTCAAAATTTCACGTGTATGATGACAGAAATTTTTTCTTTCCCTTTTTGAATGGAAACCAGCGACTTCAGGATTTCACTGTACCTTGTCAACACACCAAAGAATTTTTTAGATGACTTGAACCCATATAGGAGCAGTGGTGCTAGATACAAAAAATTTTGAAATTCTGTTAGAGATTCTTTTTTTTTTTTTTTTTGTAAATTTTCACCCTTACATTTTCCTCAATAATTTCCCACTCGTTGGCAACACTGCAATGTACCTTACACCAAAAAATAGCCACATCTATTTTCTAAAAAAAACAAGACCTTAACCATATAAATCGAATGAATGGTTTTTGAGCAATAAGTCACTAATTGAAAATGTAAAAAAACGCCAAAAATGACCTGGGTCCGAAAGGAATAATCACACAATTTTGCTCGTATAGGTACAAAGAAACAAACGATTTGTAAGTTACGATGGCTTCCACTCACGTTCTGTTGATTATTTCAATAATCTGCAACATAAATCAATAAATAATACTTGCCAAAAAAACCAGACATTTAAAAAAACATGAAAAAGAACGATGTTTTTTATTTTTAAAAAAACGTTTTTTTTACAACACTAGTGACGTTATTTCCTAATAGTTCACACCCAGGCCAAGAGATGTCGCTAGTGTGCAGGCGGGCCGAAGGGTTGGGTATAAACTACTAGTATTAGTAAAACAAATAGCCAAAAACGATTAAGCTACTTTGTATTTAGGGACAAATTCAATAACAGATCATCATATGGAGGGATGTGCACGAGACAATTCAAGCTGTCTCGTCTCGACAATGTGTGGCAAAACTGATGTTTCGTCTCGAAAAAATCTCTATTTCTAAGAATATTGGTTGAAACAGTATTGAAAGAATAATGTTTCCTCACGCGCGGTGGCTCAGTGCTAGAGCGTTCACCACTGGTGCTTGAAATTCTTGGTTCGATGTCAGCCCGCGCCAAGTGAACTTTGTGATTGACAATCACCGTGTGTAGGGGTTTTCTCGAGGTTCTTCCGTTTCTTTGCACTTTCTTCATTCCAAAATTTCATTCATTTCTCATCATCACTATCTCCTTTAGCCTAGCCGGCATAACCGTGGGACGTAAAACTTAAAGATTTCATTTATTTTTTTGCGATCCCAGCTTGCGCCAAGTGAACTTTGTGGTGGACAAACACCGTGTGCATGAGTTTTTCGGGGTTCTCCCGTTTCCCCCACTTTCTTTATTGCACCATTTCATTCATTTCTCATCACCGTTTCATTTAACCTATCCGGCATAATCGTGGGACGTAGAACTTAAGGATTTCATTTCATTTCTTTCCTCAGGAAAATTTGTCTGTCTAATCTTGTGAGCAATTCTAATATACACAAGAAATCTTCACCTATCCTGATAGAATTACTTTTCCTTGGGAGAATTCAAGAAAATTTTCGTATTTTTTTTTTTTTTTTTTTCCAGTTTTAAAACGAATACTGCCAAAAGTTTGTACATGTTGTGAAGTATCTACCTTCTTCTCTTCTTATGGTGTACATTTGGGGTGAATGGCTTTTAGCCATAACTTTTTTCCTCTTACAGATAGTGTGACTTACTTTTTCGGAAAAATTCATAATGAAAATTTGTCAGAAATCCTTTTAATAAGAAGTTGGGATCATGGAACATGTTGGATATCGGTTTATTGAAAGCACATTTGGAAACTATCGATGGGAAAAAGACTTCTTTTTCATAACTATGACAGAATCTGAATTCGTAATTCGTTCTTGGAAAGAACGTTTTTTTTTTTTTTTTAAAGTACATTAGCTTTCTTTCCTGGAATCTCTTTCATATCCTTGCTTCCATTGTAGATTTCTTTTGTGTTAGTACCAAGTAAAGAAAGGGCACGTGAACAGATTGAATGTTAGATAAATAAATACAGGATTATTATGTTAATTCCATAGGGAGATGATTCATTAATAAACAATATATATATATATATATATATATAATGCTTTCATATTGCCTTCCAAACTTTGATTAATGAGAGAAAAGAAGAAAAAAATTGTTTTATTACCCGTAGTATTTGAGCCACTGTTAGAAGTATATGGGTCACAGTTAGAACTACACGTGTCTTCTCTTAGTGTCTCGTTAGGAGAAAGGCATCAACGGGTACAATCTGGTATTTATCGATGTACTTTCTACACGTAGAGAAAATAAATAAATGATCAATCTGTTCTAGCAAAATAAAAAAATATCAGTTCGTTGTATTACCAACGAATAACATATCTTCTTGTACCAGGAAATTTAGTTTTTTTGATTTTCTCGAAAACTACGCATTAGCAGTTATTCTTGGGCAGGTCATTTTGTTCAGCTCTATGTAATCTAACGATTGATAGGTCTTATATTTAGACACTATTGTAGTTTTATATATATAGTTTAAGGCAGTGGTTCCCAATCGGCGTGTCCCGAAATTTTAGATTTTAAAATTTATGAAACATTTAATAATTAGTTAAAAATCAAGTTTGAGACTATTCTTTTATTAATGCTTCCAGAGGCAGCAACAATGCTTAATACTACATAGAATTACTACTCTATCGAAACTGAGTATAATTTATACTGAGCTGTTATAATTTATACGCGTATTACAAAAAAATTCAAACAAGTGTGTTGTAATGCCATGGGAGTTTAGTAAAGTGTGTCGCTAGTGAAAGAAAGGTTGGGAACCACTATTTAAGGGTTAATCACACTTTTGGGCTTTATATCATTCACCATACTGTATAGTTACCTCTTACTACTGCCTGCGTTGACCTAATAAAAACTCGACCCACGACCCACTGATCCACCACCCACTGTGACCCACGATCCACTGACCCACCACCCAGCGTGACCCACTCTGACCCACCACCCACCATGAGCCACTCTCATTCACTGTGACCTTCTCTGACTCACCAAAATCCATCGTGATCAACTTTGAACACGATCCACAGCCTCTTCTGTACTGACTAAAGAGTTTACACTTGTAATAAAACAAGATTGTGAAATTATCACTAATCGGAGTTTGAATTTCTAGTCAATCGCTCAAGCACCACTCTGTTACAATAACGGTGGATCTGACCTTTACGATATAATATGGTAAAGTGTTTGTCAGTGAGGAAATTGAAACAGTCCGAGGTGGGGGAAAATTAGTGTGCCTATAATGTACTTGTACTAAGAGAGTATTCTTGCAAGTGTTCATTTCTGAACGAATTCCAAAATAAACTTCTATTCGCAGGAAAATATCCCTGTACAATATGGAAAAGGTTATGATTTCTCAGTTCACAATATTTTTCTCACAAAAGACTTGAAAAATCAGTTTTTTATAGTGTATAAAGGTGCTTGGGTATCCTATGTGAGAGCATCTCCATAAAGTATGCTCATAATTGTAATTTGTGTAATCACTAAAACACCACTTCAAAATTTAAGTTACAAATATGCATAATTGCAATTATTATGAATATTTATTCAAAGTAGTTTACCTAAAGCAAAGTAGAGACTTATTAAAAATTAGGTATAAAGTTGAATAACACAAATAAACCATTAGTAATACAAGTATACATTTTCCATAACCCGTAATTTTCCACCTTAAAACAAATCTGAAATCTGGTTTATTTTTCTGTTGGTAATTTTTTCGTGGTAAATCATCCGCAGCGGAATGATGTCCATCCTTCAGCCAAGAAATAACTAGCTCGTCTACTTTGAGCTTGTCTAGCAGTGGGCCATTAACATTGATGAACAACAAGTTAGACAATGTTTGAGCACTTAGTCTATTTCTAATATCAGTCATCTGTAAATTCATAAGGGGAAATCTCCGTTCGCACTCTGTCGTGGAAATTGATAATACTTCTACCCGATTTCTGCAACTCCTCATCGACAATCTGTTTGTTAGACTTAAGTCTAATAACGATTTTTCGCGGTCAGTTTTGAAATACTCAGCAAGAAGTATCATCTCTTTATCACCATACAACATACAACATATCACCATACAACCATACATCTTTTCCATATCGACCATTCAGATGGCAATGTCGACTCATGGAGAACAGAAACTTCATCTACCATGCCTTCGATAGGGAATCTTGTGAATAAATTATCAATTAAAGCCTGATAAACTGATGATTTCTTATCTATATATATAAAAGAGAACGCACAAATCCTTTGTTACCTCATCACGCTAATACGGCTGAACCAATTTCTTTTATTTTTGGGGGGTTATTAGGATTTGGACCCTAGATGGTTTTTATCATATCACTTTAATTTTTAATTACCAGTGTCTTGAGATAATTGACCATTCAAGTGTCCATAACGTACAAATCCTTTGTTAGTTCATCATAGGTAAAAATAAACGTATTTATATGCAACCCGCATGACCGTGTAACTCGGCGGGTTAACATAAATGACAGGCGATATAATGTTAACATTTACTGCAATCTACTATGGTTTTTATCATATCACTTGAAAGCGAAAACTTCCGGGGTGACCGCAGCGAAGCGGGGCGGGTTAACATAAATGACAGGCGATATAATGTTAACATTTAATGCAATCTTCTATGGTTTTTATCATATCACTTGAAAGCGAAAAAGTAAAAATTATCTAAGTAACAAAGTTTATTGCGTTCCGGGGTGACCGCAGCGAAGCGGGGTGAACGCTGCTAGTTTGTTTATAAATTTAATTTTTGCAATTACATATGAAGGTTTGATGCCATTACCAAGTTCCCTCCCCCGCCTAGAAAGCGAAAGGGAACGAGGTTCCTGGAAAGTGTTCAGAGGTGAATGAGAATTTCCCTCCTTCTTCCCCTTCAATTACCACATCGATGTTTGCTATGTGCCAAATTACGAGGAATGTCAATTAAATTATCATAGTATAATTATTTTCTTGTTGAGTTATCGATACTTTACAGTGCAAAAAAGAGTGAAATTTGAAAGTTCCAAATCAAAGTAAGTAGACCAACGTAAAGGGGAAAAAAGTGTAAAATTTTCTATATAATTATGCATAGAATCCAAACTTAAAATTTCCGTGTAATTAAGCTTACAGTACAAATTTTATGCCTATTTTTCTCACTTTATGGGTTGATTCTCCTGTGCTGTAAGCGCTCCATATAATAAACACAAGCTTCAGCAATTATTATAGTAGAAAGCAATGGATATATGAAGCCAAGCATTGTATTTTTTCTTTCTGATTTTTTTCTTAAATAACGTGGATGGTTTTCGATCATTTTTACAAACCAACTCACTACCAATTTTCCATATATAGAAAGTGCCCCCCCCCCCCATAAACCAGAATTTAAAAAAATGCTAGGACACATTCTGTTTATTTTCAATAGAAAGTTAATATACTGAATTTCAGCTCCATAAGTTTAACGGCGTGCGAGATACTATTTTTTTTTCCGCAGAAATTCGGATCCTCACTACCTCCTTAGGATATTATGCATTATAATGAAAGCAATATGACATCCCAGTTTGGATTAAGGCCTAACTATATACCAACAGTAATTTTATTTGACTTTGCAATTTGACCGTGATGATCCGGCACATATAGTTACATTCAATTATTTATATAATAATTTATATATTACAGTGATTCAAAAATGTATTTTTTCCAGTACTTAGCTCCTCTAAAAACTTACAGGTCTCGAAAGCCAAGTAGTAGTATAAGTCCTATTGCTATTATTACAATTAAAAATATCAATATCCAAAAGTGCCTGAAGTTGTTTTTTTTTTTTTTTCACTTGGTTATATACACCCACCTCAGGTAAGTAGATAGAAACAAATGGAAAAGGAAGGGAAATGGTCTTGAAAGTAAAACGAAGACAAATTTACCAGTCTTCAGAAGATACTGTCTACAATGTAGTGAGCAGAGTGGGTCGGTAGATCTTACTGAGTCGGTTGGTCGCAGTGGGTCATGGTGGGTGGTGGGTCACAGTGGGTCACATGCTGTTGACCCACGACCCACTGACCCACTTGACCCACTGAACCACCGACCTACTGAACCACTCCATCTCTGGTGTTGACTCAGTGGTAGAGTATTCATCTCTGGGCGTGAGGTCCCTGGTTCGATCCCAGCTTGCACGAAGTGAATTTTGTGATGGATAGCGTGTGGGGGGTTTCTCGGGGTTTTCCCGTTTCCTGCCACTTTCTTCACTCCACCATTTCATTCATTTCTCATCATCACCATCTCCTTTAGCCTAGCCAGCATAACCGTGAGACATTTCATTTCATTTTCATTTTCGCTTATTACAGTCATAATAAAGATGTATTGAGAGTGTAGTTCATGTGGCGTGATTATCGAACAGTATCAATTTTTAGGTGTAGAAAAGAATTAGATCATCTCAATGTTCTCAAAAACTACACATGAAGATTTGCACTCCCCCATGTCTTTGTTTAGCTCAATGAAATGTTTCGATTGGTATTTCTCTCATCTTAGGATATTGCTTTTCGTTATACCCCAATAAGATTACAGACTTTTGTTATTTTATTCTGATATAGGAGTTATCCTTCGTTTAATTTAGGCTATTTAGATATTCTCGTATTATGTTACAAAGTTAAAAGTGGAACAAGCTAATCTAGAACATAAGTGAGTGGCTCAGTGGTAGAGCGTTTACATTGTGTTCACTTTGTGCACGTATCATTATTTAAAATGCAAGTAATGTTTAAGTACAAATCACTTAAACACTACAGAATAGCAAAAGAGGAATTGTAGCGACGATGAAAGCGATCACAACACATTATTATGATAATTATCAAAACTTTACGTGTAATATGTCTTCGTTGACATTTAAAGACCTAACCTTTTGTTTTAATGATCTTGTCCGTTTATGTGCCCTAGAATGAGAGGACCAGAAGTTGGCGTGACAAGGGGCTCTGAGGAGAGAAGGCTTTGGAGAAATAACCAGGATTCCGTGTGTATAATTAAAACAAGGGGTCCTGTTGTTATGGCTTCTGGCAAGGAGATCAAGCTTTCCATTCTTCAAAATAATTGGCTGATTGGGAATCCTACAAACACCCACCGGGACTCCGAAGAGATTTGTTACGGCACTGGTAGCCTAAAACTCAAAGTGCTTGTAATTTCCAGTGTTAGTTTCTTGGATCAAGCAAATACGTGTAAAATCTCATTCAGTAGGGTTGTGTGCCATTCATCAACGATGATATCACGCGTTGACTCATGGTGCAGCCATAGTATTCCCATGGAACACCAGGTTTGTTTTCAAGAAAAACATATGTGAGAGGCCCTGTGATTTGCCCTGTGAAGAGAGTGGCTACCCTTTTATAAGAAGAGTTATAAACAGGAAATGGTAGAGTGACCATTGGGAACGTCGGTTGATGGAGGAAGCAAGTTTTTTTTTTTTCTTTCTCACACAGGAAGTCTTTTATCAGAATCATATACCGTGGCACGCATTGCTATGTAACTGTTTGTGTTTCCCTAAAAGGAATTACGCAGGGAGGAATCCTTTAGTGTAACTGTGAACGGTTAGATGACAAAAATATCTTGTCACTGTTTTTTTTAATAAGTTGTTTCTCACAGCGTAGCAGAAAATTCTATACTGGAGGCCACAATTTGGGATTAAATGCAGACTTCGGATCAAAAGTAAAGGACGAAGTCAGCTGTGTTTTTCAGTATATTAATAGTAGTAACATATTATTATTTGAGTCTGTTATAGTACAACCCATGAAGGCCTATGACACACCAGACAACTTTAGGGAGATTAATGTGTAAAATCTTTCAGTTTAACGTCCCACGATTATGCCCTTTGGGCTAAGAGAGACGATGATTAAAAGCAAGTAAATGATGATGGAACAATTAGTGGAATGAGAATGTTGAAGGAAACGGGAGTGTCCCGAGAAAATCCACAGTGTGCAGGACATGGAGTAAACTGCCCTAAACATTAAAATGTGTAAGGTTGAGAGAAAGATTATGGTAATTTTAATAATTAAAGTTAGTTAATATGCAACAATCTAAATGAATCTGGAAATGTCGGTAGAGCATAAATAAATTATTATTTAATTAAAGAAACATTTAAATTTTGAAAGGAGGATACTCCAAATTTACGAGGGATAAATCTCATTATTCTAAACAAAATGAAGTGCTTTTCTCAGGGTGTTTCCTTGGTTTTAACTTCATTGAAGCAAATACCAATAATGTCACATATAACTATCATACACTGACAGACAGAAGCTATAATTCGCTGATTATCTGCCCCTCTGGCAATGCTGTAAAGAAAAGAACATAAAACAAATAATCCAACACATACCTGTGATGTCTCCCAAGGTGTAGGTAGAAGAGAAATTCCATACGTTTTCAGATGACAAACTTTTAATAATAATAATAAAAAAAATCACAATCACCAATGAACACTGAATGAGTAGATAATACGTATCCAAGTAATATTAATTAGATTTGTGATAATTATCAGTTTGTGCACACGCGTTATTGTTCCTTCCAAATCGGCGCTGATCCCGTTCTTCCGTTTACGGGACTGTCTTGTTACTCCTTCACCGATGGTATCGCCTCTTCCGTTCCGGCAATACTTGCTGGAGCTCTTCTTATGTCCATGTGGATGATCCCAAAACACCTTAGTATGTCATCCCTACTATGTACAAGTCCTTCTCGTAGAGAATGACTAGGTGTACTTCGAGAAATTTGAATCGTGTCTCGATTTCACTGTATTTACAGCTATCTGAACGATGTATAAGTATTTCAGTCGCACCGTCTGTAGATCATGTCTACCACGATCTGATTAGATTTTTAGCATAAAATTAACTTCATGCACACGAATCTAACACTGTTTATATACATGCAATCTGACACGACGCATTATTTATAATGGAAGTCTTTCACGTAGCACAGTTCTGAAAGAATATGATGGACCTTCACTAGCTTCAAGGAAGTCTCTTGATATATATAATTTGTATAAAACTATACAGCCAGTATCAGCATTTTTCAACTATCAGTTGAAACAAAACAAAAAAAAATCACTCGAGTAACTATTACGAGTACAATTCAAAACAAGTTCATCTCCGATCCGGAGAATCACTTTTACTATATAACCGCCACCAGGTTATAGAAGTATTTTTTGTGGACGCCCTGTATATTTCGTGAAGACAGTGATTATTATTTTCGATTTATACTTTATTCTGCAACGCACATAAGTTCTTTCTTTGGTGGGAATTGCTTCTTTCCCACACAATTGGACAAAGAAGTCTTTCATCGTTTTTTCATATATATATTTAAAACGTTGCTTTCGCTGAGAACATTTCAGTTAGTGACTAACCATTTCAGTGTTTCTCCCTGACTCATTATATGCATAGTATATATTCTATAGTTAATGGGAACTGAATTAAGTGTTTTCTTTAATCGCTTATGGAAACATTATAATAGATTGGAGAAATACGGGCTGACCAGATGTTTGAGTAACCAAAGTGGCACCAACTGTGTTGTTTCGTAGCCCGTTATCTGTACTTTCTCACGCCAGTGTTATCGCCGTGTCTAGTGCATTATGGGCAGTTGACTAAAATTAACAGAAATTGTTTTCTATATTCTGTTTGTATGTGCATACAGGTGAGTTAACTGAGTAATTTTTGAAATGAACTGCCAACACTTTTCTGTTGACCATTGCAATCCGTAGCTTGAGCTTGGACGCTCAGAGAGTTTGACTCCAGGTCTGGAAGATGCAACCACGCATCTCGCGTTGAACTTCAAACATAAGTTGTGTTAAGGGGCACAAGCTATTTAGCCGGTGAAGGACGATTTCTTACGGCTAGCCCCAATCAGTGAAATCCTAGGTCCTCAGACCTTGTGCGTTTAAAACGTTATATACGCGCCCTCCAATATCAGAATTCAACTGTGAAGACCTTCTTTTCGTTTATTTACTCAAGATTTACTTTTACGCTGCAGGACTGTTCAGCGTAACAACTGGATTCATCGTGGGACGATCCAGACAACTTTTCCCCAGTGCGAATCCCCCAAGTGTGTTCATGGTGTGAGCAAAGTATTTATAGTGATACCTGAATTATAATCATATATATATAGAAAGGGCTATATTTCCCGTAAAGGGCAAAACGTAATTTCAGCGGCAAAATTTATTAGTGTCCAGTGTTGTATTCATTTCTCTTCGTTATTTTTTTTTTTTCAAAATAGTGTTCTAATAAATAAGTATAGTGTCAATTAATCCAGTGTGTTTTCGTTGTGTGTATGAGTGATGTCTGTGTGCGTTATGGTCTGGATGACCGTCTGATCGTCCGTGAGGTTTTCGAGACGAGACACCCGAACCTCTCGGCGCCTAATGCTCATCTCATTATTGAGACCGACGAGCTTTTTTGGGAAACAGTTTGTAATCTTCTTTGGAGAGGTCTTCGTCGTCCTGTCCAGGTAAGTTAAAGTATCAGGAGTATACTTATTGGTAATACCACGAGCCAAGGACAGCGAACAGAACCACGCCGGTTACAAATAAATGGACCACGAACTGAGGACGGTTACAAATAAATGGCGCCCGAACAGGGACCCGAATCGAGACCGTTGGTGCTCGAATATACATATAAGATTAATATTTTAATATATCATTTCTCTTTCAGCTTAGTACCAGTAATCTGAAAAAAAAAAAAAAAATCTCTTTCAGGTGATTTTAATCATATGTTTTGGTGATAATATATTTTATTCTAATCATACGTTTTAAATTTTACTTTTGTCCATAATGGAACATCAGGAAGTAGATATTATAACTAGAATGAATTCACTTCTCGAAGAATCGATGAGAGACAATAAAAAGAATTTTGCTCAATTTAAAGAGAATTTTGATAGATTAGAACAAAGAAATAAAGAGAATTTTGATAGATTAGAACAAAGAAATAAAGAGAATTTTGATAGATTAGAACAAAAAGTAGATAAAAACGATGAGAATTTTGCTAGATTAGAGAAAGAAAGTAAAGAGTCTCGTGCTGAGAATAAAGAAAACCTAGCTAGATTAGAAAAAGAACTAAAGAGTGAGTTAGGTCAGAAGTTAGACGCTGTACAAAGGGAATGTCGCGAAAATAACCAAAGATTAGAACAAAGTATTAGGAATGTGGAGGTCGAAAGTAAACGAAGGAACGAAATCCTCGAACAAAAATACGATGGCATAACACTGAAGATTCATGACCAGCTTCACGAAGTAAGTCATAGTACTAAACAGGCAATCGAACTCGCCACACAGACCAGCGTCGAAGTTAGGCAACAGACTGAAGAAACATGCCATCGTGTAGAACAAATAGAAACAAAAGTTTGTAAAATTCAGAATCATTTAGGAGGCTTGCACGATTACACACAATCCCTCCAAGGGCAGTTGGAATCAGCCCGAGATGTGTGTCAGGCTAATAAGGAACGCTGCGTTAGTTTACATATAGATACAATCGATAAATTAGATGAGATGCATGACCGTATTGAGGAAATTTCTGAACGCGTAGAAAGGCAAGGTAAAGACATTAAAATGGTATATGAAGAGGCGAAACTGATAGATTACAATATGAAGGTAAAAAATGAATCTAACGCAGAATGTCGCGCCGAAATACGGGCAATAGATAAGAACATAAAAGAAATTAGGCGCGATATGGTAGAGCTCGCCCAGAGAGTAGAAAGTACCGAAAATAGAGCGTCAGAATTCGAATCCCGAGTAGAAACAGATACTCCTAGACAAGTTAGGCATTATAGTGATTCGGCTTATTCGGAGTGTAAGAACACCAGTAGTAGTGATAGCACAAGTGATGATTCAGAAATCAAGGTTGTATGTGACCGAAGGCGCAAGCGCGATAAAAATGTTACTTTCACTAATCGCCAGAGAAAAAATAAGAAATTAAAAGACGATGTCATGCTTAAGGAAATTCAGTGTTTTCCTAAATTTCAGGGTGATCCTTCCAGTGAATCAATTCACAATTATTTACAAAAGCTAGAGCTTACAGCTCAATTAGCCAACCTTTCTGATAAAGCTCTGTTTAAACTCATTCCACATTTGTTGCAAGGAGTTTCATTAAGTTGGTACAATATCAGGAAAGACGACTTTACTAACTATGAGCAAATCAAACAAGCACTTATTGAAGCTTTTGCGGGAAAAGCTACAGTACAACACAGGCTATCAACCTGTAAGAGTACTAGGTTCGATCCCAAGGTACATAGTTCCGTACATGATTTTGCGCTAGATCAATTCAATAAACTTCGTGAATTGACACCGCAATTGCCTGAATTTCTCATACTTACAGATGTAATACAGACTCTGCCTAATAGATTTAAAACTGAACTCTTTCTTCATTCATGTAATAATATTAGGGAGTTTTTGGCCGCAATTCAAAAATTAGAAACTTTACAGGCTCAGCAAAGCCGTAGAGAAGAAAGATACAAGCAGGGTAATAATTATAATGGTAATCAAAATTTCGGTTTCCAAAGTAACCAACGAAATTTTCCGTATAATAAGAATAATAATCAAAGGTACCAGGATCAGCGTGTAAATAATATGAGAATTGATCGGAATCAGAACCGAGGTCGTACGCGACGTGACCATAGTAGAAATAATAGAAACCGACCCTCGAGATCACGTGATCAGAGAAATAGTGAGGAACGGAACAGGAATCAAAACTCGCGCGATAATTCTAAGACTAGACCTGAACGAAAGAACAATAATTCTAGGGATCGGCGAAATAATAGTACCAATAATGAAAGGAGGAATAATAATAGTAGAAATAACAACAATAGGCAAAATCATAACAATAGGAACAACTCAAACCGGTCAAACCGACGTAATGAATGGAATTCTGGCCACTCGGAAAACAATTAAAAGGCGGTACTGAGGACCGGGTACCGGCCAATACATACTATCCCACGGTAGGTCCAACTAAGCATTTTCTGGTATCGCATACTCACATTTGTAGTGTAAATAATCCGGATTTAGCTAGAAGTGACTGTGAGTCGGACACAGACTGTCTAGACCATTATATTAATGCGCAACCCAACCCTATCTCTGCTAAACTTAAAGTTTTAGTTTGTAATACTGAAGTTGAATGTCTGGCGGACACAGGCTCCGATACGTGCCTCATGTCTTTAGCGCTTTGGAAACGCATTAGCGCAGATGTGACGTCACCCAAACTCACTCCAGCTGATGATGTACTTTTAGTGGATTTCAGTGGGTCAACCAGAAGAAAAGTAAGAGGTTACACATTAGTCACTATTCAAATTGATAATATTTCTGTTTATGTAAAAGTTTATGTTACAGAATCTCTTAATCAAGATCTTATTTTAGGACTTGATGCACTTACTGCTTTGAGAAGCCAAATTAATCTTTCGGATGGTACGATTTCCATGGAATATAATAATTTGAAAACCATTATTAATCTTTTACCAGAAACTTTTGACTTTCAGGAAATCTCCGAAGATGAAGAGAGAGATACGATAGATAACAATTTTTCTATTTCAGCTGCCACTTTTGCAAAACAATGTGCTACAGACGAGCAGATTAGAGATGCTGTTAACCGCACTTTTAATTTAAACAACCGACAGAAAAAGCAATTATACTCTCTTTTGTCACAATATAGGGATATTTTTACGAATTATCCAGGTCTCTGTAAAGACTTCGTTTATGAGATGGAGGTGAAAACTGACAAGCCACTGGTACGTAAACAATATCCCATCCCTCATAAGTATCTCCAAGATGTACGAGATGAGATTCATAAGTTATTAGAATTAGGATTAATTTGTCATTCAAATTCTGTTCACAGCAATCCTATCCTTGTAGTTCCCAAGAAAAACGGGAAACCAAGAATATGTGTTGATCTTCGCTTGCCGAACCGGTTTGTGGAACTTCGCCAAACAAAATCTGAGGGCATACAGGACTTATTATTAAAAGTAAAATGTAAACCTTTCCTTAGCTCCCTGGATCTTGTAAGTAGCTATAATCAGGCCTTGCTTACTCCTAAGTCCCAGGAATATACAGCATTCAATTTCGAAGGCCAGCATTACCAATATCGAGTTACCTGTTTTGGTTACAAAAATGGTAGCAGTGTTTTAAACAGTATGCTCCAAAAAGTATTGGGACCAGAGTTACATGCTAAAATCTTACGATACATTGACGATTTGGCTTGCTTTACAGATAGTTTCGAAGAACATCTTGCATTGCTGAGACAAATTTTTGAAAAGTTTAGAGAACACAACCTTACTCTTAACATTGAAAAATGTTCGTTTTGCACTAATTCAATATCTTTTCTAGGTTTCTTGATTACTCCCGAAGGCATCAAAAAAGATCCAAAAACCATAGAAGCGGTTCGTAACTTACCCAGACCCACCAATATTAAATCTTTACAATCTGTAATTGGTCTCTTTAATTGGTCACGAAATTTTATTCCTCATTTCTCAGAAAAAATGCAACCTCTTTTTCAGCTTCTCAAAAAGGGAAAACGGTGGCAATGGCTTGAAGAACACGAACAATCTTTTCAACAAGTTAAAGACGATATTTGTAAAGATGTTCTCTTGTCACATCCTGACTTGAATTTACCTTATTACTTAGAATCGGATGCATCCCGCTTGGGAGTCAGTGCAGTCCTATATCAGTACAGTGATGGACAGAAAAAGGTAATCCAGTTCGCTAGTCGGACTTTAACACCTGCTGAGTCTCGCTATAGTGTGAGTGAGATCGAATGTCTTGCAATTGTATTTGCGGTCCGAAAATGGCGTCAATTGCTAATTGGTCACCATGTTATTTTTATTACAGATCATAAAAATCTCAGTTGGTTAGATAAGGCCAAACCTTGGAACACTCGTCTTCTTAGATGGTCCCTGGAATTACAACAGCTGGAGTACGAAATACGTTTCCAGAAAGGTTCCGAGAACCTTTGTGCAGATGCGCTTTCACGTCTCTTCCCTTCCAAAGAATTACCAACTAAACGTGTTCATCTTTTACAGGCTATTCAAGATAAAATCAAAAATATTTCAGTTGAAGAGTTACAGAATGCACAAAAGGAAGATCCTGATTATCTCCCCATTATTTCTTTCTTAGCAGGCGAGAAGATAGAAGAGCTTCCAAGGAATTCACGCAATTGGGAAAAATTTTTCAAACTCGATAATGGTATTCTTTTGTACAGAGATTTTCATTTCCCAGACTCATATAAAATTTGCATTCCCAGGTCATTAGTGAATAACGTTCTTACAGCTTACCATGACGATTTAGACCACCCGGGAGTAGACAGAACGCTTCGGATCATTTCAAAATCATTTTATTGGAGCAAAATGAGATCAGATGTGAAGAAACATTTAAAGGATTGCGTGAAATGTATGCAATTTAAATCCGATCACCACCCACCAGCTCGTTTCTTGTCCACTAATCCTTATTCAGAACCTAGAGCTTTATTAGCCCTTGATTTTTTAGGCCCATACCCATCAGGCAAAAATGGTGCGCGTTTCGCACTAGTTACTGTTGATGTATTTACTCAATATTGTACAGCTTACCCCTTGAAGAACGCCACTGCTACTTCAGTCATCAAGTGTTTATTTGATATATACATGCTACATCTAGGTATCGTTCAGGCGGTGCTGACAGATAACGCTGCAGTGTTTCATAGCAAAAAGTTTCTATCTAAAATACAAGAGTACAATATTAAAGTCCATCATACAACACCGTATCACCCAATGAGTAACATCACAGAACACTCTAATAAAATTCTTGTATCTACTCTTAGGTTATTATGTTGTCAGTCACATAATAAATGGGCCGAGAACCTGACGCAAGCAGTTCTGTTACATAATTACTCCATCGTTGAAAGTCTTGGTGTTTCACCAGCAAGTTTGTATCTTAATATTCATTTTTCTCGTCCCATTTTTAAGCATTTTGGTTTACAGGTATCTGAAGATTTTGATAAGGAAGACGGGATTAGTTGGTCGAATAAATTACTTATGGCAGACCACCGACGAAAAGCCATCATTGAAAAAAGGAACGCACGATGGAACGATAGTCAACAACAGCGACGACGTTTAAAACAAGGAAGTTTGATTTTTCTCAAACAGCGTAACATCAGTAGTCTATTGAAAGGTGAAATATCAAAATTTTTTGATTTGTACCGAGGACCCCTTTTATGTGTTAAGGTCATTAATGACCGTGTTGTTGAACTTGTTGACCCTTCCACAGGTGAATATTTAGGACTTCATTCGATAGACAGGACTAAGTTATGGGAACCTACCCCTGAAACCCGTGAAATTTGGATGGCCTTGGCACGTCGCCAACTACCAGAAGATCTTTTGCATGACCTTAATTTGTCACCTGTTAATGAAACTCAAGAACCAATCTCTTTTTCCCCTAGTGGAGAAGTTAACTTGTCAAAGTCCGAAAACGACAAGTCCGATGAGAATAATTCAACTCCTTTACAGGTTAATAACTTATCAACCACCCGTTTGTTATCTCTTTATTTAGGAGATCCTTGGTTACATTATTACTTCAATTCAACATATTGGGAGCCTGCGTGTATCCCATTAATCACGCCTAACCTTACCGGTGGACTACAATTACGTAGAAGCTATGCAGAGAGCAGGAATTAAAACAGATGTTAAGTGAGGTTCACTTAAAAAAAAAAAAAAAAAAAAAAAAAAAAAAAAAAAAAAACTACACTGATACAAATTTTTCTCCTAGGAGAGCGACGCATTTCTAAGCGATAAACATGTATTCATTTTTCTTCCTTTTTGCTTTTAGTTTTTGACAGAACACCTGGATACGAAAAGAAGAACTACGCATTTTTCTCAAACTCATTTTTGCTTCCAGTTTTTAACTGTCCGGCAAAGAGTAGATAACATGTTTTTCTTTCTTTTTCTTGTTTCGATAAGGCAGTCGCCAGACTGTAGAATCACTTGTGTTTATGGTTACGAATAACGGGTGATATACAGCTGATTAATTCTTTTCTTTTTTTTTGTCTTTGCTCCGTGTAGCACTTCATACCTCAGTCAGCTGTGCATTTGTGTTGCAAACCTTATCATTGACTTATTATTAGTTTAATGTCATTAATTTTTTCTTGTTTTCATTCCAGATGTTTGAATTTAGATCTTTTAGTAAATAATTAACGTAATCACATACGTAGAGGGACCGTACTTATCCAAAAACGGTTTGATATCTTGGCGAGATATCCGTACCTTCAGCCAGTGGGAAGATATTTTGGCCTTATAACATATTTTTATTAAATGTTTTAAATTTTAAATCCCTTTCTAGGATCCCTTCCCACTTTCGAAATTCTTAAATAGGTTATTACATGTTATTTACAATTAATGTTTGATTTTCTTTTCAGAAAAAAAAAAATGTATCGAGATGCCCAGGATAAGAAAATTTTTAGTTGTTAGTTACGTATATATTTCTGTATTTGTAAATGAAACTGAGTATGTAATCTCATGCGTAGAATATGAAACTTTACATTTATAATCAATGTTAAATTTATTTTTCAGTGTAAATCTTAGATTTTCGTTTTCATTTTGAAGTGTTTACTGTAATTTTATTGAACCTCATTTACGTCATTTACCCGATTTTGACTTATTTGAATTTCCAGGATGTGACATGATATATTTTGTTCGAAGAGATAAGTTTAGAACGGAAAGTAGGCTAAGCCTTAAACAAGTGATAACAGACATTTCCTTGTTGGTAATAGAATGTGTAGGAATGTCGTGTGAATAGTATAATTCTTCGAACGAAAGCAGTGATCTTTTTATTGTAGAAGGAACTATATGAACAGATATTCTGATGGTGAACGGTCGTTTTTCCCCTCATATTAATATATATGCGGAAATATGTGTAACTTCTATATTTTCTCGTAATTTCTAATTAACATTTTTTTTGTCTTCTCTAGACCACTGAACGACCGTAGGGAAACTTCTTCGGGTAGGATATTTTATGGGGATAAATATAAATATTTTTTTTCAGGGAGGCAATTTTTCCTGGAATTGCAGATCTGTTGCAAAAATGGATGTGGCTAATCCATTGGATATTCCATAGCTAACTGTATTTTCGCCATCAATCGCAAAATATAGTTTTTCATTTCTCTTCTTCTTTTATAGTAACCCGTAACTAACCATGTGTATTCTTAGGTTAGATTTTTTTTTTTAGTGTATGTTATTGTCTAGTAACATTTCAGCGAATATTTTAACGTTTATGAATCGTAACTATATTGTGTACTGGTATGCTAATGTGTTGTAATGTTTTTTTTTATTAATTTTGAGAAAAGTATATTTTAGTTCTAGTATGTCCTAGAAACTATTCGAATTCGATATAGATCCTGAAAAATAAACTTATTTTCTTTCTTTCCAACAGCATGAAGCCATAATGTTTTATGAAAATGACTTTGTCAATTATTTCGTATGCTCGATGACTGAATTTTAATATGTTAATAAGACCATTTTGAATATTTGTAGCGAAGATGCCTAAGGAAGCTTGTTACAGCTGTTTTGTAGGGAATTTAATTTGGATGTTTCAGACCGACCAGAAAGTTGTAATGTCGTTGACTATATTTTTGTTTGTATCCCATGTTTTTCTTTTCACAGGTCTCATGTATTTTGTCTTTCAGAGACATATTTTACGATGCTACGAGAGCATTTGTATTTTGTGTGTTTACACATTTTTTCTAGGTGGAAGACGTATGTTATGTTCCAGGGAACATACGCGTATTTTACTGAATATAAATGTTTATATTTCAGTTTTGTACAGAAACATTTTGTAAGTGCTATGGTTGCAGGCCTTTTCTCGTTTCTAATTTTGTCTCGCAGGTGCCGATGGCATATTGTGTGTGTAAGTACGTGTAGTATTACACATTTTTCCCACCTATGGTTTTGGTCAATTCATGGCGTAATGACCATTTATTTTCAGGAATGTTTGGACTAGTGAGTCAACTTCCTTGATTCAGACCTTTGAAAAACTTGGATCAATATTGAATAGTTTTCAACATTTTAATTAATAAATTTTTTGCAGATAATACCCATCTATTTTGGTAACCCTACAATGTTTATGTTTATGGAAGTGAACAACGACCATTATTCTAGGCCTAAGCTAATAATAACTTTGTTTCAGAATAAAATCATTTGTTGTATTGAGCATTATCGAACTAAAGTCTCGATTTTCACGACGAGCAGATGGCATTTGATCTTATGGCGTGCCAAATTTTCTTCATACATGTCAACGAAATCACGATCTTTTCTTTGATATGCAGAATCATGCTTATTTCTTGGAATTACTATGAACGTCAATTTTGACACTTAAGTTTATTTTTTTTTTTATTTTTGAAAAACGATTTTTCGTTCTTTTCTGCCAAACAACACGAGGCATAGTTAAAAAAAAAAAAAAAAAAGGACATACAGGTGAAAATCTTATTTTGTTTATATATTGTCAGTTTATCATGTGTTTATATTTCCATTCATTTTACTTTTTCAATGATTTTCATATTTTTCAAATATATTAGAGTGATATCGAAACTTTAATAATAATTTTAATATTTTAGTACCTTTAACATGTTTTGCTATTTGCTTATTCATTCATATTTTGATATTTTAAATACAGATATCAGTATATTTACTAATTTTTATTGAGATATTTGCTAATTCTTTAAGTCGATGTTTTCATGAATAGTTATCGTGTGTGTATATTTATTTCATATTACATAAAATAAAGTGATCGAAACGGAACACTTAAACATTTTACGAAAAGAATTTATTAGTGTTAAAAAAAAAAAAAAAAGAAGCATTTAAATAGCCCTATAACGTATTTACTTCATATTATATCAAATAAAGTGATCGAAACGGAACACTTAAACATTTTACGAAAAGTATTTGTGTGTTTAAAAAAAAAAAGTAAGAATTTTAATAGCCCTATAAACGCTTTCTGCGAACTTAAAAAAAAAAAAAAAAAAAAAAAAGTTATCATACAGGTGTTGTAACCGTACTTCGTTTCTCACACCAGTGTTAAAAAAAAAAAAAAAAAAATCCCCTTCTCCCCTCATCAACTCATCGTTGGAGAATCATGGAGGATACTTACACAGGAAGACAGCATGGTTTCAACATGTGAAGTAACAGAAGATAAGGAAACCCAACTGCACCAATTGTTCAAGAGGATCTTATTACTTCATGGAACATTTGGATTGGACATTGCTCATGCAGGAACCTCATCATGTTGTAGTGAGTGAACAAGTTACTTAATTACTTTAAATAGCCCTTTTTCAGGTGAAAAACCATTCAACGATCATACACGTAAGTCTCACACCATATGACAGTGTTGCCAACTAACTTATTTTAAATTTTCAGGTGAAAAACCTAATTTTATTCGTACCTCGTCATACGGCCAAGGGTTCTCAACCTGTCTACGTGTGCACTTAACAGGTCGTTCCCTTCCGGACCCCAAATCTATAACCGCCACCAGGTTATAGAAGTATTTTTTGTGGACGCCCTGTATATTTCGTGAAGACAGTGATTATTATTTTCGATTTATACTTTATTCTGCAACGCACATAAGTTCTTTCTTTGGTGGGAATTGCTTCTTTCCCACACAATTGGACAAAGAAGTCTTTCATCGTTTTTTCATATATATATTTAAAACGTTGCTTTCGCTGAGAACATTTCAGTTAGTGACTAACCATTTCAGTGTTTCTCCCTGACTCATTATATGCATAGTATATATTCTATAGTTAATGGGAACTGAATTAAGTGTTTTCTTTAATCGCTTATGGAAACATTATAATAGATTGGAGAAATACGGGCTGACCAGATGTTTGAGTAACCAAAGTGGCACCAACTGTGTTGTTTCGTAGCCCGTTATCTGTACTTTCTCACGCCAGTGTTATCGCCGTGTCTAGTGCATTATGGGCAGTTGACTAAAATTAACAGAAATTGTTTTCTATATTCTGTTTGTATGTGCATACAGGTGAGTTAACTGAGTAATTTTTGAAATGAACTGCCAACACTTTTCTGTTGACCATTGCAATCCGTAGCTTGAGCTTGGACGCTCAGAGAGTTTGACTCCAGGTCTGGAAGATGCAACCACGCATCTCGCGTTGAACTTCAAACATAAGTTGTGTTAAGGGGCACAAGCTATTTAGCCGGTGAAGGACGATTTCTTACGGCTAGCCCCAATCAGTGAAATCCTAGGTCCTCAGACCTTGTGCGTTTAAAACGTTATATACGCGCCCTCCAATATCAGAATTCAACTGTGAAGACCTTCTTTTCGTTTATTTACTCAAGATTTACTTTTACGCTGCAGGACTGTTCAGCGTAACAACTGGATTCATCGTGGGACGATCCAGACAACTTTTCCCCAGTGCGAATCCCCCAAGTGTGTTCATGGTGTGAGCAAAGTATTTATAGTGATACCTGAATTATAATCATATATATATAGAAAGGGCTATATTTCCCGTAAAGGGCAAAACGTAATTTCAGCGGCAAAATTTATTAGTGTCCAGTGTTGTATTCATTTCTCTTCGTTATTTTTTTTTTTTCAAAATAGTGTTCTAATAAATAAGTATAGTGTCAATTAATCCAGTGTGTTTTCGTTGTGTGTATGAGTGATGTCTGTGTGCGTTATGGTCTGGATGACCGTCTGATCGTCCGTGAGGTTTTCGAGACGAGACACCCGAACCTCTCGGCGCCTAATGCTCATCTCATTATTGAGACCGACGAGCTTTTTTGGGAAACAGTTTGTAATCTTCTTTGGAGAGGTCTTCGTCGTCCTGTCCAGGTAAGTTAAAGTATCAGGAGTATACTTATTGGTAATACCACGAGCCAAGGACAGCGAACAGAACCACGCCGGTTACAAATAAATGGACCACGAACTGAGGACGGTTACAACTATATATTGGAATATTCTATCTACTCTCTTGTAAAGAGAGTCAACTTTCACGAACTGAACTCTAAACGAAATTTCATCCGCACGGTCAACGAACTAAACACCAACTAACTCTCTTCCGCCCTTTTCGTATATATAAAACTATCCATTTCTTTATTTCCCTGAGACTCGCTTCTAAGTACCCTTCTTTCTTATGAAGGGGATGGTGCGGAAGGGTAAAAGTATCTTGGTGCCATCATGTCTAGTGACTACACCTTGTCCTATTCTTTTGCAAATAAATAATTTACTTTTGATTAATGTTCTGTTTTAACATTGTAATCTAATATGGTAAACTTGTACCCTCAAATTGATGCCTATCATACTGAGTTTCCTTACTTCGATCTATCTTAAATTTTAACTTGAACATCCTAACTATTTACAGAGGTAACTTTTAGCAGACATGTTTACAGGGCGCATAGTGGTCTGAGAGTCACTGACCTCTGGTGGCGGAACATCCAAACCACTCTCAAAACACTACTCAGCCTGTGTCCGTGCTTAGCTGTGAAATTCTTACAAATAACAACACAAATAATTAGATTTAGAACTGATATCACTTAAAATACATCTTTCTTATTGATTTGAAGCATATATATGTGATTGTCATTGCATGTCATATCAATATATACACAAAATACTCTTTTCCTGTTTTCTACTGCTTGAGAGGAATCACCTGGCTGCTGCTGTTACATACCATGTTCCCCCCTTCACAACATCACGTGAGGATACAAATAAAACCAAAATAAGCTTTGTATTTATGTTTTGTAAATAAACTGAGACACGAAAAAGCAAGGCTAAGGAATACTAGAATATTCTACTCATTCAAGAATACATAATAACTTAAGAAGAAGATGACTGTTTTCTTTAGTTTATTTACAAGGGGTGAAGGTCGGTGGAGGGAATGTCCTTAGCTCCAGCATTTTGAAAATACAAGGAAGTTGAATGAAAAATTATAGGCTCGTTTTTACTTGAGATTTCTTGGACGCGCTCTCAGCAGATATCATTAAATCTGGCCAGAAACTTCGTGGTTCACACCTATTGTTACTGATATTTTTGCACGGGGTTATGAAAAATTATATTGCTTTTACCACAAAGAAACTCTAGTCTGGGTGTCGTCAGTACAGACTCAGATGACATCGTTGTCAACTTGAAAATTTATTCTTATTTTCATTTTCTTCGTTGTTTTTCAAGAAGAAATAAGAAAAAGCTTTCCTTTTCCACCAGATACCAATGTCTTTCGGGTGGCAATACTGTTGCACAAACATCTGCGCTCCTTCGACTTGAGTGCAGAAACCTTTTTTTTTTTTTAAATAAGCTAGATTCTGCTTCTTCTGCGTTGTAGATATTTCCTCTGTATTTTATTATTTCGATGCAAGAATATTATTGAATCCAAACAAACACAATATATTCACATACCTAATTACAATACTACCTAATTTTGAACAGTCATCTTCTTATGTTAATAAAAAAAATAGGATATAAATTGAAAAATAAATCGAAAAACTTAATACACCACTAATCCTTTGATATGCAAAACATATAATATAATATACTAATTTAAATATTGATATGCAAATAACCTAGCTATGTGTGCCTTACACATATTTCCCTTTCCTTGGTGTGTTCAATGTAATCGGGAGGTACATTGAACATTCCAAGCATTACATAATTATAACAAGAACACTGAAATTTACATTTATATAAAAAAATCAAAGTACAGATAAACTAAATAATATCCTGCCACAGCATAACTAAACGAATAAACTAAATATACAGAATAAGCAAACAAACCACAAACAGGTATGTTCCTGTTGCTGTACACGGCCTAGTGAGTTACCATAAAGAGCCTGTGTTTTCGTTTTTTTTTTTTACTTCTTTCCTTCCTGTTCGTCACCTCCTGCTGTGAGGGCCTCTCGCTGAATATACCGTTTCAGTAAGTATGCGTTCCTTTTCATTTTTGGCTCTCTTGTCACAGGATCCCCTAAAGAGTAGACATTCTTGTCTGTTTTGTCCAGTATAGTATATGGACCGGAATAGATTAGTAAGATTTTCTTCGAGATACCTGCAAATGCATCTGACTTTGGAAAAGTACGTACCAATACTAGATCATCTATATCATATTGTATAGTACGATGATGCTTATCAAAATTCCTTTTTCTTGCAAGCGCATTTTTCTTTAGATTTTTCGCTGCAATCTCAACGTAATATTGAATGTCTTTATGTTTTTCTAGCTCCGGAATTTCAAAGATTTTCGCCACATCTTTAGACGAAGATTGCCCTAGATGAACTTCATAGGGACTTAGGTTTGTGGACAGATGCTTAGCGGAGTTCAAACATCTTTCTACTTTATTGAGATATTTAGGCCACTGTCGTTGATTATCGTGACACAATTTCCTCAACATTCGAACTGTAGATTTTACACCAACCTCAGCCATATTTCCTTGAGGAAAATATGGTGTACTTGTAATATGTTTTATTCCTAAGTCTTTCAGTTCTCTTTTCCATCTATCCGCCGTAAACTGTGACGCATTGTCGGTTAAGATATACTCTACATTTGGACACAATTTAAGGAATTCCTTCACTTTCCTAAGTGCAGCATTGGTCGTAGCTTTTCTACAAGCAAATAACCCAATTAATTTTGAGAATGCGTCTATGCATACGAAAATATACTGTACATTACCAATTCCTTTTGTTAATGGTCCTAGCCAGTCACAACACACCATGTAATTTGCCCGTTTAACAATTACTGGATTCAGCGGTCCAGGCATGTAACAACTGGGTGGTTGAGCTTTCTGACACAACTCACATGATGCTGTGTATTTCCTAATTATGCCACGCATCTTTGGCCATACAAAATGTTCGGAGAGAAGAGGAATTAACTTACTAGCAGAGAGGTGTCCTCGCTCATCATGATAATATTCTAATAGTGGTTTTATCAAAACTTCCGGGATACATATGCGGAGTCCTTCGCAATCCTGTTTACAAAGTTTCCCGTTTGAAATTACAAATTGATGCTTGTTGCTCTCTAATTTCCCTGACTTTTCACAGTTCTCTAATTTCCTTTTTATCTCACCGTAAACCGGATCTGATGACTGCATTTCAGGCAGTATTGCAATTAGTTTCCGTAACTCGCACGGAATCTCAGTTAGTATTGTCATGAGAGATTCGTTTATTACTAACTTCCTATTCTCGTCAAACTGTTTTCCCGTGTTAGGAGGATAACGAGAAAGATGATCACTGAGATTATCTTTTGACCTAACATACTCGAACTGGAATTCTAATGTGCTTAAAGCTAATATCCACCTCGCTAAGCGCTGATTCGTGATTCTGCAAAGAAGAATGAATTTTAGAGATTGATGATCGGATCTAATCTTAAAGCGATTACCCACAAGATAATGCTTGAATTTATTCACTCCATCTATCAGTCCAGCGAACTCCTTCTCAGTGATTCCATAATTCTTTTCCGCAGCGTTAAAAATTCGTGATGTCATTCCTATGATACGAATGTTACCATCATCATCTATTTGGTATAGGTGAGAAGAACAACTCACATCGGATGCATCACATTCCAAAATGAATTGTCTGTCTGGCAACGGTTTCTTTAACACTACTTTCTCCTGAAAAATATTTCTAATTTTCTCAAAGGCCTCTTGATGGGCTGGAAGCCACTGGAATTTCACATTTTTTTTCAAAAGTTGAAAAAGGGGAAAAAGGACTTCTGAATATTCCGTACTGAAAATTCGATAAAATTGGCAGTACCCTATGAAACTTCTAAGTTCCCTTACATTGCGTGGTCTTCTGAATGTCATTACTTTTTTAACTTTCTCTGGGCACTTTCCTATGCCTTCTGGAGAAAGTTCATACCCAAGAATGCTAATTTTCTGTCTAGCAAACTCGCATTTCTTCAATCGTAGCGTCATACCGCCAGCGTGCAATTTTCTTAAAACTACATCAAGATGATGCACGTGCTCATCTAGCGTGCTACTTGCAATCACTATGTCGTCTACGTAATAGCCACAGAAGTCTCTACATTCAGAACCTAAAATAGAATCTATTGCTCTGACACACGACGCTAAGCTCTGTTTGGTTCCAAAGGGTAATTTCACAAAAACATAAGAAATTCCTTCGTGCAGAAATCCTAAATATTTTTGGCTGTTTTCTTCTACTTTCACTTGAAGGAAAGATTCAATACAATCCACGGTAGAGAAGAAACGCTTATCACACAGGTCTTGTAATGTGTTCAGTGCTGGCATTGGTCTGTCATGTTGGCTTAAAGTAACCTCTCCCAATTTTCTGCCATCCAGGCAAGCTCTTAATTTCCCATCTTTCTTAGGAACCACAACTAAAGGACTTGTATAGCTCGTTTCTGCTTTTCGAATAATATTCCAAGCAAGCCATCGATGTATGATGTTGGTTACTTGCACCCTATGTTTAAGAGCATATGGATACATACGAGCCTTGATAGGTGTTTCGTCAACAAGTTCTATACTGTGCTCATAATTTTTTATGCACCCAGGCCTAAGATCAAACACACTCCTATGCTTATTAAGTACAGTAAACAACTTATGTTGCTCATCCTTACTTAAATCTGTATACCTTCCGACATGATTCTTTATTTCTTCCGGTGTAGCCTGTGTTCGAACCTTTCTCCAATCATCAGGAGAATAAACTACATTTGAAAGTTCAGTTAAGTTTGGATAAACACCGTCATCCAAATGCAAACGTGGGGGGGTAATCTCCTTATTATTACACTCTCTCCCAACAAAAGAATATAACTGAACTGAAGTAGTGGGTCCAATACTGGAAACGCTCATACTACTTGCATTAAAAAAATAATTTTCACTCCTATAATTAGAATCATTTTCGATTTCACAGGTTAATTTTCTTACAACTAATTCATTCACATCGAATTCCACGTCGCGGAAGGAAACTTCAATTTCGTAAGGAGAATTAAGCTGTAATACGCCCTTACTATAATTCAAAACTGCCTTACTCTCGCTGAAAAACTGTGACCCGATTATTAGTGGTCTATTCAGCCCTTGTACAATTATACCCACAGTATAGAAGGTTTTGCCATTAAAATTCAGTTCAAGCATAACTTGACCAAAAATTTTAGCAACTGATCTACCAAACGCCGAAGTTACTCGCATATTGTTCGCCTTGAGAAATGCAGGACTTGGCTTACAGTCCTTTATTTCATTCCAAAACTCAGCGCTCAAAGCTGAAATGGAGGCGCCACTATCGAGTAGAGCACACACTGGTTTTTCAAACAATATAACCTCCACTTCAGGTAATACAATTAAATTATTTGTTGGAATTTCATCTGGACTCGTATCTAATAAATTTTTGAATATCGCGTTCGTTTCATCATATACTTCTCTGTTTAACTTAGCTTCTCTACCATTTCTTAATAATAAACTAATCTCATTCTTACGCACATCGGGTTTATTATCTAAAGAAAAATACTGCTAGTCCACAATGGCTTTACATTTTCCACAGTCCAGTGAAACTTTATTATTCTCTAAACTCTCAATTTCTTTTACTACAGTATTACAAGAGCTATCGTGATCAGAGCAAGAACTAACATTGTTACTAATTCGCACACATTCAGAAGTCATTTCCGTAGACTCAGACGGAATATTCAAAAGAAATTCCTCCCTACCGTCTTTCTGTCCGTGCGCTGATATTTCTCAGTCACGTGTCCCGTTACTTGAGTTTTCGAGTCTCGAAAACTGGGATGACGTTCTTGCCTGTTGGTTATGGTCTCGTGTCGAGAGGGCGGTACTACGGTCATATGATTCAAGAACATTGACCTGCTCGCTTTGGTTGTAGTTTTCCCGCGGGCTATTTATGTGATTCCTGCCACGTCGAGACACCCTCTGTCCTGATTGTACACGAGACGTTTCATCCCCTCTCTCTCTTTGGTCAGCAGGTCGCTGTTGCCAACTACTGTTGTTGCCAGATCTACCCCTATTATTATTATTCCTTTGCTGGTAGGAACCGCGATCCTGTTGTCCTCTTCGCCTATATTTTCGTGGACTGTATGGCCTATCTCTCTGATATTATGTAGATGGAGAATTATTTTCTTCACTATCATCTAATGACACCATATTGATCCCCCTTCTGACATTATTGCTACTATTCCCACTATTTGCAGAATTTTGATATGTAAGCTGCAGTTCATTAACGAGAGACAAAAACTCATCAATAGTACGTGGTCTTGCACTAATTACTGATCTATAAATCCATGCCGGTAATTGTCTCGGGAGTATACGAAGCAGTACCTGATTTTCTAACGGTGGTGTTAAAATACTATTCTTATGTAAAAGATCTAAAAGATACTCCATGGGCTGTTTGTTCGAACGTGCTTCGAATCTTGATGTTAAGATACTTGCGCGCAGATTTGCAAGTTTCTCCTCGCTTAAATACGTGGCTCTAAAATGCGACACAAACTCTGAGTATGTTCTACATTTCCTAGCCGTAACTTGATACCAATTTAATGATGCATTTCTAAAGCATTTTCCTACAAACGCTAACCTCCTTTCCATTGGGACACCTGTCAGTTCAAAGAAATTTTCAAGTTCAACAAGAAAATTGTGCGTCTCAACTTCATTCTGAAGCCCAGTAAAGGTCGGCAAGGTGAGATCACGCGGTATGAAACCAAATGCTGTAGTAAGCTGGCATGGTTGCATGGAACTATGAGATTGAGAACGAGAATGAAGATCATTCTCGTCTCGCGGTAGGGAATTCGAGACTTGACGGGAATTATCGGGATGGATATCCGGAGAACATACATTGCGTTCAGAGACCTTTACTGGTATGCTCACCTCAGCTGATCGGTCTCTTACTGTGTCTCGCAATGTTGCCAACTCCTTTTCTAGCTTGGAGCATACAGTATTTACGTTGTCTTGCATCTCCAAGATACTATCCCTACATTCGCTTCTAACTTCTTCTATTTGAGTCTCTTGTCCTATCTCCCCTCTAACTCTAATTAATTGTTCTTTCCATACTACTTCTGCCTGTCTCAGGTTTTGTTCCAGATTAACCATACTAGTTTCTACATGATCGAGACGAGACGCGACCTCGGTAACGCTACCTTTCACATTCTCAACATGCTCGCTTACATCGGTTAGGTTATTGCTTACTTCTGCCACACACGATCTTAAATTTGTAACATCCTGATCCACTTTCTGAATTTCAGCACCCAGACTATCTGTGATTACATCCAACTTATTTTTAGTACTATTCTCTAATTGCTGCACTCTCTCGTCCGCTTCTCTAAGAGATGCCTGTAATTCCTGACACGCGATATTGATTCTTTCATTTAATATTTCAGAAGTTGAATCCAGCCTAGTGCCTAATTCTATAATGCTGGCATTCAGCTCTTGTCGTACACTATTTGCTATCTCTCGCTCTGCTACTTCTAGCCTATTAACTAATTCTCTATGAGCTTTCTCTTGTCTATCTGCAATCTCTTTCTGAACAGTATTCTGCTTTTCTAATAGTTCCCTCTTAAATTCATCCTGTTTCCTGTCCTGTTCCTGTTGCTTCTCCAATAATTCTCGCATCATCGCTAATAATGGATTCATACTCGCATCAATTACGGTAGTAGTGGTACCCGAAGAAGTACTGGGAGTTACTACTAAACTATTATCTGTCTTGTTTTGTTCATTACTATTTCGTGAAGTTTCTACGCGTTCTACACCATCCCTAACCACTACTTCTTCATAACTAGCGTTATCTGAAATAGCTCCGACCTGATTTTCAACTTCCTCTTCAATATCTTCTAACTGATTCATTTTGAAATGTAAAAACTCTTCCTCCATTTTCTTCCTACTTCGACTTCTCGTTAATACCATCAAATAAGCTATGAATTCTAAATATATATCTATCAATAGGCAAATTTAATTCTCCCCCTCAATCTTTAAATACTCTAGGCACACAAATAATAGCCAGACTTTAAATAAACATAAGAAATGCACACACTAAATACTAAACACATAATTAAATCCTTTCTTGAATGATTGCAAAGAGAGAAAAAAAAATCAGACACACGATCCGTAACAAAGCTTATTTCAGTTCGCAGAACACAACTTCTGTATGTGACATATTGGCATTGTATCTTGTGGGGTCCCAAAGAGAATATACTATGCACTGAGCCTTTAATTAACTTAAGTAACAAGAAAAAACATGCCCCACAACCCAGAAGCAAATTTCTGAGTGAATCAAACTTTATAAATATGAAGTGATCATGCCCCACGCTGGGCGCCAAGTTTTGTGTAGGACATGGAGTAAACTGCCCTAAACATTAAAATGTGTAAGGTTGAGAGAAAGATTATGGTAATTTTAATAATTAAAGTTAGTTAATATGCAACAATCTAAATGAATCTGGAAATGTCGGTAGAGCATAAATAAATTATTATTTAATTAAAGAAACATTTAAATTTTGAAAGGAGGATACTCCAAATTTACGAGGGATAAATCTCATTATTCTAAACAAAATGAAGTGCTTTTCTCAGGGTGTTTCCTTGGTTTTAACTTCATTGAAGCAAATACCAATAATGTCACATATAACTATCATACACTGACAGACAGAAGCTATAATTCGCTGATTATCTGCCCCTCTGGCAATGCTGTAAAGAAAAGAACATAAAACAAATAATCCAACACATACCTGTGATGTCTCCCAAGGTGTAGGTAGAAGAGAAATTCCATACGTTTTCAGATGACAAACTTTTAATAATAATAATAAAAAAATCACAATCACCAATGAACACTGAATGAGTAGATAATACGTATCCAAGTAATATTAATTAGATTTGTGATAATTATCAGTTTGTGCACACGCGTTATTGTTCCTTCCAAATCGGCGCTGATCCCGTTCTTCCGTTTACGGGACTGTCTTGTTACTCCTTCACCGATGGTATCGCCTCTTCCGTTCCGGCAATACTTGCTGGAGCTCTTCTTATGTCCATGTGGATGATCCCAAAACACCTTAGTATGTCATCCCTACTATGTACAAGTCCTTCTCGTAGAGAATGACTAGGTGTACTTCGAGAAATTTGAATCGTGTCTCGATTTCACTGTATTTACAGCTATCTGAACGATGTATAAGTATTTCAGTCGCACCGTCTGTAGATCATGTCTACCACGATCTGATTAGATTTTTAGCATAAAATTAACTTCATGCACACGAATCTAACACTGTTTATATACATGCAATCTGACACGACGCATTATTTATAATGGAAGTCTTTCACGTAGCACAGTTCTGAAAGAATATGATGGACCTTCACTAGCTTCAAGGAAGTCTCTTGATATATATAATTTGTATAAAACTATATAGCCAGTATCAGCATTTTTCAACTATCAGTTGAAACAAAACAAAAAAAAATCACTCGAGTAACTATTACGAGTACAATTCAAAACAAGTTCATCTCCGATCCGGAGAATCACTTTTACTATATATTGGAATATTCTATCTACTCTCTTGTAAAGAGAGTCAACTTTCACGAACTGAACTCTAAACGAAATTTCATCCGCACGGTCAACGAACTAAACACCAACTAACTCTCTTCCGCCCTTTTCGTATATATAAAACTATCCATTTCTTTATTTCCCTGAGACTCGCTTCTAAGTACCCTTCTTTCTTATGAAGGGGATGGTGCGGAAGGGTAAAAGTATCTTGGTGCCATCATGTCTAGTGACTACACCTTGTCCTATTCTTTTGCAAATAAATAATTTACTTTTGATTAATGTTCTGTTTTAACATTGTAATCTAATATGGTAAACTTGTACCCTCAAATTGATGCCTATCATACTGAGTTTCCTTACTTCGATCTATCTTAAATTTTAACTTGAACATCCTAACTATTTACAGAGGTAACTTTTAGCAGACATGTTTACAGGGCGCATAGTGGTCTGAGAGTCACGGACCTCTGGTGGCGGAACATCCAAACCACTCTCAAAACACTACTCAGCCTGTGTCCGTGCTTAGCTGTGAAATTCTTACAAATAACAACACAAATAATTAGATTTAGAACTGATATCACTTAAAATACATCTTTCTTATTGATTTGAAGCATATATATGTGATTGTCATTGCATGTCATATCAATATATACACAAAATACTCTTTTCCTGTTTTCTACTGCTTGAGAGGAATCACCTGGCTGCTGCTGTTACATACCATGTTCCCCCCTTCACAACATCACGTGAGGATACAAATAAAACCAAAATAAGCTTTGTATTTATGTTTTGTAAATAAACTGAGACACGAAAAAGCAAGGCTAAGGAATACTAGAATATTCTACTCATTCAAGAATACATAATAACTTAAGAAGAAGATGACTGTTTTCTTTAGTTTATTTACAAGGGGTGAAGGTCGGTGGAGGGAATGTCCTTAGCTCCAGCATTTTGAAAATACAAGGAAGTTGAATGAAAAATTATAGGCTCGTTTTTACTTGAGATTTCTTGGACGCGCTCTCAGCAGATATCATTAAATCTGGCCAGAAACTTCGTGGTTCACACCTATTGTTACTGATATTTTTGCACGGGGTTATGAAAAATTATATTGCTTTTACCACAAAGAAACTCTAGTCTGGGTGTCGTCAGTACAGACTCAGATGACATCGTTGTCAACTTGAAAATTTATTCTTATTTTCATTTTCTTCGTTGTTTTTCAAGAAGAAATAAGAAAAAGCTTTCCTTTTCCACCAGATACCAATGTCTTTCGGGTGGCAATACTGTTGCACAAACATCTGCGCTCCTTCGACTTGAGTGCAGAAACCTTTTTTTTTTTTTAAATAAGCTAGATTCTGCTTCTTCTGCGTTGTAGATATTTCCTCTGTATTTTATTATTTCGATGCAAGAATATTATTGAATCCAAACAAACACAATATATTCACATACCTAATTACAATACTACCTAATTTTGAACAGTCATCTTCTTATGTTAATAAAAAAAATAGGATATAAATTGAAAAATAAATCGAAAAACTTAATACACCACTAATCCTTTGATATGCAAAACATATAATATAATATACTAATTTAAATATTGATATGCAAATAACCTAGCTATGTGTGCCTTACACAACAGACACGATTTGTCTACCACGAAACTTACTTAGCCGAGGATGGAACCAGGGATCCCATGTACCAGAGGTAAGCGCCACCCTAATCTCGGCCGAGTTTGTTAATGAAGTCAGTCTGCTAACATATTTAGGTGTAATGGCGACTTTAACGTATTGTATCATTTAAATTCCATGACATTTCCCACTTCTATGCAACCTGTACAACAGCAAAGGATTATTGGCTGTCTATGATAATAACTTAGATACAAGTTCATTACCTTTTAGTTTTACGTGATCCTCTATATTGTCTTCACCAGAGTTTATTTATTTTGAGTTTACCCATCAATCACCTCGTAGACTATCACTCCATGTTTATGCAATTATTGAAATACTTTGTTATACAGGCAAGCGATAATGCAGGAAGAGACATCTATTAGCGTCAGGAAGGTAAGCAATAATGCAGATAGAGAAATCTATTAGGGTCAGCAGGCAAGCGATAATGCAGGAAGAGACATCTATTAGCGTCAGGAAGGTAAGAAATAATGCAGATAGAGAAATCTATTAGGGTCAGCAGGCAAGCGATAATGCAGGAAGAGACATCTATTAGCGTCAGGAAGGTAAGCAATAATACAGATAGCGAAAGCTATTAGGGTCAGTAGGCAAGTGATAATGCAGGAAGGGACATCTATTAGCGTCAGGAAGGTAAGAAATAATGCAGATAGAGAAATCTATTAGGGTCAGCAGGCAAGCGATAATGCAGGAAGAGACATCTATTAGCGTCGGGAAGGTAAGGAATAATGCAGATAGCGAAATCTATTAGGGTCAGCAGGCAAGCGATAATGCAGGAAGAGACATCTATTAGCGTCAGGAAGGTAAGAAATAATGCAGATAGCGATATATATTAGCGTCAGACAGGCAAGCGATAATGCAGGTAGAGACATCTATTAGCGTCAGGAAGGTAAGCAATAATGCAGATAGCGAATTCTATTAGGGTCAGCAGGCAAGCGATAATGCAGGAAGAGACATCTATTAGCGTCAGGAAGGTAAGAAATAATGCAGATAGATAAATCTATTAGGGTCAGCAGGCAAGCGATAATGCAGGAAGAGACATCTATTAGCGTCAGGAAGGTAAGAAATAATACAGATAGAGAAATCTATTAGGGTCAGCAGGCAAGCGATAATGCAGGAAGAGACATTTATTAGCATCCGACGGGCAAGCAATAATGCATGAAACTACATCCATCAGGCAGGTAAGCAATGATGCAGATAGTGACAGTCTATTAGCGTAATGTTTATTATTAAGATTAGCGTAATACACAAACTTAGACGTTTCCCGTTTATTAGATAAGTTGTAGTGTGTTTGTAATTAGGTGAACACTAATTACAAAGTATACTTAATTAAAAATACTAAACTCTTTAAGTGAAATTTTTCAATTCTGATTTTTTTTTTTTTTTTGAAAGAAAAAAAGATGGAAGACAGATCGTTAGAATGCCATTAATCTACGACTGCCAATAGCAATTAAATGAACTTCAACCTTTGCCTAGAAGTACCATTAGAAATGTTCGTCTCTCTTGATGATTATATATTTTTCAAATGTCATCAAACTGCTTCTTAACAGAGTGTTGAAGATTTCTAAGAACAGTTTTTTACTAATTAAATTCATTTTATCCTTTTTAATAATATACCGGTATTAAATTTTTATTTTCCTTTATGTAATTACTTAATATTATGTTATCAATTCATTCTTTGTAGATTTTGTTTCTTTAGGTCTTATTTTCGTTGTCTATATTTACAAGTAGTATGTACCTTACCGTTAGGAGTATGTATATGTCAATATTAGGAAAATCAAACAACAATGTATACAAACAGTAGGGTAAACTCTGATTAATCCGTGATAGTTTTACAATTTCTCTATAAAACAGATATGTATTAGTAAAATAGAATGAATCAGGCATGTAATAAATGGCCAAATAATTGTGGTACTTATAATAATTTTAATAAGTATAATTATGAGGATGAATCCAAAAACGGTTAAAAGCAGCAACATTTGAAAAGTAGCCTAAGTATTGTGGAGAGAATATTGTTCCTTGAGAGTCAAGGTCCGTCGACCCTACTAGGGTCGACGGACCTTGCTTGAGAGTGGAGATAGATGGCGCTAGTTGTCTGTCAGTGGTTGTACGGATAGGTGTGAGTTGAGTTTGCAGAGATGTCTGAGTGAATGAAATGGCAGGACGTTCCGAGAAGTGGTCTCGTTTATAGTTGCGAACAAGTGATTCGTTTCTTGCGGGCAAAGAATGTGTCGCTATCAGACATACACAGTCGGGGAAATGTATGGTGAAGACCAGACAATATGTGACGAAATGGTACTGTGTTTTTCAACCAGGCAGAGAGGAGAAGGAAAACTGCAATAAGGTAGCGAATGCTCATCCAAGTTTTGCAAAGATGGACATCAACACGGCACGAGTGGAATAAATTATTGAAAATGATTGAAGGGTAACTGTTAATGCAATTGTGTAAGAGCTGGGATTGAGCTATGGTGCCGTGCTACTATTGTGTCTGATGTGTTATTCCAAGGTCTATGTTCGCTGGGTTCCACGTGCGTTATCCCAGGAACAGAAAGACACGAATGGCATGCAGTCTCACATTTCTGGAGCGAACTGACCTGCTCCAGAACTTTACCACCCTGAGGACCAGAACTTTCTTGATTACATTGTTACTAGGAACGAAACCTGGCTTCGTCATTTCGTTCCAACAAGCAAAAGGGCCAGTATGGAGTGGAAACACGCTGGATCATCAACGAGAAAGAAGTTTAAGGTTACACCCTCTGCCGTTAAGAGGCCTAATCACTGCGAAATTAAAATACCGCTAATTTTACAGTAATTATGTAATATCTTTAAATAGATAAAAGATAATCAAAATGTGGAATAAGAGCGCCCTAGACAATATTATTTTGCATGAGGTACCGTTATCACGAGTCACCTAGTAGTAGCTTTCCGCTTGGAGTCATTTCGAAACGCGAAAATAAATGCCGATTTTCTAAATGGCTGGAAATCGAAATTAGATAAGTAAGTCGTGATAACGGTATCTCAAGTAAAATAATAGGGAGCTTTTGTTCCACTTTTCGATTATCTTTTATCTATTTGAAGATATTACATAATTACTGTAAAATTAGCCGTATTTTAATTTCGCCATGATGGGGTCTCTTAAAGTCATGGTAACCAATTTCTGGGATTGAGCGGTGTGATAATGATCGAGTATCTGGAACGTGGCCATCCCGTAACTACAGATCGTTTTGTGCAACATTGGCCAGATTACGTGAAGACATGTGACAAAAACACCTTGCCATGTTGAGTGAAACTATCCTCTTGCACGACAATGTCAGCCTCCGTACTGCTAGCCAAACTCAAACATTTCTACAACAGTTCAAGTGGGAAGTATGAAGACACCTCTCTACAACCCAGATTCGGCTCCCAATGTCTATTTCTTTTTTACGGCATAGAAGGAGCACCTCTCTGGAACAAGGTTCACTTCAGACTGTGATGTGAAAACAGCTGCTGAGAACTGGCTGAATATGCAGGAACACTTTTCTTTTACTCATTCAATTTCGTTCAATCTTCCCTGATTTATTTGCTTTGTCCCATTAACTTTGACCATTCTACTACACTCATATTTTTTGTTCATTTCGTCTACTTCGTTACCAAATTGCTTACATCTGTGATTTGGACATATTTCTGTGCTCATTGTGCAGAATTCAATTTCCAGTGAAGGTATCATCATATGTATTCTGCCCTTACTGGCAGGCCACTTGCCGCAGCTGAGAAGCTTCAGTTCTCCAGTAGCCAAATTGGCGGAAACCATACTGATTGGTACGGCAACTTGGATATTAGTCCCAGGCGAGGTCAAAATGACATTAACGGCTGGAATACTGCGGGGTGGAAGGCAACGGGAAACCACCACTCTATTTTTCCCTAGTTTGCTGGCAGCAAAAAGTGACGGTATAAAGCCTCAATTAAAATCCCAGTAATAGCTTGCATTTAAGCAGGTCCAGTCGTGTATTCCCTAGATTCTGACAGGATACGTTAAACTACGATAAAGTCAATCAACCATCATTTATCAGAATTACTTCCTTGCTTCAATTTCTTTTAACAAGAATTAGTTCTAGTTAATAAGCTAGTTTGTTGAATTTTAGCGACCCTTTTCAGTACCAAGCCTATATAAGACATGGACCTACAGTTTAAGATGGAATCCGAACTACTGTAATCTCCCCCCCGGGAATCAAACCTGGCACTCAAAAGCTTGTTCTTGCCGCCAAACCAGCTAAAAGGCTTTAAGGATTAGGCCTAGTGCTGTCTTCAGTCAGATAGCGTATGTTCAACTAGGTGGCCTTTCCTTCAATTATTCACTGATTTTCTTGAAATAAATAAATAAATAAATAAATAAATAAATAAATAAATAAATAAATAAATAAATAATAATAATAATAATAATAATAATAATAATAATAATAATAATAATAATAATAATAATAATAATAATAATAATAATAATAATAATAATAATAATGGAATTGAAGTCAGTGTATGACCCTTAAGTTAGACCACCGTTTCTAAAAGGGTGATCTTCGTGGAATGCCCTTTTGGTCTTCTTAGATTGAAGAATAGTTCAAGAAAAAACTGAGAAAATAAAATTGAAGTGAATTTCGTATCACACACAATAAATGAGAATCTCAAACTGGTGTAGATTATGCAAATAATAGATTATAAAATTTAATAAGGTATAACTGTATTATAAAATCCTTCAATTATCAAAGAAAAAACTAATATGTATTTTCTATTAATTCCAATACGAAATTAAGGAAATTTTAATTAATACTATTTTTAAAAAATATAGTGTATCCCAAAATTCACGGAAGATTTGAATTTTTTTGCCATTTGTGCGGTAAGGTGTTGCCAACGAAAGAAAAAAAATAGCGTGACAGTAGACGGTTCAGGGCTATTAAAAAATGGAGCGCTACACGCAAGAAGAACGCGTTTTCATTGTTGAGCAATATTTTAAAGATAATGGAAGTTTGGAAACTACAGTTCGCAATTTTCGTGTAAAATATGGTCGGAATAGTGATTTAACTTTATCACTTGTGAAGGGATTAATTTTAAAAATTAGGGAAACTGGATCAATTTGTGATCTTAAACACTCTGGCCGTCCTTCAACAAATCGTTCAACACAAAGCATCAAAGCAGTTCGTGAGAGCTTTGCTGACGTGAGAATCCAAGAACCGAGAATTCGGCACCTTTTTCAAGACTTGGACATTTCGAGATGCTCTCTACTGCATCTTCTGACAAAATATTTGCATTTTTCATCCTTACAAAGTTCAATTGACTCAAGAACTGATGCCTACTGACCGCCTACGCCTTGAAGGGGGAAATTGAGCGAGATATCAACGAAATTCAGCCAAAGTTATGCAAAACGGTCATAGAAAATTTCAACCAAAAAGTGCGTATGTGCCAACAAAGTCGTGGAGACCATTTATTCAATATGCTATCCCATACATAACCCTATATTGGATTCTTTATGAATCAATAAAAAATGTACAATTTTTAATTATAAACCTGTGTTTACTATCAAAATCACTTCTTGCGTGAATTTTGGGACACCCATTATAAGCTCAAAATATTAGAAAAAGAAAACACATTAAATTTGATTTTCAAGGCAAAAAGAGTAAGGTGACCCATAGGACATTATGGCTAATTAATGAGGCCCACACGTGAATAATAAAAGTTTTGAGAATCGCTAAATTTTTCTACCTCTAACTCATAGCTTCTCAATTGCTTTACGAAACTGGGTGAATACATACTGAAATTCTTTGCTCCCATTAGAAAACACACCCGATACTGTGTGCATCGAAGCGTCGGACGTTAACTAATCAACTAGATGGGTAAAGAACAACAATGTTAAACGCTGTTGAAAACACTTGTAAAATTAGTCTGAGCAATTGTAGCAGCATGACCTACAAAATTAGGAAACGCTTGCTTCTCGTAAACATCCACAACCATTTCAGTTTTTTAAAACTATTTTCTTTTTAAGTTTCCAAACGAAGGCTTCCTTCCGTGATTGATGCGTCTGTTTAGAGTTTCTGCGCCAATTCAATCTTACAAATGGACATTGCCTAATGAACTTAGCTATCCATTAAATTTTGATGTGTTAAAAACTAGAAGCTCGTTTTTTCTACCTTTTAACTCGTTTTCTATTCAATGATTACGAGAGAAACAAAATTGAGCAACTAAATATAGATAAAAATTTATGGCTAGCAGTAGTAATTAAATACGAAATATATATGCAAATCAAATTTTTTTTTGTTTGCTCGTAACATGAATTACAGGAATTGACTTGTTTATTCATTCGAAAATGTCATTAGTTCAGCGCCATGTATAAATTTGAAAAGCATGAGTTTGAACATTTACTCATTCCATTAAACATGTTAATTTTAGCTTTTGTGTTCATTTTTAAGTATAAAGGAGTGAATGTACATGTTTATTATCTGCTGTCATCTTTATTTTTTTTAAGTAAAGAATAAAATGTTTGATCACCTTTTAAAACTGTAACTCATCAATTTTTCAGATTATTATCTTTCTAAAATCTCAATTTCAGTAGGGTTATAGTTCATTAATGTTGGGAGGGCGTGAAAAGAGGTACATTATGTCATATAGAAAAACACATACAACAATTTACGTCCAGAAATAGCTTTTAATAGGTAGTACGTTTCCAGTCATAAATGAAGCTCTTTTTAAACTGTGATTTATTTATTCTTCCATTTTTAATAACATATATTTTGCTTTGATTACTTATTTTAAACTGATGTAGAAAGCTAAACAACTACACTGAGAAAAATCCGTTATCCGGACAACGGTATATTCTACAAATATAAGGAATCCATATGTTTACAACTCAAATCTGTACGGAGTATACATTATCCATATGCTACATATGTACTGCCCGTTTTCCTGCTTAGATATCACATCATACAGGATGTCTGACATTTAAGAGCCTGCCTTACTAAAAATAATACGAAATTTACAATTTTTCTTTTGCTTGATTATTCATCAGTGAAAGGAGATAATGAAATGCAAGTTACCACAATCATAGATAATGCTATTCTACAACAGAAAATATGAACCTCAAGAATGTTCAATGTTGCAATCCACAGAAATTACAGTGTTGCCAGAAGAAACAATTTCCCTAAAATCTAAGTTAAGATAGCGAGTAGAGGAACAAACTCAACTGCATTTGGTTACGTATCATATTGTTTTGGTTTCCTGTGAACTACTTTTTAAATAATAATTGTATTTAGTTTGTAATAAACAAAATAGATTTAACATACAGTTATTGAAACTAAATAATAATGTTAATTAAAAAGTAGTTCACAAGAAACCAAAACATGATACGTAATCAAATGCAGTTGAGTTCATTCCTCTACTCGCCTTCTTAACTTAGATTTTAGGGAAATTGTTTTTCTGGCAACATTGTAATTTCTGTGGATTGCAACACTGAACATTCTTCAGGTTCATATTTTCTGTATGTAGAATAGCATTATCTATGATTGTGGTAACTTGCATTTCATTATCTCCTTTCACTGATGAATAATAATCAAGCAAAAGAAAAATGGTAAATTTCGTATTATTTTTAGTAAGGCAGGCTCTTAACAGTCTTCCCTATACACTCATACGTATGTTACATACGTCAGCTATATCATACGTATACGTCCATCTGTGTATGAGATTCTTACCATCTATCTACAGTCATGCTGAAAGTATGTATAGATGGAAGACTTATACAGACAGTATTATAAAATATACGTTTTTTAGTTATACGTATACCGCACGATGTTATATATATAGTCGTACTTCAAGTCCAAAAACTACACAATTTACGCATGTAACCTACGTTTTTAGGTATGTCACATACGTTTTTTTTCCTCTCTCTGTGTAAGGTATAGCGAGATACGGTCAAGAAAATTGGAATAAAATTGAAGCGAGACAAAGAATATGTCGACAAACATGTAAATAGCTAATAGAATCGTAAGGGTCTTTTCTTCTTTAAAAAAAAAAAAAAAAAAAAAGTGACCAGAAGCGTCTGCAGGAATTCAACTTTCGGAGGAGTACTTCGAATAGAGCGAATAAAGGCGTTAACTTTCTTTTATATAAATTTAATCTTAATTCTTAATAATGATAGTGATAATAAAAATAATAATTTTTAATATAAACGTTCCTTCCTTCCTCCTTCTACATTAGTTATTAGTACAGTGCAATTAGGTTTAAACCCGGACATTCAAAAAAAAAAAAAAAAAGAAAAAGAAAAAGAAAAGAAAAAGAAAAGAAAGAAAAAAAGAAAAAGCTCAAACGTTTTTCTGATCATGATACCTTATTCACCAACTCAGAGAAAGTCCCGAAAAATTCTCCGTCGGGTTTGGTCACTATGGCTGCCATATTGATAGCCCAGTGGTTCTTAACTAATGTGTCGCTACACACTGGTATGTCACGAAGTCCCATTAGGTGTGTCGCGAAATTTTAGAATTTAAAAATCATGAAAAATTTAATAATAATTAGTTAAAATCGAGACAGACTGTACCAGTCAACGTCTCCAGCAGTAGCAATAATGCTCAGTGCTATATAGAGTCATTATAAAAACTAATAGGTTTCACTATTATAATAGATATTATTATTTATAATAAAAATATCAAACAAGTGTGTTTTTGATGTTCAGTAAAGTGTGTCCCTAGTCGATAAAGATTGACAACAACTGTGGTAGTCTATTTCCAACGCCAAGAGTTTTCGTGGAAACAATAGCATTTATTTTAACTGATTATAATACAGGTTCTAAACACAGCAGAGATACAAACTATACCTCGTTGAAGAGATATTTAATTAGTGTCGTTCTTATTGCGTAAAAATTTAGAAAATTTACACGTAACAGGGCTGGTGACGAATAAATATTTTTTAAACATGTCGGAAAAATGTATATTGGAAAGTGGTAATTCTGATAGACCATAATTACAAATTTAGAATGAAAATTGACTACATTCTTGTGTCTAACTTCTGTGATCATATTTTTTAAAAAAAAATACAACTATTGCTGAAATAACATGTATTATCTGGCTTGTATACATGCAAGCGAGAAAAAGGTCAGTTTCTCTCTTTCGAGTGTTAACAAAAATGCTGTAATTTCCTTTGTGCTTTGGTCAAAATTGATATTTATTCATACATATCATCGCTAAATATGATTCTATCTGACATTGCATGATAATACTTTTATCTCTGTTGGGAAGTAGGGTAAAAACTTAAACTAACCCTGTAACTTCTGTGAACTTATTAGTCCCGCGGAAGATTAACAGGTAGAAAACGGAACTTCATTTGAATAGCTAAAGAGTAGAATGTTTGTAAGGGTAATCGACCTATGTCTTAGCACCTCATCATATTACCCTCGCGTGTCATAATCGTTTTCCTATTCATGTCATTCGCCCATTGCGTGTACACTTTCAACATATCTTTTTTTCTTCCTCAATGAATACAATCAGTTTTCTGACCTCACTTCCAGTGCTAACCGTCACACTCATGGAATGCATACAACACTTTGATTTGTAGGTCAGGGTCGGAGCCAAAACAACAAATCGACTTGTTACATAGTGATATTTAACATGAGATGTGTTGTTTGTATGTCTTTTTTCTTCCCCTTACCATTCTCATTTACATTGCATCTTTATTGTGAAACGCATCATAGATTTGTGTTTGTTTTAAACCGCAGGATTTACACACTCATCCTTCATGGAGGATGAACCGTGTACGGTAGTACAGAACAATCCCTCGACAATAATGCTGGAAAAAAAAATTGAAGCATTCTTTTACCAGTGTTCGAACATTCGTTATTCCAATATTAACAAGTAGTATGTGTCTGATTGTTAGGACTCTGTATGTTACCAATGGCGATATCGGCTCATTTCCTTCAAGTACTAGTTACCAATAGCGATATCAGCTCATTTCCTCATGTACGTAGTTACCAATAGCGATATCGGCTCATTTCCTCAAGTACGTAGTTATCAATAGCGACCTCGGCTCATTTCGTCGTATGCGTAGTTATCAATAGCGTTATCGGTTTATTTCCTCAAGTACGTAGCTACATACCAATAGCGGTATCCGCTCATTTCCTCAAGTATGTAGTTACCAATAGCGATACCGGCTCATTTCTCAAGTATGTTTCTCCAAACATTAAAATGTGGGACATTCCCTTAAGTCCTTATCGTGTTATTGATCAGAACTAGAAATCCATGACAGAGGTAAAAATCTTGGCAAGCACATTCTGGGAGATATGATTTTCATATGTGATAAAATAAATGCAGTATTACCACTCATTAGGTAAAATTTTACTACGTAATTGTAAGAATGAAGGTTCTTCCATGAACCAAATGGCATCAGTTTTAAGTTGAATGGCTTTTAAAATGAAATTATTTGTATCAATAGAATTTGTTTCAATTTCAAGGAATGAAAATAAATTTAAATAAATAATTATAGGTATTATGAAAATTGTTTCAGAGAATTCGACAGCTGTAAGTTCTCCGCAGTATTTCAAAACTGAGTATTGAATTCGCATCGTTAGAAAGTCTCCTGTGGTTTCACACTGTGAAACGAAATTCACTTGATATTACTATATTAATACACAATCGATTAAAAAGTATTTACCTGTCAAACTCATGGGGGTGGAAGTTTCCCCTCTGCCCTCTCCAAATGATGCCCCAGTGTCATGGAGAATGTTGAATGCTTGAGACTGATGAGTCTTCAATTGCATTTCTAGATTTGTGATGTATATACCCCAAGAAGAGATGTGGAATTAGTTCTTAGGTTTGTACATAGTTTAGAGAACATTTTGTACATAATTTATATATATAATCTTTAAATTATTTACTTTAATTTTAAAAGCTTGATGATGACTCTTAACGAATCTTTTCAGCATTGTGACTGTATGAAACGTGTACCGGCAGCTTTGTGCGAGATCTGAACTACAGGAATAACCGGGATTCAAATACGAACCTCCTACACGAAACAAGTGAATCTTTTATTTCCTTCCCATTTGGCATGCGAGACACAACTACAGTTATTATCACCCTTGCGGGAGTAGCCAGGATAGTAACGTAAAATTGAATTCTATTGTCCCGAATCTCACGGGTCAGTCTAAAATAACATCTGGGACCGTCTGTTGATTGATCGTTTGATTGAAATTTAACTTCCTCACTCTTTTTTGTTTACTAAATATAGGTATTAAGTACGTCAATTAAACGTAGAATATACTAGGATCACGCTAAGTGGAGCTTATAAGAGTACAACGATAACTCTTGAGCGAAAGTATACTTTTATTTTTTAATTTTATTTATTTTTCCAATAGAGAGCTAGAACGATTATCTCGACTGAATTCGTTAATGGAGTGAGTCCATGAACATTTTGAAAAGAAACTATGACTTTAACGTATTGTATCGTTTAAAATTCAAGAGCATTCCCTAGCTTCTATGCAACCTGTATAGTAGCAAATCATTGTTGGTTATCTATGATAAGAGGATATGTAGCTTTTGTTGCTGCTAAAAAGTCATTAGCCTTTATTACTAGAATCGCGCTAGTTGGCCTTAAAAGACTACCCATGTTCGCCATTAGGGTTCATGTTCTTCGCGTGATCCTCTTTACTGTAGTTTTTGAAAAGAATGACTAGAATAAGTGACTCAGGATTAAATTAAATTATAGTAGTTGTAAGCTGGGGATTCTGGCTGAAAGATAAGAGTATTTAGCTCTGATAAGAGAAGTCCCAGTTTGATACCAGATCCTATAAGTCTGTGGTTCACTAGCCATTAGAAGAGAAGCTTCATGCTCGCCAGGCTAAATATAATGGAAAACTACTAAAACTGGCAACACTGCAGCTGTAGTAGTTTGCGAAGATTATGTTTTTTAAAAAAATGTTTGCAACAACTCTTACCTGGTTGCCGAAAGCACTGTTTCGAAGAAAATATTGTGAAAATATTTTTGAAGTTCGTTGATCAAATAAACGTATTCCGCGTATTGTTTTTGAAACATAGTCGTAGACTATATAGTAATTGCTTCAGGCTGTCACAATGCATTTGATTTTCATTGGGAGTTCTACAAAAGATCAATTTTTGAAAGTACACATGGGTTTAAATTACAGTAGTTTCCTCATATCAAATGGTTTCTGTGTGCTTCTACTGTAAAATCATTTTCATGTTTTGGTCTCGGAAATCCGACGCGACATTTCTATTGCCTTTTATTTAGTCGTTCTTCTCACTGTGGTTTTATTTCTTTGCCAAACATATTTTTTTCTTCTTCTTTTGTTTCTCCAGTTTCTTATTTTTATTTTTCGTTTCTATTTCACATCACGTATTACGACCCGACTTCACAGAAAAAACGAGAAAGAGTTTTTCTTTTTTTTCCAGAGATTGCTGGGAAATCCTAGTGTTTGTTTCTCCAAGATTCAGGAACTGATGGAGTAAAACTTAAATTTCCTAAATAAATACGGATTTTTAGAAGCACTGCTATGTCCATATAAAAATGGTACAAATTCTCATGCAATTTAATGCAATGACACTTATGAAACAAACTTTCCCTGAAATATGTAGGTACATTTCCCAAATTAAAGAACCTACATGGTGTTCTATGGTTCAATCCCAACCTATTCTACCTAATAACTCAATTTCACCGGAAGTGATGCTTATCATTCTGTACTTCAAAAAAAGAGTCCCAAATTTTCTAAAAGCCTGCCTCGACTATCTTTTTGGGCCTGAAAAAATCTACATGTCCATATAAAAGAGGGAATCTGGTAACCCTTATCGCAATGCTCTTAAAATGTATCCGTATTATCCGAAACATTTACGTAAATTTGTGTACAACTATTACCATCATATGAATACTTGAAGAAAATGTATTAATACAGGATTAGAATTAGGGTTTAGATTTCTGGGCTGTCGGCATCTAAGGCCATTTAGCCCGTCACATTTTGAGGGATGACATACCTCGGCGAGCACACTATCTGACGAAAGAGAAGAAGTAAGAAAGGATTGGGGAAAAGAGATGCAGCCTGGAATCTATAAGTTAGGTATCACCCCGGCATTTACCTGGCATCAATGAGGAAAACCCAGGAAAACCTCATTCAGAATGGCTGGCCTTTAAAAGCTTTTTACACTTTTTGACTGAGTGCCCCACCAGTAATCGAACCCAGGACCACTCGCACCAAAGGCGAGAGCGTTAGCGACTACGCTACATGGAGCCACTGTATTGATACAGTATTTTAGAAAATCGACTTTTCACGTAAACTTTTCCTCTTTACAACTATCAATATTAGAATTACATTTTATAAATGATTTTGTTTCGCATTCGTACATACAGGGACGTACGTATGGGCGGGTCCTGGGGGTCCGGACTCCCTTTCATCCTAAATCCCAAAATTTCTGTAAATTTAGTTTAATATTAGGAGTGATTTTTACAAATTTTAATTTATTCTCCTATTGAATTTTGAACCACTCAAATCTCTGAATCCCTCCCGAAATAAATTTCTGCCTACTTCTGCATACATATAAATAAACTAGGATCTAAAACTAAAAAACAAAGTCATTTGTAAGATCAAATATTGATATGGTTATTTAGAAGAAATACATACAAGTCGGAAAACATTAAAAGGCAAAATAGTTCAAGAATTAATACCAATTTTAGCTAATTATACCTCATTAACCATAGTGTGGACTGCCGTGATGCTTGTGTCATAAAGAAAAGAAAAGCCTGAATGCAATATGTTTTTTGTATCAGTTTCATTTTAATAAATGACGTGATTTTGAGCCTGTTACACTGAGAAAAAAATCGTACGTGGCGTACTTAAAATCGAATGTTACATTTGTAAATCTTGTAGATTTTGGACTTAACGTACAGCAAATGTATAACTGAAAACGCATGTTTCATAATACTTTCCGTATAAGTGTTTCATTTATACGTACTTTCTGTATGAAACAATATAGGTGGTTAGGATCTTACATACAAATAGACGTATACAGTATAACATAGAGCTGACGAAGGTAACATACATATATGTATGTAATATAAGGAAGACTGTTAGACATCCCGCAATTGCATGATGTAACATCTAAGGGCAGTGCCTATGTAGCATACGGATAACGTATGCTCCGCACTGATTTCTGTAGTAAGCAAGAGGATTCCGTATATTTGTACAATATACCGCTGTCCGGAAAGAACGGATTTTTCTCAGTGTATCGTTGTTCACGAATTTCACGTGGTATATATTTTTTAGTGCAATTCAAATTTATTTTTGTTAATTTTATCGAAAACTGTGCATGAGAGTTTTGCCTTTACAAATGTCAGTTTGTTCGACTCAACAAGATCAATTGCTTTTTATATGTCTTATCTTTGGACATTTTTTTCCCTGTCGTTATTCGCAAATACTATTGTACTGCAAAATAATATATATATATATATATATATATATATATATATATATATATATATATATATATATATGAAAAATATGAGTTATCTAAATCGGAATGAACAAAGTACATTGAAATATACATTACACCATATCACTTGACGTAATAGTCCATTTATGAGCCTAAGCCTGCTCCAGCGCCATCCGGTAGCGACCGGCTGAACTAGGTCCAGCCTAGAAGAGAGCACTTAGTCAGCCCACTGCGACGCCCTGTCCTTAACAGGGGCATCAGGAGCTCTCTCAGACCTAGGGTTGTCACGTCTTGTTTTTACGTGACTCCCCAATATGCCTCACGACGAAAATTGGGAATCGACGGCTAGAAATCGAAATCGGGACCACGCGGACATGAGTCCATACAGTAAAATATGTTAAGCGAAATTTATGAAGCCATATATGTGTCTTTACTTTTGAAGTTTTGAAATATACTGTATGTCACGGAGCGAAGTAGCTTAACTGCTAGAGCGTTGGCTTCGCATTCGGAAGGTCGCGGATTCGATTCATGCTGCCGACCATCTTGACTGGGGTTTTCCTCGGTCCTACCAGGCAAATGCCGGGATGATACCCTGGCTGTTACCTTCCCAAATCCTTTCCATTTGTTTTTGTTGTTGTTAGATATCCAGTATAAAATGGCCTCTGAGCTGTATCTGGTGATTGTTAAATAAATAAATAACTGTATTTGCATCTTTTTTTTCTTTTCTAATCTCTCTGTTTATATTTACTCTGTCCGTTTGTCCATCCGGAAGACACAAAATCTCAAGAATTACCTGTATTGATGGAACATCAATTTTGTTCAGAATATAGAGGGACAATTTTAGGAATCCGAGTTCGCTAATGAAAATGATTCTTCTAAGTTGATCCCAATATATGGACAATGAAAAATCGGTTTTCCATGTATTCTTATGGGAGTAATTATAGGGGGATATCACTCTTGTGTGATAAACTACCCGTAGAACTGTTGAGATTAGCGGGTTAGTATAATGCTCAGGATGCAAAATGCTAATCTGTCCATGGAATACTCACATTGTTTATTTGAAGTTTTTAAAATAATAATAATAATAATAATAATAATAATAATAATAATAATAATAATAATAATAATAATAATAAATTATTAGGAATGTTAACATTTCTGATTTTGAAAATTTGAAGAAAATAGCCTAAAATAATGAATTAATTATATCAGTACGTGATTATGTTTCTTGAATGTATGAAAATTAGTATTATTAAATTTATTAAACTATTGAATTTATAAGATAATTCTGAAAATTATTTTGCTTTTCATTCTATCTTACAGGTAAGCCCTACATATATACACATATCTTGGCATAGAAGAAGTTCAGAAGTTGGCAACCATTGAACTACGGTACGTAAGGCACCATAATTAATATCAATATAGTGTCATATTTTATGTAAAATTACAGTGAGTCATTGCCAAGTGTACTGCCATCAGGGCATCATTAAGTTACAAAAGAGCTTAGTACGACAAATACGTTTGGTATGAAACAGTGATCATTATTTTTAAATTTACCATTGATCGATTTATTAATATCACTCAGTATTATTTTACTGAAATAATTGTTATTTGTAATGTTACTGTAAACTATCATATGGTTTTGTTTCTATTTTGCATCAATTTAGGAACACAAAGATATTTCTTTTAGATACATTACTTAACGAAATACTTATATATATCTTTTTCGAAACTGTAATTATATTTAAATCGGTAGTGGTTCTTCATGGAAGTCATATCTAAAAATTAGATCATTACAAGCTGTGGGAAGCAAACTTACCAAACAATACGTAAGTAGTCTTCTCTTAACTTGTAACGAGAACACTGTAATATGTGTAGCGTGAAAACTGTATAGTTATGACTTCTCTCAAAGCTAGGAGTTCTATATTCCTAGACTAGAAACCGGGACACTCTATAAAAATGTACAGTATATCGAAATATTCCCTCATATTTACAAAGAACATCACGTGCTTCAGCACAAGGACCACCAAGTAGCCCACGGATGCCGTCTCCGAAGAAATACGAGGACACGAAGTGTTACGAAGATGTCCCCTTCAATCGCTCCATAGGTTCTGCCTCCAAAACTGGCTATAAAAGAGGACGCACAGGGACAGAAAACATTAGTCTTCAACTGATAAATTCCCACCTTTCTCTCCAAGTTGCTCTGGGTCGAAGAGACTCCCTAACCTTACCTCTGCGCTGCTTCAGGCAAGAGGTTCCTTACCAATCTCCGCGCTGCACTGGGAAGGAGATACTATCCCATTTCTGTGCTGCTATGGGGAAGAGGTTCCTGCGCAACAAACCACAAGACCTCCGTGCTGCTCTGGGCAGAAGTCCAACTTATAAAGGATTATTAGAGACATTACTTTATTCTAATTCAGTGTATAACCTGTATAAAGACTTTTATAATAAAAAGGTGAGGGATAAACCCGTGTACCGCTTCTCTAACATACCTTACATGATGCAGGCGTCGGGTATCGATCTATTACATACAATATTCATAGTTATACATTTCACGTTTGTCGAAATATCAGAAATTATTAACACTGACAAAAGTGAGTTTCAGAGAGTTGATTACTTCTATTAGTTGAGTATCAGTGACTAATAAAAGCGACATTTTTCAAAGTATCACAAGAGTTATATTAACGTATGCTTTGGAGAAGAACGGAACGTTTAGACTCTTGAACAATTTTGAGGCTGTAAATTATGTTAATCCAGTACTGTCCAGACTAATCCAGAAGATCTGGGAACCTGGTTTAGCTCCTTTGCTTATACTTCACCATACTTTACCTTTAGTCATACTTTACCTTACTTTTCACTTAAAAGTTTTTTTTTTTTTTTTTTTTTTGCAAATACGAAAACTTGTTACTCTGCATTTGGCATCTACCACTTATAAGTCACTTGATTAAGCCATTATAAAACTAAAAATTTGTAATTTTTGTTTTTTTAAAAAAAGAACTTTTAACATGTTTCATTTTCCGTAACAATATTTTTTCTTTCATAAGCCGTAGTCTTTTATATGTATTGACAACAGTGTTGGCGTCGCTGTATGATGTATCTTCTATCAAGTATGTGGCAAAGTATTTTCTGGGAAACGATCCAGAGGTTCACGCAACGCTGTGTCGGGAGGAAAATGAAATTTCCTGGAAGAAGATGAAGAACGAGTAACGAGGTTACCCCAACCGACGTTAATGGAATAACGAACTAAGCTCATTCACCATTAACGCTTGCGACGCTCAACAATTTACAGAAACTTCTTAAATATAAAAGTAAGAGTAACACCGCAGAGGATACATGATTTCTTAGCAGTTCAATACTCAATTCTTAATTGTATGCAGAGATGATTCTGATGGGAATTAGCTGGGTATTGTGTACGACAGAAACACGTCTGTTACGAAAGTAAGTCAAATATACGTGTCTTTATGGTGCGTAATTCATTTTTGTTTCTTTTATAATTTTCTTTTGAAGTTTTTGACATTGAGATACGTAATTATGGTTCCTAACTTGAAATGAATAACAAATAAGAGAGAATACTTCACCATAATTAAGCTTACGGAGATTTAATTTAATTTTCACGTAATTACCAACTTAATTAATGTCAATTTTACCTATAAGAAGAATGGTCTTACATATTAACATGGTAAACACATCACATGTGCCGGGAACCGAAGCCGGCTCTGCCACACGCAAGATTGAAATTCTAGCATGTAAACTACATATGGGAATTAATCTCTTATTGAAAATTGTTAAAATCTTTATCAGCTACTTTTCATTTTAGTATATGTGAGTACAGCAGAATAATGGAAATTGTATCAGTGTTAAAATTCAACATACCACCGCGTTGTTCACCAGATTTTGTTATCGTCTTAGGGCCGCGGTTGCTCAGTGGTAGAGCGTTCACTTCTAGTGCTTCGGGTCCCTGGTTCGATCCCAGCTCGCGCCAAGTGAACTTTGTGGTGGACAAACACCATGTGTGTTTGTGTTTTCTCGGAGTTCTCCCATTTCCTCCCACTTTCTTCATCCCACCGTTTCATTCATTTCTCATCATCCTTCTCTTTTAGCCTATCCAGCATAATCGTGGCACGTAAAATTTAAACTCACGTGAGCCCATCAAAATATCTCTTATAGTGTTCTGGCTACGAACCTATTGGAACAAGAAATAATCTTGTCCCGAGAAATGTGACTGCTAGGGTGTACAACTCAGTGAACGTAAATGTGCGTGTACCTGTATTTTTTTCTCTAAGGAAAAAAGATAATTCGCAGTTATTTGAAGAGTTACATACAAGGGGGAAGTAAAAACAAAAAAGAAAGAAAAGAATGCGAACTGAAAATTTGCTTTGTGTACGAGATTTCCAGATGAGCGCTTTTCCAATTACGAACGAAAGCGCTGGTTATACTTCAGAAGATGTAACGGTGGCTTCGCTTCACAAATTTCCACTAGAATTGGAAGAATTCCAAGCGATCCAACGTCCGTCCTTAAACTAGAGAAAGTAATCAAAGATTTTTATCAAAGACAAAAATCAGATGTTGGAGGAGAGGATGTTAGTATTGTTGGAGGATATTAAATTTCATTAACTCCAGCTAGATTTTCATTAGTATTGTTATTGTGAAATATGGAACAACTTTAACGAAAATCAGTATTCACTTATTCTGCAATATCTCATTACCTCTATTACTTTCGTTTAAAAAGTGCTTAGACAGTTACGACTCTGGAGGGCGGTCACTTCCGTATAAATTAAAAATTTTATATCTGGAAGCTAAGAGGAGAAAGCTTAGTACAGCTTCAGAAATATATATATATATATATATATATATATATATATATATATATATATATATATATATATATATATATATATATATATATATATATATATGTGTGTGTGTGTGTGTGTGTGTGTGTGTCGTGTGTTTGCAGTGAGTCAGCGTTCACTGATTGGAGAATACAGATCAAACGAAAGGACAACATTCTCTTGCATGAGTTGACAGTTAAAACAAGAATAATCATGATTGAATATCATTGATATAGGAAACAGCAATGAGTACTTACGGACTTTTGTCAAGGGTGCATTCTGCACCTGGGTGTGATAAGACAGTAAGTCACAACTAGAGGAAAGAAACGAGCTTGAGAAGCTTGACTGGACTAACTATTCATCCTGCTTTATTTACGTCACAACGAATTTCCAGTTGCATTTCTGAACAAAACACCTCCCACAGTATAACGTTATTCCTTAATACTTTGACCCCCTTCTGCTCAAAAACACAAAACGGGCTTTGTTGTGTGTTATGGTGTACTAAAGGAGTAACTATTCCCAAACTTTCAGATTTTTTTTTATCCAGGTCCATTGGAGATATTGGGCAGTGAAACATGCCAAATTGGTATAATTCCCCAACTTTACGATTTGTTTTCAGGCCTTTGGGAGCAGTTACAGGTCTGCAAACTTTTGTGTATAAACTTGTGACCCCAGAGTACAAACACACAAATTCAGACCTCTACGTTAGTTGATTCCTCTTCCCAATCATGTCTTTAATGTCCAAAAATGTTGCTACTGTAAGCCCTGATTTCACCCCTTTCAAGTGGTTTTAGGTAACAATGTTAAGAGATCAAAGTTTTAGCTTTGCACGAGTTGGAGACGTCCAGCAATTTTCAATTTGGTAGGACGAATACATGCTGAGACATTCAAAACAACGTAAACTTCTAAAATCGAGAAAACGCAAAATGGTAGCAGCCGCTGCGTCGCCATGCGACGTTGTAAAAAAAAAAAAAAAAAAAAAAAAAAACATTAATTGTGGTTTTGAAGTACTCTTGTATCGGCTTAACATTTCTAAAGAAATAGATTTTTTTTAAAAAGTCGAGCGGCAATTTTCCTTTTTTCTCGATCACTTAGCATGAATTGACCCTATCGGATTCAACTACATTTTTTTATAGACCTACCCACTGGCTAGGGGTTGAATATTTTCAGAAATGACACAATAACGGCAATGGTTCATATTGAACTACTGTTTGAAGCAGAAGAAGAAGAAGAAGAAGAAGAAGAAGAAGAAGAAGAAGAGAATTTATGAGTCCAAATACATATTTCGTTCTTTAGTCAATAACAATATTGTGCATTATCCATTCTGCATTTTTGCATGTAGAAGTTATAGGGAACATTTGTAGTATATGATGGTTCAACTTCTTCGAACTCATTCCGAATAATTTCCCTAAATGTATACTTTCCCCTCTGGTTCCTTGGAAAAAAAAAAAACGTGAAGTAATACTGTAGTTTTTGAAATAAATAGCGAAATTGGTAAATTGTTGCTAACCAACGATGGAAACTCGTACCAAAATCTATTAAATTTTTTCTACACTAATTTTTCGTCGAGAAAAAGGTTTGGTGAATACTGGGGAAAATCATAGAACAAAATTTTCAAACTTGTATAATAACTGTAGAACTCTGACAGTATTGTAACACATTTTCTAATTTGCCAATGTAAATGTTTTGTTTACCAAAATCTACTTTTTACGATTTTCTTTTTTAACAACAGAGAAAACGCAAGCTGTTGTAGCTGGATCACTGAACGTATTCATTATCTATGTATTTCTCACATATTAATTATTCTTAAAGCATCTTGTCTGATGTGTGTCTGATGGACCACTTCCTTCCATGCTGTCGTCAACAGAGAATTCCTCTGTTTGCAGGTCTCACGCTTTGACTACGCAATGGCACCGTTAGCCTATCTGTGTCTGCGACAGGAAATGACAGATTCCTTCTACCAGCCTCTCCTTTTCTCTCTGCTCTGTTGTTGATGTTGCATTGAATTTGTGTTGGTAGTTGCTTTGCTGCATTCACTTTTGTTAGTCTTCAAGGAATGACAAACAATGAATGGATGATAACATTCTCTTGTTTATTAAGGTTAAAACCAACAAGAGGCAAGCCATCACTCTGTTAAACACATTAGTAACACAACGGTACATATCTGTTCGTAGTTCTGTTCTTGCATTCCAGATCAATCATTTTTGTTTGTTTTATTAACTTCCAAATTATACTATACATAATTGTCAGAAGTTATATAGAATAACTACAGAAGAGTGTCTGTCTGTTGATCTGTTTGTCGATTTTTTTTTAAAAGGAGTGAATTATCATACAATTAGCTTCTCCTACAGTTTGGCATTCATGTCTATCTGTAGTATTACATTCGGTGTGGCGGAAATATTATAGTCCTACCGTTGACTATCCTAATATTCTAACTTTGATCGTTGCTATCGTACCATGGAAACAAGAGTTGGTCAGTTATAAACGATTTACAAAACGATAATCATGCCTGTTGCTCTGTATGGTTGCGAAGCACGGTCGCTTACTCTGAGGGAAGAACATAGACTGAAAGTATTTGAGAACAAGATTCTGAGGCAAATATTCGAACCCAAGAGGAACGGGAATGGGGAATGGCGGAAACTTCATAACGAGGAACTACATAATTTATATGGTTTACCCAACATTGTTAGGGTCGTCAAGTCTAGGAGGCTTAGGTGGGCGGGTCATGTAGCTAGAATGGAAGAAAGTAGAAACGCTTTCAAAGTTTTGACTGGAAGACCAATCGGAAAACGACCATTAGGAAGACCTAGGCGCAGATGAGAGGACAATATTGAGATGGATCTCGCAGAGATTGTAATACAAAGTAGAAACTGGATGCAGTTAGCTAAGGATAGAAGTCAGTGGAGAGCTTTTGTGAACGCGGCATTGAACCTCCAGGTTCCATTGACCATAGAGTTAGTTAGTAAGTAATATGTAGGCTCACTGCTGATTAGCTGTTGAGAATGCAAATTATTCTATTATTATACATAGGAATTTCTGGTAATTTTCATTGTTACAACTTTGTGTTCGATCTTTAAATGTTTTGTTTCTATTGTTATCGTGGTAATGAGAGTTGGTTAGTTATTAACGACTATGTGAATAATATATATATATATATATATATATATATATATATATATATATCTCAATATACAATTCACTTCTTCCATAATGGCACGTTCCGATTTATATTTTATTTTATTTCTAATAAAAAAGAAGCGCTTGCCACGATTGTGTTCTTTCTTTTAATATAGCGATTCGAGAGCTAAAGAAGCATGTAGCCATGAATTGTCGTCTAAGGAACAACTGAGAATGGATTCTAATCCAGTTTCTAATTTTTCATCGAACTTCTAGTAAGTCATCTTCTCGCCAACAACAAGAACATCGGAGGAAGTACAATAGCTTTGCAATTGAAAATGATGCTCGTAATCAGCGGCGCAAATCTGTCTTTAACATTGGGGGGAGGGGGGACAGGTAAGACCGTTGTCATAGCTTTTTTTTTTTTTTTTAAGCGATGTTTAAAATATTTATGAAGTTGAAAAATAATTCTATGGAAGATCTGGGAAGCAGAGTTGTCTTCAACATTGGGAGGTGGGCAGATTTCAGGCTTATTCTGGGGCAGGGGGAGATGAGAATCATATTACGGTAGAAGATTTCTAAGGTGAACGTGTTGTATATTATGTATCAGGCGATATAGATGAAGTGGCAGTTTCAAATCGGATTATTGGAAGGGACAGTCCCCCCAAGTTCCAAGATTGAGGGGGACATGTCCCCCACATCCCCCCGGGATTGGCGCCAGTGCTCGTAATATATAATATGCAGAATGGTCTGAAATTTTGGCTAATCTAAAAAAAAAAATCTAATTTGGAGATCTTTTCTGATAATATTTTGCTCCGTGCATTGGCCGAGATGGCAGCGCCTAACAATTCAGCATTAGATGATATTAGAAACTGAATTCCTGGTGCTGATTCATTAAAACTCTGGTAGAGTTTCTCAATTTGATCATTTGTGGCGTTCAGAAAAAACACTTCACATTTGTAGTGATTTAAGAATAAGCCAATGACTGACACATGAGTTCGAATGTATGTAATACTTCATCTGTATTTCCGGCTATGATTATTTTATTTATTTATTTATTTATTTATTTATTTATTTTTTACAATAGATTCAGTCTGCGAAGAATAGCTTCCATGTACGCTTTTTTGTGCCTCTATTGAAACCAGAATTCGTAAAACTACAACCACGTCCGATTTCAAGCTTTGTTATCACTATACCAGTATATTTATATTTTTAAAAGAGTGCTAATTAAAATTCTCTTAATTTTATAGTGATATTAATAGAAGAAAATAGATTTATTCTTTTTTAAAAAGAATAATTGAAGGTTATCAACAATTCTATTGCATATATACCGTTTAAATGAAAGTGACTATGTTTGTGACAATAACTTTTGAACCACCCGACCGATCTTGATCAAATTTTCCACAGAGATGAGGTTCGGGACTGGGGTGGTTTTTATTATTTCACTTTGAGATAATACTTAGGGAAGAAGGAGGGTATATAAATATATATATATATATATATATATATATATATATATATATATATATATATATATATATATATATATATATATATACACAATCGAAAATGACCGATATTAGTGTGGAATCCGTAGTGTTCGGAGTCGCTGAAATGAACCGTTTAAATCCAAGTTTCGTGCCGTAATTTGGGGGAAGGGAAGATATATATAAAAATGATCGACATTAGTGTCGAATCCATAGTTTCAGGAGTCGCTAAGACGAATAGTGACATTTCCGATGTAGTTTAAATCTAAATTAAGTCCTTTATGTCCAAAATTAAAGATATTCTCGCCATGGGAAAAACGGGTATTTTGCTAGTACATTATAATGACCCTACAGTTTTGAATTTACGCATGGAGTTTGAAAAAAATACGTTTAATCATACATTTCTGTGGACCGAATGCCGTGTACTCTCGGACCGCCATTTGCCCATCAGTGTTCTATGAAATTTACCATACAACAGAACATTTTATCGAAATAATCTAAAATGGAAATCGCTATACTGCTTTATTATTGTCATGTTAATCAATTTCATCTACGATTAAGTCTCATTATAAACCCGCTATATCCATATGAATGGAACACTGATCAGATATAGAGATTCTTGTGTGTGTGATTGAAATAACTGTTTCTCCTAAAAATATACTGAAGAAATAATGATAGAACATTGCAAGCTTCAAAACAAGGAAGATTACAGATAGAAGCTTGTTTTCGTTTCTTTAGGATCTTTTACGGATGACTGAACATCATTTTTATCTTTATTTTTTAAAACATGTTTTCTACAAAAAAGAAAAGAAACTAGTTTTTAATTGACTTGCATTTTCGCTTCTTTTCTCAATTTTTTTCCTTCTGTAGTGGGTGATCCGTAAAGGAACGCCAACTCCACTTTATTTTTCTTTGTTCTTACAGGCTGCTTCCAACGAATTCTTAGGATCATTGATCTCCAAAGAACACGTGAAGTTATATCATACCTAAACTTTAAGGAAAAAAAGAAAGATGATACACGTTGGAATTAAATTCCAATGAAAAATGAACGGTTAGAAGTTTATTTTGTACTGTTAACGACAAAATTCCATTGCCCTATTTTTTTTAACTCTCAAAATAACACGTGACGTTTTAAAGCACAAAATTTTCAGGAATTTTTAAAACCTAAAAATTGTATTATTTAATAACCTCTTGCTTTTTTCTCGGCAACAATTAATGTGGTTTGGATCCCACGTTAAGTTGTAGGTTTACTGTCCTATTACCTTGCTGCTAAAAGGTTGTGGTGGATCTAGCCAGGGGTCGGGGGAGCTAGGCCCCCAGATTTTTTGGTGACAAAAATAATGTAAACTATTAATTTACACAGTTTTGAAAGTTTATAGTAAACTCATGATATACTTATCATAGTTTGGGTTCTGCCTGTCCCTCTAAGTCTTTACGTTCTAGATACGCCACTGATGAAAGGGGAGCTAAATTGAAAATCAAATCCTTTTGCTTTTTCACTCATAAAATTTGTTCGATATTTCAAAAACATCTTTTTTGCTTTCTTTCTCACAAGTAAACCTTACGTTTGGGTGAATCGAGTTGCTGACTGAGACACATATGAGAAAGTAGTACTAAATGTGGTCAGTATTTCAGTGAAGTTGTAGGTGCGAAGCTCCAGGGGTTTAGGAGATACAGCTACCAGAACATCACATGAAAGTACAGAATAGTCTTCATACAGTTGGAGGTAAAAGCTCTGTTAAGACCTCTTGTAACGACAAAATGTGAATAACAAATATATGGGTACATATTAGGACTAAGGGGAAGTCATATAATAAGGGTATACCTGACGGCGGCCATCTTGAAATCCGCCATTTTGAATTAAGGTTAAGTTTTTAAAATAGGAATAGGGTCATGTGATACATGATTTAAGGTGCAAATTTAATCAGAAGAACAATGGTGACGTTAATTTTGATTTACGCGCAATTGGTAAAAAGTTACAGGGAAATTAAATATTGTTGCAGCAAATGCATTAGTCCTTTACCTCACCTTGTAAATTTTGTGTTAATGATAATAATTAAATAAAAAGCAGGTGGATAAATATTAGGTCTATGGTAAGAGTTGCCTTGATGGCGGCCATGTTAATGATAAAGCAAAACTGGTTATACCGTTGGATTTATGGAATAAGGTGTCAATGTTATTGTTTTGTTTCAAACTTTTGTCTGATTCAAAATGACGGATTTGAACATGGCCATGTTAATGATAAAGCAAAAATGGTTATACCGTTGGATTTATGGTAAAATTTGCTATTAATAAGGTGTCAATGTTATGCGTTTTGTTTCAAACTTTTGTCTGATTCAAAATGGCGGATTTGAACATGGCCGCCATAAAGGCAACTCTTACCATAGACCTAATATTTATCCACCTGCTTTTTATTTAATTATTATCATTAACACAAAATTTACAAGGTGAGGTAAAGGACTAATACATATGCTGCAACAATATTTAATTACCCTTTAACTTTTTACCAATTGCGCATAAATCAAAATTAATGTCACCATTGTTCTTCTGATTAAATTTGCGCCTTAAATCATGTATCACATGTCCCTATTCCTATTTTAAAAACTTAACCTTAATTCAAAAGGGCGGATTTCAAGATGGCCGCCGTGAGGTATATCCCTACTATATGACTTCTCCCTAGTCCTAATATGTACCCATATATTTGTTATTCACATTTTGTCGTTACAAGAGGTCTTACAGGGCTTTTACCTCCAACTGTATGAAGACTATTCTGTACTTCCATGTGATGTTCTGGTAGCTGTATCTCCTAAACCCCTGGAGCTTCGCACCTACAACTTCACTGAAATACTGATCACATTTAGTACTACTGTTTCATATGTGTCTCAGTCAGCAACTCGATTCACCCAAACGTAAGGGTTTTCTTGTCAGAACCCAAATGATATAAATACAGTTAGCAATTTTTTATTCAGATTATAATTTCAGAACTGATTGATATTTACAGAACAATTATAATCTGTTTCGTTGTTAATTCGAATTTGAGTTTTGATTTTTTGCGCTTTCCGTCCTTGTGCAACACTGCGGCTATGAAGAACAGGACCTCTTGTTAAGAGACCTAATCACTGCGAAATTAAAATAGCGCTAATTTTATAGTAGTTACGTGATATCTTCAAATAAATAAAAGATAATCGAAAGGTACCGTTATTATGAGTCACCTAGTAGCTTTCCGTTTGCAGCCACTTAAAAACGCGAAAATAAATGCCGATTTCCTAAATAGCTGGAAATCGAAAGCAGAAAGTGAGTCATGATAACGGTATCTCATATAAAATAATATTGTCTAGGGAGCTCTTGATCCACTTTTCGATTATCTTTTATATATATGAAGATATAATATAATTACTGTAAAATTAGCGGTATTTTAATTTCGCCGTGATGGGACCTCTTAAAGTGCGCTCCGAACCATGACTGGGACTCGAACTTAGTGCATAGACCATCATACAAGAACAACCTTCACAATAGAAGCCCCCACCACCACCCACTTCAAGAGAACTGGATTATGGTAATGTTAATCAATGGTGTCATTTGAGGAGGGCATGGGGGCAATTACACCCCCTTACTTTAAGAAACATGCTTTTCGATATATTGTATACTAATGAAATACATGAAATTCATGTAGGTGGACAATATTGGAATCTTCCCCCCTCTAACGAAATCTGAAATGAAGCTACTGATGTCAATGCGACTAAAATTAGGAATTTGATTTCTAGGCTTTCGGCATTTATGGCCATGTTAGCCCGTCGCGTATGAGGGATGGCGTCCCTCGGTGATCACACTATCCGAAGAAAGAGAACGAAGGAAACAGTCTGGGACATGTATATGTTATACTTCCCGAAATTTGTCTGGTGTGAATGAGGAAAACCCAGGAAAACATCACCCAGATTGGCTTGCCTGATCAAGCTTTTACACTCCTTCGACCGAGTGTCCTCACTGGGAATGTTAAGTCGAGAAACAAGAATTGTTGAAACAATTAATATCCAAATTAACATCAAACTGATACATTTCGAATGATAAAGAACAAAAAAACATCACACCTAATATAAATATCTCTATGGGAACTACTCGTACGTAAGGCATAATCATCACCTCAGGTCAGCAATCTTTCGGTTGGTTTCACGCAACTTTCCACTCTTTCCCATTCTAAGCTTTACTTTTGAGCCATTCTAAGCTTTTTTGTAGCTTTCCTTCCCTATATCTTGTATTATTTGATCCGTATATTACAATCACGACCTTCCTTGAGATATTTTTCTTCCGCAATTCTCTTAATAGCTACTAGCATGATTCCTCCATGTCTCATAATGTGTCTGATCACCTATATCGTCTTTTCGAGGAGGGGACGGTGGCACAGTGCTAGACCGCTTGCCTCTGGTGTAGGGTCCCTGGTTCGATTCGTGGCCAAGTAAATTTGTGGTGGACAACATCGCGTCCTCTCATTCCATCAATTCTTCCGTCATCATTCACTTGCCTTAATCGTCCGTTTCACTTAGTCTAACAGGCAAAATCTGGGACGTTAAACTGAAAGATTTCATTTTCGTCTTTTCGAAATGTTCTACAGTATATTCCTTTTTTTTTCTCTTACCATTTCCAATATCCTCCAATTTGATAACTTGTCGCCCATCCAAGTTTTAACATTTTTTATATCTATATTACATAACCCATATATATAAGAGGTCAGAGGTTTAATCAGTGTTCTTTTCGTTTCATATAAACTCTGAAAATTTACCTTGTTAAAATCATAGTTACTAGTACTTTACTGTGAATGACTTTATGTTCGTTTGGATATGAATAATGATTAAGTAATCAGGATGATTATTATGCGGCATTGAATCTTCGGGTTTCATAGGCCATACAGCTAGTTAAACGGTGTGACAAGCATCTTGGCATTTGAAGGCGGCGCTCCCAGTTCCCTTTAAATGCTGCTATTTAGCAAGTGAGAGGCCAGTGGTATTTCCACGTTTATTTTGTACACACCCACGTCTATTCTCTGCCACCAGATCGCGCTATAGTTCGTCTGCTTAGCCATAGTCACATCCCTCAGCACTCGGCAACGTCGCGTCAGAGCTTGCGTTTTATTCGTTTAGCTGAAATGCCAAAATGTTTGTCACAGCTCTTAGTAGGGGGATATGTATAATTTGTAACTATTGCTACAGGCTAACAGGCGCTCTACAGCAAGAGCAGGGAAGCATCTGACAGATACATTTCATAATGGGTAGAGATGCTTGGCAATATCGAAGCCCTCTCATTTGCTATAACAAAGTGTAAGATGAACTCGGGTGCCGCCTTCAAAAGCCATAAATGTTGTCCCTTAGCATAACCTCAAAGGCAAATTTTCTGCCCAAATTGGTATCACTCATTTTAAGTATTTAGACAGTAGAGCACTTCTTTCAACCTAAGAGAATGTCAACTTCTTTGAAAGAAAAAAGACAGGAATCTTACCAGTAACAGTTTCTGTTTTCTCTTTCCCTTTTTATCATTTTTTTTAAAAAGGAAGCAATAAAGCACGAAAAGGTATTTTAAATAGGAGATGTTTCGTTGTTTACTTTCCTTTAATAGAATCGAGAGATAGAAATATGTTATTAAATCAAATGTCTTTTATGTTCATTGTCTTTAGAGATTTCAACGGTTGGATGGAAAAAGATCTCATTAACAATTCATGCCCTAAGGCAAACTCAAGTCCTTCTCTTGAGAATACTGTTCTATTTGGTTTTTGGATGATATTTCAAAAGAAGAGGAGAAAATGATGGAAAACAAAAATGAAACACTTACTGGAAATGCATAAAGTAAAGAAAAGTGAAGTGTGAAATCTCTACACCTTTCGGTTAAGAAGTTCGCAGTAACTGAATTGACTTGACTGTGTGACTGAAAGCCAGAGCATAGCGTTGTGCAGTATAGAAATCAAGCTCCACGCGCCAAAATTTCTCTCCCTCTACAGCACAGGTCCTCCATCCACCCCTTTCACATACAGCTTTCCAGTGAACCATTTCGTTGCCGTTGGAGACGGGTTGCCATGGAAACCAAACGAGATGAGTGTTCTCTCCCATTCTCTCTCTCTCTCTCTCTCTCTCTCTCCGTAGAAGCATGGATAGTTAGGTTACAGCACAGCGCACTTTTTGCAGACAGACGAAACGTGTTCAAGAGAGAGAAAGAGGGAGTTTTAGTTCGCAAATAGTTCGAGAGGTCGCGCTGGTGTGTTTATATGAACGAGTATTGACTAGGGCCAAGGCTAAAGGACAATGACCTGACTTTTTTTTCTGTTTTGGTGCTTGGCGTGTACTTGAAGTGTTTTTGCATTAACTAACTTGTTTACTTCGATCTGCTGTTTGTACCCAAAGAAAAGGTAGGGGAACGTGCTTCTTTCCTAGCATTCTGTTATGGAAAAATGTTTTACTTGCATGGACATATTTTGAAATGTTCGGTAGATTATAGCACGTGTTGTACAGGTAAACAGATTTGCTGTACAATAATACTACCAAAAATATACTTTATGCTACACCAATCAAGCCAACGGTTATCTATGAGTCACGACATATTAGTGGGTAATGAAAGGTGTTTTGTGGGTCTCAAAGCCCCGGTATGTCTTAAAAAATGTTCATAGTCAACTTTGAAAAATGAAAGTGACAGTCTGTTTGCCAAGCCTTAGCAAAAACAATTTTATTCGGTTAACATTATAAAAGAAAATTCAAAGAAAACTATTACCATTTATATATATATATATATATATATATATATATATATATATATATATATATATATATATATATATATATATATATATCCTACTCTTCTCCTACTTTCAAATCCTCTACTAAATATCTGAGATATATGTATCTACACTAAGTAACAAATTTAAAAAAGAAGAAATTTCGTACATTGCAACCAATTATTTTTCTACAAGTATGTTCTTTTGCGCGCCACACAAAAACAAACGCCACATTTGCACTGTTGTTAGATCATTTTTTAATTTTTGTTTATCATTTATATATATCATAAATATACCTGAGAAAGCGCTATGTGATCAGTGTTTTCAGATGTTGCTGGCAAATATGGATTCCCATGATGTAATGTATTTGTTGGCTGTACTTGTAGGCCTACTTATTAAAGAGAGTAGTTTAATTTTTTTTTGTCAGTGAATATGACGTGTCTTTGAAAATCAGAAATATCTATGAAATAGCATGAAATTACAATGTCTATTAGCCTATTGCTAAAAAAAAAGTACCAAAATTTTTTTTAAGAACTTTATTGTGACAGAACATCAAATTTCGTAAACTAACGCTAAAAAAATGTAAATCAACTTGCATAATAAAGGATAAAATGTTTTTACATATGAATATTATATTTTCAAACACATAATTTTCGGACAAGGCAAGGCAAGGAGATCAAGAAACGTATGAGATATACAATAAATGTTAATGTAATGTAGAAACGTAGGAAACATACATACAATGAAGTTGAATGTAATATATTGTAATAATATGAAATGTGTACTTTGTTATGGGAATTTCTACTTTTGATCCTCAGTGAGAATAGTGTTGCATAAGAGACGAGACAAGACGAAAAATAATGTTTTCTCGTCTCACCTGGTCTCGTAAAATTTTGTAGAAATCTAATCTCGTCTCGCCTCGACTCTCAATAAATTTTTCTCGTTTCGTTTTGTAAATTTAAATAAAAAAATATATATGCCCGATTTTCTTCTTAATTTTAAGTAGAAGTTATCAGAATTCTTCCGCGACACGAAAAGGCAGCAAAATAATAACATTTAAATTATATTTATTATTGAAGCATATTGTGTTATGAATTACATATCTTTGAACGTTGATAAATGTTCTTCATTTTGTTCATAGAATTATTTTATCAATTTATAGGTTAATATATGGCACATGTAAGTCACATGTATAGGTTAATATGTGAAAGAATTTGAGATCTAATACTTAAGAGTCTTCATCCCGGCGAAATTAAAATTCCGCTAATTTTACAGTAATTATGTGATATCTTCAAGTAGATAAAAGATAATTGAAATATGAAACAAGAGCGCCCTAGACAATATTATTTTGCGTGAGGTACCGTTATCACAATTCACCTAGTGGCTTTCCGTTTTCAGCTGTTTAGAAACGCGAAAATAAATTCCGATTTTCAAAATAGCTCGAAATCGAAAGCAGATAAGTGAGTCGTGATAACGGTTTCTCATGTAAAATGATATTGTCTAGGACGCTCTTGTTCCATACTTCGATTATCTTTTATCTATTTTAAGATATCACATAATTACTGTAAAATTAGCGGTATTTTAATTTTGCCGGAATGAAGACTCTTAAGTGAATTGATGTTGTTTACAAGATTTGAGAAATTTTTCGTCTCGTCTCAAAAACAAAACAATAATTGCCATATTTCTGTTGTCGTCTCTGATACTACCGATAAATTGGTTATGTAAGGTTTCCGAAAATACACTAATTTAGATTAACTCTCTGCAAATTAATCTCAAACTCATGAAATCTTATTACAAGTTGTGTACGTCTTCCATAACGTATCAATGTTACAATTTAGCAAATAATATTATCTCCAATCCTACCCATTTATTGAGTACACTTATGACTCAATTCCTTACACCAACTTACGACTGGGGCTCTAACGTTCTTTTAGTCACTCTAGACATTCGCTTCGTCCACAAAAACAATCGAATTACATTACTATATCATCTAATATCACGTCTTGGTATCTATTAAACAACAACATTTTTCAATCAATAATAATTAATGTTGTCTCTTTAACAAATTTCAGTTTCACTCTAAACTTGGTCTTTAGGGATGCGCACGAGACAAGATTTGTGGCTGTCTCGTCTCCAAAATGTGCTGTAAAAGTGATGTCTCGACTCGAAAAGTGTATATTTCTCTATTGGAAGAGCCGTGTCTCGACTCGTCTCGTGCGCATCCCTATTGGTCTTTCTTGCCATTATACCATAGGCTCCAATTATATTAATTTCTGCCACATACAGTCTCGAATTTGAAAATGCAATGCACTTATCGTCTCATTTTTCGATACAAGGCGAAATATTTCTCGTCTTACGAGTAATACTAAATAGGAGATAATTTTCTGGAAGCAAATCAAATGTTTTTCTTTTAGAAATTATTATTCATTTAAGTAATTAAGAAAAGCAAAAAGTCAGATTTGATTTGATTTTAGCATCCATTTCAGCAACGAAGCTATATGAGACGTGGCCCTACTGATTAATATGGAGTCCGAACCACATGAGCTGCCACGAGGGAGTTCAGCAAAAATTTTAAAAGGAAATTTAGTGAACTAGTAATAATAATAAATTAAATAAAAGCACAAAGAGCTAGATAATATTTTTGTAAGGTAATTAATTCCTATTCGTTATTTTTAAAAAGTTTAGAAAAATACACTAAAAAGATTTTTATTGTGGAATAAAATGGGACTACGGCTAAAAGCATTGAGCACTCTTGCTAGGAATAAAGTTTTCATGAATAATAGAGAAGTAGTTCTTTCTTTTTAGTGTACTTTTTCTTAACTTTCGTTAATAAGACAGCAACGAATTATCTTTACCGAAAACATCTTTTTAATTTTTTTTATAGAAGTCAATAGAACGCCTAGTTATCTGCAACCAGCCAAACTTCCGTGATAGTTTGGACTGTATAAGCACCAGGCGCTCAGCACTTACATTTAAATTCTATCACTATATTACCGTGTAACGAAAAAAGAAAGTTCCAAGAAGAAATATCTACTACTCGATAAATCTTATCGAGCTAAACAACATGATATGGGCAAGTATGAAAGCTCATTCATAGTTTTCGAGAAAATGGAAAGAAAATATTTTGTGTTGTTCTAAAAGTTCTTGCTATACGACAAATACACCATCTCTTAAGCTCAAACTGATAATGAAGTATATAATCGTAGAACTCTTAAATACAACGCTAGTAAGACGACGTATACTTGTATACCAACATGATTGGTGAGATATAGTCCAAAATTACGATTAAACCAAAAAAAAAAAAATAATAATAATAATATTTGTTATACAAAATTACACGCTTAATGGTAAATTCTTATTTGTAGTTTTTAAGAAAATCGAGCAAAACTAATTTTGGTAGCGCCAGAAAATATGTTGTTTGTTGCCAATAGTATTAACAGCTTTTATTCTGTTGGAGCAGATGGTATCTATTGTTGGTCGTCTTCTTCTAATGGTGACAGACATGCTCCCGATGGTCATAAAGTTACTACTACCAATTCCGAACATACTGCTTGTAATTTCTACAATATTATCAGCGTTTAATGAAGCAAAAGACGAGACATATAGCAAATGATAGATACAATTGAAATGAACAAAATAATAATACACATACGTGTCAATTTAATGGAAACGTCTGGACTGGCAATGGTCAACCGGCGATCGCAGCGCCAGGCTGTTGGTAGTGATGTGTTAGGCTATACTCCGTCATAAATTGGGGTATACGGAACACCCAAAGAAGTGTATGGACTGCATTGTGTCCGCCGAACTGTAAAATATGCAGCTACTCTGTAATGCTGTGGGCCACAATCTCCAGATTCCCAATGAGTCCTGTGCTGATGCTTACCGGTCCCATCACTATCTTTGATTATTTTGCATTTTAGGGTATAGTTCGTTCTCCAACCGAACTGCAGTTCGTGTATAAAAATGCTGCCTTCTACATGTGATGGCTCGTGCCATAAATAAGTCATTGCTGGAGGGATCTTGCAGAAAACTCTTCCGATAACTAAATGGCCAACCAGAACCCTCATTTCAAACAATTGTCTACTCCACGTGGAGTCTTACATGTTAGTTGCCACAGTTTCAAATGCTGTCCTTTAAGTTAGTGCTCGATTGCCTGTTCCCAAGACCAACTTTCTTCTTACATTGCCTGACATCTGTTTCATATTAACCGTAGTACAGTATTAGGAACAAAGAACACAATGGGTGTTACGACGTTGCAACCCCACAAATGTGGCTCAAAGAGGAATGGCGAGAGAGGAAGGGATGCGCTGTTGTAAAAATTAGCATGGGAACTTGAAAGAAATTTGCCAAACTGCACTCCTATTGAGTGAACATACTATACCATGTGACAGGAGGGACTTTTTTTTTTTTTTAAGCAAAAGCTCATTTGATTTGAAACTCATGTTAAGCTGTAGATTAATGCTGAAAAGGAAGGATAAACTTAAATCAAACTAATCCAGAGATTGTTTCCGGGAATAACACCATATTACATTATTGTAGTACTCTCATTCACACAGCATAGGTTTTGAGAGTGAAGAGAATACGATTTTTATGGCGTTAAAAGGTACGTTGTTTAGTACCAATCTGGTACAATTCATAACTTTTATCCTCCTGGAATGTAGAAATATGTTATATATTTATTGTATATGAAAAATAAACACTTTTAACCTTTTAATTACGGAGCCTTTTTAAAAAATAAAGCCCGGGATATGGCGCCAATTTCTGCAGTTGCCTAGTATGTCTCCTGAATAAAACACATGCAAGTACATATATGTGATACCCAGAAAGTTAAAAAACAATTAGGTTTAGTGGGCAAACTGCAAGGTATCTATAAATAGTTACTTCGTATCCCAAGCCTTATTTTTAGGTAACTAAATATAGTTACTTCGTGTCCTAAAGGTTAAGTAGCAGATTAAATCTATTCTTGCACGATTTCTCTTGACAGTGACACAAATACCACTTGTAATTTCATTAATTTCACAGTAAAACGATACGATAGAGAGAAACTTACTTAAAATCGTTGTGTTGTCATCTGGTTTATATACCTGTACATCATGGAAGGCTCTGGATTATCATGCACTTGCGTGAAATTTAAATTTTAAGACTTCACTCACTCATTAAAAAAAAAAAAAAAAAAAAAAAAGTAAGCTCCAACTTCTTTACAAGTTACATTGTTAATCGCGTTCGGATTACTTAAGTTCACTTCCTGGTGAATAATACAATATTGTATCCACGTTAAACTGTGAGACCGCGTCTCCTCATATACATCGGCGCAAATCTGTCTTCAACATTGGGGGGGACGGGTAAGACCGTTCCCATATTATATATATATATATATATACAGTGGTCGAAGTGAGACGGTATGCGGTGGTATGCCATACCGCCTCTGGTTTTTCAGTAATGAGCACATACCGTCTGTGGTTTTTCAGTGATCAAGACAATATTTAAATAGCCGGTATGTTGAGTCAAAATCATAATGAAACATACCGCCTCTGCTTTTCTTCCACTTCGAACACTATATATATATAAGCGATGTTTAAAATATTTATTAAGCTGAAGAACAATGCTATGAAGAATCAGGGGACAATTGTCTTCAGTGGCGTATTTAGGAGGCTGTCGGGCTCAAGCTCCCCCCGAAATAAATTTGTTAGTTTTTCGCATTCCACGTAAAACAATAATCCTTCTAACCATTTCTAAGAATGTCATTGACTTTCCATTTTGTTATGCTATTTGTTCAGAAATAATACTGTGTTTGCCAAATGTCATTCCATGTAAGAACTGCGTCCTTTTGTTCTTTCTTTCGTCCTTTCTACTTTTCTATTTCTTTTTCTTGACATTACTTTCTCTCATTTCGTCTATCATACTTTATCGACCATGGTTAGTTGTGATTCAAGTCGGCTGTCATTAGTAACACCAAAACTAAGAGGAGTTGATAAGCGAAACTGGTATTCCACACCAACTTGCGCGGATATCAACATGACAGGACTTGAGTTATTATAAAGAAAGGAAAAATTATATCGTTTTATTAGCCCGGGAAATTAGGAAGGCCAAGAGGATGTTTTTTTTTTCTTGTATGAATAGCATAAAGGGTTAGATTCACTCCTAAATTTTTGAATCATATTATATAGGATTTATCGGTCTGCAATTCTTGCCATTATAACTTCAATTTATGCATAAATTAAAATATACTTAATTCTCAAAACCAGATGGGCAATTGCCCACTTCCTTCCTTGTGTTGGGCATAGCCCCTCGAAACAAAATCCTAAATACGCCATTGGTTGTCTTTAACATTGAGAGGTGGGCAAAATTGAGGCTTATTCTAGAGAAGGAAGATGAAACTCAATTTACAGTAGATGAATCTACACAACTGTTGTAGAGTATATCATATATTAGGCGGTGTAGATGAAGTAGTAGTACATATCAGTATTACAAACCACTGCCGTGAACACATTCTGAAATCTGAATACATGCATATTTATAATTGGTATGTCTCTAATTAGGCATCCACAAAGATCCACGTTAAAATTGTTTTATAATATAATAATATAAATAATGACTTCCCCAAAACTATGAAGAAAGAATATCAATTATGTATGACGCAACAATACTCTTTGAGCAAACTGATGATAATCTCAATCAAGGACGCCCATTTCTCTGTAACTTTGGGGGAGGGGGCATTCATAAAAATGCATAAAACAATACATATAGGCCTAACAAGAGAAAATACATATACAAATACATATTCATAAAAAATACAGGGGGTCTACGTGACCTTTTGGGGGGGCCTCCGACCTCCCAGGATCGCCCCCCTTGATCTCAATAACATTAAAGAAATCGTTACAGAAATCTAACGCATGTCATATTCTCTTTAGTTAACAGATGTAACCTTAAGATTATGGAGAAAAATATTCCAGCAATTGAATTCTTTGCTTTGCTTACGAAGCATCTTCTCCCCAAAACAAAAATTGACACGCGGAAATACGTAGCAACAAACAACGGTTCGAACGAGCAGAAAAGAGAAAACAAACGAAATTACGTTGGCTACAAAATCCGAATGAAATAACCACACAAAATTTCGTAGACATCAGGGGAAAACTTCCAAACTTTTGGAACAAAGAAACGCAATTTTTTGAAAGCTAAAATTTAGGAAATTGAAGATAATAGTAAAAATAAAAACATTCGGGACATGTATAAAGGGATCAACGAATTTAAGAAAGGCTATCAACCTCGTGCTTATATTAAAGAAAGCTGATGGAACAGTTCTCACTGATACAGATAGCATTTTAAACAGATGGAAAGATTTCTTTAACGATTTGCTTAACACGCAGCAAAAACTAATGTGCGTGGAGAAAGGGAGATACACACCGCAGAAAAGTATATTTCCGAACCCAACCGAATAGAAGTAGAAATCGCTATAAAGAAATTAAGGAGCCACAAATATCCGGGTGTAAACGAAATTCTGACTGAGTTAATTTTAGCTGGAGGCGAAAAATTGTGGAACAAGATACACAAACTCATTCTTATCTACAACAAGGAAGAATTGCCGCAAGAGTGGAAAGAATCAAACATTGTTCCAATCCACAAGAAAAGCGACAAAACTGACTAATAATTATCGAGGCATCTTTCTTCTGTCAACATCCTAGCAAGATTGACCCCACACGCAAATGAAATGATTGGAGATTATCGGTGTGGATTTAGACGAAATTGATCAACTATCGACCAAATATTTACCATTCGTCAAATACTCGAAAATAAGTGAGAATACAGAAGCCCGGTACATCAACTATTTATTGATTTTAGAAAGGCTTACGACTCGGTTAGGGGAGAAACACTGTACAACGTTCTTACAGAATTTGGAATACCGAAAAGGCTAATTAGATCAATTAAGGCATATTTAAATGAATCCCAAAGTAAAGTCCGTGTAGGAAAATTTTTGGCCACGAGCTTTCACGTCGAGAATGGCCTGAAACAAGGAGATGCGTTGTCGCCATTATTATTTAATTTTGTGCTGGAATACGCTATAAGGAAAATCAAAGATAGCAACCAGGGCCTAGAATTGAACGGTATTCACCAGGTTATGCGTACCCTGATGATGTAAATTTAATAGGGGATGACAGGAGAACAATAGAAAGAAATGCACAGATTTTATTAAACGCTTGCAGGGGCATGGGTTTAGGAGCAAATGCAAGGAAAACTAAATACATGGAAGTGCGTCGGGACCGTAATACGGTAAATTATGGATGCGTCAAAATATTAAATAATTCTTTTGATAAAGTGGATACTTTCAAATATCTAGGATCAATATTAACAGACGAAAATCATATTCACGAAGAAATTCAATGTCGACTAAAAGCAGGGAATTCGTGTTACTATTCGGTTCAAATCTTATGTTGTCGCAAATTCTGTCGAGGAATTTGAAGCCTAAAATATAGAAAACGATAATCATACCTGTTGTTCTGTATGGTTACGAAACATGGTCGCTTACTCTAAAGGAAGAACATAGACTGAAAGTATTTGAGAACAAGATCCTGAGACGAGTATTCGGACCCAAGAGGAACGGGAATGGAGAATGGCTGAACTTCATAACGAGAAACTACATAATTTATACGGTTTACCAAACATTGTTAGGGTCATCAAGCGTAGGAGGCTTAGGTGGGCAGGACATATAGCCAGGATGGAAGAAAGTAGGAACGCTTTCAAAGTGTTAGCTGTAAGACAAATCGGAAAACGACCATTAGGAAGACCTAGGCGCAGATGGGAAGACAATATTAAGATGGATCTCGCAGAGATTGGAATACAAAATAGAAACTGGATCCAGTTGGCTAAGGATAGAAGTCAGTGAAGAGCTTTCGTGAACGCGGCATTGAACCTCCGGGTTCCATAGGCTATAGAGTTAGCTTACGAAGCATGAGTAGATGCCTAGGCTGATACTACAAATAGATTAATTTCCCATTTACTGAAAAGATGGGTTCTACTGACATTGGATAGTCTGTATATTCTTCGTGTGCTAAGGCCTAAGGGAGAAAAGGAGATAAGATTTCATATCACGTTACGTCACGCACAGTCGCACGCCTTCATTTTCATTAGAAATGAAAAAGCCAAGAGAAACAAATTTCACCTCACTTTCCTTTGTGGCAGTCGGACACAAATCACCACACTTTTCTGCAAAAAGCACTTTTCAAATCGGATTATTGGGGGAGCCTCCAGTTCCAATGTTGGGGGGAGGGACATGTCTCCCCATTTCCCCGGAATTTGTGCCCGTGCCTACAGCTGAGACAACTTTCCAGCATGAGGAGAGGGATATATCCTTTTCTAGCATTTATGGCAATTTGTGCCCAAGTAGTGGAAGTGTAATTAATACATATTGATGAGACTACTAAACGCACTACAGCATGAAGTTCAGTTTGAAATACTACAGATTACGATTCTTTTTTTAAAATGGAAAAGCCAAGAGAAATCAATTTCATCTTACATTCCTTTGTGGCAGTCGGACACAAATCATCAAGCTTATCCCAAAAAGCACTTTTTAAGTCAGATTATTGGGGGGGGACTGTCCCCCCCAGGTCCAACATTGGGGGGAAGTAGTAGGGGCCGACGTATATCTAGTCGAGTCAGCAAAAATTTCTCGATTCTGATTGGCTGAGAGAGGTCACGTGACGTTAGGCCCCGCCCACGCGGGAAATTCAAATTTTTTAGGTCACGTGGTATGACGTCATGAGTCACCCCGCGTGGAAATCCCTCACTAATTTGTTCCCTTTTACGGGTAAGATGAGTGTTTATGATTGGTTGATAGCTGTCACGTGATTTTACACCCTACGATATTTGAAATTCGTTCCCTTTTACGGGTAAGATGAGTGTTTATGATTGGCTGACAGAGGTCACGTGATCTTAGGCCCTGGGATTTTTAAAATTCGTTCCCTTTTATGGGTAAGATGAGTGGTTTGGTACCTTGAATTTGATTGGTTGATAGCGGTCACATGATCTTAGACCCTGGGTTTTGAAATTTGGGTATCCTCTTTGATGAGTGCTTTGGTACCTCGATTCTGATTGGCCGACAGAGGTTACATGATCTTAGACCCGCCACACGGTGAACAGGTCACATGGTATGACGTCATGTTTTACCCTTGCGGGGAAATCCATCACTAATTCGTTTCCTTTTACGTGTAAGATAAGTGCTTTGGTACCTTGATTCTGATTGGATGATAGAGATCACGTGATTTTAGGTCCAAGGATTTTTGAAATTAGGGTGTCCTTTCTGATGTATACTTTGGTACCTCGATTCTGATTGGTCGACAGAGGTCACATGATCTTAGACCCGCCACACGGTGAACAGAATAGGTGGGAAAACCCCTCACTTATTTGTTTTATTTTATGTGTAAGATGCGTGTTTTGGTACCGCGATGTTGATTGGTGGATAGAAGTCACATGATCTTAGCCCCACCCCCAATGCTAGACATTCAGAGTGCTATGACGGCGATCCATCCTAGACCGGGATCTTAGAATTTAGTTTCCTTTTTATGGTTATGCGTAAAGTTCCCATGAAGGGTTCAACCTCCTCCTTAAATAACCCTTTTTTTGGTATCATGATATTGTACTGAAGTTTACATTAAATATTATCGTTCTCTTTGACAGATAAGATGATTCTTACCTTGATGGAGATCCTGTCCTTGAATTAGTAGCCTATGTCTCTGGAAGTAACAATGGTGAAAGAGGGGTGTCGCTTGTAGATTTCTTATAACACATTGTTGTGAGTTTAAGCGATTTTTTAAACGCTCAGTAAGCGCTTCAATTATGGAAACAGTGTTGCCAGATTTTTTCTACCTAAACTGCTCCGGTTCTTTTCGAAACGGTTCCGCAGAGTGCAAGAAATTTTAAACTAAAAATTTTTTCGAACTAAAAAAATTTCAAACAAAAATTTTCAAACAAAAAATTTTCGAACTAAAAAATTTTGAAACAAAAATTTCAAAAAAATTCGAACTAAAAAATTTAAACTAAAAACTTTCGAACTAAATTTTCAAATCAAAAAATTTTCGAACAAAAAATTTTCGAACCCCAAAAAAAAATTCGAACTAAAAAAAAATTAAAAATTTTTCGAAAAAATATTTTAAACTGAAAACTTTCGAACTAAATTTTAAAATCAAAATTTTTCGAACTAAAAATTTTAAAAAAATTTCGAACCAATTTTAAAAACAAGTTTCGTACTAAAGATGTAAACCACATTTGAAAATTTTCAAATTAAAAATTTTTCGAACTAAATTAAAAATCAAATTTTGGACACTAAAAAAATTCTTTAATTATTTTTTCGAACAAAATCGTGTAAACCAAATCTTGAATATATTTTTCACCTTAAATTTTCAAGATTACCATGATTTGAAAACAAGTGTTCAGGGTTTCAAGAAATAATAAAACATATTTTTTTTCAACTTGTTGTATTTAACGAAAGGTATGTGGTCTTCCTATACATGTTTATTAACATAATAAATACAGGATCTAGTTTAATGAATATGTTGGACGCGTCATCATCTTCGAATCTTGTAGCCGTATCCTGTAAAGAAAAAAGAAGAAACGACGGATTAATTTAAGAATTTCTTTTTTTTCTGAAACAATAAAAATGAGTCAATATTGATAAGAGAGAAATAAAACTTACTCGTAAATGATGGATCTGTTTAGGTTCATCTTCCTCCTCGGGTACAGGATCACTGCATTTTTTTTCACCGATGGATGTTTATGAACTCTTCTGGGTACTGCATTTTTCTTGGTGTTGCTCCTTTATGGTCAAGGTTCCTCCTTCGGTACGAGATGACTACATTTCTTCCACTGATGGTGGTGTTGATGGTTTATGAACTCTTGTGGGTACTTCATTTTCTTCTTGGTGGTTAAGGAGTGGAAAAAAAGGAAAAGGAAAAAAGAAATGGCGGCCTTATTGGGTATTTACAGTTTTTTCTTCTTCATCTTCTTTTTCCAGTTCCATCTTCTGTTTTTTAACGTACCCGTACGGAACCGTATCATAAGAATTGAATTCTTTAAATCGACGTTTTGTGTACTGGATACTGTACATTTTTTCTTCTTTGCGTGTGACGATGGTATGGTCTTTGGTCCTGCATATCTTATGGGGGATAGTGATGGTGACTTGTCCACGGCATTGATTTGTAATCATTTCTTTTAGCGTATTGAAATTTAATTGTTGTCCTGCATTGTAATTTAATGTAAATCCTCTAATTTTGCATATGTAACTGGTGACGTTGGTATCCGGATTGTATATTTCTAGGCTGTAATTTTTTGGTCCTCCACTGACAAATGTCTTGATGTATGCTCGTGGTCCATAAGACTCCATCTCATTCGATAAGCATCCCAAGTACGTTGAAGGTTCAATGGTTGGCTCCCCGGGCTTCTCCGTAAATATTACAGAATCCGTGTCGAAATATAAAACACGTTCCTGCAACATTTCCAGGTACTTGTACAGTTCCAGACGTGCCTGACATGTTGTAAATGCACCTAACACGACATTGGTGTTTCGGTTTTGAACAGACACATGTTCATTGTACTCCCAGAACGCATACAACATCGTATCATTGATGGGTACAATTTGATGGAGTTTAATGTCGGGGGAAGTGAGTTTTTCATAAAATTCTTCCGGCCGATCAATAATTGTGGTCTGGCTAAAGTTTGATCTTTGCGAAAGTTTTCCCCAAAGAGCATTAAGACAAAGCTTAGATAAACTTCTTCGTGTAGGATTATTTTCAATTTTGGACCGATCCAATGCAATACCTTCACGCTCCAGGACGGTTTGTATGAATTTTGATTTGTCTTCTTCGCTGACACAGGAACTAGGCCAGCCAGACGCTTCCATTTTTGATTTCAAAAACGTATTGATATATTCCGTGAACAAGCCACCTGTTTTCGTGATGGGATCATATTGTTCAATGTCATAATCCCAAATTTCAAAAATTTCCACTGGTTGATATCCCAATTCTATTGCTTTCTGGATTTCATATGATACCCATGTTCCAGTGAGGCACCGCTCCTGGTCGTTGTGCGTACACGTTGCTGTAGGGTCTGGGTTCATTTCTTCGGCACACGCAGCACACAGTGGAAAGAGTAGTTTCTTGTTACATCGGTAAGGCAGGAGACCATGATAAAGATGGCGACTTGGTAATATCGACATTTTGATTAGACCATTGACTTTATTTATTGGTGGTATATTTTCATCACCCTGTAGATAAATTCTAGGATGGCCTACAGGGTATTTAGCACACTTATTTACATAAGGATAAAGCGAGACAATATCGAAATATTTTATTACTTCCCCCGCTTTTTCATCGACTTGGTGGTACAATTTCACGCAATTGGTCCTTCCTCCAAAAAGCTATCTCTTGGATTTAATGGTCTGCGGTTCATGTACGGGTGATTCTTCAGATACGTCGCCATTGCAGGATTTTGTTTTAAGAACTGATTAAATTCGCACTCCCACATTTCATGTACAATGTACCCCAATTCACGCAGTCTTGCATTTTTGCGTTGCGTTCGTTCATAACGGAATTCCATGGTGTCTTCTGGATTGCTGTAGATGGGCTGATTACGGCCTGTAGTAAAACATACTTTACACCCGTGGTAAAAACAGCCGGCATGCTCGTAGACGTGCTCCTCTAACGTCTCAGGATCTTGGTAGTAACCATCAACATGGAATCCCGCAATAAACACTTCTTTTTGTCGGGCCGCATGTAAGATTTGTTTTTCTTCGGTTTTTCAATGTAGGCCAGCCATTGCATTGCAGCGATCGATTGGGTACTTCTCCATCGATAGCCATGTGCCGGTAGAATTCCAATGGTGTTGGGTTTAAGGAAATTCCGGCGGAATACTAAATTGGAAGCACTGGCAATCGTGATCGTCTCCAAGAAGGGATTCACTTTGGTTTCTGTTTCAAATGACGTCATAAACGAAACGCATGCTTGTCGCAGTACATTGACATCTTGAATACAATACTTGAGAATTTCTTTCTGGAAATCAAACGTGTCATTACGATGATCGTTGTACCACTGCATGAACTTGTTTCTGTCTTCGACGGCCATTTCATCTGCACCATAATACTTCGTTTCTGGAAGTGGTCCAATATACGATTGATTCTCCTTGGTGTTGAAGAAATGCGGGAAGTAGCCTTTGGTTGCGGGTAAATTGAACGCTTTTGACAATTTACTTAATGCCATAGGTAGGAAGTTCAACGAGTCAATGAACGTCAGATTATTCAAGGTTTAAACTCAGTATCTTGGTCCCATTTAATATGACGTCAGGTCTCCATTGGCATTGTTCGACCATAGCTTTTAGGATAAAATGTCCATCGTATCCCTTAGCATTGTGCGCGACACAGAAAATCCTATTTATATTGGGACGCCGTTCCCGCAAGTACTGGAGAAAATTATAAACTGGATCCTCTCCTTGGAAAATATGCTGGCGCTGACCACACGTACTGCAAGACTGCTGGATATTATTGTTTTCAACACATGCATAACATACTTGTTGTGCAACCAATAAATTTGGAATGTGTACATACGTATTATCGCCAATATTCGTGTCCTGCATAGATTCTATATCGTAGAATATCAACAAGGCTTTCTTTGCGGGCATGAGTGAAGGAACACCAGGTTTCAAGCATTGGCGATCAGGAAGCATAAAACATTGATGGGATCCTGGAACAATCTTCTTACAAACATTGCAAAAGATCTCATTGCAATCATGAATGCGTTCTCCACTTCGTACAAAGGAATATACTCTGTAACATCTAGTACATTGCTGCACCATTTTGCATACAGGTTCCCCTTGATGATATACAATATTACGATGATTGTTAAAACATTCTTCGCCGTAAAATTGACGATTGCAGTCGTTGCACAGCACTAGCGTTTGATTCTTGTCGCATAGAGGTCTCTGTAAACATTTGGAGCATGTTACAGGACAATTTTTCACATGTCTGTTACGATGATCATACTTTTTATGGCACGCTTCACAGTAGAAATTGGTTGCAAAACAAGCAGTTAAAGATTGGATGATATCAAAATGTCCAGCCAAACAAATCAAATTTATGGGAGTGCGATTTTCGTCGTTGGGCCCCTCGTACATGATGTCATGACCTGTGAAACTGGTATACACAGTAATTTTATATTCTTTGAGGTATGCCTGGAATTGTCGAATTTCATTTACACTGGCACCATGATCCAAATTCACTCCTGCATTTGAACATAACGCATCCACTTCTTGGTCCACAATACATTTTGTTTGATATTGATACTGCTTATGTCGTTTCATATCTACATTCTTGTATTTTTTCAGGCCAATAGCAATAACAAGGGCGTACGCCAGGCACCTTGAATCTTGATTTTTTACACGTACAATCCCTCGCTTGCTACGTAACAATTCTTCATTTTGAAGTACTCCTTGCCGCAAACCGCCATAGCCACGTGGAATATCCACACGATGGAAATGAACCGTGAATGGTTCGTGCAGGAGAAATGCATTGTTACTTTGTAACACTCTTTCGAATGAGGCCCACATCGTTTCCAGTGTCAAGTTTCGTGCTTGGCGAAAACTCACCCAAAACGGTTTATTCGTGTTCCGTGGTGATATTACCGATAAACCAACCATCGCCTCATCGTCGACATTGGCTAACAAATGGTCTAGCATTGCTTGGAAACTGTTGTGTACATACTGTATGATATCGGTTCCTACGGGCGGTGCATTAAATTGAACTTCGAGCATTCTGCCCTCGATGTTAAATCGTCTATAATGACGAGTGATTTCATTGCGAACAATAAAACCCGATTCGGCCATGTTAATAAAAGGAGAAAACAAACAAACAGGTACGGTAAAACAAATATGTAATGTGGGGAAAAAAGGAATTGAGCAGCGTGAATTTACTACAAAAGAAAAGAAGAAAGAAAAATCTTAATCACTTGATAACATTCATGATAAATTCTTAACTAAACAATTCATGTAAAGGTCCTGAGTTTGATTCCCTAGCGGTGACGTTCAGAATCTCATTATGAAAGCACGTGTACTAGAAATCAAAGTTAAAATAAATAAATAATTATGTTACTGAAATGAGTGCTTTATTGTCGTCAAACTCGAGAGCATTGCATCAGCATGTAACTGACCTACCATTCTATAGTGATAAAAAGAATGCATGAAATGAATGAATGTTTCATCAGTGCTGAGATGTGACAAAGTACGCGTCAGCATTTTTTCTACCCACAACGACCTTTAAATGATGCGTTTGCAAGTTGAAGAGATTCATCAAGCATTAGCGTAACACATACGTAATTGTCGAAACAAAATCTGTATAGTGTATTTTTTTTTATTATTGTGACTAAGCGGTTAGCGTACATGGTTCGGACGTGGAAGGTCCTGGTTCAAGCCTCGGTGGTTTGCTTTTCCACGTCGGGGTCGATGTCAAGCCTTTTCTGTAATTTAATATTCTCACGCGTTATCATACATTCTTTTCAAAACTAAGCTAAATGGTTGACGTGCACCCCCTCATAATACATAAACGTACATAAATCGTCTATAATGACGAGTGATTTCATTACAAACAGTAAAACCCGATTGGACCATGATTAAAAAATGAAAACAAACAAACAGTTACGGTAAAACAAATATGTAATGGGAAAAAGGAATTGAGCAGCGTGAATTTGAGTTGATTTTTTGATTTTTTAGTTTAGCGTCCCTTTCATCAGCGAGGCTATATGAGACGTGGACCTACTGATTAACGTGGAATCCGAACCACATGAGCTCCCCGCCGGGAATCGAACCCTGGTCTCCCACGCCAAATGTACGTATGCTAACTGCTTAGTTCGGGAAATCATAACATTCATGATAAATTCTTAACTAAGCAATTCATGTAAAGGTCCTGAGTTTGATTCCCTGGCGGTGACGTTCAGAATCTCATTATGAAAGCACGCGTACTAAAAATCAAAGTTTTTTTTAAATAATTATGTTACTGAAATGAGTGTTTTATTGCTGTCAAACTCGAGAGCACTACATCAGCATGTAACTGACCTACCATTCTATAGTGATAAAAAGAATGCATGAATGAATGAATGTTTCAACAGTACTGAGATGTTAGAAAGTACGCGTAAGCATTTTTTTTCCCCACTCACAACGACCTTTAAATGATGCGTTTGCAAGTTGAAGAGATTCATCAACCATTAACGATACACATACGTAATTGTCGAAACAAAATCTGTATAGCGTATTTTTTTATTATTGTGACTAAGCGGCTAGCGTACATGGTTCGGACGTGGAAGGTCCTGGTTCAATCCTCGGTGGGTTTGCTTTCCACATCGGATCGCTGTCAAGCCTTTTCTGAAATTTAATATTCTCATGCGTTATCATACATTCTTTTCAAAACTAAGCTAAATGGTTGACGTACACGCCTCTGGCCTTGGTTCAATCCCGGGCGGTTGCTCGAATATCACGTTAAGCTGAAGGGGCCGCTAATGCTTTTAAAGGGAATCGAACCATATTATTCTCAGACATAGTTTCTGAAATTTTGTAATGCATTCTTTTCAAAACTAAGCGCACACATTTTCTGGCCATGGTTCAATTCCCGACGGGTGCTCGCTGAAGGGACGCTAAACCATATCATTTATCGTGCTTACTTCTAATGTGTGGAGGTTCCTGATTCGTACTCCCACTTTCCCATTCCACTAATTTCTTCATAGTCTAAATATTTCGTACTAAAAGTAAAACAGTGTATGAGTGATCCACCCCCACAAATATGAAATAAAAATGATTTTGGAATCTTGTGTGACTCACTGAACTTACCTCAAATTCAATGAACAAAAAGTCGGTGTAGTAAAGCTTCTTAAATGAAGACACTTTTCAAGAACAGATCTTCTTCACACGATAGTTGAGAGCGATGTAGGATTTGAAAAATGAAATTTAGATTTTTATTTAGGTCGTTGTGAAAACGACGTCACCGTCAGCCAATCAGAAACGAGGAAATTTATAAAATGACATCACAACGAACCAATCAAAACGCTCGCTGCTTTTCGTCATGAATCACGAACCAAAACGATGTGTAACAATCGATCGTGACGTCATTCACGTTTCTCAATAGTTACAACATCTAGTATCACAGTTCTGATCCCAAAATGCTTTCTGTCAGGATCATGTCACTACTTGTCGTAACTGTGACGACATTTCATTTTCCTCATATTCCATACGAGAATGTCAATGTTTGCTTTTTTTCATGAATCATGCTGACACGTTCGTAGTAAAACAAAAAGTAATGCGATTCGCTGACGTTTGCATTTTTTCAATCATATGTGCTTCTATGTCGTCACACAAAGAAGTCTATCAGCATTTTATTTTAATCCACGTTACACTGTCAGATTTATTTTCTTAAAGTGTATGTGTATCCTTTTCAAGAACCATGGTTCGAAACCCACCAAGCATAATTAAATCCGAATTCATTCATAGCTAAGCGGTTAGGATACACATCTTTGGTTTGAAAGACCTGAGTTCGATTCCTGGAGAAACATTTCTTAGGATTTTTCTAAAACTTGGTTTAAATTTCTAGTTCGAAAATTTTAAAAGTTTAGTTCGATAAAAAGTTTGATTTGAGAAGCGTTACACTGTCAGATTTATTTTCTTAAAGTATATGTGTATCCGTTTCAAGGACCATGGTTCGAAACCCACCAAGCATGATTAAATCCGAATTCATTTAAGCGGTTAGCATACACATCTTTGGTTTGAAAGACCTGAGTTCGATTCCTGGAGAAACATTTCTTAGGATTTTTCTAAAATTTGGTTTAAATTTCTAGTTCGAAAATTTTAAAAGTTTAGTTCGATAAAAAGTTTGATTTGAGAAGCGTTACACTGTCAGATTTATTTTCTTAAAGTATATGTGTATCCTTTTCAAGGACCATGGTTCGAAACCCACCAAGATCGATTAAAACCGAATTCATTTAAGCGGTTAGCATACACATCTTTGGCTTGAAAGACCTGAGTTCGATTCCTGGAGAAACATTTCTTAGGATTTTTCTAAAACTTGGTTTAAATTTCTAGTTCGAAAATTTTAAAAGTTTAGTTCGATAAAAAGTTTGATTTGAGAAGCGTTACACTGTCAGATTTATTTTCTTAAAGTATATGTGTATCCTTTTCAAGGACCATGGTTCGAAACCCACCAAGATCGATTAAAACCGAATTCATTTAAGCGGTTAGCATACACATCTTTGGTTTGAAAGACCTGAGTTCGATTCCTGGAAAAACATTTCTTAGGATTTTTCTTAAACTCGGTTTAAATTTCTAGTTCGAAAATTTTAAAAGTTTAGTTCGATAAAAAGTTTGATTTGAAAATTTTTAGATGTGATTTACATCTTTAGTTCGAAACTTTTGTTTTTAAAAAATGTTTTAGTTCGACAAAATTTTGTTTCAATTTTTTTAGTTCGAAATTTTTTTTGGGTTCGAAAATTTTTTGTTTGAAACTTTTTTGTTTCAAAATTTTTAGTTCGAAAATTTTTTGTTTGAAAATTTTTGTTTGAAATTTTTTTAGTTCGAAAAAATTTTTAGTTTAAAATTTCTTGCACTCTGCGGAACCGTTTCGAAAAGAACCGGAGCAGTTTAGGTAGAAAAAATCTGGCAACACTGTTTCCATAATTGAAGCGCTTACTGAGCGTTTAAAAAATCGCTTAAACTCACAACAATGTGTTATAAGAAATCTACAAGCGACACCCCTCTTTCACCATTGTTACTTCCAGAGACATAGGCTACTAATTCAAGGACAGGATCTCCATCAAGGTAAGAATCATCTTATCTGTCAAAGAGAACGATAATATTTAATGTAAACTTCAGTACAATATCATGATACCAAAAAAAGGGTTATTTAAGGAGGAGGTTGAACCCTTCATGGGAACTTTACGCATAACCATAAAAAGGAAACTAAATTCTAAGATCCCGGTCTAGGATGGATCGCCGTCATAGCACTCTGAATGTCTAGCATTGGGGGTGGGGCTAAGATCATGTGACTTCTATCCACCAATCAACATCGCGGTACCAAAACACGCATCTTACACATAAAATAAAACAAATAAGTGAGGGGTTTTCCCACCTATTCTGTTCACCGTGTGGCGGGTCTAAGATCATGTGACCTCTGTCGACCAATCAGAATCGAGGTACCAAAGTATACATCAGAAAGGACACCCTAATTTCAAAAATCCTTGGACCTAAAATCACGTGATCTCTATCATCCAATCAGAATCAAGGTACCAAAGCACTTATCTTACACGTAAAAGGAAACGAATTAGTGATGGATTTCCCCGCAAGGGTAAAACATGACGTCATACCATGTGACCTGTTCACCGTGTGGCGGGTCTAAGATCATGTAACCTCTGTCGGCCAATCAGAATCGAGGTACCAAAGCACTCATCAAAGAGGATACCCAAATTTCAAAACCCAGGGTCTAAGATCATGTGACCGCTATCAACCAATCAAATTCAAGGTACCAAACCACTCATCTTACCCATAAAAGGGAACGAATTTTAAAAATCCCAGGGCCTAAGATCACGTGACCTCTGTCAGCCAATCATAAACACTCATCTTACCCGTAAAAGGGAACGAATTTCAAATATCGTAGGGTGTAAAATCACGTGACAGCTATCAACCAATCATAAACACTCATCTTACCCGTAAAAGGGAACAAATTAGTGAGGGATTTCCACGCGGGGTGACTCATGACGTCATACCACGTGACCTAAAAAATTTGAATTTCCCGCGTGGGCGGGGCCTAACGTCACGTGACCTCTCTCAGCCAATCAGAATCGAGAAATTTTTGCTGACTCGACTAGATATACGTCGGCCCCTACTACTGGGGACATGTCCCCCTCTTCCCCCCTGGGATTTGCGCCAGTGCTCATATAACAACAAAGATGAAAAGAGTACCTAAATCTTCGTAGGTTAATTGGTGACCATATTACTAAGATGATCCTGCTCTTTTGTATCAGTGTTTATAAATTTCTTCTTTCTAAGTATTCATTTTAATTTTAGAAATTTCGTGAAATTTGACATGCCTTGAAATGCATCCCATACTTGAATAAGAATATGGAACGAAACAGAGGTACCCCAAGGAAACCCACGGACACGATATTAACCTCCACAAACTTACTTGATCCGAGGATCGAACCAGGGTCCCCATGCGCCAGAGGTAAGCGCTCTATCACTGAGCCACTGTACTTGCTAAAAACGTCTTAAGATGTGGCATGCACTAATATCAATAGAACTTATTGAGCTGTACAAAATTATATGCATGAGTACGAAACCTCATGAGTAGTTTTCGATAAACTGCAGGAAAAACGAATTTCTTTGTAAACTTAAAAATTTACGATGTCCGAGAACCATTGCGTGTACTGAGATTAAACTGATACTGGAATATACCATGATTGGCCTTTTCATTTTGACACTATAGTTACACCACGTTGACTCGACAATAAGTCTTCCCTTTCAAGCGCTGCTATCGCCTGAAGGAATTCCACTCCCTTTCGCTAAGGCTCTCTCGTTTAGCAACAGCTGAATCTTTATTGGATCAACGCGTGGGTGTGTCGAGGGTGTGAGCTTTAGTTCACATTTTTGCCACGGCTCAAGACATTTTGGCAGCACTATAGTATGGCATTAATACATAGTACAGTTAATTAGGTATAACCTAAAACTACAATTAACTCTTAAATTTTAATTTCTGTTTAATTAAAACTTTCTCTAAAGGTAGAGCATACATCAGTCGATAGGTTACATCCAGCTGAACAAAACAACATGGTTGTGAGTAAATCCTCATGTGTACTTTTTGAGAAAATCGATAAAAAATCAACTTTTGTATTTGTTTCATTAAAATGTATAGTATGTCGTTGCCATGGATAATTTACAGTACTTATTTTACTGGAATAAATTGTTGTTCATTTATGTTCACTATATTGTAAAATCCTACACCTGATTTATATTTGTAAACAAACACGTGTTGTTTTATTTATCCTTATTGTTGCTTCTCCTTTTCTAATGATGACACACATATTCCATTACGCACACACTACTTGTAAAACCTTGGTTGGTATGGTCGTATATCAATGAAACTATGCAAATTTAGTATGGTATCATCTCTCAGAAAGTGATTTTTTTTTTTTTTTTTTTTTTAAGAGCTCTGTATCCTCTCGGAAAGTGAATCTGTTTCTTTTTAGAAGAGTTCTCTAATCTCTCGGAAAGTGAATATGCTTCTTCTTAGAAGAATTCTGTCATCTCTCGGAAAGTGAAACTGTTTCTTTTTGGAAGACTGTCTCGTGTCGAAAAGTGAATCTGCTTTTTTTTGGAAGACTTCTGTCACCCCTTGGAAAGCGAAACTTTTTTTTTTTTTTTTTGAAGAGATCTCTCTCCTCTCGTAAAGTGAACTTGTTTCATTTTGGATGAGCTCTATCTCCTATCGGAAAGTGAATTTGTTTCTTTTTAGAAGAATTCTGTCACTTCTCGAAAACTGAATCTGTTTCTCTTTGGACGAGCTCTATCTAATGTCGGAAAGTAAATCTGTTTCTGGAAGAGTCCTGTCTCGTGTTGGAAAGTGAATCTGTTTCATTTTAGAAGAATTCTGTCACCTCTCGGAAAGTGAATATGTTTCTTTTTAGAAGAATTCTGTCACCTCTCGGAAAGTGAATCGGTTTCGTTTTAGAAGAATTCTGTCACCTCTCGGAAAGTGAATCTGTTTCATTTTTGGAAGAGCTCTACCTCGTGTCGGAAAGTGAATCTGTTTCTTTTTAGACGAATTCTGTCACCTCTCGGAAAGTGAATCAGTTTCTTTTTAGAAGAATTCTGTCTCCTCTCGGAAAATGAATCTGTTTGTTTTTAGAAGAGCTGTGTCAACTCTCGGAATGTGAATCTGTTTCTTTTTAGAAGAATTCCGTCACCTCTCGGAAAGTGAATCTGTTTCATTTTTGGAAGAGCTCTACCTCGTGTCGGAAAGTGAATCTGTTTCTTTTTAGACGAATTCTGTCACCTCTCGGAAAGTGAATCAGTTTCTTTTTAGAAGAATTCTGTCTCCTCTTGGAAAATGAATCTGTTTCTTTTTAGAAGAGCTGTGTCAACTCTCGGAATGTGAATCTGTTTCTTTTTAGAATAATTCCGTCACCTCTCGGAAAGTGAATCTGTTTCATTTTTGGAAGAGCTCTACCTCGTGTCGGAAAGTGAATCTGTTTCTTTTGAGACAAATTCTGTCACCTCTCGGAAAGTGAATCAGTTTCTTTTTAGAAGAATTCTGTCTCCTCTTGGAAAATGAATCTGTTTCTTTTTAGAAGAGCTGTGTCAACTCTCGGAATGTGAATCTGTTTCTTTTTAGAAGAATTCCGTCACCTCTCGGAAAGTGAATCTGTTTCATTTTTGGAAGAGCTCTACCTCGTGTCGGAAAGTGAATCTGTTTCTTTCTTGTAGTGTTCTCTCACCTCTCGGAAAATGAATCTGTTTCTTTTTATTAGTATTCTGTCATCTCTCGGAAAGTGAATCTGTTTCTCTTTGGACGAGCTCTGTCTAATGTCGGAAAATGAATCTGTTTCTTTTTGGAAGAGTTCTGCCTCGTGTCGGAAAGTGAATCTGTTTCTTTTTAGAAGAATTCTGTCATCTCTCGGAAAGTGAATTTGTTTCTCTTTGGACGAGCTCTATTAATGTCGGAAAAAGAATTTTTTTTTTTTTGAAGAGCTCTACCTTGTGTCGGAAAGTGAATCTGTTTCCTTCTAGTAGAGTTCTCCCACCTCTCGGAAAGTGAATCTGTTTCTTTTTAGAAGAATTCTGTCACCTTTCGGAAAGTGAAACTGTTTCATTTTGGAAAATTGTCTCGTGTCGGAAAGTGAATCTGTTTCTTTTGGAAGAGTTCTGTCTCGTGTAAGAAAATGAATCTGTTTCTTTTTAGAAGAATTCTGTCATCTCTAGGAAAGCGAATCTATTTCGTTTTGGAAGAACTCTGTCTCCTCTCGGAAAGTGAGTCTGTTTCTTTCTAGTAGAGTTCTCTCACCTCTCGGAAAGTCAAACTGTTTCTTTTTGGAAGACTGTCTCGTGTCGGAAAGTGAATCTGTTTCTTTTTAGAAAAGTTCTGTCACTTCTTGGAAAGTGAATCTGTTCCTCTTTGGAAGAGCTCTGTCACATCTCGGAAAGTGAATTTGTTTCTTTTTGGAAGAACTCTGTCACATCTCGGAAAGTGAATTTATTTCTATTGAAAACGTCACGAATATTCGGTCTTGTCTCATCTTGAGGGTAATTGATTCAGCATCCCAGGAATTTGTTTCATCTCATCCGTTAACTCTTTATTCAAACCAAAAGGACAGATATCAACGAATCGGTTTCAGCGTTGATCACCATAGAATAAAGTCGATAATAGATATCGACAAGCGCGCTTTTGGAATCGATTCAGCGTTTCAAGCCAGAAAAGATACCATATCAATCCGTTTTAATGTAGATTTCCATAGAAAAGACGTAAAATATATATCAAGAACTGTCGAAATTTCTTGTGTCGAAAACCCTTTTCATCGAGAAGTATCTTTTTAAATTCGAGACGAGACGAGACGAGACGAAAACTTTCACGACTTTCATGACCAACACTAGTTCAACCAAGTTTTAGATCTCAAACACTGTTTTAGTGTTATATGATTCCTGGTATAAAAATTATAAATTGGTAAAGTGATTGTACGAACACAATGATTTTTATCAACGTTTTCAAATACACAAGTTATTATACAATATGTTTCAATAATATTTGAATATGGTTGAATATGGTGTTATTATATCACACGCTTGTGCGCTTGTGTCCCGTGAGGGTTCTGATAACTTTTAGGTGAAATTTAGAGAAGAAAATGATATGAAACAAAATCTTTGAGTTTCCCACGATTGTGCCCTTTAAGCTAAGGGAGATGATGATTAAGGCAAGTGAATGATAATGGAAGAATAGGTGGAATAAGAATTTGGGATGAGATGTGAGTACCTCGAGAAAACAAGCAGACACGATGTTGACCATCACAAGTTTACTTGATCGGGGATCGAAACAGCGACTCTACGCACCTAAGACAAGCGCTCTAAAACTGAGCCACCATACCCCCAAATTTAGAGAAAAAAATTAGAGCATAAATTTTGTACTTAAATTTACGAAACAAGAGAGAAAGAAATTTGACACGAGAAGAGAAACACTTTTGAGGATCGAGATGAGACGAGACGAGGCTTCTATAACATTTACGTGGCGAGATTAGTAAACCTTATTTCCATTTTGTCTTGTCTCGAGGGCAACACTTGTTACTATCATACAGGAAAACTATAGCTGTTTAGGCCGTACATTTATCAATCGTATCCAATGTGTTTTTGTGTTACTGAGCTGCTATCTATATTCCTGATGATTCTCCATCTTAATCGCGATCATTAAAATTGACATTCGTTTCCGACTTTATAGATTTTCTTGTTCTCTCTGGTGCTATCGTAAATGAATGACTGACACGTTTAATCCCTTAGCTAATTCCTTATTGTTTTCCTACTTGACATTTTCCATTTACACAGTACGCGAAAAATAAAACTAACTAATTGCCCTAATTGAAGTTCATGATCGTGGTGGAGGAAGTTTTCGCCCAAGAGATTTACACGTCCGTCCGTCACAATTTGCAGTTAGATGTATTCACCCGATTCCAGGGCATTATCCCATTAGCAAAACGCTCATTCTCCGCTCTTGCAGTGACTCTCGGGGGAATAGAAGTTGAAAAGGGAGCAAGAAGGCAGAAATAGCAAGGATATGTAGTCTTACATGTTGGTTCCGTTTCTAAATCACTCGATATGAGATATTTCTACATGTACAACGTCTTTGGTGAACTTAACTTTCTGTGTATGAAGGCGTAGCTGATACCAGGATACGACTCGAAGTCTCAACTTTAATTAATTTACACGTATAATTACTTGAGACGAGCAACATCGTAAGTCCCTGCTTCATTATCGATGCCGATAGATGGGACAAGTTCTGACGTAGTTCCACCAGTACTTTCATCATCATTTTTGCAATGGAGTTGAATGCACAGGGTGATTTTTTTAAAAACCCACGGATTTCATTTGGGTCTAGAATTTCTAACTAAAATCCGATTTTGATGCGGTTTGTGGCAAATGATCAAGGAAGGATGGGAGATCTGTACTGTACAGCACTGTACAGCACAATTAGCAATACAACGTCCCCAGTTTCCTGCTTCTTATTCACCTAGACGAGGTTGCCATGCAACCAAGAAAATTCTAATCTCCACACCGCACCGCATCTCATTCCAATTGTAAGGTACACTGGCAAATATTTGCTATTTTTCTTGAGGCGTGGCCGATATTACCCCAGATGAATTTAAACAAGTAAATATAGTTCCATAAATCTCACACCTTTCCTTGATCATTTGCCACAAATCGCACAAAAATGGGACTTCAGTTAGAAATTCTAGACCCAAATGAAATCCGTGAGTTTTAAAAAAATCACCCTGTATTACACACACACACAAGCACATGAAATTTACAATAGCTATTTATTTATTTATTTATTTTCTTTTGCACTGATCTATAATCTACCTAAATTAAATAATTTTTATTAATCAAGAAATAATAAAAAATAAAGAAAAACATTAATTATATTTTAAGTAAATTATTTTTAAAACACTGAAAGAGAGTCGTAACTTTTATGTAAATTTCCGAAACAAGAAACTTTAAGCAGTCATTTCCAACTACCCAATATATTAACTAGAAGCAGACTTATACTATCGGAGAAGAGATATTTGCTTATTTTACCTAGCAGGCATATTAGTTGAAATCTAATATGTGAAACTTCTGAAAACTTACTCTTCCGTTCACATTGGAAAAGGCTGAATTTTTTGAGAATTCTTACATTCTCGCCCAGGCCCCTTCAGTTAAGCATATAATAATTACCATTGATAAAGCTTAAGTTTGAAAAACGGTGAATATGTAATAACTAGTATCACAATTACCTATGTATTGTACGCAGCCCCAGACCTTCCATATATCTAGTGTGTATATATGTATAGAGGAGAGTAGCCAAAATTGCACAACTTTTTACAAAAAATATTTTAATTCGAAACTTTTGAGGAAATTGTTCGATCGTATTGAACTTTATAGTTATCCGATCCTTTCACGGTGATTCCATGACGATATCTTATCATTATCATGATAAAAATGACGATATTTTAGAAGGCTTTGATTGGTACGATTTACGCAACAGGTTTCCCAAATCGCACTATGTGAAGCCAAAATCGCACCGCCATTTGAATACATGCAAATTGTATAGTAAAGTATGTAGATAAAACAAATTATTATTTCCATTGAATATCACATTATTTTATTCATGTTTTATTAAGGTGAGGAATAATACATCTTTAAAGAAAAAAATACTGCAATGTAAATGACCGAGCACAGAAATAACACCTGAGAAATAAGCTAATTAAGTAGAAATGTAATCTATAAATAAAACAAATTAATATTTCTAAGAAATATCATGTTCTTATATCTGAATGTTATTAATACGAGGAAAAATATATCATTAAAGGGAAAAATATCCATATTGTTGATTCAATAAGCCATAATCCATGAGCAATGCTGCTTATAATCCTATGAAACGTAAACGTATCTGTATTTATGGAAAACACGGACAGCTACACCTTATGTGCACATTGGAATGTACGTTCATCTCCTGAAACACCCGCACAAGACTCATGTATCCAGATTATACAAAACACATTGTACCATATCTTCGACTAAATTTTGTTGACAAAGGACAAAACCAATCTTGTTCAATAGTGACATTTGAAACACTGTGAATATGTAGCTCGAAGCATCGTGATTTGGATGTATCTACGTTTCGAGTACACTTTTTGATGTTAAGATTTCCTGAAGCACATACAGATTAGAAAGATTAGGTCTCTCCACACGTTTGGATACTCTTGATTGCTTTTGTCGTTCTTCAAGATGTTTTTTGTAAGGACTTGACGGGAAAACTTCTGTTCTCTGTGGTTGTCTGTTGGTAGGCCTACGTCCTCCTGTTATTGGACTGGGCAGCGTAATGATTTCATGAATCGTTTTTAGTAGCTTTGGCGATTTTCCGTTTTTCCGGTTCCACATGGCACCTCACCGTGGTAATGGCGCAATTTTTTTCTTTGGAATACAATATTTACTTTCGATTTCACTTTATTTTCTATACTTTTTCGAGGCACGATTCATAGACTCCGAAGACCATTTTCCATATTGGCTTGTACCCATCTTGTATGAATTGTACCGAGAAAGAAACCAGGAAAAAAATTACACCACGAGAGTCAAAACTGCACTGGTGCGATTTCGGACACGCGGTAGTAGTGCAATTTGGGAAACTATGCATTTTTTTTTAAATATTTTTTACATACCTCTCGAATTTAAGAAAGAATAACTTGAGATTGTCACTATAATATTAATGGTATTTTGTTTATTACTACTTATTGAAACATAAGCTATTTCTCTTACCTTAATTCCTATTCTACTGTGAAACACCCCGAAAATTAGTAAGGAATACTCCAATTTTATTGTACTGTAACCAGTGGTGCCCACCCCCCCTTATGTCTATGACGCACCCCCCCCCAATTGTCTATCCGTAGGTGTTCTTCCATGAAAAAAATCTCCTTTTCGATTAATTTTATCCCCCCCCTCATCAAATATATTTATATAGATTTTAACCCCCCCAAATATTTCAATGACGCAGTTTGCGTCATAGCCCCCCCTTGTGGGCACCCCTGCTGTAACTGCAGACACACATAACTTACTGAACGTTGTCACTTTACTGTGCAATTATGGTAGTGTGCTTACGTATTTAATTTAACTACCAGATGGCATGTTAGTACCACGGTTCTTTTTAAACTAAGGGTGGTGCGATTTAGGATCCGGTGCGATATCGGGAACTCTTCCCTACATAGGCACCCATGATTAATTCCACCTGGGCTCTTTACGTTCCAGTCCGCTATTGTCCCTGAGTAACAGAACTCCTTCTTCTCTTTCACTAGTCGATCTTAATTTCTCTTATAGTTTGTGTTCTTGCGCATAATTTTTTGTTTTGCCCTTGTTGATCTACATGTTGAATTTCATCACCTGATAGATATGATAAATGTTTATATATCTCTTTATTGTATATTTATTTTATTTTGTTATCATGAATAAAAAATGGGTGTGGTTTCCTGTTTGTACTGCTAGTCTTCGAAATATAACAAAGTTATCCTGAGATCTTGGAAACCTAATTGACGTGATTTCGTTGTACCATATTTTCTGAGCGTGATATCGTGACATCTTTTGTAAAATTTTTCAACTGAATGATATGAAGTTACGAACACATGGCACTTATTGGGAATTTTTCCATGTAATTATGCGTGTTAGCAATGCAGATGAAGGCTAGGATCAGAAAGAAAGGACCGTCTTGGCTAAATCGGGGTATCTGGCTGCCTTATTCTACTGTTGTAATTTTTGTAGAGGAAGGTCTATGTTTTGTAGACGGTTCTTTCTATTTGGTCCTAGTCCCGACTGGTCCTACCGATGGACGGACGCGCTCAATTGTCACTGATTTAGCTTTCTCGTGGATATGTGGTTAGTATAAGTGTTTTCAGTATGATTTTCGATGGGAGTTCATGCTATACAGGGCACACGTTTAATGGTTGCGAAAGGAATTGCCAATTTAACCCCTTATGGCTAAATCTGGCCATCTGCATATGCTGATTAGCTAGTTAATGTGTGGTTTGGATAGTAGCTATAGTATTTGCCAATTCTACATTAAAAATTACAAAGTCCTAGCCATTTATTCTTACGAACAGTTAAATCTTTTATAATCACAATTTCTATTAATAAAATGAAAATAGAAATTAAACTTATTACTTTTCTAAATACGGTACTACTTCTTGCAGAAGCACTTATCACCTCACAGTACTATCTTATATCATTCTTGTCGATACTTCACGGTCTCACGGCAAATCAGGGTCTGGAATTTAAGGGATGTTAGTATTTCTACTCAATAAAGGAGCAACACGTACTGTAAAGATTTAAAGTATGGATGGTGAACAGAAAGGTTTGATTTGGGAATAAAATAAGTTAGTACACTAATGTTAGAAAATATTTTTGTTTGCTTTGTTGCTAAATTATGTTTAGTTATAGTTTTAGGCAAGCCATTTTTAGCTACATTTTCTGCATCATTTAGCTATTTTATGAAGTCATCTGTTGGTAACAGTGACTGACATCTGATAGTTGAACAGAACACGTTGTACATAGCAGGAGCTGTTGTCAAAGGATCTACAACAATAGAGGCAGCAGCTCTGCTCACAACGTTAGAACATGTAAGTCATAATAATAATATTTTGTTGTTGTTGATTTATGTAAGTTGTTAGCATACACACCTCTGGCGTGGGAGATCCAGATTAGATTCCCGGCGGGAGCTCCTGTATTTCGAATCCTACTTTAAGCTGTAGGTCCACGTCTCATATAGCCTCGCTGCTGAAAGGGACGCTAAACTCAGTTCAAAAATTTGAACCAAATATTTTACAATGTCTTTGTGTGTGTGTGTGGGAGAGAGAGAGAGTGAAAAAATAAATAAATTCTCTAATTTTGAGACCCATGGATAATTAACGAAAATGATTATTAAATATTTGGGAATGAGAATGTGGGAGGAAACAAAACAATATCAAGAGAACCCATGCATGAAAAGGATGTTGTTCACAACAAACTCACATATGGCCTAGGATCAAATAACGGAACCCTCCATCAGCGATGAGTACTCTATGTATGTATATGTAGTTAATTCTGAAACTGCATATAACTGGACTACGATATTTTAATGGATAAATTCTAGTTAGCTATTGTCAGTTTTTCTTGTTATTACTTAGATGTTATTTTATTATTATTATTATTATTATTATTATTAATAATAATAATAATAATAATAATAATAATAATAATAATAATAATAATAATAATAATAATAATTTATCATCTCTCAGATTTGTTAGACATTCCAGTGTAAACTGACGTTCAACTGTATCTAGAATTATGTTCGTAAATAAATAAATAAATAAATATCATTTCAATACTAAAAAACAGTGTCACTTTTGTCATTTACTACCTTCTGAGAAAAACATATGACATTTATTAATTGCTGCTACTAAATTAACTAAAATTTCATTTAAAACAGTTTCCTTGGAAAATGTTAATTAATTAGTAAGTCAAAGAGACATCTTAATAAATTAAATTTTCAGTACCACGGAGTTTAATAAGACATGGGGACATTTAAAAAAAAAAGTAATAATTTCATATACTTTTGTCCTATCTTTTTTAATATCTTTTACTGGATCAAGCACAGTAAAACTTTACCTTTTTGTATGAAAAGTCTTTTAGAAGAACTTAGATTTCTTCTACTTCCGTAAAAAATCATCAGAATTCAGAAGCCTTACGTGGTATTCAGTGCTAGGCAAATCAAAAACGAGATAAAAGGTTCTATATGCAGTAGTAGCTAAAAAAAAAAAAAAAAAAGGAACTTCTTTCTTCTTCTCAAACATGATATTGGAAAGGAAGCAAAAGAACAGAATAAAGATAGAAGAAGTGAAGCTTTCTAAACGAGATTTTTATTTCTTCATTCCTTTCCTTGGCAGCAGACTGAATATAAAACATAAAGAGAAGGAAAGAGATATACAGATATATATTTTTACGTGCAAAATAAAAGCTCAAGTTTTTTTTCCTAAGTTAAAAGAAGATACGAGTAGTTTGCATGTAGCGTTAGTGTCTGTAACTGTGAAACGAACTTTTCTCGTATTTCTGAGAAGCACAAAGAAAAGCAACTTTTGGTTGTAAAGGATCAAGTAAGAAAGAAAAGAAAATGACGTAAACTTACTCCGAGAAAGGAAAAACAAAATGGAAGAAACAAACGAATATCTTTTGTCTTTGTAGAGTCACGTAATCAAGCAAAACAAGAAGACAGGTGCTGACTGGGAGCAACAAGCCCCATGTGACAAATTGCTCAAGAAATTTGTGATTGGATGGTGCTTTGTGTAGCTTTAAGGGGAAGAGGGGTATTTTCTGGCTGAGAAGAAAACTTCATTTAATCTTTTTCTTCACAAAATCAACAATACTTCGTTCTATATCTTTTCTTCCCTTGATTTCAGGCTCGTAACTAGCCCGATTTCTTGGGGTAGAGCGGAGTATAAATACTGAAGCTGCAATGACAAAGACATTAAGAAATACCACAAAACTTTATTTATTTATTTAAACAAACTGAACAACGAAAGGAAAAATATATCGGTTATTTTCTACTACTTTTACATATCCCGGTAAATGCCCCCTCTGAAACCCCCTCGTTCGAACTGAAAAAAAGCCTCTGGCTCCCAGCCGATGGGGTCTGTATTTGGAAGTCAACGCCTGTAGGAGTATCACCATTCATCTCAGCGACCGCGAAAACAATGGATTTGACATTAATATCGGTCATTTTGGATTATTTTTACATGTCTCGGTAACCCCTCCTCACAGGTGACCCCCGGCCGGCATACAATGGTACTGAATTTGAAAGTCATCGCTAACGGAAGTGTCATAATTGATCTCAGCAACCGCGAAAACTAGGGATTTGACACTAATATCGGTCATTTGGATTATTTTTACATGTCTCGGTATCCCCCGGTGACCCAGGCCCGCAGCCGAATGCGGTGAATTTGGGAAGTAATGCGATCGGAGTTTTACCATTGATCTCAGTCACAGCGAAAACTATGAATTTAACACTAATATCAGTCATTTTCTATTACTTTTACATGTCCCGGTAAACGCCCCCCTGAGACCCCTTGGTTATAATTTTGAAAAAACGCTTCGTCTTGGTCTGGGGCCTGGACCAAGGTACTCATGACGAAAATTTGGTAACTCTCGGTCCACTCGTCTGGACCCCAGGCTGCGCAAAGACACACAAACAAACTCTTTATTTTAATTATATTAGATTTATTTATGTATCACTTATGTGATCTGTAAGAGAATCATAGTTCCTTTTACTGTACAAAGGATACATATAATCAAAACCGTATTTTTGTTGTTTTATTTTATGTAACTATTCTATTTATATATAATGTGAAAGCATATCGGTTTGCCAACAACGGTATTATGCAAACTTCGACATGCTTAAGAGTTACGAGTTACATAAACATTTAGGCGAAAATATTTAAATATTGTTAATCCTTATTAAAAATATAAAACGCCTCAGCCTGTCAGTGAGTTACGTTTTTGTATTAAGGGTTTAAAATTCTTCTCTGTATTTCCTAAAATTGAGTTCATTACCTTTGTTATTTTTCTGCGATATTAAGTTATTTTTACTAAGGAAATTATTTCCTGTTGTTAAAATAGTAAGGTGGCCTTACCTTTTTATGTGAATTAATTTTTAAGAAATATGAACCTTGAGTAAGGAACTTGAGTGATGCATATAAACTCAGTTAACGGTTATTTTTTTAACAGTTTACCCTTTATAGCGCATCTGTATTTCCTATTACTAAATGTAACATTCTTCCAAAACTATATTTTAACTACTATCAAAAGTAAAATGTAAAGATTTACGAGAAGAGATGAAAACAATTACCATCTAGTTTTCTCTATTTTCTTCATACTCACATTTCTAATGTGTAGTTGTTTATCAGAGCTTTCTCTTAGCATACCCCTCTTCAATTAACCTTATTTGATAAAGATGCAAATATCTTCAATAGGGATACGCACGAGACAAGATTTGAGGTTGTCTCGTCTCGAAAATGTGCTGTAAAAGTGATGTCTCGACTCGAAAAATGTATGTCGCCCCCCTGAGACCCTCCTGGTTCGAATTTTGACAAAAACGTTTAATTCTAGTCTGGAGCCTGGACCAAGGTATTCGTGACTAATATTTGGTAACTCTCGGGCAATTTGTCTGCTTCCGAAGCCGGTTTTGGTAAACGCCCCCCTGAGACCCCCCTGTTTCGAAATTTGAAAAAAGGGCTTCGTCTTGATCTGGGGCCTGGGCCAAGGTACCCCTGACCAAAATTTGGTAACTCTCGGTCCACTCGTGTGGTCCCCAGGCCGCACACAGACAGACAGACAGACAAACACACAAACAAACTCTTTATTTTATTTATATTAGATTAACGTGGAATTCATCGTTATTTTTCGCTCATTCTTTCTTAAGGAATATTTTCTCATCCAGACCTTATGTGTTTATGGCATAATACTTAAAGAAAGTTTAGCAAGCATAATGTAGATGAGCTTTTCTTCCATTTGGGAATATTTTCACTTTTCAAAGTATAAGTACATAGGTATATTCCTTCCTAAATATAGCCTACTACAGTTAAATTCTGTAACAATGATAGTAATAAGAGGAAAAGTCTTTTTAAAGCATTTTCTGCAAAAGAAGTGTAATTGTAATTGTGAAATGTTTTCACAATACCAGCCAGCAGTATGTAATCATATTTGGGAAATTCTACAAGAGTTGTCACTTAAAAAAACATTAAATTTTAAATGGAGTTCATAATCTCAGCTAATTAAAAGCAGTTTGAGAGAACAGTAATGAACTTCTTCCAGGGAAAATTACTATATATAGTCCTATTTACGTACAGATCTTTTATATGGTAAAAGTTTATTTGATTATTCTACAACATTGTTAAAATATAACGAAAAAGAAGTCCAAACGTGGGATACATACTAATCGATTGATCTAACTGGTGTTGTAAAGTTAAAATGGATGCAAAAGTATAATTTCATCAAGCTTTTTAATATGACACTAGCAAGACGAAAAATATGAAATCTTCAAGCTTTATGTCTCATGGTTATGCTAAAGGCTAAAGGGGACGGCGATGATGTGAAATGAATGGAATGGTGGAATGAATAAAGGGAGAGGAAACGGGAGAGCCCCGAGAAAATCCACGCGCACAGTATTTGTACACCACAAAGTTCACTTGGCACGAGTTGGGATCGAACCAGAGGGGTCCCACGCACCAGAGGTGAACGCTCTACCACTTATCTTTTTTTAAGTCACCGAACGTGCTTCAGTATCTTACTTGACCTAGCTGTACTTTACTTGCTTTACGTGCTTTACTCGTTTAACTGTTTTTTTCCAAACTCCTAGAACGACAGGGACACGAACAAAGAAACATCGAGGACAGTAAAAATCACAAAGGATCTCCCATCGGGAATCGAACCCGGTGCTAGCCACTAGACCACCAGGGAGGACTGACAACTGAGCCACCGCGGCTCGCAAGACGACTATTCACAGTGTGAGATATGGTGCGTTCAGAGTACAAGGAAATCAAGTCACATTAATGAAACTGTGGGAAAAGCAGACATAAAGTTTGTACGAAATACTTACAAGGAAAAAAAAGTTTATACAATTTGAGACTTCATAAGATTTATTTACAATATCTGGAATTGAATCTTTAAAACTCTGAAAGAATCTTCAGATAGATATCTTAAAGTTGAAAATGTTCAAAATGACTTTTAAAAAAAAGTGGACTTGATTCTGTTGTGCACTGAACGCTCCATATACCTTAAAATTATGATTAAGTCTTACACTTTAAAAATTTTGTTTAACGATGACATTGTCAAAAAAGAAAACAGCCCGTATACCAATCAACAGAGGATATCATACTGAACCAACTTGACATTCTTGACAATAAATTTTCATTGTTCAGATTTCGAGAAAATCCACAAAAATGAATTATTATACCAGTAAAAGGTATATCCTTTGTTGTCTTTTGGTATTTTTAATTCTGCTGGAACAGATTGTTTATATCATAAGTTGATGTGCTGGGATAGGTGCTGATTGCCACAGCCAATTATTGGTGCTGATTGCCACGACTGGCGCTGATTGCCAATATCAAGGTGCATAATTAATTGTGTATAATGAATTAGTGCTAGAAGTGAAAAGAAGGTAAGTCCTCCGTCGATTCGGGAGAGAGTAGCCCTTCGTCGATTCAGAAGGTACTTGGCCACAAGATCTAATGATAAGTGAATCAGTGAGTTCGTGGATTTACTTAAATAATACAAAACCAACATTATATGTAGAGTATATTTGGAACTTCACTCCACGCCAGGACCGTGCCGTGGAAAATCAGCGCCCGGGGCAAGAGTATACGACGGCGCCCCATACATATATTCCAAGCAATTTTTCCTATCTTTTTTCCTCCCCCCCCGAATTTTTCGCCCCCTTACTTCAACGCCCGGGGCCGTCACCCTCTCGTCCCCCTCCCCCCACGACACGGCCCTTCCTTACATTTGATATCTCACACAAAATTTCCAGTAATATTCGGTATTAATATTAGGCATATCAGCAAGTGATCTGCTAATAAACTCACAAAATATCTATGATCATTTTGATGATGGTGAATGTTTCGTGATGTTATGTGCTATGTGTTACTACTGAGACTGTAGTGAAGCAAACTTAACATCTCCATTAAACGCAATTAAGCCATTTGGGTTCTAGGTGGGAATTTTTATTTTAACAATATACAGTAATATTCAGGAAGCAATCGGCATATTGACTTTTGAGTGACGTCACCAATATCGCTCCTTAAATTACAAAGAATACAATCGACATTATTACAAAGAATACAGTAAATTTATTAAACTGAAATTTACTGGTTTCTGTTCTAACAGAAATATAGAAATGCATGAAATACTGTAAGGCTAGTTTTAGACGGAAGCATTTAACGTAGCATTTCTCGTAGCAGATGTGCTGCCAAAAATCTCGTATAATATTCTATGGCATCAAAAGTATATAGTGCTTTTACATGGTAGCATTTTGATAAGCATCAGATCGTGACATAACAAACAAATCACTGGAGAGGAGCGCAATTATGGTTCCGAAATTAAAACGTGAGGTAGCTAAAACTATAGTGGTTGTCCGCCGGTTATATTAAAAAACGAAAAACACAAAGAAGTTTGTGGGCAAAGAGTATCCCTACTCTTTCTTTACTACAATTGAATTTCCCACACAAAACAAAGATCATGCATATTTGGCACAAAATCTTTTGCTTCCTTTTAACACACCACAGCGCTGCAATCGGACCAGAAATGCTGGGGAAAATGCTACAAAATAGAGCAGGTTCTATCGACAAGAAATGCCATAGGATATGCCATGGCATGGGAAATGCTATAGCATTTGTTACTTTACACGGTAGGATATCGATGATACGATTTTTGCTACGGGAAATGCTACGATAAATGCTTCCGTCTAAAACTAGCTAAATACTTACAATCACATAAAAAATTCTTCTTTTTTTTAGGTTAGGTGTTAGTCGAAAAAAAATCAAAATCAATTTCTTGGGGGGTGAGCAGATTTTGTCTTGATATCTCCGTTTTTCGTTTTTTTTTTCTTTTTTCCCCTTTTAAAGTGCTACAGAGGACGCCACGTAGTGACTTGTGGGAGGAGTAGTGGCATGGGAAACTTTATGGGTGAAAAACGTATGAGGAACATCAAAGGACGCACGGATCCCTCCGTTTTATTTCTAATGACCGGAAGAGCTGGTGGCAGAAGAAAGAACCGAACACCTGTTTCTCTCCTCTATAGCTTCATCCAAACGTCACAGCGTCCTCGCAATGGTTCGTTGCCTGCAATGGAAGACAAAAGACGCATTCATTAGTCACCGAAACAAATACTTCTCTATCATTCTTTTTTCACCCACCCACCTTTGCTACAGTCTAATTTAATGAAAAAAAAAGAAGAAAATTTGAAAACGTTCCAACTTTTCAATTTCCGGTCTTCAGTGAAGAGCACCATAGTTTGGATGGGATTCCCTTTTCCTTTGATATAAATTACAAGCGCAGTTGTTGTCGCTATCAATGCTGGGTTTCTTTTGTATTTGTTTTGTTATGTTGAAGAGAAAATAAGAATGGGTTAAAGAAAAACGTTTACATAGGCCACAAGTGTTACATGGCAACTATTATTGACAGAATACTGTCTGGAGTTTCTTTCTAAATTTGTATTTGCTCCTCAACCAGCCGCTCAATTTTAGCAGTAATATTTTCCATCCATAGTATATAATTGGGAAGTTAACATAGGACTTAAAATCAAACCGTATTTAGATTATTATTATTATTATTATTATTACGTTTTTCTGGATAACAAGAAGCAGGTACTTAACTATAAATATGTTGCTCTACACACGTTCTGATTGGCCGAGAAGGCAAGCATCAAATTGTAAACAAATAGAAGAAATTGACAAGTGCTGCCATCTGATTTTATATATATATATATATATATATATATATATATATATATATATATATATATATATATATATATATATATATATATATATATATATATATATATATATATATCACCTTTTAAATTTCATATAATATACTCTATTTCAGTCTTCAAATCAATATAAATTTGTAAATTCGTTTTATAAATACAAAAAAGAAAAGAAAGAGAGAGGATAGAAAAGGAATTTTAAAGAAAGCTTCCGAAGAAGGTTCTAAGACTGCATCCCGCCGCGTACAGCCAGAAAAGTTATTATTATTATTATTATTATTATTATTATTATTATTATTATTATTATTATTATTATTATTATTATTATTATTATTATTATTATTATTATTATTATTATTTTCTTGCACTTCTTTTTCCAACACTACCAATGAAGAATCTTATCTTAAGTTATTGTGCCTTGCTTCATGTGATTCAATTTACCAAGAAACGCGAATTTGGACAAGTGTGAGGAACAATCGGAATAAAAATACGTTGATTTAGAAAAGAAGCCGGCTTATGCCACATTAACTGTATAAACTAAATTATGTTTTCCTTATCTTATTATTCAATACTAACTGAATTCAATATCCGTTTTTCGCAAGGAAAGAGTGACGTTCTTGGAAAATACTTGAAAGAAATTTTGAATACCCTTTCACTCCTCCTTAGGATACGTATTTCGATCAAAGGGAAATCATAAAATCAAATCTCGATCAAAATATTAGTTCAAACATTCGTTGCAAATGGATTTACTCAATTCATGCAAATCATTAGACATTTTTTTTTTTTTTTATGAATTCAGAATTTATAATATTAACGAAATCGTCCACCTTATTCCCTCAGAAACAATTTTTGGAAAAATCTAAAATCTTACGTGTAATGAATGTTTTATATAGTGAGTTTTATCTCCCTAACATGACGGGTTCCTGAGACACTGTATGTTTGGACTAAATTTGAACCCTTTCTCTGTCTCCTATTAGGATACGGATTTTAATAAAATTAATATCATAAAAACTCGGTTCAAACCAAGTGGTATGTTAAAAAATTTAATAAACGGTTCAACCGTTTTCCCGTGATGATATAACAGACAAGGTCGATTTCAATGAAATGAAAAACATAGAAATTGCTCCCATTTTCTTGAATGGTCGCATCTGATGCACTTAACAGGAAGGTTCTCCATGACCACGAAAGGGATTTTACACCTTAGAAACTACTGAACTAATTCCAATCAAATTTGCTCCAGTGTCTTTACTAGCATTTCAGAATTATCATGTGTTACCACGTGATGATACACTCCTGTACATATCTGAATAAGAGCGAAAAAAAAAACAACAACAAAGAAACAGCAAATTATTCCTGTAATTGAGAGGGAAAGTTATACCAGATGAGTCAAAATGATGTTCCCGATTTCGTTTATTCATTATTAGAACAGTAATGAGTTTTCTTTGCCAGTAGTTTTTTTCCTGGAATATAATCTCAAAAAGTATTTTTTTTCTCTTTCTAATGCAGAGGCATAATTACGTAGACGTCCACCAGGAGGCAATTTAGTTGAAGTGAGTAATAGCTTCTACAGGCCACAGAGCGTTCCATGTGCTTGATTTTCATACGTCGAAGTCTTTTGTGCAAATTTAACAGCATTTCTATGGAAAATTTAGGGCATTTATGCCTCAATTTGCTACAACCATGGTTGAATTGCGTGAGCGCATCACTGAAACTGTGGCCGATATAGACCCTGACATAGAAAGAGTTTAGCAGGACCTTGGTTATAGACTAGATCTATACCATGTTAAGTGTAGATCGCATATTGAACATTTATAATGTTAGAAAAACACTTTTTGAGTTGATCAATGAGTGTGTGTAATCTCTATAACATACGTGCTATTAAAAGCAAATAAATAAATAAATAATCATTGAAATCGGGATCATAATTTTGACTCATCCTGCACCGTATTGTTGAACTTGGACTTACATTGACATTATATTGATAACTTACATCGCATTTTTATTCGTTTGTTTAGACTGCTTGGTAAACTAGTACTTGTATCTACGATTGAACAAAATGTTCACCTGCATTTACGACTCCTAATTGGAGAAGAAATATTGATGGAGTAAACTCTTTTCCGAGTGAATTAACCTACAGAGATGCTTGACATTCCTTTAGTCGTGTTGTGTGTCTGTTCTTATATCCAGCCTTCCGTATCCGTTGTTCAAGATACATTTGTTTTCGTTCTTTATATATACACGACAGCACACAAGTGTGAGAAAGGTTTTTCAAAACTTTGTCCAAAAACCGTTGGTTTTCTCTTCTGGAGAAACCATCACATGTGTTTCACGTGTTTAGTTATACATTCTTCTTATCCAAACACAAGTGTTTTTCACTAGGGTGGTTTCGTGAGGAAGGTCTTTCGTTTAGTCTCTGCTGAGGCATCACTCCTTTCTAGAGAAGTACTTTAGTAAAATCTAGTGAATAATTAACTTGTCTGGTATTATTCATTTTATAAGCATATTTCCTTATGTGTTCCATTCTTCTTGCTGGAGTTTGGTTTACCAAAAAAGAAAGAAAGAAATTAAAAAGAAAACTATATATTTTCTGTCTGTGGGATAGGAAAACAAAAACTCTCAAGAGCTATTTGATGGATAAATTTTTGCCAGGATGTAGAAGGCTAAACGTTAGGAATCGAGTTCGCTATTGAAAATGATCCTTTCAAGTTGATCCCAAGATATGGACAATCGAATATCAGTTCCCCATGAAAGTAATTATGGATATCATCCTAGTTTGGTAGGCTACCCGTAGTGTTGTTTGGATCAGCAGGTTAGTATAACAATCAGGATACAAAATACTAATCTGTCTGAGGAATATAATGCTTAACTGAAATCAAATGACTATCTATTCGAGTTATTTATGAATGGGGAATGAAGAGTGAGAAGGAAATGAAAAAAAAAATCAAGTTTCAATTTTTACGTCATATACACTGTGATAAACCAAACCAAACTCCTTCATGCGTTGTACATTGTAATACTGATACTTGTTACTACAGTCATGATCAAACCTCTATGGAAACTGATAAAATATAATTAACAACTTTATTATTATCATATAGGAACTGAATTTCTGTAGCTTCGGCATACTGATAAGCCAGGACCATGAATTTTGGTATGTGCTATTTGTATATATGAAAGAGGTTCTAAAGAGGAATTTAGAGTTGCGGTGGCGTTGTAATAGACAGGACTACGAATTAGGTGGTCTGGGTTTGATCTTCGGTGAGGGTTGGATTTTTTACTTTTTCTTCTATGCTTGTTTCCAATGCAGCTTGGGTTTCTTCCATTCTCTATAAACAGCTTAGAGTTAGAGCAGCCAAAACGTGCTGCTGAGTGCATCATTTCTTGTACTGTATTGCCCAAGTGAAGAAAGTATAAGGTCTTAGCTTCACTAACCCTTCTGTCTCTTATTGCATGTCACGAGTTGGATAGGGAAGGAGACGGTTGACTCTTTACTTTTATCTACGATAAAGTTGATATTTGTGCTTGTAGAACAGAAGTAATGCAAGCATATATATATATATATATATATATATATATATATATATATATATATATATATATATATATATATATATCGTGGTCTAATGGTTGGGGCGCTGAACTCATATCCTTGTGGTCCCGGGTTCCATTCCTTGGAAGTGCTTCCAATCAGGGTCATAAGACAAACTGGGAAGTCACGTGAATAAAAGACGTGACGGCAACTAGGTCTAGGAAGCTCTTGATACGCCTGTTAGTACCCGGCTATTTGAGGCGATTGCAAAGCGTATTTATTGCTCATGCGTACTCTTGGAATACGCTGACCATGTATTTAAATGTAGATGGCTAATCATAAACGCGAAAGCAATAAAATCGCTGAGAAAACGTCAGCTCGAGCGTATTTGGTGCGGGTCGGAACAATAGACCGCCTGCTGTTTAAAAGAGTTCGAAAGGAAGGAAAAAAAGGAAATACGTGTTGCCAGGCAAAGGGATTGTAGCAAGAAACAGCTGCTTGGAAGATGGTTTGTGCACAGTATTGGAACTCTTGTTATTACACACCTGGACCTGGCAAAAAGACCTGGAAACCCTGACTGGCTCACAGTATGATTTCCACATCTGGTGAAAGTAAAATTACTGAATAGCTACTTTGGCCGCGTTCGCTACAGGGGGTAATGCTTTCTCAAATAGCCTAAGACTTAGAGACAGGACGACACAACGCGCTGACTACTTGTTCGTCGCTACGTTGAACGTAGTTTAGCCGGTTGCTAACAGATAGCGTTGGAGCGGCTCAGGGCTATGATGATCGTTACGCCAATGGTTTGATCACTTTCATCCGAAGTTAAAAAATCTACACTAAAATAATAATAATAATAATAATAATAATAATAATAATAATAATAATAATAATAATAATAATAATAATAAACAATTTCTGGAGTGTAATCTTCGGTCCAAACCTCCTTTTCGATGGGAATGGATGGAAGCTACCCTTCATTATAAGTGAAGGTGGCCGTTAGTTGCTATTGTTTTCTTTCGAGAGAGATGCTTCTCTGGAGAAGGAGGAGCAGCTTTGCTCCCCTTATCTTCGGTTGCCTGTTCTAGTAATTTTCTCTTCTGCATAATAAATACTAGATCCCTAATCGATATTAAGGGCTTTAATCGCCCTCCCCTGAATGTGATTAAACGGTGTTTTAATATATGCAATTAAGATCTACTCTAGGCTGCGAAGAGATAACGCATATTAGCGCTTTAGTATAGACTACTAGTTGCACCTAAGCTTTTGGATTGCTATGTATTATAGATTTAAATCGTACTTAATTAAAATCTCTAACTATTTTCACTTACAAATTTAGTAATGTATTTATTTATTTATTTTTTTTGTTTGCTCACGAACCACCCCTAAAAATCTATGCCATATTTCTAATAAAATTATTACAGCTCCCTTGTGGCTAAGCGGTTACCGCACTGCTTTGAAAAATACATTTTTTTTTGTTTGACAGCGAAAACAAATGTCTTAAGCAGATCTCGTATGTGGAGAGTTAGTGCAACCTACAACAGGTTAGTTAAAGAAAATTTCAAACTTGATGTTCTGGCAATGGATGTAAGTAGTTTTAAGAAGTCTATTAATTATGTAAGCCGAATGTAATCATTACCAATAGTTTTATTAATCTATATAATCTGTATAATGTATATGCTGTAACACTGTAATTAGGCCTGTGCCTGTTGTGTTATGTCAATTAAACCAAATCAAATTTTAAAAAAATTAAAATCGTCTTCACCTCCCTGTTTCTTGTTTTAGTACCCTCCATCGATTGTAACCTCTTTCGTCCCTCTGTCTTTGCCCTGACACCGCACCTTTTACCACATTCTTCAGGTCATAGTTCTTTCTCAGCTAATGTCCCAACCAATTTCCCTTCCTCTTTTTTTAATTTCATCAAACATTGTTATCTTCCTCTATACTATTCGTAACATTTTCTCACTTGTTGTCCATTCGAACCAGCTAATTCTCTTCATTCTTCTCCACACCAACATTTCGAAAGTCTTCAGTCTTTCGTCATCTTTTACATAAGTATGTTTCTGTCCTTTGGAGTCCAATACTCCACACGAAACCTTTGTGAGTTTTTTTTTTGTCGGCTCTTTATTCAAAACCCTGCAAAATATACTTTTCTTGTTCTAAAAGGGTTCCTATCATTGCCTTTCTTTTGCGTTCGTAGTTTATGCCCTCAATAATAATGCTACTACTCAGGTGTCGAAAAGTAGTCACTGGTTCTATTTTCTTCCCTCCTACTTCGTTCCAATCGTCATTGTATTTGTCTTTCAAATGTTTACATCTTATATTCTTCTCAACTTTTCATCTACCTTTAAAATACTCTGTATACGTTGAACATTTTCGGAACAATCCTAAAAGTGACCACATAGACAAGTTTGTGTTGTGTGGGGAGAGGAGTGATCTGCCCGTGGGCAGGGTCTGGCTCATTTGTCTCGTAGAGATAAATGGGATAGATTAATAAAGGAGGAAAAGGCTGTCTTTGAAACTGTAAATTAGGGACTGTGTGGAGTGAATAGCCAAATTTAGAATTAAGGCTAGCTGTACAAGTGCACAATAAGTACAAAATTCCACACATATTCTATTGAACAAATCTAATTGATAGGATATATCCTTAATGGACTCCTGGTGTTCCTCAAGAGAGTATTCTTGATCCCTTACCTTTTTCTTTATTTATAGATGATTTTTTCAGATCATCTTCAAACTACACCTAGCAACATTCTCCTGTTTGCTGCCGATTGCAAACTCTTCAAAGAAATCTCCTTGCTTCGTGGTGTGAAATTTAGCACTTGGAGTTAAATCTAATACAGTAGACTATCGATTATCCAAGTAATTGGGACCAAGCCTACTTCGGATACGCAAAAACTCGGATAATGCAGTGAAGCCCCGCGTAGCGTAGTTGCTAACTCTCTCGCCTTCGGTACGAGTTGTCCCGGGTTCGATTCCCGGTGGGGCACTCGGTCGAAATAGTGTAAAACACTTTTTCAGTCCAGCTACCCTGAATGAGGTTTTCCTGGGTTTTTCCTCATTCACATCAGGCAAATGCCAGGATGGTACCTAACTTATAGGTCCCAGGCGATTCCTTCCTTCCTCAATCCTTTCTTTCTTCCCTTTCCCCGGATAGTGTGATCGCCGAGGCACATCATTCCTCGTACGTGACGGGCTAACATGCACATAGATTCCAAAAGCTTAGACATCTAATTTCTAATCCTAATCCTACGTAACAAACCTAGACTTGCAATAATCTAGAGATTGCTCAGGTTATACAACCTTCCCACTGTATTCAAAAGTTTTTTTAAGGCGGATTGTTTTTGCTATCACTATATATATATATATATATATATATATATATATATATATATATATATATATATATATATATTCTGCTGTTATTATTTTAAACTGTTACTACATGTTTCATGTAAAATGACTAGGACGCTGTACTTGTAACTATATATATATAAGTAAATAAAAAGAGTATAAATAAGCCAAAATCTTGAAAACAATCTTCATTAGGTATCTTGAAAATTTTAATTAGATATCCATTATTTAGATAACTATCTGTATATATAATGGCACAGCCATTTTTCATTTCATTCAAGAAAGGAACAATATATTCTTTTAAATGGAAACAGAAAGTGTACCAGCAAACAAAAACAAGAGAAGGCGGCTTGCAAGAAGCTTTTTCCCTTGCGGAAGGACTAATTAAAAGTGTCGTGTTCCCTTGTTATAACATGCTAATTGGAGCTTAAAAAAAACCTACTAGCCACAAACACCGAGGTTCTTTTTAAGGTGAAGGTTGAAACAAGACTTGGTGATGATAATACTATCCAACCCAAAACACAAGAGACTTTTTTGCTAATTATATCCTGGGTAGCAATTAAAACACTCGCATCTGTGCCTCCCTATGTATTTGAATTATCCATATCATTAGATGTCCACCTAAATAACTGGTTGTTTCATTGTCATCATACATCATTTTGCAATTTATTAGCTTTAATAACAATGACCTAACGTCCAAGCCTTTGTTGATTTCGTTTCTTTCTTTCTTTGTTTCAAAAAGCAAAAGTCCCCGAAAAGTTTTTTATATAAATATTTTCACTATTGAAACTAAACGATAAAAAGATCTAATAAAGCATGTAGAGGTACTCTGTAAACACAATGTAAACACACACACACACACACACACACACACATATATATATATATATATATATATATATATATATATATATATATATATATGTGTGTGTGTGTGTGTGTGTGTGTCACGTGTACACCACGTAGAAAAGTTTGGTTTAGCGTGATATTTTCTCAACTAAAATTTAAAACGGAAGTGGTAGTAGATTTCTACCATTACCGGTTTCAGTGTAGTGATTACAGTAAAAAATGAAACGAAATCTTTCAGTTTTACGTCCCACGATTATGCCAGCTAGACTAAAGAAGACTGCGATGATGAGGTATGAATGGAATTAATGAAGTTGGAGGAAACGGGAGAACCCGGAGAAAACCCACGCACACGGTGTTTGTCTAGCACAAAGTCCACTTGGCGCGAGCTGGGATCAAACTAGGGATCCCATGTATCAGCAGAGGTGAACGCTCTACCACTGAGTCATCGACGAATGTACTAGTACATAGGCAATAACAACGATATTTGCTTATACAGTAGACTATCGATTATTCGGCGTAGTTCAAAAAATAAATAAATGAATAAAAATCTCCGTAATAAAATAAGGAACAACTTTTGATGATCTGACGCCTTCACAACAACGCGACTTTTCTAAGGAGATGATCTCTATAAAGAACTCTACAAACACTACAAGAATTAACAGGAACAGCTACAAGAACTCAAAAAACTGTAAGTTTTGACTCTTCCATCTTAGGCTTAGCTTTATTTTAATATTGTATGTATATTTATACTGTACAATGTGTATCATTTTGTGTTTCCTGCAATCAAGTTAGACATTAAAAATTCATCTTAAAATGTCTGCAATATTTTTATTCTTGCATTTCCCTTTTCCGAAAATAATAATAAAATTAAAACCTACAGTGTAGTGCATAATAAACATTTATAGCTGCTGTTTTGTACTAAAAGGTCAGAAACAGTGGCGGACCTCGAAGTTAAAAACTGAGGTGCCAGCCAGAACCCTGACTATAATGATCTCCAAATCTTTCAAAAAAAAAAAAAAAAAAAAACTACGGGGGAGGGACTAGGTCCAGCCGGCCCCGGGTTAGATCCGATACTGATCAGAAAATATGAGTAGGAGTGGGTTTCGGTATAAAAAGTGTGTTTTCTATGTTTTGCGTAGGGCAGGAAGTATGTAATTATAGAAATCCTTTTTTGTTACCCAGCCTGCCCTTCTCCACATTAGGCCAGATAATCGAAAGTCTACTGTACTTGGTTATAATATAATAGAAATATCTTACAACGTAAACTATTCAATGATAATTTCATTTAAATGCTGTATGTACGAGATTACAATAAATGAAGTGGCTGAGAGAGACAATAATTCTATGAACCATCCGTTCAAATTAAAACGTACATCTTTCATTGTTTTAGTCTAACAGAGGAAAAAAAATAATAAAACGAAATGACGTAAAGCAATAGTACATTTTTTAAAGTATTTTTAAATGCTGCTTTTAGAGTAACTGAAAGCGAGAGATGGTTTTTTATTGCAGATGCAGAGAAGGAAATTAAAAATTCTATTTTTAATCATCCACAGCATGGAGCCTTCGTTCAGAAAGGAATACTCATAAAAGACTAAAAGTTATGAGGTAGCTTGTAGAAAGTTTAAATTAATTATTTTGAAGCTAAAGGTAAATGTACCGCACAGTATACTGTATGATTTATATACGCGTATGAGAAGAATCTTCACCTGCTTTAGTAATGCTGTAAGGTCCGATGTAACGTAACGATTAAAAAAAAATAACTGCGATAAAAGTAGAGTCTGTAATTTTGGAAAAGGAATCTTAAATTCGAAATTTCAACGGATTTTCACATTTCATGATATCGACCACATAGCGAAAAAGTTTCTTTTCTTTGTTTTTCTTTTTTATGATTCGCCCATCTGCTCGTCTCTTCATCCCCCTTTACATGCAAAACACTCCTAAGAGTTGCATATTATTCAACCAAACTACTGCAGAATGGTTTATATTGAAATCAAATGTTAAAGTTTATTTTTAGCGGAATTACCCCCAGACAAATTTTTCGTGTTCTTTCCATATATTTAAAAAAAAAGTGTACTTTCCTCGTGATCCAGCATCAAAGAATGTTGCTGGATCGTTCTGATGAAAGGATTAGTGGAATGAAAAGGTGAGAGGAAATGGGATAAACCTTAGAAAACTCACGGACATGAAGTTGTCCACCTAAAAAAGTTATCATGGTCTGGGATCAAACCAAAGATCCCTGGCACCAAGGTAGACGCTCTACCAGTGACAGTGAGCCACAGCGGCTGCGGCCATGTCACTAGAATTGCTTTGTACAGAGATTGTTATATATATAGGCTTATCGCCTTTTCTCCAGTAGATAAGATTACGACATTAATATCCTAACAATGGATGCAACGATTTAAAACCATAAATAAAACACAGCCACATCAAAAATAAATTTACGGAATTGTAAAATGTTTCCAAGTGTAAAATATTTTGAGGAAAGAAATTAAATCTGAATTGCTAATCCAAGTGTCATCGTGATCTTCTATCATCAGTAACTCAACAAATTCCACTCTTTTGTTGTGCTTTCTTATATGTTTCTTCTTTGTATCGGTTCCTGCTTTTTCTTAAATATTTTGAACCCGTTTCTTTTAGATCCATACAATTTTGATCTGACCGTCTTGATCGTGATCAGTATTTTTATAATTGATTTTTAAGATTGTCATGATCCCTCCTTGTTGTTATGGTGAGATCCCTTATTGGTTGAATCTATAGGCACTGATTGTATGTTACATTCTGTAAGAAAGTACGTGTGCATCTAGATATCTTTCTACGATATTAGCCAAGTATAGACAATTTTGTTTTGAAAGTTGTAGGAGAATATATTTATATTTCAAGGTTAGATATTGGGGCAGTGTCTGTTTTAGTAGTTGTTTAATAAATTACACATATTCAATATCCAACATGTACCATTTTTTACTATATTATTTGTCTGAGTATCTCTTAATAGCTGTTGGTTGGTCACAAAGCCAGATTTATTTTAAATAAGAGAAAGAACCTGCCAAATCATTGCAACTTGTTCTTCTGGTTCATTAGTGCCTTTCAAGTGTTATTTTAGCGAATTATTTCTTGGCTTATTCAGAATAATCATGTCACTGGAATTAAAACTATATCGGCGCGTCAAAACTTCATTTGATGCATTTTACGTTCTTTGTAATTATCTTGTAGTCAAAAAAATATTAAGACTAGATACCGAATAAACTTTAACTTTCAATTTGTGTAATGTTATTGTTTATCACAGTGGTTCTCAAATTCTCCGATAACGCGGACCCGTTGTTCGTTCGGAAAGTGATCTGCGGATCCCCTTGCAATGCTATCTGAAATTTCATATGGTATTAAAAAATATACTAATTAGAATTACCACGAACAAGATAAAGATCAAGAAAATTAATGCAATAAGTAGTTTATTCTAAAGATACATGATAGTTTCCTAATTAACGAAATTTCAATTGAAAATACAGTAACTTTCAAGACTGAAAACAAGTCTTCTTCTTCTTCTTCTTGTTAAAGGAAATCCACTTGATGAACGATGTTTTCAAATGTGGGTCACTAATGTAAGGAATGAACTTCTTTGTGTTTTTCCATAATTGCATTGAAATCTGGAATAAGTCTTGTCACCATCAATCTTAGATCCGATTCCACATTAAGACGCTTCGATTTCGCTTTGATGTTTTAATTCTACAAAGAGCAAAAAAGTTCTGCCCACTTAAGTAAGTGGCAGGGAAAGGCATCAAATATTGCAATGTTTCTTTAAACAACTCTTCATACTCACAACGCAGACGCAACCAAAACTACAAAGTTCATTTTGTTTGAAAACGTTTTTCCATGAAGTATCGCAGGATAGTTCCATTAGCTGTTCTTGTTCTGTGCTAAAGAGATTCATACTTTGTATGTCATGGATTTCTACATTAGTGAAAGAATCTTCAATCCAACCATTACTAGGTTGTGCGACAAGGAAATATTCTCGAAACCTTGCAGCTAATGCTTTCAAGTATCCTACAAGTGTTTTGTGCATTTCAGCAGAGTTTTTCATCTGAAGAATCAATGAAATCCTTGAGCACTGGAAATGATGAATAGTTATTGTTTTGTGCTCGTACTGCCCACAGCTGCAGTTTCTTAAAGTACTTCTGGCATAACGGCTGTGAGTTTCATTTTATTACAACACATTTCAAGTTTTAGGCGTTGCGACCCCCCGGCTAGGTCCCGCGGCCCTCCAGGAGTTCGCGGACCCCATTTTGAGAACCACTGGTCTATCATTTAGGTACAAGGTCGTTAGAAATACCTAAGTTATTGGATTATCAGAAGATATGCTGAATGTCTGTACAACAATGCATAGTTCAAAACATGATATTGATTATGAAGGGGGATTATAGGCAAATGTGATGTTTTACAATTAATTCTCATTATCTCATGTGTTGCTAGACTCAACTTTTTGGTGAAGGGCGTATTTGCCTATAAACCAATTGCTCTACAGCTTCCAATAATAATAATAATAATAATAATAATAATAATAATAATAATAATAATAATAATAATAATAATAATAATAATAATAATAATAATAATAATAACAAAGATATACCTAGGTAGTATTAGATTGACATTCGAGGGGTTAATTCCTGTCTCAATGTTTCCCTTAGTTTTCTCTTAGTTTCCCCAGGGAATTTGTGAGATTGATCTTTGATTAAGTATAGGCCAGTTTTCCCCCCTTCGACTGTTTGCTTCAACATCCATTGAACTCAATTGCTTATGACAGACAAGAATATACTAATTTCCTTTCTTTCTCAACGGATCCCCCTTATTTCGCCTAATATGTCCTCTCGGCTTCCAGAATCAATACTTATTCTTTGATTTGACTTCCTGTAGTCTTTCTTGATACGGCCGTATTAATTTAAACAATTCAAAATAAATTCTCAGATTTCTCACATACAAGTAAATATGCTTGTACTCAGAATTTGATATAAACTAATTATTTGCTAAGCAATTTTCATTAAATTTCAATACGTGTTACAGTTTCGCCAACTAACTCTTTGGCTTCATCAGACACAATGTGAAATAGTATAACTGTACAATCATATATACATACAAGAGCTAGTTGGCGAAACTGTACTGTAACATGAAATATAATGAAAATATATAGTTTTGCTCAGCAAATAATTAGTTTATATTTAATTATAACAAAGAAAAGCTTCTACTTATGGAAAATATCAAAATTTGGATCCTATTCCAAAGTAAAAGTTAACTGTAAAATGTCATAATTAAAAACTCACGGCAAAGATAAAGACGTTCTACTTGTTCACAGAATATTACGCAACAAACTTAATAGTCTGAAACTTCTTAATGAAATTAAAATTAAAGAAATGATCTGAAAGAAATATATTTTTGTCCGATCCCCTGAAGAAGGTGAAATTTGATCAAGTAATGAATTTGTATTGTATTCAAATTCTAAACTGAAAATTAAAACTTCTTATCTTAAAATGTACTGTATTGTATTAGTTTCAACAACAACAAATAAATATGATTTTTTTTTGTTTGTATTTGCAGGAGTCATAATGAGTGAGGAGGTGCAGGTTGAGTCTATCGTGGTGGAGTCGGAGGAGAAAAGTGATGATAAAAAGGAGATCGAGGAAGAGGAAAGAGAAAAGATGTTGAATGAGGAGAACAAGAAGGACGCTGAGGAAGAGAAGCCTCCCGAAGAAGGAGAGAAAGAGGAGAAAGAAGAGAAAGAGGAAAAAGAAGATAAATCTGAAAAGGAAAAAGAAAAACCGAAAAGAGGAAGACTTAACATCAAAGTTCCTGATTTTCTCAGAAGAAAATCCAGAGAGAGGTCGAAGGTGAGTACAAAACATACTTTCTTTCTCTCTATATAGAAATGATTTGTGTAATAATGTGACGAACCATCTCCTCAACACGAATTCAAAGATGAACTGGCACCGATTCGGGAGTCGTTCAAGGGTACCAGTTCATTTTTGAATCGTTTGTCGAATTCGGTACTGGAACCGGTGCCGTTATAAAGAAAAAAAGATTTTGTTCATTGACCTCTCATGTTATTTAACTCGGTACCTAACAGATGCTATAGCCAATAGAGGCTGTCGAAAGAGCATAATGAACAAGAGCAGCGCTCGAAAATTTTTCTTCCCGCTGCATTATGGTTTCGGTAACTTCCTTAACAGCTTCCTGGATCATGGTTGTGATTACAGCTTTAGTCACTATTGTTCTGGAGTCATCTAGGTGTTCACCAGGAGGTTCTGGTCCTAGAAAGGGCCGGATGTTCCTGCTTTCTTCCGGACTTGAGAATCCTGGGTAATTTTTATGGATTTGTGATGTTACGTTATAGCCCTATTTCGACACATGCTGCTGCTAGTTTGGTGGCCATTCGAGATACAAGTAGCACAGAATCCTTGTTGGAAAGGGAATAGCAAACGCCTTCATGGTTCGTACTGTACGCGAAGTATTTTCGTTTCTCCTTGCATTACTGGAAGAAAGGCCCGTATTCGAAGCAGTTCGGGCAAGGCTTGGGTCTGGTTGCGTTCTTGAATGCCTCTACACAACATTTCTTCTTGGCTATTGTTATTCCTTGCTGTATTAGTGCATTTACTTCTTAAGATGTACCCAAGAACGCGACTGACGCGATTTAGGCCAAGTTTCTTGCTGAACTTGTCGCCAATGGCCAGTACATTTGCTGTGAATTCTGGGGCAGCGTTAATTACTGTCATTTTGCGTTTTGCTGCATACAGGGTACGGTGTCTTTCTTCGTACTCCTCCTTATGGGGCTCCTATCATACTAGCTTTATCTTCCGTGGTTTCACCATATTGTCTGTTATGAGAAATTATGGTAGGCACACATGTGTATCTGATAAGGGCCGGGGTATTATGTGCTGTGTTTGTGAGATGTGCCTGGTAAGGGCCGTGTGTCTGTGTCTGGAGTGCAGACCAAGGGAAATGTGTTTGTATCCCTAGCCAGCGACTGTCGGCGAAGCCTGTTCAGATCAGATAGTCAAACACTACAAACTTGATCTACTTGGAGATCGGCCAGGGTGGGATCAGGTGCAATTCTCTGTACTATGCATCATGTGTATGTAAATGGTCAGATATTATCTTCTCTTGGATATGCTGCGTTGAGAGAGATAGAATTATCTAAAAAAAGACTATTCCATCCTTTCGTTATATCCTGTGGTTGTACAGAAGTATCTTAGAAGACTGTTTTGCGCTTTGAATGTACGTTCTCTCCGAACATTCATGTTTACTTGCTGAGCGGAGTAACGAGACGACCTGTCACTCTCGTTGCGTGACTCGAACTGTGTACTGCCTCAATTCTTCAAATAATTTTACTTTTGTCTAGAAGACTCCATTTTGCAACTAAACTGTTCGTCAAAAGGACATATTCTAGTTAATTTTCCTCAAAATTTGAGCGGTGCTTGCTCTGCCTCAAAGCAGCCTCCACCATTGGATAGGGGGTTTATTATTCAATCCTATCCATATAATGCAATCAACAAACCATAATCATAAGTTTTCCTCGAGGTTTTCATATTTTTATTCCAACATTTTTATCATCATATACTTGAATTTATTAGGACCATATGAAGAGTCTGATGTATTTGGTGATGGATTGCCATTGTAGGGAGGATTGATTTCACATGTGTGTTTCTGCTTCTGTGAGAGTAATGCCCTAAAATCTTAAACCCATGGTTTATGACGAAGAAACACAAGTTGACCAGAATTACAGATTGAACACTGCACGATTTAAAATATGAAGTATGTACTATATGGCGATATGCATATTATTGGCATTGTTTTATCTTGATGAGGAAAGATTGCACAGAATTGTCACGGATAAATGTTTTGAGAATGCTAAGTTGATATTAAGGGGCAGAAATTGTGTATTGTCATTTTTTCCTTTTTGGATCAAAAGATCCAATATATTTCAATCAAAAATTTTCTTGTAGGCCTTATATCTGGAAAACTACGGTTCATATAGTGTAGCCAAACCAAAACTATCACTCAACTTAGCATGATGTGCTTAGTCCGTAGAAAATCCGAAAACTTGATTTAGGGTCCGTTCAAAAATTTTATTTCCCTTGATTCAGAAACTAATTGTTGGTCAAGATCGCAATCTCTTGCATTTTTTTTATCATTCCTAAAATTCTTGGCCAAGATCGCAATCTTTTGATCCATTTTTTTTTTTTTTATCATTCCTAGAATTCTTGTTTGATGATGATACTAGTCCGCAGAAAATTGTTTGTTATCGAGAGTATCTTTTGAAAATAATAAGTAAATATTAGGGTGCAGAATTTATTTATTATTAAGGGTATTTTTGAGAATGATTAGCAGATACTAGGACACAATTGTTGTTGTTATAGAAGGCGTTTCTCTGATAACAAGATACTAGGGCGCAAAAAATAATTTCGTTACCAAAGATACTTTTGTGAGAATGATATGATAAGTAAAAACTAGGACGCAAAACTAAATCATTATCAAAGGTATTTTTTGAGAGTGATTAGATGTCAAAAATGTTTCTTTGATAATAACAAGATACTAGGACGCAGAGGTTATTTGTTATGAATATTTTTTTTCAGAGTGATTAGTAAATACTATTGTGCAACACTTATTATCAAAAGGATTTTTTTTCTTTAGTATTTTTTCTTTAGGACGACTATCAGATACTAGAGCGTGAAATTGTTGTTATTGAAGGCGTTTCTTTGATAGTGAAAGAAAAACTTGTTTGTTATCAAGGACGTTATTTTGCCTCGTTATGACCCTTGTATGTATTATCTGTTTCCCCAAAACATCCGAAGCATAACATTGGAATCTTAAACAAAGATTTCGTTTTAAGTACACCATCCAAATACGGTATAAGTTTCAGTCGCAGCATACTTACTTTCCTTGTTTGGAGGAAATATATTCAAAAGATTTCTCTCCTCTTGAAATAATATTTGCTTTAAGAGTCGAGTTTCTCTTATGACTATTTTACTTTTCTTCTCTTCTTTTCTACCTCTGGTATTAATTTTGTGCACTTGTTCTTCTCTAATTACCCATCTTGTTTCCACCCTTTGTTCTCTCTACAACGTCTCTCTTATGTCTTCTTCACCCATTTTGTTGGAATGGAGCACATGGATCATGGAGGAAGCCTTTGCATCTGACGTTTACGTTAGTTAATTAAAGCTGATTAAATGGTTATGTCTAAGGAAAAAGAGGTCAAAAGAGGTTTTTTTTTTATGAAAAACGATGAAACTTTTTTGGTAAAAGTAAAGAATTTTTTTCTCTACCAGAGGAAATATTCATCATCATTGGGGAGTACGCGTACATATTTTTGTGAATAATTTCTCTAAATTTTGGAAATATCTATAGCCAAGATCTTTAGGCCAGAAGTCTTTTTTTCATTTTGGTGCTAAAATAGATGCAACCGAATTCCAGAATAGATACCTATTTAGTAGACGTACATTTACGTGAATTTTTCTACTAAAAAATTTAATGCCAAATCAGAGTCTCTTTCCTTTCCCCTTTCCAAAATATTTATGGCAATATTTCAACAATGTGAAGATTCTTAGTAGAGGCATAGTGTCTATGGAAGAATTAGAGGCTTTGCTTTCCCTGGTTAAGCAACAACAAAAAGAAGAAGAACGAGAAGTGTTAACATAAGTAATGGTAATATAGTAACGATTTAAAAATTATACAGATTATTGTAAAGTTCTGCTTGTGCAGGCATAGATAGAGCAAAGTACAGCCCGGAATCATTTTCGCCCACTAACAGATTTTATTACAAAATTCCACTATAATATAAATAGATACAAATTCTCTCATGTTTGGGTAAAATAGGGGTCCTTTCGACCTTACAGTCGGGTAGGAAACTTAATGCTCCACTGCAAGAAGAGAGGGGTTAGATTCTCGACAAAGCTCCACTGCAAACTAGGCGGGTGTTGTGAGAGGGAATCTCCCAAGGCTCCACTGCAAGCCACGAAGGAAAGGAGGCCTAGAGCTCCGCTGCAAGCTAAAGGCCTGGGTTTAGGTACTTCCAAAGCTCCACTGCAAGCTGAGGAAGGGATTTGACCAATCGAGGACTGATGCTTGTCGCTGAAATCCTCTTGGTTATACGAGGGGGGGGGGGGCAAAAGAAACCGGATTGAAAGAGTGCTGCCGTTCCTAGGCAGGTGGGTCTAGTAGAGACCTTCCCAGATCAGTTGGCCAAGCGGCGTCTGCGTAGGAGGTTAACTCTTAATCGTATTATTGTTTTTCCTCAACTGTTCTCGTTTGCTGCCTGCGAAATCGTTACGGCAAATTCAAAGGAACAAGGAGTGTGTTTGCTTCCTACTTCGAAAATCAAAAACGAAAACTTACCAAATGCTTCAACAGGCTTTCAAGAAAAATACTATGAATCGCCCACAATTTTTTGAGTGGTTTGGGCGCTTTAAGTGTGGTGAGATGAGTATTGAAGATCATGCTCGTTCTGGGTGCTCTTCGTCAATTCGAAACGACGAAAACATCGAACAAATCTGCCCCCAAATCAGCGAGGATCGTCGTTTCATGATCGATGATATTTCAAAACAGGCAGGAATAAGTTGGAGCTCGTGCCAGCATGAGGTTTTGCAAATGAGACATGCTGCCGCTACACTTGTTTCTCGCCTGCTTACACAGGATCAAATCATTCGTCTGAATTTGAGCCAGGACTTGAAAAATCAGATTGAAAGTGATCCAAACTTTTTGACCAACATGATGACGTTTTCCGAGAATTAAACAAAATCTAAAAGCAAAGTGTTTTGATGGTGTACAGGCTGTAACAAGAACTTCGCACATCGCATTGGACGATATAAAAGTTCCACCGTTTCAGAGGTGCTTCAAACAGTGGAAAAGAAGATGGGAAAAATGAATCGCATTTAATGGAGAGTACTTTGAAGGAGACTGAAAGAATTTTGTAAAAAATGTAATAAATTATTTTTTTTTTAGAACGAAATTCCGGTTTCTTTTGGGTCCTTCCTCGTATATATGCTCCAGGTGAGGCGGTGGCACTGTTGTTCCTTCGTCGTCACGTGACCACAATTGTCGCTTTTGTCCTGTCGTCTGCACCTGTAGTAATCCTTAGTAAGACGCACATGGTTAATGTTTGTAAATATAAGCACATGTCGCTTGTTTGTAAACACAGACAAACTTGCAGAAGACACCAGTAAAATAACATCATTAAATCTAGTTAATTTTAAAGAAAACAAAAAAATAATTTCATACGTAAATAATGAGCTCGAACGAAGCGTAACGAAGATGGAACAGGTACCTAATACCATTACGAATGATGCTTTAAATTTCAGATTAATGCATTAAAGTAGAGGTTTTCCCTAAGTAGAAAACCAAGCTACGCCACTGGGTCTTTTTATTCCTCAGAAGAATCGTACAGATATAGGATCATAATCATCATCATCATCATCATATAGGTATTCTGCCATTATTGGCAGATCACTTGCTGCAACTGAGATGCTGCCATGCTCCACAGTCTTTCGCTAACCTCTTCGTCTTCACTACGATTTCTCTGTTTTGATATCGTCCATTAGCTGTAGTCTCCTTCGCCCCCTCCCTCTCCTTTCTGCCACCATACCCTCTAGCACGTCTCTCATAATACAGTTCCTTCTTAGCCAATGTCCCAAACAGTTTCTCTTGCTCTTAATAAAATCTAAAATTGTTATTTTTCCCCCACCATTTCTAACACACTCTCATTCGTTTTCGGCTCGATCCAGCTAATTCTCTTCATTCTTCTCTACACCCACGTTTCGAAAATTTCCAGTCGTTTTTCCTACTTTTTGCGTAATATCCATGTTTCTGACCTATACTACGCAATACTCCACACAAAGCACTTTATCATTCTTTTTCTCAACTCTGCTGAAGGTCCCACAAAATACTCTTTTCTTCCTCCTAAAGGCTTCTTTCACCATTCCTATCCTTGCTTTTATTTCACGTTCACACTTCATATCATCATTAATAATACTCTCCAAGTATCGAAAACTAGTCAACTAGTCAATTTTCTCCTTCTTTTTGTGTGTTTGAGGATAAATCCATAGGGTCTCAAAACTACCCTCGAACACCATGTTGTGAACACAAAGTGACTTCACTTGTCTCGAACCAATAAATTTTTGCACTAGATCTGAGCACTTTACCACCAAGTTATCGTTCCCCATTCCCTGACACCGAGAGAAAGAAGTTGAGTTGAGTTGATTTTAAGTTTAGCGCCCCTTTCAGCAGCGAAGCTATATGAGACGTAGATCTACTGATAAACGTGGAATTCGAACCACATGAGCTCCCGCCGGGAATCGAACCCGAGAGAAAAAAGAGAAACTCGAGGTGCTATTATGAAATGAAATGAAAGTTTTAGTTTCATACGCTCCACAATTATGCGTTATAGGCGAAAGGACACGGATGATAATGAAATAATTGGTGATATGAGAATGCGGTGAGAAAATCTATGAACACAATGTTATCCATCACAAACTCACATGAGCTGGAATCGAACCGGGGACTCTTCGCATCAGACGTGAGTGCTATACCATTTGAGATGCTATTCTGTTAAAGGTAAAGGAAGAGTAACTTAAAGTAAGATATTTTGAATTGAAAATAAAATCTTTGAGTTTTACGTCCCACGCTTATGCCGGCCAGACTAAAGGAGACGATGATGATGAGAAATGAATGAAATGGTTGAATGTAGAAAGTGAGGGGAAACCGGAGAACCCTGAGGAAACCCACGCACACGGTGATTGTCCACCAAAGGTTCACGTGGCAGGGGCTGGGATCGAACCCGGAACCCCAAGCACCAGAGGTGAACGCTCTACCACTGAGCCACCGCGGTCCCTATTTTGAATTAATTTGATTTGATTGGACATGATTTGATTTGATTTGATTTGATTGGATTGGATTGGATTGGATTGGATTGGATTGGATTGGATTGGATTGGATTGGATTGGATGTGATTAGACTGGGTTTGATTTAATTTGATTTGACTTGGAGTTTAGCGTCCCCTTCAGTAGCAAGAGCAGCGTTTCCCAACCGGTGTGCCGCGGCACACTGGTGTGCCGTGAATGGGGCGCTGGTGTGCCGCGAGAAGTCGAAACAAAATTATTAATTTTATAGCAATCAAATTGCAAATGTAGGGGAAAATTTATATTTGTATTTCACATTACTATGAACCTCTACTATGAATCTACAATTTTAAGTTTCATACCGGGTTACTGTTCTGTACATTTCTAATGTTGAAAAAAGTATTTATCATTGTTATGACCATTATTGCTTCTTTACTGCTGCAGACTATTTCGTAACTTGAAAATTTAAAATATCATCCAATCCTTTCGAAAAATTACCTACATTTGTGTTTTAAAAGTAGAAGAGATGTGTTTGTTCGATCATTATGTAGTGATCTTACTTCTTAGTGAAAGGTTGGATACAGTTTTTAAAGAGAAAGCGTATTTTTTAAAAAAACCTGAGTCCAATATTTTATTGCAATTGTTTTCTATTTTTAAATTAGAATGAAAAATAAGCATAATGATTTACCACGGGGAAAAACCAGTGATAGAGCTTTCTTCTCTGTGAGAAGGAGATCAATAATCACAGAAAAAATACCACTGTGTTTTATATTTACAGTGTGCCGCGAGAATCCAAGTAACACCCGTAGTGTGCCGCAAGTTGAAAAAAGGTTGGGAAACGCTGAGCAAGAGTATATGAGATGTGGACCTACAGCTTAACGTGGGATCCAAACTTCAAGAGCTCCCAATGGGAGTCGAACCCGGATCTCCCACGCCAAAGGTACGTACGCTAACCGCTTAGCCTCGAAGGAGCTCTAAAATAAGATACGACACCGGAATAAAATAGTGAACATGGTAATTGGTCCTATAATAGCCAATGGAGGGAAAATATGGAGGTAGGAGGAATAAAAGGGTAACGAAACGTTTATACATTTGCCGAAAGCTTGTTATTAATATTTTAGTAGAGCAGCAGCTGGGATGAAACTATAAACCTTTCAACCCAATTCCTCCGTGGATACATTCTATCAACTAGAAATGGATAAATGGGTGGAGCTTATAAATGTATACAATAGAATAGAGGGACCTGTCTGTTATTTGAACAGAGATTTATATATTATATATTAAAAGCGTACCCAGAACTCTCTTACCAGTTGTGACTGCTGCGGTCGTTCCGCGTCGTTGATTTGAAACCGAGCGATGGATCATCCACAGAGAGGAAAACTTTTTTTAAAAAAAATCCTGTTGGTTATAGTCGTTTGCTAATGAAAATAGAACGGGAGAGGGGGGCGAATGTAGAATCAGTATGTAGTGTAAACTTTGTTAAAATGTGACCACAAAGTGCTTGGGCCACGTGGTTTTTATTTTTTATTTTTTTAAAAATAATTTACGAGTAAAAGTTGCGCTTTGTGAGCAACGAATGTTAGTCCATTGTTGCCATCTAAAATATGATTTCCTTACAAAATGACAGGACAGTAGTTCTCAAGTTTTTTGTACTTATTTTTTGTCTCGTAATATACATACTTGTTCACAGCCATTATTTTACATCTGGAACAATGGTATATTAAAAAAAAAATTGAAGAGAATATACATTATGTGTGTGTTTTCCTGAATGTGCGTTCGAATTCTGAGAAAAATCATGCTATTATGGTAAGTTTCCAGTTTCGATATACAGGGTTGTTATAATTAAAGTTTTGCTACTTAACCGATTCTAAAGGTAAAACTGGGGCCGCGATGGCTCAGTGGGGGTAGAGCGTTTACCTCTGGTGCTTAGGGTCCTTGGTTCGATCCCATCTCGCGCCAAGTGAACTTTGTGGTGTACAAACACAGTGTACATGGGTTTTCTCGAGGTTCTTCCATTTCCTCTCACTTTCTTCATTTCACCATTTCGTTCATTTCTCATCCTCACCTTCATAGTCCTCTTTAGCCTAGCCGGCATATGCGCGGGACGTAAAACTTAAATATTTCATTTCATTTTTTAAAAGGAAAACTGTAGGGATTGGCTGGTCATAAAAGTAAGTGTGTCAATGTTGATAAAGATATCGGGAAGGAAAACAATGAATAGGTTATTCCAATGACACACTTTTTAATGTATGGAGGAGCACCATAGCTGAGTGGTAGAGCGCTCGCCTCTGGTACGTGGTTCGATCCCAGACCATGTGAGTTGGTAGTTGATAACGTCGTGTCCGTGGATTTTCTCCGGGTTCTTCCGTTTCCTTCTACATCCTCATTCTACAATATCTTCATAATCATTAACTTTCATTATTCATCCGTCTGAATTTATCTTACAACCATAACGTGGGACGTAAAACTGTAAATTTCATTTCATTCGTCTCACTTTTTAATATTAAGTGACATTATATTCAGTGTACAGTCTTATAACTAACTGGTGCATATTAGCTTTTTGCTATTCTAAATAATTTAAATTAGAAATACGAATCACTGAGCAAAGGAACGTTTATTTAACGTAGCAAAGCACATAATTCAAAATAAAATAACACATAAGTCCTATGCAAAGTACATTTTTTATATTAACATATTGGTGTGTATTAGTTTCACCAACTAACTAAATTTGGCTTCATCAGACTCGTTATCTCAAAATGCCAAACGTCTTTTAAAGTGATACGTTATATACTTGTGGCTAATTCTTTTCGAGAATGAGATCTCTGAAAAAGTAAGCTGCATAAAACGTGCCATTTTCGCTGGTCGAATCCTTTTCTGTTGTTGTTGTTGTTGTTGTTGTATAGATTTGCCAATTCTAGATAAATGTGTAGTTGTTTTTGTATTCAACGTTTTTAGAGACCGTTTTGAGCTTATAAGACTAATATTATAGCTAGGACTTGTTATCTTGTTATCCTAGGTTGTTATCCTTGTGTTAGACAACCTGCAGAAGAGCTACGTACAGCAGGTTGACGGAGATTGCAGGCGCTGTACTTTAATTTGAATGATTGCATGCGGGCAACTCATTTCATGAAAAAAAGAAAGTTATAATTGCAAATTTCTGCACCTATAGCAGGTCACTTCCTTTGTGAATTCTTCTGTCCTTCATGTAGGGACAGATATAGTGTGGAAATGGGGAAAATAATTCATGCTCACATTAAAATGATACGGTCTATAAATAGTACAGGTTTAGCTAGTATATACTACTTTATAAATTTGTTTTTGTTTCAAAGTTTCTAAGAAAAGAGAGTATAAATGTTCATACCTACTTTTCGTGACGAATTGTACAATAGTTTGCACCTTGTGTGTTGTTAATTGAGGCGTCAAATTTAGGGACGTCACCTTATGTAGGTAAACTCATCTTTATATTGTATAATTGGTTTTAATTTTCTTTTATCTTTTGTATCTTTTAAAACAGAATAAATCTACAGCATTTAAGATTTTTTTTTAAAAAAAATGGTGACTTGAAAAGAGTGCTTGCTTGAATGCATGAATAAAATCGAAATACATGTATAATATAGACACACATAGGCTTATATACCTAGCGGAGGTACATAACAATAATTAGCAAGAAGCAGGTGCTACTTGTGGAGAAAAAGTAAATACACCATTTCTCTATCATTGTTTCTTTCATAAAACTGAGTCACGCACTAGTAACGCAACGACGGAAATGCTACCCTATTCATAACGTTTCAAGCAAAATTAATTTATTAAAAAAACTGACGCATGCTGATTGTTATCGTGTTGTAATAGGCGACTTTGAGATGTTTATCAGTTGCTACTATTTCCGGTATCTTATTATTATTATTATTATACAGTTTTTCCTCTTTTACTGCCTCCCTTAGTTCGAATGGATGCATTGTTAACGTATGTCATATATGTAGAGTGTGTTCATTTGTACCTGTCTTGATACAGTCAGGGCCACCCATAAATTTCATGGGTGCCCAGACGAATCATTTTGTCGCCAACAAACTTCATAAAAATGTTTGTCGCATAACACAAAAACGTAACAACGTAGCCTACAATCACGACGATTAAAAATAATTAGCTGTTACTTCTCGAAAACCATATGAAATGCAAGAACTTTTTGGCTGTGTATTTCAAAAACTTCACGGACAGTTTCACTACAGACGTGCATAGTTACAGCCCCTTTTCTCGTATACTATATATAGACATTTGGATACTTAAAATGAACGGTAGTAGTACTAATATCAAAAATGGGATATTAACCTTAATGTATATCTTAAGAAAGGATTTAGATTCTCAATCCAAACCAAAAAGTATTAATACCAAGACAGATGCCTGGGTATTTCTTGTGTTAGGTGTTTTCTAATTATTAGTTTTGTTTTTCGTTGTACGACTATGATAGATTTTTAAGATATGCTGAGCTAGTGTTGGGTGGTAATTACGGTTCTTGCTTAACATGGGAGGTTCCGGGTTGGAATCCGCTAACCGGCCATCTTGTTTTACATTTTTACAGAGTTTTACCTTTTTTCCGTAATGGGAATGCTGGGATGGTAACTTCAAATATGTATATATGCTCTGCTTGACTTTTATCCTCTTTATTTATAATTGTTACTATTGTTAGAGAAGATTGTTAATAGTTCCTGTGTAAATTGATTTCGAAAGCTGTCTGGAAGTTTGTTAAATTTTATATTATTATCGTAAAGCGTATAAAATGTGCAAAGATGAGACACATACAAAACGATATAGCTTATTGAGCTGGACAAAATGTAAATCCTCATGCGTGGTTTTCGAGAAAAGCGAAAAACCAAAAAACAGTAAACCTATAAATTGATAAACGATAGCCACGAGACAATTTAAAGATTGAGCTTATACCCTCATCAAAGTTTACATTATAGCACTAACAAGGTGTTAGTACATAGTATGGTTAATGAGATAGGGCCCAAAATTATTATTAATTCTAAAATTTTCATTTTTGGTTACATACAATATGTAGAAAAATGACATATTATTACTATGATATTAAATATTCTGCCCTTTGGCAGGTCCTGGGATTATTGTCTTTTTTTCTTTTCTTTCGGGCCTGGAAATATTTGTATCACATTTCTGAATCTTCAATTTTCTCTTTTAACTCCCAGTATTTTCTTCGATTTTTCAAATCATCTATCAGTTGTGTTCATTTTCTTCCTATTTCTCGCTTTCCTTCCATTTTTCCCCTCTATGGCGGTATGAAGAAGAATTTCTTTGCAAGATGTGTCGAATCCAATTGGCTGCATCTACGAAGAATGCTGACTAAAAGAGTTCCCTTCTATTCTACCTGTTTTAAAACCTCTTTGTTTGTTTCTCTCTGTCCATTTTATTTTCTCCATTTTCCTCCACCACCACATTTCGAAGCTCTCTAAATATTTCTTTTCTAACTTTCGTAATGTTCAAGTCTCTGAACCATACAGTTCAATACTCTATATATAGCACCTAACCAACTTCTTTCTTAGTTCAATGTTAGAAGTGATCTTCTCTTGTTGAATGCCTCTGTGGCTACGGCAATTCTTGACCTGGTCTCTTTGGTGCAATAAGTGTCTCTCGTCAAAGAGTTTATACATATAGTAGTCGATAGATCACACACTGAACAAAATGTAACATTTGATTGTAAATTCTGAGCGTAGTTTGAAGGAAAATTATTTTATATGGAGCTAAAAAATATGTCATTCGTTGCCAATAATAGTTTATTTACGTATATTTGTTTCTCTAATCCCTACAGTGACACAATATTTCTTACAGTGACGCATATACATGTACTATTTGTAAATTAACTATATGAGTCAAGGGTTAGGATTAGGAATTAGTTTTTTCTTGGGGGTGGGGGGATTTCAGCATCTATGACCATGTTAGCTGGCCAGTTATTAAGGATGAAGTCCCTCAACGATCATACTGTCCGAGGAGCTGAGAAGGAAAAATAAAAAAAAAAAAAAAAAAGGCATGGAGAAAGGAAGGAAGTGGCCTAGGAGGTACCATCTCGGCATTTGCCTGGTGTGAATGAGGAAAAGCCTCACTTAGATTAGCTAGCCTATATTTTTCTTTTTTTTAACACTTTTTGTCCGAGTGTCCCCACTAGTAATCGAGCTCGGGGACGCTCGCACCCAAGTCGAACGCGTTAGCTACTACGTTATGCGAGACCACTATAAAGCTTCAGTACACTTAATAGAGATTCTCGCTGTCTCTTGCAATTACATAAACAGTACCCTCTAGCAAGGGCGCCCATGTTTTAGTTTTCAAGGAGGAGCAAGAAAAAGCGACATTTCAAATATAGTTTCAAATTTTGCTATAACTATTCCAAAAATTCTATTGGGTTTTCGATATTCCGAATTACATTTTCCTCTAGGCGGGCGAGCGCCCCACCTTGCCCCCCTGATGGGCACCCTTGCCCTCTAGTAACTGTCCTCATGTCTGACTGTATGACATTTGGATACGTAGCTTATTGTTATTATATTACTCAAAATGTAAGTGCTGGTATCTGCAGCATCTCCCTGTATTCCAATTCTGGTGTAGCTGCAACAATTATAGCGTCAGATTTCAAGTCCCAATGTGATCAGGCCCGTATCAACGGGGAAGGGGGGGGCAAGGGAGACCGCCCCCCCTAAATTTTGGCTGGCCCCCATAAAATTTCACGATAAGTTTGCAAATGAACTATAATATGGTGATGAAGGATAATATGATTGAGTCGGGCCCTCCCTAACTTCTACCGGGCCCCTCCTAAATTTTTGGGCTGGCTACGGGCCTGAATGTGCTTCATATGAACCCTCGTAAATAGTAAGTCACGTTCTTCATAATCTCTGTGGCATTTATGAACGAACACAAAGCAAATATATAAATTTGAATTAAACTACTCGCTGAGCAAAAAAATACGTTTATTATAAAAATTAGTAACGTGTAGCAGTTTCGCCAACTATCCACTTTGGCTTCATCAGACACTGTATGACATACGGTTCCCGAGATATGGCTCCTTAAATCTCTCGAAATCGGAACTTTTTTTTTTTTTTTTTTGCCAATATTTTGGTCAGTCATAGAGTGTCTGATGACGCCAAAATGGATAGTTGGCGAAACTGTTACACGTTAAGTCTTCATCCCGGCGAAATTAAAATACAGCTAATTTTACAGTAAATATGTGATATCTTCAAATAGATAAAAGATAATTGAAATATGGAACAAGAGCGCCCTAGACAATATTATTTTGCGTGAGGTACCGTTATCACAAGTCACCTAGTGGCTTTCCGTTTTCAGCTGTTTAGAAACGTGAAAATAAATGCCGATTTTCAAAATGGCTCGAAATCGAAAGCAGATAAGTGAGTCGTGATAACGGTTTCTCATGTAAAATAATATTGTCTAGGGCGCTCTTTTTCCACATTTCGATTATCCTTTATCTATTTGAAGATATCACATAATTACTGTAAAATTAGCGGTATTTTAATTTCGCCGGGATAAAGACTCTTAATAATTTTTATAATATATGTATTGTTTTGCTTAGCGAATAGTTCAAATCAAATTTATGTATACTAAAAGAGTAGAATGGAAAACATTAAAGCAAATATATATTGATCGAAATATAAGTAAATCATTGGTAGATGATTAACATTGCATTATTGCTATGAAGCCTTTCCCAACGCTACCCCGCAACAGCAAGTAATTTAGTATCTGCTTCATAGATGGCAGGAGTATCAGTGCAGCGTACTCGTGCGATTAGCGATTTCCTCTGGGTGCAGTTTATTCTTTGCCATGCGCGGAACCTTCGTAATTTTGTTTACAACAATATTAATATGTATTCAATAGTTTTATCAATACGTTGTATATAATGCAATGATTAACAACTGTTTTAAGAAAAGTTTGAAATAAATTATCCAATAATAATTATAATATTAGAAAATCAGTACGGAAATGAGCTTACCGACTGCGGGAAAATAAAAGATCGGTAAGATCTATCTTTTTCCGCCTATAATAGTTATAAAAAGTATCCTAGAAATGTTCATAAAAGCCAGTATATCGGATGAGTGTGAAGTTCAAGCATTAAACGTTATTTCTTTGTCATAATATGAAAAATATTCTTGCAAGTCATTTAAAGAACTCCGCAAAGCATGCATGTTTATTAGGGTAGGCCGAAAATATATATATATATATATATATATATATATATATATATATATATATATATATATATATATATATTGAAATTGTAATACCGCGGAAAAGTTGCGAATTGGGGAGACTAAAAAGGAGCAAAAAGAAAGGAAATAAAATTGGTTTATATCCTCCGGTGTGCACGTACTCTAAACTTCGCCGAAATTTGAAAAAAAAAAATCACATTTCTACGGTAGGCTTTTTTTTTTTTTTTTTTTTTTTTTTTACTAATGATCTAAATTGTTTTTAAACATTTAAACTTGTATTCAGTAAAGAAAACAAAAAATGCATGTAAGTTGTTAGTACTTTTTTTTCTTGAACTGTGATCTACATTTATTTGCAAAATTATTTTCCAAAATTTTATTAGAGCTTCGTCTTGGCTAAGCGGTTAACGTAGGCTAGCCTTTCTTCTAAAAGAGACGCTAAACCCAAAATGACATCAAATCAGAATTTTATTAACTTTGAAGGCAATGCGCGACCGGAAAATGTGGATGGACTTAAATAATGTTTAAACTTTATTTTCTGGGTTTCTAATACATGATAATTTAAACTATTACATTCGGGAAGAGGCTAATTTTAAAATGTTAAAAATTATCGTAATTTTTTTTTAAATTTCGGCAAATTTTAGAGCACATGCGAGACCGGAAGATATAAACCAACTTTATTTATTTATTGTTACCTTTTTAATTTCCCCAATTCTCAACTATTCCGCAGTATTACGACTTGAAAAAATATTTTGTTTTTTTTTTTTTCGGCCCTCGCTGTTGTTGAAATTCTGCCAGTTTAGACTTTTGTTTTCTGAATTCGTAACAGTAATTTTAGTATGAAACGATTCATGAACAACACTACACGAGGACTTATTAATAAGCTTTTTTAACTCTAGCTTTGACGAAAGCAAGAAGTATAATGGTTCATGGAGCGCCTCATACTGAAATTGTTGTTGCAAGTTCGAAAAAGCGTCTAAACTGGCATAGATTAGCAAGAACTATGCTTTGTTTGCGGTTGTTAAATGTGGTTAGCTACAATATGTTTCATATACATCTTACATAGACGTAACGTTTAATGCTCGAACTTCATATTAGCACGATATACTGGCTTTTATCAACATTTTTATTTTACAATTGTAGGTTGAAAAAGACCGATCTTTACTCAGTTTTTTTGCATTCTTACTACTCGAAAGTAAAAGTACTGGGCAATAGCAAGTAACTGATACCTGCTTTAAAAATTCAAATGAGCTGATGACGTGGACCAACAGTATGAGTGTAGGTTTTCTCGAGGTCCTTTCTCTCACTCTTCATTTAACCATTTATTATCATCATTACAATTTCCTTTAGCAAAGGTGCATAATCATGGAACGTAAAAAAAAAAAAAAAAAAAAAAAAAAAAAAGTGGAACAGTTTTAATATTTATATATTTTTTCTATGTCGAAGGAAACCAAATGGAAATGGCTTATTTCGCTCTAGAGATATTGACAAGAGGAAGGCCTAAGGTTAACACCTAGACTCAGTGGTTTGAAGCCTAGGGCGGAATACTGAGCTTTCTCTCCCTTCTTATAGGTTAATTTATTCTTGAATAAATTAATCTTATAGGTAAATTCTTCCTATATGTTAAATTGCGTGCATCATCTTTCGGGGGGGAAGAGGTCCAGAAGTGTAGCCAAGGGCTAAAAAGTGTGCTATCAGATCGTGTCTGTACATTATGTATTGATTACAATACTTACCACATTTCGAAGGAAGTGGTTCGTGGTACATAGATATTTTTTGTTAGAAAGTGGTAATAGAAAGCTACATGAATCAAATTTGGTAGTAATAATAACAAGCTGCCGTGACATCGAATTTAATTATATTAAATGATTACTCCTATCTGAATTCGAAGTACGCTTAGGCAGCTTATAACGCGTTGTGCTCGTAATTTCGAAGTTGGTAATTTATTTATTTGGAACCGTTTCCGAATAATACCTGCCACGCGAAGTATCATATCCTCTACACGTGACAGAACGCTAACATTTACTTTCCACATAAAGTTGTGGTAACATCAAGTGATGCTTCGATAATGAGAGTTAAATTTAGCTTGATGAGTCTTTAAGGAAAAACAAAGTAACAAGAAATACGATGGAAGGGGAAACAAGAATTCTTCGCCGAAGCAAAATAATAACAACAGCAACAAAAAGAAGTATTAAAGTAAATTGGAAGTTGTTCGTTGTCATAAGGTTTGAAAATAACATTGTATTAACTGCAGAAATGCAAGAAGACTTGCACAAAATACTAGCTAATCTAAGTAAGCAGCTGAAGAATGCACGAATATGAGAATACACTAGGAAGAAAAAATAAAATATCTCAAGTCCATGAAGAAGGAACAAAGGTAAGTAAGAACTTTAGTCAGAAAAATATTGAAGAAACAATGTCAATTAAATATTCAGGTAGCACACGACAACCTCGATGAAGAAGTGAAAAAGGCGTGGGAGTTACGGTACTGCTAGCAAACCACAATTACTGAGAAAAGAAAAACTTCTACTCACATGAAAGATCGTATTGATAGCTGTATGAAAAATAGCTTTGTGTAGAGTAATAGCTCTGTGTGAATCAAACTGGGTGTATTCAAGGTATAGTTTTGGATAGTGAGCTTGATCCTTCGTGAGTGGAATTGAACGCCAATTGCAAGTCAAACAGAAGAAAATTGGAAGCACTCGAAGTATAGTATTGAAGAAGAAAGAAGAAAAGTGATAGTACTCGAGGTATAGTGTTGCAAAGAAAAAAGAAAACTGGAAACATTCGAGGTGTAGTGTTGGAGAGAAAAGAAGCAAACTGGAAGCATTCGCGGTATGGGGTAAGAAAAGAAAGAGGAAATTTGGAAGTATTTGGTATATAATATTGGAAAGAAAAGAAGAAAAGAGGAAATATTCGAGGTAGACTATTGGAGAAGAAAAAGAAAACTGAAAGTATTCGAGCTATGATACTGGAGAGAAAGAACAAAACGGTGTAGTGGGATGTGTAGTTTGGGAAGAAAAAGAAAGTGAAAGTATTCAGAGTATGGGGTTGGAAAGGAAGATAGAAAACTGGATGTATTATAAAAGTATAGTGTTTGAAAGGAAAGAAAAAAAACTGGTAACATCCGAGGAATAGTTTAGGATAGTGAACATGTTAGGATAGTGAACTTGATTCGGCGTGAGGGGGCATGGTAGCTCAGTGGTAGAGCGCTTACCTCTGGTGAGTGGGATCGCTGGTTCAATCCCCGCCCAAGTAAGTGGTAGACAACATCGTGCTCATGGGTTTTCTCGGGGTACTTCCGTTTCCTTCCACTTTCTCATTCCACCAATTCTTCGATCATCATTCACTTGCCAAAATCATCGTTTCCCTTAGCCTAACAAGCATAATCATGGGGCTCAAAGATTTCATTTCTTTCTTTCTTTTTATTTATTTATTTTTTTCTGGGTGAATCGAAATTCTGGGTGAATCGAAATGAACTTCAGTTGCATGTGGTCCGACCTGATCTTCTCGGAACTTATGGAGCATTCTCAATGTAGTTATGAAAACAGTTAATATTTTGATTTAAAAAAAAAATAAATAAAATAAAAATTCCCTTTTATTTGAGAAGTAGAAACGTGCTCTCATAAACATTGTGTAAACAAGATGACTAGATGAACAAATAAGTCGGTTAGAAATGAAAAACTCATTTGATGGAGACTCTGCGTATGGAGGCTGGTAACACTGCGTGAGTCATAAAGAATGAAGAGCATCAGTTGACGTCAAAAGCTCTTGTGATTGTTGCCGATTCGCAATGGCTGTTCTGCGTGTCGGAAGACACACTAAATCAGAATCTCATTTTGAACACTCCAAAGATATATATATTTTCATAATGCGCGCCGTAACAGCTGCTATTCCGGTGCTCGTTGAAGCTTCTTTTTAACTGTCTCCACGTGTGCCCTTTCACATTGTTTACTTTTGAGAACAATTTTTTCATCTTTCCTTTTTATGACCGACCTCATTTTTCATTCATCCAAATTAAAGTTTCATATAATCGGGAAGTAGCTCTGTCTCAATTTGATAACTTTGCTATCGAAAAAGCATCCTTTTTGAAAGAGTTCAGTTTACTAAAAACTTCTTCATGTATTTACTCTATCCGTGTTAGGGGCCCTGATTTCTCCGTAAATTTGGGGGGCCCCATTCAGATGCAGAAGGTATATATATATATATATATATATATATATATATATATGAGGATTTTAACACAAATTGTATTCAAATTATGCCAAATATTGTATATTCATAAATACAATAGGGGCCCACATGAGCTTTGGGGGGTCCGGGTCCCCCAGGGTCGGCGCCCTTGATCCGTGTGTCAATCCGTCTGAGAGACAAAAGGAATCTCGAGAACAACTAGATGGATCAGTATAAATTTTGGCCAGGATATAGAGGACCAAAAGTTAAGAATCCAGTTCGTTGAAGGAAATGATATTCAAACCGGAAGTTGTCAAAATCAACCATTTCCGGTTTTAATTAACATTGATTACTATAGAGCAAGAACGGTATTAGAGAGTGAGAAATGGTTTTCTGCAATCGATTAAATGTCCCAAAAATATACTTCATCCCTCTATAATTTCTCTATGTCGTACAAGCCAAACTTCTTCACGTGGTGTACGTGACACCTACTACCCTATTTTCTTTAAAAAAAAATCTCGTAATGACAACAAATATGAAGAGAGAAATCAATACTGTATGTCCATAAATTGCCCTTACAACTTTAAACTTCAATAACTTTAGAACTATTCTAGGTAATGACAAATATTTTTCAATATGTGACAAGACAACTCAAAAAGTTTTGTCTCTTCATACACGTCAATGTGTGCACCCCTAATGACACGTACAATGTCCGATCGATATTCAATTTATCTCCATGTAGGTCCAGGGTGACATGTTCAAATGCATTGCAAAAGAGTGCCTTTAAGTCCTGTAGACTTGTAACCTTGGTTCGGTACACTTGATCCTTTACAAAATCCCATAGGAAGGTGTCTAGTTGTGTGAGGTTAGGTGATCGTGGCGGCCAGCGAATCGAATCATCTTGTTCATTCCACCTATCCAGAAACTTTTCATTCAGAAAATGGCAAACATTTAGGAATCAGTGAGATGATGCCTCATCTTGCTTTAATACGACATCAAGTTGCAGGTGTTCCAATTGTGGCATAACAAACTCTTTAACATGTCCAGGTAAATATTATTGTGGACGGTAGACTTACTAAGAAAGAATGGGTCCGTGATTAATTGTGCGTACCACACATTGACCTTGGAACTATCTCTTTCCACTTCACGTAACATGAAGAAACCCTGACCCGGATATACGACAGTTATACAATTCAGTTTTCCGAATACATGAAAAGTTGACTTACCAGAGAAACAAATATTATTAAAAAAAAAAAAAAAAAAAGTCGTTTTCGTCAGTCTTGGGTAGCATACCCACTCCAAACTTTTCGCGCTTGGGATTGTCCGTGATTGTCCGGATTTAGTACCTGAAGCAGCTGCATCTTGTAAGCAAAACTTTGTGCACTGTTGATTGTGGCATTTCCAACTCCCTGGTCGCTGTACGCACTGATTTTGTGTTCATTCACGGCATTGCCGTAACTATACCTAGACTGATTCCACCAAAGTCAGAGAAATACTGTTTCAATACTTTCGCCTGTTTTTCGCTGCTTTTACTGAGCCTATTACATAAATGATTATTTATTTATCGACGCAACAGATATTACTGCCCAGTTACAGTGTCTACATATGATACTTGAATGCCAGTACATAATGTTAAATTATAATGATATTAATACTTGAATACAAAATATTAAATCATAATAATTCTGATAATTGAATATACGAGTAGAACATTAAATTAAAATAATACATATTCTTTGAAAACTTTTTTATTTTATAAAATACTCAATATTAGTTTTTGAACGACTTTCAGAAGAATTAAATATGTCCACGTCTTCATAACCCTTGCTGATTTTATTATATGTAGTATAAATTCTCCATGTAGGTGACATAAGCAGTACATTTGTACGTGTCTTCCTGCAGTAGAACCGGCCACTATTGTCCTTGCGTGTTTTGAGGTATGGAACCTGGATCATTATCTCTGCGATTATGTCTATACAGTTTATTTTGTTGTGCAAAAGTGTGCGTCAAAAAAGGAAGTCGTTCAACGTCTGTCTTTGTTTAAGTGTCTAAAGTGTAAAGTTACTAAGTAAATTATTATATTTTGGGTTATTATTTCATTAGTTATAATGAAAAAATAACTGTAAAAATAAAATATTTAATAAAAAACATTGTTTTGAGTGGCCAACGTTGGTTTAACCGGAGCCCATATACGGCCCAATCTTTTTTACCGACTCTGATTCCAGGCTATGTGAGTTTGTGATGCACTAGACAACATTGCGCCCGTGAGTTTTGTTGCAGTTCTCACTTTTCCTCCTACACTTTCATTCTATCGAATAATTTCATAAACCTCCACTTTCATTAACCATCTGTCTCCTGCCGTCTAAGGATATAAGTGGCATGTTAAATTGAAGATTTTCATTTTTCATTATTCTTAGAGCTACATCTTCATTTAATATCACCAGTATGTTACTATAAGCAGCAAGGTATATATACTATATACGGTAATCATTAAATTGGTTCGAAATCTAAGTTGCTTGGTGCTGCAGCTCACGAAAGACTAGGATTGAGCAGATGGTGCATGTTGCACAAGGTAATCTGTGGCCAACTTATCGACTTCTAATGCAGTTATTTCTGGTTCTCTACACATGATTCCTCCACCTCTTTTTAATTTAGGTAGCTTCCTAATTCCCTGACAATACTAGGTCAACACCGAAAAATTTGTTTCTTATTGGTTATCGAACCCAGAACTATGCTCATTATAGAGCATACAATGACCATTGGGGTACATCGAAGATTATTATTATTATTATTATTATTATTATTATTATTATTATTATTATTATTATTATTATTATTATTATTATTATTATTATTATTAGGCCTATTATATTTTAAAAGAACGATATTAGGCTGAGTTTATTTTTTTCCAGCTGTGTAGTCCCGACCAACCACTCCTTAACTGAAACCGAACTGTTTCACGGACCAATAGTCGAGGAACTCTCTGCTATAAAATGATGCTGTGAACAAAAAATAAACAAAAAAGTATACCATTTTAAAAAATCTGCACATAATCATAAATGATGTGTAAATTAATTGCAGCATATGTGCTATTTGGAAACGCAGAGCTGCTTTCTTTATTCATATCGACTGTTGAATGTTGTGTGCTCTTACATATATAGGTAGTTATTAAGGTTGACAAATCATAGTGCTTCTACCTGGTGTCGTACTTGTCAACTAAGAAAAAAATAATAAATCCTTGTTGAACATGAGTTCCAAATGGTAATTGGACTGTCGTATGCCTGTGAAAGCTAATGAAGCATACGGATTCTGAATATGGCCACGTTTTTCTTTTTTTTTTTTTTTATGACATACATATGATAATATATTAAATGTGAATAAAAGAAAATGTATTTGGCAGCACTGAAGATAGGAAGGAGCAGTTGGTAGCCTCGAGATTATTTCCCTCAATTCACTCTGTGCAGCAAGATCAGGCATCCAGCTGAGTTCTCTTTTTTATTACGCGAAGCTGGTTAACCAGTGTGAAAAAATACTTGAGAGCCACCTGGCCACAGTTCCCTCTTCCTTCCAATATGTGACCACTACGGGTTGCCAGATGTCAGCACGTGAAATAAAAAAGCCATAATACGCAAACACCGCAGATTATGACTTTTGACAGATTATAAAATTAAATCTTTCGGAACTTTACAGAAAAGAAAATGGAGAAGAATTTGAAGATTCAATTTACGTAAATAAAGAAAAAATATAAGTTAGCTATGTACAATTCGTTGACAGTTATAAGTGTTACTATAAAAGAAGAGCACAATGTCATTTTTCCTATGTTATTGGCCAAACATTCTTGATAAAATTTTATGTCCGCGAAAATTAGCAACTATACGAACAGAGGCATAATCGCATCTATCCTCATCTATCCTCAGTAGCGAACTTTCGTCTAGGCCAGCGTTTCCCAACCGGTGTGCCGCGGCACACTGGTGTGCCGCGAATGGGCCGCTGGTGTGCCGCGATAAAATCGAAACAAATTGTCAATTCTATAGGAACCAAATTACAAGACATAGGGGAAAATGTATATTTGTATTTCACATTACTATGAACCTCTACTATAAATCTACAATTTAAAGTTTTATACTGTGTTACTTTTCTGTACATTTTTAATGTTGAAAATCGTATTTATCATTGTCATGATCATTATTGCTCCTTTATTGTTGCAGACTATTTCGTAACTTGAAATTTTAACATATCATTCAATAAATTCAACAAAGCAAACATGCATACAAATTACCTACATTTGTGTTTTAAAAGTATAGGAGATTTGCTTATTTATTCGTTATTTAGTGATCTTCCCTTTTAGTTAAAGGTTAGATACAGTTTTCGAAAGAGAAAGTGGAGTTTTAAAACCCGAGTCCTATATTTCATTCCAATTGTTTTCTATTTTAAAATTAGAATAAAAAATATGCATAATGATTTACCACGGGGGAAAATTAGTGATCGAGCTTTCTTCTCTGTAAGAAGGAGATAAGTAATCATATAAAAATACCACAGTATTTTATATTTATAAATAATAATAGTAATAGTAGTATTGTATAATAATATATATAATATGGGTGTGCCGCGAGAATTCAAGTTACACCTGTAGTGTGCCGCAAGTTGAAAAAGGTTGGGAAACGCTGGTCTAGGCAAACTACGTAGCTGCCTAGAGACCCTAACTTCGGAGGGGGCCCTGGGTGAGGGGCAAAACGATATAGGGTCTACATTGAAAATATAGTTTTGTCTTGACAGAATTATGGTCTCTACGGCAAACCAGTGTGTTGGGCCTCTGAAACAACATTTTACATGTAATACATGTAATTTGCTCGTGCATGCACAGGACACGGAAAGTAATACAACCTGTGAAGTGAACTCTAATGAGGTCACCTGTATCTTTCCAGAGAAGAAAGTTCGTCGCATGGCAATGCAAAATTGTAAGTAGTGTAAAAAAAATATAACGTGTACAAGTCTCCTGTCTTTTCTTTTTTGCTAAATTATCGAAAAGGGTCCAAAGGACCGTGTTAAGTTCCCTGAGCCCCGGGTTAGTACTACCACTTATTCCTATTAATCGAGATTGTTCCATTTTGCAAACACAAAATATTATCCCGATTAAAAAAAAAAGAATATTTTTAAGCAATTTTCCTCATTACGAAACACAATAATTAATTTTTATTATAATATAATTGTATGTTTATTTTTAAACGCTGTTTTTTATGTTTCCAACTACACAGTAAACGCTGTTTCATTTCACATTTTCGTTTTGTAGAACAGTTTTATGTGAAATTATTATTAATTTATTCCGAAACAAATTTGTGCTGGAAGTTCTTATTTTATGTTTCATTTTTAGCTGTTGAAGTTATAGTCAACCTATCCCAGGGTCTAGGCTAGCCTGTCTATCTAGGGATGCCTAGAAGGAAGTACTATGATGCGCAGGACGTCAGGAGTACTTTTTGGAGGAGGGGAAAGAAATATTTCAACTAGTTTAAACTTTCTTCTATTTTTTCTGTACAATATCATCTGAAACTAAGAATAACTTATTGGAAACACCTCGTGTCTTCTCCAAGAAGGGTGATTGTAACTATTCAGGAGGAATAATGTTTTAATTGGGGAAGGATGTTTGTGAAGTCACCACTTTCGAATTTTCGGCATCCACCCAGCGTCATGAGGCAAACTGGGGGTCACGTGAATAAAAGACGTTACGCCACTAATTATAGAAGGCTCCTGACACGCCTGTTAGAGATATAGCGACTTAACGTTCTGACCATATGTTAGACCTAGGCTGAATGTAGTTCAGCCGATCACTAACAGATGGCGTTGTAGCGGATCAGGCGTATAAAGGGTTAGGCTATCACGTCAAGTGGTTGGTGGAATAAACAATTGACTTTGAAATATTTACTTTAAAATTTGGTAAATTAGATGAAGAAAGCAGTCTGCATGGAGGACAGAAATATTCATTGAAAAATTAAACTTAAAAGTAGCCATTAATTGATTTGAAAATGGAGGGAGAAAAAATGGATCAGAAAAAAATTGAGGGAGAGTGTCACGTTGCTATGGGAGAATTGGCACCGCTGTGTCTACCATTTTATTAATTTTACATGTTTACTACAACGTTTTCCACTGAAATATGCGAATACTGGACTTCCAACGTTACCAGTTCAGAAGGCTTTTCCTTTGGGTCCTCGCCATACCAACAATACAGCATTGTTGGTCAAAAAGTTTGAGGTGATCTAAGTTCCCTCATATAACAATGTGCACATTCACCATGTCATTTTTGCGTGCTTTTGTGTTCAGTTCCAATAGTGTGCAGAACTGGAAACGTGGCATTTTCATTTGATATAAAGTGTCTTTCCAGTGTGTAGTCCAAAGCTGATGTGATTGGGGAAAATCCACCATTTTAGCTTGAAAACCGTCTATTTTTAGCAACTTCCCTCCTTTTTCAATTTTTCGTATCTTTACTTATAACAGAGTTTGCCTGTGGCCTCGGACTTTTCATACACCCGGTACCATATTTCTAATTTAACATTTTGCAGATATTTACGTTCTTTTATTATTAACTAGCAGAAATTACGGTTAATCTCACGGGAGGTGCAAGAGGATAAAAATATTTGAAAATAACGAAATGAGTGAAATAAATAAAAAACGAATAACATCTTTATTTTCTTTTGTTATGTAAGCCCGCACAACAGATAGACATTTCTGGTTGCATACATATAAAGGGTTCTTAGAAACGCATAAATTTTAACCCCGTTCCCGCCTATCCCCTGCGACCTGAAAATCGAACTAACGACTTCATACTCGATTAGATCTGGGAAGATTTATATGTGTAAAAAAATGTGGTAATCTAGGTGATTCCTTTCTATGCGTAAAACTATGACAGAGATACACATTATTTTTTAATTTTTAGAGATAATGAAAAATTATTGAGTCAGATGTTTAAAAATGATTTTCTTTCTTTTTGGTTAAGGTATCGTTACTGGCTAACACCAGTACTTGTAATTGCCGTTTTTATGCTCTATCAGTAATCGATTCCAGAACTACGCATTTCCAAGACCTAATCATATCCTGAACATTATAATGTACTCAAATGAGTGCCGTACGCAGACAGAGATTCTGGATTTTACCCTTCCCCTTCTGCAAAATATTATCAAAGCACATATGGAATATTTACCCTATCAATGTAGAGCCTATATACAAAAGTCTTGAAAAGATATGAAATTATTGACCTTGAACTTTCCCTTGATAAAATTCTGTGTACACCATTGACTCAAATTATTGCAAAACGCGTGATTGTCCTGAAGTAATGTTATCCCGTCAAGTTATTTAAATCAACGTATTGTCCGAAATCTTTGCGGAAACCCATGTCCTTATGGATTCCAAAAATCCATGGATACATAATATATAATATATATGTTTTGAAGATTATGTGCACCTACCGTGCAATTAGGGATTTTTAAAAAGAAATACTGACATTATACTTGACTTCTTCCGACTGTGATATTAGCTACATACATCATTACTAACAGAACAATGAAAAGAAAGAAACAATCTGGTAACGTATGCATCCCAAAATAAGACGACACTGCTATTATTTAAATTGTCTGTAACAGCTTTTTTGTTTTTGTCAGTAACCAAAGTGTTCCATTATTGTATTGTTCAACAAAACGTGAAGGAGTCCTCATTCTAAGTAGCTATCTCTTTGCCTTTTGTGTTGCAGCGACTCACCCTTGTTCCATTTAAAACGAAATTAAATTTAAGCTTAGAGAAAGGCAGCTGGATTGGCCTTATTGTAGGGAGAGCAGCTAATTCCACTCGTACCCTTCCATGACCTTTTTACGCTCGCAATTACTAAAACAGTTTAATTGCAGAGGGAGTAAAACCTATTGAATGCAATGTTGCAAATGTCGCAGTACTGTAATCTACGAACAGGAGGCGGAGACCTTATTTCTCTCCCCCCAACGGGTCTGTTTGTGTCAGTCTCTGTAATTTCGGACGTCATATCAAAGTCAGATATTATTAAGAAGGCCTGGCGGACGTAGCGGTGACTCAGGTACCGTAGGTTTTAGTGAACAAAGGATGAACAATCTGCCTAAACATCCGCTTCTTTCTTTCTTCCTTTCTTTTTACTTCTCGGCGGTAGTCAGTCATTTTCTTGTTGGAAGTGCAGAGGAGATACAGATATATGGCACGTGGATTGTAACAGTGTTGCTAATGTATGGAGTTGTTTCGAATGTAGCAACACTATACACACAATCAGTGTGGTAAATATTCTACTTGTAAATTAAATGTGTAGTCATGTAAAAAAAAAAAAAAAAAAAAAAAAAAAAAATAGTAGCTTCGTTGGAGGGAGGGGCGTTCAGGTGTGTGTTCTTTGTCAGATATTCAAACAGAGATTACCAGGACCTGGGGACCAAAGCAAAGGTTTAGGGGATGCAGGCCTCTTGGTCCCGGTAGCGTCATTTCAGACTTTGTTTTGGATAAAGGGAATGGCAAAATTCCAATAAAAATAGTTTCAAGTTTTTCATTAGTACTATACAAGGTGTTACAAAATGTACCCCCCCTTTTTTTAAGAGATTCCTTACATCAAAATCAGAAAAAAAAGTTCATATGGATCTGTGCTCAAAAGTTGATAGTTTCGGAGTTATAGGGTGCCGATAACGTGAAACAAGTGAACTTTAGGAGTTCATAGCTCCACTACTATGGGATCTATCGTAGTTGGGTCAAGACATTGAGGAACTGGTATGTGAACTATCCAGATATCCATGTTTAAGAATGCTCCAGTACTTGTACACCAATTTTTAGAGAGGTAGGTGGAGAGTGACTAAGTACTCTCAAACAACTTATCTAAAAATGATTGTGCAAGTACCGGAGGTTCTGAAAGATGAATATTTGGATTGTTCACATAATTTATTAGCTCCTCAGTGACGTCTTAACCCGACTACGATCGATCCTATAGTAACGGAACTATGGACATTTAAAGTTCATTTTTTTTTTCACGTTTTCGGCACCCTATTACTACGAAATTATTAGGGATGCGCTCGAGTCGAGACATGTCTCGAATCTCGACTCGACTCGACTCGAATTCGAGTCGAGATTCGAGTCGAGACACACTTTGTAAAATTCGAGACGAGTCGAGACAAACGTATTTCTCGACTCGAATTTTCGAGTCGAGACACGAGTCGAGTCGAGACGGCTCTTAAAAATCTCGACTCGACTCGAATGTCTCGAAAATCTTTCTATAATTTTTAATATTATTTTGAAGAAAGTATTCACTCAGAAACAGCCTTGAAACCAATTCCAGCTTTTATTCCTTCAGAAAGGTACAGAACGCATAAAATTAATAGTTAATCTTTAAAGATCAAGATTTAATTTTCAGCTCAATTCAGTTAATTAGAACTAATATTTAATGTCGTTGTATTTGGTTGTACTGCAAATATAATGATAATAATAATAATAATTGATTATCTAGTTTGTATAAAACTATTGCGATAAAGTGAACTTCATAAATTCTCTGAATGAGCAGTTGGTAGTCTATAGTAATTTAGCATAGTTATAATTATTGTGTTTTCGTTCCCATGAACGCAATAGGATTACGTAACTTCTGGATTATTCGTTTGCCCTACTATTCTGAGGCTTTAATATGTTGCAGCATATCACGAGCTACGGATAATACATAATGTAACCAGTGGCGTATTTAGGGGAGTGGCTTCCGGGCTTAAGCCCCCCCCCCGAAATCTTACTTATTATAGTAAAGTAAATGAAATATCTTGCAGAATTTTCACATTTCCAGGCAAAGCCCCCCCCGGAAAGTTAGCAAAGCCCCTCCCGAAACAAAATCGTAAATACGCCACCGAATGTAACATTTGTTGTAAATCACATATTATGATACGAGACTATTTTACATAGTATATCTTATCTAATATAAATAAAATGAAGAGTTTGTTTGTATGTTTGTCTGTCTGTCTGTGTGCGACCTGGGGACAAGACGAGTGGACCGAGGGTTCCCAAAATTTGGTCACGGGTACCTTAGTCCAGGCCCCAGATCAAGACGAAGCATTTTTTAAATTTCGAACCAGGGGGGTCTCGGGGGGGACGTTTACTGGGACCGACCTGGGGACCAGACAAGTTGACCGAGAGTTACCAAATTTTGGTCACGGATACCTTGGTCCAGGTCCCAGTTTAAGGCGAAGCGTTTTTGTCAAAATTGGAACCAGGGGGTCTCAGGGGGGCGTTTAGCGAGAGATGTAGTAAAAGTAATCCAAATTGATCGACATTAGTGTCAAATCCATAGTTTTCACGGTCGCTGAGATCAATGGTGACACTTCCATCAGCGATGACTTGCAAATTCAGCTACTACTGTATGCGGGCCGGGTGTCAGCGGGGTAAGGAATACCGAGACATGTATAAATAGCCCATATTGATTGATACTAGTGTCAAATCCATAGTTTTCGCGGTCACTGAAATGATACTTCCACAGGTGTTGACTTCCAAATACAGCCCCCATGCGAAGAATGGGTATATTAAGCTAGTATTACAATAAATGGACTGCTTGGATGCCAAGGACTAGTACAGATAAGTACCATTCACTTCTATGAATAGGTATTTTTTAAAAGGATTTTTGTAAACACTAAGTTATAAAACAATGAACTACATACAGTAGTTATGGTTTTGGTTCCCAACATAAAAGAAATATGGATTGTTCATGATATATTGAACTTCAACTTTCACTCCTGGAAAATTTCAATTTTGGAGTTAGGCCACTTGGCATCAAAGCAGTTCACTGTAAGATAAATACATTCCGCACATTAGTAGCATAGTTGTTCAGGGGTCTTCGATTTCCATCCTCTCAAATGAAAGCTGAACGATTGCTTGATACCTGCTGACTATATAGGAGAAATAGTGTATTAAGTTTTCGAGCTTTGGTGCGTATCCGTATTTACACTCTGATATAACTTTAAGTTCACACTCAAATCGAGCTAATTGTTTAATGCATTTCGAAAGCTTTTGTTTTTATGCAGCTCATTAAGGAAAATCTATTTCATAATCGTAACATTTATGTACTAAGAAACTATGAACGTAAAGTGGACTCGACCTAGCCCCGTGGCCGCTGTGACTCAGTGGCACAGCTCTCACCCTTGGTGTGTGAGGACTCTGATTCTGTGTGTGTGTGTGAACTCCGTGGCTAGTGTACGCGTCTTTGCCGTGGAAGACTCGGGTTCAATTCCCGGCGCGAGCTCATGTAGTTCGGATTCCACGTTAATCAGTAGGTCTACATTTCATATATCCTCGCTGCTGAAAGAGACGGTAAAGTCAAAATCAACTCAACAATATATATGTGTGTGTGCTTATGTGAATTTCCTCGTGGCTGTATGGTTAACACATACGCCTTGATCGCGGGAGAGACTGGTTCGATTTACGGTGGAAGCTCATGAAGTTGTTACCGGTATCCCACTTTAAACTGTAGATCCATGCCTCATATAACCATAGATATAATATATATGCCTTTGATACACTTATTTTCCGACTTGGAAGCCATCGAAAATTTCCGGACACAGAGTCCCGTAGACCGAAAATGAGAAAGATGGGAACAGAGTAAAACAGCCATAGAATTTAAGCTTTTTAGGCTAACTTAATCCTTACATATAATGCAACTAGCTTGGCCAAGTTATAATGGAGGAAATGCTATCATTGAAACACTCTGAGAATAGAAAATGTTCGTCAGGTATTACTATCCCCCCCTCTCCTGCAGAATGAAAACCCTGACTAAAACTCAATATATATATATAACTATTTTGTGTAATGTAACAAACAGTGGCGGATAGTATTCCTGTTTCCTTGCAGAGGTCCGTACGAGGGTTCGCTTCCATCTTCCTCTCCCCAAGAACTAAAATAAATTTAAAAATTGCTATTACTTGTTAATCTTGTACAAAGGACGCAATTAAAGTCCCAGTGTAACACCCCTTCACATTTAGATTTTTCCCCTGGAAGAAAACCAGTTATTATTGTTTCTTGATTTCTCAGTCTCACCTACATAAACATACGAATAGAATTACAGGATAGGACATGTTTACATTGCTTGCACGTGACATCTAACTATATTTCTCATCAAATGTGTCACAGATGAAAATTTCCGTTTGTACTGCCTCTATTTTCTGGTACATATGTTTCATTTATGTTATGTTGTTAAAATTCGTTAGGAAACAAGTACAGACTGCGCCTGTGTGCCTGACAAAACGTAAATGTACTGGATAATTATTTCTTCACTTTCTTCCAGAAAAAAAGGTTAACCCATCTCATGTCGGCTAACAAAAGGAGGTAGCGGACCAAAGATAGCCGTTGTTTACCTAAGGTCGTTACACAGCAGGGGTTTCATTCAGTCAGAGGGAAAAGAAAAAATAATTTAAGGTTTCTACATTTGTTTTGAACTGCAATATACTTCTTCCTTTTATTTTAAGAACCATTTCCTTCTCATTTGTCTGCATCAGAAAAAAAAATTCAAAAAAATCACTAGAATGTGCCTATTTACCCAAAGTACGTACTAGATCAGTAGTTCAATAGTAAAATCACTAAATCTAGTACGAAATCATAAATGTGGCATCCCTGGGTTGGAGCGAAAGTAATGGTTGAAGTAAAAACTAGTCCGTATTTCTACTGCGTTCTGTTGTTGAATTCACAGAAATGTTCAAAAATAAATTCAAGAAGTAAAACACGATCCTACAAAAGACTGTTTACTTGCTCACTGGTTTTCGTATTGTGAACTGAAACTCAAGTGCGCAGTCATGTTGAATACTTCTGTCCCTTTCTACTTTACAACTTGAGGTGGGATGAGGGTCAGGATAGATCTAGTGATATACCGCTAAAGGAAGTGCTTCAGTACAGAGTCGGAAGCGGTATGTATTGTTTATACTACTTACAACGTTACCCCCCACATAAAATATAAATTCACCCTTTCTCCCTTCCCTTTTTCGAATACAATGAACCGACTCTTTTGCTGAAGAAAGATGCTAAAAGAAAATTGAAACATCTGTGTCTAAACTTTCTTTGAAGCGCAGTCTTTTGTATTTGTAAGGTTTTGCGAGTGTTTTCGAGATAGCCAAATCTTTTACCATGGACTCCTGCTGCGAACTGACCGTGAGTAAACACCCAATCTCGCTGTGCTCAATTTCTCTCGCACACGTGAAATGGGTTTGTTGTTTCCAAAACAAATAGGAAGTTACCTTGTGCTTTTGCATTTCTGCACGCACACAGGTACCATTGTTGTTTTAATGATCAGAAGAAATATCAAAACCATCCGATATATATGATACGAAACAGCTAACAGAGGGAGGCAAAGATAAAAGTAGGCATATACCAAGTTTTCCGCGTGGTACCATTACGGAGAATAAATATTTGATAAAGTCACGTAGATGCGCTTAAACCTATTCCATTTGTCCTTATAACTTTTCTGGTCTCATCAATTTCTCAGGAGAATACGTACAACATATGTCCAAATTCCATATATACTCTTTCTAAACTAATGAGTAAACTCATTAAGAACACCAACTGATATCAATAAACAGGAAAGAAAACAATACTTTATACTTCTATCATTTGGTACACATCTCTATGAAGCACAGCTTGTTTCTTTTCGAAATAGCTCCTTCGTGTCACAGCTGTTGTTAGTTTTGTTTTGTGTTAGGATGAAAGAGAGAAATGCAACATTTGCTTCGCGGTGAAGTTATATATATTATTAAGATGAGCGGTGATAAGCGAGGCTTAACAAAGAGTGCCTTTCGGATGCACAATTTAACGGGTAGTTGCAGTCCGTGTTGAGAATCGAACCAAACCTATGGAAGACATGTTATGACAAATCCAAAAGGTGTGTTGTATCGGTGCAGTACCAATTTTTCACGTTTTTCAAAATGTTCCGAAACCCAAAGAATAATCTTTAATTTCTGATATTTTAGTCGTCACAAATTACAGTTTTATAATGTAGTCAATGTTTATAATTACTGGGCAGTTGGGCGTTTAAACTAATGACATCATAATAAAGTCAAAACCATAATTTTGAGTCGAATTGATTCTGAGTTTAACGTCCCGTTCAGCAGCGAGGCTATGTGAGACGTGGACCTACTGATTAACGTGGAATCCGAACCACATGAACTCCCACCGGGAATCAAGCCCAGGTTTCCCACGCCAAAGGCAAGTATGCTAACCGTTAGCCACGAAGGAGCTCCACCATAATTTTAATGGGCGTTAAGAAATATCTCGCCAGTGCTTTTACAATAAATAAAATTTTATAAGTATTAAAGAATAGTGGTAAGAGATTTTATAATAGCTCTTTTATTTATGAGATATGAGTATTTTGAAGAAAAAACAACTAAAGAATAGGTTGGCGGAACCACAAAAGACTTTCTTATAAATACGTACGCACCATACTCACCTTTTATATTGCCATTCTTACGTTCTCCATAAAACAGAAATTCTCTTTTAGTGACACTTTACACAAGATCATGAAGTGGGTTCAAATTTAATTAAAGGCAAAATACAATACAATAATCCACAAATATTGCCTCAAGTGAGTTTAAAGATTTCTAAACACTAGTGCGAAACCGGGCTCTGCCGTTGCGATCGATTTACAGGTCTTGAGACGAAAGTAAGAAGGGACTTACGCACACAGTAAGTAAAAACAATTAATATTAATATCTTAAAACTAACCTCACCATTATTTTTCTAATTAAATTCTAGCCCGAAATTATATATCATATTACCCTATTCCCATTTTGAAAACTTGACCTTAATTCAAAATGGTGGATTTCAAGATGGCTGCCATCAAGGTCATATCTACCATACGACTTCCCCCAGGACTTATATGTATCCACATGGTTTTTCTTCACTTTTCTTCATTAACGCTCCGTTTACAAAGGGTAGTAAGGGACTTCTGTAATAATCTCTAATAACCACATCACAACTCTTAAAAGTTATTAAAAAAATAGAAAACATGCACCATGGCAAAAATTTATCATCACAAGTAATGATGCATACATGCCTTCTATCAGCAAAAAAGGTTTCATTGAAATTGGAGCCGGACATTTGAGTGATGTCCCTTGTGGGATGTGATTGAACGTGACGTCAGAGCACATCGCCCCCCTTCCCGGAATTTACGGGAATTAGGTGACCTGAGTGAGCACATGTGGTGCCAGCTCTCTCCAGCGACCTATCAAGGATCATTGCGTGTATGCCGAGACGTGTCGCCGTTTTTATCCATGCCAAAAGTTGACATACTGACAATTAGGTAGGTAGTCATGATGGTCTGGCTGATGTGTGCGTATATTTTAACTCGTACATTTTGTCTCGACTCGAATTTCGAGACGTCTCGACTCGAATTCGAGTCGAGTCGAGACAGAGACTGTCGAGTCGAGACACGAGTCGAGACAGAAACATATTTTCGAGTCGAGACACGAGTCGAGACAACATTTTCTCGAGACGAGTCGAGACAGGCTTAAATCTCGACTCGACTCGACTCGAATGCATCCCTAGAAATTATGTACTTCCAACCGCAGGTCCATATGAACTTTTTTCTTTTTTGATCTATTCCCAAAATATTGTAGCAAATTTTTGTAAAGCCTGTATATATACTTTTGTGCATAACTTAAGGAAGTAAATACCTTTCGCATGGTGTATCGCTCCCAAGTGGCATAGATTGGTGGAAGTTGAACATAAGTACAGAACCATTAGTAGTACTACAGTATGATACAGAAAAAATAAAAAAAAATCTGATTAGAATAACAAAAATGTTACTTTTATATACACGTAATAACTTCCACTGAAAGTACTGGGTTTCATGATGACCCCCCTGGCATTACAGAAGAAGTGAAATGGTCGTTAGAACGTTGTATGATCACTACAACAACGATGCATGCTCTGCAACGTTTTCCTATGCTGCTCATAAGATTGGTAATGAGTTGTTTGGCATGGAATTCCATTTCTCCACCAGCAGCTGTTGGCAAGTGCTGCATGATCCTTGATGCATCAGGATGTGCTGGAATATGTCTCTTCATACGTGCTCGACACGTGATCGATGGGGTTTAAGTTGGAGGAATGGACAGGCCAGTCAATTGACGGAATATTCTCTCATTTCAAGAGCTCCGCTACCTGCGCTGTTCGACGTACATTTCAAATAACCTCGGTGTTCGCAAGGGATTCTGACATAAACAGACCATTTGTTCTGTGTCAAATAATATATGCGTGTGTTTGTTGTGTACAAGCTTACAAAGCTGTGATAAAGAGAGGCAATTTGGAAAGTCCTTATTGCAAAGGATAAAATATCCGCTACTCTCACTTCCCTCCTTAAAGTGAATTAAGGAAATTGAAAGCACAGTACTGTTTATACTTCAAGTTACTCAGAGGAGGTTCATTTCAAAAATTATAGATATTTCATGGTCTCAAATTAAAAATAAACATATATATTATTAGTCAAACTACTTCAGCACTGGATTATCGTTTCTATCTGTGTTTAAGCGCATTTGTCCAGGATGCGAAAAAATCGGATTAAATATTGAAGTATAAATACAGTAATATTGGATTAAGGAAAAAGTTGGTCAAATGCTGTATGTGGAGTATTGGACTGTATGGTTCAGACTTGGGCATTGCGGAAGTTAGAGAATAAATATTTACAGAGCTTCGAAATATAGTGTTGGTGGAAGATGGAGATGAGTTGATTTTGAATTTAACGTCCCGTTCAGCAGTTAAAATGGACAGAGAAAGTAACAAACGAAGATGTTTTTAAAAAAAGATAGGAGAGAAGAGGACGCTTTTAGAAGGGCGGAGGCCAATTGGATTGGATACATCTTACGAAGAAATTTCATTCGTACCGCCTTAGAAGGAAAGATGAGAGGAAAGCGAGGAATAGGAAGAACACAACTGATCGATGAGTTGAAGAATAGAAGAAAATATTGGGAGTTAAAAGAATAAGCTAAAGACCGAGAAACGAGGAAGAAATATTTCCAGGCTCAAACCTAAAAAATCTCATTAGTCCCAGGGCCTCTAACAAAAAGCAAAATATTTAATAATAATAATGCCCGATATGAACACCGCTTGATTTGATGTTTTCAGTCGCACAAGACTTGTGTTAGAAGGTAGGAGTGATTGGAACAACGAATGCCTTTTGTTGTTCTTGGTTTCAATTATGTTATAATTACTTTCTATTTCGCCGTGTCACCACCATAGCCGTCTTGTTTTACCATGTCACTCTCACCGTGAGATATGTCTTGTCTCGTTCCAGTAAACTTTCTCTAATCAGGAATTTCGATTCTATGTGGTAAACACTAGTAATAGGCATTTTAACAAGTGTTTACTTTCTTCACAATTTGGAACGAAAACAACAATAATATGGGATTAAATTATTTGTATGATACAATATTCCAAACCGTCTAATTAAATCGTAAAAAGTTCAATCTATAACTGAAATAACAATATAAATGTAACATAGCAACATAACTACTCTTATTTTACTGCCCAGGTTCGATTTCCGACGGAAGCTCATGTAGTTCGATTCCCATGTTAAGTTCTGGGTCCACGTCTCATATAGCCTCACTGTTGAAAGGGAAGCTAAATTAAATTCAATCCAATATTACCGTTCTACGTTTGTTGAGCACAAATAAACGTAATATTACGGAAGATAGTATCTTCTACTCGTGTTTAGTAATATTTATTTTTATTTATTTATTAAATGATAGACTAGAAGCATTTCGCCTATTTTCTTATCAGCCTCTCTGCTCTGTCGAATAGGTCTATATTAATATTCGGTTACATTTATTACGTTGTTGAATGAAGCCCAAATTATCCACGTTAAAGAAACATTTAAGTTCTGCTTTTTTTAAATAGTATATTTACAATAGATTTTTTTAATGCAGGGCATTAACTTTAGTTTCACTAAAAAGCTCTAGACAATAAATGGTATTATTGAGTGATTTGTAAATAAAAGTCATAATATTTGCTATTCTACGGGTTTTGAATTATGACAATCTTTTGTTAGCTAATGTTGAAATGTGTTTCAAATGTCAAATCCAAATGAGTTTATTTCATGCGAAGAGTCCAGGAAATTTAGATTGAGTACGTTCATTGAAGATGTTTGATGTATTTTTGTGTCTTCACGCATACTCTAATTCTCTTCTGAGATATGTAAAGTACAGTATTACCAAACCACTAATAGCTTTATACACAGGTTGATACGCTTCCATACTATAGACGGAATACAAAGTATGGTTAGTACCCAAAGGCACAGCGCAAAAACTTGAAAGTTGCACCACTGAGGCAGTAATGTGTGATGTCTCTACTAGCAAAGTAGTCTTTTTCCGCAAAGTCTATTGGCGCCGAGGGGCTCAGTAGTAGAGCGTTTACCTTTGGTGCGTAAGTCCTTAATCCCCGCTCAAGCCAAGTGAACTTTATGGTGGACAAACACCGTGAGTAGGGGGTTTCTCGGGGTTCTTCCATTTCCTCTCACTTTCTTCATTCCACCATTTCATTCATTTCTTATCATCACCATCTCCTTTAGCCTAACCGGTATAACCGTGGGACGTAAAAGTCAAAGATTTCATTTCATTTCATTTCTAATGGCGCCGAAACCAACCGATTTTGGGTATGCAACATTGTAGCACTTTCAGCTGCACACTTCAGTTGTTCCAATCTGCAGTGCCGTGAACTAGTATTTGCTGTTGGACTCTCCACTGTGAACGTAACAGTGCGAAGATATGTGGCGCGACCGCCCGCGGACGGTATATCACCGATTAAGCTACATCCGCAACGAACGGCAATGAAGCTGATACCACCGGTGCTGCATGAATTAAGACATTTGTGCCTGTTGTAATCTCAACCAACCATCCATCATACCATTCATAAACTTACGTCTCAAGGTAGTCCTTAAACGAATATTCATGCGCTGAAAGCCAGTCATGTGCAATGAGAAATGAACTACAAAAGAGCTGTACAAGCTTCACTTGGCAGGAGACCGGTGGAAGTTTTTAGCTACCCTGTATATCTGATAGATTGCGGACAGATTCGAGCAATTATGTACAGAAGTGTGGAAGCAATTCCGTCAGTGCACCTTCAATTATGCGCGCGGTTTCATGATTTAGCTGAGTTTTATTACAGGAAAAAATTGAAGCTACGTCGCATTATCAAGAATGTGGAAATCAGTAATGTCAGGTACATACAGGAGCGGATTCAAGGGGGGCTATATGGCTAGAGCCTCCCTTGACGCTCAGGTATACACTGGATAAAATGGGCTTCAATCCTGCTTTACACTGGATAAATCGGCAAACTATGGTTTAGCCCCTCCCTTGATCATGTCCTGGATCCTCCACTAAGTACATATATTTATTTTGGTGTATATGTATTTATAATGAACTCTTCACAGTGTGTGAAACAAACATCAACCGGATGGGACTGCATCAGGACAAAACGTCCAGTTATACAACCAATCATCGCCGAAAATATACAGACGGATGGAAGTTGGACTGGAATTTGTGTTATTCGCTTTCAAGAATCCAAATGCCAGTCTATAAACCACTGTGTGTTTGGACTTCCGAAACACCGCCTTTCTTCCTATAGGGTACGGAAAGTTTCTAGCCTGTGAAAACAGACCAACAGTTATGGGGAAAAGAATAAACTCTTACACCTGCAAAGAAGCCTTTTCCAGTAGAAAGTGCGCTGTCGGGCAGTTGCCAGTCGTCTAGAATACTGATCGTACGTAGAACATAACCGTTAGTAGAAGGGCGGGCTGTGATAAGTGAGTGAGAACTTCAAAGTTGTCTATATGGAAGCCCATCAAACTGTGCAAACCTTTCCTATTTCTGTTCTGAAAGACTGTAATTTCGAGAACATTCAACACCCACTTTACAGCCCAAATTTAGCACTGCAACCGTGGCAATGCAGAGCGAGTGATTCAAATGACTGCCTCTTGGGTCGCAGTGGCTCAGTGGTAGAATCAGTAGCGTCACTTCAGGTTTTGCTGGAGGGCGAGAGACTGCATCTCCTTGCCCTCCCAATATGGCGTTACCGGATCGAGCTCATACCTCTGGCACGTGGGATCCGTTTTTCGATCCCAGTTTCCGCTAAGTGGACTTTCCGGCGCAGAAACACTGTGTGCGTGGGTTTTCGTCATTCCATCGTTTATCATTCAGCTCTTCATCATCATCACCCTTAGTCTCGATGCATAAGCGTAGGAAGTTAAACACAAATTACTCAAATTACAGTTGAAACTGATTCATTATTTCGTTTATAGATGGCACTATAGGGTAGAACGGTTTGTTACCAGTGTTGCCATATTTCATCATAAGGCCGAAACTTTTGGAAATATGCAAACTTTTGGAAATATGCAAATTATTATATGCAAATGTGTACATCAACTTGAAAATCAAAGAGCGATTTTTTCCACTAACGCAGCCCGTTGCTAGCTGCGAAAACCACTCATTGCGCCATGCTTATTTAACAATTCCTATGGTTGCTTTTGTCCCGTTTTTGCTAACATTCTAAATTTTTAGTATGTACCAGAAATAGATGCCGAATCTACATACAAAGAGTGCAACTCATACTGTGCATTTTAATAGCACACTGTGATGTTAATACTTTAACATATGAGAAATCTTTCACCGAATCTACTTGCCCTCATTAGTATCTGCTATACAACTGAAATGTCGTTGCTCAACTTTTCATTTTCTTTCTGCAATTTCGTTCGAGGGTGTGTCCTTATCTCGGAAGTTTAGAAGTTCGGATCTACACACTATCTGTATTTACGCGAATATTTGATGAACGCACACCTATGATCACTGCACATGCTCCGATTGAATTCATGAGTAATTAATGGCTACAGCTCGTAGATAATGTGGCCAAAGGCACGATGAAAGGGGAATGGCTAAATGTCCCATCTTGTATCTCCATTTCCCCCTCAGCTTCTGAAGCGATTTGTACGTTGGATTACGACATAAACCGACTAGGAGGGATGGAGTAGGAAATAGCAAGGGGACAGGGGAGAACGGCACAAGGTTTTTGCCGCTTTTCCATCGATCGACTTTAATACAACTGCATTAAAAGTGAATCACAGGGGTAAGTTTTATGCCTAGTTCGTGACAGAACTGGTCTCTTAATGTAGTTAACCCGATTATTATTTTTTTTCTTTATCACATAATCTTGAAAAAGTAGAGTTTCCGCTATTCGTACTCATATTTGGCTACAAATCATAAAAGGGTACGAGTAGTATCCCATATGGCATTTTTTTCTTAAGTAATACTTTCGGTAACTTAAGGAACTTTCACCTACCTAGATTTGTATTCTGGATTTCTTATATTTTACATTACTCTGAGAGTTGTAAGCACGAGGATTATCTTCTTCTGTTACTTTTTCGAGTAATGCATTCGGAATTTCTTAACGCAGCGCTTCTCAAACTTTTCTCAAATGGAAACCGCTTTTATTGGTGAGAATGTTCTTCGGACCACCCTATTTTTGTCCCCTTCGGAAACAAACGTAACAATTTTTGGGTTAAATATGATTTCAGGGGGACATCGTTCTTCTTTTTCTTCATACTTGTAAAGCAGGTGATTCTTCAGCAGATAAGAGCAGAAATGTTGCTTGGGTAAGGGAGACGGAGCCGACTCCAACTGGAAGAAACATTTGTTTGACAGGTATGAAGAAAAAAAAAAAGAACGGTGTCCCCCTGAAATCATATTTATCCATTTAAAAAAAACAGGAGTTCGGTGGAAAAGCCAAAAATTCTTTATATAACCCTGTCTGTCCACCCGTCCTGAAGACAAGAGAAGTTGCAAGAAATATTTAATGGATCATCGTCAATTCTTTCGGCTAGAATGCATAGACAGTTTCAGAACAAGACAACCCTAGTTCTTGGAATTGCACAGAACACCCACATGGCTCTGTCCCCTGTCAACAGGCCATAAATCTAAGAAAATAATAGGTGATCCTCGGTTAGAAAGAGCAAAAGAAGTTGCCAAACGTCCCCTTTTCTCCAAATTTCTTTCATTTAATTTGTTAGAAAAAAATAATAACATTATTTCTTTATTTTCACTTGTTTTCTTTTATTTTTCTTTCTTGTTTCATCTGGTACCTAATGATATTGGATATCTGGCAACAACCACAACCACCGTCCTATGTTTAGGCTCTTATGTTTTGAAACGGGCAATAGAGTGTCAAAAGTAAGGCATTCAGTCCGTTGATGGAACTTATGATATATTCAATAGCGCAATAAATATTTCTTTTAAAATGGATTTTCTCAAAACTTACGCATAAGGATTTATCGTCACTCATGTCGTTTCTTTCAACCCATGGAGAATTTCACTGTCATTACTACTAAACGAGCTATGAATTAATAGAAGAAAGAAAAAACACAAAAATTGCAATATAAAGGGGGGAAGGAATGTTTTGGACTGTATTTGAGTTTAGCATCCTTTTTAGGCTGTGAGGCTATATGAAATGTAGACGTACGGTATAGCTTATCGTGGGATTCGAAACCATATGGTTAGTGTACGCGCCTTTGATATGAAAGACACGGGTTCGATTCCCAGTGGGAACTCAGTGGGAATTGAACCAGCATCTTTCGTGCCAAAGGTGCGTACACTCACCATAGAGCTACGAGTTAGCTTAAGGAAAACAATGTGTTGGAATAAATACCTAACAGAATTCTAGTTGCCTGTCAGTGATAATTTATTTTTTAAAAAAGCTTTTTAATTCCTCCGAAAACTAGATGTAGGGCTGTACGATATTTCAGTATATGGTTCGATATTTTTAAAAATAACAAAATGAATATAAAAATATTACTGATCGATAAATCGCTGTTTCAATAATTTTTCGATGTTTAGATAGGGTTTACAGTGGCTCACTAGCAGAGTGCTTGCTTCTGGTGCATGGGGTCCTTACACTAGTTCGATCCTTGGCCAAGTAAGTTTGTGTTGAACAACATCGTGTCCGTGGGTTTTCTCAAGGTACTGCCTTTTCCTCCCACTTTCCAATTCCACCATCGTTCACTTGCTTTAATCATCGTCTCCCTTAGCCTAAACGTCATAATCTTGGGATGTTAAACTGAAAGATTTCATTTCGCTTCGATATTTAGATCCTAAATCTTTTAGATATTCAATGATTTGACATTTCGATGTTTTTGGTAGTCAGTGATTTGCGATTGTTCGATATTCTTGATATTTTGAAACATCAATGAAGGTCGATATTTTATCGATGTTGATTTTTGATATCCAAAACTAGTTATTGCAAAGTTCAAACTGTATGGATCCAACCTTTATTATGGTGCACATGGTCCCAGGTTCGATTCTTGGCGGGATAGCTTAAAAAAATTATCTGACTCCTTTAGTTTGAATGACAAAACCGTAGGACGCTAAACTACTTAAAAAAAAAAAAAAACTTTACTAGGAAGACCGCGGCTGGCCAAACTATAGGCATAAATGATCTTCCGCTGGAAGCTAAGAGCGATCTGAAACTTGAAATTCTACACATCAATGAGAAGTGGCACTTCTTCAAATCGATGGATAAATGATTGAGCAGATGCTCTAGATTATATACAGAGTCTATACACATACACAGAGAGGAAGAGAGAAGAGAAACTTAGCTGTGTGCTTGTGTGAAAGAGAAGGAAATCGTGTGTGGTGAGCACCTGGCAACACTTCCTGGGGAACCACTTCACTCACTCACTTCCATTACGAAAGCTTATATGCAGATGGTAAGTAACACGTGCTTGTCGCTATGACAACGCTGTGTTGACGAAAGCGTCCTCTGTGATACGAGAAACAGAAGCACGGATTGCAATATACTGTACAATATCAAGTCCCCTATGTGCTTCTGTTTCCTGTTCGACTCTGCACACTAACGTGAACTTGCACTTCGCCATTTTTTATGCCTACTGCCACGTCATCATTACTACTACTATTCCCATTATATTTTTTTTCACGTGTGAATGTCATATTCAAGAGTTACTTGTTTAGGAAGACTGGTACACACACACACGTATAGGGGAGATAGAATACCCCTCCAGGGGGGATCTGCTGGGGAGGTAGGCTTCTCTACCCTCTTTTGGAACCCATTTTTTTTTTTTTTCAGAGGGAGGTGGTCCACCACAATAGATTGTTTATCTTCCTCTTCATCGGGTTTTTCCCGGACCTGATTATTTTATTGGTTGCATTCAAGTGGTTGATCCGCCATTTTACAGGCTGCTGAATTCATTGACATCGAGTTAGAAAGAGACAGCATAGAAACCCACCTTTTTGCCATCCTCCACTATATATGTATCCCTTCTGTTCCTGTGCTGAAAAAAAACTTCCCATCGTCCGTCCGTCCGTCTGTCTATCTTTTTTTCCCCTGGCTTTTAATCCGATTCTTTTGTGCAACGGAAAGGAATTCTGCGAGATGTAATTGGACGGAACTGTTGTTGCACGGGGCTGACTGACATCATTGTGTTGCATGCTGGAGTAGGGATGAAGTAGGTGATGAAAAGAATAAGGAGTGCGTTAGAAGCCAAAATGTGTTAAGCATTTCATCTCCCTCCTCCCATTAGCTCTGATTCCACTTTTAAAAAGCTAAAAAATTAAGCCAGACATCTCTGAACGCAATACGTGAAAAGAAAAAAAAAATCAAGGTCGAAAGGAAACATACGAATATTAAAATATATTCAATCGATCATCAAGTGTAAATTCAAATGTAACTCATCATTGTGATTAGAATACAGTCAGGGACTCAACCAGTGAGGGGCTACAGGGGCGTAATTTTGGAAGTCAGGAGGGACAATTGCCCCCCTTGAGTTTGAGAGGCTCATACCTTTTAATCGATTATATATTAATATAGTAATATAAAGGGAAAATTCTTATGATGGTCGAACATCTTGCCCCCCCCTTTCCCTCTCTGGTAAACTCTGAAATTTCGCTAATGAGGGAGTATGGTCTCCCTGAATTATTATCCTCCTCTAAAACAAATGCTGTTAATTAATTTTTAAATTAAAGCAAAACTACATATGAAATACGTGCAATTTTGTTTGCCAAGTTCAATTCAATTTGCGATATTTTACTCATATCTGTATGAAATAATAAGCTGCTTGCTAGATGCTCCAAACAATTTACATTCATCTTTTCTCATTCTAATAATTTCAAACTTAGATACTCTATTATTGCGCCGTGACAAGTATGAAAGGCGTGGATCAAGGGTGAGGGGGTAGAATCCTCTGCGGACACCTTCAGTTCCCCTTTAAAACTTTCAGTTTTTGTTTTCATATACAGTATGTGTTCAAAAAAAAAAAAAAAAAGAAAAGAAAGAAAAAGAAAAAAGAAAAAGAGGAAGTTAAGGATGTAAGGTGAAAATGAGCTAAAGCTCTGTTACAGATTGGATAAGTAATAATAATAATAATAATAATAATAATAATAATAATAATAATAATAATAATAATAATAATAATAATAATAATAATAATAATAATAATAATAATAAACAGTTTTCAGTGTTCCTCAATGTCTGTCATTGCCTTCTTAGTATTAATTTCCGTCCCTTCCGAAGTTGTACAAACCCAAGAACTTTTTTTTTTATTTGCTTTGAACAAAAATCTTTGATGAAGTTTGTCTTTAGTACGAGGGCAGTTTGGAAAAGAACTTCTTTGATTATCAACGACATACAAATATAGATAAATAATTGATATTTTACACATTTCAAAACTAACTTTTCGATATAATTACCATTCAAATTGAGACACTTTCTCATATCTTCTCACAAGGTTTTTATTACTTTTACAAAAAAATCTTGTCTGACAGTGAGAATAAAGTCATTCTTTTAACTTTTTGAAGCACATTGTCATCGTCGAACCGGTGCGATGCAGGCTGTTTTATGTGCCTGAAGAGAGATGACAGTCCCTGGGCGCAAAATTCTGACTAAAAGAGGGATGATTATAAACATCTCTACGAAACTGCTGGAAACAGAAACTTGAGTATGTCTAACAGTCTGCATGGGAGTGTTATCATAAACCAACACCACACGTGAAATCAGTATGCCCCGACGTTTGTTCTGGATGACTCATATGAGTTTTCCTAACTTCTCACAGTATAGATGTTTGAAGTGATGGTCGAACCATGAATCCCTTAGCAGTACTCCTTTGACATCTCAAAATACTATTGACAATATCAGTTCTGGTACACGGCATTTACCGAGCTTTTCTGGGTTTCTTTGGTTGGTCGATATGACCCTACTCGATTGACTGCTATTTGCTTTCAGTGTTCACATACGACACCCATTTCTCAACGCCGATTACTGTTCTATTAAGAAATCGTTCTCTTTCTACGTATATCATAACGGAAGAGGTAGAAAAAAAATCTGGTATGTTTGAAGCTCTTTAGAAAAAAAAATTGATACCAAACGAACACAAAAGTTGTGGTAATTCAGTTTCTGTCTCAAGTAATTTGCTTCTTCAGTACCAAATCTACTTTCGAAGGAGCATAAAACGTATCGCTAATAGTCTCTTTTTGAACTCTCGTTCCCCTTATGTCGAGGAAGGAGTACCGTTTCTTAAAGTGAATTTGAAGGAGCGCTAAAAACAATTGGTGGTTACACGTACCTCCTTCCCTTTCTAATGTGTTTTGTAGGTAACGATAATATTAAAAAATAATTCAATCAAATCCAAACGATGGATATTCAAACTCTGTCTAAAGGCAAGTTGCATAATCAGAGAATAATCCGTGAAGTTTTGTTTTATTGTTAAGAGAATTCATTATTGGAAAGATGATCCTGAAGAGTAAAATAAAATACTCTGAGAAACGAAATATATGTATTTCAGATTATTTTCTAGTTATTGATTCAATTTGTCTTTGGACCAAGTTTAAATATTCATCTCAGAATTACATAGAATGAGCAGAGAATTAGAATTACAGAGAAAAGATAGGGGGGCATGAGCTACCATCTGCTGGTGATACTTGAGCCTTTATTCACACCGGTGATGGAACTTGGGTATTGTACGTGGAAGCCGAAAGTAAACATAAATCAATGGAGTGAAGTGTTTACCGACACTCACCCGACAAAGAAACCCAGTAAAACTCGGTGATGACACTTGGAATGCATAGAGATAGATTGACAAGCCTTTGGAAAGGTTAACAAGGAGATTGAAGGGTAATAAAGTTGAGTAATATAATTTGGTTGCACTAGTTTGGCACAAGATAGATCTGCAAGTGAACTCTAGTTTCAGCGCTGGTAAATCTTCGTATTCCTAGAAAAGATAGGACATGTGTGCTTTTAAGTTTTTTTTCTTTCTTTCTGTCTTCTAGGTTTTGCAAAAGAACATCAAATTCAGACATAGAGAGACATGGAAACAAACATATAAACACACACACAGACGTATATATACAGAGACGCTAATAATGGCTACAAAGATTGACGATATCTAACATGAAATAAAACTTTCTGTAATAATGGTCTCCCAGAGATAAGGAATAGCCAGCGTCTGTGGTTTCATAAACGACCTTCCCCTAAATGAAATGACAAAAGAGGGAAAAGGGAAGGCCCTCTGAATGAGATGAAAGGCGAGAAGAGGGGGAAGAAGTTTTGGAGATGATATCTTCATTGTTGTTATGAAATGATCTGAATCTTCCCATTGCCATGCCGTGCGTTATAAGAGACAGACGAGGGACTGGGGATGAAGAAAAAAAAAAATTCTGCATCCACTCAGCCCAATGAACCAAACTTGTCTCCATGCAAAATATTGAGAAAGGCAACGGAGTCACTAGTTCCATGCATGCGAAATGAGCAAAAGATAAATTATGCATTGAATTCAAAACTGTTCTTTCCATTCATATCACTGATAGTTTTGACGGGTTTCATAAATGTAATTTCTCGCTCTACAATAAACCTCCATTACAATTGATTATTCTTGGTGAGAATGAATTATCATTCAGTTATTAATTGTATATAGTTTTAACAACCGCTATTTAACAACCGCTATATGTCACTAACACATTGTTTTCTTTTTTTTTTTTTAACGAAATAGTTCGTTATAATGCTGCCCAAGGTTTTCTCGTCTCGTCCAGTAAGTTCTTGTCAAATTCTTATCTCGTCTCGATTTTAATACTCGTATCGTTTCGATTATTGATTAAAGTTTCCTCGTCTCGTTTCATTTTGTAAATTTACGTATAAATTTTACTATGTCCTGATATTGTTCTTAATTTCATCTTGAATTTATCACAGTCCTTCTATTGATATATCACGAGAGGCCCTAGAAGGGTGTAATATAATAAAATTTAAAACACTATTCATTACTGAGGTATATTGTGTGATGACTTGCGTATCTTTAAATGTTTATGAATGTTCTTCATTGTATCAATATATAGTTTTCTTTTACTATGAATCAAGTAACACTAAAACAATGTTTTGAGAGCTAAGACTTAGGTGAACTTGTAGCGATGCGCACGAGTCAAGATTTGCGGCTGTCTCGTCTCGAAAATGTGCTGTAAAAGTGATGTCTCGACTCGAAAAATGTCTAATTCACTATTGGAAGAGATGTGTCTCGACTCGAATTTTGTCAGGAAAATCCTGTCTCGACTCGTCTCGTGCACATCCCTACGAACTTGTGTCGTCCACGAGACCCGAAAAATTTGTCGTCTCGTTTCGATTTTAGTCTGAAAATTGAGACGAGAATTGGCCTTGTGTTTAATCTCGTCTCGAATATGGAAGTTCACTCCTTGTCTCGTGAGCAATACTATTCGTGAACAAATAAATGAATGATTTTGATCATGATCCTAATCTAACAGTAAGTTTTAGGGATGGTATTGTTTGCGTCATATTAAAAAAATAAAAAGCCTTCCTTTATTTTTGGGAAGGATGGAGTGTTACTTAAGAGTCTTCAACCCGGCGAAATTAAAATACCGCTAATTTTACAGTAATTATGTAATATCTTCAAATAGATAAAAGATAATCGAACTGTGGAACAAGAGCACCCTAGATAATATTATTTTACATAAGAAACCGTTATCACGACTCACTTATCTGCTTTCGATTTCGAACCATTGTGAAAATCGGCATTTATTTTCGCGTTTCTAAACAGCTGAAAACGGAAAGCCACTAGGTGACTTGTGATAACGGTACCTCACGCAAAATAATATTGTCTAGGGCGCTCTTGTTCCATATTTAAATTATCTTTTATCTGTTTGAAGATATCACATAATTACTGTAAAATTAGCGGTATTTTAATTTCGCCGGGATGAAGACTCTTAAGTGCAATAATCACTTAAATAATGTGTCTTCTTCAATGATCTTCAAACTTCAAGGCTTTATCCATAATAATTTTAAAGGGCTATTAAATAGATCTCTCTAAACCCAGAATTTCAACATTTATTATTATTATTATTATTATTATTATTATTATTATTATTATTATTATTATTATTATTATTATTATTATTATTATTATTATTACCTTACTTTTCTTAGGTTACTTTTCTCTTTGTTAGAGTCAAATCTTGTAACTTAAATTTCTAGAGCTCTGAAATTTGATACAGATAAATACAAATCTATGAGAGTATTATAATGGGGAAAATTTCATCAATATGAACTAATATAAAGAGACTCTTGTGTTTTATGTCCTTCCTTAAGACGTCCCTACATAATCTGCGTGTAGAGTTACGTATTCCCCTCCCCCCAATTTTCGATCTATCGAAGGACATCATTGTAGAACTCTGTAGATTTCATAGAAAACTGTATTGTCAAAGCGGACCCTGAAATAGCTTCTTTATCGGTGGGAACAAGTGTGGAAAATAATTCACTTCACTTCACTCGTTGTTCAGAATGAGACATATTCCTTTGGTGACTATTCCGCGAGATTTTTGCCTAACAGCATCTCGTAACTTCCTCAGAAGTGACCAGTAATGTGTGTCAGTCGATGATAGTACCACACTTTTGAAGATAGTCTGTAAGGATCATCCCACGACACCCCTTCCCGAAAAAGAAAATATAGCATGACTTCATCGACAGACTTTTGCACCTTGGCCTTTTAAGTGTTGGGAGGTGAGGAGAAGAGAAATGCTTTCACTCCATGCTCATCTGTTTTCTCTCATAATTATATCGATAGATCTAACATTCGTTGACAACTATCAGACAGGGAGAAAATTTCTTTGCATCTTGGTCCAAAAGATTCAACAAGTGACGATATGTCACTCCGTGATTGTATCTGAAGACGAATCAGAAAATGTGGAACTGAACGTTTTGACACCTTAGACACGTGCAATTCTTCATGAATTATTTTCCAAACACTACCATAACTGAGTTCAGGTTGCTGATCGATGCCATGGGTTGTTATTCGTCAGTCTTCCAGGATCAGTTCTTAGATTTTTCTCACTGTACTGTTGTCGTTCGTAATTAATGGGCGCTCATCTGTAAGGACTTGTGACCAGTTTGGAAATTCCTCTCCCGTCTCACGATAATGTTGTAGGATTGCCAATCACCACCATACACATGCTTCATTTCATCGTGAATTTGCCGGCGCTGTAACCCTTCAAATGCAAACTTAATCACCTTATGAGTTTCTATATTCTCCATCTTGCACCTTACTAAAAACTAGCGCCACCTGTACAGAAAGTGAATGACATACATGAATAATTTTCAATATATCATACAATGTAAGGTCTAATGTCTACATAGGCCAAGTTAGAAACAAAATCACTCAATAACTTCTGGAGCATAATTAAAATTTTCCGATACCTCTTCATAAAGTCATAATACGATATCTTTATGTAGACGTAAGTTTAACTGTAATGAGTTGTTTTACTCTATAATTAATAATTTAGAAAGTTGTAGAGCACCTACTGCTTATACAACCCAAGCTCTCTCAAAAGTGTGGTGGGTTGCAAACGACTATGCGCTCTGTTTACTTTATAGCAACAAGTTTGAGCATTTATGAGACATTTATTAAATATATTTAAAGAAACAAGGAAATAGATACTACTTACTTCTTCAATACAATTAAAGAAAGGGTTCTTTTGCCGAATTGTAAGATTGGAAAACTGATAATCTTCTTCTTGTTCACCTCAACATACAATTTAAAACTTTTCTCTCCCCTGGGAGAGCTGTTTTATACTTTGAAAAGGTCTCTTCTTCGTAACTGTATCTAGATATTCTATCCTTGGTCTTCCTCTTCCTGGTTTTCCTTCTGCCTTCCCTCTATTAGCACGGAGATGCAATAGGAGTGCCGAATAAGATGGCCGATTGCTTTTTCATCTTTCTCCTATTATCTTCATGATATGTCGTCCTTCATTAGTTTCCTTTAGTACACTTTCTTCATTCTATTTCCTTTCGGTCCATGATATGCGCAGCATTCTGCGCCAACACCACATTTCAAATGCTTCCAGCTTGGATATTTCAGCTTTTCTCAATATCCACGTCTCTGATCCGTAAAGCGCCACGCTCCATACCAGGGTCTTAATAAATCGTTTACGAACGTCCAACGACAAATTTCTTGATGTTAGCAGTCTTCTTTTCCTATTGAATGCTTGTTTAGCCTATATTATTCGGGAGCTTACGTCTTTTTCACTTCTTCCGTCCGAAGATATTGGACTTCCTAAATAGGGGAAGGTCTTAAGAGTCTCTATCACTGCGAAATTAAAATACCGCTAATTTTACAGTAATTATGTGATATCTTGAAATAGATAAAAGATAATCGAAAAGTGGATCAAGACCTCCCTAGACGATGTTATTTTGCATGAGTTACCGTTATCATGAGTCGCCTAGTAGCTTTTCGTTTGCTGTTATTTAGAAACGCGAAAATGAACGCCGATTTTCTAAATGGCTGGAAATCGAAAGCAGATAAATGAGTCGTGATAACGGTAACTCACGCAAAATAATACTGTCTAGGGAGGTCTTGTTGCACTTTTCGATTATCTTTTATCTATTTGAAGATATCACATAATTATTGTAAAATTAGCGGTCTTTTAATTTCGCAGTGATAAGGCCTCTTAACGTCTTGGATTTTCTCTCCCTCTAGTTATAACGCTTGCCCCTTCTTGTTCTGCTCTCGTGTACTTTATCGCTTTGGTTTTCTTATTTATCTTCATTTTGTATGTTTTCTCCAGTTGGTTGTTAAGTTTGAACGTGTTTCCTGCAAGTTCTCCGCTATCAGTGTTATGTCATCAGCAAATCTTATTGTGCTATAAACCTGGCCATTTACTTTTACATCTTTCTCGTTTCTATCAAAGAATTCTTTCACGAACTGATAACCACGGTTTATTAATTAATATTAAACACATATAAGTTAGAAGAACACCGACTACAACATCATCCTCCAAAGATTCAGTCGAAAACTGATCGAACCTGAAAAACTTTTAAGTGGGAAATATTAAGCGTGAAAATCTTTTAAAAACAAGCAGCGAAAAGGGGAAAACTATTTGTTTTTAGTGGAATAAAATGAAGAAACTGGACTAAAACTAACAACTTGGGCGCTCTTCTAAGATAGAGTTTTTTTTCCTGGACTTCTCAGAAATGGGTCGCTATAATCACAGAAATGGCTCACTATTACCCACTGTAATCAATTGCTCCTAATGTTTTTAGTATTACTTAGTTCAATTTCTTTTTTTAGCCCACCAAAATAAGAAAAAGTAGTGTATATTTTAAAGGATTGTTCTTAAAAGCTTTTTGTATGTATTATTTTAAGAATTATGAAATTGCCTCCTTTTAATATCACAGTGCCCCAGAACACAAATTTAAACTCCCACCGTCAATAAAATAAGAATAGAAGCGTAATGAATAAATCCGTAGTCGACTGAGGCCATGTTGTAATAATTTTAAGTTGAAACACCCGAACCTTTGGAGAGGATCAAAGAGCATCTTGTGTATTCCAGAGAGCTTCCCCAGCCTTCCTTGCGGATAGGTTTGAGATAAGAAGACACTCGGAAGTTCTGGATACTAGTTTGTCCCCTTCAAGAGACGTGACATGGCTTAGAAACTGGTTCTCAAATGAAGAAAATAAATTCGATTTGCCAGCGCCGTCCCGTCCCCCACCGTATGCTTTGGCACTTCTATCCCCACGTTCTCCTCTTCCCCGTTATCTAGAAAAGGCGTACCGTCCGTGTGCATGATCAACAGGAAGGGAAGTAGAGGTTTCTATGTATAAGGAAGAGGGGGGGGGCTTCTATGATGAGGCCACTTAGCATCGAGGGGAAATTCCCTTACAACACATCAAAAATACTCCTATACTCTTCCCCCTTTTTTGAAATCATGAAAAGAAAAAAGTGTTAACCAAAGAACCACTTTCTTCTTATTATTTGAAGATTGGATTTCAAAAAATTCAATTTTCTTTATGCTCTGAGTTATACAAATCGCGCGTGCCTTATACCTGCAAATGGTTTTCTATATTCCTGGAGATTATAATCAACATTTTCTGATTTTTGGTTGTAGTTTAGCGTCTCTCTTTAGCACAGAGGCCGGAAGAGACATTGATCGACAGTTTAAGATGGAATCCGTATCATCCTGATGCGTTAAATTTTCAAGGGTCTCTCCAACCGGGGATCGAGCCCGGGACCTCACATCAATGGCGCGATCGCTAGCCACAAGTTTTTCTTGAAAAAGAAACTCACACCATCCCAGATGTTATATAATGGTCCTCATTTCCTTCTCATTCACCCTTATTTATTATTCTAATTACGATAGGGACATTTATCATAAAATATTCGAGGACAGTTAACTATGTTCATACTCCAAAAGGGTGTTTGAGGAGCGGTCATCTCTTGGACGATATGATGATGATTTGATTTTAGCGTCCCTTTCAGCAGAGAGGCTATATGAGACGTGGAGCTGCAGCTTTACGTGGAATCCCACATGAGCGCCGTCGGAAATCAAACCCGGGTCTCTCACGGCAGACGCGCGTACGCTGACCGCTTAACCATGATATGGAATACAATGTTTATGTCGAAGTCGAAATTAAAGTAGATTACGAAACAAGAATTAAGACTGTCTCATCTCGGAAGACATGTCTGTTCCTGTTGGAAAAGCTCTGTTTCGCCTCGTCTCCTAGTAAACTTCAGTGAAAATTCTACTAGTTTAGTAGTTTTGGATTCGGATACGATATTCACAATATGTGAAACGTTAAAAATCCTTCATAGAGGATTCTTCATACTGATGTGTGTGCAGTTAGGTAATTTGAGATTAAATCTTTGTATGAAAAACTTCTTTTGCAGAGACCCCAAAATTTTAAATTAGACACTATTGATTAGTTTTTCGTGATGAAGACCAATAGCCTTGATGTCGACTTCACCATTAAGTACTTTAATCAACCAATCAGTATTAGTTAGTCTAATTTAAAAAATTAAATTAAAAATTAAATTAACCTCACCACTTCACGTAAAAGCAACAGTTTCTGCTCTGCGGTCTAAGAGGTCATTTTTTTTTCTTCATATTTTCCAGAGCTATATTTCAAAAGTGAACATACAGGACACAATGTTCTCATCTTTAAAATGCCCGAAATGAAAGTGACAAGTTGCGTTCACTTCTGTAGTAAATACAAAAACCTAAAACAAAGTTAACAAAACATTTGATATATTGAAATAAATAAATAAATAAATAAATAAAAATTATCACTATTGAGTCACTAGTAACAAGACCCGCACACTACATACCGCAGTGAACAACACTCTCAAACTAAGTGAACGATCACCGTCAGTACTAAGTATTGAGAACGAAGCTGCTGATAATACACACACACAAAAAAAAAAAAAAATCAATGTCGAGGTGAAACATGTGATCATTGTTCAGTAACAACGATAGGGATGCGAACGAGACGAGTCGAGACAGGATTTTCCTGACAAAATTCGAATCGAGACACGTCTCTTCCAATAGAAAAATATACATATTTCGAGTCGAGACATCATTTTTACGGCACATTTTCGAGCCGAGACAGCCACAAATCTTGTCTCGTGCGCATCCCTAATCAACGAGAAGTTTTAAATTTCTACCTCCTAGTTTTCTATTTGGGGACAGATTAGTCTAATCGTTGGAAGCGTTGGGCTCTTGTCCGCGTGATCTCGGGATCGATTCCCGGCCACTGCTTCCCAATTTTTCAGCATTTACTAAGCATCGAGAGGCAAACTGGGGAGTCACGTGAATTTAAGACGTAACGGACCCTAGATCTAGAAAGCTGGTGATACACCTGTTACAGACAGGGTTACAAAGTGCATTGACTATGTGTTCGTAGCTAGTCTGGACGTAGTTCATCCGGTCGTTAGCAGATTTCATTGGAGCGGCTCAGACCCACAAAAGGCTGTCATGCCAGGTGGTTTTTGGTTTGGGTTTAGTTTTCTACCTATCAACTTAAAAAAAAAAATGTCCATTTTTGTCTTTCTGAAATATTGTCCATTATTGGAAACCTAATCAACGCTTGCTATTTGAATCTTCTTACGTAAATCTAAACCATAACTTATTGTTGTTGGGCATATCAGCGGCTCCAGAAAGTGAAAGGAAATTAGTGGAAAGCAATGCTGTAATATAAAACAAATATTAAACATCAAATTCTGATCTCTTGACGGATGCAAAGAGAAATAGTGACAATCTTACAATAAATGTTGTTATGAGTTTGTCAGTTTATGTTTAACCCGTTTGTGCTTTGATCTATATCCGTAAACTGAAGATATATTTTTTTTTTTTTTTGTTTAATGTTGAGGTAAAACTATTTTCTTCTTGTTTATTGAAAACTGAGACATTTATGCGTCCCGAAATTTCGAGATACCTGGACGCAGAGTCGATTCCAGTACGATCCTGGAAATTCTGTACCCTATCTCAGGATTAAAGTTGATTTTGAGTTAGCTTAACAAATAGGCTGTTTTCGGATTGATTTCGTTAGTAGAACCACTTTCTATGTACGCGAATTCTCTCCACGTTGTAAAGAAGTTTTTATTTTAAAAAGTTGAATATTGTCAATTTGTATCTGTAAATAGTTAAATATGGCCATAATGGAAACAGCCTATTTAACTATTTGTATACATAATTGATAAAATGCAATGGTTCCGATATGTATCTGGTCATGTGCTGATAGGCAAAAGTTATATAGCGTCAAAGCTATAATTCGAGCATGATAACTCTTGATTTATATTCTATCACTACCTGGAATTAATATCGGTAATATGTCATCTAGTGTGACTTTGCATTGCGCAAGGGAACATCTGAAGATTCTTGCATTAATCAGAAGAACGTGTAAAATAACAAAGATTTATGAATTCAAGAGTTCCTATGAATATCCTGAAATGTAGATGTCTGGCATTACAGAGAAACAAGGTGGGTTGTCTCTTACTCTCTTGAATTAACTTTCCATGGTGCTAGAAGAGAGAGAGAGAGGGAACAAACTGATGCTGACACTTTCCACCCGAGGGAATGAGTCTTTTGCAAGGGGAAGAAAAGTTTGAAAGCTAGTGCGCAAGCACAAACAAGTAGTGATCAATATCTGATGATGAATACAGGTGGAGGACAGTGTTGTTTGGGGAAATGCGGCCTAAACATTCCAGTCGGTAGTCATAACGGTAGGAAGAGAGAAAAGGGGGACGCTGCTGACTGTGATGAGTGCCCTTTGTTTACATATGCTGTTTGAACTTCAGCTACAACTGTGAATTAAATATGCTGAAGCTAGGGGTGATGCTTCGGCGAGTACGGACCGATTATCAAGCTTTAAGTAACAAATTAATTTCAATGAAACCATCTCTCAACCGAATCGAATGGTTCTATATTTTCCATATCATGCATAAATTACAGGATATATTGATGTTTAAACAATGCCATTTACGTGATGTTTGTGGCGCAAGAGAGCACTGAAGTAATTATGTTAAATGTCCATGATGCTCGAGACCATGATAAGCTCTTGTAGTGGCGTACTCATTCATCAAGAGGGGATCGGATTCAAACACTCAATCTCATATTTTTTCAGGTCAAGTGTGAGTTTTGTATAGCTTAATATAGTACTAAATCTATATTTTTCTATAACATCTTGCTTATGGAAAAGGGTTACATCTCGAAACCATCCCGTTGCGTAGGTCACTGCCACTTGTACGGTGTTAACCTGTGTATATCCGTCTTTAAAAAATGTAATATTTAAGTTTTACGTCTGACGGTTATACCGGCTAGGCTAAAGGAGACGGTGATTACGAGATATCAATGAAATAGTGGAATGAAGAAAGTGGGAGAAAACGGAAGAACTCAGAGAAAACTCACCCATATGGTATTTGTCCACCACAAAGCTCACTTGGCGCAAGCTGTGGGTCAAACCAAGGACCCCATACACCAGATGCGAGCGCTCTACCACTGAGCACCCGCAAATCCCATTGCGTCTTTAAGTTTCGTTTACATTTTCAGAAATAAATATTCAAAAATTTAAGTCTCAACTAGCTGTAAATGTGTTTAAAAGTCAGCTGAATGGAAATAGCTGAAAATAATGGTTAATAAATAAATAAAAACAATTCTCTGTTTATTGGTTGATTTGTAGGAATTTAGCCTACCTTTTCAGCAGAAAGGCTTTATGAGACATGGATCTACAGTTTAAGATGGAATTCGAACCACCGTTCTGCGTTAAAATGTATAATGCTCTCTCACCGGGAATCAAACCCAGGACCACGTGGACCAAACGTTCACCCGCTAGCAACTAGACCAGCGTAAAGGGCAATGTGGTAGCTGTTTATTTCCTTACTCTCACATAATTGCATAACATTCGACAAGTTTGCAACGACAATGATGACACAATCTGCAGGCATACATAGAGTGCGAATTTCCGAGAAGTTGGAGGATTTTCCTCCTCCATCAAATTTTGATTGTCTCTAAAAATAATAACAGAAGCTTTCCTACCAGGATATTTTTCCATCCTTCCTCCAAATCATGTTTAGTGATGAAAAGTTTTAATATTGTCAAATTCCACTAGTTTTTGTCCTGTTATGTAATTTTAATCGGTTACCTGCATTCCAAACTTTGAGAATTAAATTTAGTCGTTTTTGATGTCTAATTTTATACTCACATCTACCACAATATACACATTCTTTTCTCCTTTTTCCCACCATTGCACAGTTTAACTATTTTATTGTGTCTATACTTGTAATTTGCAACCGTATCCTCATACCTTTCAGTTCGTCACCGGAGATGAATTTGGGTTACTAAGTACGTATAACAAAGTCATGAATGGATTAATTAACTTCCTTTTAACTATTGACCAAGAAGATTTTAAAAAGTGGTGTGCGTTTTGTGTAGTTGCAGTTGAAGCTGTCGATGTGTGGTGTAATAACAATGAAATATTAAAATATTCGTAATTGATTTAATTTATTGGTTTAATCCATACCTTTTTGCAATTGTGATCGATATATTTACAAAGGATATCCAAGAGTTAGCAGCTTAGAATATACTATTTGCGGATGACGTCGTGCTGCTGGGAGAGACCAAGGCAGCACTGCAAGAGAAATTAATGCCTGGAGAGGAGCATTGGAGAGCCCTCCTGACAGTGATGTGCATAATCCTAACAGTGACGCGCATTATCCTAACTGTGATACGCATAATCCTTATATTGATGCGCATAATCCTAACAGTGATGCGCCCGCTCCTTACAGTGAACCACATACTATTTGAAAAAAAAATATATCAAACAAGAAATAATGATTCGACTGATTTAACCTGTATAATCGAATGATTATTTGGAGACTTCGTGACAATGATAGAATCAAGGCTATACTATATTTATCTCTGTCATTAAGCTTATCCAAAGTAAATTTCTCTCTTACTTTGCCATTACCCTTCTCACTGAAACAACAGAAAGAAAAAGATGTTAAGATAATTAATATATGAGTTGAACTACGTATAATTAAATTAACATAAAGAATTAAAAAGGAACTTTCCTCAAGAAGATAGTACAAACAAGAGAAATTGAAACCTAAAAGAGAAAGAAAAGAAATGGAAACTGTAACAAGGGGGGAAATCTAAGTAGAAACAATCTTCACTTACATTTATATTTTGCTGTCTTCTTGTTTTCTTCTTCTTGTTCATGCCAGTAGGGAGAAGAAGAAACAAGAAACTTTTAATTAAAAAGCAGGAAAATGTAAAGAAGACATATTTAAAGATGAGATTTTAGCTCTTATCTTTGTACTCACACTCTCTTTTGTACAGAGAAATATAAGGTTTAAAAAAGAATGCAAATGTGTTCCTACTAAATACTTGTAGCTGCGATTTTTCCTTGCTCTGCAGGTCAAGTTGGGGGGGAAAGTAATCCACTCTTTTATATTTTATTCTGCAGTAATTGAAATCAAAGCTATTTCATTTTGATAAACACCTAGTTTCCGTACAGTATACATAAACTTTATTTTATATTCACGTATCAAACGTATATACACCAGAGGTATCGAAACTCGCCTACCCAGCATTCACGAGTCAGAGACACCCTCGACCGGCCTCGGGCTCAATAATACAGCGTGAACCCGAGCCCAAGTGAGCGCTAGCCCAATTGAGGTTCATCAGCTCGAGCCCAAGTGAAAGCTAGCCCAATTGAGGTTCATAAGCCCGAGCCCAAGTGAGCGCTAGCGCAATTAAGCTTTATGAGTCAGAGCCCAAATGAGAGCTAGGTCTATTGAGGTTCATGAACCCGAGCCCGAGTGAGCGCAATCCCTGACGATGTTAGTGAATGCGATCCTCACTGAGAAACCCGAGGTCGAAGGAAATTAATGAGTGCGAGCTTTAGGGATGGACAAGAGCGAATTTTCTTTGAAACTCAACTCGACTCGAAAGTTTCCTCCAACTCGACTCGAACTCTGGTCAAGTTTCGAGTCTAGTCGAGCCAAAACAAGCCAATTCGAACTAAACTCTGTGTGTAGTTCCAAGTACTCTTTTCAAGTATTCTACATAGACAATATAATGAGCAATACTACAACTACTACAACTTTATTATTATTATTATTATTATTATTATTATTATTATTATTATTATTATTATTATTATTATTATTATTATTATTATTATTATTATTACAACACTGTGTATAACCATGAAAGGTAGGTGGGTTGTATGTGAATACTGAAAACTAGTTGACTGTCGATCTCTGTCGTCGAGAAGTCTTCAAAAGACAAGGAAATCGTCACGAGGTTCGAGCGGCTCGGCTCGCAGCTCATTCACTAGCGAGCCGAACCGAGAAGTGACCCGAGCCAAGAGCTCACCCGACCGAGCTGGCTCGAACCAATGGCTCATCCGAGCCGAACTGAATTGGGCTGCTTGCTCACCCAACTGAGCCAGTTCGAGTCATCGACTCAGTTGAACTGAGTTGAACCAAATCGATGGACTCGTTTCAACGGAGCTGGCTCGAGTCAATGACTCACATGAGCCGAGTCGGTGGTTCATCCCAACCTAGCGACTCGAGCCGTTGCCTCAATTAAGCGAGTCGATGGCTTGCCCAACTGAGCCGATGGCTCATCCCAATCGAGCCGGTTTGAGCAGTTCACTCAGTTGAACCGAGCAGAACCGATTGACATCACTACCTGGTTTGGGCTCACGACATATTTGTGCTCACGACATTTGAGGCTGTCTCGTTATAAGAAACGAGGTAAAAACAAGCTGAACGAGCGAGCCATTTATAAAACTCGACTCGACTCGAAACTCGATCTCATGTACCGTTTTATTTTCTTTCTTAAGTATGTTCCATTACATTAGCCCAGTTCGAATACTAAAATAAATCACCACTATCAGGCACCTTTAATTTATACGTATATTTCCAATAATTAGTGATTGCATAATCTTGAAATTAGACACATCACATTCATATCACAACGAGTTTTATTCTCTTAGTCACCATTAACAAGTACAAGTTGTCATACCAACCCGAAACAAACAACTATCTGTTGTTACTGTAACCACGATTACAGATTATATATAACATCAACATATATTATATATATATATATATATATATATATATATATATATATATATATATATATATATATATATATTCTTCTTCTTCTTAACAACAGATTGTGCACTTTTAAGTAACACCTTTGCGCAAAATGTCTAAAAGAAAAATGGAAGTAACTCGCAGATATACAATATCGTTGTACTCAAAACAGTGACTCGACTCGGAACTCGAATCGAATTCGAATCGAGTTTCGAGTCGAGTTCGAGTTTTAGCTCAACTCGTACCCATCCCTAGCGAGCTTCATTGAAAGATGTGAGTCCAAGCTAGGGTGCCAAATTTTATGTCTTTTCTAATACGTTTTACTATATGAAACCATATATGAAAACCATATATTGCTTTAAAAAAATCTTCGGTTTTTCTTTTTTTTCTCTTTCTTTCTTTCTTTTCTTTTTTCTTTTTTTTTTTTTAAATGGCAACTCTAGCCCGAGCCTGAGCTGACGTGAGTCCCAAAAACGTATAGAAAATTACTACATATACTTCTGATTTGATCTGAAATTGATGGCTACTTTTCACAGGGCAGTATCATTCCAACAAAGCTTGTATTATTTAAGAGCGTTTTCAAATACCTCTGTGGCTATTACTTTCTCCTGATACCTGAAATGAAACTGGAAGTTGGACACAAAGATCTCCTCCATCAATCTACAACGACGTAATACAATAGATGCCTTAATATTTGGAACGTTCGACGTTTGTGAAAATTGGAATTAAGCTACAGATTAAATAGAAAACAATATAGCTAATTGTGTGTTAATTGCAAACAGCTGACGCTTATTCAGTTAATTTCCTCTAATACAAGCAAACGGTAATGCTAGTTTGGAAGAAACTACTTAACATCTTGTACACTCAAATCAACAGATGTGTACCTCATTAATCAACTTTATACACCAATGCTTCCGAATGAATATGCTACTCCAACGTGTAGTTGTCTCGAATTAAATATGTAATGAATGTATAAAATCAATTTTATTGCAGACGATATTGATCTTTGGGGTACACATCTTTTGATTTGGGTGCACATTATTAGGTAATTTCTGTATGTGCGTATATATGAAAAGGAATGTATTTTAGTTGCTGAATGAATTCCACAGACCTTTTAGTTTTCCTTAGAATTTTAGGTCGTTAGTTCAGTTATGATAAAGGGTAGACTGGATGCGATACTAATTTGAATCCATTGGTTCTTTTATTATGTTACTTAGAATATTTATGTGAATTTGTCCTGTGAGAACGTTCTATGGTAGTAACTTATTGTATGTTCTTCTACATTTTCCAGGAGAAGGACCCTGACCAGGAGGAAGGGAAAGATCTCCTGGGCAAGGAAGGAGGTGAGAAAGACAAAGCAGAGGAGAAAGAAGAGAAAAAGGAAATAGGTGAAGGACTCTCGAGGCTTGCCAACATACCCCGGGTGTTTGAGAACATCAAAGTGACAAATCCCTTCACCAAGAAGCAAAAAGTAAGTGTTTGACATAAGCTGTCACTTGAAGACGTACTTAGCTCATCTATGTGTCACCGACTGCTTACTTTAACTATTTTAAAGAAGCTTCTGTAATGCGCTTTGGGTGTAGTCCATGGCCAGATTCCTTCTTCATACCAAGTTTCAATTCAGCTATTTCTCTTTCATGCTTATTCTTTGATCAGACATTACTACTGCTGGCACTACATACTTTGAATGGAGATTCACTGAAGGAAGAAGAAAAAAAAACTATTTTCACTCATTGCACAAAGTAGTATAAAATATAAGCCTAATAGTGATAATAATAACCGAAGTAGAAGAAGAATTTATCAGACAGACATGAATGTTTAGAATTTTGAATTCTATGAAATCACTGTCATGACAGCATACTTGGTACCCTCAAAGTAGGCTAAAAGTTGGCATGGTTGTAAATTGAAAAGAATGAAGTTGAAGAGCTTGCTGGGCCTATGTAGTTTAAAGTGTATGGTGGGTAACCAACAATTTGCATCATTTGTTCAACAGTAGGGTAATGGTCGACATGGTTGGGAATAGTTAAATACAAAAACGCATTAGCCCAACGTAGTTTATAAGTGTATGTTGTCAACCAACAATTTGCGTAATTTGTCCAACGGTAAGCTAATGGTCGGTATGGTTGAGAATAGGAACTACAAAAATACATTACCCCAACGTAGTTTAAAGTGTATGTTGGCCAACCAACGACTTGCCGTCATTTATTCAACTATTTCCCACCTCCCATTTCTAATTATAATCTTGTTCTTTCGTAAGGGCTGCATTGGACAATTCAGTTGGTTGGCAAATACTAGGCAAAGCAACCAAACACAATGTATGCCAACATTGGCATTTGGTTAGCCTATCGTTTCTCACTGTTGGGTTTACTGTCTGTGGTGCAAAGGAAGGTTTTATGTATTCATAATTATGTATATGATGTTTCAAAGATTGCGGTAAATACTTACAGAAATTGGCAACATAACTTGAACATAAACACATTACTCCCATACCTTTCTTTACAAGAATTTCAATCTCTGTTCTCCACAGCATAGTCCATTAAGAGTCTTCATCCCGGCGAAATTAAAATACCGCTAATTTTACAGTAATTATGTGATATCTTCAAATAGATAAAGGATAATTGAAATATGGAACAAGAGCGCCCTAGACAATATTATTTTGCGTGAGATACCGTTATCACAAGTCACCTAGTGGCTTTCCGTTTTCAGCTGTTTAGAAACGCGAAAATAAATGCCGATTTTCAAAATGGCTCGAAATCGAAAGCAGATAAGTGAGTCGTGATAACGGTTTCTCATGTAAAATAATATTGTCTAGGGCGCTCTTGTTCCACATTTCAATTATCTTTTATCTATTTGAAGATATCACATAATTATCGTAAAATTAACGGTATTTTAATTTCGCCGGGATGAAGACTCTTAATGCATCATCGAAATTGATACATGCTTTGAGACAAAGAGCAACGTTGTCGCAAACAGCTTGATAAACTCGTACTGGTATCCTGTGGAACTCTTCTGTGATAGCTTCTCATAGTTCGGCCAAATTGTTTATGAGATGTTGATAAACTTTGTCCTTTAAAACACCTCATAAAATAAAAGTGTGCTGGTGTCAAATCGGAAGATCGAGCTGGCCACTTCACAGACCCATGTCAACCGATGCAGCGCTTCGGGAATGTTTCGTTCAGTCCCACTGTCTTGTGTAGCATACAGTAACGGTTCTTAGTCCAGTGACCATTATCCGCACTCTCAGGCTATACACTGCTGACATATCGAAATTTTTTGTTTAGAATTACAAATACTACATGGGCCACTCTATACGTACATATATATATCCGTGACATCTGTAAGTTCTTAAACAATTTATTAAATGCTAGCGTACCGTCGATGTAAATATCAGTTAAAGACTTCGAGGTTTCAATAAGATATAACCTTTGCATTTCGTAATACAGTTCCCCGGACACCTTTAGTGTTTTCGATTTAATGGCTTTTCGAATTGCTACCATCTTCGATTTCTTAGCTTTTTTTTAACAGGACGATTACGTTATATCTGTCAATCATGAGAAGAATCTAACTTATAATGAGCCAGCTCTTCTTATGTATGATGTAGTAGAGCTGCAAAGGGGTTAGAACAAAATTAAGCTACAACCACTTTTGCGAGGACGAAGATGTCGAAATCAAACCCCCCCCCCCTGCATATCGTAATGGGTTAGCCCAAATGATTCATCGGGTTTCAAAGCACTATTTATTTACAAGTATACAACGTGCAAAGATGGGTGATACATGAAAAGATATGAAGGTAACCAAGAAAGTTCTGTTGCTTTTTCACCCACCACCTTCGAACATCGATATGTCACCTAAGACAACCTGGAAGATCAAAAATAGTCCCAATCAGCACTGACGACCTTCTTCCAACGTTCTGGAAGGATATGGATTCCATCGCAATAGAACTTAGTGGGCTGTAAAGCGAAGAAGGTATCAAGTGCATTTTACACCTCTACTAGGGGTTTGAACTGGCGTCCTTTAAGGCGATTGCCCAAGGAATGAAACAGGTGATAATCGGACGGTGCAATGTCCGGGGAGTATGGTGGATGCAGTAGTGTTTCCCATCTAAGGCGCAGAATGATGTCCCGGATCATCCTATCCACGTGGGGATTAGCGTTGTCCTGTAACAGGAGGACCCTTTTAGATTCAGAAGTGTTGGCTCCAGAGTTTTGAGCTTTTCTTGAATACGGCTCAACTGCTCACAGTACACAGTTGTTTTGATGGTCCGACCAGCTGGTAGCAGTTCCCGATGCACGATGCCGCGAGCAGTCTGTCAAACAAACAGGAGGACCTCCTTCTGGTGCAGTGCTGGTTTCGGCTGTTTTGGAACCGGTTCATAGGATCCTAACCAATGAATATTATGCCGCGCCGTGAAGCTTTGTACAGGACCCACTTCTCATCACATGTGAACACCCTGTTCAGAAATGGCTCCTTCCTCAGACGAGACAGTAAAGAAACAAAGGTGTCTGCTCGTGTTGCCTTCTGGCTCAGAGTCAAATCATGTGGGACCCATCGACCCAACTTGTATTGCTTCCCAAGTTGATGGAGGTGCTGCCGAATGGTTTCTCCACTCACTGAATTGTAGTCCCAGTTCCTCACATGTCTGGCCACTGTTCGCCTCAATTGCTGCCTGAAGATCTTTATTTTGTACATGTGTTGGTATTCCGGCAAGTGGTGCGTTTTCGATTCGTTGCCGTCCTTAAACTTGTTAAACCACCGCTGCTTTGTATGTGTAGTCACAACACCCTCACCAAAGGTCTGGCATAACTTCCGACCTACTACAGCGGCGTTTGACCCCAGTTTGAACTCGTACAGGATACACGTCCTTGTGATGATCTTTGGAAGTCCTATGTTCACTCTGTCCGTACTCAAGTTCACGATGTAATTGAACTTCCACAACCTAGTAGTATGTTGGATATACCCACACCAACAACTGACCCTAGTCTTATCTTCATTCGCATTCAACCCACGGCCCAATTGAACATCGATCTCCACAAAAAGCGTTGAACTTTCTTGGTTACCTTTATAGATACACTTACCAAGTTTAAAGAGCCGCCTCATGGCTCGCGTGCACGCTAGATGACAGGCCTGTGACGGCATTCCAGAGGATAGTGGCAATGCAGGAGAAGAGTTTTTGTGTGTTAGAATATGTGAAGTGTTCCTCGGTTACGAGCGTGGATTCGTACGAAAATACGGAAAAACTGCAACTGGCCACCCGAGTATTTTGCGTTGATTTTGTCAATTTCGTGATACTGGTTGCCTGTGTAAAGGAATAAGCACGGAGCAATCGCGTGTCTCAGAGGAAATCGTTGGAGCTCGTGAGACAGAACTTTGTGCCTGCCCAGGTCGCCAAATGTCACGCCATGTGATTCCTTCCTGTGGGATTGTGTTAAGGACAAAGTTTATGTACCCCCAATGCCTACAGCGCTGGAAGAACTGCAGGAACGCATCATTGCTGCTGTGACGGACATTGACGGAAACATACTTTTGAACGTAGGGGCGGAACTGGATTATCGTTTGGATGTGTGCCGGGTGACCAAGGGCACACATATTGAACATTTGTAGAATGTACCAGAAACTTGGTGAGCGTTTCTATCTTTTCATGCTTCATCTGTCTTTGTACGTCGTATACTTGTAAATAAACAGTGCTTTGAAACCCGATGAATCATTTAGGCTAACCCTGTACAGTATAAGGCGCGTGAAATTTTCATACTATATTAGCAAGTATTATTGCAGCGAGATTTAAAGAAGAAGAAGAAGAAGTTATGTATATGTCGTCACACAATATAAGTGAAAGAATATCGTCTTATGTTCAATTTTGGGTGAGAATAGCTCACTGTTGCTCTTGGCCATCGACTTGCTCCCATCGGAGCGATCTATATTTCTTCTTGCTTTTTAGATTATTAATTTTGATACAGCTTTCAATTCTGAGCTATTCATACCTCTGTACCGTTTCTTCTCTACTTCTTGTGCATCGACATTAAAACCGAACTAAAAGAAAAATTGCCTCGACCGATGAACACCATTCAATTGTGTGTTAAACTAGAATTTAAAGTTCCGTAATTCAGAAGAAAACTTAGGTATAAAAGTTATAGAAATAACAAGTTTTATGTAAAAATGACTTGAGCATATAAATGTAACCATGGCAGTCTTCAGTACTATTAATAATGTTCAATCTCTGTCCTAACCTGGATTTTTAGTCCATTGATTTATATGAGAATTATTTTTTGTTTTCTTTAGAACTGATTATAATTTTAATGCGCTACGTATTAATGTAATATTACTTAAATTACATTTGAATTATTAAATAGTAAAATTATTTGAAGAGGTCAATAATTTCAAGTGTTTGGGAAGTATTGTGATGAAAGACGCTTACAGCACCAGAGAGATCAAGTCAAGAATTGCTGTAGCCAAAGAAGTATTTAACAAGAAGATCACTCTTAACTAGCAGGCTAAGGAAGAAGTTGGTCAAGTGTTATATATGGAGTATTGGACTGTATGATTCAGAGACTTGGACACTACGAAAGTTAGAGAAGAAATATATAGAGTGCTTTGAAATGTGGTGTTGGAGGAAGATGGAGAAGACAAAATGGGTAGAGAGAGAGAGAGTAACAAACGGAGATGTTTTAAAACGGATAGGAGAGAAGATGACGCTTTTAGCCATCATTCTTTGTAGGAAGCCAATTGGATTGGACACATCTTGCGAAAGAATTGTCTTTTTCATAGCGCTAATAGAAGGACACATGGAAGAAAAGCAAGGAATAGGAAGAAGAACACAACTGATCGACGATTTGAAGAATGGAAGAAAATGTTGGAAGTTAAAAGAGGAAGCTGAAGATCAAAAAAGTGGAAGAAACATTTCCAGCCCAAATTTACATTTGAGAAGAAAATTCATTATTTCCAGATAGGGGGGCACGATGGGTTAGTGATAGAGCGCTTACCTCTGGCGCGTGGGGTCCCTGGTTCGATCCCCACCGAAATAAGCTTGTGGAGGACAGCATCATGTCCATGGACTTTCTCAGGATACTCCCGTTTCCTCCCACTTTTTAACATTCCAATTTATTTCAAAGAAAAGAGAAAAATAATAGTCTATGTTAATGAACTTTAAAAAAGAGCGCATGTATTCTACATCGTTAATGAATGCCATCACGAAGGAGTTATATTCTGTAAATTGTGGTAGTGACAATATTCTCTTAGTATGTTAACTCTTCTAAAGTATTATAAATCGTTGAAGTATTCTCTTGTATCATTGCATTATACATTTATGTGAACAAAGAGTTTACATTCAGATTTTAAGATTAGTTTTGTTATATTGTAATCGATATCACGTTCCAAATTAATTAATCCTGTAACAGAATCGTTTAACATTTTTAGAAAGCTTGAGTGATCAAACTCAAACAATTTAACTACAGTTCCTCCTAACACATAAACTCTGATTCAATCTGAGTCGAAATTGGATTGAAGTTGCTTCTGACTATTTTCTTTTTTTAACGTTTTTTCAGGCTTATTATTATTCTCATTTGCAATATGATTCTCATGCAAATGATTCTCACCCTTCCTTGCCTTGTCCAACCAACTCTTGTGAATGCTTATGCGGTGTCGTTGTCGCCAAAGTGTTTTGTTGAGAGATTTCAACGAGCAGTGTGAAGAGGATCAACTCAAACTGGTTGAGAAATCCTTTACTAACTACACTGCAGTTGTATGAGCTGGATCACTAACCACTGTTATTAGCCGACTCTGACCATCTGCCATTTTCTGTATGCGAACCCACTAGCTCTTTCCTCATATTTCAATACAGAAGCATAATATTCATCACGCTTTTGGACCTGTATAAGCGTTGGTAACCCTTTTGGAGTTAGAAGTATACCCCCTGCAGTGAAGAGAGTCAGTGTTCTGTAGAATAGCCACTGACAAGGATTGTAGTTATAAGCCAATATTTTTACCACAAGTCACATTCGCGAAAACTTATGTGAAACAACTTCAAAACATTCATGCAAGGGGGAGTTTATTTTTTTTTCAGTTGGTAAACCCTGGCAATTAGAGAACCACTCGGGTGGTCACGCTATGGATATGAACAATGCTTAGGGTAAAAACTTCCCCACATTTTGTGGTCTATGTGAACTGAAAAACTAAACTAAATACTTTGGTACGAAACCCCGAAGGGTTCAAATAATTCAACCTTACTTTCATATAGTTGACAAATGGTGAGATGAAGAATACTCTTTGAAAGCACGTTCTTGTGTAGCTCGCGATGACAAAACATATATTAATGTGATGAATAATAGAATATAGGAGTTTGGTGAAAGGCACTAGAATGATATATTATTTAGAAAATTCTAGAAAAGTAAAGGATTCTTTATTCTGAAAAAGAACCATAAATAAACTACGAATTCTCTTTGCAGTTTAAAATGAAATGAATGAAATTTGTAATTTTATATTCCACGATCATAGCCCTCAGGTTAAAGAAGATGGATAATTAATGAAATGAAATTTTTCAGATTTACGTCCCACAGTTATACCGTATAGGCTAAAGGAGATGGTGATGATGAGAAATGAATAAAATGGTGGAATGAAGAAAGTGGGAAGAAACGGGAGAACCCCGAGAAAACCCACGCACACTTGTGTTTGTTCACCATAAAGTTCACTTGGCGTGAGCTGGGATCAAACCAGGAAGATGGATAATTAATGAAAGTGAATCATTATGCAAGAATTAATAGAATCAAAATGTAGGAGGACACGGGAGAACGCCGATAAAATCAGTATCCACAAACTCATATTGCTTGGAATCGAACCAGGAATACCTTGCACCAGAAAAAAGTGCTGTGCCACTAACTCACTGTGGCCCTTTCTATGGTGATTCGTGCAGGAACGTTATAATCTAATGTGTATCGTGTCATCATGAAGCTACTGTAATAAGTTCTTTCAACTTGATTTACTTATCACTGTACTTTAGTTCCATCTGTTTTGCTGTGCGATCTTGACCACGTTACCTTACGAAAGCATCTATGAAAAGAAAAAGAGTCAGAGACTTGATTTTCGAACCCAATAGTGACAAAATGTTAGCTTACCCATTTAAGCTCACTGTTCCCAAATGGGAACAATTTATTTTGTATCCCTTTTTGTTAATGGATTTTTTTTTGTTATATAATTATTTCGCTTTTTACAATAAGGACCTGGTATCAGTCAACCTGCTACCACAAAAATCATCAAAATATATTAAGTGAGGTCAGAATCAATAAGTTCAGAAAGGATTACAAATTCTGAAACAAAAAATAATTTGGGATTAATAAGTATACAGTAATTTTAAAGTTTGAGATCTACTGGAAGTGTATCCGGAGAAGAACTTTTCGTGCCCTCACCTCTACTTTATATTTTCGCTAATCTAATTGAAATATATTGCCTGATTATGTATTGTATCCGAAATCAGCTTCTAGCTCATTCACTTAGTGTAGCAAGATGCTATCACTAAGGCAGTGAATAATACAATAGGGTGATAAGCTTCTTTCCCCTGAAATTCAAAAGAGTAGAAAGGATTTTTTTTTAAGGAATTTGTAATGGAGAAATAGATTGAGGATTAAATGCAGCGAAAATTTGAGGTTCTAATTGTTAGAAATACGTAAACACAATCGAAAACACTCAAACTAAAGCTGTGCGTTTTTTTAACATATAAAAACAACAGAGATATATCCGAAATTTGCGAAGTACGAAGATCTTCGAAGCAAATATTCATTACGATCACTTGAAACCAGGAGAACTCATTTCATTTTTATCTTTCTTACATAAAATAATTCATAGTGCAATAGATTCAGAATATTTGTTATCAGAAATCAATATTCGCGTTCCACATAGAGCAACGAGACCTCATAATGCCATATTCCATCTCTCAGCACAAAGTATTAATGCATAATGTATCGTCTTTCAGAAAAATGTTTTTTATATAATAAGACGTTACAACAGAAATAAATATATTTAGTTATAGACAATTTTATTCTAAATAAAAGAACTGTATATCGTTCTATATGTATTTTAAAGTAATAAAACATATTTTGCTATTGTATTATTATGTTATTAAATGTGTATTTTAAAGTGTATTATTATACAGTTATAGAAAACTGTAATTAGGCATTTGCCTGTTGTTTTCTGAATTACATTAACTTTAATTAAATAATTTAAACTTAGAGCACACCAGTAAACAACTAAAGAACAAAATACTTATGGTTACATTACACCGACGTTTAGTTGGACACGTCGATCAATATTTCTTCATGTAAGGCACCATGACGTCTTATAGAGTGAAGAAACCACATCGTTTACAGAAGTTGAAAAATAGGTAAAACGATTAAAAAGAGGATCAGAAATTATTAGGGCCCTATTTGAGGTGGAAGTATAATCTGAAAGTCGTAATATAAAGGTAAAGAAGAAAGTGCTGTCGCTTTTCTTGGAGGTATTTGTTCCATTAGCCCTCACACCGTGAGTTGAATGCGAATGGAGATAAGGCAATGGTCAATTGTTGGTGTGGGTATATCCAACATACCATCTGGTTGTGGCAGTTCAGTTACGCCGTGAACTTGCGTATAAGGACAGAGGGAACATGGGATCTCCACAGAGCGTCATAAGGCCGTGTATACTCTACGAGTTCTAACTGAGGTCAAACGCCGCTGCAGTGTGACAGAAGTTATGCCAAGCCTTTGGTGAGGGTGTCGTGACTACACAGAGCAGCGGCGGTTTAACAAGTTTAAGGACGGTGACGAAACACTCGAAGACGGACCACGTGCCGGAAGACCAACGCACGTGCAAAATGAAGATCTTCAGGCAGCAATTGAGGCGAACAGTGGCCAGACATTTGAGCAATTGGGACTACAATTCAGTATGAGTGGAGAAACCATTCGGCAGCACCTCCATCAATTTGAGAAGCACTACGGTACAAGTTGTGTCGATGGGTCCCACATGACTTAACTCCGGGCCAGAAGGCAACGCGAGCAGACACCTGTGTTTCTTTACTGTCTCGTCTGAGGAAGGAGCCATTTCTGGACAGAGTATTGACATGTGATAAGAAGTCTACGTATTGACATGTCTTCGAAGCTCCACGGCGCCGTCATTATTGGTGAGCATCCCATGAACTGCTTTCCAAAAAGACGAAAACAGCACTGCTGCAGAAGAAGATTCTACTGTGTGTTTGGTGGCCTGCTTGCGGCATCGTGCATTGGAAACTGCTACCAGCTGGTCAGAGCATCAATGCAACTGTGTACTGTCAGCAGTTGAGCCGTGTTCAAAAAACCCTCAAACTTCTGCAGCCAGCACTTCTTAATCGCAAAAGGGTCCTCCTGTTACAGAACAACGCTAAGCCCCACGTGGATAGGATGACCCAGGACACTATCCTACGTCTTGGATGGGAAACACTATTGCATCCGCCATACTTTCCGGACATTGCACAGTCCGATTATAACCTGTTCCATTCCTTGGACAATCACCTTAGAAGACGCCAATGCAAATCCCTAGTTGAGGTGCAAAATGCACTTGATACCTTCTTCGCTTCATGGCCCACCAAGTTCTACCGCGATGGAATCCATGGCCTTTCAGAACGTCGGCAGAAGGTCGTCGATGTTGATGGGGACTATTTTAGATCTTCGAGGTACGTCTTAGGTGACATATCGATGTTCGAAGGTGGTGAGTGAAAAAGCGACAGAACTTTCTCGGTTACCTTTATAGAAAATATGTTAGGCCGGGACGTTCGTAGGAGTTGTTCAAAGGGTAGAAACTAGAAAGAAGGTACCGATATACAAGCGCAGTCGCAAATATACATAAACTCATGCACACGTACACAATTAATTACGGAAATTGGATCACTGCATTAGCTTAAGTAAATATATTATAGTGCTATAGTATTGAGCTGAGGAATAATTCATGATCATTTTCTCTTTTTCAAATAAATAAAGAAAGAAAATAAATAAACCACAACAAATTAATCAATAAAATATTCTCCATTGTTGTATACGAGTTCCCTTCATCGCCAAATAAGGTTTTTCAATGCATCGACGCTCTCGGTCTTGACCCAAAGAATTTTTCCGACCAAACGCTCAATTTCATGTCATTATTGAAAGATACACCGCGCAAACCGCTCAAAAGCAATTGAAAAGATTAAAATCTGACGGCACCAGGTCTAGAGAGTACGGAGGATGAGTCAGTACTTTCCATAAGAGTTGTTAGATTGTGGCTTTAGTAATATTGGCTATATGAGGATCTTTTGCTTATTCGGTCTTTTTTGTTGAATCGTTTCGCTGACTGAGTGCAATTATTGAACGTAGAGCTCTTTGTTGAGTGTTTGGTTGCGCTCAGGCAGTTCTTAATGAATTATGCCTTCCGATTCCCATCATATTATACACAACAGCGTCTTGTGAGGATGAAATTATTGTTTCTCTTTCGGAGTCGCTTGTTTGTTGGGACTGGGCCATTCCTTTTGCTGTTTCATATTGACGTAAAGGCACCATTTTTTTAATCGGCTGTAGCAATGCAGTAAAGAAAATGCTGTTTGTACATGTGTTGAGCGATGTTGAGCAAGCAAACCTGTGGTGAATGTGGAGCGTTGATTTTGGTTGTTTTCGCTCAAAGTGTGTTGCAGCTAAGTGCCGAGTTTCTGAACCTTTCCAATTGAATGAAAGTAGGGGCTGCTGTGGCTTAGAGATAGAGCGTTCATCTCTAGTGCGTGGGATCCGTGATTTGATCCCAGGTCGCGCCAATTGGGCTTTGTGTGTGTAGGTTTTCTCGGGTATCCCTCTTTACCCCCACTCTCTTCATTCCATCATTTGATTCATTCTCATCATCACTGTCTCCTTTAGCTTACACAGCATAACTGTGGGACGTAAAACTGATACATTTCATTTAAATGAAGATGGTTTACCAAAGTTTTTGGATCACAGTCCATCTTCTCCACCAATTCTCTCATCATTTTACGTTTATTTTTGTGAAGAAGGTGATTTAATCGCTCCTCATCGAATACACTTAGTTGACCGCTGGTCCTTGAGGCCGAAACTTCGATTTGTGAAGCTTAGAAACCAACGACAGAGATTGTTCTTTTTCCATACACAGCAGAAATTTCACGAGCAGCTATTAAATGCAAACAGCAAATGTGTTAAAAATGTTCAGATTTGTCCATTCGACGTTCCATTTTAATGATCTGAAAAGACTAAAAATCTAAAACTTTAAAATATCAAAACACACCATCTTGTAGAGTTGAGTTGATTTTGAGTTTAACGTCCCGTTCAGCAGCGAGGCTATATGAGACGTGGACCTACTGATTAACGTGGAATCCGAACCACAGGAACTCCCACCGAGAATCGAACCCGGGTCTCCCACGCCAAATGCGCGTACGCTAACCACAGCCACGAAGGAGTAAACGATTTTATAGAGTAAACGATTTTATTTTAAATAACATAAACACATTTTCCTGCGTGCATTTTTAAATTAAAAAAAACATCATTTTTTTTAATTCCTCAACTCAATATTTAATGTAGATATATTAAATACGGTAGCAATTTTCTTGTATGTAAACAGATCTAACATATATTTAGGATAACTGAACCTCTTCTTAAATTAACACCTGGTTTCATGCCTTCAGCTAATCAGTATTAAGTGTCAGTGTTACATGAAAAAAATCTTATTAATTCAGTGTTGATTGTAAGAACAAATACAGCATCCTATACGAGTTAACAAGTTATCCTTTAGAAAATCCAAAGGAGGCAGTACTCACCTCTTACCTTACTCTGCCGGCGGCCAAGATGGCAGGACTTAAGTGAGGAAGGATTAGGTAAATTAGATGGAAGGAAGCACTAATACTACTCTTGATGGAAAATATTACATCCTTAAGTTCTTAAGTAATGCTTGCAGCAAAAACGAAGATCGTATTGAGACACTTTTCGAAATTTGGAAACTGACCGACAGTCAGTAGAAAATCTTTTGCTGATTTTTCGTTTTTCTCGTGTATATGCTGTACTACAATGTAGTGACAAAACAATGAAAATTTCAACTTGACTTTCTTGTGGTACGCCTACAATAGGAAGGAAGAGTGCCATCAACTTCTAGTATACAAGCTTGCTTTTCATTTTTCAACGTGAAAAGTGCCTTTTCAACGGGTTCTGTATAATACTTTCCTGTTTTGCGTTGGTTGCTTTTGTCTTTTCATGAATGCTTTGTTATGAAGTGAGGCACTCGAAGTGAGTTGTTGTGTTCTTCCTGTTTCCAGGAGGGTCAGCAGCAGGTGGAGATTGAGATTCCGGAACAGGACGATGGGGTAGTTGAGGAACCCTGTAAGAAGGAGGTTGTGGGTGTAGGTGAGGAAGGAGCAGCAGCTGGTGGTGGAGAGTCCAAAGAGGCCAGTGGGGGTGGTGGAGGAGGAGTGACACGAAAGACACGGCTTCTGGAAGCTATTCGTCTTCCGCTCGCTTCCGTTTTCCCCAGGAAATCCAAAGCTAGTAAGGTAAGTACAATTTATTGTATTTAATTTACAATCAACCTGTTTTACTCTTAAACTCTTCTAGATACACTGCGAAACGTGTACCAGTGACGTTAACATTTTAAGCGCTAAGAAGGATAATCAAATATATTATTTGAAGGCAGCAGGTTCACCGACCCATTGAGAAATACGTTAAGGTTGGTGCAAACAGACATGTTTTGCGGATAGATGTCACCATAGTCTTCGTATCTCTCTCATGTATTTTTTACCTTTCACGAGAATTTACAATTTCTCTTACAAATTTCAACCAAGAGACTTCAAATTTTTAGAGAAAGAACTTCATAATCTATCGAAGGCAGCAATCCGTGCCGATTTTTTTATTTAGAATTTTCTTCATTGTTGAAATAGTTCCATTGTTAAAGGTTTGGATATCCATTTCAACTATCAAGCCATTTTAACAATGAAGAAAATTCTAAATAAAGAATCGGCACGGATTGTTGCCTTCGATAGGTTATGAAGTTCCTTCTCTAAAAATTTGAAGCCTCTTGGTTGAAATTTGTAAGAGAAATCGTGAATTTTCGTGAAAGGTAAAAAATACATGATATACGAAGACTGTAGTGACATCTATAGACAAAACCTGTCCCTTTAAACAGGCTCATAGTAATAGTGCCAGTGTGTATAAAATATATGCACATAGCGTTTAAAATTTTAAAATTCGAATACTAACCCGAACTTTTACACAATTTATTTGAATAAATAATACATTTTCGAATAATAGAGATTTGAAGAAATTGTTCCATTCATACACTCCACAATACAGCATCATATCTCTGTTTACAACAGCCAGTGTGGGTTAAGTATTTTCGCAGTGGTACTTTTAACTCCCTGTACATTGAAAGCTCACGAGGGAGAAATCTGAAATCATTCTTCCTACCAATCAAACTTTCCAAGTTCAATCCCAGATTAGCTCTGTGAAATGTGTCCTTCCTTACTTAAATAATGCTTACTCGAGAGATTTCATGTTATTGTGAGCTAAATCAAAAATCAGCAAATAAATTGAATGAATTAATGTAATAACATTACCGTTGTTTCTTGCCAGAAGAAGAGTTTTGTACGCACCCTGTGAATATAAATGTCATGGATTTCTGTATATCCTTGAAAAATTGGTTTAAACTGTGTCATAATTCACGGCTGTCCAACGACAAGGCTGAAGTGAATTAATCCTTGTTAATCATTATTCATCTCATCCATTAAATATAATCATAAAAGACAACAGTTAACATGTAAATCTACTTATTTTGATACTTGCTATCAGATTCCCACGATAGAACAGTAAATATTTACTTTGTTGTGAGTGAAGCTAATCCAAAAATTTCCATATATGAATATGCAAATTGAATAATATTTGAACATATAAATACGCAAAATATGGTGAATCACGAAATGATAAATCAAGAGGAAAAAGAAATCAAAGTAGGATTAAAATATTCCGGCAATAACGCAACTGAATCAACACGAATCTCGATGAATGAAGCTCGATAGTCGTGGGAACTATCAACCAATACAGAGATGATAATGGTACGGGAATTGCATGTAAAAAGTACATCTATGCACGAGAGAGTAACATATATTACAACTTTTCTTGTATATGATCAACCTCTGTGTGGCCAGAGGCTATTCCTACCATTAGACACTGTCTACATGTGAATAGGGAAAAAAAATCTTACTGATTTGAAGCTTTACCCTCCTCAGTGACCAGTTCTACTAGCTAACAATCAATCTCTCCTGTATTTTTCTCTTTGTTGAAGAATAACCTTTATGTCTATTGTTGTTTGCTTGCTGAGTGTGCCAAATGGGAAGGGGGGAAAATCCTCTCTCTCAGTGACAAGCGAATAATCTGGTTTTCTGTTGCTTTTGTCCTTAAATATAAGAGGATGACTGAATAGGTGAGTTATTCGTCATTACAACCAAATCTGTGGTACTCATTCAACACTCTCTCAGTCGACAGCCACAGGCACAGGAAGGCCTTCACAATCTCTTTGGCTTCGATTGTTGTATTGATCTTCCTGGCTCAGGCTGGCGCGACAACCGATGGATAGAATGGATTACAGTGTTGCAAGATGAATACTTTTTTCTTTTCTTTCCTCGTCTTTTTTTGAATAGTGATTGGGAAAAAAAAAAGAGATCTGTGCTGACGCAGGTTATATGACGTTTGTCTATTGTTAACGACTCTAGCTCACGTCACCTTATTTCTCTGTGGTTCGGGATCTTGCTCTATCTAAAACCGGATGGCCAGATTCGATTCGGGCGAGATTCATTTTGTTCTCTTGTTCTATTCTCGTAAGAAATATAAACACTTATTAATTTGATTTTCGATACCACGAGCTTTCTAGAATATAGAGTAAATATATTAACCGAATTGCATCAGGAAAAAGAGGGCTAGTAGTGTACTGGAGAAGCAAGGCATGAAATCCCACGTGACTCTAGGTTGGCGCATACGCCTTCGGCGTGGGAGACTCACGTTCTATTTCTGATGGGATCTCATGTTTGCTGTAGGTTCCCCAAGTCCTCAGGTAGCCCAAGTTAAGCTGGTTCACGTCTCATATAACTTCGGTGATGAAAGGGACGCTGAACTTCAAATCAACCAAGAATCTAGGGCTACCTTGACGAGGACTAGGTTGCACCTTCAGTGTTATCACCTCACACATCTTAACCTATGTGTTGAAAACTACAGATATTTCCATTATTTTGATAACAACTTATATATATGGGACATGATGGAAAATAGTGGTAATCATCTCATTAAAGAAATATGAGTTGAACTAGGAATATAATGGAAACACTCATGTGAGCTGAATAGTAGAGAGAGTTCAAATAAGTTGCCAACATACTGCCATCTATAGTTTAGCTCATTCCATTATATTTCTGTATTCAGGGCCGGCCCTAGGCAATTTGACACTCCGTACAATGGCATCATTTGCAGCCTCCTTTCTCCAGAAAGAACAAATCTTGAATCCTCGATTTTAAGTATACTATCCCATAATGAAAAACGAAAGGGAGGGAAGCACACTCGCACTCAGAAAGGCCTAAACACTACAATCTCATTGTGTTTGCTTTCTTTTTCTTTAAGTAATAATTTATTATGTTAGTGAACGATAAAGCAAACGCACCTACAGAAGAAAGATGGTAATCCTTTTTATAGAATTCAATATCGACCTTTAGTCTCAATATATTAGTTTGCAATTCCAGTGCAACTAACTCTTTTATCTTTATTTCTTGATTTTCCTTGTACATCTGTTTAAAAATTTTAAAAATCCAGCTTTAATAATAAGGAACTTGTTTGTGACAAAGACAAGACTAATTTTCATATCAAAACTGTGATAACTAAATGGAACAGGTGTTCGCTACTGTTCGAGAATTGAGTTCTTGTATTTGAAATCATTCAAACAATTCATGGTGGGATTTGTTTGACAATTTACTTTAGTACTGTCTATGTGATCTTAAACTAATGCGACCTAAATATGATTTATGAATGTAGTATTGAAAAAGAAGATCAGCTTAGTAAATTTAACTACCATCATCATGAAGTATGCTTCCAACAAGAAATATTTATTTTAAATACCTGTAATATAGTTATGACAGATTTTACCGCCCCTCGAAACTTGTCTCATGCAAATGCAAACGAGTTTTATTATTATTACCCCTCCCACGCCATTTACTACATTTTGGACAACTTGTATGGTGTGATAAACTTCCAACATTCAGGTTTCCTGAAATGGTACGTTCAGATCTTTTTTTACTGTTCCGTATAATACTCAATGACGAACTTGATAATGGATTATAATATAGAACCTACAGATGCTAATTATATATATATACAGATGGTGATCAGAAAAATGGAAACACCTGTAGTTGGCAACACGTCAGATGTATGGGTTGGCAGTGGTGTCGTGGCGCCCGCAGCGCCGGACCGCTGGTGGTGGTGTGTTAGGTCGGTCTCCATACTACGTCAGGCGCAGTGGAACAGCAGTGTCCAGTGGTTGCAGCAGACGAAAGTAGTGTAAAATGGGAGACCTCTCAGAGTTTCAAAGAGGGCAAATTGTTGGTGTGCGGTTATGTGGAGTGAGTGTGACGGCAGTGGCTACTGTGTTAGGTGTGTTGCGTGGGACAGTTTCGAAGGTGATGACGGCCTACACAACACACGGGAAAACCACATCGAGGAAGCGGAAGAAAATTATGAGTGACAGGTCACGCCGGGTATTAAAGCGCATTGTCACGCAGAACCGTCGTGCCACTGCGGAGCAAGTGACGGAGGAACTCAATCAGCACCTCCCCCACCCTGTTTCGACAATCACAGTTCGCCGCGAATTAAATGACACGAACTTACGGGGTCGTGTTGCAAGGGCCAAACCGCTCATCAGGGACCATAACGCTTTCGCACGCCGCAAATGGTGCCGCGACCATGCAACTTGGACCGTTGAGGACTGGAAATGTGTGGTATGGTCGGATGAGTCATCCTTCACCCTATTCCCAACCACGGGCCGTGTTTATGTGTGGTGAACGCCCAAAGAAGCTTATGATCTGCAGTGTCTCCGCCCAACTGTGAAACATGGCAGCGGCTCGGTGATGCTGTGGGCCGCCATATCATGGTTTTCATTGGGTCCTGTGGTCACACTTAGCGGACGAATCACTGCCAACGATTATCTCGCAATTTTAGGAGACCACTTGCATCCTATGGTCCGGATGTTGTTCCCGGACAATGAGACCATCTTCCAGGATGATAATGCACCCATTCACACAGCTGGCGTTGTTGCAGCGTGGTTTGAGGAACATCGGGATGAAGTTCAACACCTCACCTGACCCGCCCAATCCCCAGATCTCAACATAATTGAACATCTGTGGTCCGTCTCGGAAACACGACTCCGGCGACGATTTCCACCTCCATCCTCTCTCACAGAACTGGCCGATGCCTTGCACGAGGAATGGTGTAAAATTCCACTTGCTACCATTCACGACCTCTATGCCTCCATCCCACGTTGCATCAAGGCTGTTTTGAAGGCGAAAGGTGGCCCGACACCATATTAATCTGGTAAGTTGCAATTTCGTTCAGGTGTTTCCATTTTTCTGATCACCATTTGTATATACAGGCACGGATCCAAGGGGGCTATAGCCCCCCCCTTCACGCTCAGATATACACTGGATAAAATAGGCTTCAATCCTGCTTTACACTGGATAAAGCAGCAAACTATGGTTTAGCCCCTCCCTTGATCATATCCTGAATCCGCCACTATATATATAGATATATAAGCAGATGCGACTTGACTTCTAGAACTACGCTCTAACAAATTAATGTTAGACTACTTTCTTAGTTGAAAGAAGAAAAGTTAATTTAGAGGCCAAACTTAATGGAAGGTACGGGAGTGTGCCACAAACATAATAATGTGTTTTGACATTCCACCCTCTTCCCTGTTTCCCTAAGGTACTCAAGAAGAACACTAATGTTGTAACTTAAGTCGTTTACACGTAAACAGCAGCTATTAACAGATTTAATTACACATCTTCCAACCCGATCTTAATTGTCTTCTCTTAGCCTAATGGAATTGAATTTCTCTTAATGGAGAATCTAGTCGTCTCTTCAACATTGACATTACTTTTATTTTTCGTAATACGCTAATTAATTCTGAAATTTATGTTTTGTTGGTGGCAACTTTTACGTACTACACCAAAAGTAAGATTTAAAAAAAAAAAAACCTTAACGTTTCATTTAATGCGAATTCCTGTTGTTGGACGTATCTTCTTTAAAAAAAAAAAAAAATCCCCAAGAAACCTTCAGTTGTAGTTAAACGCCTTCCCGTGGTAGATAACTGCAATTGTTTCGTTTAATTCCTACGTTATTCCGAAAGTTAACCATCTTCAAAAGAGTAACGAAAATACAAGCTGTAAGTTTAAAATAAGATGAAATCTTTAGATTAATGTCTCCACCAGTGACGACGCTAGAGTGGGAAAGGGGTAGATTTCCCCACGGATGACACTGTCTGTTTCCACAGATATATTGTATTGTAAGGCAAATCAAGTATTATAGAATCATTATATGGGAATATAAAAATAACAGCCTCCCAATTTTTTTAAATGCCGTTGATGATTTTCGATCGCAAACACGATTGTGTGTAACACAAACTACATGCACTGGGAACGAACCAACGAAATTTTGCTTGATAGGTTTAGATTGCAGTTTTACTCCTCTTTTCAGTACTAATGAGACGTAGGGTCCTATTTATATAGTCTTCTATTAGGAATAGCCAAAATTATCCGGATTCCGAAAAATTTATTCTTCGAAATCGGAAATTTCACTTTCCGGATTTCGGAAAATTCCGGAAGTTAGATAAATTCCAGAATTAGGAAACATCCGGAATCCAGAAAATTCCGCAATTCAAAAAATCCGAAATTCGGAAAAATTCGGGAAATTTTTCGAAATCCGGATTTTTTCGGGATCGGGATTTTTTCAGAAATCCGGAATTTTTCCGAGATCTGAATTTTTCAAAAATTGGAAATTTTTCGAATTCCAGAATTTTCCGGTTTTATTTCCTGGATTCCGGAAAGTAAAAATTCCAGACTTGGCCATCCCTAATTTCCACTGAGACTAGAACAAGGTTATCCCTTTGCTAAGATGTGAAACTTGACCATATAACCACCAAGAAAATATTAATGCACTACCACTGAGCTACCATGTTCTCTTGGTGAGAATCGAGAAGGAAATATGAGGTTTCGCACACCTTCACAGTATATCGCTAAATTTTAGAGTTTAAAAATGAATTTTATGTAATCGAAAAGGCCTATAAGGTCTATAAGGTCTTTGTACGGTACATTATTATTACAGTGAAACCTCTACTAACGGACACCTCTATAAAGCGGACACCTCCCGTAACGAACATATTTTGTAATCCCCAAACACTGTAATAGGATAAAACATATTGGCAAACCTCTCTAAACGGACACTCTCTAGTACGGACACGGACATCTTTTCTGTCCTTTTAGGCATTATTTACCTCCGTATTACGGACATTTTCCTTATAAATAAGTTGAAAAGTATTGTAAAAATACATTTTTAGTAATTCATACATGTGTCACCAAGAAAGTATTGTGACATTTTGTCTCCTCAACTGTCTACTCAGCAATCCAGACGAAAAGTCTCTGTTTAAAAACACTCTCATGTCCTTTGCTTGCATTCCACTCCCACCCAAGCTGTTTTAGACACAAAAGTGATTGACAGTTGCCCGCCGTTTAGAATAACACGTTATTCTACTGTCCTGCTGGAATCTCTAATCAAGCAGAAGACAAGTTCGGTAGTTTTTGCCCGCGGGTATGCATATTGTCACAAGACACTACTGGACTGCAATTAACCCACAAATTAAAGCGACATACTGAAAACGTAAGTGTAAAGTGCAGAGAACTAAACATCTTATTTCCATCTTGTGTCTCGAACATAGAGTATTGGACAGCAGAGGACAACACAGATGCAGTAACATTTTGGTAATATTCGTGAATACATGATTCATCCAAAAATATTGTTACTAATTGCATATTACCTTCTTTACTAATTTACGTAAGAAAATATCAAAACCTCTCTAAGGCGGACATCTTTCTATAGCGGACAATTATTGATTCCCTACGGCTGTCCGCTTTACAGAGGTTTCACTGTATTATTATTATTATTATTATTATTATTATTATTATTATTATTATTATTATTATTATTATTATTATTATTATTATTATTATTATTATTATACCGTGAAGCCTTTAATAATTTAAAATCAATTTTATCCAGAGTGTACCAATTATCATCTGCAACAATAACAACCATAATGCTCAGTTTTAACCTAACCTAACCCATGGACGTTCAGTAAAATGTGTCGTCAGTCAAGAAAGGTTGGAAGTGCAGTTTTTTTTTATTCTTTTCACAAGTAAACTTCAATGGGAATTCTCAAGCTCGTGAACAGATACGACGAACTTTTAAATGAAGGCCCTGATTATGTACAGAAATAAGGGAACTTTCAGGTATGAGACAGAATTGTTTTTTTTTTTTTTTTTAAATAAATTTTGTTTTTCAGTTTGTGTAACTAAAAGGTCTTTATTTTCTGAATGATCCTCGTACTTTTACTGACCTGAATCCATGGAAATTAAAAATGATAAATAACACTGTTTTCGTAGACAATTTTTCTGACAAGTGCTGGCAACATTGTTGTAGATCAGTGACGCTGAAACTAGATGACTGTCATTATTACCCTCTGCAAACCTTCCCCCTTCCCCCTTTCTATCTCCAGCGAGATCATGAACAGAGTAATTCCACTATGAGTCCCCAGATGGAGGTTTCAGCCCCCCAAGGGCTTGAAAGGGACTTTGAGTAGAGTATCTATTCTATCTGCCTGCGGAAACAGACAACGTTATTGACACAGTGGATGAAGACACAGGCAAATCGATTACAATAATGAACTACTACACAAGAGATCTGCTGTGCTTAGCACCACTGATTGGATGTGCTTAACAACAACTTTCTTATCGCATTGTTGGATATTGTTACCTTCGAAACAATGCGACTTCTCTTCCTTTTTGGGAAAGATATAGCAGAAATGAGTATAGAACACAAGAGCTGTCAGTTTTGTTGTAGTCTTAAGATGGGTTGCCACGTTAGAAGAACTTGCAGCTGTCATAATAATAATAATAATAATAAAATCTTGAAACCCTACCATATTTCACCGTGTACACATAGTCTTGAAAAGATCATAAAACATTTTTGCCTTCTTGCAAGGAGTCGAACAGTGTCCAACTTTCTGGGGCGTCTTGCTTGCTACCTGCTATCGCCCTACCGCTGTCATAAAGAAAAAACCAGTTTCGCCGCTTCCGAAACAACGGATTCTTTTGGACAGGGACGGAGAGTGCGCCAAAATACACTTTTTTAATGAGGAGGTTAATTGTTTGTCCACTAGACTGGAGTGCTGCATGGGTGGTGATACCTTTCTTGCTTACAAGAAGTTGTAAAATCTAAACAGTAGATAGAAAGATCGGGTAGCAAGGTCTTTTTTTATGACAGCTACAAGATTCATGTAAAGTGGAAACGTGGTCTTAGACCAACCTCAGTTATTGTGTTGCTTATATTGCTCCCTTTCCCAGTAATTTAGGAAAGTAGAAGTTATTTTTATGGACGATAAAAATAAAAATTTCATCTTAAAATTTAAAAATATTTGAAAATATTTTTTAAAAAATTGAACAAAACAACATTATTCCATAAAGTGGAATAAACACTCAATTTCATAAATGATTGCCATCAGAGGCACACCCATGGGACCCACCGAAACTCAACATACATTACTCTTTATTAACAAAACTATACTTTAAGAGAGAAATGATTGGTGTAGCATCATACACTTCATCTGTACCGCTGTACTCTTTCTCTTATAAAAGCAATCTAGTTCTATCATTTTTTTTCCCTGAAAATATAGGTGAAAATATTTTATAATTACTTTTCATTTCGGGTGCAGAGCAGTGGCGGGCTTAAGCCTCCCGAAATTTCATTTTACTATATTAAAGTAAATGAAATATATTGCAAAATTTTCACATTTTCAGGAATAAAGGTAGCAAAGCCCCCCCCCCTGAAACAAAATTATAAATACGCCACTGGTGCAGAGTAATAGTAATTCGTTCAATACTGCATAGACGTAGTGGCTTGTAGTATTGCATTCCTCCCCTCCAAAGCTTGGACCTCTCCTAACAAATTTCTGGATTTGCGCCTGTTTGCCATTGTGAAATCATAAACTAAATAATAATAATATGTGCGGGATATGCAGATATAACCCCATGCGTATTGGTTTATTTATTTATTTATTTCAATACAAGAGGCATGATGCTCAATTACAGTATTGCTTGTAATCAAGAGCATTATATAAAGTGCAATACAAAGAAATTTTTAAATACACCTTACTTTTACATGCTTTAATTAATCTGTTTATTGGTCTTTATACATCACTCTGTACACTATTGTTCTAAAAACATCTTCACTCATTCCAAACACAATATCTTGAGCTACTGATTCTATATTAATGTAGGAAGCACTCATTTGCCATATAGAGGAATTATGCAACATGTCAGTGTGTGCCTTCATGCAGTAAAATATATTGCTATAGAATATTGCAGAGGTTGTTTATTACTTCAGCAGGATATAGACCTGCTTTCCTGTACATTAATGACTTCAAAACCTTACATTGTACACTTTCTATCATGTTACGATACTTTTCAGTATTCGTGATCCAAATAACACAATCATCAGTGGTGCCCCTCCCTTATGTCCATGACGCAACCCCCCCAATTGTCTATCCATACGTGTTCTTCCATGAAAAAAAAATCTTTTCGATTAATTTTTACACCCCCTCAAACATATTTATATAGATTTTTAACCCCCCCAAATATTTCAATGACGCAGTTTGCGTCCTTGCCCCCCCCCTTTGTGGACACCCCTGCAATCATATTCTAATTCAAATTTCACATAGGAATATATTTAAGTTTAACATCCCACGATTATGCACCGAGATAAAGGAGACGATGATAATGAAATGGATGACTATAGTGGAGTGAAGAAAGTGGAAGGAAATAAAAGTCCGAAAAAATCCAAGTATACTGTGTTTGTCCACCACAAAACTCACTTAGCGGGAGCTGGGATCGAACCAGAGGTGAACACTCTACCACTGAGCCGCCGCGGATCCCCGAGTGATAAATCCCACTATGCAAAGTCCTAATAAACTGGAAAATATTCTCTTCAATTCACTACTGAGATCGTTACAGTTTATTTAGCGTTATACGGACCGTTTTAGAAAAGCCTTTTCTTTTCTGTGGTAGTTTGAATATGAATTCTTCCTTTTTGTACGTTGTATCCACATTTTCTGTAGAATTCACTGCCTGTCTGTTTTCCTCCCTCTCCCTTTGGGTTTGCATACTCCCCCATACATTCAGTCATTCCCCCCTGTTCTCCAACTGTCCGCTTCCTGTGTGAGTGTGTATTGACTCAGGTTTGAACAATCACATAAATCCATCTTGTGGACGGACACTTGAAACAGGGGTAAACATTTTCATAGTCACTCACTGTTCTCTCCCTTTGCCTCTCACCTACAATACTCTGCCCAAAATGTCCAAACAACTTCACAGAGTGGCTGTCTACAAAGCCTCTTTTGAAGGGTACTCCAACACACCAAACACTGACAAGCTGGTCTGACTTCATGAACAGTTTATCAAACGGTTAAATGTGGATCATTTTCTGTAAATAGTGTGCTAATGCTACTGTATAAAGAAACTGTGAATTGCAGACTATTTACAAATGTTTTTAGATAAATATGGGATGTTGGTATAAATGTACTGAATAAACTGTGCACAAGCAGTTTCTTTTCAGTGTTCGAAATGAGTCGAGAGATAGGTTGAAAACGATTGGTGCAGCTGCATTTGGTAGATGCGACACAATGGGCGCTAAAACTAAGATCTTACACCATATTTATACAAAAAAGAAAATTTTAAGAGAAATTTCATCCTTCAGAGCCTTAAAAAAATGATCTTTTACATATATTTTATTAATTCATGGTTCAAAATATAGTTTATCTCAATGTTTTTGGTCGAAATAAGACATTTTCTGTCCGTGTTTGTGAGAATACATTATATATGCAGGGGTAAAAGTGCGTGTACTTCTCGAGAAAGAGTTAACTAGGTCTCATTATGACGGTAGCCCAGAGTATTCAAGAGTAGATAGGGAGCTTAATATTGCTTTCTTTCGTAATTCGTTTTTATGAAGAATAACTCTTTGAATCCACTAATAATTACTCTATGTAATATTATATTACTTATTAATGCTGTCAGTTAAGGCTAAAATGTTTCATGTTTTGGACAGCACAATCCTCGAACCCAGGATCTTTGATACTTTATGCTACCATTGTAATATCCTTTGTAATTAACCCAGAAAAGATCAGTAATTTACTACAATAAATAGGTATTGGAAATTCCAATTGATTTGCTTTTATTTAAATGATTAATTGGTAAGAATGAATACCCGTAGCATAGCTAATGTGTTGGGTTAAGTAAATCGTGACAATTTCAACGAATACTAGCATTTCTAATATTTCAATTATTTCTAGATTGTGTGTTTGGTAAATATAAAAAGAGGCGATTAACATAGGATATGTAGGATTCGAGTAATTTGTACGCTAATGCCCTCGCGATAATAGGTGAATATACCATAATATTAAAACGCATATTTTTTTGCAGTTTTTGGATGTGCAATAAATAATTATAAAATATATACACTTAAGTTGTTAACAGTCATTCTCTCTAAAATAAATCAATAACGATTTGAGAATTGGCAAATGGCAACCCTGCCTTCATTTTTTAAATTCCGAAGAGAAGGAAGGAAAATACCTTGAACCTTGAACCTTGAATTCAGTTACGTTTACGTAAGCCTGCCATACGTCCCGTAAAAAACGGGACAGTCACGATTTTGGACCTGAGTTCCCGCGTACCCATCAATTTAATCGGGACAGGTAAATGTCCCGTATTTTAGTTCCGTCCCATTTCTGCTCTCAATATCAGCTTATCGATATCAATATCAGCAAGACGTAACGTTCAGTGTTTAAGAAAAGAAAATTATATTTCTTACAATATATGAGTAAAATTTCATGTGCTAATTTTTTGGGGGTGAAAAACCCCATTATTATTACCATCTTTTCTTTTTCTGGTAAGAACAATACTTAATTTTCTTGAGTCATTCTAGAATGCGCGCTATTGTGTGCATGTAGGACATTGCAGGTTCATGATTTTCCTTCGTCTGCTAGATTCTTAAATAACATATCCCTTTTTTTTTTTTCGACTTCTGTACGACGTACGATAGTTGGTGTACGGTAATAGGAAAATATAAGATAATTTAATAATTCCTGATAAGAAGCAAAGCTAATTCTGAAAGTACTGTATTTGAAATTCGAAAGAAATTGATTTATTGCGTAAAAAAGTATATGAATTTTGGAATATACAAGTACGGTATTTGACAAAATTACTTAAAACATTACAAGGTAAATGACGCAGGCAAATTGAAGGTAATCGGATAGTAATTTAAAACTTCTCTGTTACACTATTAGCTACATTTTACGTTTATCGTACTTTAAAATCGTAAAACTAATTCACCTACTTACACATGTTTATCACTACTAGGTAATTGGTTAATCGTATCATTGCAGTTTAACATACACTTTGAACACCGATACTGTATGAGATGGAACATACAGTAAGATTGCTTCAAACCACTATTAATATTTGTACTGAAGACACGTATTCTCTCCTGTAATCAAACCGTGAACCACGACCACGCATATAGGAAGCCGATCAAGAAGGGGCTAATTACTAGCTACTTAATGAAGATAAGGTTGCACAAGCAAACGTAAAATGTTGAAGGACAGTCAATTTTTTTTTCGATAGACTGGTAAAGAGTTAAGCTTCAATCTTGTTTCCTATACAACTTCTTAAATAAAGTTTTATCTGTAAACATTCGTATTACTTTCGTCTCAATATTATTATTATTATTATTATTATTATTATTATTATTATTATTATTATTATTATTATTATTATTATTATTATTATTATTATTATTATTATTATTATTATTATTAATTGAGCTGAGCGAAGCGAAGCTCTTATACTCGGGTTAGCCGTTTGGTTTCCGCGAACTCCTCCTAGACCGTTTCGCCGATCTCAACCAAACTTAGCACGCTGATAGAGTATGTCGTGCTGAGTGACAACATAGGTCGAAATCAAAAATCCGATGTACCATCGAGGAATAATGACCGAAAAACGCTTCCTCCTAGAACGTTTGGCCGATCTCAGCCAAACTTAGCACGCTGATAGAGTATGTCGTGCTGAGTGACAACATAGGTCGAAATCAAAAATCCGATGTACCATCGAGGAATAATCACCGAAAAACGCTTCCTCCTAGACCGTTTGGCCGATCTCAACCAAACTTAGCACGCTGATAGAGTATGTCGTGCTGAGTGACAACATAGGTCTAAATCAAAAATCCGATGTACCATCGAGGAATAATCACCGAAAAACGCTTCCTGATTACGTAGTTTAAGCTCGCTCAGCTCATTTCATTGCAATCGGGTATATCCATTGCATTCCTAGTGATAATAATAATAATAATAATAATAATAATAATAATAATAATAATAATAATAATAATAATAATAATAATAATAATAATAATAATAATAATAGCTTGATATTGAGACTGGAAACGAAAGGTACGAATTTTAGGATGAAAACGATAATTTTGAGTGTTACGTACGGTAATATCTTCTGATCAGGTTGGCAACGCTGGTTAACAATAGGTAGTTTGCATACACATGGTGTCTACTGACATTCGAACGGTCACTTTACAACGATAACGTTGTATATTGTAAAATTTACCTGTGCCTGTTTGCAGGAAAGGGAATCAGAGGCGAATTTTGTGAGTAATTTTGTGTTTGTGATATTTAAGATGTGTATGTTGTTTTCAATTGTCATTTTTCATATATAATTGCTATGGTTACGAGGTAACATATGTGCTGAATAATAAGTCAAGATTATATGTGTTTAAAGCAAAGATTATATGTGTTTAAAGCATTAAAAACTAGTATCAGAAATAATAATTTGTCTTTATCTATATATAAATGGAACCAGGTAATGATTAATTACTATATCGAAAGTGTTATAGCTATTTAAGGTGACTAACCTTACATTTTTATGGTGCAACGTAACCCGGGACCCTGTACAGTCTTGAAGATCAGTAAAGACGGGGTTTTAAGTTTATTTAAAGGGACTTATGAATATACAATATACGTGTTTACGTAGTGGAAGAAAGATAGAACGAAAGGTAAATATGGCCAACGTACAGAATACTGATAAATCTATGACTAGCACAGAAGAAACCATGTTGCAATCTGTAACTATCAATCAAGTTATGGATATGTTGAAACAATTAAGCCAACAAATGAAGGAAGGTCAGACTCAGCACACTCACCAAATTAGGGAACTACAGGAAGAACAAAGTCAACAAATTAAGGAGCTTCAGGAAGATCTTGAGAAAAAGATCAACCAACAAACCCAAGATTTCGAGGCGAAATTTGAACAAATAGGAATATCTCACGAAAACAAATGGAAAGCCGTTCAAAGTGAACTTGCTCACATGAATCAATGCATTATCACCAGATTTGAGCGATACGATGGAAAATTAGAAGAAATAGAACAAAAGGTTAATGAATTTCAAGGGTCAGTAAATGATGTAGAATCCTCAGTATGCGTGCATGAGAACCATATTAAGCGGTTACAGGAAGAGGTCAATTTGCTGAAAGAGAAAGTTATCCCTGAGGATATATCACAAGAGGATGGACATGGGAACGAAGTACGCTCTGCCTTTTCATCTCGACGTAATCGTCCCCATAGCAGAGTAGTGAAAATCAACACGTCATCAAGCGGTGAAGAGGAAAGTATAGATACAGAAAGAAGAGGGAGACAGTCATCCCGACGTAATTTTAACAGACGTATGAAAATTAATACAGGTAAACGCATAAGATTTAGTGAGGTTAAGTCTCTTACTAGATTTAGTGGAGTACCAGAGGATATCACTGCTAGATCGTTTCTAGAAAAGTTTGAAGATGAATGTGGGCTGATAGGTATAGACGAGTCCCAATATCTAAAATTGTTGCCACATGTGCTGCTACCGCCTTGTCTAACTTGGTATAAAGCTATTAGGAGCAGTTTGTACTCATATTCTGGCTTCAAAAATGCTTTACTGTCAAATTATGAGAACGATTTCATGATTGCAAACAGAGATGCCATTTTAAGAACTAAATCCTACAGTCCAAAACTCCATGGAAGTATTACCGAGTTTGTGGTATCAACATACAATGAGCTAAGATCTCTGAATCCCACTTATCCTGAATCCCGTATTATTGCATCCATCCGAATTTTGCTGCCATACAGGTTACAACAATTGTTAATGACTGTACAGTGTATTAGCTTCAATCATTTGATCATGGTTGTTCAAAGCTATGAAAGTCAGTCAATAATTCATAATAATAATAATAGAATCCAGGATAAGGGTCAGGTTAATTCTAGGCGTAATCCAATTCAGTACGCTTCTGTTAGTAATATAAATGTGCAACCTGAGAATCATTCTAACGTAACTGGTTCTAATAATAGAGGGAATAATTATGATGGTACCGGTAATCAGACACAATCTATTTACAGAAATAGAACTAGAAACTTTAGAAATAGCAACAGAAATTTCAACAGAAATAACAATTATTGCAGATTTTCGCAAAATCGATTTGCAGATGGGAGGAGTTTTGTAAATAGAAATCCAAATACTGTAACTGAGCCTAATCGTTATGGAAATACTATAGATTGTGGAATACAATGTTGTTTAAGTGAGCCTTTCGAGCGTATAACTTGAACTATCCAAAAGGGCGTCCGATGGATTTGTATTAAATTGACCTTTGCTTACGTTTATGGTTGATATGTTCTTCTGTCGAAAAACATTATGTAATTATGAAATATTTTGATTATGAGTAAAACTCATTATTTACGGAATATTGACGAAGTTAATTTATGGTAGTTAACTGCAAATATTATTGAATTTATGCCTTATAGTTTTGTTACAATTTCCTTTTATAACTTTGAGGAATTGTTAATTTGTACGGTTACATCCTCAAAGCGACGCCGCATTAAAGAGGATATACAAATTTTGTGAGTTGTATGCCGGACTTTATTTATGTACTAAACAATTTAGTCCTAAAGTATTTGAACTTATGGATATAAAGACAGGCAAAACTTTAGGATTACGTAACATCGATGAAATTAAGTTGTGGAAACCTACTGAGAAGACTAGAAAACGGTGGTTGGACTTAGTTCGAACTTTAATTCCTTCTGAGGTCATGACGCATGCAAATATTGAGACCAATTAACAAAGGAATTCTTTCTTTAAAAGGAGAAAAATGAAGTGTTTTGTGGATATATAAATATATAATTTAATTCATTGTATTTTACGTTGTGTCCTTTTGTTATTGTGTTTTCAATTTGATATATCTTAGAATTATGTGTCTTATTTAATGTTAATGTACCATATCTTTTATAAAAATTCTTCCATAATTATATAAAAAAAAAAAAAATTGCTCATTAGGGGATGAGCATTTGTTTTAACAATGATTTCGTTTGAATTTGTTCTCTGTGGATTTGTTGCAAAGTTTCTTTCCAAATTATTCACTGAAGATTTGTTAATTTGTATTTCATATCAAGAAATCATTTTAAAAATGTATTGTATTATATTTATATTTAAACTATGTTTATATTAGAACGATGGTACTTATACAGGGGCTGTTCAAAAAGTAAGTGTCTTAAAGTTTTCCAGGGTTCTTTCCTTTGTAGTCAAACTACTACGGAAGTCCGCATTCGGGCCCCATTTACAACGATAACGTTGTATATTGTAAAATTTACCTGTGCCTGTTTGCAGGAAAGGGAATCAGAGGCGAATTTTGTGAGTAATTTTGTGTTTGTGATATTTAAGATGTGTATGTTGTTTTCAATTGTCATTTTTCATATATAATTGCTATGGTTACGAGGTAACATATGTGCTGAATAATAAGTCAAGATTATATGTGTTTAAAGCAAAGATTATATGTGTTTAAAGCATTAAAAACTAGTATCAGAAATAATAATTTGTCTTTATCTATATATAAATGGAACCAGGTAATGATTAATTACTATATCGAAAGTGTTATAGCTATTTAAGGTGACTAACCTTACAACTTGATTGTTGCTCCGAGTTTTAAAATATGCAGCCGAAAATAGGTTAAGGAAAATAAGTCATAGTGCTATCCGGCACTAAGTCACCTTGAATGCTCAATGCTCCATCTGTCTTATGTCCCTTGTTTATGTTAATAAATGTTGTAGAAGCTTCCAAAATGTACTTGTGAGAAGATGTTTGTAATACTGTAGCGGCCGTATTTTGTAACACTGAATAATATTAAGTCTGGTATTATTAGTTTTCGTTTTTAAGTTGCAAGAACATTTCAAGGTATAGTAATTGGTTCATCCTGTAAACCGAAGAGTCGATATATTTATATTGCAACAACTGCAATATTGATACACAGGTACCCAGACATGATAAATGCCAACCTCAGAGAACAGAATTGAGTTTCGTCTTTAAAAATTTTGTATAGCCTATTACCCAAAAAAAAAAAAAAAAAAAAAGTATATACGTTATGCACGTGATAATTGTAGATACAAGTACAGTATAATACTATTAATAATAGAAATAATATATATAACAAAGTTATCTAGTTATCTTCAGTTTCGAACTTCAAATCGGCGTCACCATTACTTTTTAGATCCTTATTAATACTACTCTCAGAAACAACAATATTTCCACCCCCTTGTAAACATAATTGCATTTATAGAATAGATGCAGGATTGCCGTTTGCCAATTCTCAAATTGTAATTGATTTATTTTAGCGGGAATAACTGTTAGAAACCTCACTGTATGTTCGTGTGTTTTATAATCAATGTTGCCACAGTCCTAGCTCTGGAGTGGGCTGAAAAATAGTACCAAATTGAAACAGAAAGGGCTGAATTCATTATTTTATACCACTATGGCTCTATAACACGAAATTAAAAGAGATAAAGTTCTAGAACACTCCCCCCCCCCCCGTCTTCCAAGAGTCCAAATCAAGAAAGTACTCTTTTTAAAAATTACTTTTTTAAAACATCCAAATAGGAGGACCCCGAACAACCGTGGAAGTAGATGAAACTTTTCTCGCACGTAGAAAGTATAACAGAGGCCGCAAATTAAAAGGGAAAATAGTTATCATCTTCGGTATATATTGTAAGGAAACCAAACGCGCCTCTGTTTCAAACTGACTAATAAACCAAAATGGTATTAGGGTCATATATATATATATATAACGAGGAACAAATCAATCATCTCCGATTTCGTGTGTAAGCAGTACGTTATAATAAAATATTAAAATATAAATTACCGGTATTGCGCCTTATTTTCGCTTATTTCACGACCGAAGGAGAGTAATAGACTATAATAATATAAGTGAACTGACATTTGTAAAAAATGTAAAACCGGTCCAGGGTACTAGAACCTTCCCTGAAAGACATCCCAAGACAGCATGCGCCCATCTAGCGTCATTTTTTCCCCCGATATAGTTTGAATTACGAATTTTCCACGCAAAGTTTGTAGCGTTATGCGGTGCAACGTCACAGAATGAATGTTTAACAGCATTTTTTAAAAGTCCAACACACAGTATGAGTAACGTGTGATGTAGGAAAAGTCTTACTTTTGAAAATGTGACAAGTATTTGTTAAATGGTGCTGAATTAGGTAGAATTGTACCAACTTTTTCACAAAAGGGGCTGAAAATGCCAGCGTGGTACCAACGGGTCGATGAACGACAAAAAGGGCTGTATTTGGTACAATTGTACCAAGTGTGGCAACACTGTTTATAATCATTTAACGTACACCTACAATTTGTCTTCAAAAACTGCAAAAAAAAAAAAAAAAAAAAAAAAAAAAACCGTTCTGAAATTATCGTATATTTATCTATTATCGCAATAGCATAATCGTATATAGCATTAAGACTTAAGTTATCATATATCACGTTAAATTATAATTATTGTATGGTTGGAAAGCCTGCTAGGCATAAATTTACATTGAAGATGGATGTTAAGCGTAAAATTATTAGTAGTGGGCACGAAACCGGTTTCCGGTTTTCAGTTTTTAGAAAAACCAAACCCGGTTTTGGAGAAAACAGAAATTTCGGTTTGTCGGATTTCGGTTTTTCTGGAAACCGGTTTTGCTCATTATTATAAGCAATGTAACACTAGTACAGTACAATTAAGTAACACTTGCCTTAGAGAGACACCGTGGCTCCGTCCGTGGTAGAATGCAAATCTCTAGTGCGAGGTTCGATCCTAGGCTAAATGAGTTTGCAGTGGTCAACATCGTCAATTGTTGTCAATTTTCTTGGGGTTCTTCCGTTTTCTCCCATATTCTTACTCCATTAACTATTTCATAATCATTCATTTTGATTAATCGGTCTCCTTTAACTAGGGTTGCCTACTTTTGAAAATTAAATTGCCAGACAATCTCCTGGAATACATATACTGTGACATCATCCCTCATCAAAAATGTTAACAAAGTAAAAGTGGTCACTTCACATAAAATTGAGCTATTCGGAGTTCAAATTTAGTAACTTCAGTTGATTTGAATCATTAAACTTATTCCGGTTTTGATTGAGTCGACACATGCAATTTTTCTAGTCCACCACCAATAATACATCGTGTTTAAAACATGAAAGCAAATATAATAGGCAATATAATTATGATATGCACAAAATACGTTTGAAAGATAAGTCTTATCAGCTTCACTGGGGCCGGTAATGTCTCAGAATGTCTACATACTTTAACTGCATCTGGATGCATTATTTAATTGGAAGATGTAGCTGAGGATAAAAGAGTACTAGCTGCGCTCTTGAAAATGTACTTTTGTTGATCTTTAGCAATTTTGGTGAGTTTAGTAAATTTTCCTGCCTTCATCTCTTCAGCAAATTCCGGTCTATATAAAAGCGAATTCGACGTATAAGCTCTGCTTTAACCATGTGCAGCGACAAACAATTCCTTTCGTCACTCCGAAATAATCTGAATAGAACAGAGAATAGGTCTAGTAAGAGGAAAAATTACCGGATATTTAACGTTCGGTTTTGAGGTCGTACCGGACACCGGACAAGGAGGTCAAACAAGGGCGCCGATCCTGGGGGGCCCGTGCCCCCATGAATTTTTATGAATATGTATTTTTATATGTATTTTTTTTTATAAATATACAATGTTTGGCATAATTTGAATTCAATGTGCCTTAAAATCCCCATATATGTCTTCTTAGACCCTTGTCTGCAACCAAACACACATCCCGAACGGGCCCCCCTGAAGTTACGTAGAAATCGGCGCCCTTGAAGTGAAAAACTGAACTATCCGGTAAAATACCAGACGGTTGGCAACCCTACCTTTAACGTACAGTTAGAAATTTTACTACATTTCATTTCACTAGAAAGAAAACATGCTGGACCCCTTTATTCAGTGGTGCTATTCTAGTTTTTTAACAACCTGTTCTCTCTCTCTCTCTCTCTCTCTCTCAAAAGATACATACATATATAATATATATTCTCTCTCTTTCTCTCTGTATATATATATATATATATATCTTTTGAGAGAGAGAGAGAGAGAGAGAGAGAGAGAAAGAGAGTAGATGGATATAACTCCCTTAGGAAAAAACATAGAAGGTAGAGAAAAGCATATTTTTTACTGAATACCACACAGAACTACACAACATCCGAATACAAGGTGGTGTGACGAAATTGGGTAGCACTGCGAATATCTTGGAAAGAACTTTTCCAAGATAGATGTTTGTCAAAAAGTATTGAAAAGATCTTAATTCAGGAATGGATCAACAATTATTGATAATGATATATATGCATTTCAAATATAAATAACCATTACCACTACACTCATGTGATCCTAGTTCTCATTCTTGATATCTGAGCATTTGAGATTAAGAAATAAAGCTTATACCTTGTTCTGAGAGATCTATGTTTAACCTTGTAGCTTTGGGTATAACAGGTTAAAATTTAGTCGTCTGGGTATGACAAACGGTTCTGCGAACTGGAAATATTTTAACAACCGGTGCGAACCGGCTGAATAGCACCACTGCTTTTATTGAGAGAAGTCCTGCAACATTCGATAAAATAAACATCTGGTTCTTCAGAAGGTAAATTGATGCACATGATTTCATATGTTTGCAATACGACGTTTCCAAGCTGATATTCTTTGTTCAAATGATTTTTGAGACGTAGGTTTAGTTTCAAACAGCAATCGCAGTTCCAATTTCAAACTTTTCGTCAACTTCAACCGTTATTTTCCCTTCGAACATCCCAGCAATCTGCTGGTTTCCCCTTTTCTCATTCCTGCTGGTATATAACAACTTCCAAATGAGGTCCCGAATTGGCTGAAGGCAATTACCAAATGGTTTCTTTCCTTCAACAAGTGTTCTTTGCGGATGGTAGTAAAATGCGTCCTCGTGCTTCCACCATAAAAAAAAGAGGGAAACTTAGTTAATTGTGTCTTTGAACAAAAAAGCGTGAAGAGATTCTCTGAGAAGAAAGAGAGGGTTTGTTTCTTTGAAATTTGAAACACAAATGACCTGGAAAGCGTACGCTTGCTTCCCTTGCGTTGACAAAAACATGTTTCGAAAGACAGAAAACACAGGACAAGTTCTCTCTGTTAACAAGATATCCAATATAACACTTCAGAAAAAAAAAAATTGCAGTATTTCCGAATGCTAAATGTATATATTTGAAGTTTCATTAATTATAAAATGTAGAGCCTAAAAGCAGAATGCGAAATCATCACGGTAGAAGTAAATTCTATGTAGCCTATGTGTGTGTTGGGAGGGAGGACGGTGTGAAAAAGTTCTTCAGTCTGAAATGCTTTGTCAGAGTTTAGATATTCTGAACATTTATAAGGAATGCCGTTAATTACATATAAATTAGTAAAATGTCATTTTATTCCAAAATTACTCACATTTGTCAAGTAAGGAAATTTCCCCATTCTCTCAAGAATTTCGTACAGCTTGCCTAAAACTGTTACACCTTGCCTAAACAGCTTTACATTATAGAACTTGAAGACTGGTCCAGGTTTATTTTTTATTTTTTTTTATTTTTTATTATTTATTTATTTATTTATTTTTTAGTGTACAGGTTTACATATTTTTCTGCTAGTCTCCGATCAATATCACAATAGTTACCCTATGTTTTGAAGATCACTTTCAAGATAGGCGAAGTAGCTTCCAGATCGTGGTGAATTAGAAGTCCTTGATCTTAAGGTTGGTTTAAAGGGACAAGTTTTGCCGATAGATGGCACTACAGTCTTCATATCTTTCCCATGTATATTTTATCTTTCACGAAAATTCACGATTTCTCTTATAAATTTCAACTTACAGACTTCAAATTTTAAAAAAAAGGAACTTCATAATCTATCGAAGGCAATAATCCGTGCCGATTTTTTATTTAAAATTTTCCTCATTGTTGAAATGGCTTGATTGTTCAAATGGATATCCAAATCTTTAAGAATGAAACTTTTTCAAAAATGAAGAAAATTCTAAATAGAAAATCGGCTCGGATTGTTCCCTTTAATAGTTTATGAAGTTCCTTCTCTAAAAAATTGAAGTCTGTAGGATGAAATTTATAAAAGAAATTGTAAATTTTCGTGAAAGGTAAAAAAATACATGGGAGAGATAGGAAGACTGTAGTGACATCTATCGGCAAAACTTGTCCCATTACACTAACCTTAAACTTGATTGGTGCCAGGCACGTAGCCAAGGGGGGCGGGGAATCCGGATCTCCCTTCGAAACCAGAAATGAAAAAATAAGGAAGGATGAAACAAAAAGAAACGAGAAAAAGAAGAATCAGAGTTTAAAAAAATACAGCAAGCTTTGGTTACTTTTTCTTATGAGGATATTTGTATTACTTGCAATACATGGTGGTGAATGAGCGGGATATCCCGGAAAAGTCAGGGAATTTGAAATTTCTAGAAAAGTTACGGAATTCTCAGAATTTCTGCTATAGTCAGGGAAATTTAACTTTCGAAAGCATAATGCCGTTCTGTAACAATGTGGATATTTTTTTAATCATAATTTTTCGTCATCGCTTCTCTGCAGTATCAAACATGTTATTTCAGACACAGTTTTCTACTGCTTCTTTAACTTGTCATTTTGAACAAAGTAGTTGACGGAATAATAAAAAGTTATGTGGAAAGAAAATTCTGTTAACATTTGATTCAACAGAGAAAGGAACCCAGATACTCTAAAATATTTTACAAGACATTGTATATGTACTTTTTATAATAGTGGATATGTACTTCTTATAATAGTTGAGATCATAATGAAAGGGACATTGTTATATTTGAATGAACAGAGAAAGGAACTTAAATATTGTAAAATCTTTTTCAGTACTTTTTTTTTTATTCTTTTACTCGAGATTTCTTCATAGTTTGTTATTAAAGTACTTACTAACATATCCTCATTTTATTGTCCTAATAAACTAATATATGTTGCCAGTAAAATAGTTTAGATTGATCGAGCTCCTGGGTCATAAGTATTTCATGTCACGCCCCTCCCCCTTATTACGAAATCATGGCTAAACGAACCAATATATATTGCCAGTAAAATAGTTTAAAATGATCGAGCCTCTGGTGTAATGACCACAGTATTTCGTACAACGCCCCCCCCCCCTTTACGGAATCCTGGCTACGTGCCTGATTGGTGCTTAGATTATATGAAACATTAATGGTGCCTAGATCAGGGCGCAAAAGTTCAAAGTCAGACGCACTCGCCAATCAAAAAATGATGGTCGCCAGTATCTCTAACGTACAAATTATGAGAAATGTCCGCCCCTTCCCCCCCCGACATTTGGTTTGACAAAGTAAAAGATTATATCAGGGCATAAAATTTCAAAGCTAAACAATTAGATTCAGGATAATCAATTTTGAATTGGACAATTCATATCAGTGACAATTATTTTCTCATTCAGTCACAACCAAGGGCGGATCCAAGGGGGGCTATAGCCCCCCTTGACGGTCAGGTTTACACTGGATAAAATGGGCTTCAATTCTGCTTTACACTGGATAAAACGGCAAATTATGGTTTAGCCTCTCCCTTGATCACATCCTGGATCCGCCACTGCCACTCACAACTATTTTCGTGCGAAACAGAAACTGCGCAGCCTTGTGAGTTTACGCAGAAACCATTCCTACTGAATACTGGTCACCAGCTCTAAATTTCTAGTCGCCAATGGCTACGTGGCGACTAGAAATTTTGTGTCCTGGCCTAAATTATATGACACAACTTCCTTATGGTGAGTAATCACTCTTCTTGTCCCGGTCGCGGCTTCGAATCTCACAATTGGATACTCCACTTAGTTTTTGAAAAATTTTAGTGAACAATTTGAACACGATGAAGAATATAAAAACATAAAAATTAAGCCAAATAGTATCTGCAAAATAGTATTATATAAATTACTTCTTTTTAAAGTATCCGCAAAGGGTAATTTACTCTTGGGATGGGTTTTCTTCGGCGAGTTTTTCGAAAACGCCGTATAGTTTTGTTTGTATTTCACAAGAAAATGTATCATTAATAACTGCAGCATGATTTAGTTTAAAGGGATTGGAGAGAGAAACTTTAGTACGGTGACCCGTATCTTTTATTTTTAATATTCTCCATTGTCTAAGTTATTCACCAAAGTTTAGCTTAGTGAAGAGCCTTCAGCCCATCCAGGCAAATGCTGGGATCAGTGTTGCCAATAACGTTAACAATAATGTCGCTAAACGAACTGCGAAAAGTTTATAGAAACCTTAATTGTAATGGAAATAACACTAGTTTATTCGGCTGTACGGCATTTCAAAAGTCGTTAAATCCCTAGTTTAACAATGGTAAAAGAAACAAATCTTGTCTCTAAAATATATTATCAAATCGCTAAATTTAGTGACAAAATCCCTGAATTGGTAACATTAACTGGGTTTACCGTACAGTGAGATTACGTATACAAAACTTTAATGTCGTTTTTCTTTTTCTTTTTTAATCCTATACAGAATTTTAGTGGGCACAACTTTTTCTTACATGAGATTTGTGTATTTATTTATTTTATTTGTTTATTTATTCACAAAGTTGTATACAACACTAAGGCAATTGACTGAAACTGAAACGGAACAACATAAACAGAAAAAAAGAAGAATATGAAGATTCACCTCTACATTTGCAATGTTCTCTTCAGCTGAGTTCTAAAATTTCGTTCAGAAGTAAAAATATTACATCCTGTTTAGCAATGTATTGTAATCATGCGCTAGTCTATAAAACAAGGAGCGTTTTATAATAGACAACCTAGCTGTCTCGTAAGTTAGCGAACTAAGAGAGCGAATTTGCCAGGGAGAAACTCGAAAGTTAATCTGTGATAGTAAAGACTAAAATCTATTTTACCATTAATAATCTTATATAGGTAAAGTAAGTCCGCAGCTTGATGTCGTTTGTCTGGGGTACACAAGTTCATGAAAGACATTATTTCTTATCTCGAGTGATCACGGGAATTCTAAATCTAATTATGAGTATAGATGTTAAGTGATCCCCGCATTAGTACAAATAGTAGCGCTTCAATCCACATTTAATTTTTATTAAAATACTGTACGTTCTTACAAGCAGTGGCTCAAATCTGTCTTCAACATAGCGAGGGAGGGGGAAGGGGACGGGTAAGACCGTTCTCATTATTTTTTAAGCGATGTTCAAAATATTTATTGAAGTTGAAAAACAATGCTGTGAAGGATCAGGGGAACAGAGTTGTCTTCAACATTGGGAAGCGGGCAGATTTGAGGCTTATTCTGGGGGGACATCAATTTCATTTCTCTTTCCTTCGTGGCAATCGGACTCAAATTATGACATTTCTCCCCCCAAAAAACACATTTCAAATCGGATTATTGGGGGATAGTACCCCAGTTCCAAGATTGGAGGGGACATGTCCCCTCATCCTCCGAGATTTGCGCCAGTGCTTACTAGTACCAGCTAACTAGTAAGAATATATAGTGTACCATCACCAGCTACTAATAGTACCAGTTAACTTTAGTTAGGATTATCAATGAATATGCTACAATGCTACTAATCCATCTTGGGAACTCAGCCTCGAAATGTCCCCTCTATAAAATGGCATCCTAATGATTGATTTCATATTATCATTGTTCCAATTGTTTGATTATCATTACTTTCCATTTGACTTACCGGTACTCTTCTGTAATTTAAAATTTTACTCCGTATCGTCAGTTACGAACGATCATTATTGCTTGCAAAAACCCTTTCCCGTTTGAAAGTTAAGAAGACCAGGATAGCTAATATACATGTTCAGTCCTTCAGAAAGAAAAGCAGCAGGAATACAATATCATACATTTACTAGAGTTGCAGCTCAGTTCCCCTCTAAAGTATTTGGCCTAAAAGCATAATACATACATTAAGAGAAATACCCACTGTCATGTGAACTTTTTTTTTTTTTTTTTTTTTTTTTAATAAAGAAAGAATTATTCATCTTGGTGGGTTGGTATGGTCCCTCATCTGCCTCGACCTCTTTTATCATTGGTTCAAAGTGTCAAGCAGCTGACGTTCCGCACGGAAGGAAGAAATCTCCCGCGAGATTTTCCCGTTGCCAAGTTCTTCTGACACGAGAAGTCACTCAAATCAACTTCCCACAAAGAAGCATTTTTACAGCACAAATTATATATAGAGAGTGAACTGTTAAACTTCGCTTGCCTGCTCTGGTATAATCCTCCCTCCCGCCCCCCTCTCTCTTTGACTACACTCTCACTCTATTACTCTATACACACTTTGCAAACACAATCGTCTAACCATTCACCAAATCCCAACGAATTATTTTTTCTTCTTTCAAAAAAAGAAGTTTGGCTGCATGGGAAACAGATTGATAATAACCCTACGTGACTTTTCCAGGAGACACGAGATAAAAGATGAATTATATTATTTGCGACAGGGCAAACAACAGTTTTATCCAGCATATACACTCTTCAGACTCGAAGACGGTTTATATTTGGCCGTTGATTTTACACTAAATATATATATATATATATATATATATATATATATATATATATATATATATATATATATATATATATATATATATATATATATATATGTTAGACTATTGGTATTGAAAGTAAAATATTTGAAATAGTACAATATTATTAGCATATACGAAAAAATGTCTAAAGGTGAGACACTCCAATTAATAGATTTCATTAACTTGAATATAATATAAATCTAGGGATACATCTAATAATCTAATGATTAAAGCATTGGACTCACGTCCACGTAGTCCTGGATTCGATTCCCGACCGATGCTTCCCAATGATCGGTGTGCAGCCAGTGCCGTGGGGCAAACTGGGGAGTCACGTGAATAAAAGATTATGACGGCCACTAGGTCTAGAAAGCAACTGATAGTTAGTACCCGGCTATTGAGGCGATCGCAAAGCGTATTTATTGCTCATGCGTACTCTTGGAATACGCTGACCATGTATTTAAATGTAGATGGCTAAACATAAACGCGAAAGCAATAAAATCGCTGAGAAAACGTCAGCTCGAGCGTATTTGGTGCGGGTCGGAACAATAGACCGCCTGCTGTTTAAAAGATTTCAAAATTAAGGGAAAAAAAGGAAAGACGTGTTGCCAGGCAAAGGGGTTGTAGCAAGAAACAGCTGCTTGGAAGATGGTTTGTGCAGAGTATTGCAACTCTGCTATTACACACCTGGACCTGGCAAAAAGACCTGGAAACCCTGACTGGCTCACAGTATGATTTACATACACATCTGGTGAAAGTAAAATTACTGAATAGCCACTTTGGCCGCGTTCGCTACAGGGGGTAACGCTTTCTCGATTAGCCTAGGACTTAGAGACAGGACGACGCAGAGCGCTGACCATGTGGTCATCGATAGACTGGGCTTAGTTCAGCCGGTTGCTAATAGATGGCGTAAAACCCGACTTACTCCCTAAAACCCAACGGTGCTCAACCCTGCATATTCAGATCTCTGTGTCCTGCTGTGCCTAATTTCTCCACCCCCCTCAGATATCAATAACGTAACTCGCATACTGATTCTATGTCCACCGTTATCCATCGAATGAAACCCAAATTGGAAGATTTCACAACTTCTGGTTTTAATATAGGATCCACAATGAGCAAAAGCTCTATAGTAGTTTTTTTTTTTTTTTTTTTTTTTTTTTTTTTTTTTTTTAATATCTACTCTTATTCCTTCTATATTGAAACCTAAAATGATAGATCGTAACTTCCGATTTCAGTATTGAGCACTGTTATTTTGTGGTGTACTGTAGTTTCATACTCTGTACAAAAACTTGCTAGATATTATCATAAGATCGCATAAATCTTGCGTCTTTAACCTTGTATCTATCTAATATAAATAAAATAAAGACTTTGTTTCTGTGTCTGTGTGTCTGTCCGTCTGTATGTGGCCTGGAGACCAGACGAGTGGACACAGAGTTACGAAATATTGGTCATCACGGGTACCTTGGTCCAGACCCCAGACTAAGACGAAGCGTTTTTTTTAAAAAAAAATCGAATTAGGGGTCTCGGGGGGGGGGGGCGTTTACCGGAACATGTAAAAGTAGTAGAAAATGACCGATATTAGTGCCACATTCATAGTTTTCGAGGTCGTTGAGATCAATGGTGAACCTCCGACCGCATTAACTCCATTCGGCTACGGGTTGGTGTCACCAGAGGGTGGGGATATCAAGACATGTAAAAATAATCCAAAATGGCCGATATTACCTTGTGTCGAATCCATTAGTAAAATAAGTATTTTTTCTTCCGTTGTTCAGTTTGTTTACATAGATATTTTATCAGACCCGTGCTAAGTGCGAGCATTTCAGCTAGTTGTCAATAGTTTAATAAATAAATAAAGAAATGATTTTGTTTCTTGTTTCATGGCACTGAGAATACGAAGTTTTTTCCACAAATTTCGTCATCCGTTTGCCAAACGGAAATCAATTCAAACAATGTTACAAGATACAATTTTTCCCTTTCGTTTAACCCCTTATCTACTTCTTTTTCTCGTCAATTGAATATTGTTTCCTTTCCTTTCTTTGTTTCTTTCATCGATATAAGCTATTTCTTTCCACTTGCACATTATATCATCTTTCCCCTCTTAATTTTCCACTACGATTGCTACATTACCTTCTATAGGAATTTGATAAGCAACAATGTAACAGGGACAAAGAAGGAAGGAAGAGAAACGGCGCTGAATGAAGGAAGGAAAGAAAAGCTCTTCAACCTTTCCTACGTCCTTCACTACTGCTACTACTAATACTAGTACTATTTCTATTATTGTTTTAAGGGTCTTCACTACAGCGAAATTAAACTACCGCAAATTTTAGAGTTTTTCTGTAACATCATCAAAATAAATAAAAATTTTCGAAAAACAGAAACATAGTGAACTAGACAGTACTATTTTGCATGTGATACCTTTACCATAATTCACCTATCTGCTTTTGGTATGCCGCTATTTACAGAACCCGCAAAAAATGCTAAATCTAGCTACAGTTGCAAATCGAAAGCAGATAGATGAGTTGTGGTAACGGTATCACATGCAAAATCGTATTGTCTAGTTCACTACGTTTCTGCTTTTCGAATATGTTTATTTGTTATAAAGATATTACAAAAAAAAACTCTAAAATTAGCGGTAGTTTAATTTCGCTGTAGTGAAGACCCTTAATCTGTTTAACACTCATGCTCAAAAGTATTAAGCGATTACTATTATGTTGAGAATGAGTTGAAATTAAATGTTGAGAATGAGTTAAATTACAATAAGTTCAACGTATCCTAGATTATTAGTCTTGTAAACTATGTAGAGTCTTACAGGGTGTCTCATAAAGAACTCAACTTTTGAAATTCCCTCCATGTCTGTTCTAGTAAGTTGGCAACAGTGAACATTACTTGATTTTCATTTGTTGTGTGTGTGGTTAGTAGAAACGAAGCGGCGAATAGCGCATGATCGTCATCTGTTTTCTGTACAACATTCACCACATTTTGAAATACATTTTCACTATGACAACATGCTGTTTCGTCGTGAATTGCTTCCATTTCTACCCGTACAGAAAAACAGATGACGATCATGTGCTATTCGCCGCTTCGTTTCTACTAACCACAAAGACATCATATAAAAATCGTGTAATGTTCAGTGCGTTTAACTAACTAGATAAGAAATGGCGGGCATTTCACAAGTCGCGTTCTTTATGGGGACACCCTTTATAATGGCTTTGTCCGTCATCTGTCTATCCACAGGTATCAGAGCATAAACAAGTAAGAGATGGTGAGAAACGGTTTCTTGTTATTGATTCAGTGTCCCAATAATAGGTTTCATCTTCTCTTTTAACCCTCTATTGAAACCGGAAGTGATTGAAATATGCGATTTCCGGTTTTAACAGTGATCGGCATTGATAAAAAATGATAAGAGATAAAGCGAGAGCCGTTTTTCGATATTAATTCAGTACCGCTAAAGTAAGTTCTATCTCGGCCTTATCTATCTCGGTTCCAATATTGATCATTTCTATAGGGCGAAAACAGTAATACAGTAGACTTCCGATAATCCGGCATGTTCGGGACTTGGCCAAAGCCGATTAAAATGAAATGAAATGAAATTTTGAGTTTTACGTCCCACGGTTATGCCGGTTAGGCTAAAGGAGACGGTGATAATGAGTAATGAATGAAATGGTGGAATGAAGAAAGTGGGAGGAAACGGGAGAACCCCGAGAAAACCCACGCACACGGTGTTTGTCCACCACAAAGTTCACTTGGCGGGAGCAGGGTTTGAACCCGAGACCCCTAGCACCAGAGGTGAACGCTCTACCACTGAGCCACCGCGGCCCCACCAAAGCCGATTACCGAAAATGCCGAATTGTAGGACAGTTCTTCCAACGATCGCTAAACACTAAGTCATAGATTGAATACAGCTATAACACAATATTTGGTAGCAAATACTGTTTACCAGGAACAATAGGATAATAATTTCAACTCAAGTACAACCAAACCTTAATTTTAATTCATTTTAAAGAATACAAACTGATGCAGAATCACTATACTGTTCCGGAGCTTCTATAAAATACATCAGGCCTATAATTTGTGTATGAACATGTTTCGTTTTCAAAATATCTTCAATGCCCATTTGTTCTCTAGAATAAGCTCTCTTCTTTAAAAAGTTATGTTTACAAATCGATGAGTTCTGCACAACTCTAAACGCGAGTTTGCTCCGGTAAAGTGGATTACTGTACTGTGTACTGATTCACTACAAGCAACCAAACATCTTAACAACGTGCGCCGAACATTTTCGATTACTCTCAAACTACGCCAAACGCTTCTGAATACTGTTTGCAGACGATCGTCTGATTCGACTTTGCGAATAAGTATTTACAGCTTAAAACGAAAAAAAAAAAAAAAAAAAACTACACTATACCAGTGTCAGACCATCGGGCATTCCGGATTGCTGTATGCCGGACTAACAGAAGTGAATGCATACCATGACATTCTATAATATTTTACTAAAACCGGAAGTGGTTACAATTTACTATTTCCGGTTTTACTACTGATGTCCACAGAGCAGAAACGGTAAGAGATATCGAGATGCAGCTCCTCCCTTAACCATTTATTCAATCCGGAAGTGGTTCAAACTAACGATTTCCTGTTTCAACTGTAATAGGTATAAAACAAAACCTGTAAAGGTGGGTTGTCACTTTACAAAAATCTTATAGCTGTCTTAAATGAAATCATGCAACTCTACAATATTTCTCCACATAAATATAGTCTCGAAAGGGACATACAACATTTTTTCATCTTGCAAGGAGTCAAACCATGTGCAACTTTCTGAGTCGTCTTGCTTGCCACCTGCTATTGCTCGTCCGCTGAATATATATATATATATATATATATATATATATATATATATATATATATATATATATAACAGTTTCGCCGCTTCCGAAACAACAGATTCTTTTGGATGGGGAGGGGAAGCGCGCCAAAATACACGTCTTTAATGAGGAAGTTCGCTATTTGTCCACTAGAGTGCAGTGCTGCATGGCTGGAGATACCTTTCTTGCTTCCAGAAAGTTGTAATATGTAAACAGTAATTAGAAAGATTGGGTTATAAGATTTTTTTAATGACAGCTACAAGATTCTTGTAAAGTGGGAACCCAGCTTAAGGCATAGCGAGTAATGGCTTTTTGATATGGATTTAGCATTCGAGGAACACGTTTTATCTTTGATCTTTTTACTGTATTGCAACCATTAGTTATAGATGTACTACTTCAAGTTTGAGTATTAAATTCCCATAATTTGGAAGTCTAACGTAGTTTCACACTGTGAAACGAAGCTCGCTTTTTCTTTCTTATAAGTTCAGGACCCCAAAAGAATATATCTTATCTCATCTGTTATTCTTCTATTGAAGTCTGAAGCAGTGAAGACCATAAAACTTCCAGTTTCAATACTGGTTCCTGTAGCAAAAGCTGTAAGAAATATCGAGAAGTTTTATCGTCTCCAAAAACAAGTTCCATCTCTGCCTTTATCATTCTTTTGCAACAGGAAGTTATAGGTCCTGTTGCAATATTGAGTTGAGTTGAGTTGATTTTGAGTTTAACGTCCCTTTAAGCAGCGAGGCTATATGAGACGTGGACCTACTGATTAACGTGGAATCCGAACCACGTGAGCTCCCGCCGGGAATCGAACCCGGGTCTCCCACGCCAAAGGCGTGTATGCTAACCACTTAGCCACGGAGAAGCTCAGGTCCGATATTAAATTCCCTTAATTTGAAAGTCTTAGTTTCTCGTTGGTAACCGTAATAGATACTTTGGGTCACACAGAACATTAGAGTTTCCTTACACATTGTCAGATGCACACATAAATATTCGTACTTGATTTCATACAAAGTAATTTTTCACTAGAATGAAATGAAATGAAATGTTTCAGCTTAACGTTCCACGATGATGCCCGTTATGCTAAGGGAGACGGATGATTAAGGCAAGTGAATGATGATGGAGTACTCGAAAAAACCCACAAACAAGATGTTGTTCGCAACAAGCTTATTTGGCGGGGATCAAACCAGAGACCCAGTGCACCAGAGGTCAGCGCTCTACCACTGAGCCACCGTGCCCCCCCCCTAATATTTCACTGGAGTCTCTCATTTTCTGTTTTTTCCTTTTCTGGGTGTCTGGATGCTTTAGTACGAGTATCTAGCTACCGAGTTTAATTCTACAGTACTTTCCCCATTAGTAAGCAGCAGTGTTTTGCAGTGCATTAGACCATATAGTTTGCATTAAGTCAATAGCGTTATGGGAACTTCTTCTAACATAGAACTTTTATATGTATATCTAACTAAAATAACTTATTATTTTGACTTTCTTTTGTGATTGCCTTGTGTTCAGAATTGAGTCACGTGCCTCTAGAAGTAGCCAAATAATAATAATAATAATAAAAATAGCTAAATCAGCGATGTGTTCCCGTAGCAAGAAAAAATTGTCAGGGGTGAAGTAGCAAATCGAAACGTAGAATTTGTACATTACAATGGACACATTTTAACAGTTTTTCTTTACTACAACTGAAGCGGGAAAATAGGGAGTTGCGCAAAAAACAAGATTCCCCCTTACCCTACTACAGTTCTTTTATTATATTGGAAGGGGGTAGTATTGTAGTACCCTGCCTGATCTCTGAGAAGGCAGTCAGGTAGGAGGGGTGGGAGGAGAGTGCGAAATCACCCCCTCCCTCTTTTCTGGTTCCCCTACTTCTGGCTCCCAGATGAATGACTCCACAGGGAGATGGGATGAGGGGAAGCTACTATCATGGCTGCTGAGCGCCGAAACCTGGGACTCTTTCGCAAAGTAGCCGGGAGATGGCACTGGGGAGGGTCGAGAGGTCAGGGCTCGTTCAGTCATCATCAGTACTAGCGAGGGCGCAGCGGCGGATGAGTGAGTGATCGTGTTTGGCTGTGTTGGACGGGACGGAACGATCGGTGGTTGCTTTTCATGTGAAAGTGTCACGCGCAATTTGAATTCAAGAGAATCTAAAGAAAAACGGACGGACACACTGTAAGTTATAATTTTTTTAAACCTGTTCTTATTATTTATAAAAACAACCATCACACACGCTTGTGAGTATCCCAGGGACTATAATAAGAATTTTCTTGAATTTTGTTATTGCTGTTGAGAGAGCTCAAGCATGTTAAACTATGCATATATTCGTAAAAATAAAACCGGTTAGTTTGCGTGTGCGTAATGCAAAATTCCGTCACGGGATTCTTTTTAAAGTAAAAATGTTGCCCAGCTTCTGTGCACGCAAGTTATATAGGTAACTAAGCATTTTGCGTGAAATAAATGCAGTTTCTCTTTAGGGAGGTAATCTTCTATTCCCAAAATTAGCATATGATAAAAAATTTAAAGAGGAAAACAATGTTTAAAAAGGAAGAAAATATAAGAAATTAGAGAATACTCTCTGTTCCACGAAATAACTCTCACATGTTTCAATACAATTAACCACAGAATATAATAATAATAATAATAATAATAATAATAATAATAATAATAATAATAATAATAATAATAATAATAATAATAATAATAATAATAATAATGAGCAGGAGGGTTCAAGCTCCCTTCTGGCTATGTGGTTAGATTTCGCGACTGTGACGCGGAACTCCTGGTTTCGAGTACCGGTGGGGGCACAGTGGCTCAGTGGTAAAACGCTTACATCTGGTGCATAGAGTCCCTGGTTCGTTCCCGGTGGACAACATCGTGTCCGTGGGTTTTCTAAGAACACTTTTGTTTCCTCCGACTTTGTCATTCCACCAATTGATCCATAATCGATCATTTGTTTTAATCACCGTCTCTCTCAGCCTAAAGCACATAATGGTCAAAGATTACATTTTCATTTAATTTCAATCCCAGAATCATGTCGTGGTGGACAACATTTGGTTTTCCCAAGGATCTTCCGTGACTTTTCATTTTTCATTCCATCAATTCCACTTTGTTACTATGAGATGCAACGTTAAACAATTATTATAATTCCGTTTCTTTACAAATGTAAAAAAATAAAATAAAATAAAATTTTTAAATTAAAAATTTTAACGATTTTTCATTGCGTCAAAATATTTGTTTCGTTTCACCAGTATTTATTAATTTTACGGAAACAAATCCATTTACTTCTGTTCGCAAGGTTTTTCCTTTTAAGTAGGTTTTGTTCTATTCAGCGGAATATAATTTAGGGGCAGAGTCAGTCTAAATTTATGGCTAATTCAACTTAACCTTTGTGTTTGTAAACAATATGTATGTACAAGAGCGCATAACAAATTGCAAAATGGTTACTATACAGCGCTAGAAATAAGCGAGTTTTACGAAGCACAACATTGCCAGACCCGATAGCTGGGATTATGCTAAATTACTTCAAGATTACAATTGACAAATCTCCATGTATAAATTTGTGAGTTGTAATTGTGTTTAGCCTTGATTTTGACAGTTTTTTTAAAAAATTGTAAATTTCACAATTTGAATTATATGGAGTGAGTTTGTCTCAAAGTTTTAAGAGCACGCGTACCCGAAAAAAAGGTTCATTTATTTGTGATTTTTTTTTTTTTGAATTTTGCTAACAAAAAAGCCGGTCGCCAGCGCTTCGAAGAAAAAAGATCACTTTATTTGCTTATTTGCTTTATAATATTCAGAAGACCAGAGTTGAAGCTACCTCGTATTGAAAATGTGCTATGAAACTGATATCTCGTCTTGAAAAATGTATTTCTTTCTATCGGAAGAACTCTTCCTTGTCTCAAATCTCGTCAGGAAACACCTTTTGCTTCTCCTTGAAAAAAGAAACTCCAGTTCTGTCTAGTAACATTTGAGAAAGAATTTCGTTTTCGTATGATTTGTTAATGTTTGAGAAACTTTTTGTTCAGATATGTCTGCTCTAGTAATGGAAGCAATTTCGTTTTAGACCAATTAACTGACATTTCGGAGCAATTTACGAAACATTAGTTAACATTACTAAGTGGTGTAGGTCTAAGTACAAGCTTTAAAAAACAGTAATTAACGAACTCAATAATTAAAAATATTTCTTATTCTCCTCAGGTCTGTAATATCTTGATTGATTTGACACACCTTTTCATTCTTCCCTATCCTGGGCTAGGCTTTTCATTTCTTCGTAGTCTTTGTTCCCTATAACTTGTATTGTCTGGACTGTATATTTCAATTGAGCCTTCCTGTAGGTATTTTCACTTCTGTCATTCCCTCCATAGATAATAGTGCGTCTTTTGCAGTTTTGATAATGTGTTTAATTATCCTATTTCTTCTTTTTGAAATACTCTTCATTTAATACCTTATCAGTATCACCCACTTCTTTTATAGCACTACATTTCGAGAGCTTCCGTTCTTCATTTCCTCTCTTCTCCTCAAGTTCATACTTCACATACAGACAATACCAGAATACATTTACATGTAGAGGAAATTTTATTGTTGTAAGATTAAAGTCTGAAAGGTAAAATTAAACTCTTTGCACAATGAAAGGAAGAAAAAAATAATCAAAAAAGTGCACGAATTATCGTCTAATTATCTTGTGGATTAAGTTTGAATATTCACCTCTTGATTCAATTATGTTGAATATTCTCGCTTCATGCGAAATACATCGGAAGAATAGAAGATATGTGCTGCCATCTGTTGCTGATAGTCAAACCTCTACACTTATTTTAAAGTGGTATTTACGCAATTATTCGAATTTTTGTTCGAGGCAAATTCTGCTGTTAAGGATCGAACCCAGGAGCCAGGGCCAATGGTACATGAAATAGGCTCATTGGGCACTTTCCATTTAGAGGCATATTGCGAATTCCAGTTTCTCCTTCGGGGGCACGGTGGCTCAGTGGTAGAGCACTTACAACTGGTGCGTGGGGTCCTTGGTTCGAACCCGGACCAAGTAAGTTTATGGTGGACAACATCGTGTCCGTGGAGTTTTCTCGGGGTACTCCCGTTTGCTCTCACAATCTCATTGCAACTATTCTTTCATCGTCATTCACTGCCTTAATCGCCCGTTTCCTTCAGCCTAAATGGCATAACCGTGGGACGTTAAACTGAAAGATTTCATTTCATTTTATTTTCGAGTTCCTGCTAAAGTATGGGTGGTTAACAACATTCATTTTTCTACTTTATCGTCTCATTATACACTTCATTTTGTATACGAGAGATGCAAAATTGATATAAATCTTGGGTTGCTTACGAGACGGAACGAAACAGAATTTCCGAGACGAGATAAAGGTCTTCCTATAGAAACAGATGTACTTTCCGAGACGAGACATCACTTTTACAAAAACAACTTTTCGAGACGAGATTTATCTCGTATTCAACCGTAAACAAAACTACTTGACACCTACCTTAAAGGACAAAATCATAAGATATTTAATAATGTATTAAGTTATTATTATATCGAATGCTTTGATGCTTCCATCACTGCACCTAGAGAGCATGAGTGTATTCTAGCTAAACCGTTTTGTCTAATGAATTCCCAGCATTGGAAAAAAAACATAGAAAAGATCCGGAGTTTTATATGGATAGGCTTCAGCAGTTACGACCACTTCTTTGCTCCGAGGTAGCACTCGGTGTAGAGAATTCAATGCCAGGAAAGAAATGTAACAGGTGGTAAGTAGTGGCAATGTGCTTCTGCGTTTGAGTGAGCTCCAGGTGTACAGAAGATGGAAGACAAAGAAAAAGAAAGTCATGAAGATAATTAAAATTCATTGCCTGTACCATAAACAAATCATATACAATCAGCATTAGAACTTCCTTTTTATTATTACTATTTCTTCGTACACCGCAAGGTTGTTAATGAACACCGTTGGTTTATTGCCATTGCGCTGTTAGGTGACGTGAATATGGTACAGTGGGACCTTACTGTGTAGTGAGAAGAAATCAAGACATGCACGCAAAATCTCGTACGATTTGGTTGAAGATCAGAGAAGTACCGCTGACATTAGCTCAGTTTTGATCTACCATTAAGCAGCACTTCATCTCTCGCTAACAACTGGATAATTAACGCAAGTGGTTGTAAGAGTATATACAGAAATTTTAATATACAGTAAAGTCTATATATAACGGAATTCCACGGTACCGTAACTTACTTCGGTTAAAGTGAGTGTAAAAGCTGGTTTATCGGTAATATATACCAACACGTGTTCTCAGTCTTTCGAATGTATTTTGTATGGAGCGTCAATATTTAAAACAATAGAATCAAATTCAAGAAATTAAAATTCAAACTTTCCCCCAAAATAAATTGTATCATTAGTTAGGAAATAATCTGTGCAGTTTTTCAATATTTTGATTCTTTCCTCTGTTTGTAAGAATTTTGTTATTGGACGTATGCTTTTTAAGGTTGAAATTAAGTGCTCTCAACAATGAATAAAACAAAATAATTGAAATATTTATTTGTCTGTGTTTTGAAGCAGTTAAAAGTACTTTCTGGATCACACTTCTGCAGAGCGTTGTCCATTAATTGAACTTGATGTCAGTCCGCGTTCCAATCATTTACTTGTACCACAGATAATCCAAACGAAAAATGGCTATTTGGACAACTAGGTGAAGACTTCAAAATTGTTTATAGAATTATCACATAGATGGCGTTATCTAAACTAAAGTAATAACTACTAGTGATAGCATTAACATACTTAACAATATATATATATACATACATATATATATATATATATATATATATATATATATATATATATATATATATATATATATATATATATATATATATATATATATATATATATATATATATATACAGTGGAGTCTCGTTAATTCGAACTTGGATAATTCGAAATATTGGACAATTCGAACAGAAGTTCATTCCCCTTGAAAACTGTATTGAAAACAATAATAAAAAATCGAGGATAAATCGAACTTTTGAACCTATGTTTTGGATAATTCGAAGTAAATACAGTTGAAAATTTTTAATGTGGACAGAAGTAAACAGAGAAATACAGTTTTAACGTGTTTACAGTTATCCAGATGCAACCATAGGGAAGAGTAATACAAAAGATAAATAGAAAATCTATGTAATGATAAAGATGAAGGTGAGTTGGGAAAGAAGTATAGATAGAGAACGTGTGCCAATCTCATCTTGTTTCAGAATTGGTTGAAAATTTAAGATGAGTTATTGATAAAGTCAACCAAATATTAATATCGCATTGTACGCAATACATGAAATTCAAGATTTATTGACCGTACAAAAAACAATCAAATTTAAGCAAATGAGGTTTACGACTTCTTAAAAGTGAGAAGAGAATATTCAAATTGTTACTGGTGTTTAATTGTTTGGGCTATTCAATGTATGTTGTAGTGTTGTACGTAAATATATTTTCCATTGTAATGTAGTTTGTATTATGTGGAGTCAATGTCGTTTGTTAGTTTGCGGTATTCGATCACGCAAATAATAAGCTGATTTTAAGGTAAAATCTACACCATATGAATATGTTTTTGATGAGCAGTACTTTGCTTTGTTTGTTGTTATATATGTGAAAATGAATGTTGTTGGATAATTTGAATTTTGGATAATTCGAAGTTTTTCCTGTCCCCTTGGACTTCGAATTAAAAAGAGTCCACTGTATATATATATATATATATATATATATATATATATATATATATATATATATATATATATATATATATATATATATATATATATATATATATTCTGGAAAACTTAAATGATCAAATATTTTTAGAAGCATGTTTACAACATCTAAATTTTTGTCAGTTTCTCAAGAAAAAGTATTTGAGAAGTAAGATATGGTGGTTCCATATGTAGGACAATTGCATCAGATGCATGTAAAATTGCACGTTACTGTTCAAATAACTTGTACGTCTGGTTATATGTGACTGTTTATTCGTAGATGAGTGTAAATCCTCATGTGTAGTTTTCGAGAAAAAAAACTAATTTTTATAAACTAGCGATAATCATGCGAAGAAATTGGTGCTGAAATATAACCTCATCAAACTTTATCACACTAGCAAGATAAAGGTACACATTAATGAGATATACTTAAAATTATCATGTGTAACTAACTATAATGTTGCCCGAAGATATATCAACCGATAGATGGCATCGAGGTAGAGAAAAGGGCTATTCTTGAGGATAAATTCAGTTGCGTAGTTTTCGAGAAAAAACTCATTTTTATGGCGCTAAAAAATATGGCTATCGTATCCATGATAGAGGTGATGTAGGAGGTCGGCCTTGTTACTTCCCCAGGTTGCCCAAGGGTACCCATTTCATAGGCCAATAACAATCTAGAGTTGTAATGAAAAATTTTTCGCCCTCACTGAGGATCAAATCCGAGCCGTTGAGGTGACATAGACGCATTACCAACTACTCTACAACACCTTTGCATATATGTCTATTGGTGTAGAAATAAGAAAAGAATGAAATCGGTGAATGTTCTAGGAACTGGAGCATCTTAAAAGCCTTTGATAAAACATTTTTCCTAGAATGCTATACAACCCAACAAACAATTGTGTGTAGGCGGGCTATATACATTTAAGGCTACATTCATTAAACCATTCTCCTTGCCATAAATCTTTGGTGAGTGGTCAAAGAGACTAAAGTCGAAAAAATATTTTCAAAGTATATAAAGTATGTTTCAAGTCACATTTACCATTTCGCCCAGACACAAGCCCATAATATAAAACGAAATATCGTATTTTCCTTGTCAATAATAATATATCACTAAAAACAGCTGGAAAGTGACCTAAGCTCTTTTGACCATGCACCAAAGAAGTATCCTGTCAAGCAGGAGACCATTAAATCTGGGTATAACCTATCTTCCGTCGCGACGTTAACATTACTTACGGAAACTTTATTTACCATTAGTTTAATTAAAACTATAAATGTTATACTTCTTGCTTCCATTAAGAAGGGAGTGAAGTTTCAACTATGTGTGAGCTTAAACCTCTCTTAAAGCTTCGGCAATGCCACTATTCTGAACTATGCTGAGAAAGTTTCATCAAAATGAATTCAGAAATGATTCAGATATTGTCATATATTTACACTTATACAGATATAGTCGAATTCAAGAATTTTTGAAAGAAACTAATCCTCTGAATCCTCTAAGAGTCAAAGGCAATAAATTGATTTTAATCTTTTATTTATTGATTACGTCATTTTTCTTTTTCTTTTAACATTTATTGAGATATTGCACATATAATGTTCGTATGTGTTAATAATCTGTCTGTCCATTTACACTTGTAAGCAAGTTTCAAAATAAATTACTTTTCTTAAGCCTGTCGTTTCACACATGTTTCTTTGAATGATCATCTTTGTAACTTAATGCTTAGTTTTTATTTTATAATCAACGTTTCAGAGGTCACTGACTTTGTTTTTCATAGTAGAAATTATATTCATGTTAATGTCTAAAGCGTACCTTTGCAGGGGTACCGTACCCTCATGGTTTCAGCGTGTTTGGGTTTGATCTGATATGAGTTTGAGGTGGAGAACACGGGTATACCTGGGATTTCTTGGGGTTCTCCTGCTCACAATCATTAATTATATCAAATTAACCATTCGTATTTTAATAACTGTCTCACTTCGATTACAAGGTATAGCCATGTTTTTGTTGTGTTAGTCAATTCTCCAAACCGTTCTTCCGATGCATTATACTAATCATAATCTGCTACATCCTTAACTAGTAACTCAATCATGACCTTCTGATGTATAGATAAACAGCCCAATCGATCTGCCCGTTCATGTGCTGCATATTACTCAAGCCTAACGGTATAACTAACAATTTTAGTATTCGACATGTACCTTTTATTGACATGTAATTCTGCCATCTCAAAATAGATGCATACTGCAAACTAATCACTTCGTTATAACATTAATATCGGACATGATATTTTAACAAAATTACAATCAGTCAATGTATTACGTGCATCCATTTGATAAATCTTCCCTGAGATAGGAAAGCAGCTACAAACAAGTTGAACAAACAAGCAAGGTAACTAACATATAAAGAGTTGTCCCTTTTTCATAAGCACTCCCTGCCGAATAAATGCATACAGAAACCAGGTCAGCTGCTTTAAATTCCACATTAGACATATCAGCTCCATTAAATTCAACATCATTATCATCATCTCAACAAATGCGACAATGAACAATATGTTTTGTTTTATGATATAGTATCTCAGCTTGTATCGGTTATTTTAGTGCATTGTCATGTGCCATATGAAATATTTTCAAGAAATAAGTGATTCTTTGTTGCTTAATCTGAGCATTAAGTCCAATTATCAGTGAGACTTTCTTTCATGACTGTTTTCTTAAAGAAAGTGTGTTAACACCCCGAAATATTCTCGTTTGATATTGTTATTTCACCACCTGCAAATTTTAAGGGCGTGGCGTTATTTTAAGAGAGACGACCATCACTTTGTGGCGGAAGTCGTTCCTCTTTCATTTTGTTAAAAAAAAAAAAAAAAAAAAAAAACTTCCGTTCCCTGCAATCATCTGAAGTTCCGTGCGCTCATCATGGGGTTGTCACGGGTGAATTGGTTGATCTAGAGATAAAAGTATCTGGCAACATTGGCAACCGAAAAGAATGATTCATTGAGTCATTTAAAAAGAAAACATGTTACGATGAACAAAACCCAGTAATTTCGATCACTACCGCTTTGGGTAATGAACTTTCCGAAACACATGTTAAGACTTTTGACTAATGTTTTCAAATAACGCTAAGATCAGACGACGTTGAAGGGTGGTTGTTTGTAGTTCATCGGTTGGAACTGGATGTTGCCATTTGTCATTCCAGTAGCGTTACTAGGAATTCGGCATTCGGATGGGAAGTAGAAAGAGAGTATAAAGTAGAAACTTTTCTAAATTAAGTAAATATAATATTTTTAATGTTTTTAATATATGAATTACTGTCTCCATTTCATTATTTTTAGTTTAACGTCCCTCGATTATGCACCGATCATAAAGAAGATAGTGTTGATGAGATGGATGAAAATGATAGAATGACGCAAGTGGGAGGAAACGGGAGAACCCCGAAAAAATCCATTCGGGCCCACGGTGCCAATTTCATATTATTATTATTATTATTATTATTATTATTATTATTATTATTATTATTATTATTATTATTATTATTATTATTATTATTATTATTATTATTTATTGTCTTCAAAAATTTTCATTCCCAATGAACAATTTGTCATTTACATAAGTAAAACAAATTCTCTATCATATTACGATTTTTTTGAAAAATGAAATGATATGAAGTTTCTCAGTTTAACTTCCCACGATTATGCTCTTTAGGTTAAGGGAGACGGATGATTGAGACAAGTGAATGATGATGGAAGAATTGATGGAATAAGATAAATATGGAATGAAACGGGAATATCCCGAGAAAACCCACGGAAACAATGTTGTCCACCACAAACTTCCATGACCGGGAATCATATCAGAGACCCCATACATCAGAGGTAAGTACTTTACCACTAAGCCACCGTGCTCCCCTCTACGAATTTTTGAGAGCAAAATATTGAGATTTGATACTGATTCTCAGTGTTAGTGCTTAAAAAAAAAACACTATATATGCAGAACATGGGAAGTGCATGTGTGTTTTATTTCATGTGTTCTCACACATACGCAAGAAGAAAAATAATACAAAAAGGAAAAAAAAAAAAGAGAGAGAGAAATTCATTTACCGAAACTGAGATTTTTGCATCGATTTATGCACAAATTGATAGATACCCTTGGTAGAGACCTGCACGGGCCAAATTTTTCGGCCCGAGCCCAATCCAGCTCGAATGTACCTAGGCCCGGTCCAGCCCGGACCCGAAAAGTTTTGGAGATTTTCGGCCCGAGCCCGGCCCGGCCCGATAAGTTTTTAAATATTCTTGGCCCAAGCCCGAAAGATTTTAAAAGTCTCATTTTGTAACATTTTTCACTGGCACGCTTCTTCAACGTTTGCCTTTATTCTAATTATTGTTTAACGAAAGTCAATAATTACTAAAGAATTGCAATTAATCGGCCCTAGCCCGGCTCGACTTGAAGAGAAATCAGTGTCGGCCCGCCCAAGCCCGGCCCGGCCTAAAGAAATAACCAAGTCGGCCAGCCCAAGCCCGGCCAGTGGGCCGGGCCGGGCTTCGGGCCTCGGGCTGAGCCCAGCCCGTGCAGGTCTCTAACTCTTGGTCAACCTAAAAGACTTGTTTGTAAGTGCACACTACTATCAGTAAAACTTAATAGAGCAATAGGGAATACACGGTGTTTCAGTGATATAGCGCTTACGCTTGGTGTGAGTTGTTCCTGGCTCGATTTCAGACCGTGGTGGACAACATCGTGTTCGTAGGTTTTCTCATGATTTTCCTATTTCCTTCCTCATACTCATTCCATTGTTTTTTTTAAATAATAATTATTTTCATGTATCATCTGTCTCCTTTAGCCTACATGACATTTCCGTGCGACATTAAATTAAGAGATTTCCTTCATTTTTTAATAAGTACATCATAGTCTACTGCGATTAAAAGTGTGATGTTTTTGCCTTTCGTTATCAATGTCTGGTTGTTATCTTATTTGTTCCTTCGCCGAATGATATTTCTACTCGTAGAGTCAAAGGAGCGCATTATTGTCAAAACGTTGCGTTTGTTCTTCCTCTCTTTTTGTCATCTTCATTACTCATGACACACAATGTCACCAGTTTTCAATTTCCTGTACAGAGCTTCAAATAAGGAAAGAACCAAGGAAGGATTTCTTCATGTTAATATATATATATATATATATATATATATATATATATATATATATATAATTAATTTTCCTTTGATATTTTCTTTTCCTTGTCTTGGTCATTTGTTCAAATACACATACTTAAACTTCGTTCTGAAGTTATTCTACAAACTGCATGACATTTGGGTTATCTTGTTGTTGCAGAGAATGAAATTTAAAGCAATGTACCAATTTGCTGTACATGATCTCCGAATTGTTTTATCAATACATCATGAATCGGACACTGTTCTGAAGTCGCAAAAGATGCCATAGGACTATCTGCGCTAAGAAGCGTTCCCCGAAATAGACTGCGCCAAATGTTAAATTATTCTAAAGAATAACTTTTTAAATAAAATATGAATATGGGTAAAAGGGAACGACTAAATTGGAACTGCACCAGAATTATTTATATTTATTATCCATAATTGAGTGAATCTATAATTTCTCAAAAGCTCGTTACTTAGTTCCGTGTTAGACTTAACCTCCGAATCAAATCAACATTCACACAAAATGCACTTCATATATTTATTACAAATAGCTTCCATTGTTCCACATTGAGTTACCACAAATAATCAGCAATAATGAAGTACCAATAATCCACATAACATCATTCCGTTAATCCTAATCGATCTTAATCTGCTTCCAATTCTAAACTCATTTGTACAGCATAACATCTAGCAACATAATATCATATGTATAGGTATTGCCATTGTTCAACAACATTACAAGCCCGTGGTCATCTAGCCTCATTCTATACGACCCAACACCGTTATTTCATAAATTACAGTTAAAAATGAAGTCGAGTTTAGAATGCACGTTTGTTCCTGAGTTGTTGTCGGACACTAGCAGGTTTGTTCCTGAGTTGTCACTGGACACTAGCAGGTTTGTTCCTGAGTTGTCACTGGACACTAGCAGGTTTCTTCCTGAGTTGTCACTGGACACTAGCAGGTTTCTTCCTGAGTTGTCACTGGACACTAGCAGGTTTCTTCCTGAGTTGTCACTGGACACTAGTAGGTTTCTTCCTGAGTTGTCACTGGACACTAACGGGTTTGTTCCTGAGTTGTCACTGGACACTAGTAGGTTTGTTCCTGAGTTGTCACTGGACACTAGTAGGTTTCTTCCTGAGTTGTCACTGGACACTAGCAGGTTTCTTCCTGAGTTGTCACTGGACACTAGTAGGTTTCTTCCTGAGTTGTCACGGGACACTAACAGGTTTATTCCTGAGTTATCGGACACTAACAGGTTTTTTCCTGAGGTGTCGTCGGACACTAGCAGGTTTCTTTCTAAGTTGTCACTGGACACTAGCAGGTTTCTTCCTGAGATGTCGCTAGACACTAGTAGGTTTCTTTCTAAGTTGTCGGCGGACACTAGCAGAGTTCTTCCGTTCTCACTTTATCATACTTATTACTTTGTACCTTATTTATTACTTCATCATCTTAATAATTTTGAACACTTTTTATTACTGCTTATTATGATCACGTACAATTTGATTACTATTTATTTGGCGAATAATACCAGCGTAATCGAGATCAAGAAACGTGTTTAAACTAACTTAACTGTGGAATAATAACCCGGAAAAAAATGACGCCACAAAAATTCGAAGCCTAATAAACACTAAATGAAATGTTAATATCGTAACTCATAAAGTTCATTAGTTTCCTAAGCACTAAAGTTATTACGTGCATATGATTTACAGTATTATGTATGAGATCGAAGTATGTTGTAAACTACACTGTAGTACAAAAAATGTTTTTATGTTCCCACTGAACTAAGTAATATCTTCAGAATACAGGTTATAAATATTTAAGTAAAGACAGCCCAAAATACACGAAAGCTCTTATTAGTACAAATTAAAAATCAAAGCATTGAATAGAGGTAAACGAAGAAAATGTTTCCAGTAGGTTTCGTAAGGGCCAGAAGTTTAGATGCAAATTTGCTCTTCAGAATTTGTTAACCTTTTGCATAAGAAGAGGCATATTTTGATTTTGTTTGTTTAAAAGAAGAAATTAGTGTAACGTGTTATTCAAAACAAACACGGAACCGTTATCCAGAAAGAAAATTACTAAACTGTTCTATATCCATAGAGACCTTTATTACTCAGTAAAATGCTTCAGTTTTGAAATGGAAATTTTAATTTAACGTCCCACTGTTAAAACTTTTATATTAAAGGGGATGGGTGATTAACGGAAGTGAACAATTTCTAAATAATTTGTGGGAGAACCACGAAAAAAGCTGTTGACATGATATTATATACCAGAAAATCACATGGCATGAGATTGAACCTGTTGCATCAGGGGTGAGGACTATTTCACTGAGTCACCATGCACTTCAAACTTTAGTTTTGGATAAACTGTTTCAAACAATGTGTATCGAAATGGAAAAACGAATATCATTATAACGCATCTGTCTGATATAGGTAGAATATCACACAATTTCTGGTTTTATTACACGCTTATATGCGTGTCTTCGATGCACTAGAGCCTGGATTCGATTTTTGATTGAGATATATAAATTCTGATGTTAAATTAGTATTGTGAGGCTATTGTGATCTTAGATAAGAACTGCTATAATGTTGATCACTATAGACTGTTTTAACATTGATCACAATAGACCATTTTAACGTTGATCACTATAGATCGTTTTAACGTTGATCACTATAGAACATTTTAACGTTCATTAGTATAGACCGTTTTAACGTTAATCACTATAGAATATTTTAACGTTGATTACTATAGATAGTTTTAACGTTGATCACTATAAAACATTTTAACGTTGATTAGTATAGACCGTTTTAACGTTAATCACTATAGAACTTTTTAACGTTGATTACTATAGATCGTTTTAACGTTGATCACTATATCCTGAAATCCCGATTTTTCTAGAAATTTAGTCTTATTTTAGAGGTAAGTTCACAAATTTTAATATAATTTATCCTCATATTGAACTTCTAATATTTCAAGTATGTGGGCAGTATTTTGACGAAAGACACTTATTGCACTAAAGACATCAGGTCCAGAATTGCCATAACCAAAGAAGCATTCAACAAGAAAAGATCATTCTTAACTAGCAGGCTCAATATTGGACTAAGGAAGAAATTGGTCAAGTGCTATATATGGAGCATTGGACTGTACAGTTCAGAGACTTTCACATTACGGAAGTTAGACAAAATAAATATTTATAGAGCTCGGAAATGTGGTGTTGGAGGAAGATGGAGAAGATAAAATGGACAGAAAGAGCAAGAAATGAAAATGTTTTAAAACGGATAGAAGAGAAGAGGACGTTTTTAGCCAGCATCCTTCATAGGAGATTCTATTGGATTGGTCACATCTTGCGAAGAAACTGTGTTCTTCATACCGCCATAGAAAGAAAGATGGCAGCAAAGCGAGGAATGGGAAGAAGAACACAACTGATTTGAAGAATAGAAAAAAAAATATTGGAAGTTAAAAGAGGAAGCTAGAGATCGGGAAACGTGAAAGAAACATTTCCAGGGTCAAACCTAAATAAATAAATTAAATAAAGCCTCATGAGTCCCAGAATCTGCCGAAAGCCAGAATACTTAATAATAATAATAATAATAATAATAATAATAATAATAATAATAATAATAATAATAATAATAATAATAATAATAATAATAATAATAGAATTTTAACTCCTCCGAAATATTTTCGACCCTTTCCGAAATAAATTCTTGCGTGTTCCCCTCTAGCTATGCCGTTGGTGAAGCAAGGACGCTAACCGCTCATTTTCACTCAGTCTTAGTGCAGATTTAATTCTTTCCTATACCGCATTTCGTGTCTGGTAGTTTAATCTCTTATTGCGTTAATGTCAACTACTAGCTGAGCATGCAAAAGGCAAACAAAGATTTAACATATTTGATAACATTGGCTTTTTTTTATTCCCCAAATAACGAGTCAAGGTTAAGGCAAAAGATCCCATGATCGGAGAACATTATAGAACTTGTTGCAAATATATTTCTTATTTACTCAAAAAATGCTTTGAACTATGGTTTAAAAACAAAATAGCATCGGTGTCACAGTCTTGAAGTGGTTAGTAACTACTACACGCGTTCTAGTGTTCTGTTTTCAATTTTGCGACACATTATTCTCAATCGCAATAATTGGAGTCTCGCTTTGCGGCGCAGTACACACACGGTTGGTATTGATTGCTTCCCAAAAATGATCGTAAGCCCGGTTTTGTAGAAAGCGCTTGCGCGTCGAATAAAACACTTAGGATTTTTCAGCTTAAAAATGTACAAGGGAGGTATTTTATGCAAGATTGCTCTCTTAAAGAGGAAAGCAGAGTCTGCAACGGAAAGGAAGCGAAAAATAATTAATATATGTATATATATAGCTTGTAAAGAAAAGCAAATTAATTTTGCAGTAAAGCTTTACGAAACCAACTTCATAAAATATGAATAGATATTTTACCTGGCAGAGTTGAGATATACTTGTATATATTTCGTTTTTTTCCTCTTCGCATTCTTTGTACACAACTAATTTGTTTAGGCTTTTCCTCCTAATCCTGAAAGCTTCTATCCTGATAGATCTTCCTTACCGGGATAAGCTAGGAACGTAATTTCAATATAGAACGTTAGATATTTACACGCATTTCCATACCTTCTTCGGTATGCTCACCAACTAACACAGAAATCAGAGAAAAGAATTGGCATCGACATTTTCCAATGTGAACTGTAATTAAAGTTGAGGCTCATCTCGAAAAATACACTTGTTTCGATTGAAAGAGACCCGTCTCATTTCGAATTCCTTCACGAAAATTTTGACTGGTCTCGTCTAGTGGTCTCGCTCTAATCTCTAGCACTATATTCTGAAGAGATTGTGTTATTTACACTAATAATAAGAAAATTTAGTGACATGTTTCAGAACGTCCGTACTAGGTAAGGAATTCAAAATTTTGTACTCTGTAATATGCATTGTATTATACAGGTATTTGTGTTCAATTGATATTATTGTACGTAACTATTGTGACTAAATTTTTGCTGCACTAATCTGTATTAAATTGCACTTGCAATGTCACGTGAGTGAACCGAGCGAGCGTAGTCTAATGGCTAACGTTCTTTTTTCCAATCTGAGGGTCCCGGGTTCAAATCGAGTGGCCGGTCATCATGACCAAGATTTTTCAGTGTTAACGCAATTCCTCTACAGATGGTACATATAAACATAGACCTTGGCTGACTTTGTTCGTTGTCAATTCTCATAGTTTTAGCTGTTAATTGTTAATAATTTAAGTTGGTTTCCCAGAATGTATCTATCAAGATTGTTAAAGAAAATAATTAAAAACTACATTGTGATAAAAAATTACGCAAACCCATGGAATTACTACAAAAGATGCTGAAAATAGTCATCACTTCCTGCATCATTCAGGTGCACCCATGTAATACGCCTATGAACACGGACTGGAGCGTTGCACGTGAAATGTCCACAGTTCGTTGAATGTTGGACAGTTGATCCAAAGTATGCGGATGGATTATGAAGGTTGCACGAATCATAGCATGGCGCAGTAGTTTCGTAACTCAAACTCCTGATGTACTCTTCCAGAATGGAAATGCTTTCCTCCAGTATGAATGTACTGTACATCGTGGTGTTGTGGTAATGTACTATAAACTCTTTGCCTCAATTATCACCAGCTGTTATGTTCAACAAAAGACTGCCTGACTGACTGATCAACACCTATAGACCAAACTGATAAAGCTAGAAACTTGAAATTTCGACAGCTCATAAAATTTGTGTTGTAAGTTACCACTGAAAACGAATTTTTGGAAATTCGACTTGGAATGTCTCAGATATATTATTTTAGATGTGAATATTAGGCTTTTAAACTGTTGTAGGTGGTTTTTTGGTTGAAAGGTACATACTTTTACGCCGAGTAGATCTCCTGATGATGGAAACCAATGCATACTGTTTTAGCGTACTTCCAGAGTAATACACTCCTGTTACAATGACAAGTACAGTGAATGTACAAATTCGTAAACAACGTAGTTTTCAATGTATCACTGAATTTATCTTTATGATTCTCTTAGATTCTCTTTGTTTCTCTGTCTGTGTACTGTGATAATCTCTACTCACTCTCTCCTTTCAGGAAGTAACCGGAGATTATATACTACTGGACATTTCTGAACTGCAGTAATACAGTTTCCACAATCTGAATGAAATCTAATCTCTCAAGATTCTTTGATGAATCCTTGATCAACCAAAAATCTCCTCGACATCATCCATTTTGACATCACACCAAAATTAAATATGCTTTAACATGCTGTCTGACTATTGTGTTGTTGTTTACAAACAGATTGTACAATGTTTTACAATAACGTAATAAAATAGTTTACCACATTGACACACAATACCAGACATACTCTTGTGACACACAAATACGTAACAACAGAAAGGAAATTAATAAGATTCTAAAATACACTGTAGTTAAAACTTTTCCCAAAATGATGCTTTTAAATTATTAAATTTGAAGACTATGGCTTTACAATATACATTGTTAATTTCCCATAATGTAATTGCATTTAAAAAAAGGTTCTCTTTGTTACTGACTTTTTAAAATTTATTTACTCATTTATTCGTAGAAAAGAGTCGCAATAGCAAAAATGCTAAGCATAATGAAAGAAAGAAAGAAAGATATGATCTGCGCTTCTCGCTGGTGACGTCACGCAAAACCAAGAGCGAAGCGTCCGCTCGCATAGCCCAACCTTTCTTTGTAGTAACCTTGCTCCTTGCAATTGATCTTGGGAAATGGTGAGTAGAAAGCAGTAGCAAAGCACGGTACAAAGGAGGGCACGGCACGGAATGGTACATGAATGGCCACACCCTTGGCACGAACAGAGCATGGCAGAGGGACGGTATGTGCACGGCATCCTATGTGTGAATCAGTCTTTAAGGTTACCAATATGAAATTTTGACAATTAGATTTTTCATTTAAAATAATTAAATAGGTGTTTCAACGTTTCTTGATGTTTGACCTAGAATGGAAGAAAAAAGGGATGAGGTAGTGTACTACTAGGATGCTCATACGAAATATTCAAATTTTTGTGTAATTTCGACTTCACATGAATTATTATGAACCTTGTTATTGGAGAAGGAAGAATGCAAAACATTGAAAACAACGTGAGGGCATTTGCTAGTTTAAGTACAAAGATTTTAAGTGCTCTCAATAATCTGGCACTTTCGCCAATTCGTCACCCTTTAGTACAAGAAATGGCTGGAATAATGAGTGTCGTGTACTTTGTTTCGTGTGATTTTATGCAACCATTTTTTTTTCTGTTCGCTTGTGCTCTTTGTTATGACAATACCCTGTCTTCATTTCCGTACAGTGACCAAAAGCAAAGCTGATGACACGCTTTCTGTAACTTTTAGAACTGAAAATGGTTATTAGTAATAATTAAGTGGTACTTTGCGTTTGAATACACGCTCCTTTCTCACAACATCCTGTCTTTCTCTCTATTTCTCTCTCTTTTGCGCGCGATACGCTAGCTAATGCAAGCAGCATGCACTTGTCGAATTCAATGCCAGTCAATGTCAATAATTGCCAAAGAGGCGACGTTACGAAAAAGAACCAAAGAAATCACAATTTCTTTTTCCCACGTCATGGGCTTAAATTGTTAATCAGGCTGAAAAAAAAAAATGACATGGAACAGTGCGAAAAAAACTCTGCTGGTCTAATGCACCAATGTCAGTCAAATGGTGTGTGAAAATTTTTCTCTCGTCTCAACTGACTGTGAGGGACAGAAAGTGTGGATGCTTCCTTTCCTTTCTCAGCCATTTTTGGCCAAACGCTCGGTTTATTTCCAGGAAGAGCAGTGTTCCGCAGAAGCAGCAGTCAACTCAGCCATTTCTCCCCCTAAAACCTTTATTTCTCTCATTTGCCAATCTTTACGCTCTATCTAGCAGGACAGAAGAAGAAGAAGAAAATAGAGACAAAAAGTTATTTTTTTTTTCATTCATTTATTTTCAGATTTAGGAAAATATTATGAGTGGTTTGGAAAAAGTTTACAAATGATGTGCATGGAATACATTTATTATTCCCATTTACACAAGGTGAAAGTTTTATTGAAAGAAAAAGAAAGAAAGAAAAGGATCATAGGTCTGCATTTACAACTTACTGATGTTTCTTTAAGACAATTTTTGTATAGAAGAAACTCAATGGATTACTTGCTGAAAGTAGTTTTGAATTTGCGTTTTTATGTTTTGCGTTGTTGTCCAACACAGAGGTTACTAAATAATGCTGTTAAAGTTCGAATAGTAGAATTTTCGAATATTCGAATAATGGATTCTTCAAATAATAATTCAAATAATCAATTCTTCGAATAAAAATATAATAATGGATTCTACGAATATTCGAATGGTACTTCGAAAAATGTATTCTATGAATATTCTAATGATAATTCGAAAAATTGATTCTTTGAATATTCTAATGATAATTCGAATATTGGGTTCTACGAATACTCTAATAATAATAATTCAAATAATGGATTCTACGAATATTCGCATGATAATTCGAACAGTGGATTATACGAATATTCGGCTGACAATTCGAATAATGGATTCTACGAATATTTGAATAATTTGACGAATATATTCTACTTATATTCGAATAATAATTCAAATAATGGATTTTACGAATATTCAAATGATAATTCGAATAATGTATTATACGAATATTCGGCTGATAATTCGAATAATGGATTATACGAATATTTGAATAATTCGACTAATATATTCTACTTATATTCGAATAATAATTCGAGTCATGGATTATTTGAATATTCGAATGATAATTCAAAGAATGATTTTTTAAATATTCGAACGATAATTCGAATAATGAATTCTTTGAATATTCGAATGATAATTCAGATAATAGATTCTACTAATATTCGAATGATAATTCGAATAATAGATGCTTCGAATATTTGAATGATAATTCAAATAATGGATTCTTTTAATTTTTGAATGATAATTCGGATAATGGATTCTACGAATATTCAAATGATAATTTGAATAATGAAATTCTTGGAATGTTTGAATCTATGAAGGACAGTATCTACTATTATTAACATGAGCTTTGATCTAGAACCGAAGTTTGAATTCTGAGCAGTTGGGTGTGTACAGACTATCATCCAAGATAAACTGTCATAATATAGGCCATTCCTCATCAAACTGTCTTGCCTTAAAGAGAATTGAATTAAAAGATCACGCCATCGACTCTGTCCTTGGTCAAATGAGGTTGCCTGCGAGACTAGACGAAAGACAAAACTCTTTCAATAGAAACAGATTTCCGATTTCCGGAGCGGAGACGCCACTCTTTCGAGACGAAACAGTGTCAACTTTTGTCTCATAAGTAACCCTACGAGCTGAAATTTCTGTCATAATTTAGTTTGATTTTCAGAATTTCTTAATGATGAGACGCGCCAATCGCTAATCAGCATTCCTTTATCCTTCCAATTTATTTATTTATTACTTTTATTTAGTTATTTATATTTTTAAGGGCGACTATATCCATAATCATTCAGTCAGATCAAAATATACTTAAAACTTTGTCCAACAGTGGCCCCTCATGAGGGAAGTTGTGTCGGTCAAAATTAAACTGTTATCGCTTGAAACTAAATGTAGAAAACTTATAATATTCTAATTTTTATACACTAGTATTAAAACATTCAGTTCGTTTATTTTTTGCTGGTTTCAAGCGATAAATATTTAATTTTTATTCATACGACTTCCCCCAGGAGCAGCCACTGGAAAGACAAATTCAGTGATAATCTACTGAAAATTCATACATTTTTCAAGTATTTAATAACCATTCATTTTCTTGTTAATTTATGTTTCTCGATTCAATTTATCTTTGGGCTGGGCAAAGTTTTACCGCCTAATAACACACACACATACACATTGAAAAAAAATCTTAATAAAACGGATGAGAAAATCACAATGCCTCAAAATTCTCTTATTCGTTACGGATTAGGATTAGGAATTAGATTTCTGACCTTTCGGCATGTGGCCATGTTAGCCCATCCCGTATGAGGATAACGTACCTCAGCATTCACACTATCCGATAAAAGCGAAAGAAGAAAGAATTGGAAAAGGAAGGAAGTGGTCTGGGACCATCCCAGCATTTGCCTGGTGTGAATGAAGAAAACCCAGGAAAACATCAGTCAAGATGGTTGGCCTGGAAAAGCTTTTACACTTTTTCGATCGAGTGTCTCCACCGGGAATCGAACCCAGGACCGCTCGCACCGAAGACAGGAGCGTTAAGGACTACGCTATGCGGGACCGCTTATTCTAGTTTTTTCGTCTGATTGGAGGTTCGAATAGTGTTTAGAGTACAACACTTAAGATAAAAAGCATCATAATAAAGTTTATGACTCCACTTAAGTAATAGGCCTAAGTCTCGTCTTTGATAACCTCGGTATTCAACAAGAACATAAAGGAAGAATCAAAAACAAGGATCAAAATGCCGTTTTTCCTCCCGATTTATCCACGCTGAACTTCATTCAATCCTAAGTCAACATTAATTTGTAAACTATCTTCTCCTGAGCCTATTTCTTCCCGCTCTTCCCACTCCATTGTAGTCTTCACCCAACGATCCGTTACGTTTTGATTTCCGCTCTTTGACGAAGAAGTGTAACTTTACACTTATCTTTCAGCTGTATTTACTGTCGAAACTAGGTCAGCTACTTAAGTGTAAGGAAGTTGAGAATGGAAATTTCATGCTGCGAAATGTATTCGTACCGTACCTTGGAGCAGATGATACGTGCTTTTAGTATGATTTGATTGTCTTTGCTACAGTTAAGTGTTTGCTTGTTTTGCTGTGAAGAAACTCAGTTTGACAAGTACATTTAAAACATTTTGTCTATTTTCAGTATCAAATAACAGCTTGAGTGCTTTTTGTCAATAACTGTTCTAATTGTTAAATTTCCGTTGAAATTCGCATTACGTGCAATTTGATAAGTTTGTTGGGCCAAAGTTTGAGCTTAATTCATGAGTCTTGAGATAGTCACTTTGCATCGTATTTGGATTAGGTTAGAGAAGCTGTCCTCCAATATAGAAAGATAAAGACGGCAGAGATATGCGACAGTTAAATAAATAAATAAAAAGATAAATGGCAAAAATATGCAACAGTTAAATCTAAGAATATTGGGTTGTGTTGTTATACTGTTTTATCCAATTATATAGTGGAAGAACGATATGAAAGAGAAAAAAACTTTTTCACATGTCCTCCGACTGATTATGTATGAATCTGAATCATGTTATACATCCATGTAAATGTAACTTTCGTAGTGATGCGCACGAGACAAGATTTGAGGCTGTCTCGTCTCGAAAATGTTCATTAAAAATGATGTCTCGACTCGAAAAGTGTATATCTTTCTATTGGAAGAGCTGTGTCTCGACTCGAATTTTGTCCGGAAAATTCTGTCTCGACTCGTCTCGTGTGCATCCCTAAACTTCCGTAAGAACATAGATCAATTTATTTCTCTCAAAAATTCCTGCTCTGATTTATCATCGCTGCTATTCCTGCTCCAACTAGACGATTTTCCATTTAACAATAATTAGTTCAAAGCCTTTTCCCGAAACTCACCCCACTTATTTCGACTTTAGAGAATAAATCAAAGACAATGAAGAATATCAGGTCTACACAATGCTATTAAATAAACTAATAATAAACATTTTCCAAACATTTTGTTACAGACCAGAAATTTGAGTGCACAATTTATGGCCTTATAATTGATGGCCACCCAACTTCCTACACTATACGAGAGGCCTTGAAGACAATGATTATTCTATGTATAGGTCGTTTCTTCAACTGAAGTGCAGTTTGTATAGAAAAAATGCCGCCTTCTACGTGTGTTGGCTCGTGCCATAAATAAGTCATCGTTGGAGGTATCTTACTGAAAACACCCCCGTTAACTAAAACCTCATTTCAAACAATTGATAGTCGCATGTCAACTCCACGTGGAGTCTTAGTTGCCACAATCCCAAATGTTGTCCTTTAAGTAAGTGTTCGATTCCTTATTCCCAAGACCAGCTTCGTTGTTCTTACATTGCCTGACATCTGTTTCATTTTTGCCATAGTATTGGGAAGAAAGAACAGACACAATGTGAATTACGACGTTGCAACTCCGCAAATGCGGTCAAAAGAGGTTTGGAGGGAGGAAAAAGGATGCTGTTGTAAAAATCAGCATGGGAACTTGAAAGAAATTTGCCGAATTGCATTTCTATTGAGTAAAAGCACTTAGCCAGGGGCGTACACACTGGTTGGGTCTTGCGGGTCTGAACCCCCCCGAAGTTAAAACTTTTATGTAAATTTAGTTCATAACTTCATTTGATTACATATCATGTTGTTTTGGTGTCCTGTGAATTAGTTGAGTTCGTTCCTCTAGTCGCTGCTTTAACTTAGGTTTTGGAAAAAGTGTTATTCTGGCAACACTGTAACTTCTATGGATGGCAACACTGAAAATTATTCAGGTTCATATTTTCTGTTGTAGAATAACATTATATATGATTGTGGTAAGTTGCATTTCATGGTCTCGTTTCACTTATGAAAAACAAGCAAATGAAACAAGTAAATTTTGTATTATTTTTAGTATGTTAGGATTATCCCTGCGAAATTAAAATCCCGCTAATTTTACAGTAATTATGTGATATCTTCAAATAGATAAAATATAATCAAAATGTGGAACAAGATCGCCCTAGACAATATTATTTTGCATGACGTATCGTTATCACGAGTCACCTAGTAGCTTTCCGTATACAGCCATTTAGAAACGCGAAATTAATGCCAATTTTCGAAAGCAGATAAGTAAGTCATGATAACGGTATCTCATGTAAAATAATATTGTCTAGGGAGCTCTTGTTCCACTTTTCGATTATCTTTTATCTATTTGAAGATATCACATAATTACTGTAAAATTAGTGGTGTTTTAATTTCGCCTTGGTGGGGCCTCTTAAGGAATTTTGTCGCTAAATTGTGTTGTTATGCTTCATTTTTTTCTTTTCTTTCCTTTTTAAGTTTAATATCAGTGTTGCAGTGTAATGTAAACAAATCATGTCATAGCAACTGGCTCCTTTGACGTTATTTTTTTTCTTTTGAAATATTTTATGAAACTTGGCACGAGAAAACAATTGTCGTAATGCGAGAAATGATGAAGACGTTAGACAGTCTTTTTTTTTCTTCTCTAGGCCCCCCTTCTTTCTCAGTAGATTTGTCAACTATGCCAATTGGTGTACAAGAGAAGAAACATGGCCGTAATAAAAGAAACTAAAGGAAAGGAAAGTTTTTGATTAGAGTTTTATCACTACCATTCTCTTTCTTACATTTCCTCTTTTTTTCCTCTATATACAATCTTTTTCAGCTTAGAAACCACATTTAGCCCGTCTTCTTCGTACAAGGTGTTATTAAATATTAAGCAATATGTCGTCCTCCCCTATTCATAGGCAACAGTTTTCTCTGACGATCTTTCCCTGTCTTTTTTCCCTTGAAATGCCACAGAAAGAAGCAACATTGGGGGAGATATCCCAATAAAGAATACAGGGAATCAATAAGCTGTCCCCTTGTCTTGGACTGAAATCTTCTCGTTTCTTCCTTGGCTCAATCCCAGAGGAGCTTGTGAGGACGTTTCGTCCCCTCTGCAACATCTTAAAACACTTCACGAATTCCACCATCGCTTTTAAGTTGAAACGGAATTTCATTTCCAGTCTTGTGATGTTCGTAACCCAGATTCTGTAGTTGTTCGTTCTAAGATATATAGTTATTTTTTTCCACCCTTGCTCAATTGCCTAGAAGTCGGAATCTTTATACGCGATGGAGGGTTTTCCCCTTTTATATTTTTGTAAACAAAAAATTCGTAAAATTTATCACTTCTCTACTAGCCTGTAAAATGGAATTTATTAAAGTTAAACTTAATCTGTTGTGGATATATTTGCTTCTATTCCCAAGTCGCAACTGAAGTAAACCTTAACAGAATTCTTATAAATAATTCTAAGTATGATCATAAATGAGTTTATATCAAACTTACGGGGTAATATGAAATAGGCTTTTGAAAAGTGAATTTAAACAGCTTCGATTGTGGGGAAGAATAAGAATATGGCTCAACTTCTTTAGGTTTGATATTCTATTATAGGAAAATAAATTCTGTGAAATAGATATAGATGTGAGATCATTATCTGAGTGAAAACACGCACCCACACAAAGCTGATAATTAAGAAATTTTCGAAAGTCAATACATCAGATTGGACCCATGACCCTACACGGTCGGAGCATTTGATCGTTATTTCAATAATGATTTGAAATAATAACAGTTATTCTGTCAACAAATATGAAAATAGATCAGTAACTATGATTGATGTTAATCACAATCGATATTAATCACACTCTCGGGTTCGATTTCCGGTGGGAGTTCATGTTTCGGATCTCACTTCTCATACTATAGCCTCGCTGCTTCACAGTGACGTAACTGGGGGAGAGACGGGGCTTGTGCCCCGGGCGTCGGATTGGGAGGGCTCAAAGTTGGGCAAATATTTGGGGGAGCGTTTTGGTTTGGTTGGTCAGGAGGCGATAAGGCGAGATCTTGCCCCAGGCGACAAGTAGCGTATTTACGTCGCTGCTGCTTCAACGGGACGCCAAACTCCATATAAAACCAAAATAAATTCTACTCTACGTAGGAATTCATTGAAGATGGAGGGGATTCAAAAATTCCCGAATACTGAGTTAGAAATGTAATAATTGAAAAACACGAACATATTTACGTGTGTTGTTGCTCTAGATTTTTGTGAGGGACCTTGGAAAATGTTTTCCTCCACCAGACAGTAGTGTCAAACGAATTACATTGCTGCTATATCTTTCAGCAGCGGTTTTCTGGTAAAATGAGTGTCTTACGCAATGAAACCTTTCCGCGAGACAATAATTGCCGCGTGGCTCAGTTTCTAGGCGTCGAATTGCAAGATCATTTCTATTTCGACACAACTGTGGATTCAAATGTGTGCGTGACCACTGTCATGAGTTCGTGGCTATGCTTGGAGAATATGAAAATAATATTGTTGATTTCAATAAGATGGGGCAAAAGAGCGATATAGCAAGTTTTAACATGGATATATTCTTCCAAGATTTGTGGGCCCCTCACTCACCCCACCCGGATTAAGTCAACCAGATTTTTATTTAGGGAATTGTCTGAAGAAAAAGATGTATGACAATAGCTCTAGAAAGCTTTAAGATTTGCGGTATAATCAAAGCTGTGAGGGACTAGTCGCCTTGAAGCTAATGATTTTATTTTAATGTAAAAGTAATATAAGGATTTTGTAATTAAAATGTAAATATTTAAAAATGAAAATGTAAATATTTACTGTACGTAATATATGTTGCACATCACTACATTCTTTGAATAAGTTTGAATAATATCAATTCATAGTTCTCAGCCTTTTGAGTTGCACTGTAGAACTTGAATCGATGCTGATGGTAAAAAATCGTTGTTGAAAGGTTGTTCTGAGGTGAACATACGTTTCTGAGATAACTAATATTCCAAGGACACTGTTTGTTATACAAAGTACTGGACTGCCATAAAATATTTTTTATTTTTTTTATCACTCCTCTCCTTTTTTGTTTCAAAATTGTAAAAAGAGAAAAAAAGCATATCTATAGAGACCTTTTGTTAATTAAGGTCGTAACTGGTCCAATAAACTGTCACAATAAATTATCATCTTTCTGCTTCCTTAAAAGAATACTATTTAGAAGTTATTTTAGAATATCCTTTATAAATCGATAAAAAAAGGAGAGGATTTGTTAATGATCATACCAAATTGTCTACGCAGATAGAATATTTCCTATTTAACTTCAAAATTAAACTAAACAAATTGCGTTATTACCGGACATGAAGTTTGAAATATTTTCCCTCTTTTTATTTCATGGCGATAATCTCTTTGCATACAGAAGTCAACTGCAATCACAATCCATTTATTTCTGTAATGACTGTATTGGAGTTCCGTAACCGAGGAAATTTGAAATGAACATTGTTTTGACAAACGATGGGGGGTGATGAACCAAATCATAAACGGCAGCACGAATTGAAGAGGTAATGACATTACAGCTTGTGAGAATAAGCATCGGAACAATAAGCAATTTACGTTAATAGCCAGTCCATAGTTTTTTTTTTTTTTTTTATCATGTAGTTGATTATACCCAGTTGTTAGCTTCTATTGTTGCTTCCTTTTTTTTCCTGAAAAAGAGAGGTCTTGCAGAGATGACTGATGAACTTTCTAAATGAGAACATCCCCCTCCTCCACCTCCCGTTTAACGAACAGCAGATCAGCAATGAACGTTCACTTCTGAAAAAACAACTAGAGCAGATCCTCTCTATAACATAGTGTGTTATTACCACTGACCGGACGTAAAGCATGTTGTTGTTAGTTGGTGGTGGTGGTGGTTCAATTCGTTTTCAACCAGAACCAATTAGAGTGTATCGAATTGGTGCTCTGGCGTTATATTGGTTGGAAAGGAAAATTTTTGGTGTCAAGTCTTATCAGCTGCTTGTGTGTGCATCACTCAAAAACCCGGACCATTTAACTTTTACGATCTTTATTTCTTCTTCTTCTTTTTTAATTGTTTGTAAATTCATTGTTTATATATGATATCTCTGTGTTGTGCAAGGAAAGATGTAAAGAAAAAGATTAGAGGATTGAACTGTGTTTTCGGCTGTTTGAACTTAGGGAAAGTATGTTGCTAAAGTGAAAAAACAAAGAAAGAAAAGTTGAAAGCTTTTACTCTGTTTACTTTTCTTCTGTTTAACGAGATGAATCTGAAGCCACAATTTTCCTGCTCAGATTTCATCTTCCGAAAAGGAGAATAAAGGCGAGTTATTATGCATGTATCAGTTGCATGTTCAGAGAACGTTATTGGTAAATGGTCATTGGAGTTAATTTCATGGAGTACATATAGTACTACGCCCGCTTCAGAATAGTGCTTGCCATCACCAGAAAAAAAAATGTCTTAAGAGTCTTCATCCCGGCGAAATTAAAATACCGCTAATTTTACAGTAATTATGTGATATCTTCAAATAGATAAAAGATAATCAAAATGTGGAACAAGAGCGCCCTAGACAATATTATTTTGCGTGAGATACCGTTATCACAAGTCGCCTAGTGGCTTTCCGTTTTCAGCCGTTTAGAAACGCGAAAATAAATGCCGATTTTCAAAATGGCTCGAGATCGAAAGCAGATAAGTGAGTCGTGATAACGGTTTCTCATGTAAAATAATATTGTCTAGGGCGTTCTTGTTCCACATTTCGATTATCTTTTATCTATTTGAAGATATCACATGGTATTTTAATTTCGCCGGGATGAAGAGTCTTAAATATGGTTTCACATAAACTCCTGCAGTAGAAATAGGCATACTTTCCGAGACGAGACATCACTTTCACTTTTCCACTCTTTTTCGAGACGAGGCAGCCTAATTTGTCTCGTAGGCAACCCTAGTCTACTTGAGAACAAGATCCTGAGGCGAATTTTCGGACCAAAGAGGAACGAGAATGGAGAATGGCGAACACTTCATAACGAGGAACTGCATAATTTATACCTTTTACCAAACATTGTTAGGATCATCAAGTCTAGGAGGGTCAGGTGGACGTGTAATGGAAGAAAGTAGGAATATTTTCAGTTTTAACTGGAAGTCCAATCGGAAAACGACCTTTAGGCAGATGGATTTATTAAGATGGATTATGATAATATTAAGATGGATTTCGCAGAGATAGAAATACAAAGCAAAAACTGGATCCAGTTGTCTTAAAGAACAGATAATGGAGAGCTTTTGTGAACACGACATTCTACCTCCGGTTTCTATAGGCCATAGAGTTGGTTAGTTACGGAAACCTAGTCTTGAAAATAGGGAATATGGCAAAACGTTGATAAACGCAGCGAAAATCCAACTTAATTAAGGCATTGACTGAGATACAGGCTGATTTGTATGTTGGAAATAATTTATCTTCTATTATCTCTGGCACATTTTAAGCGCATGCATTTTTACTCCTCCTTCCATGAAATTATACAAGTTCATTTTGGACAACAAATTGAAGTAACGGTGTCTTAATATTTTGCTGATTATTCCACACCTAGTGTCGGAGAAAGTGGGGCAAGAAATTTTAAAAGAAGGAAAAGAAAAATATCATCACACATTGAAATAGCACGTCAAGCTGGAAAACGTTGCCAGATAGAGAGCTACTTCTCACTAAAATTTTTTGTTCCGATTTCTCCAGGCTTCCTGGAATAAAATCTTAAGCTGGCTGTAAAAGCTAGAAAGTCATATCCGAAAGAAATTAAAGGTGATTTGTCTTTAAAAACAAACAAACGAAACTTAAAGGCATTTGAAACTATTTGATCCAAATGTGAAATTTGACTATTTCGGTGGGGAAAAGTTCTGACTTTGAACACTGCCCTGGAGTGCGGAGTTACACTTGTATTAAGGTTACCAAAAACTTCCGTTTCTCGGGGGCAGTCCAGGATTTGGAAATCAGTTGCAATTGTTTTAATGTATTTTCTTAGTAACATAAAGACAAGCGTCACCAGATTCATTAAAAATATATATGGTATATACAGTATCTTACATAAAACCAATGACAATATTTCATTATGTAGAAATGACATATTACATCGATTAAGTATTATTATTTTATGGATATCGATTTTTAACCCTCTTTTATTTTTGACATTTAAATCTAGATATCGTACTCCTAATAGAAGCGAGCCACCAGAGATCTTTTTAATTGGATAATTTTACGCTTATTTTTGATTGTTTCAACCCCATACCGTAAGCTTCAAAGGAAAACACATAATAGGTTTACCATTTGCATAAGAATGTTTTTTTTTTTTTAATATAGAAAAATCACCACACTCATTTTATTGAAAAAATCTTATATTTGAAAATGGAACCAACCTCTTCTGACTGATCTCAGCCAGTAGCTGCGCCAATTTTTGAAACCTCAAAGGAAGTACATTCACATTTCACTATTTTTGGATAATTTTTTAAACAAATTTATCGTAAAACACATTTTATAAAGTTGGAGGTGAATTTACCCTAGGCTCAGACTATTTTTAATTTGAGTCCCAGGGAATAATAATTGTTTAGATCTTAAGGAAAACTTATGTTTAATAAAGAAAATAGACGTGCTTTAACAAAATTTTTCAAGGAACAAATTTTTATTAAAGATAGGTAAAGCCATAATTTTATGCTTTACCGATTTTAACTCCAGCAGTGCCGGCAATCAGGAAGCTTCGAGGAAAATCCACTTCATATTGCATCAATATTAATTATTTTTTTTTGTCAGTTATCGTGAAAAAATATTTTTAATCTTGTTATTCATATGTGGAGGCTTCTAGGTTAGGGTGAATTTATCTCTTTTTATTCTCCTTCTTTTTCTTTCTTTTTTTTTTGGCTCAACAACTTCGTGTCTGTGAATTTGCTCGGGGTACTCCAGTTTCCTTCCACATTCTCATTTCACAAATTCTCCCATCATCATCATCATCATTCACTTACCTTAATCATCGTCTCCCTTAGCCTAAAGGGCATCATCGTGGGACGTTAAACTGAAATCTTTCTTTTCATTTCATTTTTCTTCTTTGACCAATAATGACCCCAGCAAAGGTGTCCACAAATTAGAATATGTAATACTAAGTGCTTATTGAAATTTTAGAGAGTCGAGAGAAAAGTAACTGAAAACATTTAAACTCGTTGCAGGAGAAGCGGATTTGATTCTCGTGAGAGATAATATGATTCGGAATCTACATTAACCTGTAGGTCCATGTCTCATGTAACCTTGATGCTAAAAAGAGTGTTAAACTCCAATTTAACAAATCTAAACAAATTAGCAACTTAAATCATGCATAAAAACTGTTTAATTAAAACAATCAAAGCAATATTCTTTTGGGGGTACTATAGGACTGAACCATTATGAAATTTAGGGTTACCCGTGAAATAGAATTTTCGGTATAGAGATACGAGATCAGATATTATCTTTTAGAGAGATCAGATATTATCTTTTAGAGACGAGACAGTCTCGACTCTTACCTTATGGACAACTAGAGGAAGTTTACAAGAGACTTTTCACGGGGAGGTAGAGGGAGATGCAGTAGGAGAATTTCGGGACTTCGTGAACCTCGGAACAATGGGCAGTGTCATCCCAAGTTATAGGAATGTTTGAGTAGCTTTAAAGAAAATATAAGAATGTTACATCAGAATTGATGTTTTAATGGTGACAATGGGGTAAGTACACATTTCACTATATTTTATAAGTAATTTGGTTTATAATCAAGAGTGGTACTATATTCGCAAAAAGAAACCTCATTTACAGCATTTCTTTGACAACTGTGAGCAAAGCAAGAGTTAAAGACCCTTCTATTAATGCTGATGTAATTACTTCAGATTAAAAATTAATCCCAATTAAATGAACTAGTATTTTGAATAGGAAAAAAATATAATCCCTAACCGTCGTTCCAGTTGTATAGCACACGAGTTTTTCCCATGATTCTTTACAGTGCTTCTTACATGATCTCTGTGATCCTTCCCTGCAGAGATGCTTTCCTCCCCTGGTTTTCATCTGCTGGTCTATCCGGATGGACTTAGCTGAGCACAATAGGAAGCCAACGCTGCTGGAAACATTTCGTCGTGTGAAACGAACTGGACGTTAAATGCAGCTACGATGAACTCGAATGCATCCACCAAATGGACACAAGCACTGAAGCATGCACCATTCACTACTGTTCCTGTTTGGTTAGAGCTGGGGGACGCGACAATGTTAAAGCTACCGTATTGCGGAAGACATGAGGTTTTTCAAAGAGCACATGGCACGATTGGAAATGCTTACGGAGACCCAAATGGAACTTCCTCTTTACAACGGAACAAAGAACAACCTTTATGGACAGGTTCTCAAGTACAGAATGTATAACCTTTCGATGTTATTGAGAAAATATGTTAGATTTTGCTATATTTTCTATTATTACATTAATCATGCCTTAGTTCTAGCTATTTTTTTCATTACCAATCATCCATTCCAGCGTACTTATTTCTTTCGATTAGGTTGTTACAATATTACTTTCAAGGAGAACTGTTTGTAGAATTTGATAGTGCGTTATCTTGTCTCAGTTTTTCAAAAAAGCTTAAACATTAAGCATGTTGAACACCTCTGCAGCTATCTTTGTTTTTAATTCCATTAATTCATATCAAGAAGTATTTAAAATGTATAGAGATTTTTATGGTTTGATTTTACTCATGTTTTCTTCAGTCTATTAGTGCCTTACTTTATAAAAGAATAAATTCTGGATTATGCCTATATGTATGATTTTAATATTTAGAAATGAAATCACATTTAAGTTAAATTTGTATGTTTCAGTATAACTCTGGAACAGTAAAACAATTTGAACCGAACTTTGTATCCACATGACTTATAGTCTACAAAAAAAAAAAAAAAAAAAAAAAAAAAAAAAAAAAAAAAAACTGTGGGGCAAAATACACCTAGCACACCCAGAGAGAAGGGGAAAATACTATTTTCGCTTCAAAAGACCTAATTATTTAAACCTGAGAAGTATGCAACCAAACTTTCTTCTATGATATTTTGGTTGCATACCTGCACGGGGCAATTAAAAACCACTAAAAACTACTGAACAGTTTGAAATGAATTTTGAAACATTCTTAGTATCGTATCTCGATCTAGCTTTTAATCGTGTAATTTTGATTAGAGGATGTATTCTTGGGGGGAGGGGAAAGTAACAGTTTAAAATGTATACCGAAAATAGAGTATCTAATCTATTTCTATTATTACACTTTCATTGAAACGCTTATGCTAAGGCGGGTTCAAATATTTACGATAAACCTATTCTCCAATGCGGAGAACGAGATTTCAGCTTGTGTGTAATAAAACGTCTCATTTTAACAAAGGAATCCCATTTAAATACATAAAAGCGAATAAGAACAAAAAAGAGTAAAATCACATCATTAAAATCTCTCAAAATCATTTCAAATCAAAAGAGAAGGATTCCCCCTTATATAAATTAGGTGGAAATCAAATATGGGAAAGGTACTCAACACTATTAAGGTTAATATTAACATTATAAACAACTTTCTTCACACTTTTACTTACAAGAGATGTGTGAAATTAATGAAACTGAAGCTTCTGTGAATGTTTTAAAGAATATTATACGAAAAATGACCAGGCCACCCATCATCTTGTAAGTCCAGTCAGCGTTAACCATTAATCCTTGTACTTTTGCCTTATTCTCTTCGTAATTTCATATCTAAAAAATGGCATCATAGAAACTTTGTTGAAAATGAGTCCACATGAAGTTGAAACACTACAATACGTGGAGTTAGTATAACAAATTAATCTTCATTTTCAAACGATCGAACATTTTCTTACAAAGGAATATCAATTTAGAAAATTGAAGAGCAAAATCTGAGTCTGAACCGAGAATCAAACTCGGGGTCTCCACACTGGTAAAGCTTCTTGTCTTCTCAGTTTAGAATAAGGTTTTTCTGTAGTAGGCTAGCAGAAAACTATTAATTTTACTAAAGATTTTTAGTGCTTGTTTTGTAGCTAATCATCTTCATTGACGTTAATGTTAGAGGTGGTTCCGAGGGCGAGATCGAGACGGACGTTTGTAAACCGAGACTCAACATCCGAGAGTTATTCGAGAGATCGAGATAGACTCTTGTAATTCGAGATAATACTAAGCACGGACAATTTTGAGTTAGAGTTCAATATATATTTTGTTTTCTTTTCAGTCATTTTAATTACACAGAACGTACTCTAAACATATTCTGAATCTTAATTTTGTAAAGGAAAAAAGTTTCAACTTCTCAACATTTTTTTTTCAAACAGTTCAGAAATGCTCCATTGAAAGATATGTTTATTTTTTGTTTGTTTGAATATAGCCGCTTCTATAACTAATGGCACCACCTTTCTTTTGAACCAGGTAAGTTCTTCAAATTGGAGGAAAGTAGGAATTTGGAATAATAATAATAATAATAATAATAATAATAATAATAATAATAATAATAATAATAATAATAATAATAATAATAATAATAATAATAATAATAATAATAGATCTTTACATTTTAATTAAATTACAAATTAAATAACTAAAGTAGAATATGAGTCCCCGTGGCGCGCTTTACTCTCGTCACTCTTCCACAGTGGGCATGAACAGTGTACGCGTTTTCGTCGCGAAAGATCCATCTTCGATTTCAGATTGAAACTTATCAGATTCCACCTCTCTCGATCTACTCTTAAGTACACATTTCACATAGCTTTTGTGCTGAGAAAGAACATCAAACTTCAATTAAACTAATCAGAATAATTGAGTGCATGCTTAATTATGATGCCAGTAATCGTAGAAGAAAAGTAAAAACCTAAAGCTCTTTAAAAAAAAAAAAAAAAAATAGAGGCGACTTGTTTGTTATGTTGTGTCAATTCAGAAGTAGAAAACATTCTTTCTTCCCACATATTTTAAAACGAACTGAAATGCAGTTTAACTTTTGACAGAAATTTTTCGCAGATTAGAGAAAATGAAATGTGAATGTGGGGAAGAATGGAAAGAATTGCTTGGGCAGAGCGGAAAACGAATGAGAAGGTCTTAGAAATTGTGGGGGAGAAAAGAATAACAGAGAAACTGGTTATGATATTGGCTGAGAAGGAACTGCACTATGAGAAACGTGCTAAAGGGTATGGTGGTAGGAAAGAGAGGAAGGGGCGAAGGAAGCTATAGCTGATGGACGGTATCAAAACAGAAAAATCGTAAGTGAACACGAAATCGTACGTGAAGACGAAGAGGTTAGCAGAAGACCGAGAAGCATGGAAGCTTCTCAGCTGCAACAAATGACCTGCCAATAATGGCAGAATACCCATGATGATGATGATGATGAGAGAAAATGAAATCTCTACTTTAAGTGCATAGATTACAATGCAAAAGGAACTAATGTTGAACGAAATGCAAAATAAGTTGTAAATACTTAATTAAATCATAGGAGACAATGTTCTGAACTTTAAAATTAATTTTATTATTCTCTTTCACATAATTTATATTTTCTTCGTGATTTTATCTCAAATAATAGCAGTTTCATTTTGCCCCACTACAAACACAACAGCTGTCAATTTTCGCAACGAGCGCCTGAATTTCTTGGAATAGACAGAAGCTGCGTGAGCGGAATGCCTTGACAGATTTGAACAATTCTGTTTTCTAAATCATTATCAGTTCCAGTAAGATTTGACTAGAGCTACTACATTTAAATAATTGACAAGTTAAGTAAGATAAGATATTATCGTAGAAATGTGAATTTTTCCAAATTCGGCAAACTTTAGAGCACATGCTCAACTTGAAGTTATAAATGGATTTTATTTATTTATTTTACTCTGTTTTAGTCTCCTCAATTTGAAACTTTTCCCGGTTGTAAGACTTGAAAAAAACATTTTTTTTTTTTTGTGGTACACCCTACTGACCATTGCTGTTATGAATCCGGTTCTGTACTCTTAGGCAGTGCAAACTATTAATAGTTTTGTCGAGTCACATTCGGATGTTATAACTGGAATCCAAATCTTTAGTTTCAGATCCGATTTTTGGATCCAAATTCCCTGCTCGTATATTTATTATGACGTGGATAAGTGGTGGGGGAGTGTAATCTTTATGAAATAACTTTTAATCTATACTGGCCAATAATATTGTTGCCACAAAAATTTAATTCTATATATATTCTTCTAGTGAACTTTACATTTCCAGACAACATGTAAGGTTAAAGATGAACGTGACCAAGCTAAATGTTTGTAAGAGAACTACTCCCATTACTTCTGACAAAGAACAGTTATTCCATTAGAGGTCCATCATTGGTGCATCACTCAGAATAGTATGTTGAGTCAGGATTCAATTATTCAAAATAAAAGATCACCATAATTCTCGTTTCTGTCTGCACAAAATGGATTCTTTTTCAGAAGGGACTGCTATTCAATGGTTTCCTTAGAGTCTTGATGGATTTTTTCCTCCCACTCAGGACCAGCTCTTTTGTTACTTCCCGCTTCATTCTTACTTTTGTTCTTTGGTCTTTTTAAGTTGTCTTGATATCTAGTCTTTACCAGGAATTAAAACCTCTTCCCATTCATTCCATTGGCTGTTACATTCATCCGCCTTATTTCGTCTTGCTCCTTCCGTTCTTAGTGTATGACACATTCAGCTGTCTTTATTGGCGCCTTTTCCCCTATAGATTTGGCTTAGTCATGATGCACAAACAGTTTAAGTGTTGTATGTATGCTATTCTAAGGTTTCATACACTGAGAAACTTAACTTTGTCGACCACTGATGGGTTCCATTTAGAAAACAACCAACTTAGGCTAGTGGCCAACTTCAGCATTGTAAGGGTACTGTTTACGTTTCCGTAATTGCGTGGTTTGCTAGAGTATTGTTAAAATAATTCGAATAGTTATTGGAACAATTTGAATGTTTGGCATGGGATCACTTATATTTTGACAGTTTGGAGAAACATTAATTTTGGTTTTGTTTCGTTTAATTTACACATACCTTCTCGAGCAAATTTGTTAAGGGAAGTTACTTGCGACGAAATTTAAACGTAATTTAACGTGTTAAACAACGAACCTCCATAGATTAGTTGGAATTTCCTTTTTGTTGTCAAATCATCTGTGAATAATATTTCCTATAGTGATGGAGGATGTGTTTAGCTCTATCTTATGCTTACAATGAAGATTCACACACACACACACACACACACACACACACACACACACACATATATATATATATATATATATATATATATATATATATATATATATATATATATAGATAGATAGATAGATAGGTAGCTGCAATGGGTCTATTCCGGACCTTTTCGTTTAGTTTAGACCCCTTTTGCAATGCACGAAAATACCCAAGGGGTCTATACAGGACGAATGGGTCTATTGAGGACCAAAAATGGGTCTAAGCCGGACGATAGGGGTTTAAATAGGACGGAGGGGTCTAAGTAGGACGATCAGTGCTACCAACATACTTTTCTTGAAGTGTTTACTGAAACTTTATAAATTATGCTCATCTGATAGTGATTTGAAGTTTAGTGTTTCTTTTCAGCAGTAAGGCTATTAGACACTTGAATCTAAAGTTTGAGGTGGAATCCGAACTACATTTGTGCGTTCCAATTTCTGTTCTTTTTCAACTGGGAATCAAACTCGGGACCCCACGTACCAAAGTTATGAGTGCTAGCCACTATAGCAACGAGAATAGCAATAAGCATGGCATAAGAGCTTGTGGTAGCATTATAGTATCAAACTACATATATCCATTATATTTCTTCCATCTCATTTGGGATTTTTTTTTAATTGAGAAATATTATACTAGTTTCCAACTCTACCATTATACCAAGATCACTAAAAGTACAGTCATCCAAGTAAACAAAACACATCTTAATTCCAAGTAATTCGGAATACTTAATAAATAAAAAGATAAATACACAAAAACATTAAAATAGAAACGTAAAACATTAAACACTTGATGCAGCACTTACAATTTGGGACATCTTTTCGGTATAGTTTATAAATATCTTATTGATAAAGTGGTAGACCGCTTATGGTGGCGTTTCATGGTTCGATGGTGGCTAGTGCCAAGTCAGATTTGGGATATAAAAACACGTTTTCTCTGGATTCTCCCGTTTCATCTATTATCAAGTGTGGGAGGATTCAGTAGCCTCCGTAGAAAAAATCATTTTGGAAGTTCCACTATTTTCACGAAATGTGGTCAAAGTCCTTTTTCAAGTATGATGTTGCAAACTAAATGTGTTTCAACTTTCATAAAACTCAAACCGGTTACAAGTATGTGGAGGAAAGACTATGATGATTATTGAAGTTTAGTATCTCTTTTATGCACCAAGGCTATATAAGACGTAGATCTACAGTGAAAAATGGTATGTGAACGACCATAATACTTTAAAATTTAGGTACTCTTTCATCACGAATCGAACCCATGATCTAATGAACCAAGGACGCGTGTTAATTACTAGACCAGCGAAAAGTTTGGGGAAAAATTAAAAATGTATATATTATATCTTGAAAATTGATCTACCAGCTTTCACAAGAACTAAAAAAAAAGCGTTTTAGATTAGTCTCATCTTATGAAACAGTAAAGAGATACCTGTAGTATGCATTCAAAGTTCACTACTCTTACGCTTTTGGTAAGGAAAAAATTTAACTTGGGAAAAAGTATTTTAAATCCATCTAGTGGCAAACAGTTTCTAGTCACCGCGCTCCAATCACCGCAGGCTTCTTAGAGGTACACATAATGATTTATTTATACTTTGTCATTTACCCCACACTTCCCTGGCTACAACCCAATTAAGAATTAGATATTTGGAAGCTTCCAGTTGGATGGATAGTAAGATAGGCATAAAGCCTAAATGTATATCAAATAACGAAGGGGCACTATTATGTTTGGTTTAAGTTAAACATGAAAGATATATGTCATCTCATTGAACCCGTGCCCTTATATGTGGAAGACATACCATGAATGCGCACTTACAAAAGGGGCCAACCTGTTACAAAATGAGTGTTTCTTTAATTGACAATTTTGTAATACGAATTTTGATTACTCCCTCAGTAATCACCATAGCTAATAGGATCATTAATAGCAACTAGCTTTTTATTTGTGTTAACAATCTCGGATTTACAGATTCTATAATTCAAAGAGAGAAGGATTACAATCATTAGATTGAATGAGTGGAGAATTGCAATATGTGTTATCAGTGACGTATTTAAGATTTCGTTTCGGGAGGGGCTTTGCTAACTTTCTGGGGGGGGGGCTTTGCCTGTAAATGTGAAAATTTTGCAAGATATTTCATTTACTTTACTATAGTAAGTAAGATTTCCGAGGGCTTAAGCCCGGAAGACCCTCCTAAATACGCCACTGTGTGTTATTCTTTATATTATTAAAAAAATATGATAATTCCAATTCAAAGTAAACATTTTTAAAAATTTCTAATGTTTCTTAATATGCCAGTATTTACTCTGATTTCTCATCTAAATTTATGTTTTGTGCAGTTTGTGTTTTGAGTATATTCTTCTATAGTTATTTTGCGTTTTTTTACATTCAATTATTGTCAAATTACTTTAAGTTTAAGGCCACACGAAAGTTCTATGAACAAGAGGAATTGATATAGAATAATTAAATAAAAATATTGTTAAACCTACCCAGGGATTAGTGGCCGCATTGGCTTAGTGGTAGAGAGTTCACCTCTGGTGCTTGGGGTTCCTGGTTCGATCCCAGCTCGCGCGAAATGAACTTTGTGCTGGACAAACACCGTGTACGTGGGTTTCCTCAGGATTTTCCTATTTCCTCCCAATTTCTTCATTTCACCATTTCATTCATTTCTCAACATCACCGTCTCGTTTAGCCTATCCGGCATAACCGTGGGGCATAAAACTCAAGGATTTCATTTCATTTTCTACTCACGGATCAAGGCCGGATTAAGGAGGGCTTAGGGGGCTGTAGCCCTGAGCCTAAAGGCGGATGGGGCCCCCCAATTTGATCAAAGTCTCAACTGGTTGTCTAAAACGCTTACTTTCAGCTGGTGCATGCCGTGTGTCTAGTTACGAGGAGCAACTCAGGGATTATTCTGCACATGTACAAATTTATCTTTTCTTGAAGATGATACAATGAGAATTTACTGCGTTACTATTCTAAACTGCACCAGCCGACAGCCTTGAAAATTCGAAGTTCCATTTCAAATTCATTTACAAATAACAGGGTCCTGCAAACCTTATATATTTGGGATATGACTCACTCGTTCATTCATCAAAGCTTATAGAATATTTGCTGTAAATATCGGAACTTAAAATTTGGCAAATATATAACTTTTGTGACACAAGTATATAACAAAAATTCGAAAACTCGAAATTTCCCCTCAAAGAGAGTAAACTAGGGGCCATTTGTGAAATTAAACATTGTAATTTCACTTGTGATATTTTTCTTCAAAATCCATAGGCAACTTCCTGTATATAACAACTAAACATATGCCTCATATATATGATTTATAGTACAGGTAAAGGGAGAAAACTCTAAACTTCCAATTTTCGCCCCTATAAGAGAAAATTAGGGAGAAAAATCCAAAAGCACATATTGTGACATTATAATATTTATGACTTATTTCTATCACAATTTAAATAATTTTGACTATTACGGTGTCGATCTCGTGTTTTGAGACAATTGGAAAACGCTTGAATTGTGAGTTATCAAATCTCTATTTCGAAAGAAATAAACGATAAATAGTATTGGAAGTCTAGGTGTTGCCCATATATTATTGAGCCAAAGTACTTTACTTGGTTTGCTGTAGCCATTTGTTAGTCTTAACCAGAGGTAGATAGATAGGGATGCGTTCGAGTCGAGTCGAGACAGAATTTTCCTGACAAAATTCGAGTCGAGACACAGCTCTTCCAATAGAAAAATATATATTTTTCGAGTCGAGACATCACTTTTACAGCACATTTTCGAGTCGAGACAGTCTCAAATCTTGTCTCGTGCGCATCCCTAAATAGATACGCTGCTTATCCAATTGGTCCATTCGGATCGTTTCCATCGCGTTTAGACCCATCTTGGAATGAACTACAATATGCAAGGGGTCTAAAACGGACGACTAAATGAAACAACGTTTTCGACTATTTTTCTATACACTGTTATCACTCCCGTTTTAAAAGGCTGAGGTAGCTAGATACCATGAGACAAAAATAGCCAAAACTTGTTACATAATATAGTTTTGGCTCACGCTGGTTATAAAGTGTAATCTACATTCTCGATATACTTTACAGTATTTTCATTCTCTCTGTAAAGAAGAAAAGATACTGCAATTATACAGTAAATAGACATGATTTATGGACACTACAGTGCGTCAATGCAAGTTTTCGCTTACTCTCAGCCAGGCCCGTATCCACGGGGGGCCAAGAGGGGGCCGGGCCCCCCTGAATTTTTCTTGGCCCCCTCTAAAATTTTAATTGAAGACTTGCAAAAAAATCTCGATTAATTCTATGTGTGAACACTAAGAATAAAATGCAATATAAAAGAGATTATTCCAAGAATTTTTCCATTTTAACTATTTGACGAACACTTCTAAACATAGTTTAAAGGAGTTAAAGTAAAGTTTATCAGTCTTCTCGAATCTCGATATGAAATTACACAATATATATTGAAGCAAGTTTTCCGAAAACAAGGAATATGTTCATAATACTTTACGCCACAGTTGTAATAGTGATCTGGGAGGTAGGAGACGAAGTGCTTACTGCAAGCCAAATCATAAAAACAGGAGCAGGAACAAAGCGTTTATCTTTGTCGATTGCTGTAACGGCGGTAGGTTATTGTTATTCTATTGTGTAGTTGTAGTACATACATGCATTGCAAAATCCTCGTCAACAGCAAACCTTAGATTAACTGTGGAACAATTAGTTGTGAATTGAATTAAGAGCTCCGAGTTCCGTTAAAGGCGATTGATTCTAGTAGGGCCAAATTATTGTGATGTGATATGTAAAACAAGAACTGTGGTGGAACATTCACCGAAGTAATGGTTGCAAAGACTTTCATATGTTTGTTCTCGTAGAAGAATAAAGTTAAGCTAAATTACCTTAATTAGATGAGTAACTGAGCAAGTGAACATATTTAACGTTTAAGTTTAAGGATTAAATTCCGGGTTGTGGAGCCAGGACTAGTAAAAATTTGCAAGATTTAGAGGAGAAATTAAGTAGCAAAATGTTTTGTATTGTACTTGGGGTGGGAGATCCCGTGGAAGTAGCTAGTTTTCATATAAAAACGTTGTAAATTGGAACTATTTCTTAGTCGCGTACGCGTAATAATGTTGTAATTCAACATGAAAGAAGCAGTGATGCTTTTACTCGATACTAGATGGGTGCAGCATTTTACTTACATTGAGAAAAATCTGCTCTCCGGACAGTGGTATATTGTACAAATATACGGAATCCTCTTGCTTACTACAAAAATCAGAACGCAGCATAGCTTATCCGTATGCTACATAGGAACTGCCCTTAGGTGTTACATCATGCCTTTGCAGGATGTCTGATGTCTAACAGTCTTCCTTATATTGCATACATATATGTATGCTACCTTCGTCAGCTATATGTTATATACGTCCATTTGTATGTGAGATCCTGACAGCCTATATTGTTTCATACGGAAATTATGTATAGATGGAACACTTATACAGAAAGTATTATAAAACATCCGTTTTCATTTATACGCTTGCTGTATGTTGTCCAAAAAGGTACTCCAAAAAGGTACAGGATTTACAAATGCAACCTACGATATTACGTAAGCCGCATACATTTTTTCTCCGTGTTGTTTTTAATAACATTATAGTATTTTTTTTTAGCTGTTTTGGTATGTGTCGTCTTGGTATAGTGTGCAGGTGGTTCGTTTATATAAAACGAGTTTAATTTAAGATTTTAAACAAGGACTTAGTACAAATATTAAATAAAAAAATACAACTGTAATTGTAAACAAGGGAATTACTTCAAAGTTACCCATCCACCTAATATTTAACAAAAAACAGAATAAAATCTGCAATCATCAATTTCTACTTAAACTTTACTCATTTTATGTTCTGTTACGTTACCTCGAGGGTGTGAGTACGGGGGAGGAACCACAATTACATATGGAAATCCATTATTAACCTAAAGGGGAGACTGGTGGGCCGCGCGGAGCACGGTTGTGGGTAGTTAATGGGGAGTGCGCAGTTGGGAAGAACGAGCGAAGGGAGAAGCCGAAGTAAGGTGGGATGATGCACTACTAGGTTACTTAGGTTAGGTTATGCCTACTTCGCACTTACCTTAGTACGTACTTAGGTTTGTAGAGCTCTCCTATCTCAAGCAGAAACTCGTAAACGATTGTTGGTGGTCTTTGTTCTTTCACTAATTAAGCCATGAATATTCAGAAGATTAACCTCACTATCAACATCATGTTTTACAAATGTTACTACTGTCAATTCACATCCAGCGCAAAGACCCTGTACACTTGCAGGCACGTTTACTCGAAAATTATCCACAATCCAACCGTCCTTAACCTAGAGACAAGTAATTCCCTCTACTTGCGAATTAGTCCCGTCTTTATAACCGCTTATCAAAAGGTATTACACATAAATTACGCTTCGCTTACATGTTATCAAGCACACAAACAATCAAATTATCAATTTCTTCTAGGTAATTTTGATAAAAACGGAAGGGCAACTTCGCAAGTTAACCCTAAACAAGAGCCTAAGTAAAGTTGCATTTCCTTATTTCACAGTAGATCATCTCTCGTTCTTGAACTTAATATTAGTATTACATGTGGACTATCAAAACATTTATATTTTAATTCTAATTCGTGTAGTTAGTAATACCCATTTAATAAAATTCAAGTTTTTTTCATGTAGATTACAGAATGTTAACTTAATGTGTGTGTGTGTGTAAGGGGGGATAATAGAATTAAGTAGAAGCAAAATACTTAAACATTCAAGAGCAGATACCGGTATGATGAATTGCTGATGTTACTATTTGAAGAACTATAATATGGTTGGCTCGCCCCCCCCCCTAACTTCTACCGGGCTCCCTCTACATTTTTCGGCTGGCTACGGGCCTGCTCTCAGCTAGTATGCCTTCTGTCTATTTACACGAAGCAACTCGGAGATTATTGTGTGTTTACAATTGACTAAATATGAAACATGGTAGGTATTAAATTTTGAAAATAAAAAATAACAAAAATATTACTGAAAATCATAACAAACACATCATTTCCGCTTATTACCTGACCAGGATATTAGTGCGGTTTTTCGCGGAGGGCGCTAGTGTAGTGTTTACATCAGTTTCTAGGTAAGCGCGGTGGGACAGGGGAACGGAGAGCGTCACTCTGCAGTGTATCCAACGATTTTCAAAAGTTGCAGTTTACATGTTATAAGTAGCCTAATCTGTTTCGCTTAATAAAGAACTCCATAAATTATATAGTTGTCATTGAATGCAGTAATGGTTATTCCTGCAGTAATGCAGATGTATTGTGGATAATGGCATATGCATGGAAATTAACAATTTAAGAACAAGATAGCATACAAGTGAGTTTCTATCGTGCATTGAGCAGATTATATAAAAAAAATGATTACGTTTTATTTGATTTCATTATAAAACAGTAGAAACCTGTAAAACTCAGTAATAAGATGTAATGACTAAAGTATTAATTATGGGTTGGTAGCTTAGATACTTGCGCAATATCTTGTAACTGTAAGTTTAAATCAAGTTAAGGCTCGCGATGCTTGTATTTGTTTTAATGTAGGTCTATCGATTGACAACTAAATTATTTTCTTGAGTTGTAGCCAAGAAAGAATTCCGATACGTTTCCACTCGAGAACTGTGGAAGTTTTCTCCGTTGGTCTATTGACTAGCGCATGTGTCTTTGTTCTACGTGGTTCTGTGAGAGCCCAACAATTAATTTTACAATGTTTCACTTTCATTAATCATCTGTCTGCTCTAGCATAAAGAGCATAATCATGGGACGTTAAACTAAAGAAATTTCATTTCATTGTTTCGATTAATGTGAACCCTTTGGGGGAAAAGGAAGTGAAGAAGAAAATTTCCTTAATTTTTTAAAGGGATACGGGATTGGATAGCTTGTCTTTCGGGATTGCCTTGTAAAACCTGATTACAATATATCTTTCTTTTAGGATTATAATCGTAATCCAGCCTTTTGGTAAATGTGAAATAAAAGTATCGATAAAACATCAGCGTATGGGTAATGTAAGCATAAATATCATTGGTTCAATACACAATAAATTCACAACTTTTATTTATGAGTATAGAAATTCCCTTTGCACTCCCTCTGAATTTCTTTCAGACCCTAGATCTCTTGTGACAAAGAATTAATTCTATTATCTGTTTTCATACACAATATAATTTTGAAACTTGGGAGCCTAGTGTTATCTTTGTGTCTGTAATACATAATCATTTGTTGATTTACTTCAGAGGACTGAGTTTAGCCCTTACGCATAAATTATCTATGGTTCAAACATATTATATGTACGGTCTTGTTTAATAAACCCTGCTCCTCCCCCTTCTCTTTCTGAAAAGCCCTGTATTGTTATCCACATGAAATTCAAAGATAAAGGCAATCGTCTTTAAATATTGTTTCAAGTCTAAGTATTAAAATGTGCTACGTATGGTTGCAAGAGTTTTTTTTTTTTTTAATACTGAACTTAGGTACCTACCATTGGCACTCACTTCTTCTTCATGAATTGATGTAAGAAGCGGCTACGGGATTTTCTGCCAATTGTTTCATCGCCGGTATCTTTGAGCAATGAGATAGCAGTGGAAGACAAACTTCGTTCTTCTAACTTGATATTTTGAAAAACTTACGCAAGTGGTTTTGTTACTTAAATACATATCTATTCACTGTAATCAATTTCAAAAGTACCATTAACTTTATAATAACATAATGAATGTAAGAGTTACCCTGAAAATGTATTTTGTATTTCTTTTTTAATATGAAATTCATTTTTTTCTGAATTTCACGAGCTGTAAGAAATCAATTGTCAGGCTCCCCACTTTAAATTTTAATCGCTCCCCTACTGCCTCAATGTAACATTGAGTTTATTTCTTTTAAATATTTTTTTTTTCAAAATATGGTAGAAATACTGGATTTTTAAATTACCAAACCATGCTAAATAATGACAGGTTAGACATCAGAGAAAGTTATCTTTATCTACCTTCTTAATTAGGGGCGGATCCAAATCTCCTTCGGAGGCGGTTAGATTATCAGTTTCTCTCTCCAGTCTTTTGCAGCACATCCGAAAATGATCTCAATGCAAATTTGTTACTGAAGGTACTGTCAATCGATCGATCACATGGTCCAAATTGGTAGCAATTTCGAAGACGCCTTATCTCAAAACTACACAATAGTTTATTCGCAAGTTATTGTCATATTAATATGGAGGGTGTATGTACTTTTTTTTTTTTTTTTTTTTTTTTTTTTTTGCAGTCGCTTAAAATGTTCTGAAATAACTTCCATAACTTTTGAAATTGTGTTTGTCTTAACTTCAACATATGCGTGAAGTGGTTTATTATGAACAGGGCAAAAACAACTGTGATAGATTAATTACAAGTGATCCGGTTAGAAACACTGTTGTTTGTATTTTAGTTCCAAAATCGGCCGCCCGCACTCGTTCGCTGGTGGACTAATACTTGTTATGGTATATCGTGTATAAGTTGAAACTACAAGTAGAGTGAATTCCCAAGAGGAAAAGAATATTAGTGAGGTACTGACAAGTGAAAACTAGAAGTGATTTATTGCTTTACAGCTCCTTTTGTCTGCCATTTTAACAGGCTATGCAAAGAATATGCCAATCAATGATGGTGAGTACGGTCGATTTTTGCTTATTTGGTAACAAGAAAGTATTCCTGGGTATATAGCATCTTGTAGTGATAAAATTGCGCAAAGTATAACAAATAAGTTTTCGATTATTTTATTAGGTGCAATCTGACGTTCTTGTTCATAAACGAAGCTACATAATATAATGTTTCTGTAAAGATATGGTCCGTTTTGCCTGTTCTTCATTCACGGCTTAGTATGCTACCGAGAATAGAAACTGGAACAAGTACTTTGACCACTATTCTACGTTGCGGCACTAAGCTATCTCACGTAGTCACATCTCGACTTTTGAGATTGACTTTGTTTCTAAAATGAATTATAATGTATTATTGTCTAGTTGAATTCTCATAATATAGAGTTTTATCGTGACCCATTTATAATTCTTTAAAGGAGCAGATATAAAAATAATATAATGGAACACAAGATAAGGAAATTCAAATTACACAGTTTACTTTCGAAACTATCTTCATTTCCATTGTTATTTCTACGGCCAAATGCTCTTGTTACTTAAGAGTTCCAAAGTGGAATTGGACTTAAAGAGAAGCGTAAAGCCATGTGTAATATTCCCTTAAGAATTCTTCTATCAGCATATATTTACAAGAAAAATATCCGTTTTCGAGGGTCCATAGACCGTTCGATAATTATCGTAATATAATTACCTATTTATGCGTTACTCTCTTGAGGAAAGACAAATAATTTCAGGAAAACTGAAATTTCAAACAATTTGGACTATTTTGCAAGGGTTTCGATACTTCTCGGAGAACTGAAAACGCACATTCCGAAAATATAGTTACAACTACAAATTGATTTGCTGGTGTAGTCATGTGGGTCGTGTATTAGGCCTATACGTCATTATCCTCAACATGGACATGCTTTCCGAACAAAACCATACACACATATATTCTGAATTCCTAGTTCTGGTTATATTCGTGAATATTTAAGAATATCCTGCCAAAACAGTGATGTGTTTACTTTTACACAAAATGGTGCACACTCGCGGCCCCAGAGGCCGGTTAAGGCACGAGAAATACCACGAATAGCCTTAAAAGACTGTCAGATTACTACAAGTAGGAATGGGCACGAGTCGAGTTTTCAGCCGAGGCAGAGAAATTTTCTGTATTCTAGTCACAGTTTTTAGGTCGATTTTCGAGTCGAATCGAGTTTGATACTTCGTTCACCCGTGCGGCTCCTTTTAGCTCAATTAGAGATCATAGATTTCTTGGTTTCGAAAACGAAAGCTATGAAAAAGTAAGCAGTAATGTGGAATGATTTTAGTGTTGCTCCCGAGAAAGGGCAATTCTCACATCTCGTCACATCCCGAAAACGAGACGAGACTACATTACCCTGAGACAATCCCAAATATCGTCTCATGAACATCGCTGCATGTAGCAAAATCAAGCTAAAATTTTGTAAATAGGATTCTTTCCCAGTAATTCGAGAAAATGCTAACACAGTGCTTACTAACCTGCGGATGAACTCGGAAGAATAGCGTGAAAATCTATTACCGTAGAACCCTGATATTCCGCCGCAAGGAGCCCTGACCCGGACACCGACGAACCAAGCGTAGGTATAGGCCATCATATTCCATGTTTCTACGCATGTGGGTTTCGTCCCCAAAGCTCCTCTCGGGGCTTCTCTCTCAGACTCTGAAGTAACTTTTTTAACTTCGAGAATTAGAAAACACTACTTTTTGTAACAGTTATCACTTAAAATTTTCAAGTTGACCTCAGAAACACTATGACAGGGTTCTTTGGAGCATTTTTACAGAATTGAAACTTTTGAAACTGTTACACTTTATTCTCATCCATTTCCATCACATGCATATAGTTATTTTTTTTAGGCTGGCCTTTTGGTTCAGGGGTTACTAATACGAGTACCTTGAGAGCACTTCTTATATAAAATTTAAAACTAAGTTTGAAATTATATAAAACTTTTATTTTCATTCATTTTAAACCTAGTAGCACCAATTGAGTGCACGTGCACCCCAACTTCAATTTTTCATTTACTGTTCCCGTTTTTTTTGGTGGAGAAATGTACTTATTCAGAGCATTGTTTTCTGAACGCTACGTTTCTTTAAGAAAATATTCAGATCATTTCAACAAAGTGAACAAGGAATAAGTTTAGTTTTTTTTTTTTTCTGTTGCAGTGCAGCTGCACCCCTGCTTGCTGCTTAACATTCTGCAACGATTCAATTTCTCAGGGATTTCCAACAATGTGTTACAGGCTTTGTGAAAGATGTTTTCAATATTATTAAAAACATCTGAAGTATGATTAGTTTCATGAACAACAAACGTCCATCTGCACACATTATCCCCGTATATACAGTATATTATATAGGATGTGAGTGTACTGTATAAATAAACGGTGCCCCATAAGTCTGGTTGCACAGGCCATCTAGATAGCGATTAAAGATATGAAAAAGTGATGAGACATAAGAGAGCAATGCTACTGGAAAGTATAGGCTTTCGGTCTAAAATGTTGCAATATTTCAAATTGAACCAAGCATCTGAGCTCTACAGTGGTGTAGCGCTCAATTAAAGAATAATGTAGCATTACCACGCCACGCCATTAATGGACAAAGTGAATGAAAGACGGGGTAGTTTGAAGTGTTCTGAACCACGAAAGATGAAAGATGGAAGAGACGAGCATATGAAGGATGAAAGATCATATCCCACTTCAATGTTCACGGCACTGGCGTCACCACAAACCTTAGTAATACATATGTTGATTCAACGTTGAAATTTCATTTATTGTGAAATGAATAAACCGTTTAATAGGCAGACATTTTCCCTTTATCCAACGCTGGTGAACAGTACGAGTTAACATTTAACTACCAGTTGTTGTTCTGAAGACAAATTCTTTAATCTATTAGGTCACCTCTATTTAGATAGTAATGCTCATTGCTCAGTAGACAGATATTTCTTTTTCTATATTTTCGGTTATTAATCATAAGTAAATATCAACGTTTTAATAAACATATGTATAGTAAAATTCACCCTGTTTTAATTTAATTTTGTTTTGTATTTGCCCCTTCCTCTTGTTTGTGAGTAGTAACGGTACTGCCATGAATATTGAAGTCGTGTGTAATCACTCAGCCAGTGGAGTAGAGATCAGATCACTATGCCTGCCACGCGTTATTTAGTAGGTCGAGGTTGGCAAGAATTCATGCTCCGGTAGGACATCCTGACTGAGGGGTTTCCTGATTTATTCAGTCCCTCCAGGTGAATGCTGGGATGATAGTTACTCTTTTAGGCTAGAGCCGCTTTCTTTCTTAATCCTAGCCCAACCTAAAGGGCGAATGTGACCTCGGTGCTGAAGGTCCGAACTCCTCCTTGTATCCTTCCCTTGAACAAAGAAAATGCTCGCGTGTGATCCTTTCCCCTTCATATATCCGCCCATCCAATGTACTTCAAACTACACTGGATTTGACTCGAGTCGAGTTGGATAAATTTTCCAAGCCGAGCTCTCGAGTGGAATTAAAAGAAAACTCTCTCGGACTCGCCATGTCCATCCCTAACTACAAGTCATCATGGCAGTAGATTCTGTCTTTTGGGAGAGTTTTGTTCCGATTCTTTGATTTCCATATTACTTTGTTTTTACCACTTCCAAATTTAATAATCGATTAAAAAGATAGAATTATGACGCCGTTCTATTAACATCTAGCACTCCTGAATTTTCCGTGCTTTCGCAGTAGAAATTGAGATGAAATGTTTAGAATATGTGGAAGTTTATTTTCTGCGCTTGCCAATTACACAGAAGTATTATTAGCGAGGAAAAGGGGGATTAGAAGGTCAACAGCCAGCCGGAAAAATGAAGGTGAAATCTTACGTCCCAAGGTTATTTCGGCTAGGCTAAAGAAAAGGGTGACTATGAGAAATAAATGAAATGGCAGAATGAGGAAAGTGGGAGGAAACGGGAGATTCACGAGGAAACCCACGCACACGGTGTTTGTCCACCACAAAGTTCACTTGGTGGAAGCAGGGTTTGAACCCGGGACCCCATGCACCAGAGGTGAACACTCTAGCACTGAGCCACCGCGGCCTCGAATAGCCAGACGGATTTCTTACGTGAGGGAGATATGAATACCGAGGGTGCAATGGCAAAGTCACCAAAGATTACAAGAAAGAGTTTATTTATTGCATACGGAATCTGGGCAGAATTTAAGCTCCTTTTACAAAACTTATGATATAAACTCACTTGGCTCATGAATATTTATGCTGTAACACACATGCCATTTGTGTACTGTAATAGAGATGCATATTACAGCACACAAATCCAAGACTAGAATGTTTTATCAGCAATACAAGAAAACTAGAAAATACAGCGGTACATAATTTAATTCAGTTACATACTTTATGTTTACAGAAAAATACAAAGTATTGATTTTAGAATACTTTGGTTTGAAATTCTTAAATAGCAATAACCCTGAGGAACATATTTGCTATATCTACTAAGAAGCATATCAAGTATCACGCTTTATGCAAAAATAAGTAAAATGTGCTTTATTGTTCAAGATCAGTAATAAAGACATTAAAAGATACATTAAACGAATGTATTACATGGTCTCATCAACTACAGAATTATAATCCCAGTTTTCCAGCTATGTGATATATGAATGCTACGTCGTGAAAAAAGAATGACATAAAATAATAATATTAATAATAATATACAGTGAAACCTCATAATGACACCGATAAGATAAAAGGTTGATTCAAAATTGTGTATACACCTTTGTAAGTTGGAAAGTATTGTACTGATTGCAATGGAATTTGCGCTATAGCTATTCTGGTTGACGCTTTTATCGGTGATATATTTTAAAACCTATAAAATATACCCATATTTTTAGAACATAGTAGAGAAAGAGAAGCTGTTGAAAATTCGACACATTAAGGAATTTGCTACATGCATCTAAATATTGCCTTTAGGAGTGTTAATGAGAATAATATCATAATTCATGTTACACAGACATTAATAATAACTTATACCAAACATACACACATCATGCCCAGAAAATTTAATAAAAAATATGAAAATAACGGAATGTAACACTCATAGACGCCGACTTGAAGAAAATATTGGGGGAGCCACTGGTGCAAATCTCGGGAGGATGAGAAGGACATGTCCCCCAGTCTTGGACCTGGGGAACAGTCCCCCAATAATCTGACGTAAAAAGTGCTTTTTGGGATAAGTGTTATGATTTGTGTCCGTCTGCCATAAAGGAATGTATGATGGAATTTATTTCTCTCAGCTTATATATATATATATATATATATATATATATATATATATATATATATATATATATATATATATATATATATATATATATATATATATATATATATATATATATATATATATATATATATATATATATATATATATTAGAAAGAATCGTATTCAGTAGTAGTTCAAACTGAACTTCGTGCTGTAGTGCGTTTAGTAGTTTCATCAATATGTATTAATTCCACATCCGCTACTTGGGCACAAATTGCAATAAATGCCAGAGGATAATATGTCCCTCTACTCATTCTGGAAAATTGTCCCAGCTGTCGGTACGGGCAAAAATCCCGGGGAAATTGGGAGACATGTCCCCCAACATTGGAACTGGAGGCGTTGCGTGTTACTTGCCACGGTGTTACTTGCCACTATCGGGATTTCGTGTTACTTGCCACGGTTATCTTATCGCATATTTATCTATCTATGACAGCGTGTCCGTTGCCACGCATCTGCATCTAGATTTGACCTTGAGGGGATGGGAGTAATTTAACTGTGTTGTTTTATCTTGGCTGGAAAGCTCATTCTAGTTTCTTATAACAGCGAAACACACTTCCTTCCACAATTTCTTCTTTATATATATATATATATATATATATATATATATATATATTTCTTCTTTCATGCTGGGCGTTTTTCTATTTCCTCAATTAATTTTTCATAGTCTTTATCACTACTTCAAGACATGCTAGAATGTATTAAAGAATGTATTAGTTTCCATTGCGAACACTTCTTTTCACGCGCTACACACGGAACGAACTGTTACGTGAAAAAACTTGTAGAAAACATTTATTTTTCATCTTTCTACTTGGAGATATCTCGGCAACTTTTCTGTTGCCGTCGTCTCAGTGAGCGGACTGCCATAAGATTCAATGCATTTTTAGATGTTGCGCAACTGTTCCGTCGCCGAGCTGTCACCCTGCTTAGCAACACCTCGGCAACTTTTCTGTCGCCGTCGTCTCAGTGAGTGGACTCCCATAAGACTCAATGCATTTAGCCAGAACAACAAAATAGTTGCGCGACAAAATGTTGCCAGTGAGCGGTAGGTCTAAGGCAACAGCTTGGCAACGAAACAGTTGGCAACATCTAAAAATGCATTAAGTCTTATGGGAGTCCGCTCACTGCGGCGACGGCGACAGAAAAGTTGCCGAGGTACATCCAAGGAGAGAGAGAAAAAAAATAGATGTTTTCTACAAGTTTTTTCACATAACAGTTCGCTCCGTGTGGAGAGTATGAAAAGAAGTGTTCGCAATGGAAGCTAATACATGTATGTTTTTAATTAGTGGTAAAGACAATGAAAAATTGAGGAAATACAGAGACACCCAGCGTTATATAAAAAGAAAAGTTTGCAAGAATATTCAGATATAAATTAAGAAAAGAAATTGTGGGAGAAAGTGTGTTTCGCTATTGTAAGAAACTGGAATGAGCTTCCCAGCCAAGATAAAAATAACACAGGTATTTACACAGGAGTATATTACATTTTGAAATGAAAATGAAATGAAACCTTGGAGTTTTGTTCCACGGTTATGCCGGGTAGGCTAAAGGAGACGACGATGATGAGAATGAATGAAATGGCAAGATGAAGAAAGTGGGAGGAAATGGGAAAACCCATCTACACGGTTTTTGTCCACCACAAAACCCACTTATAATCATTATGACGTGCGACGCGCAAGTGACAAGGTTCATATTGGAACCACCTAGGAGTATGGATCGAATGTGATGTAATATATAAATCATTGCGTTTCTTCCATGCTTTCAGGCGGCAAAATGAGCGCTCGAATTACTGAAGAACTTCAATTGTTTGTGTAGATTTGCAAGAATACTCCTTTCATCAGAATCTTGTTTTGTTTCTTGTATTTCGTGCGAGTTTTGTGAGTTTTGTGACATACATAAATGTAACAAGGCAGGGGCGTCATTTAGGGGGGCAGAGAGCGGCATTTGCCCCCCTGAGTTTGAGATATATATATATAGATTTTATCAACAGAACAGTAGCAAATCAGTGAAAAACGCGAAATTTTACTTATTTCAAGGGATCTTACCCCCCAAAGCAAAATTTGAAATGACGCTTCTGTAACAAAGTTCCGATTTCTTAAATCAGAAATTTGCTTTGTTTCTTGCGCTTCAGGTGATTGCTTTGCTTTGGAAATTGCTTGGGAAATTACTCCCACCCCCTCAAGGTCAAATCTAGATGCAGGTGCGTGGCAACGGACACGCTGTCATAGACAGATAAATATGCGATAAGGTAACCGTGGCAAGTAACACGAAATTCCAATAGTGGCAAGTAACACCGTGGCAAGTAACACGCAAACACTGGAGGCTCCCCCAATAATCCGATTTGAAAAGTGCTTTTTGCAGATAAGTGTGATGATTTGTGTCCGACTGCCTCAAAGGAAAGTGAGATAAAATTGATTTCTTTTGGCTTTTCCATTTTTAATGAAAATGAAGGTGTGCGACTGTGCGTGACGTAACCTGATGTGAAATCTTATCTCCTCCTCCCTCCTAGGCCCTAGCACACGAAGAGTATATGGACTACCCTACGTCAGTAGAACCCATCTTTTCAGTAGACGCGCATTTTATCTATTTGTAGTATCAGACTAGGCATCTACTCATGCTTCGTAAGTAAAGAAAAGAATTTAATTGCTGGAATATTTTTCTCCGTAATTTTAAGGTTACATCTGTTAACTAAAGTGTATATTATACGTGTCAGATTTCTGTAACGATTCCTGTAATGCTGTTGAGATTATCATCATTTTGCTCAAATAAGAGTATTGTTGCGTCATACATAATTTTCTTTCTTCATAGTTTTGGGGAAGTCATTATTTATATTATTATAAAACAAGTGTCCAAAATTTTAACGTGGATAATTGTTGATGCCTAATTGGAAACATACCAATTATAAATATTCATGTATTAAGATTTCAGAATGCGTTCACGGCAGTGATTTGTAATACGGATGTGTACTACTACTACTTCATCTGCATCGCCTAATATATAATATACTCTACAACGTGTTCATCACATAAATCAGATTCATCTACCGTAATATGAAAATCTTTGAGTTTTGTGTCCCATGGTTATGCTGGCTGTGCTAAAGGAGACTGTGATAATGAGAAATGAATGAAATGGTGGAACGAAGAAAGTGGGAGAAAACGGGAGAACCCCGAATAAACCCACGCACATGGTGTTTGACCACTACAAAGTGCACGTCGCGGGAGCAGGGTTTATACCCGGGACCCGATGCACCAGAGGTGAACGGTCTACCACTGAGCCACTGCGGCCCTTTACCGTAATATGGATTTCATCTCCCTTCCCTAGAATAAGTCTCAAATCTGCCCACCTCGCAATGTTGCACATAACCAGTGGGGGCTTTAGGATTGTGTTTCGAGGGGCTACGCCCAACACAGGGAAGGAAGTGACAATTGCCCACCTGAGTTTGAGAATTCAATGTATTTTAATTTATGCATGAATTGAAATTTCAATGGCAAGAACTGCAGACCGAAAAATCCTATATGGTATAATACAAAATCTTAGGAGTGAATCTCACCTTTTATTATATCCATAGAAGAAAAAGGAAGTATACTCTTGGCCTACCTAATTTTCCAGGTTAATTATTCCCCCGTTTTGATTTTCTTTAATTCAAACTTTTCCTTCTTTTTAACGATATAATTAAACATAGAACTTACTCGTAAGTTGTGTTTAACACTACGGGTTAAGTACACTACTTTTAAAAATAAAACTCATAATTGAAGAAAACTCGACATGAAATGAAAGCTTAACCTATTTTTGTTTTTGGTTTGTTTGAGTTTAACGTTCCACTCTTACGCCGTGGTGGCTGAAGGAGACGTGAACCTACTTATTATTGTGGAATCAGAACCACTTTTTTCGTATCACAGTGGGAATCGAACCTAGGGCTACGCGCGCCGAAGGCAAGCGTTCTAACCTCTAAACCAAGCATGAGTCCTCAACATCTTCGTTTTACTGCCATTGAGATGAAGAACAACAATGATATACAGTGAATTATAATGGAGGAACCCATGTAACGCCAAAGAAAGGTAGAATAAAGCTCAAACACCGCTTTGTACACTATAAAATTCACATGAAACTTCCTGCCATTGAACAAAGGACGAATATACCTTTAGCACTTAGTCACTGCGGTATCCTTTAGGGATCATTAACCCGATTACCCTTTCCCCCTTTTTCACAGGTGTCTCTTTCCAAAGTGCTTGTGATCCATGTGACCTCTGTAAACTGCATCTCAAGTATCCAGTTGTGTGAAGAAATCGGTAGTGGATAGTCGGGAAACGGAAAAAGCTAAATCACAGCAAAAGGTTTCATAATGCGGAAGGGGTGGGGAACTCCTCCCATGTGGCAAGTTGTTGGTTCAATACATGAAAATAGAACAAAAAATTTACGCACCTGCATTTTTGTTACTGACGGGAGTGAAATAGAAGTTCTATCATCAAGTTAAATTTTTCCTTTGTGTTCTTATATCATTTGAATTTCCCTTTACTATGAATGTTTCAAGAAAACTATGTCAGTTGTTTTTTCATTCTTTTTTCTTATTATAAAAAAGCAACGCTCTCTTGTCACTTGCTCAAGTGTTACGAATGAGCTAGTGCATTTAGAGTAGATAATATTTGCTTTCATTGTTTGTAGGCTCTACTGTCTGTGTACCCTAAAAAACTTCAAAGATATGGTTGTCTTTCCTTTTTATCTGGCACATAGAAATAAGCGTAATAAAATATGGTACCATTCTTATCATTCATGGCATCAGCCATTCAAATTTTACATATAGTTGTATCTGACACCGCCTGTGTGAACAACAGTCCTGGTGATGATTTATGGTGATTTATTGATTACTCTCAATACCTATATGAATGATTCGCTAATAATGATCGCAAATTGATATAAAATTGATCATAAAAAATCATTAAAACTTTCTAATTTAAATTATATATATATATATTTTTTTTTGAGACTGAAGCTATTTTAAAGAATCGTCAAATTTGAAGGAGTTCGAAAACGAGGTTGCAGTTCCGGTTTCGTCTCGTTTGACAAAAGTGGTCTCAGTCCCGATCTCGTCTCAAAGTAAATAGTATAAAATAAAATAAATGTGTAAGTAGTATCATTTTTTGCTTATATTATTCAATTTGAAATAAATGAAATCTTTAAGTTTTACGTCCCACGCTTATGCCGGTTAGGCTAAAGGAGACGGTGATAATGAGAAATGAGTGAAATAGTGGAATGAAGAAAGTGGGAGGAAACGGGAGAACCCCGAGAAAACCCACGAGCACGGTGTTTGTCCACCACAAAGTCCACACGGCGCGAGCTGGGATCGAACCAGGGACCCCAAGCACCGGAGGTGAACGCTCTACCACTGAGCCACCGCGCCCCCTGTTTACTCTGAGACTTGCTTGAAAAATTAAGCAAATATTTCTCATTTCTGCACCCCTAGAATCCATCTGAGATACGATCTTGTGTACGATTACACCACAAAAACAATATTTTAAATTGTTCTTTTTTTCTGGAGGTGGTTCAGTATCGAATGATTTATCTTTCGATTGCGGAATTCAACTTCTTACGTTTATATATGGTCTAAATTTTACCTTCAAATGTTCGAGAGAATTAATGGTTCAAACTTAGAGAAATGTAATCTGCTAGTTTACTTCTGCCATAGGTTTTATTGTATCAAATCATACACAGTGCTCCCTTGTGGTTATGTGGATAGCCACGCGCCTTTGGGGTAGGAGACCTGGGTTAGATTACCGGCGAAAACTTATTTGGATCGGATTCCATGCTAAGATGTAGGTTCATGTCTCAGTCTGCTACTAAATGGGATGTTTAACTCAAATCTACTCCAATTCATGCACATTCCATCTTGTTTCAAAAAAGCTATAAAGGGATTGCCGACCCATGTATTTTAATAATCTCTGTTGAATTGATTTGATTTAATTTTTAGTGGCCCGCTCAGCATCGAGGTTATATGAGATGTGGACCTACAGTTTAACGTGGAATCCGATCCATATGAGCTCCAGCTGAAATCGAACCCGGGTCTTCCACGTCAAAGGCGCGTACACTAACCGCTTAGCCACAAAGGAGCTCTCTGAGTGGGCTTGAAATTAGCCAACTAACAATACAAAAGTCACTAAATTTTTGTATTACCAATAGAAGTTTCCTTCCTCTCACCAAAGATGTTTAAAAGATTGCTAAATCCATATATTTAAATCTAATTTTGTTTAATTTAATCTCTAGGAAAGCTATGAAAGATTTAAAAAAAAAAAAAAAAAAACATGCCCCTCCTGAAGGTCCGGGTTCTCATTTTTCGGGATGGTTACCTCCTACTTATGGGTGGTCCTGATGAAATGCCTACATTCAACATTGGCTACACATTCGAACGCACACAAATTGTACGTCATATAAATTTTGAAAATGCATTTGGGGAGATTTTAAGCACACAAATGATTACATCGAGTGCTTGAACTCAACTTCAATAAATTTAACAGCGACGTTAGCAGCTGATAGCGTAGTAACCCAATAACGTGCTTGGGACAGTGTGTATTGCATGTATTATATTTATAAATATAATAGATTTGATTTTTATGATATGGTCATCTGGCAACCCTCAGCTTATGAGTCGATTATGTATAAATCTTCACGATTGTGACATAAGATAAGCCAGAGATAATACCGTGGCAAACAACACCAAAATGAAGTCGTGGCAAACAACACGTAAACTATTTCCAGCCCTTTATCTTAAAAAAAAAAAAAAAAGTCCTGAAGTTTGGAACTTCACTCCTAAGTCCTCGCAAACAACTCCTAAACGATTGATTTTCACGAAGAGTTTGACTAATGGGAGATCCCATTATTTTGTTGCACTGTATATCCAGAACTTTTAACTCATAAACTTAACAATTTCACCCCTAAATCCTTCGAAACAAATCCAAAACAATTAACGTAGGTTTCATTATTCGAATGGGGGCCCTCCTTTATTTTACTGGTTGTATCTTGAGAAGTGTAAACTTCTAAACTTTAGGATTTCAGTCTTAAATCCTCTCAAAAAATTTGAAAGCAATTTTTGTAGGTTTTGAAATTATATGTGACGTATGGGGTCATAACTTCACGAAGTTGGCCCCCAATTTTGCAGTAATGTATCTTTAAAATAGTAAACTTCTTAACTTCGGGACTTCACTCCTATATCCTCCCAAACAAATCATAAACGATTGGTGTACGTTCTAAGAATATTCGCGATAAGTTGGACTAGATGCATAAAACTTTCGCATACAAAGAACTTTCAATTTTTAAAAAGGGAGCTAGAGATATACATCCCCCACATTTAAAATGGGGGTAAGTCGAAAGCTGTGAGAACACAAAACTCGGGGTTTTCAGCAAAAAACGGCACCAAACTTTAGCATAGAAAACACTTCCTATTTCTAAAGTGGGTTGTTGCATGTCTCCAGCCCCCTCAAATTTATTGTTGCTTTAACTTGAGAAATGTGAGCATGGAACTGGGGATATAAACTGACATATAAAAGACTTTCAATTTCCAAAGTGGTAGGTTCATCCCGCACCTCCAAATTTATTCTTGTTATAACTTGAGAACGACAAGAGCACAAAACTTGGGGTTTTCAGAGTAAAAGGGTTAAAAAAACTTTGGCATAGAAAAGATTTTCAATTTCTAAAATAGTGGCTGGAGAGATGGGTACCCCATATTTAATAGAGAGAGAACTCGAAAATGGCAAGAGAACAAAACTAGGAGTTTTCAGCACAAAACTAGTACAAAATTTTGCACAGAATGAACTTTCAACTTCCAGTCTCCAGCCCTCCCAAATTATTCTTACTATAACTTGAGAACGGCGAGAGCAAAAAACTTGGGGTTTTCGATACAAAAGGTAAAAAAATACCACAAGCCTTTGCCGTACAAAAGACTTTGAATTTCAAAATTGTGTGTTTGTAGGGGGAGGGAGGCTTGAGATATGGACTTCTAACTACGGGACCGCGGTGGATCAGTGGAATAGTATTCACCTCTGGTACTGAATCCCTGATTCAATCCATCTCATGCTTATTGCACTTTTGTGCTGCACAAAAACAATGTGTGTAGGTTTCTTTGTGGTTCTGCCCTTTCCTCCTATTTTCTTAATTCCACTTGTTTCTTTAATATCATTTGTTTTTCTCATTCCTTACCATCCCCTTTGCTTGTTGTTTATTGAAGTTAACGTCTCTTTTTTTACAGTTAGACCATATGACACATGGGCATACAGTTTAAGGGCTTCACTCACATCCTTCTCGTTTAAATCTATTCATGTTTATTATAATACTGACAACCCGAAATATTTAATCGTGAGTTTGAAATGAAAATTAAAAAGAAACGGAACGCTGTGGTAGGTTCCAAGCAAACTGGTATCGAAAATAACTTTCAGATTAATTATTTAACTTGCACTTATGAGAAATACATCACGGAAGCAGTGACTGGGATAACAAGTCCGCAGTCGCTGCAGTGCAAGACGGCCGTGATGTTTTGTACCCCTTCCTCAAAGTTGTAAAACCAGATTCGTACAGGGTTAGCTTGTTTATTTTCGGGGTTGTACTGACACTGCATAGAAAAACTTAATATCAAACTAAAGTGAAAAATACATTTCATAGTCAATTTGTGCTACTTGGCTTTGAATGTTTCAATAGAACTAGAGTGCCTATCCAGCCCGGTCCTGCTTTTCTTGAATAATTATTTCGCCATAGCTTATACAACGAGGTTTAATACCATCGATAGTTGTAGGTCCTCCATGTCGTTGAAATTAGAAAGTATAATAGATGCGATAAATTATTTGGAAGCTGGATTATTTGTGTAAATTTCAAGTTATTACAAAAATTTCCTTATGTTCTTTATATGTTCTTTTATGTTCTTTAAATAATATTCGAACATTGTTTTGAAAAGCATACTAAGTTTTACAAGTCTTGCTTTTTGTTTCTTTGGTGTGCATGATCAATTTTTAGGATGGGATAAACGAAAGTTCAAAGTTCATGAGATTTATTCATTTATTTATTTATTTTTGTGAAAATTTTCAATACAATGTTCGAATATTATTTAAAGAACATAAAAGAACATATAAAGAACGGGTCTAGGAAAATTCGGTGTAGGAAAATTCGGTGTAGGAAAATTCGGTGTACAGAAAATTCGGTGTACGGAAAACTCGGTGTGGGGAAATTTTGGTGTACGGTAGATTCGATGTAATACATATTGAATATTACTACTTACAATAATTTACGACATTTCATATTGTGAAAACGAAAACCATATAATGTAACGAATAAAATGTTATTACCTATTTCAAGAAAAGCAAATTTATTTTTCTGCCTTGAGTCCAATACCTCTTGCATGTCTTTTGCTGGGTATTACTATAAACTACTTTTCATCACACAATGAAGCTAACACTTTTTGTCAGAAATAAAACAATTACAACTATAAGTTCAGAGAATAGTTATAGGAACAACTAAAAACACCTTTCCTATATAGTACATCATAGAACATATACAAGGTGATTCTTTTAAAACTCACGGATTTCATTTGGGGGTCTAGATTTTCTAACTGAAGTCCGATTTTCATGCGATTTGTGGCAAATGATCAAGGAACGTTGGAAGATTTATGGAACTATGCTTACTGGTTTACATTCATTTGGGGTAATATAGGCCGCGCCTCTAGAAAAGCAGCAAATATTCGCCACTGTACCGAATTGGAATTAGGTGAGGTGCGGTATGGGGATTTGAGTTTCTTCGTTAGATGGTAACCTCGCGACGGTCAATAAGAAACAGGAAACTGGGCCTTCGTATTGAGAATTATGCTGTGCTACTGTACCAATATGATCAGGACGCAGTTACAATAATGTACTCTTTGGAGCAACGTGATTTTATCGTTAAAAAGATTTTAGAGGCCGGGATCTGTTGTTGCTACGCAAAGGGCAGCTACACGCAACTTTGCCTCACGTTCTGCCCCAAACAGGAACATAATATGGTCGCTAGTGAATAAATTGCAGGAAACAGGATCTCTTCTGAGTAAGGCAGGGAAGCATCGGACACCGCTGGCGGATGTTGATGGACATAAAACTTAAAGATTTCATTTCATTTCACTAACACTTAATTTGTATTCTCACTAACACTTAATTTGTATTCTTCAATTTCGCTTCAAATATCCAATATATCATTCGAACTGTAACGTACAATGGCGAATATTTGCTGTTTTTCTTGCGGCCTGCTCGATATTACCCCGGATGAATTTAAACCAGTAAACATAGTCCCATAAACCTCCCATTCTCCCTTGATAATTTGCAACAAACCGCATGAAAACCGGACTTTAGTTGGAAATTCTAGAGCCCAATGAATCCGGGAGTATCACTCTGCATATACATATGTAAAATGCAAAAATATATTGATCAAAAAAGTCTTAGTGGAAAGGGCAATATAAAGCAGGATGGTTTTATCATATAATATTTGTTCAAATAGTTTAATTCTCCTCCAATCAGACACTTTAGTTTGTTTGCCTTAAGTTAAGGTAAACAAGTACTGCAACCCTATTGACTCCTTATTGACTTCTCCTCGAATCAGGCGTAGATACTTTAGTTGAGGCATTTATTTTTACACCTTTGAGTAACATAAATAAACTATGTCGTTTTTGAAGAATTTAAATTTAAATATTTATTTATAAAATATACATAAAATCGTCAGAACATTTTTGAAAAATCTACAATTTTCAACTTTATCCGTCTAGTAACCTACTTTTTTTTTTTTTTGAAATATAAAATTTTAGGAGACATCCTCCAAAACAGCATAAAAACTTAAGTTTTAAATGAAATATCGATTGGTATCGATGATCGCTTCGCTAAATCACACAAACGGACACCAACAAACAAATTTCTCGTCATGTAAGGGCCATGAAATGCTAAAATCCGTCGAAATCTAGAATTCAAATTATTTCACGATCACAATTTTTCAAAATTTGGTATAGCAGACAGTAAAAGTACGTTCTACACAAAGTTTGAACTTAAAACTAATACGCTCATTTATGCTCAAAGTTAAGTTTTTAATAAATACTACTGTCTACTACAACGAATCTTTCTTTACACCGAACATTCCCCACACCGAGTTTTCCGTACACCGAATTTTCTGTACACCGAATTTTCCTACACCGAATTTTCTTACACCGAATTTTCCTACACCGAAATTTCCTACACCGAATTTTCCTGCTCCCTTTAAATACAATCTTTCCTTTTTTCCTTCCTTTTGTTACTTTTTTTAAAGCAAAACTGCAAGTAACGTTTTAGAGGTTATTAATATATACATATTTTCAGCTTCTCACACAAACATGCAGCGCAGCAATCCTTTCTTTTGTAATCACTCACGTCGTCGGTCGACACGTGAGCGTGGCGCTCACAAATTACGCATAGTCACATTTATAAAGCCAGTACTACTCGAACAGAAGAGAATGAAAAGATTACACTTGGCTCTCACACATAAGACACAGCTAGACAGCGTCTCAGGTCTGTGACCCCACTAGGGCGACTTTGAAACGAAAATATAAAATAGGGTGAGCGCTGCGCTCACCTGTCGACCGTTCCCGGGTTAAACAAAATAAAGCATCACAATAATAATAATAATAATAATAATAATAATAATAATAATAATAATAATAATAATAATAATAATAATAATATTGTCTATTCCCATTTCTCTTTCAAAGCAGTTTTTCGCGCAAAAACTTCAGTAAAGAGACTTTTTATAAAATGTTTAACTTTACAAGAAAAATCAATAGGAGATCCGCAGCTACACGAAGAACTAATTGTTATATGAATAATTTGCGGTCACTAGCACCCATATGCAGTAATATTTTTCGAGAGGTGGCCCAAGGAATTGCTCCCGGAACTACGAAATTTCCCCCAGGGCATAGTTCATATCGAGCTCAATGGGGATTCCCAGTATTTTGCAGTAATACTTTTCACATCCAATGTATTGAAATCCATCAGTAACAAATCTGAAATCATTACTGCCCATATGAGATATCGCCAAAGGATCGACTTTTATCCCCAAAGTAACGACATATACGAAATGTTTCTAAAGAACAAGTAATAACTCCGTGAACATATAGTACTCACAATAGAACATTCCGATTTGGTGAATTAAATTGTTGAAACTGATTACTAGCACTGGATTCAGCACCAAAATAAACAGAGAAAAAGAGAGTGTTTAGTGGCAGACCGTATACTGGGTGGGAGATAAGTGAGGGCAAAGTGCGAAGATAGAACGTAGAAAATGTTTAGAAATGCCACGTTAATTTTGAAACGAGTACAGAGATTGAAACGAGTCCATGCAGACATGCTTAATTTTACACACCTCCTTTTTTGTTAAGGTTACTGATCAGAACGAAATAATTATTCTACCATCCAGTAAAATGTTTTCTTTGTTTTGAACTTTCTTTTATGATCAATATTCCAGGTAACTTATGTCAGTTGTCTTTTTTCGTTCCTATTTTCTTTCGTTTTTTTTTCATCGCTCACTTGTCGCACTCTCCCATGTTTGAAATGAGCGAGTGGATTTAAAGCAGATAAAATTTCTCCTTTCATTGTTTCCGCTTGTCTTTCCTTTGTTTGGCACATAGAAATAAACTTCACAAAACATGCTACTATTTCTTATCATTCACGGCATCAGCCGTCCAAAATTTTACACATAGTTATATTTGTCACCGCCTATGTGAACAGTTCCAGTGGTGATTTCTTGATTATTCTCAGGACCTGTGTGAACAGTTCCCTAATAATGTTGGTAAATTGGTATAAAGTTCATCATCAAAAAATCATGAACATTTTCTAAACTATGTTACAAATGGTTGTTGAGCCTGTAATTCTTTCAACTTCTTTTAGAGAATCGTCCAATTTAGAGGAGTTCGGATTAGGGATGGTATAGAGACGAGACCGCAGTGTAGGGCTTGTCTCGTTTGACAAATAATGGCCTCGATCCTGATCTCGTCTCGATAAACGCTTGTCTCGATTTAGAATGGCAAGTCTCGATTTCATCTCGGAATAAGTAGTGTGAAATAAAAAATGTGAAAGTAGTATCATCTTACAGACTGTCGTTTCATCTTTCTTATTTTTAGCCTTCATTCTTGAATTAGAATTATTGAATGCCGTGTCCATTCGTAGCTAAGTTGCAATGCTCATGCTTCGTATGCGTGTTTGCGGATTCAATCATTAGTATGTATATCAAGCCTTGGATAAAACTCGAATAGTGATCCACATTTCACTTTAAACAACATATCTTGTCTCATATAACCTCAATATTTGTTATATAGTGAAACTCTAATCAATCAACTTCAATACTATAGCTTATTTTCTTCCTGCTGAATCAGGGTTATTCAACATTCCTACCAGATAATGCCGTCGATAGTAGCAAGAATGTATTTAAACGATAGGATATTTAAATTTTACAATTTCGTATTTATTATCCATTAATTCTTCTTTGACTGCCATGTTAAACAAAGAAAATCACGTTCATTATCTTAACAAATAGATATTTTACTAATACAATATTTGTTTCAAATGGATGAAATCCTTAATTACCTTTCACAACACCAACTTTAATTGACACTTTATAACACGAGCTTATTGCAACCTTAGGATGCGCTTATTCTCCATAATATTATAGTTACACATTAAGCTGTAGGTCCGCGTCTCATATAGCCTTGGTGCAGAACGGGACACTAAACTCAAATCCAACAATCATCTTGTATTATCTATGGTCTCGGGTTGTGTCACCAAACACGAGATTCAAACTCAGATATCTCTCCTAGTTCAGATTTCACTTTCTGTTTCTTACACAAGCTCATAAGACTGTGATATATTATATAGGTATACAACCTTTTTTTTTTCACCTAACAGTATGAATAGTTCCAAATTATCGTACACTTCCGTGTTTGTAGTCGAGCAAATCGAAACTGCTAGAATGTTTTATATATATAATAACGAGAAAAAAAACATAATTATGCAAAATGGAAAAAGAAAAATAATAAATCTCCGAATAGTACCTACCATCACTGAATTAAACTTTAAGAAAATACTGGCGTAACAGCCTTTATGGGACCATGGCTTGAAAGCTGTTTTACGGCACTCATGCCTTTGGAGTGATGTGTGGTCAGCACATCGCCCCCCCCTCGCCGTTAATGCTGGATTACTAGACGGGAGTTCACCGGGATTCAAGTTTCGCCTATTCAAGATTCGCCTAATACCTCCTAGCTATGCAAGCGTCAATCAAAGCGATGACACAGTTAATTTTCTTACTAGGCGAAAGTTGATTTTTTAAAGCACTTCGTTTAGCTCACATACGTTGGTAGTCCTGCACCTTATTAATAGTTATCATTTTTTCTTGAAAGTACTTTCACGTTCTTATTAAATAGTCCAGTATGTAGCGGAAAATTTTGACAAACCCAGCGCAAATTGGTAGCCTAACGAAACTTGCAGGATAGTTTTCTTTTAGCAAGTATAGTAATATCCTGAAAGTTCCCGAACATTCCTCTTGAGCTACATCCAATGTTGCTGCCATATTCAATTTGGCCGACACTGTGTATAGAAAAATAATGTTTTCCTTGATTTCTTAGCTTAGGTTCAATTATACGGTCTTGGTACTTGTAACAAAGTATTTTTGTGAATAAAATTACGTTTCTTTCGTATATTCATCTCTGTAGGCCAGGTAGATATAAATCTAGAAATGAAGGAGTAGGCTTGTATCGCTTAATGTTGTGCCTGTGTTTCTGTCAAGCGTATTTTTCTGATTTATTTGCTTGTTTATACAAATAATATTTATATAAGTAAAAAAAATAGAGAAAAAAATATGTGAACATGCTAGAATTACACTTGACATATACAAAATATGATGCATTTGAGAACAATAGGGCATTATACGGAAGTTTCTGTAATCTTATTTAGCAAAATAATCTGTAGAGAAAACGTTATTTAAGCAAAATTCAGTTTTTTATAAGCGATAGAAATAATTTATGGTACATAAAAGACCAAAAAAAAGAAAAAAAAGTCCATCCCTGGCACGGTACACTGTTGGGACATAAACGATACGGTTGGGCGTAAATAAGGGCCCCGCAGGTCCCGCATTGCAAGGGGGGGCGAAGCCATCACGGGGCCACAAATCGTAATGTAGGACGTAGAGAAGGGACCCCATTCCACGTTTTCTGCTGGGTGGCCCCCAAGCCCTTAGTTACGCCACTGCATGTCTGAGTGAAACAATCTCGAACATAAACAATCGGCCCAAGTACATGAGAGTTTTACATTTGCAATACACGAGCTTTAAAAAAAATGGTGCTGCTATTTCCAAACAACGAACTAGGTAGCGTTCTCCATTTTCTCTTCCGATCCTCAATACTTGAATATGTTGCTCCCCCATATCAATTACTTGAATATGTTGCTCCAGCAAAGTTAGCTCCTCATTGTACACTTTCTATACGTGCCGTCTGCTCACATTTGCTCTTAAGAGTAAAACTGAGGAGTAAGTGACTGGTGTGAAATAAGTCTTCTGTATGTGAAATATCGACAGAAAGCCAGTGCGTCATCCCATGGGATGCATAAAAGTATAATTGGAAACGTTATCCCACTTTTACTAGTTCTTCGGAATTCGTGGTAGAATTATTGAATATACTCATAACCTGTTACAATTAACTGTCTATCTCTTGAGTAGTTTCAGAGGTTTTCTTCCCTTTTTGGAACAGAGACAAAGCCATGTTACATCCTGAAAATTCATGTAAAAATATCATCACATCATCCATGTTTCCTCCTGTATTTTCACGTATTTAAACATTTTGACTGATTGATCAAATCTGCTTTCTTTATGAAAAATCAGAAAAATACGCTTGAGAAAAAAAAAAAAAAAAAAACAGATACAAGATTAAACGACACAACCCTTTCCTTCATTTGTAACTTTATATCTACCTAACCTACAGAGATTGTATCAAGCGAGAAGAAATTTGTTTACAAAATATTTTGTTATAAGTTTCAAAATCGTATAATTGAACGAAAGGTAAGAAATCAAGGAAACATGGATATTCTATAGACTGCGGCGATCACATGAGATATGGCAGCCATATTGGGTGAAGCTTAAATGAATATCTGATCACTTTTAGGATATGTCTATACTTGATGGGAAGAATCTGTCCCATAAGTTTTATTGTTAGTATTTTTTTTTTTTTTTTCGGTTCAGACCCCTGCATACTGCACTAAAACAGTTTGCACTGAATTAAAAATTTACACTTTTAATGGTGATGCTCGATGTCAAGCGTATGCTATCTATACCGTAATTGTGCTTATACTGATCTTTGGTGCTTTGTTTAATTTTATTTCATGAATTATGCAAACTCTCGTCGAATTTGTGACTTCATTTTATATTTTCTGTAATGCATTTTGTAACTTCATGTAATATTTTCATATCTTGGTGTCAAACATATATTATCTAGTCATATAGTGTAATTGCGCTTATACTGTTTTGATGTGTACTTTTTTATTTTTATTTTTATTTTTATTTTTTTAAAATTTAGAAACTACAAATTTCTGAAATTGTGTCATTTCTTGTCAGTACTACCAACATAATTTCACATTAGGCAATATTGAATTCAAGATTCGCTTACACTTTCTCTTGAGTTAACATCTGCAAATTTCATTGCCTGAGGTTATTAGACGAATCTTGAATGGCCGAATGTTGAAGTCACCGAGTTCAATACTTTCATTCAAGTAGTTCCCCAATTGTCCTCACGACGCTGGGTGTATACCGAAATGTCGATACCATGTAATCAGTACCCATGGTCACTCGGGACAGATCCGGTACAATTTAACTTCGCTGATCTCACTAGGACATTGCCGACTAAATTAAACATTAACAACTTTGCTTTCCAGTTAACATTATTTAGCTTTACATTGGTATCTACGTAAAATAGAAATTTCTTTTTATTCCACGCACGCAAGCGCTTGTAATAAACAACAAAAAATTTTAAATGTATCTTTCTGTGGATAATTCCTTAATTGTGTAACTAGAGGCGGATCCAAGTTGAATATTGGGGGGGGGGGGGCAGTCGTTCGAGCTCAAAACAAGGTCATAATATATTGCAAAAAAGAAAGAAGAAAGAAAAAACGAAAAGTCAAACAATTTTAGAAAAGGGAATGGGCTCTTCTGTAGAATTAATATGAACAAAAACACCAGAGGTACAAAAAGTGCAGCCAAGTTCGTCAGCCTCAAAAAGTGTTGAGAATAGGATGGATGAGCCAAGTTCCTTACCACTGCATCTGAAACGAACACTGGAACTTGGCGCGAGATGTCTAACATATTCGAATACATTAAGATGTCCGTTCCTAGTTTCACGGCCAGGACATTTCAGCCATAAGGCTAATGGTAACCCCCAAATTCACCACGCTCACAAACACCATCCGTAAGGCTCGTTAACATCATTTACCTTGACACTTCGTGAAGGAATATAAGTTTTCCTTGTCTGAGTTTCGAACCACCAATCTTACTGCAGTATACTGTATATGTGCCTTAGCGCCTTAGCGAAGTTGATATTCTTAAGGTTGGTGGTGGTCCCAAACCCACCACGCCCACCACCACTATCCCTAAGGTTCCTTAGCATCATTTTCCTTGATACCTCGCGTCAAGTTCCAGTGTTCGTTTCGGATGCAGGGCCAAGGAACTTGGTTCATCCATCCTCATCTCAACACTTTTTGAGACTGACGAACTTGGCTGCACTTTTTGTACCTCTGGTGTTTTTGTTCATATTTCACTTCTTTTTGTAATTCACCATGTCAATATCGTTTATCTTAATTGTGGTATATTATTGGATTTAAATTTAAAATTGTACATTTTTAAAGGAGTCATAATGTGTCACATGCAACATTAGTTCCCAAGGGCTCTCCCACCGGAAATCGAACCCAGGACGCCGTACAAGAAAGGCGCACATGCTAGCCACTAGAACAGCGGAGAGGATTTATTCTATTTAATATTAAATATCTGTCAGAGAGTTATGTCCAAACGTGATTCTAATTCATTTACCCGAACTACAAAATCACGATCGCTAACATCTCATTTTTCATTACCTAAATACGAAGAGTATCAACAGGGCCCAAAACCCTTAATGCTGAATCCTCGCTGCTACATCACTAGACATGGCTGGTGTTTCAATATATTTAATTGTTCTCTGCCATTCCACATTGCGAAATTACGGAGTTCATTACCTGACGCGCATGTTGCGCAGTTTCATACTGCTTCGGGTTTTCCTTCCAATGATATACACCTTTCAAATAGCTTGTAATCTTAATAATATTTGCCACCAACATATCCAACTGTATATAAAACTAAATGAACTGACATAAATTAAAGAGGTGCTTCCGGTTGACGTGGAAAGTTGAAATGATGAAGGGGGATGAAGAATTTCCCCATGTTATTTAAATGGGTCTTTTTTGGACCTATAATCTCATGTTTTAGGAACTTGGAATTGGAATAAGAACTTGAAATTCAGTATGCTTCTACGTTTTCGTTAGTATTACCTAAGTAATCAGTAAAGATAAACAATTCCAACTTTAGAGTGGTTTTATGAGGAACTGAAAAACCATTTCCATGTTATTTATATTGGACGTCTTCTACACCCCAAAATGTTTATTCACTTCCGGCAGGATTAGAATGATGAAATTTGGCACGATTGTAGCCTCCCGCGACTAACCTACAGGAAAATTGCTAAAAGTGATTTTTTTTTTTTTTTTTTTGGTTTTTAAGGAATCTAAAGGGAGATGAAGGAAACCCCATGTTATTTAAATAGGCGTTTTCCTGGGATACAAAATCTTATGTTTTAGATAGTTGAAATAGGAAAAGAAATTTGAAATTCGGTAGAATTGTGAGCTTAAGAGGTGTGAGGAAGTAGGCCGAGCAAAGGCGGACGCGTGGGGGCGACCCTCAGGTGGGCAAATTCAGGAAATATGAAGAGCAAAGGCACGAAATTCACTGTTGATGAAAAGGCTGATACGTAAGAGATTCGCACACTGTTCACAGATAGAGACACGAAGTATCAAGAACATTTTTACATAATGACTGTGGTAACCATAATACAACTCGTGGTACCAATATATTTACGAAATCCGTTACATCTTGTTGCTAGTCTCACATAAACTCGAACAATTAAATTTCTCATTTCTTTGGAAACTTCATTAATTATAAATATCCTCACTTCTACAATCTCTTACTTATCAATTAATTTCAATATCTATTTAATACAAATGACTGCAATAAAGGGAAAATCTTCACCGAAAAAAGAAAAACAATATTGGCTCCCTTGTCTGGGTTTCCAACCACGAAATTTACGGCAGTATGTACGTGTCTTAGCCCACGTTTTTAAAAGTTAACTGATGCACAGAATATGCCTCATTAACTTGCTTAACTACTTATTACTAGCTTTCACTTTTTTACTCGCACACACAGAAAAAATGTACGTAGGTACATAGGTTACATAGGTAGGTATGTGGCGTACGTAGGTTACATATGTAAATCCTGCAGTTTTTGGACTTAACGTACACTAAACGTATAACTGAAAAAGTATATTTTAAACATACTTTCCGTATAAGTGTTCCGAATAAACGTACTTTCCGCACAAAGGAAAGAACTATGTAGACAGTCAGAATCTCACATACAGATGGCCGTTTGTAACTTATAGTTGACGTACGTAATGTATGGAAGGCTGTTAGATGTCAGACATCCTGTAATGCCACTGAGTAACATCTACGCGGGAAAGAGGCCAGTACGTATGTAGCATATGGATAACGTATGTTAAGTATTGATTTCTATAGTAAACATAAGGATCCCGTATACTTGTACAATATACCGATGTCCGGATAACGGATTTTTCTCGGTGACCTTAGCTCGTTTTTCTATTAATCTAGAACGACAGGGACACGAACACAGAAACATCGAGGAGAGTTAAAATTCCAAAGGCTCTTCTACCGGGAATCGAACTCGGGACCCCATACTCCAAAGGCGCACGTGATAGACAGCGAGGAGGGCACCAACTCGACTACTCGGACGATTGACAACATTATCACAATGCACGTGATGTGTTTAATAACGGAATCGTTCCCGATTTCTGATTTAAGGACAGTTTTTTTTTTTCAATGAAAAATTTTTCTATAGCAAATTCCTCAAATTTCATTCTCAAGCCGTTACAGGGTACCTTCATAGAGTTTCGCATCTTTTTCTCATTAAGAAGTACCTAATGGACAGTTTTTGGCCCATAAAAATTTCCATAGTACATTACTTAAATTTGGAACCTTTTACTTAGATAAGTCATTATATAAGGTAGGTACCATTATGCTGAGTTTCAAATCTCTATCTCATTTGGAAGCACCTAATCAATGATGAGTGAGTAAATGAACCGATCTCTGTTTGAGTAAGGACAGTTTTTCTCCTATAGAAAATTCCATAGCACATTCCTTAAATTTCAGACATTTTTCATATTCAAGCTATTACTGTATAAGCTACCTTTGTGTAGACATTCACATCTTCATCTCATTGGAAAGTATCTAATGGCTACGGACAATTTTTCGCCTATAAGAAATTTCCCATAGCACATTCCTCACATTTCGGACTTTTTCCATACTCAGGTCATTATAAGATACCTTTATGCAGAGTTTCACATCTTATCTCATTGAGAAGTACCAAATGAAAGTGATGAGTGAGTGAGTGAACCGATTTCTACTTTGCTAAGGACAGTTTTCATGCATGAAAAATTTCCCATAGCACACTCCTCACATTACGGATCTTTTTCACACTCTAGTCATTATAAAGTACCTTTAAGAAGAGCTTCACATCTCTATCTCATTGGGAAGCACGTAGTCAATTTGATGAATGAGAGGACGAACCTATATATGTTTGGCTAAGGACAGTCTCTAGCCCATAAAAAAATCCCATTACACATTCCTCACATTTCCAACTTTTTCTGTACTCGAGTCATTATAGGGTGCTTCTATGCAAAGTTTCACGTTTCTATCTCATTGGGAAGTACCTTATCAATTTGATGAGTGAGTGAGTGAAACGATTTCTTGCTTAGCTAAGGACAGTTTTTTGCCCATGTAAAATTTCCCATAGCACATTCATCAGATTTCGGACTTTTTCTATACTCAGGTCATTATAAGGTACCTTTGTGCTAAGTTTCACGTCTCTGTCTCATTGGGAAGTACCTAATCAATTTGATGAGTGAGTCAGTGAGTCAGTGAGCCTGAAAACTGCATATTTTAGGGGTCCAGTGCTCGAATATGGTTGAAGGTAGGAATGTGAGATTTGGTATATGATCACATCTCTCGGATATCTCCTTAAATTCTAAATTTCATGTTTCTTCCCGTTACTAGAATCGGTTTTACAGAGCCTCGAAATCGACGATTTTCCCCAAATCTCTAGTTGTGTATAATATGCTTACGGCAGTGCAGGCCAGTTTTCATTTTCTTCGCGTAACTTGGCTGCCATGCACTGCCATGCATGTTGACTTGTTTAAATGTTGATACGGATGGATTACAAATAATAATAATAATAATAATAATAATAATAATAATAATAATAATAATAATAATAATAATAATAATAATAATAATAATAATAATAATAATAATAATAATAATAATAATAAACAGTAGTAGCAGTAGAATAAGAATAATAATAAGAATACGAATTCTTCTTGAATCATGAACTTTAATTTCTATTCATACGCTAGTTATATTACTTCCTTCTTTGTATTTTCAATTGCACTTGCATGTAAAATGCCAGAACCATTACGTTTATTGACTTTCTGTACCGTCAAAGTCCTAAGGAATATTGGCAAACACTTGTGGACAAATGGGTTTATAGCTTACTGTTTACCACCTACATTTTCGAAAGTGGGCATTTTCTGAGCAAGAATTCCAATGCAAGTAATTTATTGAGATGTATTGATTCATTTAACTTCTGCAATTGAAGACTTACTTATTTTAGGTTTTATTCTATAATTATAATACAATGTTTAAAAAAAAATCTAGAGCTACAACTTTGTAATGGGTTTTATTTTTTTAAAATCCTATTCTTGGGGTTGCGATCGCCCCCGATCGCTATCCTGGATCCGCCCCTGTGTTTGTTTTACAAAATTAGATTTCGAGATTTTTAGGGAACATGCTCTTTGAGTACTAAAAATGACTTAAAAGGAATAAAGTATAATATTTGGAATATATATTTGTGATGAGTGGAGAGCTAACTTCAGGAAGTTAAAATTAATAGGGATCAGGTCCCTGTATTTCACCCCCTACAGTCCCCGCTCTGTTCTAATGGAGCGTGATGTAAGAGGCTCCGAGTTCGATTCTTGATCAGCTTTAAAATTTGAACTTATTAACGTAGATCTGATTCGATCTTGAGGTATGGATTCTCTTATACGGAAACCTCGGTGGCTCAGTGATAGAGCACCTATCTACTTCTTAGGATATGTGGCCCCTGCTTCGGTCCTGGTTCTCGCCAAGGATGAAAACTATGTGCACGGGTTTTCTCGAAGACCTTCCATTACCTCCTGCTTTTTATATCGCCAAGATTTTACCATCACTTGTTTCTTTCATTCGCTACCATCTCCTTCAGCCTTGGAGCATAATTGTGTGGCACTAAACTCAGAGATTTCATTTTCAAGCAGTGATTATTTCAGAGAGTGACAGGGAGCCCCTTGGAGCAATTGAATTCCTCCTGGGCATGTTAAATGTGGATTTCCCACCATTTCAACAATATTACTTTTCACACCTAATCTAAAACCATTACTGTTTTCAAGCAACGTATAGCTTCGGTACTAGAAAGAGGTCATAAATAAAGTTCTCATTTATTCATTGGTAAATCCTTTGGTAAAGATGATGCTGAAATTATAACAAAGCAAAGTTTTTATAAAATACATTAAAAAGAAGAAACTATTTTTGAGAAGATAAAATGAAGAAATTAAAAACATTGAGTGCGGTTTTCTCGAATATCAGGGAAGTAGTTTAGTTTATAAAAACATTTAATCTCGCAAATGCTTTTAGTGTTAATTTCATTTCTTCAATTTACCACCACAAAAACTATTTTCTCCCAAAATTATTGTTTTCAAAATTTCTTGATGTTATTAACTATATTATTTGAATATCACTCATTCTAGCTTTGGAACTTCTTGTATAAATTAAAAGACAAAGTCTAACCAAAGCAATTTGCCGAAACTGTAATGGTATTATTTATTAGTTAATGTATGCTTTGGTCAGAATTTGTCTTTTAATTTAAACTATATTATTTTTATTATTATTATTATTATTATTATTATTATTATTATTATTATTATTATTATTATTATTATTATTATTATTAGTAGTAGTAGTAGTAGTAGTAGTAGTAGTAGTAGTAGTAGTAGTAGTAGTAGTATCTCCATAGCTAAGAGATTAGCGTACGCGTCTGTGGCGTGGGGTACCTGGGTTCGATTCCCAGTAGGAGCTCATGTGTTTCGGATTCCACGTTAATCAGTACGTCCACTTTTCATACAGCTTAGCTGCTGAAACGGACGTTAAACTCAAAATCAACTCAACTCAATAATAATAATAATAATAATAATAATAATAATAATAATAATAATAATAATAATAATAATAATAATAATAATAAACGACACAATGTAAGGAGTGAAAGGCAAGAAACCATATAAAAACTGCATGCGATCATATGAAGTCGGAACCTCTCCTTTCAGTGTAATTACCAGTGAGACACTAAACCATAAATAAAACAGTAATATAACGGTCTTATTGATGGTGTTCCTGAAAATATGGGATATATTGTAGAGTGGTGTTACACTGGATTATTTAATTATCATTGAGTAACATGTATTTGTTATTCTATATACATGTATTGTAGTTATTTATTATAATATTTCAAATGATGTGTGTCTTTTAGTCCAGGGCTTCTACATATTTTCTCAGCTTTAAATATGTTTGTGTAGAGCACAGCCTATACAATTGTTATTGAAATCTGTAACCAGTCTTTCTTGTTCGCTTTACTGCTTTATAACCAGCGGAAGAAAACAGCTATAAAGGAACTTCAGGTGTCAATCAACTATTGAGCTGCTGCGTGACGCACGTGGGGAGGGCTCCTCCTCTACATATTTCCCCCTTCTCAATGCTGTTTGCTATGAGCGAACGGTGGTGTGACTTTCTCCGAAGCAATTGTTATGGCAATGATGTTCTATCTGAAATGTTGGTAGACACTGTTTTTGTCAATTTTCCATCCTAATTTCTGTGAACTGTTTAAACAGAATAGTTTATGAAATGAAAAATGCTTGAGAAGAGACGTTTTAAAGAATACGCTCACAGTTGCCGACATTTTCTTACACATTCTGTTGAGAGTTGGATACCTGGAAATAACCAAAAATCGTCCCGAAAAAACCCCTTGACCATAAAAAATATCGTCATATCGATCAACGTTATTTCTATCTAATTACTGACACGTCTCGGGAAAACGTTTCTTATGCTACTTAGATTGAATTATGTCCGATTCATTGCAATAAGATGTAAAATATTGTTGTTATTTTTAAAAAATCCAAATTATTGGAAACATTTCGTCCCGTTTAAACCCCTCAAAATTATAGATATGTATAAATATGTTATTTATTAAAATCAATTAACGAAACTTTCTATAACAATGTTTCTCACAGTCCTTTACCAATCTCAACAAAATTTATTCGAAAATATAAACTTTTTTGTCCTTCGACTTTTTCGCCTCACAGAAAGATGCCTTGGTGATATGTAATGAACAAAATACATTTTGTTTCTTTAAAAACAACAAAATATTTATTTGTGAATAGATAATATTGTCGATAAAGCTTTTTATACTTTTGTAAAACGGTGACATCAAAAGTCATTTTTGCAAAAATAGTGATATTTTAGGAAATATATCATGACATTCCGAAAACTAAATTAGAACAGAACGTGTTGATGGCAATAGCATATTCATAGTTTTATTGCTTCACGCATTTCTTCAGATCAAGATTTAGTCAATATAGTATAGAGAGGAGCAAATAAATCAAAGTTAGAAAATATAGAATGTATCTATTGTTTCGTCCTTTTTAGACCCCTAGCAGCTAAAGATAGATAGATAGATATAGATATATTTCATTGTAAGTGCACATGATAGCATATTACTTTTTAATCATTTCCAGTCAACTTGGCAATAATTAAATGAGTAATTTCTTTATTGTTTCTGATATGAATTATGGCTACAGCTGGATGAAAGGGCGCCATGCTGTAGATCTGTTTTAATTGTTCCCGGTTTCAAGCTGTTTCAATTAAATGACGTGGCCAGAGAATTTAGAAGGAAATGGGGAGGGGGAGGAGGCGGAGTAAAGTCTATTTGTGGGAATCTATCCAACTGACTGTCTTCTGGACTTTTTTTTCTTTCTTCCATTTTGGTTTCTTTCGAAAGTGCTATACGGAACACTAGGGCGTCGCTGATTCTTGAATTTGCCTCCAGGTGGCAGCAGATGCTGCATAATTATGGCACATGCTTTTGTGATTCAGTCTTTTAATCTCATTATTTACGTTCTATTGCTCTCCATTCGCAGCAAGGGTAACTTTCTTGCAAATTGACGAAAGGGAATGAACGGCGTGATGTAGCTGCAGATAATACAAAAGACCATGTATTACAATGGGTTTTCTTCTTCTGGAGAGATTTTTTAATAGAACAATAGCTCTGTTAAGATTTATTCGTTGGAAACATACAGTAAATTTGTTTTCTATTGTTGATTTTAAAAGATTACATATTCTTTATATACAAAGCTCTAGATGCCATTGAAACAAGTTTTTTAAAAAGTAAAATAATATTGAAATTCAATATTCCGTGAATATCTTTCGTTATAATCAAAGGATAGAATGGAAAATTTTTCTTTATTATTAGGACTCAAAGTATTATTTTTGATACTAAGGCTCAACCCTGACGATTTGAAAACAGTGTATTAAATTCTGTAAATACTTTCCTATAGTCTAGCCTCCTTATGCACATACTCATTCTCTTATCAGTGTTCCCAACTTTTCATATGGGCCTCTGTTTTAAAGCCTCCTCCTCAAGAAAAGTAGATTCTAATATTTTAAGTATGTTATGTGACATCACAAAATATTAGCATAATAATAATAATAATAATAATAATAATAATAATAATAATAATAAACTGCGTTGATTCAGCTATAGGAGGTTGAAATATTAAAAGGGCGTGCAAATTCACGAGTTTGAATTCTAATTTCATACTGTATCTGTGGTGATCGTAGATCAGAGCAGTGGAATTCCGTAAGTTTTGCATTCATTTGCATTCACTATGCTTCGTCTTAGCTTAATTAGAAGATGAAGCATTATTAATAGCAAACAAAACAAAATTAATTAATCCTTAGCGTGAATGGAACACCCTTGATTAATGGATATCAAGGGCTCTTCCATTATGAATGAACTTTATCCCAAAAACTTGTGGAATTCATATAGTGTGGGGAATTTTTTGTTACATAAATAATTAAACAAAGTTAAAGCAGTGATAAATATATATATAAAAAAAGTTCCTAAAATTACAACCTTAAAGCTTTCACAGCACTTCGGGAGTTTCGAAATCAAAGCTATGACATGTTAGCCTTGATAACAGAATTGAACTTCAGAAGGTAATTCCTTATACCAATGAAAAATCTGGTAAATATGTGTAAAATGATCAGAATATGTACATTTTTACACACGCCCTACGTTTAATCTATGGCTTACCTGGAAATTATAAACATGTCCAACATTTGGTTTGTTTTCGTTTGAAATTGAAACTTCCCTTGAATTTATTTCAAGGGGGTCATTTGGAACTCCAGGAAGAACAATTGCCCCCTCTGAGTTTGACATTTTTTATACATAAGATAATATATCAATGAAAAACCTGACAATCTACTGACATTTAAGCACCCCCCTCCCCAAGCAAACTCACAAATGACACTGGTGACTCATTTCAATACCTGATATCGTCATTGACTGGAAAGGAAATAGTTATACGGTAGAAATAGAAAAAGTAAGGATTTCTGCAGACATCATGGTAAAAATGAAAATTTTATATTTATGATGATGCGTAATACTAGGAAATATTCTTTTATGTGAGATAAAATGTTGTCGGTTTACAGTTTCTGACATTTTTTTGGTGTACAGTTCTACGCTTTATGTCTCCATATCCTCTTTAAGAGCCATGGACACATCGTAATTATTTTTCAGTAATTACTTTTCGGATATTTATGCTAGTATTGATTCTATATGAAAATGAAATCCTTAGTTTAAGCTTTCACAGTTATACAGTTACATTCACAGAAGAAGTTGAGTTGAGTTGATTTTAGTTTAGCGTCCCTTTCAGCAGCAAGGCTATATGAGACGTGGACCTACTGATTAACGTGGAATCCGAACCACATGAGCTCCCGCCGGGAATCGAACCCGGGTCTCCCACGCCAAAGGCATTCACAGAAGAAGATAGATTATTAAAATACAAATGAATAATAGCAAAGTATTGGTAGAATGGAAACCGTGGTAGTAAACGGGGAAAATCCATAGAAATGATATCTACCATACACTTACATAATCTGAAATCGAAAAAAGAACTCTTCGCATCAGAGTTGAAGGGTCTGCCACAAGCCATCGTGTTTACACGGTATTCATTCTTCAAATATATCCTGTGCTACTAATTTCAACCTCTTCTGGAACCACTGAAATTTAGTTGGTACGGTAATCTGAAAGTGATTACCGTAATAACCGATACAATTAATTGTATCAATAGCTTTGGAGTAAATTGATTTGCCTACATCCAGTTTTACGCAGTATCCCCACTCAATTATTAAACCAAAAGATTACAAATTTCTGAGCTAGCACATAAAATGCGTATATAAATCATATAGGTTCTGTGCATTTTATGTGTATATGATTCATGTGTCATATTTCATCATCTTTCATTCATATAAATCATATAGCTATTAAGTAAGCTGTAATAATAACACATGATGCACAGAAAGTTCAAGAAAGTTGCAAATTATATTTTCACCACACCTTGTTCACATAAAACACTCAGCAAGTACGTGTGCAAAGACAGAACTGAGACCACGATTAGATTATGGTCTCAAAAGTATCAGGCACCAATGCATTAAAGTCTCATGAATGCTCTATCACTAAATGTCAGAGAGCTACTTACTTTCAGTAAATAAGCAGATAAAAAGTTGAAAGAATATTTGAAAATTGAGATACTATCATGATAATACATATTTCATTGTTATTATCATTAAGTATTTATAATTTTATGTAATTTTTATTAGCTATGTGTACATATTAAACATTTAACCGCCATTTTAGAAATTGTATAAAAAAATCTGAAAGGAAGAACCATAAACAGCGTAAGCTTGTTTTTTTTTTTTTTTGTATTATTATAAAGATTGTTAAGTAACTGTTTTGTAATCAAATTAAAAATTAAAAATTTAGTTCCTAAAGAAATGTATATTAATATCTGAATAGATATATGTTCTCTTGTACTATGTTTGCAATGAAATATAAAATAGAAGAGAAGATTGAAATATTTGCCTCCGAGGCTCTTATTATTCCGTTTGTAACTCACATGCTTTCATGGATATGGCAGAAGACATCAGAAGCAAATGCATTTTTCCTTTTGATATGTGGCTCGAGAGTTGGTTTTCTGAAATTTTAATTTTCTGGTTCGATATTTGAGAATAAAGTATTGACGACTGCTCGTTTTTCTTTTGGTAGGAAAAGGCCGCGGAGGCAGGGGATGCTGACACAGAGGATAAGCCATCGGAGAAGGAGGTGCCACAGGATACAACCGACGCAGGGGACGTCGAGCAGATAAAGAAGGATCCCACCGAGGCTCCCGGCGAAGACAACAAAGAAATGGAGGAAAAAATGGAGGCCGTGAAGGTGGAAAGTGTTGAGAAGCTGCCAGATACCGAGGTCAGACTCCATAAAATATTCTTCCATCATTTGCTCGCTTATTCTCACAGGGGTTCCTGCATCCCAGAGGTTTTTCCTACAAATTATATCCAGTCCCTGACTCCGTGGAGTTCCTTCCTTCTGGAACTGTTCCCTGTTTTCACGCCAATACTTTTCAATTAATGTACAATATATTCGTAAATTCTCATTCTGGGAATTAAATCTTTTGCTGTTAATAATTTAATATTCTTTTTGCAGTTTTTGCAGCAACAGAGTCCCTAAAAGAGGACCAAAAATATTTAAATTATTAAATGCATGGAATAACTCTTACTGAATTTGTTGCTGTTTTCTGTACAACCCATTACAATTATAGGCGATTTACTTAAAATTTGAATTTAAAAAAAAAAAATCAGGGAGAAAGCTTGCACATTTTAAAACTAGTCTTAGTGTTACATATCAAACTGAGCATACATACATGCATAGAACATAATTTCAATAGTTTGTATGGAGAATGTTTAGCAGAAGGGGTCCAGAAGTACGTAAAAAATACAAAATTTATAGGAGAAATGGATGTAAGTACTTAGTCCTAACATAACCTAACCAAATCTAACCTAAGCTAACCTAATATTAATAGAAATAAGCGAAATTCTATCATTTTTTCGAAAATTATGTTGAACCCCTACACTAACATAATCCAACATAAACTAACTTAACTTAACCTAATGTGAACAGAAATGACCGAAATTGTAACATTTTGAAAAAAAAAATTGCAGGACCACTTCTGCTAAACATTCGTCATTTCTATGAAAATTTGCTCTTTTCAAACTTGCAAGTCTGAAAATTACACTCTTTGTTAAGTTAATTTTAAAAAGAAAGGTGATTTTGAGGTGATTTTTTTTGGGTATACTGTTACCAACTTCATATAGAGTTAACTTAATAGTGTTAATCAATAACTTTTACAATAATAATTTAAATATTTTAACAAGGTGTTAGACGTTTCTCAAAAGTTTATTAAAATTACGTTCTATTAAATTGTAAGAAGAAAGCTTGATGTGACACTTTCTATATTTCTACGCACAATTTCTTTTAATTATAATTCATGCTAATTCAAAGACAATTTAATGCTTTTATCTTCAGAGTTCAATTATTATAAATCTATACGATAATGGCAAAATACGATATGTACATTTGCAGAGCCAAACAAATTACTATCTTTTGAATTAAATCTGTACAAGGATGGCAAAACATGGTGTGTACTTTTGCACAGGCAAACAAATTACAACTTTATGAACTAAATCTGTACGAGGATAGCAAAACATTATATGTACGTTTGTATAGGCAAGTAAATTGCAGTCTTATGAACTAAGTCTGTACGAGGGTGGCAAAATATGGTATACAGGCAAACACATTACAGCCTTATGAATGAAATCTATACGAGGATGGAAAACATGATATGTACGTTTATATAGGCAAACAAATTACAGACTTATGACTTACATCTATTCGAGAATGACAAAACATGATATGTACGTTTATACAGGCAAACACATTACAACCTTATGAATGAAAATATTATTGAACAATTGTTGTGAGATATATAGTTATAACATTTAACTAACGTTGAAACAATGTTGTAACGGTTAATAACAATCAATTTTAAAAGTTGCAATCTGACTGCTATTCTACATCTTTTATATTAGTTAAACGTTGTAGTTGCAATAGATAAGGAGTAGTTTAAAAACAAATTGTAAATGGAAAATCAAAGATCTTTTATCTTACAAATCTCTGCGAAATTAAAATTATCCTGATTCCTAAATATTTCACAACTTAAATCGGTTCTGAATTCCTAAAATGTTTTTCTAATATATGTATATGTATATATCGAGAGAGAGAGAGAACCTCTCCCTAATATATATATATATATATATATATATATATATATATATATATGTATGTATTAGGGACAGGAGGTTCTGTTCTGAAATTTTAGAAATATAAAGAGAAATGGCCTTCAGATCATTACAACAAACATTTTGTTTGCAAATATTTCATTAAGGCTATTATAATTCATGATTGTGAGAAATTCAGAAGGTAAGTTCGTTAGGTAACTGTAAATTGTATAAACGGGCTTTAAAGATATACTAAATTCATTGATGGCGAAACGTTGTTAGATAGTTTCAGTTAATTTGAATGAGAGTGAATAAATGTGTGGGTTGACAGTAAATAATTACACAGTTCAAAAACTCATAATGAATTGCTAATATCTTTTTCCTGCATTTGTGTGGAAATGTGTGATTTATCAATTAGAATCAAATGGACAACAAAAGAAAAAAGGAAATGGAAAAGTGAAGGTAATAATTCAGAGACCATGCGTTACATGATTGATTATGTATGTTTTAATAACTTTAACTGTAATTTTCTTTTCAAAGACAGCTTTTAAAAATGTAAACGAGTTTATTAGAGATCGTCTGTACGATTTTTTTTTCTAGGGGGAAGAGCATGAAGTGTCAAACTCACCTCTGTGTAATTCATAATCCTCTGGTCGGATTCAATTTTACGTTCGAAAAGAAAAAGAAAAGATAGAAAAGTTAATATACCAATTTAAACATTACTTAGGCATCACATAAAAGTTTGAAATACTGTCAAATTAGTAGTATGCGAAAGAGGTTTGTTTCTGATGTGAAGAAACTTAATGAAAGTTTCCGGAGAAATCTAAAGAAAGAAAGAAATCCTTTTGTCTATGTAGCAAAGATAATTGACGAAACAATCTCCAAACAGTAGTTGTCAATAAGTGTATCATCACTTTGCAACGTATTTGTTACAACTTTGTATTTTATTAGATACAGAGTAATTATGAAAGTAACTAATAGCTTTTTAAATGGTCGATATTCTAAATAAGGCATAGAGAGAATGATAATTTTACTAATGATCAAATTGGTGCATCTGTTACACATTATTTAACTATTACTTCTACACAATGCTTCTTACACGGACACACAGAACTAAGCTCTCTCTATGTCTAATGGCTAAACTCTAACTCCATAAAATCCACTAACGATAAACAAGAATTTTCAAACTTTAATTTATTCCCATTATCTGACTTGCAACTTACTAAATATCCATATTATCTACTTACACAAACTCACCTACGCAACTCATAAAATTACACATAATCTTCGAGTATGTGTTCAACCAATAAACGGTATTCAGCCCCATACACTATTCTCAATAGTACCGTAGTATCTATTTGAGCTCAATATATAAGCGAAAACAGTATATCCTTAAGACAACATTCATTGCTATTCTGTTTATACATTTTGTGTAATTGTTGCAAACAGTCAAAATAATCGATGCAATGAATTACGTAGCAATGGAATGAAACAATACGATACATAATGTCATAATGGCGTACACACTAAAATCAAGTAACATTCACAATTACACTTGTTTTTCTGAGATTTAAGTTGGTAAGTTTTATATTAATGGTTATGCTAATGCTTGCCTATTTATTGCATAAAACTGCTGCCTTGATTTCTTGTAATTTAACTGACAACATTTAGTATAAGAAATAGTAGTTGAATGTTAAGTCACGTTATGAAATGCCATTCTGTTCTTTAGCAAATTTCATTTTCTGAATATAGGAGCTTTATCCTTTTTGAAGGCTTATGCCTATGATGTGCTGCTTAGTTTTATGTCATCCATAGACATCTGCATATTAAAATTACCAGTTATTAATCCAGTAGATAATAGCAATACGTTTCTCTCCAACTAACTAATTCTATGGCCTATGGAACTCGGAAGTTCAATGCCGCGTTCACAAAAGCTCTTTATTGGTTTCTGTCCTTAGCCAATTGAATCTAATTTCTACTTTGTATTCCTGTCCTTCCATCTGCGCCTAAGTGTTCCTAATGGTCGTTTTCCGATTAGATTTCCAGTTAAAACTTCGAAAGCATTCGTACTTTCTTCTATTCTGGCTACATGACCTGCCCACCTGAACCTCTTAGACTTGATGACCTTAACAATGTTTGGTAAACCGTATAAATAATGCAATTCCTCATTATGATGTCTCCGCCATTCCCTACTCCCGTCCCTCTTGGGTTCGAATATTTGTCTCAGAATACTGTTAAAAAAAAAAAAAAAAATCAGTCTACGTTCTCCACTCAGAGTAAGCGACAATGTTTCGCAACCATACTGGACAACGCTTCTCCCTAGCGCCTGTATATAAAGTTACAGTTGTTGAGTTTAATGAGGACATTCTATTCGCATTATTAAGTGTTTTATAGAACAAGAGATCTTATAAGTGTTTGTGTTGTGGTTATACAGTCCACTGAGAAAACGTTAAAGGCTTAAGTATTTATAGGCATCTTTGTGAGTAAAAAACGTTTACCTATGATTTATAAACAATACATATTGTTCCCGAACAGATGCGTATTTTTACGTAATACTTCTATAGCATTTCTTAGATTTATTTGAGGATTTCAAACAAAACTAAAACTCAAACTTTAAACAGTGTTCGTAATTGTACACTTTTTGAGATGTTATATCGATTTTATTCTCCAAGTCTAATTACAATAATATTGCTGTAAAAGCCGCATTTATAGTGGTCACAATAATGGTAAGATGGAGGCAGGGGAAACTATGTTAGAGAACATTCTGCTATTCAGACACAGCTTACAAATATATTTATTTTGGAGTTTCTTTGGAAATGCAAGTACATTGTGTTCACCTTTCAATTTCAAAATTTTTATTTATCAAAGTTGTTACTGTCAGTAATATTTTTTCTAAATAATAGCTTTGCTGTTGACAGTACATCGATTGAATGCTTCTATAATAGCTGCCAATTTTTTTTGTTACTTGTTTCATTTCCTTTTTCCCAAATATGGCTGAAATATGATTTTAATCGTATAGTTGATTTCAAAAGAAAGGAAAAGAAAAAGAAAGAAAAATATTATTTTGATACAACAGCAAATATGTTAAGATTTCGTGTACTGAAGTGGTTGTTCCAGGTTCTTAAATATTATAGACTCTCAAACATTCTGTTAGCAAGATTGATCTTATTCAGATTAAATTATTGGAGATTATCTGTGTGGATTTAGGCTAGATCGATTAACTATCGACCATATATTTACCATTCGTCAAATACTCGTAAAGAAATCGGAATACAATCCCACGTATATCAATTATTTATTGATTTCAGAAAGGCTTACGGCTTGGTTAGGAGGAAAACATTGTGCAACGTTTTTACTAGAGTTTGATATACCAAAAGGTTAGATTAATTAAGACGTATTTAAATAAATCCAAAGTAAAATCTGAATACGAAAATACTTGTCTACATGGTTTCACATCGAGAATGGAATGAAACAAGGAGGTGCGTTATCGGCATTATTATTAGATTTTATTTCGGAGAAGACTATAAGGAAAAATTAAAATTAGGAACCAGGACCTAGAACTGAATTGTACTCGCCAGGTTATGGTGTATCCTAATGATGTAAATCTAATGGGAATGATATAAGAGCAATAGAAAGAAATGCAGAGAATTTACTAAACTTCTGCAGGGAGATAGGTTTGAAAGTAAGTGCAGAGAAAACTAAATACATGGAAATTCCCATGATCGTAATACTGCAAATTATGGATATATTAAAATAACAAATAGTACTTTCGACAAAGGGATCCTTTCTAATATCTAGGATCAATATTTACAGACCAAAACCGTATTCACGAAGAAATTAAATGTCAACTGAAAACAAGGAATTCGTGTTGTTATTCAGTCCAAAACCTTTTGTATTCACGAATGCTATCAAAGAACTGAAGGTTAAAATATATAAAACTAAAATTGTGCCTGCTGTGCTGCATAGTTGTGGAATATGGTCGCTTACTTTGAGGAAAGAACACAGACTGAAAGTACACGAGGATAAAATTTTATGACAAATATTTAGACCCAGAAGAAACGAGATGAGAAATTGCGGAAACTTCATGACGAGAAGAACTGCACAATTTATATGCTGTTACCAGACATTGTTAGGGTCAAGTCTAGAAGGTTCAGGTGGAAAGGTCATGTAATCAGAATAGAAGAAAGTAAAACCACTTTCAAAATTTTAAGTAGTTACCCAATCTGAAAAGGACCATTAAGAGAACCTGGACGAAGATGGGAGAACAATATTAAGATGATTCTCGCAGAAATAGGAATGCAAAGTAGAAACTGAATCCAGTGGCTAAGGCCAGAAGTCAATGGAGAGTTTTTGTGAATGCGGCATTGAACCCTGGGTTCCACAGACTATAAGGTTAGTTAGTTATTTGGTACAGGAAAGAAATGAGAATGTTAATTTCACTTGATACAGTACACATCTTTAAACTAAGTTTTTATGAATAAGACAAGAAGAGAATTAGAAACCACAAATTTATCTTCAAATATAATTAGTATGACAAACCATTCTACCTTTAATTGAGTTCAGGATATACTCCATAGAGGCTTGGTATTAAATATTTAATTCAACTGTGTGAGGTGCTAGGTGGCCAGAGCCGAAGCTACTGTTTACCTAACGACACCAACACAATATATAAAAAAAATGTTGAAGGAGAGTGACTGGGAATATTTAATTAACTTAAATATTTACATAAAATGCAAATAAATAAAAAAAAAATATATAAGAAGTTATTTATTCCCTCTTGGAGATCAGGTTCTCTCCCGTAAGGGCTGCCACTCTCTTATGAAGTCGGTAGAGCAAAAATTATGTATTTCTGTAGAACAGCAGATCTCAGGGCCATCTGCATAACAACCATGCTCAAGGATGCTATAATAGTGAGTCAGTTATAAGTTTCAAATAGGTTAAAAGAAAAAAAAATCTACTTTAAATTTTACAGGTAGCAGCCTGTAAATGATCTCACTATTTCATGGCTGTTATTTTGTTCTTTTGGGCAGAATTCTCTCTGAGCCCCATACAGAGAGATGGTCAACATACAAAATCAAGGGAAAATGTCTCCTCGAATCACACTCCTGAAACAAAGATATCATTAGTGCAGGTACTCACCCTACAGCAATTGAATAAACAGTTGTTCTGGTATGAGCTGACAGATTTATTTCCCACATAGGAAACAGGCATCTCACCCATGGTAGATGAGATGATATCACACTTTATACACTAAATACTTATCACCTTTGTAGTGCACTATCACATAAACACGGTACTTATAGATTTGATACACTTGATATTGTATCACACTAAAAAAAATAAAATGAATGAGAATTAATGTAGGCTGAACTGAAACCTGAAAGGTCTGACTGACCTTTAAAATAAAAAAAACTTTTATAGAAATATTTACAGAATTATTTATCTCCTCATAATTTTTAGTTTCTCGTCTCTAACAGTTTAGAGGAGAGATGTATTTCACTGTCGAAGAAACATATTTCACTATATTTGTGGGCTAACAACACAGATTGAAGATAAACATAAACAAGATTTTTATATGGTGATGCACTGTTCAAACTTCACTTGACGTACACAAGTTCTGAAATTGATTGAACACAGTGTCCTCCTAGATGCTCATTCCACTACACGAAAATGTTCTGGTAGAAGATATGGTACGCTGAATTTCAAGCATTCTATGAAAGAATGTTTAGTAGCTCCAATTTGAAAAGCAAGCAAATTAAGTACTTGCAGCCTTGTGCTAAAAATGTCCAAGGACAGGCACAGTTTAATAGCGTTACTGGCCTCGGAGTTATATCTCTATTTGAGATATGTTAGGATATATATTTCTCCCATAGTTGGCAAAATGCGAGTGTCCCATATTAACACTGGGAGTTACGAATAAGCTTCAACTTAGCTGATCTCTACTGAGTGTTCTAAGCACTCAGAGAATGGATGAATATAAAAAAAAAAAATGATTTAAAATTTAAACTTCCATTGTCACTGAATAGAATGAGTACCACTGACGTATAACTACAAATGAGTGTAAGTCATACACTGTTTGTCACTGTACTATCTCATGCTCTTGAAGAAATTTAGATTAACACACTCGCGATATAGTTGTTCACAGGACAAATCCCGGGGAACCGAATCAATTGTTCTCACCGTGTCCTGGGTATCGAACTCTGTACGGGAAGTCAGGTGACTTCCTATTACACCGCAAAACTATCTCTTGTTACTTCACGAGTCTAGCTTCAACTCCCCCGTTCTCCAAGGAAAACGAGTATATGTTTCTGGCAAAACACAGGAAACGAAGAAACTCGCTTCTCCCAGCACCCTTTGACAAAGGTTCTTGCCTTGAGGCGAATATTGCGGGTGGTCTCCTGTGTCAATGCCCTTCTTCAGCCACCATTCGTAGCCAACTTCACCTTTCTTGGCTGATACGTGCTGCCTCTCCTCCAGGCAGTGGCCAGCACCGGAAGTTTTTGCTTACAGCAGAAACTATGAAAGATTTCCGCCTACTTTTGTTTTCTTTTGCTAGTTACATACAAATAAAATATAGAAACATATGATATTATACATTAAAATAAAGTTAAACCTACAAAGAATACATATTTATACATTTTATTAACTGTCATCTCTCTCAGAAGCAGCGGTACACCCAATTTCTGTGGCTGTCGTTCAAAGTGTCTGCTTCTAATGCAGCCATGCTTTCTTGGAGAGAGATTGAAGGAAACATATTTGTTAATTATTTGTTTTTCACAAATACAAGATCTAAGTGTCTTGTTCGATAAGGGAAACACGTTGTTAAAATTAAACAGAATTTTATGCGGTCTTTCCAAGAACGAGTATAGCTTAGTACGTAAATATTAATATTAAACACAGAAAATAAGTCAAATTAGAGTATACATTTTCAAATTGGTGTTGCATGTTGGGAACCAAGCAAGAGGCTCGCTAGCCAGGTTACTGGTTTTTGGTGAACAGGGGGGGAGGAAGAGACGCTGACGCTAGGTGCATTGGAAATCACACCTTTAGAAACCTAAAATTTCGCATGTAGAAGCGAAAAACTTTATGGCATTTTAAACAATACGAACTCCGTGTTTCAACACACTGTATCAAACCCAGTGTAAATTCACCAAAGGAAGTCTATAGGCTACTTCCTGGGTATACGATACTTATTTAGTTTCTATTCTGGGTATTTCTTTCCGTGGTGAGTTGAGAGAGACCTCCCATCCTGTAGTATCGGCGACAGTAAGTCGGGAAAGAAAAAAAAAACTTTTCTCAGCTCTAGCTCTCTTCCAAGCGTTCAGAAAAATCAAGTATGATTCTTATAGAATCTGCTCATTTCCTTTTTAATTAATCTTCCATCTCTGCTTTATATTCATTATCTTCCATCATCCCCTGTTAGTTATGCATTATGCAACAACGAAGTAATATTATGCAACCCAATAATACACTATATAAGGCCTATAAATGGAATAAACACAATGAAATAAATACAATATAATACAATATTGTATTAATATTTACGTACTATGCTAGGTGTTTCACACTTCATTACTAATAATATCAAATAAATATGCACTGCATATGCTAATGTTAACCAAAGAATTAAACCACAAAATTATCATATTTACATATCAATATGCTAATGTGCCCGTCATCTGCATTTTGATATGCAGATGATGGAGAAGGACATCGGCCTTCTACAACTGAAATAAAGAGAAATGCGATTTTGAATATTTTGCTTTGACTTTTGTGTAGAAAGTAAGTTAAGCTGCCAATTACAGATATTTTCCGTGAATATTAACGATTCAATTAAAACAGAACTTTCAAAAGTAAGTATAGTAGTTTGTGTATGTCGAGAGGCATATTTTATGCTTGTATTGTGGTATTTTGTTACCATTTAAGAAAGGATTTATTTTAAATTTTAAAGACGTTTTTATTTCATGGTGAAAATAGGATTTTACTTTAGGCAATTCATTCGTTGTATTGACTTTTTTTTTTAAATACTTAACATCCATATTAAAGAAAACAAATATAAATATTTAATGATTAAAGTTAGATTTGTTTGTATTTTAATAATGAAATCACAATTTAAAAAGTTCTAACTAGTCGAATCTTTGAATGAATTACGTAAAGTAAAATCTTACCTATGCACAATTAACACAATTACTCGTAATAAATTAATTTACGATCGAAAGAAAATGAAGTTCTTTTCATGCTATCCTCATTTTCTGTGTTGTTACGTTTAAATAAATAAATAAATGAAAAATTCTGTTTTGACATTTAAAGCAGTTTTCATTGGTTCTGTTCATTCAGAAAATTTTGATGAAGAATACTGTTTTGAATGCGACTAGTAGATTTTACAAGAGAAATTAGTTTGGACTAAGCTATTTAATGAGATATTTCTTGCAGTCTTTTCTTAGATTTACTTGTGTTTTGACAGGACTCAGAAAAACAAGATCCAGAGAAGAAGTCCGAAGCAGCAGATGCAAGTGCAGCGGCAGCGGAGAGTTCTGCTGGAGCCGCCAAACAAGATTGGAGGGAGCGAGTGATGACATTAGCAAGACGTCATAGATTGTTAATTGGTAAGATTTTTACTATTTAAAATTTAGAGGATTTCTCGAAATATCTCATTAATTTTTTACAAAGGAGGAATATTTTACAAAGATTTTTTTTCTACATCTAAATAGTATAAAATATACCCATCTAAAAAGATTCATACAATTAATCTGAAGAATTTTATGTTCAGTTCCTACAAACCTATTAAATTAGGGAATTTTATTGTGAGTACTGAAAAAGTTTACTTCGCTCAACAGTAGAGAGATTCATGAAACTTCAAGATGTTCGATGAACGGAAGTTCTATTGTTGGAAATTTTTTCATTACCTCATAACTAAAAGAGACAGACAAACCAGCAGAACTGACCTAAATTCCGTAGATAATACTTCTGGGTATACTTTCAACTGCTAGCTGCTGTCATCGTTTTACCCAAAAACGTAAAGTAAATGAAAAGCAGGCAAAAAAAAAATAAATAAATAAATAAATAAATAAATAAATAAATAAATAAAATAAAATAAAATTTTGTTGAAAATAGAAAAATACAGTCTTAAACGTCCATATTGCCAAACAAGTTTTATCTATGTTATTTGTATTTCTATTGTGGATTTCTTGTTCGTTTCAAGACTAAATAGAATTAACATTTTCTAATTTCATAATGCTGAATTCAGTAGCGATTTTGTATTTGAAACATTTCGAACTCACCCACTAAACAATTACCTTAAAGAATTTTTCCCAAGATTTAAGAAAATTACAACTTAGTTTTATTGATTTAGGGTATTCTAATTGTATTTTAGAAGTCTCATGTTTATTTATGACATTGTAAAACAAACACAAACGGAAATATATATATATTATACAGATATTGTAGGAACACGTGTAAAGACATAGGTTTTAATGTTTCTTACATATTTCACTAATATGTATTTCGATAAGTATTTTCATAATAAAACTTTCAACACTATTAAACTGTATATAGAAATTCACATTTGTTCACTGAATAATTGCAAAAGGGATGAGAAATATCATTATACTTCCCTTTGCAAAGCGAATGAAGCTGCTTCTTTGTTCCACAGAAAGTTTTAAATTATGTACACATTCTTTCTTAAGATTGCTGCCTTAAAAATCTATTTATAAAATTGTTAAATATCACGGAAATAAATATTCCACTTTCGCATGAGCATATCTCAAATCATTCGTTTTCTTAGGTTGTCATTGTGAGGATATATTAATCTATATTCCATATACATACACACAGTGGAACTATTTTACGTTGATTACTTCTCAGAACTATACTTGAAAATAATGTTTTATTAAACGATAGTAAACATTATATAAGGCTATTGTTTGCCGTTTTCTTATTATTTCCTACAGTAATGTTGTTATCTAATATCTTAAACGCTAGAGTATTTAATACAATAAATCTTGCAATCCAAATCTGGAATGGATCCGCCATGTCGTGATGTAAAAATATTACATTTGTTTGAATTGTAAAATATAGAATTTCAATATATAAGCTCTGCTTACAAGTCATATAATTCAAGTTAGTTTCATGAAATTGAGAGATTACAGAGAACTTAGTTAAATAATGTTTAATAGTAGTTACCAGAAGACTCGAGATTTGGTAAAATGACATCTGTATTTTGAAACAAAAAGTGTATTTTGTATGAACTTCGATATAAGTTAATTATGATATTTAGACGAAATATAAGATGACTGCTGAAAAACGCGTGAAATTTTTTTGTGAGTGTTAATCAATTAGGACTTTCGGTAGCTTCAAGAATCCTTTCTATAGGTATTTGATCTTACATATTTTTCTACACGCATGGAAAAAGCACATTTTTTTCTCCGTTTAGTTAATATTGTTCAGTCATCATTGTTGAATTTAAATTATTCAATCATCTACCTCAAACTCTTAAACTGATTAAGGATGTTAGTAAGTTAAAGGCAGCAGTAAGAAAAGAAAAAAAATTAAATGATGCATTTTACTGTCAAAGAATTTCTTAATGAAGAGCATGAACCATAGTTCTTGAATAACTACAGCAGTTATTCTTTGCTTTACTTAATTCATTCTTGTAAATAGCACTTTCATATATTGTAATCAATTAATTATATGTAAAAAAAAGTATGTATTAATCGTGTCAATATTTTCTAACATGTTCTATACCAAGGTGCGATTTGCACATGTGTTTGGTGCACGAAACACAATAAATACAACACAACACAGTATTTAGTCATTAGCTTAATTGAAATCATGGGTGTTTACTTTCAGAAACCATACTATAAAATTAGAACTTTTATACAAATGTTACAAGACCAAGGAAAGTAAATTTTTTTTTTTTTTTTCATAAGTTAGTTATTTCATAAGTATATACCTAAAGTAATAACCAAATGCTACTTTATTTGAAGTGGATTATATATTAAGTTGGAAAAGTTTAAGTGTTGTGTTCATGTACACTGAATTTCTGAAACAAAACTTATTATTGCAGGTGGAGCCATAGTGTTCGTGTTATTGGTCATTATCATAATCGCTATTGCAGCATCGGGACCACGTCCTGAATCAGATTCAGCCTCAGCAGCAAGAGTGGTAGATGGAAAATATGTTAATACCATTACTTCATGTGGGAAGATCCAAGGGTAAGTATCTATGAAGTTAATACCATCACTTCGTGTGGAAAATTCTAGAGGAAGTATTTTTGAGATTAATTCCTTCATTTCATATGGCAGATGTCAAGGTACTTATCTGTGAGATTAATTCTTAAATGCTGGCTATAGATGTACCACATTGACTTGACACCTAATCTTCCGTTCCAAGCGCTGTTATCGGCTGAAGGAATTCCACTCCTACGGCTGCAAGGCTCTCTCGCTTAGCAACAGCTGAACTCTTATTGATTAACGCATGGGTGTGAGCTTTAGTTCGCATTTTTGCCACTTATCAAGACATTTTGATAGCACTATAACTTTGTCTTGAGACGTGGACGCATATGGGGTTAAAATTTGATGCCCTGACCCAATTCAAATGGAAAATTTAAAGCTTGGTCTCGAGATTGGTTTCAATATTGCAACCAAATTCTTCAATGCTTGACTTATACTCTAAAGGCGAATACTATTGCTTACTGAGAGTTGAACAAACTGATCTAAATACTTTTTTTTTTTTTTTTACTATTATTAGTTTCATCTCCTCCAAGCATTAAACAGGACTAATCTTTTGTTATCTTGGAAAATGAACCGATCCTCTGTTTTAGAATTTAGTTGGATATTTATTATTATTGCTTCTTCCCAATACCAATATCAACAACAATAAGTGATTGTTACAATGTAATTCTTGCCTAAACTTTTATCACTTGTACATGGATTAATGCATCCTTACTCTTTGCTAATAAGCAGAAACGAAAATACTCAGATAGTTTTAGTTTCGAATGAATTGGTTTGATAGTTAATCGCACTATCCTTTTGGTCCTTGTGGGCACTGGTTAGAGAACAGATGATTATAAACTGTCATAAATTGATGATGATAAATACAACATCAAGTACTACACTACAACTCCATTGTATTATATCCTGTATCCAGCTATCTAGTCAGAATTGCTCGTACTTACCTAGCAACATTGTTGTTTATATTATTATCTCAACTCCTTTACCATCTACCGAAATGCTTCTTTCCCATAGGTTTCTTTCCACTAGAAATATACACAATTCATTGTTATTTTTCGTTCAAGCACTATGATTTGTCTTGCTCATATGCTTTTACAGATTACTTTTAATTTTTGGGGTTTTTCGTCTTCCACCAGCTTATTTCATTTTTTATATAGGGTTGCTGCTTGTAACTACCTTCCTTCAGGGCTGTCTGTCCCACCCATTCCACATGTAAGTATTTCCCACTGGTATCACTGTCAATCAGGTCTGTCCACCATATCTTTTAATCTTCATCTTCAATCACCCTTGGTTTCCATATTCATTATTTTTCTTCTCACCGAAATCTTATTTCTTTTCGTAATATAACCAATCTAATGCAATTGTGTTTGTTGGGTTTTCTCCTTCAGTTGTGCTACTTTCCCTGTATTTCGTATTCGTTCAATCTTGACTCTCTTCTAGCTTAGTACATGTTCTTCTTAACATGGTTTGTCTAAAGTCGCTCTCACTCAATTCAGGAATAGTACTTTTATGCCCATATTCATTGCCGGGGTTACTGTAGTCATCTTTTTCCTTCAGATTAACTGTAATTCTCTTATTGCAAAAGAAAAAAAAATAAGAAATCCTATTATTTGTTACTAATTTTTCTATTGTTTTTCTATTATTTTAAACTTCTATTCTTTGGCATTATTCGAGCAGACGGTTCTACCAAATTTTGACACATTTCTTACATTTTCAGGTTAGGTAAGAGCTTTGTATTTCTTTAGCAAAGTATGCACTAAATGAGGAGCTTCCTTACTACTTGCAGATTGACTTCAGGAGGGCTTAGTATAAATACAGTGTGGATGTATGGCATAAAAACTATAGTCCATAAAACACGAACCAACTTGTGCTAGGTGTCCACTAAAAAGCACGAATGCTATCTAACCTAGTCAGAGCAAAAGCCTTAGCAGTAGCGAGGGGTGTGTCCATAGGGAGCAAGCGCCTCTGCGACGGTGGTGTACGCAGAAACGAGTATAGTGGAAGAGCACACTTATGCATACAATACTTTCACTATTATTCAAAATTCATTTCAATATGCTGTGCTCTAAGAGTAATTACTAATATTTACACTCTCATTCCTTCACGAAAAATGTTTCGCATCGTATTTTACCTACAAATTTTCTATTTTGTAGAACCGTCTGCTCGAGTGAACCCTATTCTTTTAATTCTATTCTCTTTTAATCTTCCTTTTAGAATTTGAACACATAGCTCTAAGTTTTCTTGGGTTCTCGTTCTTGAGTCTTCGCGCATTATTTCATCATTTGTATACGCATAGAACATATATCATACCACTTCTCTTATTTTTGTTGTTGCATCTATGAGCCTTGATGCAGCCCAAAATCTTTTGATTCTCCGACACTGTTCCTGCAGTTTAATACTCTTTATAATTTTTTTAAACTGATCATATGGACTTTTTTAGAAGGCTTTTCCACACTTCTCGCCTTGGAATTTTATCCCCTACGCCTGTATCGATGTAGTATTATAATCAATAAAACTATAAAATAATACACTTCTCATTTTCCAAACAAAAGAGTTTTTATATTCACATTTCTTTAGTTATACATTACATTACTTATATTGTATAAACGTTTACTTTGCAACAACTATACTATCATCTAAAACGACAACAAAATATTTTTTAATTATTTTTTTAAAATTATTCTTTTTACAGTACATAATATAAACTTAATATTTCTTCTTCTTGATCTTCGGCTTGTGTACTAATATACGGCGCTCATAGCCAAACAAAATATTTGTTTAATTAATATGTATCGTTTGAACTAATGGAAATCATAGGGAATTATGCACTTTTGTATTATTTGAACAAAAATACAGTTGAAAAACATATTATAATTTTTGCCTAATTATTTTACATTTAAAATTTAACAAATATATATATATATATATATATATATATATATATATATATATATATATATATATATAGGATCATAGGAAACGTATTCTGAATGTTTTAAATACAATTTGTAGAGAAACTTCTGGACCGTCCTGGAAGTTTGAAGTACACTGTACAATGACTTCCCATCTCTGTACTTCCTTTCATTTTCCACATTAAGTGGTTCTTCAAAGTATCCCTTCCATTTAATTGATATTTACTCAGTTCTTTGCAATATTCCTCAAAATCTCTTTCCTTAATCTGCTTTACTTTAGTCATGTCACTTGTTATCTGTTTCGGCGGTTATACGAAAATTTTGCTATTTCATCCTTCTCCTTTTAATTTTCCTATCTCGAATCACCCTTCATAGAACAACATATTAATGGCGAGTCTACCTCAAGTTGAATCAAGTTTCCTCGCTCAGAGGTAAATCAAAGTTAGCAGCAAAACGACATACAGTAGAGCGTCGATTATCCGAAGTAATTGGGGGACATGGGTGTTCGGAAAACTGGTTTGTTCGGATAATCGAACTGTACATGTTTATTTGCCAAAAAGAAGTACTGTACAGTAAATTTATTCATAAAAAGAAGTGTGCTGATTGTTGAAATACAGCGACTGGCGGCTTGGCCGGTCAGCAGCGCCTTATGAAGGCCCCATTAGAAGCAATGTTCCGCCAGCGGTGGCTCAGTGCGGCGACTACTGTGGGAAACTTGGTTTGCGAGTGAGGGGGATGATGGACGGTAGGGTGGGAGAGTAACAGGTGCGAGCGAGTACACAGACCGGTTAAGCGGTCGTTCGGTTGACCGACGTTCGGATAATCGACGCTCTACTGTATTTAGCATTGAGTTACAAATAATAATAATAATAATGAGATATAAACTGCTTTCAAAATGAAATCCTAAGAGCTTAGCACACACCTTAGAAGAAAATCTTCAATATGCTACTATCATTATATGCTGAGAGTTCCAGATCCCCTGTGTGTTCATTCTCCTGTAATATCTTTGCGTGTAGATTGAGAGTAAGTTGTCAAATTAAAAAAAAAATAAAATAAATAAATAACCTTTAAAACTTTAGGTTAAGTTAGGTTGGGTTAGTAAAGTAGAGTGTTAGGTTAGTAAGTACGTAAATTTAGGTTAGTATAGTAGATTATATTATATTAGCAGCACTGGGTAGGTTAGATTAGTAAGGTAGATAATTTTAGAGTTAGTGTTTGGTAGGTTAGGTTAGGTTGGATTAGTAAATTACGTTAGGTTAGGTTAGTACAGTACATAAGTTTAGATTAGTAGAGTAGGTAAGATTAGTATAAGGTGAGTTAGGTTAGTAGAGTATGTTAGGTTAGTAGAATAGGGTAGGTTAGATTGGTTTAATAGAGTATTTTAGGGTAGCTAGTAGAGTAGCTTGTCAGTTTAATAGGATAGATTTAGTGAGTGTACGTTGTATTTACAAACATCTTAATGCGTTTTTCGCAGTGTTACAATTTCCTACAACATTTGTAATGACTTCATACTAGTAACGCTACTCTTGTAAACATAAAAGATAGCTACTTAACTATGATCAGAAGTAACCCACCGGTGGAAAATAATACGTAATCCAGTCCTCTTTCACATACACTCACTCACTTTGATAATGATATAGGAGTTGTCATGGTTTGAAATTAGAAACCCTACACATGCAAATACAAAATACAGCTTTACCATAGTGTGCAGAAATACTCTGCCGGCAGAAATTAATATCTAATACTGTCCTCTTTGGTATGAAGTTACTCATTTTAACCGTAAATTATCATCTCAACCTGCATCTTATCTTTGTTTTCTACAGAGATATTCATATCTATACTTGTTCACTGCCTATTTCCTTCTATGTATTCCTTTCCATCACACTATTATGGTGCTTTTTATCCTGCTTATTCCATATTATGAGATAATTATATTATTAGTTTTTTCTTCACGTCATAATTTTCAGACCACAACAACTGCACTCAGTTCACGAGTGAAGAAACCCTCGAATAACTTCCAGTAACTTGCAGTAAAAATCACCTGCAACCCTGTTTTCTTAACCGTCACTGAGCAAGCAGAACTGCCGTGTGTGTGAGAGAGAGAAGCCAATCAGCGCACTGTCCACTTGATCGTACACTGAAAAAAAATCACTTTTTTTCTTTCTTTAAAGAGATTGAAGCTTGATTAGGCATGCAGTATCACCAGGTTCCATTTAAAACAATGTATTAGTTTTGTGTTTTCCGTCCCGTTGAAGGAGGAAAATGGAAGGGTGAAATAGGAAAATTTCGGTATAACTGCACCTTTACGGTCTGTAGATTTTCCTCTGCCCTTGCTTTGTTTCCAAATCTTCATATAGATTTACGCGCATGTGTGTTTTTGCCATTGCTGTAGCTCAACTATCATTATTGTTGGTGTTCTTTTCCTTTCTTTATAGTCATTCATGTCTTTCTGTGACTGTGTCTTGTGTCTCTTTTTTCTTTTTCTTTTTTTTTTTTTTCTTTGCTTGAACCTCTACTTGTACTTCAAATAATAGCCATTTTATGATTTGTCTCGAATTCAACTCACAAGATTAGAAAGGGAGATGAATACTATTTTATAAATGAATCAGTCGACATTAATAGCAGTAAAGGGACTGTGATTTGATTGATCATTTCTCAGGAAGCTTATTAATACATGTTGATGGGATTAAAATGTTGGAGTCGGTAGTCAAAGTGTTCAGTTGGATTTTAACCTCTAGAAGTCCTGTACTTAGAGAGAATTGTCTTCTCTCTTTCTCTCGTAACAAATGTTACAAATCTAAGGATAGGTTTTGAGTACCAGTACTGAAACTTTATCCTCTATCGCGATTTCTGATACTATTTTGCAAAATATCATAGTAAATTTTATTCAAATACGAATAATTCTGAATTATATCATGCTTGAGGTTGAAAATTAGAATTTGTATTTTCATTATACTATGTAGGTTCCTAAAAGTGATGACTTGTTCCATTTTTAATAATCTTATCTCTTATACTTGGTACACCTCCTTTCCCTTAAACACTATTTTTTTTTCTGGCAACTTTTATTTCATATTCTTTACATGTTTTCCTCAACTTCGCGAAGTTATTAATGTTCGTTTTAAATACTACAAGAAGAGCTACATCGTTTAAAAAGTAAATACAATTCTCCCTTCTGCCTCTTACTGAAACACCATACTAATTTTTTTTTAAATAAAGATAGAATAATATTGGTAAGAGAATGGTCTTGTTAAACACTTTTTCTGATGGGATTTTTTAATAACATCTTTATTATTTCAACAATTTAACACTTTATGTATAAATTTTGATATTGCCACTTCACTCCAAACATCTACAATATTTCTATAAAAATAGACAGATTCACTTTGTCAAAAAAAATCAATACGCACTTTTACATATTATCCTCATTATCTATAGGTCTTGCACTGATTATTTGAAAAAAAAACATCAATGTATCTTTTCTGCCCTTTCCTCCTAAATCCAAATTGTTTGCCTCCAAATACCTCATTGTCCTGACATATAATTAATCCCTTTTTCGATAGTTACATCACAACTTTGGCCTATGTGATATCAGATAAATGCATACCGGTATTAAATGTTCAATAGAGGGTTGCCAGATTGAGCTGAAGGCAAGTCTGAAGACCAACATTTGTGTAATTGAAGATACAAATTTGAAGCAAGATTTATTTGTATGCTCTTATAACCATTATTACTTGCTGTTAAGTGCTACGAGTAACATAATCATTACTACTGACAAAACGTATACAGCTGTGTGCAACTAAATAAAAACAGAAAACATTAGTTATTATAGTCACTTACCTTCATTTCCTGGAGCTCCTCGCCACTGGAGAAGAGTCCTATTTTCCAGAACCATTTTGTGGAAAAAGATTGACAGCCCATTTTCAAAATGATAACACAAATTTCGGGCATCACAACTTTTACTGACATTTTGTTTTTCATCATCTGACCATAAAGCTTTCTATTATTACACTAAACACTCGTTTGACACGTGCAATACTGACTTGTATAGCGAGAATATACTGCATTAATTTGAACAAGTTTGGGACATTTACTCGAAAAACGCATTCCATAATTTACAACAATTATTATTATTATTCCTTTCAAATGTTGATACAGTTGGAGATTTCAAAACAGAGAACTCATTGTACAATTAATTTCCATCGAAATTAATTTTCAAATTTCATTCCCATCTTTGTCAAATGATTAAATGAAAACAGTATTGGTGCCACGCGACGATACAGGCGCAATAATGATAAGAATTTAAAACTAATCTTTAGTTACAATAATAAAAAAGAATCTTTGTAAATAACTAGCAACAATTAAGCACAACATATATTATAAGATATAGATGGCATAGATAATTAGTTGTAGTAATTTAATGTAGACTTTTGGAATGTGTTTCAGACCAGGGTACTTTGTGTTGTACTCGGAGGTCTGGCAACTGCACTCAAATCTATCTATTTATCTATATACTTATCTGTATCTATCTAATTATATGTATAATATATACAGGGTGCTAATGAACTATACCGCTGACAAACTAAGAGGTGATTTCTCACATCAAAATAAGATTTTTTTTTAAAAAAAAAGTTCATTTGTATTTGTGGGGAAAAGTGCATAGTTTGTTAGTCAGATCTGTCTAAAAGCGAAGAAAAACTATACTGCAACAGGCGTAGTTTTACCAAGAAGAAAGTAAATTGGTGTCTTAGTACCAAATGGTTATTCATGTTAATGATAAACATTCATTTGTTTGAATAATCCTAATTATAAAAGGGAGCAGGGGCAGATCCATCGGGGCGATTATCTCCTCCCTAGAAGAGGAAACTTTCTTACTTTATATATAAATAAAACCCATCCCAGAGTTTGGAGCTCTTAAAAGTAGCTCTAAGTAGCGGTATTACAATCTACGCCCCCCCCCCAGAAGTCCTTTCTGGATCCGCCCCTGAAAGGGAAACGTGTCAGTTGATGCAATCACGATAATAGGTGTCGCTGCCTGTCTGTCTGATCCTAGTAGATGTCACTAGCGTGCAGAAAATTTGCCGATTTAAAACTATTGTAATGATTTAATTGCAACTTAAAAATTCCTATTGTTTCAATTTAATTATTTCAAAATAGGACACGGACCATAACCATATTTAGATTTGAGCATTAATGTTTCTGTAACTGCGTGCAGGAAATTTGGCGATTTAAAATTAAGGAAAGAAACCTAGTTGAAAATTCCACGTAGCTCTAAAATAACGAATTACATAAGCAAATATATATATATATATATATATATATATATATATATATATATATATATATATATATATATTAAATAATACGCTATACGCAATGACTAGGGCAATCAACATGAGCTTATTACATTTGACAATTTTAAGCACAAATAGCACAGAGCGACTCCTATTGCCTTTACTGCATTTTTTTAAAAGGATTTCACTATTTCTGAATTTAATTGGCTTTCCAATTTACTTGCGATTCTAGATCGACACTAAAAATTGAATGACACAATTAAGAACTGAACCTACTCCTCGCGCGTCGAATGAACCTGCTAGTTTTAGAAAACGATTTCTTGGAAGATACTGGAAATTAATAAATATTTAAATATAAAAATAGAAACTAATACTCTATTTGAAAATAAAGAAGACAGTAATTACTTTTTACTCCGATTCTAAGTCAGATTTTGTTCACTTTCGGACGTGGTCTTCAATTTCCACTATGAAATGGGTAGTGCCGGCTTCATCAAAAACATGCTGTAGGTCCCGATAACTGTCTTCGATTTCTTCTACATGTTTTTATGTAGTTAATCCATTTTTCACTATCAACACTATCACACACAGATCGCAGTATTTCCAGTAGTTCGTTGAAAGGTCGTCCTTTAGTTTTTGTGCCGCGACCTTTTGCTTAATTTCCGACCATTTCTCTTGATAGGATTCAAGATGCAATGGTGCCGAAGGAGTCTCAATACTATGTGCCTATGGGATGCAGCTATTTCGTCAACAACGAAGTGCTTTTCACACTTGCCCTTTTGTTTAATTATTTGGAGAATTGGTTTGATTGGCACGTCTTCAATTCTGACTTCAATATTATGAGATACCATATAATTAATAATGGATGCTTTGTTCCAGGAAGAGTTAGGCTTGGAATCAATAATTTGTGAGTGGCACAAAGCATTGTCAATCACTATCACACTCGGTTCCTCCATACGCATCAAAACAGAATTTAAAAACCTGTTTTCAAAAATATCTGAAGTCATTGTTCCATGAAAGTCTGCAGGGGCATCGACTTTTTATTTTTTTTTTCCCAAGAAAAGCGCACCTTGAAGAAAACGACCGTCCCTCACAATGCAAAGTGACAATTCGTTTTTCTTTTCTATCGGAAGTTGCAGTTGTACAATTTTCAGTGTCGTCAGACCAGTTCTTCATTTTACAGGTGTTAGTGTCATACCAAGTCTCGTCTAGATACAAATTACAATAGCCTTCCCGTCTCAGCTGTTGGCTTATCTCTGGATATCGGTACCGCCACGCGATAACTTCCTGAGATTCAGCTCTGGCAAGTTTCCTTCCAATAGTCTTGTACTTGAAACCCATGCTATGCAGAAGTCTGCTCAGTGTTCTGCTGCTATATGGGAACTTGTAGTCCGTTCCGGCTGTCTTTTGCTTCATAATATGGGTCAGTTTTTCTCATGTGGGGGCTTCTCCGCTTTAAAACTCATATATCGTACGACGCAACAAGTTCCTGCAAAAGTCGTCGATTTTATCAAAGGGAAATTTTGTTCTAGCTACATGTTTCTTTGTGGGAGTTTCATACTGCTCTAAGTCCAAATGAAAAACTCTCTTCACTGTATTCACACTGACACCTGTTGCCTCACTAACTAATTTGTGGATGTTCTTATGACATAACATACCGTTGTTACTTTGCACGATATCGCGAAAACATCTAACATTCTGCACAATTTGAATGGTTTGCTTCCGTAACTTTCCTTTCTTCCCAATAACAGATCTCTTTTTCTTCAGGGTTCTCTCCTCAGAAGTACTTGCAGTAGGCACCTCGTCAGGCATTACTTCACGTCCCGAAGATTCACGGGTCAGTCATGGCCTGAATATGTTCGCCATTATATAACGAAATAAATAAGAATAAACACGAAATTTAAAAAAAAAAAAAAAAAATGAATATGAAATAAAGAACACAAGGATGGAAAAAACGCAAAACAAATCACTCGCAAAAGTATATAGACTCTGTCATTCAATATATTTTCTCATGCAAACTAACCAAGTATTAAAAAAAATAAAAAAAATAAATAAATAAAAAGAAAGGAAAGGAATTGAGACAACATTGGTTTTTAGCCAGAAGGGATAATATATCTCTACCACTTGTCGCAAAGACTAGTAGGGCAAGGTTCAGAGGGGTGAACAGGGTTTTTAGAATTCTTTGGAAGAAAGTTCTCTGTTTCTGTCCCAAAGTATAGATTTGAGAATTAATATTTTTGTAACTGCATGTTGATTAGTTGACTAACTCAACGCAAGAAAATACATTATTTGTAAATAATTAGAGCTGTTAATTACGCACGATTTAACCTATAGCCTACAGAAGGCCGATGTCTCGGGAGCAAAACTAATATTGTTAAAATAAGTCGCTATATGATATACCTGATAGTATATTAGTCAGTATTGATCCGAACTCATTAAATATAATGACGCTGTTACTGGTATATGTACGTAATTGAAAACTAAAGTATGTTTAGTTTTCTGTTTACTATTATTAAGCCATGTTGCAACTAACGCATTCTGCATACTCTATTTAATATTTCAGTATTATAAGATTCAAAGTATTCATGCGTTACTATGACAATTAGTTTCTTTTGTTCCATGCAAAATCATAAATATCGAGAAGCCTAAATGATTTTAGTATGTATTGTTTATAAAGAAATAGATGTTGCTTATTCTGAACTATTGTCTTATTTACGCTTTTGATTTATTTTATTTCAGGTTGGTGGAGGATGGTGGGCTTGTTTTCCGTGGTGTGCCATACGCAGTCCCACCAGTTGGTAAAAGACGATGGAAGGCTGCAGAGGGTCTTGAAGCTCTTAAATACTGTTGGAATGATACTTTTATGGCCCATAATTATAGTATTCCTTGTTGGCAGCGGTACCGTAATGGAACTTATGATGGAGCAGAAGATTGTCTGACTTTAGACGTGTACACTCCAAAGGTTGACTATGATACGCCGCTGCCTGTAGTGGTTGTGATTGCTGCCGAAACCCTTGGAGGTGGGCAGGCCTGGCAGGAAGCTGCACGTCCATCAGCCAAGTTGGCTAAAGAAAAAAACATGGTGTTTGTTTACGTTAACTACAGACTGAATGCGTTAGGGTTCTTAGCATTGGAACTTTTGACCAAAAATACTCATCCTCCACATTCTGGCAACTATGGTCTTACCGATATATTACAAGCTTTGATTTGGGTCCAGCGTAACATTGAAAACTTTGGAGGTAATTCGTCTCATGTTACCCTTTTGGGACATCAAGCTGGCGCTACTTTAGTAGCGGCTCTTACAGCGTCTCGTCGCTCTAAGAAACTTTTCTCCCAAGTATGGATCACCAATGGTGCAGGCGTTTACTCAAATAAAACGCTTCATGAGGCACAGAACGAGAATGCAAAATTTCTGACTGCCATTGATTGTGACAATTTCAGATGTTTGAACGAGAGTTCACCAGAGGAACTTCTGGAAGTTGTTCCAGATGAATGGATTGGATTTGAACAAGATCTCCCAGAATTGGGCGAAAAACAACATGAGTGGGCTATAATCGACGGAGCAGTGTTGACAGACAACCCCTTCAAGCTGTGGCAAGAAACTATCAATTCTGAAAAGAATTTCTCAGTTGTCTTTGGTAAGTAAAATTTCACATTTTGAAAATAGCACTTCAATACCACTGTTACATTAGGCGGTTAGACTCCCTTGTTGTCAAATGCGGTTTCATCCTGCTACATAAAATTGAATTTCCTTAAGAAAACACAGGATTGGATTAAGAAGAACGGTTAAAAATTATTGCTGTATATACACAAAAACACCACCACCAAACGTAATATCACTGTGTGTAAAATGAAGAAAAAAATATAAGAAAGATTGATCAAAAAACTTCCTTCGTAGCTATAATATGTCGAAAGTGCGAAAGGTCAGTTTATGAGGTGCTTTTGTGGCAGTACAAGTGATTCGAGAAATTATACAGGAATGAGTATGTTCTGTCTTAATATCATTATCTGTGAACCCCACTATACCTATACAACATATGTCATTAAGTAAAGCCAAATATTAGAAGAATCCTTAGCATATTATTATCACAAGCAATATTAATATAAAATTCTAAACTCAGTTCAAATAAATATATTATTCTAATACTAAGTTTTTACATAATCAAGGTTAGTATAAATTTCCTAAATTGATTACTAATTTCGTTTTTGTATCTAAAACTATCACCTCTGTTTCCTAAATGTTGGCATTTTCATACGTTTCTATTAGCAATTCATTTAAGGAGTAAAAGCATTTCTGTATCAGATATTCAAATACAATCTTTTAAAATTTATTTGAAATTACTATATACTGTTTTCAATATAACTTTGTCAACTTATTGTAAAGCTTCAACCTAACATTACTAACATTCATATTATTACATCTTTTAATGGAAAATTTACTTCTGTTTCTAATACAATGTGCTAGTTTCTGAATATTTAAATGTTTTATCTTTCCTAATTTTACATTGTTACATATTCAAGAATCCATAGATACGACACAGAAAGAATATTTGATTTTTTAGAAATAGTAACGTTTGAAAATAATATTATAGATACTTTATAATAGTGATTTGTACTGTTTGCTCTGATATTTCCATATTTAGTTAAAATCATAACAGCTTCCATCTGAATTTAGCTTTCCATTCAATTACTATTATTGCCCTATAATGTAATAATCTGTAAAAGTAGGAGAAATTGGGTATGTTTATGGTTTCTAAATTACATAGGCAATCTAGTGACTTCAAGGAAAGAATTGCTAAAATGGAAATATATTTATAGTTTCTGATCATAATCATATTGACCATACAATAATATTTCTTCATAATTTTCAAATGATCAGAGATTTGATCATGCTGGAATAACAAAATAGTTATTTCTGATAGAAAATGTTTATATTATATTTATATTAATGACAGGAATGGGAGACTATCATCCCCAGTCTGTTTTCTACTTTTTAATTCGGTTGCACCTTGCGACCTAACAGCTCAGTGCATTTGTTAAGTGTTTTCAGTATGTGTGTGTTTTAGTTTCTGTTTGCAATCAGTCTATAAACTTACCTAGTAGTATATTATATACTACAACGCATAGGCGGAGATTACATTTCTGGTAATTAACAATATGAATGATCCATATTACAAACATCTAAAATTAAGCATTCTGAGCTACTTTTATTCTTAACACTGTATTCAATAAGTCGGCGTATTTTTATCATCAAGAGCAATTCAGTTCAATTTATTGCATCCTTGGATCATATACATTGTATTGGATTTGCCAATTAGCAAGTATAATTACATACTCCTATAGTCAAAATTATAAAACTCATCAAAAATATAAAGAGAGTTGTTTAGGAGATACCTTTTAAATCATTTTTTTCGTTTAACCTTACTTTTCTCCTTTTTATTACAGCGGGTAACATGTATAATTTCTTACCCTCTGTTACATCTTTACACTCTATATGTAACACTCTTTCTACTCTCACCCCAAAATATATCATATTTTAATACCGATGAAAGGTGGCGTAATATAAGGGTTTAGCTGCTTACAGATGTAATTTTTGCTTGATAGTTCTTATTGCATAGCAGAGGCGACTTCATTTAGAAACTGTTATTTATTTGTTTTTCGTAACTGAGATAGTAATCAATTGTTACCCCTAAGAATGAATCGTATTTTAAATAGTTTATCTTTTCGATATTGAAACAAAGGGTAACCGAAATGTACTTGGTGAGATGAAAATCAATGACATATAACTTATTGACATTTAATATAAGATTGCTATTTTTGAATCACGTCGACACTTTTCCTAACGTTTGTTTACTGATTTCCGCCATCAAATTTTCGTTTTCTTCAGTAACCAAAAGACTTATGTCATCTTCGTATAGTGTTAGATTGATGCTTTGACACTCAGTTCTAGATCATTCATATACAAAAGTAAAAGCAAAGGCCCAACATCGAACCCTACGGTACCCTATAAATAATGCATCTTTCACTTGATAAAGATGACTGAAATTGTTTTCTGATTGCAGATCTCAATAACTTGTTTACAGTATGAGAGATATGATTTGAACCAACAATATATCTTACTCTTATACCGTTTAATTCAAGCTTTTTAAGCAACAAATCATGTTTTACAATATCGAAATGCTTTGATAAATCTAGAAATATATTTATGTATGCTTTCCTTTTATTTATACAAAATCTAACTTTTTCAATGAAGTAAAAAGGTAGCTGTTTCCTTGAACCTAATTCATGCTGGAACATCGATAGTACACCATGACAGTTTAGAAAGACAAAACCCTTGTATACATTATTTTTTTTCAGTATTTTCCCAATTTCAGGTAGCAAATATACCGATCTGTAGTTACTGACACTTTCAAGATAGCCTTTCTGAAAGAAAGGTGGTTTTATTTTCGCGATTTTTAACTTATCGGGGAATTCACCTCTAAGAAAAGAAGATTTTGCTGAGTGACACAAAGATTTTATAATATAACTACATGCCGTTTTCCATAAATTGTCTGGCAACTCATCTATACTTGATGGCTTATAATTTTTTTAAAGATTTCACTAAATTTTTTACTTCATTTCCGGTTAGTGGACTCAAGAGTACAGTTTTCTCACATTTTTAATATGTAATTCCTACTGTCTAGAGTTCCTTGTTTGTTATTAATAAAGTGATCTTGTATTCCACTTAATAAAGTATCTACTATGTGTTACTGTAATTTCAAAGGGGTATACAATACTCTTAGTTACGTGCTTAATAATAGTGATTTGTTCAGATTTCTTTTTGGCGTATTTAGTTCATCTTTAACTGCAAGATGTTGCACGAATAGTGGACATATTTAAATAATAGATGCTGCCTTTATTAATGGAACAAAAATGATTACATAAGTACTTACTGGTTACTACCTAGGTACATTCCTGGAAAAGTGTCTCAATGCAAAACATGTTCATTATGGGCATTTTTACACCGAATAACCTCTTCAAGGTGGCTGCACATGTTTCTTACCATCTCACTACTAAGCTAGACTATGTGAGCTCGAATTTCCAAAACATTTTGAGAGGTTTAACCGGTCGAGTCTGTCCTTTAAATACCCCTCCAGAAAAAAAAGGTCATAGAGATTTAGATAAAAAAAAAAAAAAAAAAAAAATCGTTCGCTGCAGTACGGACAAACGTGTATGTTCAGCCATTCTTTCCCTTACAATTCAGAAATGCGATCTTACTTGCCACTTCCCGTGACCTTGAGTATCCATATTTCCAGTGGCTGAAAAAGGTGTTTGTGTGTTGTTCTAAATGTAACATAAAATATTTTTTCATACTGTAATGATTACATGTGTTAACTATTCGTGAGCGATCTGGTATGTTTAATTTTGTTTGCATATGCTGAATTTTTGTTGCGTAATAATTAGGTTTAATTTTTTTTTCATTAAGTTTTGTTAAATTTTTGTGTGATGTTTGTATGTATTTTCTCATCGTTTCTGCTAATGTCTCATAAATTTCATTTACGTCATTTAAATTTAGAATGCTTTGCTAGTTTTCTTGGCTAAGTAAATAGTTGAAATAATTAATATTTTCGTCGTCAAATTTTCCCATGTTCTTAAAAGAATTTTTGGATTCCACCTCTGTAGCTTTTACACTCAAACTTTCATCAGTTACTACTTCCAACTATGCATCGTGTACAGAAAAACCTGTACTGATTATGTAAGAGTAATAAGCGAAATGACTGATATTAATCATTATTTGATCTAATGTAAACTCTGTTGTCATTGTTATTCTTGTAGACTCTTTTCTAGTTTCTCTTAAGTTACACATGTCTAGAAGTAATCTTACGCCTACATTAATTTCACTATGTAAGAAATTTATATTTAAATCATATACAACCGTACGGTACTTTATTTTAGTATAGTAATATGATTCTGCCTCTAGCTTCTTAGAAAATATATCGGTTTTACTATTAGGAGTGCTGTACACACAATTAGTGACAACTTTTAATTCAGGTAATTCTAAAATGCAATATATATATATAAACTTTAGTTTCGACAGTATCTAATACTTAATACCGTATGTTATTAATTTCTACTGATTCAATTTAATTCTTTAATCCTTCCTATAATCTATGTTGAAGAATAATGTGCATCTCTATATTAACTTTTACTTTGTGCTTTCAAAATCATTTAGTACACATAGCGCTGCATTTACTTTTTGATAAATATAACGTTTCCAAATCTAACCTTACAGTTATAATAGTGTCATTTATGATTATAATTGTTTTGTTTATAGGAAAGTAGTTGTTGTAATACGGTACCAGTTTGTCATTTCATTATTTGAATATATTAATTCTACATATTGGTTCTTCTTATGCAAGTAAGATTTAAATCAACTTAAAACTTCTATCTAAGACCCTTTTGAAACTAATAACTTGTAATTGACTATATCAAGACCTTTAACAGCAAGTTCGTATTTTATAGTCAAGCTTATGGGCTATGATATCCAATAAATAATGATGTTTTGTCCAACTAGTGTGTTGTTTCCAAAGTTGATTTAAGGAAAATATATTAGGCTACGAATATGTAGGAAGTATATTTATATACGACAATTTTTCCTATTTTTCTTGAAATTTGATTACATTTGTTAAGTGTTTTTATTATAAAGTATAATGCATGCAAGATTTATTTTTAAAAGACGTCATGGAAAAGATTCTGTTCAGGTGGATATATTTTTTAAAGTACCGGTAATTAAATAATGTACCAATAAACTAAATAATCTCAGGTTTCAGATATCTAAAACTAACAAAGTAGTCTTACTTAAAAGTATTCATTAAAACAATGACCTCGAATTTAATTTATTTCTTCTTAACGTTTTATGAAAGTAAACCGATTTAGAATACTAATAAGTCGGGAAGTCTGCATCGTAGCCAAGGATGTTATAAAATAGAGGATCTGCCATACGTATCTTCATCCTATTAACTCAATGAAGCCAAAAATACAACCGAGCATCAGACGTCTGATTGGCTATTCTCGTTCCCGCCATTTATGTTGTCTCAAAACATTGCGATCTTATTGGGCGAGTGGGCAGAGTGGTGGTAATGAAACTATGACGTATGGCTTCACGATTTTGTTGTATAGGCAGATCCTCTATTTTATAACATCTTTGACCATAGCTCTTAAAAGAAAAAGAAAGAGTATTAGAAATGATCCAAAAATGGATCAAAAGATAGCGATTTTGGCCAAGAATTTTAGGAATGATCGAAAAAAATGCATTAAAAAATTGCGATCTTGGTCAATAATTAATTTTTGGATCAGGAGCCACAAAATTTTTGAACGGCCCCTAAATCGAGTTTTCGTATGTTTTTACAAAATAAGGACGTCATACTGAGTTAAGTGATAGTTTGGATTCGACCACACAATATGTAGTTCTCCAAATATAATGCCTACAGGAAAATTTTTGACTGAAATACAATGGATCTTATGATCCAAAATTGGATCAGGGGCCACACAATTTTTGAATGGCGCCTAAATTGAGTTTTCGTATTTTTTACGGAATAAGTACATCATACTGAGTTAAGTGATAGTTTGGGTTTGGCTACATTATATGTAGTTCTTTAGATATAAGGCCTATAAGAACATTTTTCACTGAAATATAATGGATCTTTTGATCCTAATAATAATAATAATAATAATAATAATAATAATAATAATAATAATAATAATAATAATAATAATAATAATAATAACACTGGTCGACATGGGTTTTGATGTCTGGAAACTAATTGCTATTTTGAACAACTATTTTGATACTGATCCCAAAACTATGTTTCTTTTGTTCCCATCACCCACAGTTTTCTATTTTTACCCGGTACATGGCAGGGCGCATAATATTACAATAATGGATAATTTAGACATTCAAAGTTTTGTTGTAAATTCTTAAAAGTAACCGAAAGAAATACGTAATTTTTTGCTGTTATAGCTAGTCTCATTAACTGATGTAATAAAGTGCAATTTTTTCATGTATCAAATTACTTAATGTAAGAAATCACGGTAAGTGTCACGTAAACAATTTATGTATACACAGCTCTAGGATACGCTGTTTTGATCAAGTTTCTCTGCGGTTTATTGCTTTGATACAGTGAAACAATGTCATCTAGAAAGTGTGTGAACTCTCCATACATTTTTTGTTACATTTGCGGATGTTATGTAGTGAAGAGACAAAGACAACGTGTAACAAAATTTGTGAAGGATGCATATAATGCATATTTTGGAATGAAATTAGGTGACCAGGACAAAAAGTGGGCCCCACATACAGTTTGCAAGACTTGTATGGAGCCTTTGGATTGTAGACATGTGGCAAGGAGAAAGCCCTGCCGTTTGAATCCCAATGGTATGGCGTGAACCAAAAAATCATGTTGAAGACTGTTATTTCTGTGCTGTTAACGTTAGTGGTTTTAGTGCTAAGAACAAAAGTAAGGTGAACTATCCAAACAACATACAATCAGCTATCAGACCTGTAGCTCATGGGCCAGATATACCTGTACCATGTGTACCTACTATTGTCGAAAGTTGTTCTAGTGACAGTGAAATTGAGGTAGAATTAGAACAGCGTGATGATGATGCATTGTATCCTAGTACGAGTACTAGCACTCCAAATCCACTTACACAACATGAACTTAATGATCTTGTGAGAGATTTAAATTTACTAAAAGAGAGTGCCCAACTTCTTGGTTCCCGGTTGAAGAAAAATTGTCTCTTGTCTCCTGAAACACATTTTTCATGGTACAGGCACCGAGAGAAAGAACTTCTACCATACTTCACTGAAGAAGAAAATTTAGTGTATTGCAACAACATAAGAAAAGTGATAGAATTCTATGGTATTGCATACAATGCAACAGAATGGAGATTCTTTACTGATGCATCGAAGGCCAGCTTGAAAGGTGTTTTGTTGAGCAACGGTAATGTATTACCATCGATTCCCATAGCATACTCTGTGTTCTTGAAGGAAACGTATGAAATGTTAAGACTTATGCTCGTAAAAGTGAAATATGATGAACATGGTTGGTCAGTATGTGGTGATTTTAAAGTGATAGCATTGTTGTTAGGTCTCCAATCCGGGAACACAAAATTTCCCTGCTTTTTGTGTGAATGGGACAGTCGGGACAGGGAGAATCATTGGAAAGTGAAAATGTGGCCACGTAGAAAGTCTCTCTCTCCAGGAAAGAAGAATGTGACACAACAGCAATTGGTGACATCGTCTAAAATACTACTCTCTCCATTGCATATTAAGTTAGGAATCATGAAACAGTTCGTTAAAGCATTAAACACGGATGGGGAATGTTTTAAATACATTGCAAGTAAATTTCCAGCAATCAGTGATGGGAAACTGTAAGAAGGCATTTTTGATGGCCCTCAAATAAGAAAGTTTATGCTTGACCGTGAATTTGAGCAAATAATGTCACAAACTGAAAGGCAGGCCTGGGTTAGTTTCAAACTGGTAGTTGCCCATTATCTGGGAAATAAAAAACATAAGAACTATGAACATTACGTGAAAAACCTTTTGGAAAATTTATGTAAACTTTGAAGCAAAATGAGCCTAAAGTTACATTTCCTCAACTCCCATCTTGATTTCTTTCCACGTAATCTCGGAGACTACAGTGTAAGCATGGGGAGAGATTTCATAAAGGCATAGCAGAGATGGAAAGGAGATACCAGGGGAGATGGAACGTTAACATGATGGCAGATTATTGATGGATGTTGAAAAGGGATGTTCCCGTGTTGAGCGTCAGCGATGTCAGGAAATCGAAGCGAATGAAGTTTGATGCTAAGTGACGTAATGTATTTGTGATTTTGTATGTAGGTGTAAATGAAAATGTACATTAACATTAATTTTACAATCTTGTTGCATGTCACATACATTTAAGAACTGTACAAAAATTGTGAGAAATGCCTGAACTTAATATGTAATACGTTTCGTTAAGTCCCTTATAGGCTTAATAATAGAACAATACACCTGCTGATGCTAATATGTTTTAACGATTTGTGAAAAAATGTGACGTGATAGAGAGAAACTGATTTTATTTTTGAAATCAGCATTAAAAATCCATTCGAAGTTACCTATTCATTTTAAAACATCGCTCAACTTTTGAAAAATGTCAACCAGTGTAATAATAATAATAATAATAATAATAATAATAATAATAATAATAATAATAATAATAATAATAATAATAATAATAATAATAATAATAATAATAATAATAACAATAATAATAATAATAATAATAATAATAATAATAGTCTTCAGCAAAGACCATTTGCATGTTCTGAAAGTAACGGACTAATAAAATCCATATTACTATGAGGAGATTATAAACACTTAGAAACATAAAACTATCGTGTAAATGAAGAATTGAGTCAGAAGGTTATTCAAATCACATTCAACATTGAAATACTATTGTGTTGCTTTTTATTCTGATATGTCTATTATCTGTAAAATTTCACATCTCCAACAATTTTTCTTCGTCTCTCTTCCTATTTTGATCCCTTTCCTACCACTTTAGCCTATCATAGTTATTCTGACAAAGTCTATCGGAGTCTACAACGAATTATACTTTTTAAAATTTTTTTTAGAGGTTCTAAATACAAGTTCATTCTGCTAATATTTTTCATCTTCTTGCACTACAAAATTTGCAGAATATACATACCACTAAATTTTAGGTACTTAAGTAATTGTATTTTTAGGGAACTTTGTTAAGACAGAATTTTAAAAATTAATATTTATTTTTAAATTCCAGGATCAACAGCTCATGCTGAAGCTTTTGGTGCCCATCAATCCTATAACTCGTGGCAGAGACATATTGATTGGAGAAACCATATCGAAACGAAACTTCGTACATTTAATTCGTCACTTCCAGCACAAGCATTGCAGCGCTATGGTCAAATGAAAGCTAGTGAATGGCTACAATATATAACGATGGTAAGCGACATCAAAACAGTGTGCCCATTGTACTACTTGGCTTCTTCTTCTGCCAAACACTTCAACCGTGTTTATTTCTACGTTGCTAAACAGAGGCGACTAACAAGCCACGGCGATGAACCTGTTGCAGACGGAGCCTCTGACATTGCTGCCATTCTGGGAAATTACAGAACAACGACAGAAGATGAACGAAAATATGTGAAGAACATGCAAGAACTTTTCTATGGATTTGTAAAACATAGTGAACTTAAGCAGGACAAAAGAATGGGTCGCCATCTTTATTTGATTGATCATGAGATTGAAACAGTGTACCAATATCCTAATTGTGAATTTTGGAAAGAAGCTAGGGTTGTGCCAGAGTATAGCAGAATCGACTGAACGGTCATTTAATGCGTTTTCAAAGTAAAAGGAAAGAGGAAGGAGAGGGGGGAGAGTTTGGTGTTCATTGTAAAACACACCACACATATCTGTTAATACGATGAGAAATCTTAAAAAAAAAAAAATCTATACCGAAGACAACTTCCAGTTTTTATTAACATCTAGCATTTTTCTGTGAGTGTTTACTAGGCTTTCTGTGGTGTGACATTAAAATGTAAAATATATAACTTTTCTGAAATGCAGAATAGAGTAACAAATTAATCGCGCCATTGACTGTTAAAATATTTTAAAAAAAGAAGCTCATAAAATTCTACTGTTGTTGATGTTTGTGGCATGCATTCTGCAATTTCGAGTATATGTTTCATAGCGCACATCATATTTGGGTGTACCTGTGACGCCTTTTTGTTATATCTATAAATCTTTAAAACTTTTTTTTTTCTTCTTCTGCTGTTAATATCTGTGTCCCTAGCATTTGCTGTGATGAACTTAACCATATTTTCAGGCTTAAGTCTGATATACGGTTGCCCTAAATATGGCAGCAAACTTTAAAAAAAAACATTTTAAAAATGTTTTTAGATGGTCTTACATATAGCTAATGAGCAATATTAAAAAAAAAAAAAAGTACGTTTGTGGGAGAAAGATAAAGAAGAACATTATTTGTAATGCGTGGAGACTGAACGAACTGAATAGTTTTTATGTGTTCTTAGGCTTCCTTTTTTTTTAGTCTTTCACTGTGACTTGAGTGCTTTAACAAAATGTTTTTAAATGTTTTAAAGGGCTGGAAGAATATGTTTACATATTTTTGGAAGAATTTTTTAATTTCAAAGGAAAATAAATATAGCAAAACTTTTTATGTCTAGAACAAAGTAAAATTTTTCATTTTACAGGTCATTTGGGATCAAAAAATGACTGTTAGTGTAGATATAATTGTAATATTTCGCATTCCAAAATAGTTCTATAATTGAAATTGAATTCAAAACGAAAACAAATGAGAATCTCTTCGATTTATAGTTTTTACACTGTATTTCGGTGATGTAGCCAGACATAGTGCAGCACAAAAGCTCATGACTTTATTACCTCTTTCAAATCAAATACAACCAGAAGTTACAGTATTTTAATATTTTCATTTTTCTAGCTAAATATTTAATACATATTTCTATAAACTTATTCTATAAAATATGTGTAGTTATTCAGAGAGATAGATGTATATAGACTATTATTTGGACAATAATATATTTTTGTAATGTTCTTATGATAATTATATCTAATTAATGGCTAATGATAGTGTCACTAGGAATTAAAAGTACTGTTCATTAAAATTATGGAACATACTAGAGATATTTTATAGTGTAAGGAAATTTATATTATAACAGTAAATGAAAAGTCAATATTTGGAGCGACAGTTTTTTAAAAAAGTAGAACATATTTCAAATTTTGAGTTCATGAAGTACATAATGTTTTAATTAAAATTAATAAAATTAAAGAAATTTTGATTTTTTATTACTTAGTAACTTTGGCACCTAAAATGAAAATACACACTTTGAAGCTGTAACTGTGTTAACACATGTTGACTAATGAAACGTATGGAATATATATTTCTAAATTAGAAAAGAATTTACCTAAGTGTATTCCTGGAAACAGTGGAAGAGTGTCCAATACTTCGGACACATACACAAATCCTTTTACGAGGAACATAGAGGCTTAATACATGTGAAGAACCTTTTACATAACATGTATTAAGCTTCTATATTTCTCGTAAAAGGATACTTGTTTATGTACCCAAAATATTAGACAATCTTCTGCTGTTTCCAAGAATTCAGTTAGATGAGTTCTTTCCTAATTTTGTATTGACACAATTGGAAAAAAAGATAAGTAAAATCATTTTTGTAAGTTCTTGTCAACTTTTTAAAAATCTAACATAAAACTTATTGTTTTTATCCATTCAGCGATTCCTGAGACGTGCTCGAACTCGCTGTGGTACACACCAAATGTCCTTTCTTGTGATTGTTTTCCTACTTAAAATTGGCAGAATTACGATTGACGCCAAATTTTAATCTTGAATTATGACTACATTTACACGCCAATTTCAGAATGCAATAATTTGTATCAATATTCAACAGCTTTTAGCACTGAAAAAATGTTTTTGTTATAACATTTACATCACATATGAGATACATAAAACTTTCAAAGGGAAGAATTTTTCCGTCCTCTATATATATTGAAATTATTTGCATAATGACAGCCACAACTAGGTTTCTTATCGACAGATCTCAAAATACTTAATTCACTTCAGGTTTATTTATAGTCACAGATAATAATGAATGAAAGTTTAATTATGATTGACTATTCTCATTTTTTTTTTTTTTTTTTTTACTTTCAAGTGTCATTTTCAGACGGTGGCAAATATTGATTGATCGAGTACAGGTAGAGACACACAGACTCTAATTTATTGAGAAAGAGCCAAATTTTGGGTAGGAAAATGATGTAAACCATTCTGGTGCCAAGACAAGTTAAGTTTCGGTCACAAAATTAATCTTCAGACCTGTTTAATTTACTTTCTACGCGTAAACTTGGGTCTGCATGTGCTAAGTTTTAAATGTTATGTTAAATCGTTTTAAGTTCATTTTTGAAGAAACTTTTTTAAGAGTTTCTTAAGAAAGAAAGAAAAACACATATCTATCATAATAGTTACAATGAACAGTATTGGTAATTCACAAATTAACTATATTTTTAGTAAGGCTTACAAAATAATCGAGTGCAAGACTAATTACTCTTGTAAATTACAAGTGATTTTACTCTTTGATCAGGTGTCATACTGCCATTTAAGCAAAATATAAGACTATCATTTGATATATACTTAATTCAAGGTACGTTTAAAATAGTTCGGCTTCTTTCCATTTCATTATTATTATTTATTTTCTGAATACCATGAACGAATTCAATTGTGGAAGATAGGTCATTTTGATATAACTACATTCATACAAAGCTACGTAGTCATAGTTGTAACGACTATTAAACTTAAAATAAAAAATACTTTGATATCTCAGAAATTACTTATAAAAAAGTACAAAATTTCTTTAACGTTTTACACCAATAATCACTTACTTACAAATTTCAGTAATTTACTTTTAAATGTACACATATTCGTATGAGCTTTAAGATTTATAAATTAATCTAATCGTAGAGCGATAGTGAAGTCATGGGCAATAAACCAGGTAATTACAACTATATTTATGTCCTTGATGTGAACATATTGTCAACGTGCCTGGACATCAAAACATTTTGGCTGCATCACTGTTGTTTGTACATGTATATACTTTTTTCATTGTCATGAGTGCATGTAATATACAACTGTATTTATATATATATACATAAAACGTGTGAAAGTGATGAAATGTGTGTGTTTTGTATTTTGTATATTTTCAATGTTAACTATATTAGTGTTTATATATAAATATATAAAAAGTATATATATTATCTATATTTGTACGTCAAATATAAATGCAAAATTATAAAAGCTTTTTGCCCCCAAAATTGGAATTTGGATGCAGATTTTTTTCAATGTAATTATGAAAAGAATTTCTCGAGAACCAATATGTTGTGTACTATTGTTGCAGAACATTACTATCTAATTGTAACTGGTCATTTGTATTCAAGAAGTTTGGATCATATATGATTATATTGCAATAGATTCATCCATTTACGAATAACAGCTCCATATATATATATATACATATATCCAGATATATATATATATATCTTTAAGATAATTGAGAAAATGGATTGTAAGTTAATGTAACATCTTGTAAAATACTGAATACATGATCTCAGTGAAATAATAAAGGGAAATGATCAACTAACTGCTAAAGAATATTATTTTATTATGTGTTAACAATGATTCAGATAAAATCTAAGAGACTTTAGAGGTTTTTTTTTTTGTTTGTTTGTTTGTTTAAGGTAGTCAGCAGCAAAGTCCGGGGATGACAAATGAATTGGTAGAAGAACGGTTAGGGACAATACCTGGTCATCCATTTTACTTAATTTTTAAAAACACAATTATGTAATACCATTACTGAAAAGTTTATAGGGAAAAAGTGTATGTGGTATATTGATCTAGAAAAGGCCGCGTGAATTGAGAATTGTTGTTGGACGTTCTAAAGAAAGTTGGGTTAAAATGAAAAGACCGAAGACTCGTAGAAAAATTATATATGAACCAACAAGAAGTATTAGAGCAGGGGAGGAAATGACAGATGACAGTGCAATTGGAAGAGGAGTTCGACAGGGATACTGTCTATCGCCTACATTATTTAATATTTATCTAGAACAGATAGCGAAAAAGAGCCTACAAAATGAAGTAGGCGGCATTTCAGTAGGCGGTAGAATGATTAGGTATATACGGTTTGCAAATGATATGGCGCTTGTTGCAGAATCTGAAGACAAAGTCAATAAGATGTTAGAAAACTTGAAGAAGGGCTGTGAAGAATACGGGATGAAAATAAATGTTAGAAAAGACAAAAGCCGTGATGATTGGAATGAAGGGGTCGTTGTCAAATATAGAAGTAGGAGGATTGAAAATAGAACAGGTGACTAGTTTTCGATACCTGGGTAGTATTATTAGTAATGATATGAAATGTGAAGTGAAATACATAAAAGCAAGGATAGGAATGGCGAAAGAAGCCTTTAGGGGGAAGAAAAGACTCATAAATATGCTTCGTATAGAGTATTGTATTGCATGGGTCAGAAACATGGACATTACGCAAAAATGATGGGAAATGACTAGAAGCTTTCGAAATGTGGATGTGGAGAAGAATGGAGAGAATTAACTGGGTTGAGCTGAAAACGAATGAGAGAGTGTTAGAAATGGTAGGGAAGAAAAGAGCAATTTTAGATATTATTAAGAAGAGGAAGAGAGATTGATTAGGACATTGGATAAGGAGAAACTGTATCATGAAGGACGTGCTAGAGGGTATGATGGCATTAAAGGAGACTACAATTGATGGACGATATCAAAAGAGAGAAATCGTACGTGAAGACAAAGAGATTAGCGGAAGACCGTGGAACATGGAAACTTCTCAGTTGCAGCAAGTGATCTGCCAATAATGGCAGAATACCTATGATGATTTTGATGAGTATTGAAAACATGACTTCTCTAAAAATTACAGAATATAATTAGTTTTTACTTTGTGTTACCCAGTGGCGGCGAAACCGGCTTTGGGGCTCCCCCGCAGGGCCCTATGTTAATCATGATTCCTAGTGTTTTCTATAATACCATTATTATGAACGTAGTATACTGGTTGATTTTACAAACTGAGCATATAGGTTCTAGTTGAAATTTGGTGAGAACAGTGAATACACACAAAGCTGTATTTATTATTATTATTATTATTATTATTATTATTATTATTATTATTATTATTATTATTATTATTATTATTATTATTATTATTATTATTATTAATAATAATAATAATAATAATAAATCAATAACTAAGACATTAACACTGTGGTAGAAAAATTTAGATAAATATAGATAGACTAATTTATACTTACGTTAACTCCACGTAGTTTGTCTGAAACACCATTTGCGACACTCCTCTTGTACTACTATTAAATTGCACCAGCTTCATAAAACGTATCATAAGAAAACGAAAAGAGTGTTTTGGTTCTCAATAAATAAAAAAAAAGTGTTCACTACACTTCACAATCTTCACCTAACACTTACATACGAGGATAAAGTGGTTCTCAGTAATTAAAAATGTTCACTACATTTCACAATCTTCACTTACACAAGAGGTTAATGACAAATCCAGATACTTGTCGATCCCCTATCAAATATCACGCATTATATACAGAAGTGAAATTATTCAGAAAATCGTCGCTTTTTCAGGAGTAAGAACTGATCCACATTTACATCCAAGTTGACCCTTTTTGTTTGATCATGTTCAATGCTCAAAATGGCCAATGAACGTAATCTTTGTTGTACCATTGTGCTCCGTAAATAATTCTTGATCAGTTTTAGTTTTGAGAAACTTCTTTCTGCTGTAGCAGTTATGACAGGGAGTGTGAGGTAAAGTTGTAAGGCTGTTGTCAAGTCCGGTAAACTACTTACAAGACAACTGTTTTCTTCAATTAGTAATATCGCTATGTATCGAATTGTTTTCCTTTGAGCTATCTCCTCAGAAAATAAACAACGGAAGGCTAACACTTGTTCTAAAAGGTTTCCCGAAATGTCATTCTTGTATTTGTCAAGAAATAGACAAGTTTTATCTGAAATTTCTTCATTGGTCCTTTTAAACACTTTGGTGTCAAAAATGAAAAGTGTTCAAGTATCTCACTCAAACCTCTGAATCTGCTTTTAATTTGGCAAATCACAATGTCAAGTACAACGTAGAAAACAGATATTTGAAATGTCTTCAACGGATCCGAAATAGGAAGTTCACTTGCCACTTCATCAAAAAATGTTTTAACTTTTCGGGGACGCTTTCCCTTTATATTAGAATCTACATGCCACGACCTGGCAAGTTCTTTACCTTCATCCAGAAATCCCGAAAAATTATCTCGCAGGGAAGTGAGATTGGCAATTGCTCGGCCCAGAAGAATACGAGCTGTTTCAAGGTCAGCATTGTCGCTTTGCAGCATCTTGCTTGCTGTTTTTCTGGACCTTTTGAGCTCCGCAATAGTACGTTGGTCAAACATTTCATTACGGATTGATAGTTATTTCGTATGGCTAAAAGACAATCATAGCGAGATGGCCACCTTGTTAGACACAACTTCTTTAATGTGATACAAATTTGACCGTCCTCAGCTATTGTTTTGTTCAGCTTTTGCCATCGAGGTAAGCTTTCACTGATAAAAATATACACTTCTCGAAGAATGTCGTAGAATTGTTTCACCTTATTAACATTTGACAGAGAATCGTTAAGAACAAGGTTTAAATTAGGAGCAGCACAATGCACAAATTCTGCATTAGGAACTTTCTTCTTTATTCTCGTTTAAAGATCACTCATATTCGCAGCGCCATCGTAACCTTGTCCTCTGCACTTATTGATGTCTATTCCATTTTCCTCAAGAATTCCTAAAATTTTGTTTTGAAATGACTCACTAGTGTGTGATATTATTTCTCAAAATCCTAGAAAGATTCCTTTATTTGAAGCTTCAGACCTTCAGGTGAATTTATCAAACACAACATAGTGAATGATAAGACTGAGTTGATCCTTTTTAAAAATATCTTGTGTGATATCTACAATCAGGAAAAAAAAGGACCAAATTTATTTCTGTTGTTAACGCGTTCAGAACAGAATTTGACAGTAGTTCTATGATCTGATTCTGAATATCATGATGTAAATACTTAATTCGTGTTTCCTTGTTTCTTACATGCGATCTTAGTAACGAATCGTATCTTGAAAGCAAATCAATTATATTGAGAAAATTTCCACTTCCGTGATCAATTAATTGTCTGTCCTCCCTATGGCCTCGAAAGGGCAACGCGCACATAGCTAAAGTTCGCACAACATCAACAATACGTGTTAGTATGTCTCTCGAATTTCGCCGTTCTTCATTCATTTGATCTACCGTGCCATTTTTCTTCCATATAGTGTACGTAACGCATGCTTGCAAATGAGATTTGCTTTTTTCGTGCATCTTAATTTTCTTACTGAGCCCTTTCCAATTCCGAATAACGCCATTTTGCCATGAACGCTCACTGCAAGATTCGCTGAAAAGCCAACAGAGTTCACAATAAACAGCATCTAAAATAAGTGAATAACACAACCAAAATCTTTCTACTTTTTGACCGCTTTTAGTTTTAATAAAATAATACTTTTTACTAAAGGATCTATTTGTTTGCAGATCTCGCGGGAAGGGAGCTTTAGGTCGACACGGTGTAGATGCGAGAATAGCTCTTTTTGCCTCTGGGGTAAGCGCTTCTTTGTAAAGGCCTCTGTCACTAGGAAAGGGTTTGGAAAAATTTGGAGGAAAAGGAAGTATCTGAAACTGTAGCAGTGCATACACTAGAATCACATTCCCTGGTCTTTGCAGCACTATTATTGTGTGAAATGGAAAATCCCTGTTGGAAACTAGCTTGGGCACTACTTGCACTAGGATCACATTCACTGGCCTTTGCAACGTCATTATTATTGTCCGAAATTTAAAAATCCCATGTTTCTCGTTGGGAAGTACCTTGAGCACTACTTACACTAGTATCACATTCACTGGGCTTTACAACACCATTATTATTATCCAAAATCGAAATAACCCCAGGTTTTCGTTGCGAACTAGCACTACTTCCTGCTTTTTCATTATCAGTAGGCCTATGCGTCGAAGTTTTAGTTGCTGGCAGGAAAATTGTATCTATTTTCTTTAGTCTTTTATTAGCAGCTTCCTTTTCCTTTTGAATTTTGCGTTTCTTAGCCCCGCTTAAATATTTACGCTTGTCGGACATTGTATGTGGAAAAATTCAACTCCTTTCACAAACAAAAGTAAAAGTACCCTGGGAATATAACAATCGTCCACTTTTTGAAAGTACAAACACTGACCACTGCGGAATCTATTGACTTCGCTCAAACACAAGACTAGGCGTTTGAACGAAGGGAGGCGCTGCAGAAAAAAAAAAAGTCTCTTCGTGCAGGGTTTCCCCGTAGGCCCCTACTCGACTGGTAGCGGCAAGAGAGAGAGAGAGAAAAAATATATATAGAGAATGAGAGAAGTCTCTGCAGCAGATCCCCACACTTGAACAATTATAACTTTCTTGACAGTATGGTATCAGATGTTCTCTTCTGACCCCATCTCAGCCCTTGTCAGATTTCACGTGTGATAATACGATAAACTATCCATAGGCGGTACCAAATATACACCGGAACAATGCACTGAATATGAACGTAAACAAAACAAAATACAAGAAACTACTACCCACTTCCACCTGACTAAAGTGAAAGTGTTCCGAGTGTCCGTGATCCTAGAATAAACTCCAGTAGTTCAATGACCTCGCAAATACATCCCTCAGCCGCAAGTAACGGTTTGGCCAGTCAGCCCCTTGAGGAGAGAGAAGAGGATGAACGAAGACGACTTTTCCTAATCCATACACGACCCCAGAAGAAAGACAAACAAATATTGCCAAAACAACATACATCATGATGCATAACATCCTAGGTTGTCCCTCAGCCTCTTCAGCTCTGGCCCCACCGCACCGAGGGGTCTGCGGGGCCGTTATCGCCGCCACTGGTGTTACCGTATCATGTGTCGCTACATATTTGTTACTTTCTTTGAAAAGGGCTTGATTATTTACCTTGTTCAAAGGGCGTTAAATAAGTTTTGCAGAGATAGTTATAATGCTATTATTAGTTGCAATATGATGGTGAAATTTTAGGTGAACATACTTTGATCCTTTAGCTGCAAGACAATGCTACTCAATGTAACCTATATGTGCTCTGACGCTCTTGTCCAGCGTTCTTTCCGTACTTTGAATGCACTTTGGTAACATTTAGGTGGCTGACTTCCACGCCATTGTTTCACATAAGAAATGAGAGTCTTGTCACTGTCGAATGATATTTTTCACAAGTGGGTCTTAAGATGACCAAACAGGAAGAAATCTAAAGGAGCTAAATCCGGACTATAAAGAGGATGGACGATTTCCTATCCCATTTTCATGACTGTCATCATAGTTGTGTAAGGTTTGGTATTGTCATGTTGCAATTTGATGGCATTATTTTGCAGGTTCGGCTTCTTGGTCTGGAGAGCACGTCGTACCTTAACCACTGATAAACAGTACCAATTTCGTGTTGTGTTTCATACTATATCCACTTTCTCTTCTAAGCAGTCGCATTCGGACACAATTTCGTTTTCAGTACAACATGCAGGCTGTGCATCCAGTGCGTCAACATGGAACTGCAGCACATGTTCACGTTTCTAGTGATCTCCGAATCGTTTTCTCAGATTTGCAACGCTGGCTTTCTTTGCATCGGTGATTCGACTTACCAGGGATAGTGCTGGAGCATCTGGTGCGCTGGCAAACTTTCATCCCTCGTTTCAGTGGCGACACTTACAGTTTAGAAGGTCATCAAAATTATACGTTAGTTCCATTTTGAAAACAACCCTGGGATGTCCTTGGTGCAAAGTTTTCTTCAGGAACACACGTTTCCACGTTTCATGTCACTGATGCCTGTAATTTGTTTGTAGGGAATTGTCTAACGCTTTCACATCCCTCAAATGCCAATCTATGCTTAGAAATTTTACAGTTCCAATTTTGCGGTACATTGCAGTGTAACTGTCTGGACTCAAAATTTCGGGTTATTTTCGAAAATACTTTTCTAACACTCCAAACAATCAGTCAGCGAAAAGAAAGGAATGCCCTCGTACTGGAAAGACAGAAGACTTTTCGAAACTATCAGGGATAATTGTGTACGGAGGCGTATTTAATAATAAATGATTGCTAAATATTGGATATTATTATACGTGAATTTCCGTTATTTTGGGTCAGAATGTTTTCTCCTTGTATTCGACCATAGTTTCTCAATACAGATTTGAAATTATAAATTACAATTCACGACACTGTAAAATTCTTCTTTTCTTTTGTTTCCAAAAATGATTTTCGTTTCGTACAAGTTTCAACCGTTTCAAATTCAATAACTCTATAAAAATATATATATCAAATATAATGTTGGTCACATTTCCTACAAATTCACATATCAGGTTTTAATTGGACAATGTACTAGAGTGGTGAAATGCGAGTAAGATGTGTGTTATTGTGTGTGTTCCACTTACAAACCACGGTGAAAGAAAGTGAAGTAAGATATCTGGAAGACAATCGGAAAGAAAAGAATATGGAGTATAAATTATTTCCGTTGGCGTTGCTTTGTTGCTTCGTTGGCATTTACACCCTGCAGGTACTCATATCCTTTATTAATTAACTATTGGGAATTCGCACCATTCAAGCACATTTTGTTTTATTTTACTTTTCTGTTACTTTTTATCTCTCTGAGGAATATCTGAAACTAGACAACGATATAATTTTAAAAAGAGGAAGGAAAGAAGATAAAGAAATTATATTGCCAGCAAACTGTTTATCCAGTTTTAAAAATTAAGTGTGATTCATTAACTGGGAGTTGTTTTTGATTTTCGAGACCTGAAAGAAAAAGTACAAAATAATTAAATAAATAACTTACAAAATAAATTCATAAATAAAAAAATATAACTAACTATGAAGAGATTGATTGTGTTATGAAACATAATGGACAATATGTTGTTTGTGATGATTGAACACAATGTTTCTATTGTCTATATAGAACCCTAAGTCTATGAAGAAGGAAAGAAAGAGAACGAACACCATAGATGGAGTTACTATAAAATCTTAGTGCATCTACGAATATACATAATGGGATATTCGAAATTCTTTCAACCTAAGTGACACAACAGAGGATGTTTATCTTTCTCAGCAACTTGTTATTACTCAATGAAACCCAGTCAAATGAGATGTAGAAACTTCTGACAAATAATATGATGTTCCATGACGTGCAGTGCTGTGCTGCAGTTGGAAACTATTTTTCCTAGTTTGTAGCACTGCGAGCTGACGTTGAAAAGGAATTTACAGATCAAGAACTTAAAATAATTTGAAAGTGTCATGGTATGAATAGCTTTTGAGGAGAAACTTACCAGGACCATATTTAACATTTATGCCGCCCCCACAATACCAATAAATATTGGTCTAGAAAATTTGACACAGTGAAGGGAATAATCAATATTTAAGAGGAATATATATATATATATATATATATATATATGTAGAGAGAGAGAGAGAGAGAGAGAGAGAGAGAGAGAGAGGAAGAAAGAGGGAATAATAAAATAGTATCACTTACCTTTTCAGTTAATAAAATTATGGTTGATATTGTAGCGTCGGCAAAAATTCCATTGTCAAAAATTGCACAAATTTTTTACCGCTCTTCACAAAAATTAATTCATTAACGACAATTAGCTTTCCTAATTACGATATAGAATATTGATATAGGATATTTAAAATTCTAAAACAAGGAAAAGAGAAAGAACATATTGAAGTAAGACAACCTCCTCTCAGCTCACTCGGTTCCTTCGCGCTTCTTTATTTTTTTCTCTCTCAGTTGAAAGATTTGTTTTATTGTGTCTGTTTTCATCCTCCCTCAGAAAGCTAACTTCGTCTGAGAATAGTTAACTTATCATCCCTTCCGTCTGGGGAAGATAATTTTCTTTTTAAAGAAAAGTAACATATCTTCACTTTGGTTATCGTAGTTTTAAATAAATAGAAGAGACAGGAATATTCCAAATTAAATTTTATTTTGTTCAGAGGTGAAAAGGTTATTTTTACTTGTCAGTAATATATCCTGTATGACTAACGCAAACTCTAATTTCCTTGCAACAGACCCACAAATGTTCGATTATAAATTTTATTACTCACTCTGTTTTTGACAGTTTTCGTCATACAACTTGTCATAGACCCTAAGTTAAATATGGTCCTGGTAAGTTTCTCCTCAAAATATATTCATACCATGACACTTTCAAATTATTTTAAGTTCTTGATCTGTAAATTCCTTTTCAACGTGCGCTCGCAGTGCTACAAACTAGGAAAAATAGTTTCCAACTGCAGCACAGCACTGCACGTCATGGAACATCATAATATTTGTCAGAAGTTTCTACATCTTATTTGACTGGGTTTCATTGGGTAATAACAAGTTGCTGAGAAAGATAAACATCCTCTGTTGTGTCACTTAGATTGAAAGAGTTTCGAATATCCCATTAAGTATATTCGTAGATGCACCAAGATTTTATAGTAACTCCATCTATGGTGTTCATTCTCTTTCTTTCCTTCTTCGTAGACTTTGGGTTCTATATAGACAATTGAAACACTGTGTTCAATCATCACAAACAACATATTGTCCCTTTTGTTTCATAACACAATCAATCTCTTCATAGTTAGTTATATTTTTCATGTATGAATTTATTTTGTAAGTTATTTATTTAATTATTTTGTACTTTTTCTTTCAGGTCTCGAAAATCAAAAACAACTCCCAGTTAATGAATCACACATAATTTTTAAAACTGGATAAACAGTTTGCTGGCAATATAATTTCTTTATCTTCTTTCCTTCCTCTTTTTAAAATTATATCGTTGTCTAGTTTCAAATATTCCTCAGAGAGATAAAAAGTGACAGAAAAATAAAATAAAACAAAATGTGCTTGAATGGTGCGAATTCTCAATACTTAATCAATAAAGGATATGAGTACCTGCAGGGTGTAAATACCAACGAAGCAAAAAAGCAACGCCAACGGAAATAAATTATACTCCATATTCTTTTCTTTCCGATTGTCTTCCAGATATCTTACTTCACTTTCTTTCACCGTGGTTTGTCAGTGGAACACACACAATAACACACATCTTACTCGCATTTTCACCATTCTAGTACATTGTCCAATTAAAACCTGATATGTGAATTTGTAGGAAATGTGACCAACATTATATTTGATATATATATATATTTATAGAGTTATTGAATTTGAAACGGTTGAAACTTGTACGAAACGAAAATCATTTTTGGAAACAAAAGAAAAAAAGAATTTTACAGTGTCGTAAATTGTAATTTATAATTTCAAATCTGTATTGAGAAACTATGGTCGAATACAAGGAGAAAACATTCTGACCCAAAATAACGGAAATTCACGTATAATAAAATCCAATATTTAGCAATCATTTATTATTAAATACGCCACCATACACAATTACCCCTGATAGTTTCGAAAAGTCTTCTGTCTTCCTCTGGGTTAGAAATTCCTATTATATATTTCTTTCACGTCTCCTGGTGTTTGATACCAATTTATACTATCAAAGAAATGCGCAGATGAAGAAAAAGTATCATATTTAGAATTGCATACTTACATTTTCTTATTCTTCACTTTCGAAAAGCTAAATAATTTTAAGTGAATTAGGAAAACTAAGTACGTAATTATAATCATGAAGCTTCATCTGTGGATTGCCATTGTTAGTTCAGAATGGTATCAAATGTTAGAAAACGTAAAGGCAATTTGAAGTAGGTATTTCTAAGTGACTGAGGAAGACATATGACTTCGTCGAAACTGTTCGTAATTTGTTTATAGACACGTATTTAGTAATAAATGATTAATACTGAAAAATGTTTTGGTTGTTTATGTATAGCGTCACTTCTTAGCATGAGGCCAATGAAACATGGCTTTATTCATTTGTTCAAAATTATTTTCATTTATTATTAACGTTAGAATTGGAAATTTGTAGGTGATGGAATTACGAAATAGAACGGAAACACATAACTTGGACTACTTGCATTTTCTATCAACACTAGCAACATCTTGCTGCTCAAGCCGATTTTTGTTTTAACCCATCTACAATTTATTCCTCTTTGGCAATAAGTTTATCTCAAGCGTTCGAGATTACAAGATAGTGTGAAGGTCGATATTGTGAAGTTTATTAATTTTTCCTTTCTTTAGAATTTTACGTGACTTTTGATAATTTTTCTCATCATGTCTTAACACAAATAATCTCATTAACAATAAATAATAAGAAAATTAATTAAAATGTCATTAATAATTATCTAATACAACCAAAAACAAGAAAACTTGTTATCAACAAGAAGAATCATCTTGTGGTAAGCTATGCTAAAACAAGAACTCTGAAGACCTTATCAACTTTACAACATTATTCATTTAACAGAATTATAACGTAAAAAAGATTAATCAACTTTTGATAATTCCAAACAGTGATTATGAACAAAAAAAGCCTAGAAATATTATTTACAAATGGTGGTCGGAGGTATTAATTTATTGTTTATATTATGGAATACTTTGTGAAAATATTCATTGGATATATGCAACCCATCATAATTAAGTTAATTTATGAAGAATAACATACTAAGAATCATGTCTTCTACCATAAAACAAACTTATAATTTAATACAATAACACTTGAGCAGAAGAATCGGAACTAGTTCTGCGTCTTTTTTTTTCTTAACTTACACCTTTATTTGTTTCATTTGCGTGGAACCTCTGGAAAATATTGTGTTCTAGCCGTGTTGGCAATCGTGTTTTAATTATGGAGTAGTTGATAAAGATATACGCGTATTATTTTCAATTTAAATGTATATTGTTTTCTTTTACGTCAACTCCATTAGGGTAAATAACATAAATATACAAAAAAGATGTCGATTATAAAATCGATCCAATCGAATTTGTACTTTGAAGTTCCGATGAGTTTATTTGTTTGATTCACGTGACATAATCACGGGATTCCAGTTTCAATCACAAGACAGCAATACCTCTATTTTAGTATACTAGCCAAAGTATACAAAAATGATTACTTACTATATAGCATTTACTTCGGTAATAACCTAACATAGAATCCACAATTGATAAAGGCAACGTAGATTAATTAAAGTTAGTAGATTTAGCATAGGTTTTCCAACTTTTCTCCCCACTTTTAGTTTTAAATAATTGATTTTAAAAATGAATAAATAAAAATAATAAATAAATAAAAATAAAAATAAAAATAAAAGGTTATGTCAGCTTTTAGGGGGCCAAAACAGGTAAAAAACAGAATGTTTACAGGAGGAATACGTTCATGTTATGGAAGGGTAAAATGATGTATGAGTAATCTGTGAAATGCATAGAATGGAAACACAGTGTGTGCAGAAACTATTTCCAGTTAGCGGAAGAGTACATAAGAAGGTACCGTGAAATACCAAACCTAATCTAACTAATTAACCTAAGCCAAACTAATCTAACTAACCAAAAATAGCCAATATTTAACAAAATACTAACCATTTTTTCCAAAAAATGCTGCTCCCCCCAAAAGCCGACATATGTCAAAATAAAGATAAGCCTCTGGTTTTTATGTTGCATTAAACCTATATTATGTAGAGAAATATCTAATCAGAAACTTCATTTACATCGTACACAGATGGTATGAAAAACGTATGGCTCAAAATGAAGCAAAGTGCATCAATATTAATAAGAGGAGTGTATTGTGAGACATGCTTCATACCGAATTTTGAAATAAACCAGAAATAGTTGTTTATACTATAGACAAATAACACTCTAATATTAGAATCAAAACATCTGTAATATCACACTGGGACTTACAATATTTTAAATTCATATTCTGGTACATAATTAAATTTTGAAGCGAGGAATTGTTAATTACTTATACACGTAGCCCTGAAATTTACGAAATCTACTAAAAATAGTTTTCGGGTACAATAAAATGATTAGCTAGTCTCAATGTTTGAAAAACTCATTTAGAGGCATGTATAATAAAAGTCATTTTAAGATACTTTAATTTTATTTTGAGAACTTTAACGATTTTCATTATAGCTGATGGAAACCCATTTTCAGGTACAAGAAAACGAATAGTTAAGTCTCAATTTTAAAGAAACTGATATATGGGTATCATTGGGGAAAATATTTCAGGAGCGTCTCAATTTTAAATTCAATATGTCTTTTAAAGATTTTCTTGGAACTTGCTGAAATTCCGTTTTCGAATATAAAATATTTAACAAGGTTACAGCTTAATGAAAACTCGTTTAAGGTTGTCTGGTTTGAAGCGTCTGATAAGGCCGGTGAAATGAAGTAAAACTATTATTTGCAGACTCAATTTCATTTAAACGGTTCATTTTACTCTTTGTGGACATGAAAATCAATAGTATGTCTGATGAAAACAATTATATATCGCCGACACTGCAACATTGATAATAAGGTCCTGATATGGTCAAATTTTATCCTTTTATATAGATTTATTTGGATATCCTCTTAGAGAAAACATATTTAAAGGGAAAGTAGAAGACTGAATGACCAATGTTATTGATTTTTATCATGTGAGGTAAATCTAACGTTTTCAAGGGCAATGAAAGAAATATAGCTAGTTTTGATTTTTGTAAAATAAATTTAGGAAAGATTTTTTGAAATATTATTTAAGGGTTAATAACCTTACGAAATAGGACAAATTTCCCGTGTTTGGGAGATTAGGAGACAGTTTAGCTAATTAAGGGTCTGATAGAACTAATTAAGGGTCGACTCTGGTAAAACTCACTTAAAGGAGGCGATTTTTACGAATCTCATAACAAATTATCATATTTTATACCTTAACGTACAAATTCAACCTTAATGATTTAAATACGTTTTATAATGGAGCAAGTTAGTTTCGTTAGAAAAGAGAAAGAGAAAACAGCTATGTGAAATAATAAAAAGTTTTCAAAGTTTGGTTTTAATTTATTATTATTATTATTATTATTATTATTATTATTATTATTATTATTATTATTATTATTATTATTATTATTATTATTATTATTATTATTATTATTATTATTGTTTATTATTTCACTTTTTTTTATTGTGATTTGAGAACTCTTCTATTCGTAACAATGATTTCAGCAGGGATTAGTTTGTACAAAATACGTTAAGAATGATTGTTCCTATCTGTATATTATATTAATTGAACGTTACATATTACAGTTCAATTGAAAATAGCATTTGAAATTTGTTTATAGTACCTAGTACCCTTACATTAGCTTCAAGGTTACACGAAGAGAATTATTCATCTGGAAGATCTTTTACTTTTTGTTATTTCACTACACAATAGAACTTTCCTCCAATGGCTTTATATGAATTATTTAAAACATCTACCGGTATCTATCATTGTGCTTTTCTAAGCTGGGGAAATTTTAGTTTGGGATGGAATAATTTAACATTTAAAGGGCTAAGCAAAGTAAAGACTCATCTTTCCAGGACGATGGCACAGCAAAGGTTGCATTACATAGCTGTGTTTTCATGCTTATCCTACTCGTGTGAATAGTTTTGATGAAAAACAGCCAAAGAAAAAGTTTAAAGAAAAGAAAGAAAAAACAACTGATTATGGATAAAAAGTAATCTTAGTATTCAGCGCCTCTGTTTATGTGCTAATGTTCAGGTATAGCATGTGATCTTGATTACTACACAAAATATTTATGCAAAATGACAGTGTGATATGCAACAAGCGTCAAAATACATATACTGATGATTTTAATTTTAAGTCTTGCTAAAATCTTTTCTTGAAAACTTCCTTAAAACTTTCTTTATACTCCTTCTTTCTGCAAATTAGAAATGTTAATCTATTCCTGTCGTGAACAATTATCAAAATCACACATTTAATTGACAAAGGTAAAAAAAAAAAAAAAAAAAAAAAAAAAAGAAGCAAGGGTATGCACTATCTATTAACATGTTGTGTACCGTTCTGAAATTTCTGGAATCCCTTTAAGGCCGTATTTCTCAAAACCAACGACGCCACGAGTCTTTTTTAGAAGTTCTCAAATGTTGTAAACAATGGAGTGTGGTTACTCTAAAACTTACTGAAGCAGTTGAACTTTTAGTACACATAATAAACATAATATTATTTACTCACGCTTTAGAAATACAAATGAAGCATTATCCTAAATAATGCTGTATGGCACATTCCACTAAAATATAAATTTAATATTTAAATTCAAAAATAAATCTATAACATTGACACAAAATACCTCTTAAAAAATTCTTTAAACACTTTTCAATATTTGGAGATACACAGGAAAGAAACACCTCCTGAATTCTCTCCCTCTCTCTCTCTCTCTCTTTTAACTAATTTTATTGGTCCATGTCAGAGGGGTTTCTGCAATCACATTTGCCCAGCATAGATGGTTTGTGAAACAGCATAATTATATCTGTATACGATACTGCAGACAACGGATATCTATATAGATAGGAAAGAAGTATTTATGAATGCTGATCCATTTCAATAACGATTTCTGAGGAGCTTAAGTAAAATTACATAGAATGGTACTTGGGTTTCTTATCCATACCAAGAACCTCTCGTAACGAGAGGGAATTATATGAAGTGAGCTTAATTGAAAGATGATGAAGTAAGTCTTCACCGCTGGTCTAGTAGCTAGCACGTGTGCTTTTGGTGTACGTGCTTCCAGGTTTGATTCCCGATGGGAGAGCACAAAAAAATTAAATTAATCATTATTTACTTTCAGTAATTATCCGTCTCCTTTAATCTAAAAGGTAACTGTGGAACATTAAACTAATTTCATTTCAATTTTTATAAAGTAAACTAGTTACTTATGTGTAGATTTTGTCCAAAGACAACCTCAAATATATATTATTAGTTATTTGATTACTGAACTTACTGAACTGAACTTACTTTGAATCTATCTAGGAGCTGCGGCTACTCAGCAGCAAATTATGCTAGCATTTACCTCTGATGCATGAGGTTCCTTGTCCTTTTCTAGCTCGCGCCAAATAAACTTTTTGGTGAATAAACACCGTGTGCGTAAGTTTTCTCGTTTCCTCTCACTTTCTTTATTCCATCATTTCAGTCATTCTCTGTTTTAGTTTGCACGGGATAACTGTTGGATGTAAAACTGAAAGATTTAATTTCACTTCGTTTTTACGAATATCTAATGTAGTAATAGATGTTTGATGACAAATCTATTTTTTTTAATTTGTGAATTAAGTTGATTTCATGAGCATTTACGTATATTTCAAACTGGAAACATGTGCAGGGTGTGAAAGTGAAATAGTATACTTATCCTGTACACTTTATAAATAGTGTAAACTGATACATACTAATAGTACGAGGTGGTCTTTATGATCTAAATTATACTTCTTAAAACAACAGCTTAAAATAAAATCCAATATAAATTAGCTGTGCTACGCAAAGTTGACTTGTTAACAAATTGTTCGTAATAAATTTGATTCGGCGTTTTTACAGTTTGTGTCTGGAATAATTAAATACTGTTTACAGTGATGAGGTTTAAAAACTTGTACAGTAACATAATTTAAACCTATCTCTGTATAAAATTAGAAGAACATAGTGTACTCTGTCAAAACAATATAATTCAGTTATGGTGCTATAATTAAAATTTTTCGGCAAGGGTGACGTTGCTTTGACATAGATGATAGAAAACAAATTATTATAGTGGAGTTCCACAAAATGTTAATTGAAAAAAAAAAATAAAAAAATCAAACTCTCTGCTCTTTATCCAGATATCCCGTTAGATTTTCGATAGACTTTTGGACACTACTTACATTTCCGCAGAAACATGGCGAGAGGTCGTTTCCAGTAGTCGGAGCTTAAAGAATTTTTCCAAGTCCATTTACTTGTTAATATTGCATATACGGTATAGAAGAAAGAAATATTTATTTATTTATTCCATACGCTGTTGTTTTAAATTAAAATAAAAATAATAAAAAAATAATGAGAATCCCCATTTACCATTACCCAAGATATGGCATTGGGCACTACAGAACCATGTTCTACAGAATACAACTGACATATTGAAAGACTCGTTTCACCATTACCCAGATATGGCACTATTATACTGGCAGATTCTGCGCCGAGCATTGCTATAGATTGCATATTACAGTCTTCGAAGTTTATTTCGGTTTCACTGAAATGTACCATAGATCGCTGTTCGTGGAAATGATTTAAATGCACAATAATATTACATATTTGCATTTATAAGTTGCATAATTCTCTATTAAATGAACGAATTTTTGAAATTCTAAAAGTATAAATTATATATTGTGAAAGACTCCTGAAATAGTGAAATAGAAACTCCATATGCAGCGGGGTCAATTTCCTCAAATGATTGAGCAGCGCAGTCTCTCGAAGATTTTCCGTATTTCCACCCTTCCGGAAAACAAAGTATATAGAGATCGAAGTTGGTTCTGATAAAACTAAATAACTTACTTGTAGATTAAATTTTATTCAATTTCGGAACTTTCTGACATTCTTGAAGGCATCGTAATAGTAGAATTAAAGTTCGAATGAATCATTTTCAAAAGAAAATTGTGACTCTCAAAAAAAAGTCTCATGGGTGCAACCCGCGACACCTTAAGACCCGCCTGTAGGCACTCCTGTCCATACGTCTTTCTCGAAATGCGAACACTGAAATCATTCACTTTATCTCGAACTGCGAAATAAAACATAATTTACTTCCTTATTTAATCGCCTCTCCAATAGCTGATCATCCTACACCATACAGCTATATAGCAGTTGTCTCGTGCTTAAAGAAAGACAGAAATACTGAACGGAAGCAGGCTCTATTAGGTGACCTGTTCTACCGTATTCTTTTTTCACTCTATCCCTTTATTGTCCAGTTCATTCACATAATAACGAAATTCGTGCGTAATGAAAAAAAAGTAGTTTATCTGAATATTTACAAGAGAAGACAAATTGAACACAACTAGACCGCTTCTGAGAAAACAAAATTATTACTGACACATACTTTTTTTTTTGTTTAGGTTGAATACATGCTACTGATTGTGAAACAGAAATGTGATCAAGAATAAAAAAAAAAAGTTATTGTAAATCTTACTATTGATTAGTGATGTACAATTTTAAAACGGTTATAACTATATTCTGATAGTGTGAATATATTTTGTGAAATGAAGCCAACAAAGTATCTAGAGTATCCTAACAATCAATGCTGTCTGTGTATGATTTGGTGTATACAGCTTAGGTTCATTCAAGCACATTTTGCAATAATATTTATGGATTTCTAAGCATTCTCCATCCCTTTACATATGCGATTTTTTGAGTGTAACACTGCTAACTAACTAACTAACTAACTATATGGCCTGTGGAACCTGAAGATTCAATGCCTCGTTCACAAAAGTTCTCCACCAACTTGTGTCCTTAGTCAATTGGATCCAGTTTTTATTTTGTATTCCTGTTTCTGCAAGATTCTTCTTAATATTATCTTCATTTACTCCTAGGTCTTCCGAATGGTCTTTTTTCCGATTAGGTTTCCTACTTTTTTCGTTCTTTCACACTTTCTTCCATTCTGGTTACATGACACTTGAATCTTTTAGTCCTAATGATCCTAAAACGTTAGGTAAATAGTATAAATTATGCAGTTTCTTGTTATGGAGTTTCCGTCATTCTTCATTTTCTTCTCTCGTGGGTCCGAACATTCGCCTTAGAATTTAATTTTCAAATACTTTGCCTGCATTCATCCCTCAAAGTAAGCGGCTATGTTTCGCAATCTTACTGCACAACAGACATCATTATCGTTTTATGTATTTTCAACTTGAAATTCTTCGACATAATTGTGACGACAAAAGAGTTTGAACTGAATAATAACATGAATTTCTTGCTTTCAGTCGATAAATGGACGTTGTTTTTTTGCTGTGGTATTGGTACCGTTATGTGCTCCCTGCAATGCACAGTTAAATATAATGGTTTATATATAAATAGAGAAGTTTCTGCCTATTTCTGGAAGGCGACAAAAGTAAAGCAATAACATTTGATGTATAAACCCATAGAGATTTCGTAAGTGCGCTCTCCATTAACTTGGTCTATTGAAATGAAGCTTTGTCTTAAAACGTTGAGAATATTTTGACACTCGCTGAAGGTGTTTTCACTTTTGTTATGTAACAGGCAGCACTCGTTAGGAAGCCATATACGACGCGTTCAGTGCACAAGGGGATCAAGTTAATTTTTTTCGTCATTTTGGACATATTATATCATTCATATTTCTATAAGAAGTTTCTTTCAAAGCTTTAGAGATTCATGTCATGTCCTGATACAATAACTGTTATATTGAAAAAAAAAAAGTTAATTTTTCCGTGCGTATATAAGCGTACGGTGCAAACTTCATCACCCTCTCTCTTTTTTTTTCTTACAACTTTTGTAATTGGTCTTGGTTTCAAGGGCGCCCATATTCTGCTTTCCAAGGATGGGGGGGGATATACGCGACATTTCAAATATATGTTCAAATTTTGTTGTAACTAATGTAAAAATTCTATTGGGTTTTCGATATTCCGAAGTACAAATTCCTCTAGGGGGGAGCGCCTCACCTTGCCCCCCTGATGGGCGCCCTTGCTTGGTTTACTTGTGCTCTGGGTGCCATTCTGTATATATGAAAGTGACAAATTCTAAAGTAACCTTAAAAATAGCATAACTGTTGTTTTAAAAAATATGTAGCTGTATAAATAAGATAAACTTATTATTTTAAAATTAATATTGTCTGTAAATGAAAGTTAGTTATGTTGTTAGTTTTCACTAACTAGTCAGTTTGTAGGAATTCAATTTCATTATTGATTCGGAATAACATGATGGACATTAAATAAATTAGTTTCATGTTTAAGAATCATACCACACTATATCTAGACTATATTTATGAGAAATAAAGTATTGTATATGAGAAAGAAAATACATTTTAATGAAGTACTGTTAACCCTGGCAGAACGAAAGTGAGAAGAGGCTATAAAGTGTCTTTGAAATTTAGATTTTTTTTAACGTGAAGGTACGTGTTCCCCAACTTCATGTTGGTATTTTGTACCAGTAAGTTTCTAAAATATTTGTTTGCATCGGGTAAACTATTCTCCTCTGTTTCCCTTGTGAATATCGAAAGCTCAATTGTGATAATTCTAATTGAATATTACCAATATTGAATATTACTTAGAATGAATATAATTGGTATAATCCGGTTAAAAGGAATTTAAGTTCCGATAAACCTGAAACCGACATAAAAGATAAAAAATGGGTTGGATTGTCTATTTTTTCCCAGATTGATAACTGCATTAAATAGAATCTATACACAATACGGTTTTCGCACAGCCCCACCAAAACTTTGGAAGATAACATTACCCAATTTAGGAGTTATTACACGGGTCCCAATGAAAAATCTCGTATTTATAAAATAAAATGCAGTTGCCAAGAGAGTTATATAGGCAAAACGAAAAGAAATCTAAAAGTCCGAGTAAAGGAGCATATTAGGGATTCAAAAGCGGAAAATTCGATGTCAAGTTTATCGCAGCATTTAAAAGAAACACAACACGGGATAGAAGATTTAAAAATTTTATTTGAAGCTAGAAATGAAATAGACCGTTTTTTTGAAAATTTATTTATTCATTTAAAAAAATCAAAACTAAATTTAGACAAGGGATAATTGAGTGACGAATGGGAGGCGGTAATTACAAAATTTTCACAACATTGGCATGACAATAAAAATAATAACATGAGTTGGCAACCTTTCAATAAGGAATAAGAAAGGCGCACAAATTGACTTCGCCATATTTAGTTTGTAGCATCTTAATCTGTTGATCAATGACATACTTAACAACGTGTTTCCGTACAGCACAGCTCTCCCCTTGATAAATCCGTTTCATTTTTATTTCTTGATGTTTCTCTTCTCTTTCTTCCTGTTTTTAACCTCCGTGACCAAGACTACAGGCGAAAGTCAAAAGTTTGGAAGTTTAAAGAAATTACAGAAATTTGTAAGTAGAGTGTTAGCATGAATAGTTTTGCCGATAGTGAAAATCTAATTACATAAAAATTAGTATAAGGGTATGGTAATAAACAGTTAGAAAATTCAAAATTAATGCAATGAAACCATTTGCGGCTATATATGTGCATCTGTTATTTGTTGAACGTGAAAATATACGGAAAACATTATGTACTATGCATTACGCTTTCTGTGAACGCCTTACAACGAATAATACTCGTATTTACGCGAATTACAGATCACATCAGTATATACTGTATATTTAGGAAGAATTAAAACATGACATGAAAAACACTATTTTTTTAAAAAATAAAAAATAAACTAATTTCTCGATAAGAAAATCTCATTTGAGTGGTACATTACGGTGAACATTTTAAAATCATCTCTTAGTTAACACTAAAATCCGCAAATCTTTTGTTCTTCGGAGGCAAAAAGAAGTGGCCAAAATAGCGTTAAAAAATCGCTATGCAGGAGGAACGTTTCCATATATGAATTGAGAATTATTCTTTAAATAAAACAAAATCTATTCAAGAATTATTTTGAAAATATGTTCTGTAAAATTCATAATAATATTGAAAAAACAAATGTTTTGGAAACTTAATGGAATTATAATTTATAGAAATAAAGTAAAATTAAATCAAGTGTCCCTGAAGTTTAAAAAAGAGACATAAAGACTCCAATTCTGAAGAGCCAATAACTTTCTTGATTTGTGTGAAAAGTCATTAAAAAAATCTATCTCAATAAATAAACAATAAATCATATCTTGAAGATAATACATTATTCACGAAAGCAAGGCTAACAAAGCATAGAAGAAAATATGCATTTGATTTATAGTTTTAACTTAAAATTTTAGAAAGTTTAAGAAGTTTTTACAATATATTGTTCATCAGTTTGTTTTAAATTCCTTTATAAATATAGAAATGAAGATTTATCAGTTGTTTTCACATTAGTCAGACTAATTGATAATTAATATGTATTCATTTCATAAACTGAAAAAAACTTCGTATTTTCTTTTTTCTAATTGACACTATCTACATTTTTAATTTTTTTAATGGAAATTTCTACATATGTAGTACATTTATTTACTTCATGTATATTCTAAGTTAAATTCTGTATGTATTTCAAACTGTCACTGAATAAAGGACACTTTGATTTAAATAATGAAAAAAATTGTGGCTATTGAGGTACTATATCTATTCACAGCCATTAACTTCAATTCAATTCATTACATTCCTTACAGGTCCTTCGACCTCATTATGTACATAATAGTACAAAGTATAGAATATGAAAACCTTTAAAACCTTTAAAAAAGTTCACAAAGAAAAAGAGTTTTACTTTGAACCATAGGAACTTTTTCAGATCAATCACTCTTGAAGATCCTTCCAGAGTTCTGAAAGTACCTTCCAACAATACATTTCAACTACTTTTTTAAATAATTCATAATGTTCTTTTATTTTCCATTATTTCATTTATTATTATAATTCTTTTATCTCTGTTTAAGATGATTGTGTAATTTGGTTAATCGAACCATGAAAAAGTTTCGAAACACTGTTCTCTGTTTGTCTGATAAAAAAAAATGTTCTGTATTTTAGATAAGAATTCATTTATATACATATAGGACACTGTCAGAAGACTAAGTTTATTACGTAAACTTTAGAGTGAAAGCTAAAATTGCTATATTGTTAAAATAGTCTGGAGGATCCGTAACAAAATCTCAAAGAATCGTGCAATTTATGATACAAGCGTCAAATTTTACACACGGTTTATAGACATCATAAGAACCAAGTCTATGGGTGGAGCCAAAAAATATCACGTGATTTCGTCGAGATAGCCGCCATATTAAAAATGGCCACTCAGTACATATAAAATAACATTTAATTGTATTGTTTAACATGTTAATGCATTTTAATTTTAAAATTATAATATATTTTTCACTTTTATGCTCTTGATAAAGGTCATTTGACACTTGGCGTGGTAAAATTGAATTTAAATGTTTAATTTTGATTGATTTATTTATTTTTATTAATTGTTTTACAGTTATTTTGCCTGCTATTTCTTTCTTCTTTCAGTGTAACTCAAATTTTGTTTTCGATTATTTCAGAACTGAACTGCAGCTAAAATGAAACGAAATTTCAAACTAATAGACACATAAAGATGGCCTTCCTTAAATGTCTTGGAGACATTATCAAAGGAAGTGGCTGGAAAACTACTCTAGAACAAGCTAGAGTTTCAACTCCCGGGTTTGCGGACACGTTTCTGAAAGTGGTACACATAAAGAAGACGCTTCGTGCTTATCAAGTAACAGCATGCACACTTTTCAAACTGAAAAGCGACGCCTACAAGCAATATCTTGAATCGGGAGAGGACAGCAATGAGCTCTTATCTTTTAATGAGTGGTCAGAAATTAGATGCAAGAAAAGTCCCCAGTTTTTCTTCTGGAACTTTATAATGAAAGTCATCCTTGACATATTAACATGGGATCAATCTGTCCATGAAGATTTTCAGTGCTATGTGAATTCTTTATCAAACATTGTGTGGTTGTTCTTTGCTTTGAATCATATTAACTACGCCAGAGCTGTTTCAGTTCATTTCAGAGATATGAGAAGACTTAAAGAAACTCACCCTACTATTCTTCAAGAATTCTCCAAGGGGAAGTTCACAGTAAATAAAACTTCGAGACCTTTTTCTTTCATGCCTCTTGACGAAGCACATGAATATAATAATGCACTTGTTAAGGGCGAAGGAGGAGCTGTAGGAATTACAGAGAATCCAGAAGCACTTCGTAGATGAATGGTCTCAGGGCCAGAAATGTTAAGGGTAATGGAGGAATTCTTAAAAATTATTAGCCTGTCAAATTCCTCAGATTGAACTATTCATCATGAACAAGTGTTATCAAATCGATTCAATTTATCAAGGATGTTAGAAACCTGGCGGAAACAATAAAAGAAATAGGACATCCTTTTCTGGACAGTACGCAAGATTTAGTTACTTAGGATTCACGTGTGGTTACTGACGAAAATTTTACAAAATCATATAGAAACATGGAAGCACTTGGAAGAGAACAGACCACACAATTCTTCATTGATCGTCTATTAAACTGTGAAGTTAATATGAATAAAACTCTGACAAAGAATAAATTTCCGCTTTTCAGTTCTCCAATTAGGTCGAAACGTACAACCACCCAACAAATTGTAGCCGTCAAACAAGACCACAATCTTTTCCTTAGAATGTACATAGGATGTCAAGTTTGAGATGGCGACCTTTATCAGTTTTTCAGTCATGAGCATCAATCATTTCCTCCATCACTGGCAGAGTGCAATGGAAGCATTCGGTATGGGGGTAAATCAGACATAGTACCCTGCCTGGAAAAACTTATTTCTTGCAGTGAAGAAGATAGTGATGAGCCTCATCAAGCTGGACCTGATTTTGAAATGATTATTCTTTATGGTGCAGTCATTGTGCACTTTCTGACACCCGAAGGTACAGATTCGTTTGCTGACTATGCCGAAAAGTTCATAAACATGGTCAAAAATCGATTTAAAGGACAAGTGAGACGTGTTGACGTAGTGTTTGATACCTATAAACCACATAGCTTGAAGAGTTGTATTCATAAGAGAGAAACAGACATTCGAAGAAAAGTTGAAACGGATAAAAAGGTGCCTTAAAAGTGGAAGGACTTTCTTAAAGTTGATAAAAACAAAACAGAATGATTTCTTTTCTTGGCAAAATTTGTAAGTTTAACAGAATATCCAGGAAAAGTTGTTGTCACTCAAGGAAACAGTGATGTTAGTTCACAAACTGCGGATTTAAGTCAAATAGTACCATGTTCTCAAGATGAAGTAGACACAAGGATATTTTTACATGCAGCAGATGGTATAGTAGAAGGGTATCGAAATATACAAGTTTGTACGGTTAATTCAGATGTGGTTGTGTTGGCAGTCAACCATGCAGCTAAGTTGGAATGTGATTGTTTGTGGGTATTGTATGGATCAGGAAAACATATGCGTTACATCAATGCTACAGCAATATCAAAGGCACTGGGAAGTGAGAAAAGCTCTGCAATACTTGCTTTTTATGCTTTGACGGGAAGTGACACTACATCTAAATTTGCGGGTAAAGATAAAATATTAGCTTGGACAGCCTGGAAAGCTTATGATGAGGTTACGTCGGCATTTCAAGTATTATCAAGTGCTCCAGACGTAGAAGCCGTGAAGATAGTGTTTCCAATTGTTGAAAAATTTGTTGTATCGCTATATGATCGTTGCAGCATAGACAATGACATAAATGTAGTAAGGCAAAAGATGTTCACACGAAAGAATCTTGAGCTTGAGCTTATACCTTCAACTCAAAATGCTTTGCTACAGCATTTACTTCGAACAGCTTATCAAGCAGGACAGATTTGGGGAAGATCACTTGAAAAATAACCTGAACTTCCATCTTCGAGTATTTACGGATGGACACAAACCGAGGAAGGAAGATGGATACCTCGTTGGATAACAACTCCACTAGTCAGTGAGTCGTCAAGAGAGATATTGAAATGTAATTGTTCCAAAGTGTGTTCTGGAAAGTGTAGCTGTTTCAAAGCTGACTTACCATGTACAGCTCTTTACCATGTGAAGGATGTGAACGCCGAATATATGTACACGAAGAAAGACTGTAAATTCCAATTTTACTTTCCTTCATGGTTTAACATGAAGTAAAATTCTCAATTTTGTTGCTATGTGATATGTTTTATTGTACAGTTTTGGTATTGCAGAAATCTTATATTCAAACTTCAATTTCCACAAGCTTGACGTGTAAAATTAGAAAGATAAACTTAAAATACTTAATAGTGCTATGAATTCCATTCTCTTAAATCAAGTACAGACCGTCTGATAGTATTTCTAAGCGTATATTTGCAATTAGTGACCTCAAGAACATATATTTTGATACCGATCACTCTATAGTTGTGACATTATGTTATATCTGGTCACATTGGGCGCCATGTTGAAAAATAGCAAACTAAATAAACTAAATAACAAACTAAAACATACAAATGTGTAAATTGTTCATTATTTGGTCAACAGTAATTAAAATAATATTGTCACTTGCACATAAAGAGAAAAATATAAGCTATTTTCAAGAAAAACACCATTACGAGATTAATTTTTCAATATGGCCGCCATTATGACAAGAGCGCCAATTTCGATTGGCTCCACCCCTAATATTGTTGTTTACATATCAATTATTGTGTACTGTAAATTTCATACTTGTATCAAAAAGTGCACGATCATATGACCGATCCTCCAGACTAAAAACAAGTTATATATCATATTGTAAGAAATATATATATATAAATCACGTATCTTACGCAAATGATGTTTGATTTTATCTTTTCACTATACTTCACTTGCTTTAGGTACTTCAAACTTCATCGGAGGTCTTACCTTACGGAAAATAAATCAAGAAGGAATTACATGTCAGTTATTTGGTCTTTACCTTACCAATATTCGGTTGGATGTACTTCTAAAAATACATTACAAAATTCATACGAATTCGTTAATCAATTATGAACTGCAGATTTGTAGTCTTATTAAGAATAATAACGAATTCCATATTCACCTTTTGATTTATAGTAGCCATTTCCTATAGTTTGTTCTTTTATGAAAAAATGCTGATTTTTTTCGGTATGAGAAATAATTGTGATCTTCTTTCAAATGTACTTTTATTAAACAAAATTTGTGTTATTTCCTAGGTTAATACGAGGGTCATCCGGAAAGTAGTACCCGTTTGCGCCGCATGAAGCGCTGACGACTCGGGGAGCCGCTGGGCAAGGTCAGACCGCGTCAGTGGCTTGTCTGTCTGTTCTGTGCGAGGTTGCGTGACGCTAGCAGTGCCTGTATTGTGTCTGTGCTCGTTTATAATGATTAAACGAATTGAGAACCCCGCCAGTTGTGAAGTGAGGGCCGTGATTAAATTTCTTAATGCACGAAACGTTCGACCTTGTGAAATTCATCGCCAATTAAAGGAGATGTATGGAGACAATGTGATGGACGAGTCGTCTGTTCGGCGCTGGTGTCGCAACTTCAACCTGGGGAGGGGGAGTACACACGACGAGGAGCGTTCAGGGAGACCATCTGTCATTACAGACGAACTGCTGAGGTCAGTAGACGAATGCGTGAGGAACGATCGGCGTGTCACAATTGATGAACTCTGTGAACATTTTCCTAATGTGTCTCGACTTTCTGGCGGAAAAAAAGATTTGACAGCGATGAAGAACTTAAACGAGGCGTGACTACGTATCTCAATACGCTGGCGGCGGAGGACTATGACGCTGGAATACAAAAACTCGTCACACGGTATGACAAATGCCTCAACTTGCTTGGTGATTATGTGGAGAAGTAGGTAAAGTATGCTCTTTCTAATAAAAATGTGTATATTTGTTAATATGTACTACTGTGTCTTTATTGCACAAACGGGTACCACTTTCCGGATGGCCCTCGTATTTTCAACTTATATCCAGATATCTTTAGTCTAGATTTAATTTTGGCTTCTTTGCTCTAGTAATGTAGGCTTCATACGTAGCATTTTCTATTTGTGAAGATCTTATGAAACAAGAATACCTTATTAAGATGTGCTTGGAAGTGACCTAATGAGTAGTAAGACCTGAAACCGCGATTTCTTGATTTGGAATTGTATTCCCAAATTTGTAAAGCTTGGGACTTCCATTTTGCTAAGGTTGATTTTGAATATCAATTAAGTAGAGCTACATTTTGGATTAATTTTAATTGTTCCAAGTTGTCTTCTGAAGATAATAATTTGTAAATTTTAAGTAAAAAAAAAATCCATACTTTCGTTTTAATGTTGAACGAGTGTGCTGATTTGTTGAAATATAGAAGTTTGAGCACTTGGTTTCCTAAAAACGTTAGTATAGAATTTATTATCTTTCCTAAAAATGTTAATGTACAAAAGAAATATAATTTTGTTGCTCTTCTCGAGTTGCGTAGAGAATTTAATTTTGTGATGTATATTACCTAATTCCTCTAGTAAAATACTCAAAGTTTTGTCATCCCTGTATAGAACATGTCGTCTGCATATCTATAATATTTAACATATTGAAGGTATTCTCTCTTAAGTATTTTTGTTTCATAATGACTCATTATATTTTCCAGTAAAGAAGATTAGCCTTAGAAAAATGAAAATCCCTAGCTTTACAAATTTATAAAAACAAAAGTCAGGTTCAGCAAGGACTTAGATAAAAATGCTAAGTGGATTTCACTCCATTTGTAGCCTAAACTATTATATAAATTGCGTACAGTGGGTATAAAATATGGTTTCAATGTAGCTCTCAAATTGATTAAGAAATTAGAAAATAATATCATAGGATATAAAAATTATTGTTGCTTCTAGTATTGGAATGACAAAAAGAAATGTAACTACAAGAATTAAAGATCACATCAGAGATTCGAAGATCACGCTGTCGCGCTTTCAGTATTTTCTAAACTTTTAGCCACCTCTAAATACCATTAATAAGGTACTTTAATTTTATAAGATATCTTTGAAAATAGGAAACACATCGTATGAATCCTACCTTATTAGAACGAAGGAACCGGAATTAAATCTGCAATTGTACACATATTTATATTGGGATAGCAAAAAAGAGATGTGGCTGCGAGAATTAAAGAATATAACAGATTCGAAGGATCAAGATCTAAGGTTTAAGGATTTCTAAACATTTGAACACCTCTAAGTTCATCATTAATAAGATACTGTTGTTTCATAAGATCTTTACAAATAGAAAATTCGGCATATGATTCCAACCTTATTAGAACGAAAAAGCCAAAATTAAATCTAGATTAAGGATCTCTAGATTCTAGAGATTTTCAACCGAGAAGTCTTATAAGTATTTGTTTCGAATATCCTGTATAAGACGAGAGGTCGCCACTTTGAGTTATCTCATATTGTAAATTTGGTACTTTGTTGTGTATGTGTTCATTATCACCAAAAACTGTTAAAAGCAAGTTGTTTACATTTTAAATTTAGGAAACAAAATCCCACATTAAAAATCTATCTTGGTTGAGGCTAGTTTGCTGGAAACAAGACTATTCGCTCACACACATACGTATCTCATTAGATTTCAATTTTAATTGCATTACAGTAGACAAGTTTTGTTACAGTTTTATTTTCCTGGTATTCCAATATGCAGTTCTCATTAGTTTCATATCGTACCTCTTTCATATCGCAGAAACTCTTTGCCATTTTTCTTAAGCGCCCTACTATTGAAATGAGCAGCTCCCAATAGAAATTAATAAACCACAATTTATTATGTAGAAGGGTTGGCTTGCGATATATTCAGGTTGTATTTGAACAATTTTATTTATTTATTTCTTTATTTATTGGATTTATTTATTTATTAGGTTTATTTTTTAATTATATTAGGAAAATAAGTATGCAGTTCGATTCAAAAATATTAGAACGAAGATTATTTTCAGTGTTTTTACTTATGTTTTAATGTTTTTATTTATTAGGACCTACTTGAAAAGCAATATGTAAAATTGACATAAAATGTTCTTGAATAAAAACTATTACTAGGAAATGCTCCTGAAGCTCTTCCTGCAAGTTAGTTTTGTAATTTCATCCTATTCCTTTTTCTATCTTTCCTTTCCTTTAATTTAATTTCCTCTTTATTTTTCTTTTAAAACTTATCTCTTTCTTTTATTTCATCTTATTTTCTTAATTTCCTTTCATGTTCATTCTTTTATTTCTTTAACTTGTTTCTGCTCTCTTTCTCTTCGTTTTTAGTTTGAAGAAAGTTGATGCAATAGTCAAGTAGCTTTTACTTATCACTTAAGATATGAGTAATAATTGTAAGGGAACACATAGATCCATCAATATCTATTTGCCCAGAAACACGCGTAAGCAAAGTTACAAACATCAAAAAATACACTTATTTGAATTTCCCTTATCTGTCTATAGTCTATCTGTCTATAGTTACCAAATACATGATGAATGAATTTGATGATCCTGTGTGTCTAAGAGCTAAACCTACGATCACAATGTTCAATGTATGTGCTTCTCAAAAGTGACGCTTCTTTTTCACATTTACTAAATATAAATATATTATTTGTCTGAGCATGTCTCTCATAATTTTATGAGCTGATATAGTGCATGCATTTACTACAAGATTAAAAAAAATCCAATTACCCTAATCTTTTCCTGTTTTTACATGTAAATTTTAATGCTAGAGAAATACTCTCTAAAACAGTTACAATGACACAAGCGACATCACCCAGATAATAATGTCGAAAGCGAACAAGTAGAAGCATGCAAAAATTGAGTTTTGCAACAAACTTGCCAAAACTGTAACTTGAAAGCTATCGTTAACCATAACAATGCACGATTTTATCAATATGTACTATTAAAGAAGTGCCAAAATTCAGTGTGAAGAGCAAAGAGTCTCCAAAACCCGAGAAAGTTTGACTACAGAAGTTCCACGTCAAGAAGATGATCATCACATTCTTTGACTCCATGGGTATTAATCATAAAGTATTTCCAAAAGAACAGACTGTCAAAGGAAGTTCTATCTTTAAATATTGAAGGATCTATGAAGAAAAATGTTACGGTTACATACAAAATACCATGAACACGGTACATGGTCTGCTTTTATTGACAGTGCACTAAGTTAGCGATATGTGCTTGTCCATCAGCTTTTGATAATATCCCTTACACATCTTCCTAAATTTCTCCTCATGAGCACTTCCATTTCACGAAACTGAATTTGTGGCTGAAGTGAACCTAGTCTGATGTTGTTCAAACACTCAAAGAGTTTTAACGTCAAGGATGCACAGAAGTGTTTTAACAAATTGTACGAGTTTTCTTGCAATGTGTTTAAGTGCAAGAAGCGTATTTTGGATAATATACATCCAAAAGTTCTACTGTACATGTGGTTCCAATTTTCTTGTCCCAGCGTAGAAAATTGTAGGAAACACTGTATATTGCTTGAGTTCAGTATAAATTAAATATTTGTAACTTATAAAAGTTAAGTTCAATCTTCACGGTTGAAATGGGATTCATTGACCTGTTCTATTCACGTCCAAATGCGGCCCAGAGATTCGATCAAATCTGGTGAAATGGGTATTTGAGGGCTAAAAGCAGCCAAAGCTGACCATACCACATCGTATAATAGTATATTATTAAATATATATAATATTGCGTAAAATTTAAGTAGTACACATTTTTAACAACTCAACTTTACAGTACATTATGAGAATATTATTTCAATGCATCAGTCCAACTGAAATGTAGTTAGTGTTCGTTTAGCATCGCCATAATACAAGAATCACCGCACTAAATATATGTATGATAATAGACACATAACAATAGCCGAAAGTGCTTCTATCTCTATTGTAGAAGGTTCTTCTGGGCATAGAGGCTTATATAGGAGAAAGAAAATGAAAGTAGGACACAGAAAGGTTACAATTTCAGATACAAATAAAAATGATAGACAATGAGGAGGAAATAAGTCAAGCTAGGTTTATTTTGTAGGCACTTTAACATGATTTTCGGAAATTACGTGATGTGAAATATTTGTCTATTCACCTCTCTCTATTTTGATTGAAACAAAGACCTTCAACAGCAAAAGTAGAAACACAGTTGTTTGATTTCCTGCATATAAGCAATAGCTAAAATGCTACAAGCAACAAAATGCCAGTTAAGTGTTGTAATGCTTTAATAACACATGTAGGGGATTTTCCGATTCCCATTTACAACACAGCTGCAGCGCGGGGCGGAGCAATTGACTCCTTCCCCAGAATAGGATATTCTTACTTATTATTATAGTATATTATTATTATATGTAATCCATTAGTATCCATTTCAAAATAAGTTAATTCAACAGAAGAGCTACTTTTTTCTCCCTTTCTAAATTTGTTTTACCGTTTTTTCTGCAATACGCTCTTACCTTTATTTGACTTCGAACGACGGCCCCAAATATCCAACCTGGATCCGCTACCACTGCAGTGTGATAATGGGACTAAACAATGGACGTTTTCTACATTACACATAATCACTGGAGAGTTAAATTGCTGAATAGATTAGTTAGTTAATAAGGTCCTGCTGTAGAACCTTTACAAAAAGAAAAGAATGAATAAACTCCCTTACTTTGTCAGAGAGCTAACCTCAAAAAACTACAAGAAACTCCCTTACAAAATAAACTACCTTACTTTGTCACAGAGCTAACCTCAAAAAACTACAAGAAACTCTCTCCTACAGAATAGACTCCCTTATTTTGTCAGAAAACTAACCTAAAAAACCTACAAGAAACTCCCTTACAGAATAAATTGCTTTACTTTGTCAGAAAACTAACCTCGTAAAACTACAAGAAACTGATAAAATATTTGTAGAAGTGGGTAAAATTGAAATCTTGTCCACTTCTGAAAGAGAACAATAACATGTGGCTCTCCCTTTGAAAATACTCAAGCAATTTCTACATTTTAATTCATTTCGAAGAAGAGAACTTGCACTAAAAGTAAAAAATATTGCTCCTGCCATTTCTGGGGAAAACGACAGAAATTTCAACAAGTTCAGTTTATACTATTAACACAGTATTCAGTTCAGTCTGAAAGAAATTTTAATCTTTCCTTTAGCAATAATTAAAATATTTTAGCTGTTGAGAAAAACTGCTTCCAAGGATAGAAAACTTTCTTAAACATATTTTTGATTTTGTTAGTTACCCTACTTGAGCCTGTTTTTTAAAAATCTAATAATAAGCCATTCTCTTAATATTGCTGTGTTCGTTCGTTAAAATTTAGAATCTTTTTCAGCGCCGAGGCTATATGGAACGTGAACCTAAATTTTAAGGTGGAATCCGAATCATCGTAATGCGTTCAATTCTCTCAACGGATAATCGAATCCGGGACCCCGTTCACCAAAAGGCATGCACACTAAGTGGAAAAGCTATTACAATTAAGTGGAAAAGCTATTACTCTTTCATTTATTTCGTCTTTATACATATTGCACAATCTCAACATTTAATTCGGAGCTATGTAGAACCGGAGTAGTATCACATACAAAATTTTGGTTTCCCTAGTTACTAATCAACAAGTGCAGGAATTCAACAAAATTCACAGTCGTTCATAGCTAATGATTAAATCATTAAGAAATGAATACAATTATTGTGAGAGGACTTTCTGGATTCTAAAATTTCAAAACGAAAGAGAACAAAATAAACCTATTCTATTCTATTCTATTCTATTCATCTCCCTCGCGGGAGATTTTATAATTAAAAGTCACAACACTAAGACCAAGTTGACTGCTTCACTAGAATTGTTTTCAATCTTTTTGTTGTTATTATAATTGTAGAAGATGGCCCGTTCCAAAATGGACGAATTGGCCTGTTTCAAATAGTTCTGTTTCCACACTAGTTTGTGAATTAAAAAGGAAGGCAGAAGCGTAGAACATACAAAAAATATATAAAACACTATAAAAATTGTAATACACTAAATCATGTCCAAAATTGAAACTGTTGTTAAAAATTAAATTGAAATAATTGAAGAGCATGATGCTCCATTGTGTAGAACATTCTACGCCATCTTGCCAACCAAAAAAATAAACCTACCACAATTAGAATTTAAAGAGATACATTGCTGGGTTACGAAATTCAGGTTATCGTTTCGGATATATTGTTAATGACAATTTGAGAGTCCATCAATTGTTACCTCACATCGTCTTATTCTTAGTTAAACGAATACATAACGTGAGTGAGTGCTCTGGCTTGAGAATTTTTATTTTGATCCATACTAAAGAGTTTTATATATATGTAAGTTGGCATGCCTGTTTACGATAGTATGCCGGATGTCTCCTAGGTGGCAGCAGCCGGCAGATGCACAAACACCGGCGCAACAACAGTTCCAAAATGGCAGCCCCACTAGCCACATGCACCAGCGAGGAGCAGCGTTCTGTGATTCGGTTTTTGCGAAGTGAAGGTGTGAAACCGATTGACATTTTTAGGCGGATGAAGGTTCAGTATGGAGATGCGTGTTTGTCACAGCCACAAATCTATGAATGGTGCCGGAAATTTGCAAATGGTGTTACGTCTGTGGCCGATGCTCCACGCCCCGGCCAGGCTCGGCGCGTAGTGACTCCAGAGACCATTGCAGCCGTTGAAGCCATCGTTTTGGAAAACCGCCGTGTGACAATAGACGAAATTGCAGCATGTGTACACATAAGTCATGGATCGGTACATCATATTGTGAATGATGTTCTCCAGTTTCATAAGGTGTCTGAAAGATGGGTGCCCCGACAACTGACGCCTGAACTGAAACAGCGACGTGTTGATGCGTGCGAAGACCTTTTTCTGGCGTGCTGAACGTGACGGTAATGCCTTCCTGTCACGAATCGTCACTGGTGACGAAACATGGGTGCATTACCATCAGACCTCGCACCGAGCGATTTCCATCTGTTTGGTCCGCTCAAAGAAGCAATGGGCGGCAGGAAGTTCCACTCCGATGAAGAGGTACGCAACGCGGTGCACGAGTGGTTGCGCCGTCGCCCAAAAGACTTTTTTCTGCAGGTATTCAGGCTCTTCCGAAGCGCTGGCGGACTTGCATTGAACGAGGAGGGGACTATGTTGAAAAGTGATTTACTTCTGTACCCTGTGTGACCAATAAATAATATTTAAAAAAATAATTATGGTTTTCATTTGACTCCTCCTCATATATATATATATATATATATATATATATATATATATATATATATATATATATATATATATGTGTGTGTGTGTGTGTGTGTGTTAAAATATATATTAATATATATAGGTACATTTATTTTTTTTTAATTTTATAACTGAATTTCAAAATAATTCATAAATAGTTATTCTACTATGAGATAAATAAGGGATTTCATTAGCAGTGGTCTTATTATCTTTAAAATAACAAGTAAAGACACACTCAGAACTATATGAATAGGTTCAAGCTTCCAAATTCATATAGTTTCAGGGCTTTTGTATACATGTCTTAATATGTAAATATTTATTTTTTCATAATATTTTCTTCAGATGGGGTGAGGGTTAAAGCCCAAAACCTCCTCTTGTGTATCCCACTGGGCAAATGCAGGGTGTTTCAAAACAACACCGATTACGTTTGGTACGTGATTCCTTACACCAAGATAAGACAAAAAGTAAAGACCAACCTTGGTGCACAAATGCTTTCTTTCGGAGTTACAGGCTGCCGAAACCCTCCCCCCCCAAAAAAAATGAAGTTTCCTGCTGTACTCACGCAACAATTTTTATATATGGAGTTTGGCTGCGAGCATATAATTTGAAATACTCACAAGCTACCCTTTGTAAGAATTGTTGCGTAAGTACCACAGGATTCTGAACTATGGATATTTGAATAGGACACACACTAGTTCCTAAGTGAAGTCTTAACCCGACTACGGTAGGTCCCATAGTTTTGGAGGTATGGAACTTTAAAGTTTTTTGGTTTGTTTGTTTTCGGCAGCCTATAATTTCGAAAGGAAGTAGCTGTGCACCCAGGTTGGTATATACTTTTTGTCTTATCTTGGTGTCACAAGTGATCTCCCAAACGTTGTTGGTGTTGTTTTGAAACACTCGGTACATAAAAAGTCTTGGCTTTAATCCTTACCACATCTGAAGAAAAATAATATGAAAAAATAAATATTTACGTACTAAGAAGTATACAAAAACCCTGAAACGATATGAATTTGGGAGCTTAAATCTATTCATATAGTTCTGAGTGCGACTTTACTTGTTATTTTAAAGATAGTAAGACCATCGGTAGTGAAGCTTCTTATTCATCTCGTAGTAGAATAATTATTTATGAATTATTTTGAAATTCAGTAATACAATTAACATAGAAAAATATTTTTACAAAATATACCTTATTTTAACTAAACAGAATTAAAAATTTTTGATGATAATGATTCATTTTTTAATATTCTGAAAGCAACTTGTTTTGTTTATATACTGTGAGTGTTTTTCTTTTTTTTAGGACCCAAATGTGGTTAATTTCAAGATTTGAATATGAAAGGACCTACCTTAACTTGAAGTGATGTTAGAAAATGATAACTTAGCTATATAACATCTGTTACAACGGAAGATTTTTTTGCATACGACTATACTTTGCTGATGTTCTTTTCTTTCACTTAATAAAGCAATGTATATATGATTTGACTTCTGTATGTGTCGAAATATTATTCATCTGTGATATTTTCCATAAGTAGAAGCTTTGCTTTGTTATAATTAAATATAAACTAATTATTTGCTGAACAAAACTATATATTTTCATTAAATTTCAACACTAATTTTCATTAAATTATAAAGACATAGTGTCTGATGAAGCCAAAGAGTTAGTTGGCGAAACTGTAACACGTGTTGAATTTGAATGAAAATATATAGTTTTGCTCAGCAGATAATTAGTTTATATTTAATTATTCATCTGTTGGTTGGTTTAGTAATTAGAGCTTAGTGTGTCCTTTGGCCGCATAGAGGCTATATGAGATGTGCACCTACAGCCTAATGTGGGATACGAACCACATGAGCTTCCTTCGGCAATAGAACCCGGGTCTCCCGTGCCAAAGACGAGTGTGCTAACAATATAGCCAGGATGGAGCTCGCATGTGTCTGCATATAGGCGAATGTTGTACTAGTACATATCCCTTATGTGTAATTCTATTTTCTTTCAAAAAAGAGAAAAAAGAAAAAAAGAAAAGAAAAAGTCTTCCAGGGTCCAAGTTAAAGACAAAAAACACCTAGACATTTCCAATACTCATAAGTCTACCAACAGAAAAATGCATTTCCCGTATTTATGGAATATAGTAACATGCATGGGTAAAAGTGAATCTGAAAAGGTAGGGGAACGGTTGAACGTAGGCGTTTTCTAGCTTATTTACAGAGTGCATAATGAACTTTCCCTTGTTCAGGGATACTTTTTAAGGCAGTTAAAGTTTTTATTACTGTGTTAATTGAGCTAAATTTGATAGAACCGTCTGATAAAGTGGAGCCAAATACTCAGACATAAATCATCTTTTGCGGAGATCTAGTGCAAAATGAAACAAATCGTCGTAAACATGTCAGACTTTTAAAAAAGATAAGTTATAAAAAGCAATGGGAATACGCAAAGGAGTGTCATTTAGATGAGAACGTATAACTTAAAAATAGAGTGCTTAGGTGGTAGTGTGTTAGATGAATGGTTACTGTAAGGGACTCCTATGCGGATGGTTATAGTTCGAATCCCGGCCGTTCTTATTTGCTTTCTTTTTAGCTACACTCATACTGTGTATTCTAGAAGTTCAATATTGAATTAAATGTAGTCGCAGCTAGTGTAAGCGGAAATTATTTTCAAACATGAGATTTATTATTATATGTTTTTCTTTAACTTGCGATGTTCCGTTGTTACTGTACTATATTTAAATATCTTTAAAAATTTTTGACTAGGAAAAACGTATAGTGGACTGTACGATGCAACATGGACTCCTGAAGGCATTTCAAACCAATTTAGTATACGTATAAATTACCATATGAGAAATATACTGTGGGGGGTGACACTGAAACCATTCCTAGGAGAAGGGATGACATGTAAAAGTAATACAATATGAACGATATTATTGTCGAATTCATAGTTTTCGGGTTCGCAAAGGCGTTTTTGAAGCTATGGGAACATTTTGTGACTTTTTTCAATTTTAATTTTGAAATGTCTAAAATAGACATTTCAAAACAAACGAATGAAAGAGACGATTTTAGAGCTTCTTCGCAGTTCTACCATGTCCTCACTTTTTTCTCCATGTAATATCAGTCATGATTTTTTTTTTTTTTTTTTTGCAATATTTTATTCACTTACAGAATTACTTTGTGGCCTAAGCAGCAATTTTTAGCACTTTGCCTTCCTGAGATATTACGCCCCCAAAATGGCATCACAATCACAAACTTCAACTTTCGGACTCCTAAATCTATGGTGCCAGTAATATCACAGCTGTAGATATTTCTGCAGACTCTTTACATGCAATAGTATTCGGCACAAAACTTATGAACCTCCGACTTTATGCCATTCCAAAATACAGCCCCTTTAAGTGTAATTTTCTCTAGTTTTTCTGGTGATTTCATGTATTGGTTTGCAATCCTGCATATTTATTTAGAATAAAAAAATATTCTCCGTGTACTTCAGTCTCTTCTGTGAACATTAATTTTCGTTTGGTGTTTGTCTGATTCGTACGCTCTGAGCAACTGTAGTTTTCGTACACGCTTGCAAATGCAAAAATTGGCACTCCACCGACAACAAAGATGGCCGCAATTCAGGAACACTTGTATATTCGACAACGTGCATGATGTTATTGAGCTTTTCATACACACGGTTCGTCACACGTAAATTTTTATAATTTTCGGAGATTGTCGAGCAACCATATTCACCATTCTTGGACCACTTCACATGGATTGCCCACATGTTACCTCACTCCTCTCGCCAAAGGGTGCTTGGATGTCACTTTTCTCGACTAAATCTGACCTTAAATGTCATCTGGACTATCACCAGTAGCTTAATGACCCCGAAGATTTTGGATTCTACACTAATGTTGGTACTTTTCCATCACTTTTACTTTTCATCTCTCCATATAAAATGAAAGAAAAGGAAATGAAAGAAAAGGAAAGAAGCTAAAATTAAAGTAAATTAAGGAAACACAAAGAAAGGAAAGAAAATAGAATGAAGGTAAATGAAATTAATATTGAAAAAGTGAAACCAGAAAAGGAAAGAAAATTAGATAAAAGGAAAGAATATGACAAAGTAGAGGAGAGGAGGTAAAAGGAAACGAAAGAAAATGAGAACAACTACATTGAGAAAATATAAAGGAAATAGAATCACGTGAGATGAAATTAATATGGAGAAAATGAAAGTGAAGGAAAGAAAAGAACGATAAGATTGAATTCGCTAAATAACTTCTAGAACAATTTACAACAAATTCAAAATGTTTATATCGTTGATATAAAGAGTGTGAATTAGTTACGAGGCTCAGTCAACAAGTATCTGCAATCAGTTTTTATTATTTATTACCACAAGGGTACAATGTTTTTATTTTTATCATTTTTCAACATTATCACCCTGCTTTTCAACGCACCTGGTCCACCGTTGAACAAGATTTCCGATACCCTATGCAAAGAAGGTTCTTCGTTGCGCAGCGACGTACGAATGCACCGCTATCTTCATCTGTTGATCGGAGCTGAGTCGACAGCCTTTGAGAGCGAGATACTGTTGTATTTTCTACTATAAAGCTTATTTCGTGAAGTAAGCGGTTTCCTGTGGTGAACCACAGAAGTAGATCGAAATCTCAAAATCTCTATTCCAAACACTCTGTCGAAAGTTGCCAAAGTCTAACCTTAATTAGCTTCATCTGCCTTTGTAGCTTAATTTCGAATTTATGTATTCTTCTAAGATGTCCTCCCATCTCGCCTAACGGTTTATCAGCCACTGATGTCTCCAAGATAAGAATGTCCGCCATTTTAGGCGAGATGGGAATTCCCATCTTGCCTAATCCCATCTCGCCTTAAATGGCTGTAAGACGCAAGCAGAGAATTTCTACACTAAAGAGGGAATTTCTATGCTAGGGGTTTTAACCACCAACACTAAGAAAGTGTTTAATCATACACACATTTCAGAAAAAAATAGTCTATGTATTAATCTTTTGTATATACGACTCCAAAAGCGCATTACCACCTGCAATACCCCCTTTCCTGCAATAGTAGGCAGCCCAAAAACACAATTGTCAGGGTAGTTGAGAATTAGAAAGACATTGGAACAAACCTCAATTTGGTACAAATAAAGCAGTGTGGCAAACTGCAAATAAGAGAAAAAATAAATTGTTAAGAACGACGATTTTATCATCATGTGGGCTATGGATGACATAAAAAGTTAAAAATTATTCTTACTTAAGCAGTTCAAACAAGACGAATGCCAAGAAATAGATATGAGGAAAGCATTTTCTCTCCTTTCCCCCCAACAAAAAATCTCGTACAGAAAGAAGAAAGATTACATAATGTAAAGGCTTAATATAAAAGCCTAACAGCACAAAAATAAACATCCACACTAAACGGAAAGAGAGACAAACACATAATAAGGTACTAGTGACGTAGCAGATTTGCGGCCCCCATGCAAGATAAAGAGATGGGACCCTAGTTGTAATCCAAAATTGTTATATTATTATTATTATTATTATTATTATTATTATTATCATTATTAAAAACTCTTTTCTTACTCAAAATTTCCAACTTTGCCTAAGAGCGTGTGTGCATATAGCGGTCATGTGTGCACTTTTTGTCTATGAGCGGTCCCAAAGGCCTAAAGGGGATGAAAATCGAGAGAGAGGAAAAAAATCAACATAAATTCTGGCTCAAAGTTGGAAGCACTTGTTTTGACAGGTGCTTTTTTGTTTCTTTGTTTTCGAGAACAGAAAAGTTCTGGCGGCTAAGAAGGTTACAGTATATAATATTGCAAATTTGAAAGTGGATTTATATACCTGTCATTAGAAGATATTATTGTAAAAATTAAGTTTCATTTCTTCAGCCATTGCAAGTCTTAGGGGCCCCTTATAACTCGCCCTCCGAATATGGATATGGATAATTTAAGATATTGATATATCAATGTCGATATATTCGCGATATCGAATGTTGATATCTATCAATACCAATATCGACGATATCGATATATCGACATATTGCACAGGCCTAGATCTGAGAATTGATGCAATAATAATAATAATAATAATAATAATAATAATAATAATAATAATAATAATAATAATATAGAGGATGCTTGAAACATTCATTAAGTCACTATCAAAATGAATACGAAACTTGGGGGTCAAATAAAATACTCAACTTCCAGTAGATCTGTAGATTTCCGAGACACATCTTGGATAATGTCAAACGTTTAACACATGCTTTGTTTCCGCGTGGTTCGGTTGCAAATTCGGTAGTGTTCATTGAACGCACTGCTCCGAAATACATTCTAATAAACCTAGTAGGTAGCGTAGGTCGTACTTTCCATCGTCGTGATATTATCCTGGATTTTATTTGACCCCCAAGTTTCGTATTCATTTTGAAAGTGACTTAATGAATGTTTCAAGCATCCTGTATATATTCGTATTCGTATTATTATTATTATTATTATTATTATTATTATTATTATTATTATTATTATTATTATTATTATTATTATTATTATTATTATTATTATTATTATTATTACATCATTTCTTGGATCTAGGCCTGTGCGATATATCGATATTGATATTGACATATATCAAAATCGTTATCGCGAATATATCGACTTTGATGATGTATATGAACATCTTAAATTTTCGAGAATTTTTTTTTTTTGTTCCTTTGTCTCGGAGATTTACATCCCTTGTGGCCTTTGGGACCGCTCATTGACAAAAAGTGCACACATAACCACTATATGCAGACATTCTCTTAGGTAAGGTCAGAGATTTTGAAAAGTAACTGAGTTTTTATAATAATAATAATAATAATAATAATAATAATAATAATAATAATAATAATAATAATAATAATAATAATAATAATATAACAATTGGGTATACAACTAGGGTCCCATCTCTTTATCTTGCATGTGAGGGCCGCAAGTCTGTACGCCACTAGTGTCCCTTAGTGGATGTTTATTTTTATGTTGTTAGGCTTTTATATTAAGCCTTTACATTATGTAACCTTCTTTTTTTTACAAGATTTTTTTTTGGAAAAATTAGAGAGATTGCTTTCCTCTGATATCTATTTCTTACTAATCGCCTTGTTTGAACTGCTTAAGTAGGAACATTTTGTAACTTTTTATGTCATTCAATGCAATCAAGATTAAAAAGACGTCATTTTAAACAATTTACTTTATTGTCTTATTTGCAGTTTGCCACACTGCTGTATTTGTAACAAAATTTAGGTTTGCTCCAATGTCTTTCTTATTTTCAACCACTCCAAGGACCGTTTTTTGTTGCCTACTATTTCAGGAAAGGGAGAATTCCAGGTGGTAATGCACTTTTGGAGTTTTGATTTAACCCATCTGCACAATCAAATAAAATGTTTACCTTATGGAAATTGAAACAATCATGCACTTCCTTAATAAAATTACAGTCGTGGTTGTTTAATCGGTAAGATGTCTGCCTACCAACAGGACAGCATTTTTCATTCTTGATAGGGAGGTATTTATTTTCCCATTTTACTCTGGTTGAAGTATGTCTCTGGGGTCCAACCAATGTCCGTCAAGTGGATACCTGGAGACAAAGGCAATTCGCGACTTTTGAGACTAGGCTTGATCTCGTCTTGAATTACAAGTATCTGTCTCAATCTCGAGCGTCTTGATACATTGGACCTTATGCAGAGTCATTCTGACGCGTGATTAGTAAAATACTAAAGAGTTCGACTAATATATGTTTCATGCAGTAGTCAGGCTTTTAGTATGACGCTAATCATTCGTCAAAACGACTCTGCATAAGGCGGATTGAGTCTTGGTTTTGTCTCGATTTATAAATACCCGCCCCGATCTCGGTACTGTCTAATAGTGACACCACAAATGGCGTTTAAGCTCAAGTTCAGCCTCCATCAACATGGGAGTGATAAAGGAGTGGAAATAAAATGTCCAAAATAATCCGTTGAAGCTATAGTTTTTGGGGTCGCAAAAAAATTGTGTCGGTACCGATAACATCTAAATCCAAATATGGTCAAGAACGTGCATATAAGCTGGCCCAAGAAATGAGAGCAAAACATCAAAGACGTTGCTCATCATTATTTATTCTACTCAGTTTTTTTTAAATTTTCTAATATTGTAGCGTAAATATTGTTTTTCCCCTTTACTACTACTTTAATCATTATGGATTTCAAATATGTAAAGTCTCAAAGTTGAAACATCCAGTACAAAGACTTTTGTTTGAAATACTCCTCCCATTTCTACTGTAGTGATTTCGACCTTTGTGAGGAAAGTCCATTTTTACGACAAAGTGAAATGCTGGAAGAGACAATTCAAACATATTTACACAAGTCAACATGATAATCAAAGAGAAGGTTATCTCTCAACGGCTATAGACCCAATCATGGTGGCAAAATTTCAACAGCTAATGTTTATAGATGATCATTAATTGTTTAGCTAGGGTGGTGAACATAAGTAAAGGATACGATCACACCATATTACGTGACAATCTGTACATACATGAGCAAGATAGTTGTGATCCCAGATTCTTGTCACCTTTTCGAAAATAGCAGCATGTGCAATTCACAGATAGCATTTTGGAACTATACCACATAGATATGAATGCTTTTGTAATTTATTATAGAATATAATTGATACTGAGTGTATCTATTTGACCCTGAAAACAAAGAAAACATGGAAAACTACCTCGTTTCATACCCACAAAAGACTAAAGTATAGATTTCATCAATGAGGTACGTATTATCCCTGGTTTGGTGTGATCTTCACTGACTTTTTAAAATTTTTCTTTCTTTCTTTCTTACTTTCTTTTTTTCTTTCTTTTCTTTTCTTTTTTTTACAAAAAGGGCCTACAATCACAGAAATATTTATATTACAGAAACTTGCTGAAAATTTTACAGGATGCTATCAAATCGAAGAGATGGGGTTTTCTCTCGCAAGACGTGTTGGTACTAGCGGACAATACACCAATGCACTGAACACATTTTTCAATTGAGGTAGTGTAATGAAGGGGGTTGCACGTGCACCTTTGCACCCCCCTAAATCCGGCCCTACACACATCTATGTTTGTAAATAGAAATAAAGATTTATTTATTATACAAATGTCACATGCATTTTCCTGTTGCTAATCTGTATTGTTCCTAGTTTATTTCGTTCTCGTTTGTCAATACTACACAGAACGTTAAAACTATCGAATAATCTTTGTTCCATTACGTGAATATTTGAGTTCGTATAATGATTAAAATAATGATTCGTTATTGATCTTCCTGGTGGTATAGTAGCTAGCAAGTGCTCCTTTAGCACTCTTGATCTCGGGCTCGATTCTCGATAAGGGAAACATTGAACGGATTACGATGGTTACGAAACGCTTAAACTGAAAGCCCGTTCACACCTCATGTAGCCTCGGTGCTATACCAACATACTAAAAAAGGGTAAGAGGTGATTCCTCACATCAAAGTAAGAGAAAAAGTTCATATGGACCTAGGGCGAAAAGTGCATAGTTTAAGAGCTAGGGATGTCCAAAATCGCGAAAAAGCTAAATTTCAACAGGCCCTATTTCGAATTCAAAAAACTATGGATGGTGGTCCTTATCAGCGTAAAGGAAGCCCCACATACACAATCCAAAAGTGCATATTTCATCAATTTTCAATACGTACCTCTTTCTTTCACAGCATACTATTGTGTGCAACTTATAATTAAGCTAGTGGCATCATAACTATTCGAAACATCTGTAATGAACGTAGTTACCAATTTCTCGTCGCATGTTTGTTGTAGATGTTCGAGATACCCTATATTTCTTTGAGTGCTACCCTTGCGCCGCCCCTGCTTTCAATCCATTGCAACATTAATGAAATCTGGAGGTAAAAATAATGCACACTGCCTCTGACCGGACCTTAATCCGACATTTCCTTCTCGAGTTATGGCCATTTTTGTATCGTTGCGACAAATTGCCGGCCCCTATCTCCAAAACGACGTATTTCCGAACACTCGTTCCTGTCCTTAAGAGGCCTCATCCCGGCGAAATTAAAATACCGCTAATTTTACAGTAATCATGTGATATCTTCAAAAATATAAAAGATAATTGAAATGTGGAACAAGAGCACTCTAGACAATATTATTTCGCGTAAGGTACCGTTATCACAAGTCATCTAGTGACTTTCCGTTTTCAGCCGTTTAGAAACGCGAAAATAAATGCTGATTTTCAAAATGGCTCGAAATCGAAAACAGATAAGTGAATCGTGATAACGGTATCTCATGTAAAATTATATTTTCTAGGGCGCTCTTGTTCCACATTTCGATTACACTGTTCAACAACGAAAATGTAAATTGAACAAAATCAGCTAATTCTTATTGATTTTGTGGTGCTGATCACGAATTTGAAAGTTATTTTCGAATATTAGCTCTACTTTTTGTTTTACAGGCATGTCTAATAATAACGCTTTAAAAATAAATATATTCGCTTCGTTTGGGGTAAAATGTTACACTGATCCGGCAACACTGGAGAAACTATATGAACGCTTGGTTTCATTGTGTTCCTTATCTCAGTAGTGTTCTGCTATTGTTAGAAAAGACAGGTTTAGTGCAGTTATCAGCGTTTTGGGCGTGACGTTTGTGTAGTGCAGGACAAAAAATACAACTACAAGTACGCAAAAATACTGGTATTTCGAATGTATATTTTTAAATAGTTGTTGGAACTATTTCAAGTGACATTTTGAGGATTTCAATAAACAAAAATGCCGCGAAATTGTGTAAACAGTGCGGATAGCTTCTGCTACGTGTGTGGGGAAGTGACATTTTCCTCACAAAAGCAGACTATAACACCACTAATAAGAAAAGCCTATCAATATTACTTTGGTTGTAAAATTGGAGACCAAGATAGATCTTGGGCACCCCACATTGTGTTTAACACTTGTGCCAGCAATCTAAGAAATTGGATTAATGGGAAGGGGCGCTCAATGCCTTTTGTAGTGCCCATGATTTGGAGGGAGCCAAGCGACCACATCAGAGACTGTTATTTTTGTATGGTTCCTTCCGTCAAGAAGGGAATTTCCACTAAGAAGAAGCGGGCCTTGATCTATCCTAACATTCCTTCTGCAATGCGCCCTGTTCCACATGGAGAAGGACTACCTGTTCCTGACCCACCTAAAGAATACGATCTTTTTTCTGATGATGATCAAGAAGTTGAAGCTCCTGAATCAAGTACTTCGAAAAACCCTACGTTTGTTGTAGAAGAAACTCGATGTGAACCACATAGACTTACTCAAGAGGAACTAAGTGATCTAATCAGAGACTTGGACCTCTCGAAAAGCAAAGCCGAAATTTTAGCGTCACGCTTAAAGCAATGCAATTTATTGCAGGAAAAAGTAAATATTTCAGTGTATCGGAATAGGGAGAAGATGTTCACTTCATTTTTTACTATGGAAGACACACTTGTGGCATGTACAGATGTAAATGGTCTCATGAGGGCACTTAAAATTAATTACGAACCTACGGAGTGGAGGCTCTTTATAGATTCGTCCAAGGTGAGTTTAAAGGCAGTGCTTTTACATATTGGAAATGAACTTCCTTCAATTCCTGTAGGTTACGCAGTTCATATGAAGGAATCTTATGAAAACTTGAAACGTTTACTTCAAGCCATTAAATATTACGATTTTCAGTGGCTCATTTGTGGTGACCTTAAAGTAATAGCACTGTTGCTAGGTATGCAGTTAGGGTATACAAAGTATTGTTGCTTTATATGTGAATGGGACAGTAGAGATCGTCGATCTCATTACCGCAAAAGTGATTGGAGTACCAGAGAAACTCTTCAGCCGGGAGTGAAAAATGTGCAGCATGAACCACTGGTAGATCGTAACCGAATTTTGCTTCCCCCTCTACATATTAAATTAGGTCTTATGAAAAGTTTTGTTAAGAGCATGAACCAAGAGGATGAGGCCTATAAGTGCCTAAGAGGACAATTCCCTCGATTAAGTGATGCCAAAGTTAAAGAGGGTGTTTTCATAGGGCCACAGATTAGGCAAGATCACAAGTTCGACGAAATTCTCCAAGGTGAGGAGAAAGCTGCGCGGGAAAGCTTGAAGAGTGTTTGTTCACAGTTCTTGGGAAGACACCGAGCAACAAATTACAAACAACTGGTAGCAAAGTTGTTATTGTGCTACGAAAATCTTGGTTGCAATATGTCTCTGAAACTCCACTTTCTTCATTCACATCTAGACTTCATTCCCGAAGATTGTGGAGCAGTAAGTGACGAACATGGTGAGCGTTTCCATCAAGATATTGCAGCCATGGAGAAGAGATATGAGGGAAAGTGGAGTTCTAACATATTGGCCGACTACTGTTTTACTATTGCAAGGGATGCTCCAGATGTAACCTACAAAAGGCAAGCCAAGCGAAGACGCTCAAAATAAAATAAACATAATCCTGCACAAGAGATCACTTGAAACTTTTGTCTACATTGCAGTGTAGTTCTTGCACAAAAAGGTATTTTAACATATTTTTCATGTTTTGATGTTAATACTGATTTTTATTACGGAATTGTTAATGTTTAACTTGACCACTTTATTTTCTGTATCGCTGTGAAACTGGTATTTGCGCAATTTTGAAAAAGGAAGTACAAGGGTATAGAAAGCTATAGGTTAGGGTACTTCTTAACTCCCCAGCTTATCACATCACAGTGAAATAGATAAAAAAAAGTGAAATGTAGGTTTTTACAAGGATTTTGCTTAAATGTTCTATAAATATTAATACATTTGTATATATACAGCTACTGTTGTACAAGGGCGTTTTTTTCACAACCTCAGCTAAGAAAATTCTTCTATTATCATTTCCTTTCATATTATGCTTAAATGAATGTAAAAATCGCAATTTCAAAGAATTTACATACTTTCGATCAAAATTTGTTGAACAGTGTTATCTTTTATCTATTTGAAGATATCACATAATTACTGTAAAATTAGCGGTATTTTAGTTTCGCCGGGATGAAGCCTCTTAAATTGTTTCTTTTGCCATCATCTTTCATCTCTCTGAGTTTTGCACAGGATCACGGAAATACACACACACACTCTCTCTCTTTCGCTATATATATATATATATATATATATATATATATATATATATATATATATATATATATATATATATATATATATACTATACCCTTCAAATATACCCTTCAAATGACTGTCCCACAATAATACGCTGGTTGAGTAAGACTTTAGCGTTGCTTTTAGCACCAAGATTATATGAAACGTGGATCTATAATTGAGGATGAAATCGGAATCACAGATATGCGTTCAATGATTCAAGGCTCTCCCCGGAAATGGAACCCGGGACCCATAGAGGGGTACAATAACAGAAATCACAATAATAATTATTAGGTAGTTGTACTAAATTTTCGAAAGCTATTTTGATATTTGAATAAGCTTTAAACTTTTTCAATATGACGGTTCAAGTATGAGATTAAGTTTTGACTTGAATTTAACTTATTCTAAAAGTCTGTTTACTCAACGTTTTTAAAGAGAGGAACTTCTACCAATAATAACCATCTCTCTTTCTTGAATGATATGGATGTATTTACACCCGTATTTGCTCTAAATGGTTCTCATTTTCATAGGCGAGGGAGAAAATTTCCCCATCATATATATATCTGACAAATGACATTGGCACTCATCCCTCCTGGTGTTGTAAAGTTCCTCTCTCTCTCCACCTAACACCATCTCGAACTCGACTTTAGAGCATGTAGTGAATACTAGCGACATCTGTTGACGTCTTTCCGCTACTCGGTGCACGCAGGCGCACGTTCATTTATTGAGGAGGGATCGTAGTAGAAAAATAGATGGCAGCATAGTATGTGGGGCTGATCAGTACTGTCATGGCGACCGGACAGTTGTGTTTGACAGTTCGATATCTTGCGTGAAATTCAAACAGTTTCGGCTTATTGTAGGAAATGAAGAAAGTTTATAGAAATTTGGACGAAGGTAAGTTTTTTGCTTTTCTTATTTTTCAAAATTATAATTTTTAAAATATGTCTATCACTTGTCACTGTTTCAAGAAGACAGTTATTAATTGTGATGGATATGAAATTAATACAAGAAATGTTTCTTTACTAAAAATAATGTTATCGTTTTTTGATAAACGAAACTCTTAGAAACGACACGTAATTATTATTTTTACAATTCAAGAACATGACCAAAAAACATTTCCGGAATATTCTTAGTTCAAAATCTTGTGCGTTCTGAAAGTCTGAAAGTAACAGTGTAGATTTCTAAGTCGTATTCATATTATGTTAATAGTACACGTTAAGATGTGCATTAAAACAAATAACTTGTTTCAGATTGTTTATCATAATTGATCAATTAATAATTATCTTATTTTCGCAGTAAGTTATTGATGTAAAAAAGTGACAAATCATTACACAAGTTAAAAGAAACTTAGAACTTAAACAACATACTTGGTAATGCAATTTGCTAACAACACACAGAAGTATGTACGTAAATATAATTACGTGCTTTATGAAGAAACGAGAGGTTTTAACCGAGTTTTATACGATATCAAGCAGTTTGCTTCGTTGACCCGTCTCCTACTTCAGCTGACAGACGGTCGGTCGTGTGTGTATACTCGGTTTGCTATCGATCTTTCGTTTAGTTACAATGCGCCAAAGATAAGGTAACTGAGGCTGTCTTTCATGTCCCATCCGTTATTATGGGTAACAATAGCAACAAACAAAACTATGTATAAATGAATACTTATCTCATATTTTAGATCTTCTTCAGTATATTTTCAGTACTTGTCTTAATCGAAATAAAATCTTTACTTCATTTAGAATTTCCAAACAGGAAATAAAAGTTTGTCAGACATAAACGTATACAAAGTGTAAAAATGCTAAAATAACTGTAATATATATATATATATATATTGTGGAAACATTTGAACCCTCTCTTCCCCCTCTTTCTTTTCATTAGGATGTCTATTTGATTCGAAATGAAATGATAAAATACCAGCTCAAGCTAAGTGTTAACTATGTTCAAAAATTCATTTCACACGATGCAGTCATTATATTTTTTTTTGTGAAAAAATTAAATCCTTCTTAAAATACACGTTTCCATAAATACTATAGTAGTGAAAAACCCACGTCAACACAACTGCTAACTATTGTCAAAAAATCACTTTAAACAGTTCAACCACATTCTTATTTCTGTCATTTTTCCGAACACAAATAGAACATCACAATAGAACAAGAACAAATAGAACATTAAATTGCACACTTTCTCTTCTGTAGAAACAGAATTTTCGAAAATGCTTGGACACGTTTCAACTTACGCCTAATAAGGAGTTTATATATATATATATATATATATATATATATATATATATATATATATATATATATATATATATATATATATATATATATATATATAATATCTGCCTAACTTGAAGAAGCTGATGAGATAATATATTTTTGACATAAATTTTGACTCCCTCCAGGATACGCATATTAATGAAACTGCCATTATAAAAACCCAGTTTCAGCCAAGTGTATGTCTCAAACTTTATTTTAAATGGAGAGACAGTTTAGATTTGCATAGCAGACAAACAAACATGAAGAGCTATATGTAAGATTTATTTTTGCTCGATTTCATCAAGAACATATTTTATACACTCCATTAAAAAAGCTTTTAATCCAATTTGAGTCTCAGTTAACAGTCTTGTCTGCTTCTTCCTGTGATATTACTAATTAATTACCTGAGTTACCCGCTCATTGCATCGGAAGAATAGGTTTATTTGAACTCCCTTGCCCTTTCGGAAACGCATTTGAATAACATTTTATCATAAAAAACTTATAATATGTTCTATTTTTGGGGGAAATTTTGCACCCCTTTATTCTCTTAGAATGCACTCTTTGATCAAAGCAGTGCTCCCCGCTGGAATAATGACTAGTGTGTGTACCTTTGATGCATGTAGTCCCGGGTTGGATTCCCAGTGGGAGATCACAAAATCTTAATTTCACAATTATTCATTTTTGCTAATGGTCCGTCTCCTTTAGCCTAAAGTACATAGCCGTGGGATGTTAAACTAAAAAATGTCATTCTATTTCATTTATGTTAATCGAAGTAACACTGTAGAAATCCATGGTTGAGATAGGTATTAACTCGTATATTCCCAACATTCGTTTCAAGGGGTTCAGTTATTTTCCTGTACAACAGACAACGTCGATTTCAATGTGATGAAAGTAATTACAGAAGTTGTCCCCTTCCCACCCTTAAAAACGGAATTTTCGAGTAATCATTTGTCTATTTATTGTTCTACTCGACTGAATTTCGGTTTAAATGCCAACGTTATCTTTTTATTTTTATTGATTCGGGTTTAGCGCCCCGTTCACCAACGAGGCTCTATGAGACTTGAGCCTCGCCGGAAATCGAACCCGAGCCTCCGGTGTAAGCTATCCACACAGTCAGAAGGAAGCTCTTAAATATAATTGGGACACCGAGAACTATGGATTCGACAGTAATCTCGTCATTTTGGACATTCTATTTGTCAGCCCTTCTTATTCCCTATACTGGTGAGAGTTAGACTTAAACGTCATTGTAAGCGTCAATATTCATCCAACAATCCCGAAAACTATGGATTTGACACTAATATCGATGTCATTTTTGATTATTTGTACATATGACTCCCATCTCCACCCCCCACTCGAAGCTGAAATGTGCATTTTCGCACGGGGATAATATGTTTATGGAACATTTGAACCTAGGGTTGTCATATTTCAAACATTAAAATCCGGAACACTATTAAATTACGAGAATCTTCGAAATGCTTAAAATGAAAATAAGTGTTATATACTAATTTACTTTCTTCCATTAGATAGAGTTGTTCAAGTATTACGTAATCACATTTTTAGTCATTTTAATAAACCTTCTCCTCTCTAGTTAAGCAAACGTAAGCAGATGATTTACCCCTCCCCCACCCTGGTAAGCATTTTTTTTTTAAATTTCTCAGGATTGTTATGTTTCGTAGCTTTCAGATTCTGTTTTAGCTCATTCAAGATATGATGTTTCCCTTCACACATTTTGTCTGTTCGTGTTGTATCCTTTTCTTTGAAAGAACGATTAATTCATTGGCAAGATGGCAAAATATTCCAGAAGCAAGATGCAGATTGAAACACAGTACTAAAGATAACAAAGAGATTGAGCAGTAAAACCTTTTATCTCTGGCCGAATGAAATGAATGCTTCATTCAATGTGAAAGTAGTTAAATCGTGAACTTAATTAAATCCATGTTTCATGTATTCAAATGTATTTTTTATACTTTCAAATTGTCATACTCAGAAGTTAAAGAGAATAATTATTTACCTAATCCTGTGAAAAAGATAACTATATTATTTCCTTCCTTTCTTCTTCGTTGAAATCCGGAATATTTAAGCGTCCCGAGAAATCTTTTCGAGACGCTGGGACTCAGATCTTGATTCCGTGACGGTTCCGGATTTTCCAGAACAAATGACAACTATATTTGAACCTTTTCCCCCGTCAGAACGCTCATTTCAATAAAAGTGTAATAATAGAAATCCATGAGTCACTCTACTTTTGGTATAAATTTTTAACCCCCTATCGTCTTAGGAAATACCTATCTCGAGGTGGATATTAACAAGGTTCTAAAATTTACTTTAACCTGTTCAACCGTTTTCCCGTGATGCGATCACAAAAAATATTAAACGTAACTTCAATTGCCCCTCTCAAGTATGCAACCACATCTGCCTCCACTTGCACGTTTGGTTGCATACCTACAGGTCTAGATTTATTTATTTTATTTTTGCGCGGAAGTAGTTTTCGTCACCTAGAGGTGTCTTACCTCCACAATTTTTTTTTTTCAGATTATAAGTCGTATATGCCAAGTTTGGTTGAAATTGCTTTAGGCGTTCCGAAGTTATCCTGAAGCATGCATACGTATAAACATTTTTAAATTTATAGATGATTTATTATTTTTTCTCTCCAGAAATCAATATTTGCAAATGTACTATTAACTATTTCTCTCTTTTTTTTCAATCCGTGGTTTGTAGAAAGTTTCTGATTGTTTTCACAACTCAAATATTACTTTCTCTCTTTCCCTCTTTCTCTCCTCTTTTTGTGTTTGTTTTTATTTTTAATGTCTAAACAGTTTTTCTCTAACTTAATTGTAGAAAATATTTCCATCATATTTGGTTTAAATTATTGCATTACTTGAAATTAGAGTTTGGTACATTTCCCACATTTGGTTTTTCGATTTTTAATGCTTTATTGATCTGGTCATGTTATTTATATTTTTCTATTTTCTCATCAAGCTTTTTATTTTTTATTTGTTATACTTGTAGGTCTACCATAATATCTATACCAATCACATATACTTCTTCTTTAACTTTGTCCATTATCGTTATATCTAGTGTATTATTGTTATTATTATTATTTTATTATTATTATTATTATTAGTAGTAGTAGTAATAGTGATAGTAATAGTAGTAGTAGTAGCATCAACAATCGTTGTGCGCAAGCCTTCGATCCTATAGTTTAAAATCGTTCTTATTTTTTCAAAAAAAAAAAAAAAACTATTACTTTACTTGTCCTAATAAAAAAACAGCAAAGCATGTTGATATTCATCATCATCACTAGCCATTTTGAAAGAATAAAGTTGAAACAATACAGTTTAAGTCGCAATTAAATCATCACAATAGTTTTAAATTTCCAAATTGCCTACACATTAGAGACAGGTTCAGGTTCAGGTAGACATGTACTGCATATAGTAACATAGTCTTGCCATCTATTAGCTTCACTAAGAGGAATTGGTATTACTCATAGATTGATATGGTTTTGTAAGATAAAATAAATTTTGTCAGTTATTATTGAAAACGAGGAGTGTTTTACTTCTGGTAAGACTGAAGGAAAGCTAGAAAGACCACAGTCTAGATAGCAGCTGCGAAATTCAGATTTTATTATTTTTATACCTTTGCCTTTCGAATATCCTATGTACGTCCAAAGGGTAATTTCATTGTTAGTAGTGAGAGAGTAGAGAAGGACACTGTGTCTTAGTAATATAACACTCGCCTCTGGTACGAAGGGTCCCTGCTTTGATCCCAGCCCGTGCGATTGATTGTTATAATTTAATGGGGACGTCAGCGAGACTGTCCTCGTCACAATGAAGACGACGGCTGACACATGCTACGTATTAAAAATTCAGAAAAAAAGTAAAGAATGTGTTAATTCTCATGTAAATTTTAAAAACTAAAGAGAACAATAAAAAGAAATGACAAGTAAAACAGATGTTCTGAAAAGGCTGAAGAATAAATAATAAAATATGAAAGAGGAATGTGGAGAAGAATGAAGAGAATTAGCTGGGTCGAGCGCAAAACGAATGAGAGGGTGTTAGAAATGATAGGGAGGAAAATAACAATTTTAAATATTATTGAGAAGAGGAAGAGAAACTGGCTGGAACATTAGCTAAGCAGGAACTGTATCATGAGGGGCGTGTTAGAGGGTATGGTGGCAGGTAAGAGAGGGAGGGTGCGAAGAAGACTACAATTAATGGACGATATCAAAACAGAAAAATCGCACGTGAAGACCAAGAGATTAGCGGAAGACCGTGGAGCATGGAGCCTTCTCAGTTGCAGCAAGTAACCTGCCAATAATTTCACAATACTTATGATGATGATGACGTACAACTAGAAAATAACTTTAAAAAATAGCAATAGTAGAAACACGTAACAGGATAGATTTATAAACAAAAACCTCACAGCGAATTAACTACTCCAATCTCACTAACAAATGTGAGAATACGTTCACTTAAGATCCCATTTTCCCCCAAAATCTCACTTAACATTTTTAAGCAGTCGTAAACGGTCCTTGAAGTCTGAGTATACTGGACATTCAATAAGAATGTGTCGAATACTCAATGGGACTATACATTCTTCACAATACGGACGGTCAGCACCAAGCACTAGATATGAATGTATGAGATGAATGTATATGACACGCAGTCAAGCAATAATCTCTTCTCCTCCTGTTCATGTGCGTTTATGTGGTATATCAGAGGTTTCTCCGGTTGCTCTCCGATTTCCATCCACGTTGTAATTTCACAAATTCTTTCAAAATCATTAATTACATTATTCACCCTCCCGCTTTAACCTAAAGACATAAATTTAACGTGGGACGTTAAATTAAGGATTTCATTTCATTCTTTCATTGTAATTATCGTTTGTAATAATAATAATAATAATAATAATAATAATAATAATAATAATAATAATAATAATAATAATAATAATAATAATAATAATAATAATAATAAAAGTAAAATGCTGTCGCGGCATGTTATTTGAGCTACTGCTCTAGTGAATAAGTACTAGGTTCGAATAGTAGTTAGAATGAGAATACTTGTTTTGCTAACAATATTTCCATAATGAGACACTAGGATTTGGATAATCATTTGGATATGTCATAATGGTAACTAATATAACTTTAGAAAATCATTTTTATTTTTGGTATTCAAAAGCATTCTTATTATTAATTTATTGGTTCAAAGCTGACCAGCTATGATTTGAGAAATTGAAGGTATGTGGTCAGCATATCATTAGTCTTATCGCCTTGTGTCGCTGATTTCGTTGTCCGTAATTGAAACAAGTGATTGGGACAGTCAGTGAACCAAACTCAGAAGCTTCTGGCATGCGAAGCTGAGGCTGAGCCAAGCAAAACAGAGCTTGTCCCATCAACAAATATAGTGATTTTATTCCTTTCACAATGAGCTAATTCCTACTGAAATTTCGTACAGACCTAGTCAGTAGTTACCGAGAAATAAAGTAGAATATACAAGCTGAGCACAGCCGTCCGTGACCGATGTAGACCATAAAAACTAGTGATCTTTATTCATTAGACGCTGAGCCACCAAATTTCGTTTAGATCCGGCCAGTAGTTACCGAGAGATAAAGTACCATGTACAAGGTGAGTCGAGCCTGTTTCTGACCGAGCTCGACCAGCAAATATGGCGATTTTTATTTCTTAAACGATGGCCTATTTGTTCACTAAATTTGATTTAGGTGTAGACAGTAATTACAGAGAAATAAAGTGCCACTTACAATTCAAGCCGACCCTGTCACTGGCTAGTTTGCTCACCAAATATAACGAACTTTATTCCTTAGATGATGGGCTACTTCCTTACCAAATTTAATTCAGATCCGGCAAGTAGTTTCTGAGAAATAAAGTACCACACAAACTCACACACACACACTAAAATAAACACTTCAGAAAGTTTATTAGCTCTCGAAGTATTTATTTTAGGTATTTTTTTTTCAGTTATTGATCGAAATTACTTAAGTTTTACTCAGAAACAGCAAATACAGGAAACAGTTGAGTATTTTTATCGATCGACGTAAAGAGAAGAAGAAAGCATGGTGATTACGAAAAGAAGTTGATTTCTAGATTTCAACGGATTTACAAGTTTCATGAGTTTAATCTTTTATCATACCTTTTTGCCAGCGACCCCCGTATAATTTCTGGTTTTCAATAAGCTTGTGTAGATTTTTAATATGTCTATTGCGGAGATCTCACGATATTAATCTATTTCTATAATAGTGCAATCCATTTCTTGTACATAGTGGATACAGTAACTTCCCTAAAAGCGAATGGATTAAAACCGACTTTGGCCAGTTCATTCATATTACAAATATCGAATCCGATACGCCGTATTGTTTCAAAATGGAGGCCATTTGAAAAGTTTAAAATTTCATAACTCCCTTAATTGTGGGTTATATACTAAAAATAAAGTGATTTCTAATTTTAGTTTTTAAAAAAAACTTTGACAGTTGTTAAAAATTTTATTGAGTATTTTAAATGACTTGATAATGTGCGTCACGAAGATTGAAGAGGACATTGCCGTACTAGAGAAATCACATCATGCTGCGAGGTATCTTATTAACTTTCAATTTTAATTGTATTTCAATATGCAGGTTTTGTTGCATTTGAATTTTTCTGGTATTTCAACATGCAGTTCTTATTAGTTTCATATTGTACCTCTTTCATTTAAATTGCTTTTTGAACAACTCTGCACCTGTTGAAAATGTTTAGTAGTCCTATATTAGTTGTTCTTAACAGTATGTATAAAAATATAAATATGCCTATCAGAACAAAATTCAAAATAATATTAAAAAATATATTCCGGTGTTAGATTCTAATTATATTTATCTCTTCCGCTTATCTTCGCGACTCCCTAGAGGTCGCGACCCACAGGTTGAGAAACCCTGGTCTAGAGGATACACCGTTCGACTTATCGAGCTTAAATTTTAAACTTAAAGGTTTTTATGTTATTCCCCGCCGAACCTTTTCCTACCCTAAAAATGAGGGTAGTTTACTGAAGGGTGAAAATAAGTAATTGCATTTTTTTTTTCGAAAACGACTCCAACGATTTTGTTTATATTTCAGAAATAATATTTTTTAGTTACCTCATATTGTGATATAAGTAATTTCTTTGTGAAAAATTGAGAAGAGATAGTGTGCTCTTGAAGTATTCTTTTTTCGGATGATTTTCTCCGAACTCCGACCGAAAAACCGACTCCCGAAATTTTGTTCATATTTTATAATCTATATATTTCATTATAACCTAACAATATAGCATAACTCGTTTGTCTTGGATGAATGTATGAGGGATAGCTTATTCTTAGGGTGAGTTTCATTTTCGGATAATTTTCTCAAAAACGACTAGGTGATTTTGCTCATATTTCAAATCTGATAATATGACATATATCTGATGTAACCTAACATGATTTTGCTCATATTTCAAATCTGATAATATGACATATATTTGATAATATGACATATATCTGATGTAACCTAACAATCTGATAATATGGCGTAACTCGTTTGTTGTGGAAAAATGAACAAGGGATAATTTATTCTTGGGGTGAGTCTTTTGAATGATTTTCTCAAGAACCACTCACGTGATTTTGAAATGAAAAACGAAATCTTCAGTTTTACATCCCACGATTATACTGGCTAGTCTAAACGAGACGGTGATGATGAGAAATGAATGAAATCGTGGAATGAAGAAACCGGGAGAATCCCGAGAAAACCCACGCACACGATGTTTGTCCACCACAAAGCTCATTTAGTGTGATCTGGGATCGAACCCATGCACCAGAGATGGACTCTCTACCACTGAGCCACTGCTGCCCTTTTGCGCTATTTTGTTCACATTTCATAAATATTTCATTAATATTCGTATAATCTTGCATAAATTACTTTCGTCAGAATAATTCCAAGGGTGGCCCCGCGTAGCGTAGTTGCTAACGTTCTCGCCTTCGGTGCGAGCGGTCCCAGGTTCGATTCGCGGTGGGGGCACTCGGCCGAAAAAGTGTAAAACGCTTTTTCAGGCCAGCCACCCTGAATGAGGTTTTCCTGGGTTTTCCTCATTCACACCAGGCAAATACTAGGATGGTACCTTCCATACAGGTTCCAGGCCGCTTCCTTCCTTCCTTCCCTTACCTCGGATAGTGTGATCGCCGAGGGAAGTCATCCCTCACACGTGACGAGCTAAATGCCGGAAGCCCAGAAATCTAAATCCTAATTCTAATTCCAAGAGTTAGTTTACTCTTGAAGTTGAGTTCCTTTTGAGTTCTGTAAAATACAACTCATGCAATTTTTTGCTATTTCACTATTAAGCCTAACATATGACAAATAATTTTCTTATGGAAAAATTTACAAGGGATAGTTTAGTTTTGGTGGTGATTTTCTCTTGGCTTTTTTTTTTTTTTTTTTTTTTTTTTTTTTTTGAGAAGACCTTATAATTTGGATCGTATTTTACTACAAAATGTTTCGTTAATAACTGAACTGTAACATGACTAAGTTTAAGGATTTGGAGCGAGAAAGTTTAGTGTGGTGGCCTGTGTCTTTTATGTTCTATTTCTCTGTGAATTCTGCGCTTACCTTCAGATACTAAAATAAATAAATAAATAAATAAATGGGACTTTTAGATGAATTGAAATGGTAGAATTTCAAGTTGAAATTGATGAGAACCATAGTTTTACACAAAATAAGGAAATTTATATCTTGGTTCTGTATTCTAACATCTGCAAAAGTGTTACATATTCATCAATGGCTGCCCTTGGGCAAAGTGTGTGATGTTTACATCACTAATATGACACTTAATACGGTAGAGAAAGTATCTTTAATCAAGGCAATGGACATTTTACTTCAAAATTTGAGGTAAATTTTGTTTGATTTCTATCCAGATCTCGATATTGCTGACTTAACACCTAAGAGATAAATAACAATTTCACATGGGAAAATGGATTATATCACATGTGTAAAATATTCAAAATACTCAATGAATTCCACTTACGTTCTATTTATCGGAAGATTTCTGAACTATGCCGAAATCAAGGAAGCTTGTGAATTACTGTCTTCATTAACCATTTTAAACCGTTCGGGATATTTGCTATGCCAAACACACATATCATTAATTGACTTGAGTTCATTTTAACGTTCCTTTCAGCAGTGAGGCTATATGGGACGGGACCTACTGATTAGCGTGGAAGCCGAACCACATGAGCTTCCTCCGGGAATCGTACCCGGGGCTCCCAACCCAAAGGTGCACACGCTAACCGCTTAGTCACGGAGGAGCTCGCATATCACCAATTGTCCTCCCCTGAAAACTATATGCTTATGCTTACTTCGAAGTGATTTTTTAAATATCATGTCTAGGGGTGTAACACTATAACGAAATGTATTGTCTGTCCTTTGCGTTCGAAGATATAAAGGGGTAAAACTTAGTCTTGAGTCGAAGCCACGCTAATTGTTGGAGCATAGCAATATTTTCTTCTATACTTAGCAACAACAGAAGGAAAAAAGCTTATCAGTACTGTTATTTGGTACTTTAGGTTCCCAATTCATGGACATATACGTATAAATAAAACATAAGGATACTTACAGTTGAGGTCGGTCCAGAGGAAGCCAAATTTTCAAAAAATATATATTTGGAGGAGAATTTCTGTATTATCCAAAATTTCCTTTTAAAAAAAAAAAAGATTATGAACATATACTCATGGTACCATTTGAAAGCTTATTTCATTCTGAATAACTGTATGAATGACGTATGAACCATGATGCCCGGATGAATAAGAAATTTTTATTTTATATCCTACTTTTTCCTTATTTATGTATGGAATTTGGTATTCTCAAACAGGATTGAGAAATATTTTTCCCTTTTAATTATTCTAAATATTGCAATGAAACTTTGTCCATGCACTATATTTATTTATATATAATATATAGGTTCTGTATATATTTTTTGAGGTACATTATATACTTTTAGTCGGGTACCCGTAATCAAATTTGCTCTACTGGCGCCAGATTGTTAAAAAGAGATTTTTGGAGAGAAATTTCAGTATCTTACCCTACATTTTCTTTTCCTTGTATATTATGCATACATGCGTAGGATACCATTTAAAACACTGTTTCATTCTAAGGGGGACGACGTATAAACTATAATACTCAGATGAACATTACTGAAGGAGTAGCCACCTAACTGAAAGTCAAAATTTTCCTGAAAATACACGGGTTATAAGGATTACAGTATTTCATTTCTCATTTCTCAGCTTACTTGGAAAACAGGACACGTGAGACAGGGCATATCAGTTCTTGGTCAAATTCTGTCGGTTTCTTCCCCATGGGACACAAGAATCGAATGACACTACGCACTTCAGCTTTTGTGTAATGTCCCAGTTCACTAGTTTGTCACCGGAAGAAACAACGTGCTGCGCTCTAGTGGCTGTCAGGCGTATTAAACCTTGACACTTACACTTTGACAGTTGTTTACGCATTGTAACTACACACACATTCAATTCACTGGATTGTACAGTCAAATTCATCTTACTTCTTTGATTTTCTCTTGTACGTTAATGGTTGACATGACTGGGAGTTGTCCAGTTAAAATTGAAAAATACGTTGGCCCAACGTATTTTGAAAACTTGGCCAAGCAACGACTTGCCATCATTTATAAAACAGTTTCGGCTTCGATGTCCAATCATGATTTTATTCCTTTCGTAGCAATTATGTCTGCAAATGCTCGGCCAAACGTGCAGTCACAATGTAAGGTCAACACTGGGAGTTTGCTAACCTAGTGTTCCCCAAGCGGTGGGTAGTGAGACGTGGTTGTCTCAAAATTATAGAATTTAAAAATCATGAAACATCTATAATTAGAGCAAATCAATTTTAGGGCAATCAACGCCTCCAGTAACAACAGTGCTCAGAATTACATACTAGAAACTTTCAGGCTTACAATATTGTTAATTATATTAGTATTAACCGCTCAAGCTGGTTCGACGTACACATGTACGGATCCTCATAGTGCTTCTAGAGGCGGTTCGACGTACACGTATACGTCCTATGTAGTAGTGACAAATTGATTATATTCTGACATCTGTTGTTTTTTCTATATGAACGAGACGAATGCAACTGACTGCAATGTGCTGCCATCTGTTGGCTTTTCTTATTATTATATGAAATTATGTTCAATTTTGTGACATTATGTGCAAATTGCTGTTGTGTTTGTTTAAAATTACTGTCTCTCGCAGCGGATGATGGCTTTTTAACTCCCGGCTTGAGGGGTTAATAAAAATCGAATCAATGTATTACGATGTTGTGGGCGCTAAATGAATAAGTTGTCTACTGAAACTTGAATGTTCTAAAAATGTACTGGAAATTATTGCGTAATACTGTATAAATATAAAAGTCCTCTTTGAGACCCTAAAAGATTTCAACCCAGTCATCTGAGTGTAAGTGGTGATAGAGATAACTGGCCAATCACTGAAAAATTAGCTAGTTTGAGAAAGAAAATGGAATAGTGTTTATAGGACATTCAATTATTTTGACCGAAAAAGGCGACCGACAGGCATTAGTGGAGAAATAACGTCCAGAAAAACACTTATTGTTCCGTTTTTTCGACTTTAACCTATAACTAACCCACTTATTTTTGTAGTGAATACCTTTCATTGAAATATTGAAGAAGATTTTGCTTTTATTAACAAAATTTACCGGATGTTAAATATCACATCATATAGTCGTATATGGGACTCACATTGTTTTCAGTTTATCGTAGTATATTGGATTTTTTTAAAAACACGACATTGGAAATACTAGAAATATACTTGAAATATCTTCCAAGTCAACTCCAGTAGATATCCTGATGAAGTGTGACGTCAGTCAAAAATGTTAGGAACCACTGGGTTAATCTACCGTTTCCCATTCTTGGCTTTATTATATATGCTGCCACGGTTGTTTATGTAGCCCACAATCAAATTCAAACATATCATTGAATACAGCCAAAGTGGCAATTAAAATTTTCTTTGCAATACCTAATCGAAGACGTAACCTTCCCGTGTTACTTAATACATAACAAATTAAGCTTTATATATTATAAGGAAATTTTAGTAGAAACTAGATTGGCTGGATTCATTTTTGCAATAGAAACACGGATAATCAATAACATTAAAATTTGCTTTCATGAATATTAAACAATGCTATTGTACTAGTTACTAATAACATTTCTCCTGTATATTGATTTTGGTTTTTTAAATTAAGACAGGTTAATTGTGTCGTCACCCGGGTATTGATAACAATTGTTAGAGCGAATCATTTTCAGAACAGCTCTGTCAATCACGGAGAAGCAGGAACCCATACAAATCACGAGCAGCCACAAAAATAAAAATGTACAACGTTTCGTGATGTCGAGCAGATAATTTTAGCAGCTAATTAAAATGTTGCTTCTGACACCGCTCTACAGCTTCAGTTTCAGTGATGTTGACACGTTGTGTGTGTGTATTCACTTCTCTCATGGATTGTACAGGACAATTTAATCTTCCTTTAAAAGGATTCTATTCTTAGACAAAAAATGGAAGCATTAATTCGAAACCAACACTTGTCAACTCGATTCAGAATGTTCCTTTTGTAGTTTCCGAAGGAATAACCATAGAGGAAAGGTTTGCAAAGGATTCTACAATTTTAAATTCAAGTAATTAGAAGTATCATTATATTTAACACAAAGTGCATTTAACAAGAATTCAGCACATTCCTCTTGTGATTCATTTGATAATACTGTACATTTCTACCTGAAAAAAGAGTTTAGTAGCTTATTTCATATCGTTGATCTGGGTTCAACAAGAAGGAAAATATCTGTTCAGTGCAGCATATTATCAGGCGATTTTTATTATCATATATACTACTAGCTTCGTTCAATCACTTCGCTGGGAACAGCTAAAAGAAATAAAATGCAACCTGGAAATATTTTTCTTTATTGTATAAAGAGAAGATAGATAAGTAAAAAGTACACTTATGTCCAAAATGATTGTTGCATATCTACAACTGTCTTCTTGTAAGAATATAGTTTGATAATGATTTTGCAGGGTATTTTTAATACTGATACTATGTGTATAATCGGGAAATATATATTTGTGGTAAATTTCAGAGGAAAAGGATTATAAATACGAAAATTAGAATGAGTAAAACAAAATGTTGCTAAATGGACAAGAAAGTTTTCTTTTCGTTTTATTGTTCTTATTTACTGCTCTTTTGACATGAAATTTGCCACATACATGTCTTTGCCGATTATACACATGCTAATATTATAAGAAATACCGGGAGAATTCGTTATCAAATTATATTCCTACAACAACATATTTATAGATATGCGACAATAATTTTGGACATGAGTGTACCTGTAGGCTGGATATGAACAGAATACGTCGTGGAATCTGCAACGCTTTATTACAGCTATGTCGTGTGGGTTATCTAACATTCTAGAAGTTTACGTATTTCATCATACTTTTCGATGAACGCATGAACGATTATGATAAATTATTTTTGCATGTGAATAGTTGATTACAAAAGTGAAATTATAAAACTCTAACTCGACCGAAATACTAGGTATGTTCAAACACTCATTTTCATTCTATTATGATTTATGACACATACAGTTCAAATCGTTCAATTCATAGTTCAAAGTTCTTTTTGGATTCAAACAGTTCCGGTTCTAGTTACCATGTAAGTTTCTTTATAATTCATTAATCAGTTCATTTGCTCCTAATCTGTGTAGATGCTGCAAGGTAATTGGTTCTTTAGGGATTTTAATAGCAATTTTTATTGGTGTCCCTATGGCAACATATGAAATAAACAAAGATAATGTTAACTAAATATGTTAGCTTAAAGTTGCTTCGTAATTATACACTAACCAGCCAAAATATGTCCACCCACTATTTTTTGAACGAAGTCGTTGAGCTGTTGTAAAAGTCACGCAGCACGACAGAACCGCTCAGCAGATGGTAAAAGGAATCCTGCTCTAACAATCCGGGAGTCCGGTGTGATACTTATGTAAAAGGGAAGACCGACGATATATCAGAGTTTGATAGAGGCCAGATTGCGATGGTCAAAGAGCTGTGAATGAACATCTCGGAAATAGCGAAACTTGTCGATTTGTGTTTTCCGAAAGGTGGAAAAGAGCAGTGAAATCAGTACTGAACGACAAGGTGTGAAGCGGACACATTTTATTAAAGATGTCGAACGTCATAGACTGTTAAGGTTGGTACAACAAGATAGGGCTTAAACTGTGGCACAATTAACAGCAAATTTTAACAAACTTTAACAATGGACAAAGTATGAGTATGTCTGAGTACACAGTTCACCTTATATTGTTGGATACGGGCCTACACAGCCGATGTCCTATATTTGTACCAATATTAATCGCACAGTATCGTTGATTATGACTAAGAGTGAGCACTATCTATTGCCATTTTACCACTGAGCAATGGCACAACGTTACATGGTTCGATGAATCACGATACTGCCTTCATCACATTGATAGTCGTCTTCCAGACCAATGTCTATCATGGTTTGGGGTACCTCCACATGGTTGTCCATGAATCCAATAACATATGAAGGACACCATGACAGCTTCTAACTATTGCCAGGTCATTGCTGATCATGTACACCCATTCATATCGGCCATGTTTCCAACTAGATTGAATCTTTCAGCAGGACAACACTCGTGTCACAAGGGCAATGTTATGCTATAATAGTTCGATGAGCACAGTGGTAAATTTCAATTGCTGCAATGGTTCTCAAATTGACCCGAAATTAACGTATTTGCATATTATTGAAGGTCAGTTCCGAGCTCATTGCGGAATTTAGATCAATTAGGTGACTTGTATGTGCAGATGTGCTGCGTCATTCTCTAGTCACCTATCAAGGTCTCATTGATTCTATGTCAAACAGCATTGCTGCTATTCTGCGAGCCAAGGTGGATATATCAATTGAGGAGTTTGATGCAATAAGGACGTAAGTCTGAAACATGCAGTTGGAGAAAAACGATGTTGAAAATTTAAGTAGTGTTTTTTTTTCTTACATGAAACATCTAATATGCAGCATTTCATTCCGATATTGAATTGAAATGTTACCAGGAGGCTAAACAAGCATGACAAAAGCCACAAATGTGTCTGATACAAAAAGGGTGTGATCTTGTTTACACCCTTATTACATCAAACTCCTCAATTATTAGGTAGGTGATTATAATGTGTTGGTTAATGGAAGTATATATTAAACGAATCGCAAATTGGAACTTTTACTTATTCTTTAATTTGAATTTTTAACTAACGAAAATTATTACCGTCTTATTCTCCTTGAAATAAGCTAGTTCATTTCTATCGTAATGATTAATTAGGTTGATTACAATATAAGTTTATCGAATGGATATAAAAATGACTTTTGAAACGTTAGCTTGCAATATTAAAGTTATGGTTACACTTATTTTTGCTTTCCATATAGTGTTCCAAAAATAAATGTACAAAATGTACATATGGAAATTTTGTAAATTTATCGGTTAGTAATTAATTGTCTGATGGATACTACACTCATTCACTGCTCCAATTGCTCTGATTTGTATACTTGATTTTTCTTGTATTACTGGTAATCTGGAGATCGAATCGTGTATTCCGTAAACTATAATTACTCCTTCATTTCAAACAATTCAGTGAAATGATTATATACAACATCGATTTAATTTTTATACATTTTTTACTTGTATATAAAAAATTATATTTATTGCATTGAACTGTACTGACACTAGCACAATCTTAATTCCTATCAGTCAATGATAGATAACACAATCCACATTTGTTAATAACACCGAACCTAATTCTCTTTATCCATGAGCTAATTAGAGATTTACTGTCAACTATAGAGATATCTCAAATAAACTGGTAACTTTATAAATAACGACGAAGGTTGAATTCAACATACTCTCTCAATTTTTTCACTTCTTTTAGACGCTATGTGTAGTATTACTGAAACACTTTAATCCTACCAACAGATCAAATATCAATTCTGTTCTCCAGCAATACCTAATTGGAATAATCAATCAAATGGATGCACAGTCCCACGCACTAAGAAATATCTGCAAGTAAATTTTGCAATACCTGTCATGGGCATTTCGCATATTGTCATGCATCTAACGTAATGACTATCGGAGTACAAAAGGTTAACACAAAATTACACTTACTAATGGAATACAAAATGTGCTCTCCTTGTCATGATGATAAGTGATTGTTAACAAACCAAGAATCACTAACATATCCGCATAATTTCTTTTGAAATAATTAGCTTGGAGTTGCTGATTCCTCCGATTGTTTCATCATCACTCACTTGCTTTAATCATAGTCTCCCTTAGTCTCAAGAGCATATCTGTGGGACGTTAAACTTAAACATTTCATTTCATTTCGAAGTCTTGAACAAATCTCGTTTGGGGATTTCAGTAAATCCACCCTGTAATGTGAGGCTGAGTGTTAAATGAAATAACACAAATAGGCCTACATCCGGGAGAGGGATATGCAATATTAATAAAGGTCTCCCCCACACCAATATAAATCAAGTCTGTCCAATGAAAATATATTAATAAATTTAGCAATAAATGGGTTATTACTCAAATAAGTTATATGAGGTTTGAATATAATTTTGACTTAAATGATAATTTCAAACTTACTACAAATATGTGTGAGGCATATATTTGAAACAAATTCTCCAACAAAATTAACGATACAAAAAATAATAACAATCCAACTATAATTTTAAGTACAGCAAAATACTCTAAATCGAAGGTACCCTGTCAGAATAGCATTATATTAACTTTACAGACTCTTCATTGGTCAAATACTCTCGTACTTCGATAGGTCACCAGCACGGATTATAAACCAGAAATGCCTCGTGATACAACAGACCAAAGAAAGTACGTAACGTATAGCAAAATTAAATTTTAAAAAATCAATTAAGCAAGCAAAAATATGACTACTGGAAGCAACTAGTTAAATTATAGAAAACGAGAAAAAATGCAATACTTACGTTTCCTGTTGGATCACGTAGGGCATATGGTTGATAAATCCGTCTAATGCCGACACAAAGTTTTAATTATCAAACCAACACTCTTAATAATGCTTTCGACTAAATATTTTCAGTGGAGCACCATATTAAATAATGAATTACTGTATATCATTTTCACTCAAAATATAGCACTAACAAACAACCCCTTTACTATGCACTACTAATGAAGAAGAAAAAAAAAATTGCTCCCGTCGGTCAAGTAGATTTTATGGCTTCTAACCTGGTCATCGATGACAAGGGCCAGAAACCACCAGAGGGCATTACGTAGATAGATATATACTCCAAGTACACCAAGGAGCAAAAGTTCATACATTCCATCTTGATTTGTTTACCAACGTTTAAATAAAAATTACAATGTAATAAATTAAATAGAAAACAGACTTAGGTAAGAATAATAACATACGTTACAATCCCCCTTTTTTTCTTCTAGATCAAATATAAAAAAACACTGAAGCACATGTTTGATTATTTTCAATAAAAAAAGGCTAAATATCAATTTTCATGTCTCTAACTTTAAGACAGCGTTTTCGACTGAAGTCGCAGATAAACTTTTTTGTCTTTAACTTGTATGCGAAGTCTGATGGTGTATTCTCGCAACACCCTGTAAATACAAGGCCCTTCTAGGAAATAAGTTCCAATGTTCTATAAAATAAAAAATGAAATCAGAAGAAAATTATTTAATTTTTGTGAGGTTAGTGATACATAACCTACTTTTCAACAAATACAATACCGTTGTTGAGACATTTATCGTCCCGTGGTACTAGTTTTTGCATGTCTGTGTCTAAGAATTCCGCTGCAAAGACTGAAACAAGTATGTCAGAATTGTCTGCAACTTAGCTGCGGAAGCTGGTATGAAAGTTCGGAAGTTCTGGTTCTGCAGAATTGCTTGCTACCACAAATTCAGTTGCAACTATGGACGATTGATGCGGGCTACTGTGAATTGTCTTCATCATTTTCTGACTATACCTTCACTCATGACACACACTCCATACACTTCACACAACTGCCAGTGGTTCTCTGATGTCAACAGCTTCTAGCATGGAAAAACCTGATTGCCGCGCGTACTTTGTACTTGGCGGGAGACGTATGCCTCACATCTTTCATCATTGGCTCTACACACAATTTCGAACTTTCAGGTTATGACTACGTGTTCCTCCTCCACTTCTGCGCAAACATCTTGCTCGGACTATTTGTGCCATCTTGAGCACTTTCAATACTAATTTTCAAAATTTTTGCTCCTATTAATTTAAAAAAAAATGGTTTCTTTTCTGCCTTCTTTAGCACAGCACACACAACTTTTACTGGCTTTCTTATCATTTCTTCTGATGACGTAGCCCATTTTTAATCCTTCTTCAGAGGGTGCAACAACTGGTCTGTTGACAATATTTTGTCATCTATCATTTCTTTCAGATGCAAGACGTGTTGAAAACTATGTGGGTTACAAGCCTTCTATAATAAGTCTGAAAAAGTTTAAAGTTTATCTTCAATATGCAATCTTCAATAAAAAACGATTTAGTAAGCATAAGCCTTGTTTCGATAGCGATATCCTTCAGCTTTCTGGTAAATTACATGAGAATGCAATAACAGTCGATAGAGAAAAAATCAGACGTAGGCATAGGGCTTCTACGGCTAGCAAAGGATTAATTTTAACAAGTCTACAATTAAAAAATGTTTCTATGACAAGTATATATCATTCATGTGTTCTCTTTCGTTGTGGAAAGATCAAGATTCAAGCAGACGAAATGTAAAACCTCTAGTCGCTCTTACCTTTACTAGAGGGGTTATTAATTTTTTAGGTTCTATCATTGACAAAACTGCAGATTATCTTAAAATCTATGAATAGTTGACGAAGTATACTATTTTTTGCTTTAATATTTGCAGTTGCAAAATGTATGGTTCATTGTTGCGACTGAAGATACATTGATTGTATATTTCTTTCAGAACAGGTTAACCGTGTGACAATAATGTTGCCTTTACATGAATTTAACATATTATCTTAAACTTTATGTAAAACTATGAAAAAAATCAGCAGAAAGATTTAATTTATAACATGTTTGTCTCTGAATAAGTACGAATCGCTACATTCGACCACACTAGCAGCGAAATCTGAAGCGCATAGTCGATGCTGGCGTGAGTTGAGTAATTAAGATAGATAACAATGTCATGCAGATTAATTCCGAAGTTTCTAAATGCTAAACAAAATTACAGTGACAGAGGGATAGTCAACAGAGTTATATTTGGAAGCGTCCGCAAATGAATGAGATGCTACTCTAGCAACAGCAGAGTCCTGTCCTGTTGATATTTCTGGGCACTTGTAACAAAAAATACAGAAATCTCTGCTGCGACACAGATATGACTTTTATCTCAGGCGCCACCTTATATAAACTTCTGTTTTATTTTCACCTTTCTCCTCTTGTTGACAATTACTGCTACAGTTATTCTTTTCCTTGATACGCTCGAGAAAACATAAAAACATCATAAATACATCTCTGTTATATACGTCCCCCTCTCTTAGAATGCCTACATGGCCGCCTTTAATGATATCTTGCTTTCCCTTCCTTCAAACAGTGTAGTTATGCTATGCTTGTTACCTAAAGCTGTCAACAGAAGTCGGAAACATTATGTTTATCACAGAAGGAGGTACTGAGTGTTTCAGAACAAGCAAAAGACAAGCTCTTGATCTTCGGAAGGTCCTTATTTTTATTTCCTCAACGTATCTAAATACGTGCACTATACCTATTTTGATGTATAGTATACGATTTTGATACGTTGTAGTGGTCTACGATTTTGATACATTGTTATGGTACTGGAACTTCAGTTCGCGTGGATCGAGACAGAAATTTATGTGTTGGACTATATTTCGGAAAGTAAGTATATCCAAAGATTCAGCCTTGATGGAAACAACATCATGAGTGGAGTAGTACCTATGGGTTTAGCATGCGAAGAGGCTATAAAAACTACTTTGCAGACTCTCACGAGCCCGAATGCACTATGGTGTGTTTCAAACTGCTCGTAGCGGCAGCTTGCAGTAGTAACACAAGAAAAGAAACAGAAAATCGTGTTTGGGCACTGCTTCTCAAAGAACTCACAGTACTTCTTTAGGGACATTGATCACTACATAGCTGATCTATTCGTAATAGTCAGAGATCAATGTTCCTTCTTCTCTTGCACTCAACTGGGGTTTCAGGGTGAATGTGACATCTGGTTTCTATTCTTTCTTGTCTGTCGCTTTCTGATTTGATTTCTTTCTGGTCATTTTGTGTGACAGAAATGGGCTCTTCCCTTTGTGGGGAATTGTGTCAGAAGTGGTCCTGAAAGGGGCCGTTTGTTGGTATAAAGCTAGAGTATTTGTTGCATAGGTGAAAGTGTCTGAAGGGATCAGTTTGTGATAAGTTAAAATTGTTTCCATTGTACAGGGATTTTCAACAAAGTTTGTATAGCAAGAGAGCCAAAACTTCACCGTTCCATCTGTATTATGGTGGTTTCGCATGAGCTTCTAGTCTCTAATGGTAAGAAAACTTTTTTTTGAGTACTTGGTATCGCCAGTGCTTGTCAGAGGAAAAGGTTTGACACAATAGAATAGATTCAAACAAATGTGTATAAAATTCTTAAGATCATCAAGAATGATGGTTTCCAGAAATGTTTCTAAAAACGGAAACAATTGGAGTACCTGTGCTCAGTCAGCATATACATACTTCGAAGGGGATCCATCCAAATAACCTGTGAGTATTGTCATTCTTACATTGCAAGCCCAGTCTTAAAACTTACAATTTTACCAATGTGATATCCCTAAAGAGCCGCCACTCGAATAGACCAAAGGAAAGGTGGTGGAATTGTTTTCTTTTAAAGTTGTTAACATGTGCATTAGACGAAAACGGCGCCAATAGTGATTGTGGGCATTGGCAACATTGGTGATCGAAGAAATATTAAAGGGGCGACAGCTGTTACGAGCAGAGAGAAACAATTTACTGGTGTGCGCGATATCTTCGTGAAATAAAGAAAAGAGAACGAAGATTGATCCAACACTATCTGCTGTTTGTTGTCGATAATTTTTTAATGCTACACACAGAACTTGAGGAGGACATCAACACCGTGTGTTTATGGGTGTGTGTGTGTGTGGTTTCCGTTTCTGTAAACCATTGAACAGCGAAATGGAAGTAAGGGTCAGCGTTCTAGACGCCAATGCAGATATTTTTCGTCTCCCTTTCCCTTTCCTAAAAGGCGACACCTTGCGCCAAAATCGCTTCTCTTCTATTCCCTTCACCTAAGACATCTTGGACTAATCTTCCTCTTACGTGGTGAGGCTGAGGAAGAGGACGAAGGAGGCAAAACAGAGAGGTTGGTTGTCTCGTGTGGTTCACTTCGTTTGGCTTGTCGCTCGGGCAAAACCCTTGCTTTTCGTCTGATTAGCAATTCGGTCGCGTATACAAGACAGCGAGCGAGAAAGAGAGACAGAGAACCGGATGATCAATAGCGTGCCAGACACAGAATTTTTTTCCATTTCTTTAAAGAACAAGCAATTAAAGTGAAAGAGAAAGAAAGCGAAAGATAAATCAACAAAGAATGTGATATAAAATGAAAATAGACACCATAAAATGCACTAGAAGTTCTTTGTGGCCTCTGGATTGTATTTCATAAACCCTAACAGTTCATTCAGTGAACTCCAGCAGGAGAAAAAGTGTGTTATTTGGAAATTGGAATAACTTGAATCAAACACTGGTGCCCAAACAAATAAGTATGTACGTGTGATAGTTGAATAATTGAATGAAGAGATTGAATGATATCCATATCTCCTAACTTGATTTAAATAAATAATATAAACAGACAGAGGAAATTTCCTATTTAAACTTTTGTTTTTAAAGAACAGTTTAATATTGAGTATCTATTTTGTAGTACAAAAAGCACGTGATATATTGGCAAAATTAAGTAATATTCTACAATGTTATTGTTTAACGAAAAAAGGGTCCAATAATGTTACATACACTAATCGATAGATCTCATTAAGCTGAACAAAATTGAGTACAAATTCTCTTGCGTAGTTTTCGAAAAAATCGAAGAAAACTAATTTTTTTGTAAACCAAGAAGTTCATGATGTACGATAACCATTCCGTTTACTGAGATAAAACTAATACTAAAGAATACTAATAATTAACATACAACAAAACTATTATAATTTGAAATAAATATATTTTTATATGTAACTAGCAGAATATCCGTTCTTCGCACGGGGAGAATACCTTTTATTTTGGACATAAAAGGGTGAATTTGATTTAAACAGCATATGAAGTGTCACTGTTCGTCACAGCGACCCCAAGAATTATGGATTCGAAACTAATATCGGTCATTTTTTTTTTTTTTAAATATCTCCCACTCCACTTCCCCTAAGTTGCACCGTCAAAGTGAAATGATAAAAAGAAAAACATCCCAGGGTTGAATCTAATCTATTTTGAAAATTTGATTGAGATCGGTCGAGTGGTTCAAGAGTTATTAAGTCATAAACGTAGTCACTTTCACTTTTCTGTATTTTTATGCATAACCCCCTCTCCTCCTCTAAGTTACACAGTCGAAATGAAATGATAAAAGACATCCCAGGTTCGAACCTCATCTATGATGAAACTTTGATCGAGATTGGTCGGATGGATCAAGAAGTATGAAGTCACAAACATAATTACTTTCATTTATATATATTACCTGATTACAGACATTTCTTTAATTGTTCAAGAAAAATCTCCATTTATTGCAGTAATAGATTCGAAGTTACTGTTGCAAATGGGGGCTGGCCATCGACACGTTAGCGTAAAAGACAGAAAACTTCATTCACTTACATTGTGGGTCCAGGTATATGGCAATGTTGCATTTTCATTTAACATTGGGCGTATAAATAGTGTACAGCCCAAATGACTCGTCCGATTTAAAAAAAAAAAAATCCTTCACTTTAGATTGAAAATACCATATTTGGAAACGGTTTTCCCTCTTACATTTTGATGTAACTCTGATAATAACTGAGTTTCCTTATGTCAGGGGACATTTTAGACACCTTGTATAGTTCTTCGCACCACACACACACACAGGCGCGCGCGCGGACCAACGGGGTAAATACTCTGTATATAAAGGAGTTTCATTGAGAAACATCACATAGAAAATATGCCGTATTCTTCTAAATCGAACAATTAACACGAAAGCTATAGAGGGAAATTATTTTTAAAACCATTTATTTAAGAAAGGACATTTCAATATTCGGCGAAACTTACCCTCTTTTACCTGCTTATCTTCGTCCAATTTCAAAGAGGACGATACGAGTAAGAACGATAGAGTGATGTAAGAAAACTATATGCTGTAATTTGTCGAAATCGAATAATTTTTATATAGTTTATAACGGAAAAATAGTTTTGTATGTATTGTAACGTTACAACATGAAGCGGATTTCAGTCCTTCTACTCCCTTATTTTTGATGCATTTCAACCTCAAACAATAGAAGAGTGATGGGAGGAACACATACAAAATTTTGCCAAAATTAGATACATTTTACGAAACTTGTCGTGGAGGAACCAGCTGGACAAACGAACAAAGGAAATGTCTTTCGCATGGCAGAAGCTTGCTAGACCCGCAGTGCCCCTTTCAAAAAGAATCTTCGTTTCATTCACGTTCCTCTTCTGTAGAAAGAACATGACTGTTGCATGTTTCATTCTTTGTTTAAAAAAAGAACAAAGCTTTACTCCAAGAAGAAACAAATTCGTTTCTTTGCTATTCTTTGAAAGTTCAGCTTCTTTAGCTTCATTATTAGTGCAATACGCTTAACAACAAGTAAACCATTACTGTAAATTTGTACTAAAACCTCGTTCACGAAAGACAAATTGTAAAGATTCCATACGAACTATACCCCTAGTTTGCAATTAGAAAGACAGAATTAGGAAATGTTTTTCAGTTGTGCTTATTAATAATATGCTACCTCAAATTCAATTCTTTTGGCTCTGATAATAACTTGCAGTCGGGTAGGATATTCCTCCACCGCGGATCACAGACACTTCTGGATATTTTCTTTCAAACTTGGTCGAGAAAGGACTTCAGTACTTTGATACTGATGTGCTTAGCATGTGTAATCTTTTCAAGAATGACATGCGTCAAGGAACACATAACTAGGACCATTTCTGTTTGTGAATTATTCGTTATGTGGCTGAAGTGAGGATGGTAAGTTCTGCAAAACCCGGAGTCATCCTTGTCCTGAGTACCGGACTCTATTTTGCTGCGTGTCCACTTTGTATACTGGTAGTGTGGCTTGGCCTAAGTTAGTATGTACCTCTTAAAGATTCTCGTCAGGGATGTGTCTGTATTCAGTTTTACCGCTTTTTGCATGATGACAAAAGAAGCGCGCTCAGTGGCAGACATCTTGCCCAGAACATCACTGAAGTTGAGTGTGCGTTGCAAGAAATGGTTCTGTTAGCCTCATTAAGGTTTGTTGTAGAACATACTAAGCATCGTGTTTTTCTTTTTGTGTTCAAAATTCTGCTCGATACTGAATATTTGTTTTGTCTGTAAGCAGCACCGTAAGGTGGTCATCAATATGGTAACACTAACACATTCTTTTCTTGCATTTTCTGTTCATTTGTGAGTCCATGCCGTCGTTGGAACTTGTAGTGATATACCTTGAGTTTCGTTTTGAGAAATTCTCATCCTCTTATCAGACACATGGTACTCAGGAGCCAGTGTTCACATGCTTCTTGATGAATTGTGTGTGATCCGATGCCTTATGGTTTTCCAAAGGAGTAACTACGTTGAAAAGATGACCAGACCTAGATCGGTCCTAAGCGTGTTATGTTTGGTTGTATCTTAAATAATTCTACGAAGCACCATAAGCATTTGGATGATCTCTGATGAGGTACGTCTCATCCAGTTAGAAGTCATGATTCCATCTCTGTGTGTTTTTGTGTGTGCCATTCTCTGGAAAACAGGAGGCAAGAAAATAGATTAGAACCAAGTAGGTAGAAGTAATACATTGCAGACAAAAGACTAATGAATCAAAAGGCGAAAGCCGTAAAAAAAAAAAAAAAAAAAGTGTGATTGCGTAACATTAAATACATGAAGTTTGTACAGTAATTATGCTGTATCCTGTACAGATTTGAAACATTCAAAAAATGCATGTATTATGTATAAATGATCCTCATCTTCTTTCAAAGATTTATACTCACAATAAAAAATCTGATACATGATTTACAGCGCCTTTACACTATCCATATGTTCCGGCGAGTGTGGAAACAATTGATCTATTCACATTGGACTCGTCTGTGTGAAACTCGCCTTTGCATTTGCACGAACGACAGAAAGCGAGACGTTGTACAGAATGAGCGACTATATATAATATGCTTGTTCTATCGTCCGAATATCGGACGAGAGAACAAAGGTTGACAACTGCAAAGACTAAAGACAGTTCACACATTGGAAAACAGAATAGAAAGATAAAAGACTATTAGCACACTGTCAAATCTATTGTGTTATTGGTTTATGTGATCACTAGCCTTCGGGTTGAGATGCACTAAGAAACGTCAAAATATTAATGGAACTATACACTAAAATTGTACAAATACTCATTAAAATATGAAGTAAAAATGTAAATATCCAATAATCCTATTTTACGCTTTATTTAGCAAGTTTGTTATGAGCATGGTCAATGTGAGTGAGTTACAATATAAGAAATTTTTGATAATCAATAGTTTGATTCCATACTCACATCCACAGTTATTGCTCTTTTGAGTTGCTATTTTTGAATATATATTTGGCGTAGATACTTTCGTGCACAGAAAATGTATTCTTTCCATCTGATAAGTTGTTAGAAAGCGATTTCAGTGAGGAAATGCCACTTGCTGAGAAATTTGGAAATTCTTGATTCGTTTTCCCTTGAAGCACTCGATTTACTTCTCAAACACATTTTAGCTCCGGATTTTTTGTTTCAATAATTGAAATCTGCATTTCGTGTAAATGTTTAAGTCAACTGTATGAGTCAAGTAGGGTAATTGTGAAACCGAAAACGATACTTTTGAGTGTACAGAAAAAAGCTGCTTGGGTTAGAAATATGAAAAAGTACCATTATATATGTTACACAAACATCTTTGAAAATAACTCAGGTGCTTTTCGTTAACGTATTTAGTTTTCCTAGAAAAAATAAAAAAGTGTTTCAAAATAACCCCTGCATTTCCGGCTATTTTAAAATAGCAATGGGGCTATTGTGAAACACCCACATAACTTACAGGATTGAAGACTCTAAAGAATACTGGCGGATATAATAAAATACTTTTGGTGTAACGTTTCGCATTACAAAATTTAGTGTAATCATCTCTTATAGTTATTCAGTTATTCTCCGTCAAAAATTAAATGAATAATAACTCGTTTTCTTGGTACTTACTTTGGTGAGATTAGGCTGATAATGACAGTTGCGCGGGAGAAACAAACAGTTCTTGACGTTAACGCCTCCTGTCATTAGCGTCAACTTAGTGGATGAATCAAGGTTTGCAAACCGAAGCATTAACGCAATCTACCGAAAATGTCCCCGCGAGCTAATAGTAGCTCGCGATCCACGGTTTGGTGATCACTGCAATATGTGAATAAAATATAATGACAACCTTGTTATAATTTGTACCTGATTTATGCACAGGAGAACACCTGTCATATTCCTTCAATGTAATCGCCTCATATCTCTATCACCTTCTGTGACACGTGTGGAAGTTGTACTCCATTAGCATCCGATCTTAGTTGATATCCCACAGGGATCGTCATATGGCATGAATGATTGCTTATTTTGTGTCGTAGTGCTTCCCGAAAAGTGGTTCTTTCTCTGTGGCGAAAAGATCGTCACGAAGTATTGGAAAATATTTTTGTGCGCTGTGGCAACGTGCAACTTCAATCTTGATCCACGTACGTTGATGGCGCTTCTACTTTCTTCCTCTACTTTATGGCACTGTTACTTTTGGCTGAATAACACAGTGCTGATACACAGCTCTCTTGTAGGGGTGTTCCCACTAATTTTTATCCAACCTATATACTGTACAGAGTGATTGTAAAGTCAGTACCTATTTGTAACATGAATATTTCAAAAAGTAAACAACCTATCACGTATCACAGTTTTATTTCCATTGAATACATTATTAGAGTGTACCATTTGGTTATTAAGTTACATTTCAACGTGAGGTTGCGTACAGGCCATTGTGTCGGACCTCAGTGGCCAATCCATCTGTCAGGGAAATTGTCATCAAGCTATGCTCTCACTGGAATTGAGTAGTGGGACGGAGCTCCATCTTGCATGAACATCAATTTCCTTCCATTTCCCATTCTTGAATTACGTCCCATACACACGTTCGAAGCATCTCCAAGTATCGTTCACCATCTCTGCGCTTGCAACACCGACCTAGAAACTTCCTACCTAGCGGCAATCTTAGCTCTGTCTTGTACGCTGTATACACCAGCCACTTTGTGGTTTTCACTGGATCAACTTTTGAAACCATAAATGGAAACCTCACATTCGTAAACAATATTACATGCCAGCTAGAGCTGATGTTAGTTTCTAGGATAATCTAAATAAAAAATAGGTATTGAATTTACAGCTACCCTGTATATTGGTAGTAATAGAGTATAATTAAAATTTCGAAAAAAAAACAACTATTATCACTGTATGAAAAGTACTTAAATGTTTGTAGCGAATATTTTGGAAAGTAGAGTAAAATATGTAGTTTCGGCACCATAGATCTTTTTCGTACATCATAAGTCGTTTATGTTTCACATCAAAATAAACTTTTCTGAATGATCCTTCTACAACTTTATTTTTCGTTGTCATTTACTTTAGAAAACTAATTTCATTTCTAATATTTTTTTCATTTCTGAGTAATGTTGCTGCAACTATGTGGTTATTATCTCCTCTATGTATTAATGCGTTGAAATTTGAACCAGTAGTACAGAAACACTCCTCTGTAAACTATCGTCTACTATGGAAAGTTTTACAGCTGAATAAAAGTAGAAAATAAGAATGAAAAACAATAAATTGTTAGTTTGAAAACATCCTCTACTAGTAGTAAACTCTTGTTACTTTTTCTTTCGGTGTACGAAATGAAAAAAAAATAGTTAACAACTTTTAAAATAAACATCGCGTTATGTTGCTTTGACTGGCAGCTTCATTTGAATTGCCATTTCATTCACGTCATGCAATCTATAAACCTTTCCTACTTTTTAAAAATGCATCTCTTCTGTTATACATGGCTTGAAACGTACATACATTTGAATTATTGATCATATGGTTCCTGCAAAACAAACCTTCATCTCATTGTAGAAAATCCAGTGAACATGCAAGAGAAGGCTTTACATTCCTATCAAGTTCAGTTGTGTGTCTGTGTGTTTGTCTTCTAAAGAAAATACGTAATACTAGACATTTTAAAGGAACATCTCATACATTAATTTGTTTACCATGATTTACTAATTTGAATAGGAAATTGATGTTAGTAGCTGAAAAACTGATTAACTTAATGAAATGTGAAGCGCGTTTAGTTAACAACTCAAACAAATAAGTTAAAAATGTTATATAAACTAAATGAAAAAAAATAATTGTAAAATATCCACAAAGGTGTTAGCGTATCAATGATAAAATATATCAATCGATAGATATTACTGAGCTGGGGTTATTACTCTAGGGTCGTCAGCATTTATGTGTACATGTCTACGTTTTGAGTAAAAATTTCCGTCTGCATACATTTTCCGAATTTCTTTGATTTGTCCACATCTAAGCTTAAATGTACTGTCAGGACATTTTACATGTAAAGATAGGCTTGACTCTTTGTATTCAAATAAAGAATTACTAAAGAGAGATCAGATCTACTGAAAAACATGAATAGGGAAAGTCAATATGATACTGTGTATCATTAGTTTTTATACATCTCAAGATAATTTTCATAATACGTCATGAACAAACTTAAAAGCAAAGGATAAAACTTATGGTTCTTTTTCAAAAGTTGACATTTATATAATGCATAATATTTCATGAATAAACTTAAGAGCAAAGGATAAAACTTATAGTTGTTGTGTCGAAAGTTAAAGTTTATATAACGGATAATAGTTCATGAATAAACTTAAAAGCAAAGGATAAAACTTATAGTTGTAGTATCAAAAGTTAACGTTTATATAAAGGATAATAGTTTATTCATAAACTTAAGAGCAAAGGATAAAACTTATGGTTCTTGTGTCGAAAGTTAACTTTTATATAACATGTTAGGCAGATGAAAATATGTCCTTATTTTGACTTTCAGAATATGGTAACCAAGTGAGGGTAAATTGTAATGCATAGTTTTCGTGAAACCGACAAAATTAATTTTTATTGCGTTAAAAGTATCTCCTTCGTGGCCAACAATAACAGGGTTAATTGCTTTACACCTATTATGGTGAAGCTGATAATAAAAATACTAAAAGATGCCTCACAACACCTTTAATTACAGAAGTTGTTTCCGATCTATGTTGACGAATTTACACACCTTGTGCAGTACCACTAAGCGGGAAGAGAAGAAAGCTGCCAGTCATGTGGGTACCTTGGACCATTGACTCTGCGTGGCAGGTGTGGTAAGTGCATATCGAGAAAAATGCTACCGAAAATAAGTGCTTATTGGGAGGGCTACATAACTGCCCTTTCCTACGTGAACTACATTTATAGTGCATTATCAAACTGTGGAAGGAGTGTGGATTCACTGTGCCCAAAAATGGCATATCACTTATGAAAGGGGTAGGAAAGACGAGGCGTGGGATGATTCCTGTGGAGCACAAACAGGCCAATCCCCGGCCTGCCACTAGCCGCACACGAGCTAGATTTCGGTAAGTTAGATTCCTGGTCACCAGGGAGACTCCACCCACGTGCTGAAGATGTAGATGAGATGAGGTCTACCTTAAAAGACCACAGTTTCTACATATTTGACGTCAAAAAAGGCTAAGTCACCAGAGAGGAAGATAATATTTCAATTGATGGACAACATGACGCATAGAGGATAATTCCCTATGAGGAAGAGTTTGAAACTCAAAATGAAATCATAATTATCAAAAGTATTGTGCCAGTATTGGCAGATCACTTGCCACAACTGAGAAATTTCTATGTTCCACGGTCTTCCGCTAACCTCTTTGTTTTCGCGTAAGACTTTTCTGTTTCGATATCGTCCATTAATTGTAGTCTCCTTCGGTCCCCCTCTCTTTCCTCCACCATACCTTCTCTCACTTTTCTCATTATACAATTCCTTCGTAGCCAATACCCTAACCAGTTTCTCTTGCTCTTTTTTAATAATGTCTAAAATTGTTCTTTTAGTCCTCACCATTTCTAAGACCCTCTCGTTCGTTTTGCGCTCGACCCAGTTAATTCTCTCCATTCTCCTCCACACCCACATTTTGAAAGCTTCCAGTCGTTTTTCATCATTTTTGCGTAATGTCCATGCTTCTGATCCATATAGAACAATACCCCACACGAAGCATTTTATGAGTTTTTTTTTCTCAACTCTTTGTTCAAGGTCCCACAAAATAGTGATTTCTTCTTCCTAAAGGCTTCTTTCGCCATTTCTATCCTTGCTTTTATTTCACGTTCACACTTCATATCATTACTAGTAATACTACCCATGTATCGAAAACTAGTGACCTATTCTATTTTCTCCCTTCCAACTTCTATATTTTACACTCAAAATGAAAATCACGTTGGTAATCATAGTACTTGAAAACTTCTAAATTTCCTGCAAATGACCTATCAGTAGCAAAGAAAGCCTAAAACAGACCCAAAAGAAAGAAAAAATAAAATAAAAAGACTTAATCGTACATCTCATGTTTCTTTTTACTCTATAAGGAAAATCTGCAGTAAGAAAAAAATCATTTATTGCATAAGTATCTCTGTGGTGGCTAATGTCAGTGTTGTAACGTTGCGCAACGATTCGAAAGTTTTTAAGTAAAATTATTATTATTGACAATAGTAGTAACGAAGTGAAGAACGTTCTATCATTCTCATGTATATTTTTTTAATAACATAATTTTGCAATTTTATAATTGTAAAATCCATTAAACTGTTAAAAAACGAGAAAACAATCCATTGCAGAGTCATTAATTTATATTGCATTGTAATGAGCTTACAGCGAACAGATTCTGCTAGAGGTCGGCACAAGCCAGAATTTTTAGCCCGTGCTCGGCTTGGCCCGTGAATGTACAATGTGAAGCCCGACCCGAGTTCGAAATATGTTTTAGCATTTATGTCCGAGCCCGGCCCGAGCCCGCGTGATAATCAAATGAGCCCGAAACAAGCCCGAATTGCAGAAACTGTATAATTAACGCAAAATTGTATTTTTATTGACAGCAAATAGAGATTTAATTTTGCAGTTGTGCTTTAATAAGTTATCGAGAAAGAACGGCGCAATATATATCGTTGTACAGTATATTTACAAAGTGAGGCCCGTAAAGGCCCGAGATATATATGGTTCTATATTTAAAAATTTACGGCACGAGCCCGGCCCGGGTTCGAAGTTATATATGCTTTGTAGGCCCGAGCCTGTGCAGATCTCTAGATTCTGCAGCACAGGCTATTGAAGCGAATGTTAAGTCTGCTTTCTGTCATGCCAGAAGTTGGAATTCTCGTGCAACGCGACAGGGTTTCCAGTGAAGGAAAAGCTTTGCACTGTATACATTTCTGAAATATATCTTTCAGCCAGGGTCGGATCCAGGATTTTCTGAGGGGGTGAACCAATAATTACCAGTAGATTTTAATTGAATTGGATTAAAAAAAATACCTTTAGGCATCTGTGGTGAATGAGGAAATGCCCTGGAAGTGCTAAGTGTCTCTTCTCGGTGAATCATTTTCTTTCACTTTTTAGAAAATTGAGTTAAACTATCGATTTTGCAAAACTTTGCCTCGTTTTAAGCCCAAACGGAAACATGACAGAAGAAATTTTCGGAAAGTGTTGCTATTTTCACTACTAGCTTTTCACTTTAGGTAGTGTATATTTACAACGAAGGGGGGAGGGGGTGCACGTGCACCTTTGCACCCCTTAAATCCGGCCCTGCTTTCAGCTTAACGTCCCACAGTTATGCCTTTTAGGCTAATGTAGACGGGTGGTTAAGGCAAGCGAATGATGGTGTAAGAGTTAGTGAAATTAGAGTGTGGAAGGAAACGGAAGTACTCCGAGAAAGTTGGCTGAGGATCGAATCAGGGACCCCATGAATCAAAGATAAGCGCTCTATCACTGAGCCATCATGCCACCTGAAATATATAATACTATAAATTACCAAATGGAATTCACTTGCTGCATTCATATTTTTAAGAAAACAGTAGTAGTCACGTGATTGTGCTGGAGCTTAACCAATATAATGTCAGGCTTTAAAATTGATCTCAGAGTTTCAAAATAAAAAGAAAAATATATAGGAAACTAGAAAACAAATGAAAGTAAATGCTCTTTAATAAATTACTCGGTTATATAGACAGTATAGGCCTCTTTTACAATAATTTACAAGCCGAATATTTATAAAGCAGTATTTAGAATCATAGGCTATCACAAGGACTACTAATATGCTTCTCTAATTATAAATATAAATATTTCTTCATCAAAGTAATGACACTTGTGGAAATTTGTTTGGTGTGTTTCAAAAGAGAGAAATTAATCTTTCTACAATAGACCATTTCAAACTTTATGAAAGAAACACTTTAATGTCGTAAGAGATCAGCTTGATGTTGACAGGATCAAGGCAGTAGAAATAGAGCCTTTAAGTTGGGAACAAAAAATGATGGAAAATGACAGCACAGAATAGAGGAGCAAGAGAAGTATGTGATGTTATATTTATATAAGTTCACAGAACAACTCAAGGCAAATATGTTTCCCTAGTATGTCTTAGATTCCCCTAGAGAATGTGAATAAAGTGTGTTCAATTTATAGTTTTTTTTCTTTTTTCTTCTCTTTCTTTTTTGTACAAAATTTTATTTATTTTTATATCTCTCATAATGTTTGCGACACAGTTATGTTTGTTAGTTTGTGAAACCAATTTCTAGCCCTTGCCCCCGATTTTTCTTACTGCATCATAGTTCACTGGCCGCCACTGATAGCATCTGCATCATCTGACAGTACTGCAAGTGACTTATCCGTGATAACACACCCTTGTGAAGTAAGTGTATTTCTTACTGACAGTTTTTCCTCACGCAGTAGATAGAAACATGACTGAACATTTATACAGAGTTTCCCAAATGTACGTATACAGTCCTGTACTGATCAGCTCACTGTATTTTATATTATTTCTTATTGTTATCAAACAGGTAGACTTGGTATCTTTATTATTTGTTCTCTAACGTCTTTTTGCTGATAACTTAGGCCCGGAATAATCGAAGCAAATAAATCCATAAATTAGAATGTTATACTTGATCAATGCAGGGGTGTACACCTACTTTTGGGCCACCCTGTATTTGGAGGGTGTTGCGAAAATGTGTCACAATGCTTTAGAAATAGAATCCTCACACCAAAAGAAGGGGAAAAAAAATCATAATCATGGATATGTGAATAGTTCACATATCAGTTCCTCAGTGATGTCTTGACCCAACTACGATAGGTCTAGTGATGTGAGGTGGAAAATTTTCCGCTATATTTTTCCGGAAAATTTTCCGTTCTAAAAAAAAATATCAGTAATCAAGTAATAATTCTTGAGCAATCATAAAATTGGTTGAATTCATGTACAGAAATGTAAAAAAGTGAAAGATCGTTTAAAGAATCTGAAAATTTTCGTGGCTCAGACAATTTTCAGTACTATGTTGGAACAAGTTAAACAATATTTCCTGAATCGAAATATTTTCTGTCTTATATGGAAAAATTGAAGAAGTAGAGAAAAACATTATGTAAATTTTTACTTCCCAACTTGAAATATTAGAAAATTTTCTGGTTCCCGTAATCTAATTGGAAAATTATAATTTGTTGCTGTCTAATTTTCCTCTACAGAAATTGTATATTTCAATGTGCAGTTAAATATAGTGGAAAATTTTCCACCTAACATTACTATACATAATATCCAAAACTGTCCGGATTATGAAAAGTGTTTTAACTTGTTTCTACATCGTGATGAAAATTTTCCGATTCATGAAAATTCCTTACATTTGTTTTTCAGAGCAATAAAACTTTCCGATTCAGAAAAAGTTGTTTTACTTTTTGCTCCAAATGATGAACATTTTCCGACTCATAAAAAGTTCTTCAATTTTTGCAAGACACAAAATATTTCGATTTATAAAACATTGTTTCACTTGTTCCTACATAGTACTGAAAATTGTCTGAGCCATGAAAATTTTCAGATTTTTTAAACAATCTTTCAATTTTTAACATTTCTATACATGAATTTAATCAATTTATGAATACTGAGGAATTGTTACTTGATCACTGATCTTTGTTAAGAACGGAAATTTTTCCGGAAAAGTATAGAAGAAAATTTTCCACCTCACATCACGGCTATACAAGGATGCAGGAATAAGTGGGGTATGTTTTTGTGAATCGGAAAATTTTCCGGAAAATTTTCATCACTGGATAGGTCCCATAGTAGTGGAGCTATCAATTTATAAAGTTAATTTGTTTCACATTTCCAGCATCCTATATCTCCGAGACTACCCACTTTTGAGCTAAGGTCCATGTAAACTTTTTATTATTATTATTATTATTATTATTATTATTATTATTATTATTATTATTATTATTAATATTATTTTGATGTGAGAAATCTGTACTCAAAATTTGTGACACATTTTTGTAACACGCTGTGTCCTTATTTCATTTACTTTTTTTTCTGAGGATTGCTTTTGTTTCCTGAGGTTTAGATGTTAACCTTTAAACTCGACTTTCTACTAATAATTCAGTATAATGTGTAACTGTATACTACATTGAAATTTGAGTAGGTAGAATGAAAAATCTTGAATGCTTTGTTTTTGAGTGTATGCGTCAAGCTAATTTCCTGGTAGAAATATTTCTCTGAACTTGTCAAAGACACTGTGTTCTGCAAATGTCTATAAAACTACGCTGCTATCGTGTTTATCTGCTCGAAATGCCAGTAGCACTTGAAGTCAACAATATATGAACTACAAGATAGTATAAGAAGACAGTTAATTCTCCTTTTCCAATAAGCACATGAACTTATACATCAAAGAAATTTTACCTAGAATTCTCGTAGAACGCTTTTGATGTAAATGTAATATCAAATCATTCTAAAGTTGTTTCGAAGTGTTCTGCCTCGTCATCTTTATTTAGATGCAGATAGACTCTTTGAATGTAAGCAGATTTTCTTTTTCTTCTCTTTTTAATGCTTTGTTTAATTTTTCCCTTTTCAGTAGAATCAAATGTACAGTGCAAGTAGTTTTCATAGTTGTTTGTCATTGTTTTTGGGATGGGGTGTACAGGGGTGGGAGAAGATGAGTAACGAACCTAATTAGGCTTCATATCAAAAGAAACTAGCAGAGTATATGGCTTCAGAAATCCAAAGGTTTATCTTCACAGGAACAAATGCCCTGTAGGGGATAATAACTTGTATAAAGCTACCTCAGAACTGCATATTCTAATGACTAACCAAGAAGCATTCTTTTTGTTATAAAATAAGTATTTATTTGATAACAAAAGAGTGCTTCTGGGTTAGTTATTATTATTTGTTATTTTAATAACGTATTTATTTATTTATTTTCAACATTTCATGATGACAAATGCTAGTAAAGTGATCTCTACATTTTAGAATTATTAAAAAAATCTTACTACAGCGTACAGAAGTGGATAAAATATGCATTACACATGCACGAGATGCCACATTGTTTTTTTTCTCCATCTCCTCCCTTTCGTTCAAACTCAGTGTGTTTTATTAGCTCACTACGTGGGATACGAAATATTGTTGCGTGTTACTACGTCAAATACACTAGCGCTTTTCAGATTCTCATCTCCCATGTCCGGCTCGGTTTATTTTGACCCACCCTGTATAAACCTTGATAAGGATGTGTTTCAGTATCAGTTTCAACCGAAAAAAATGGCGTAGGTGTCGTACAACAACAGTTTTTATGTTTGTAAAAAAAAAAAAAGTAGATTTTCTCGAAAACTACACATGAAGGTTTATACTTACATAATTTTATTCAGCTCCATTTCAACCGATTGCTCTACCTCTCATCGTTGGACATTTTCCAGTTATAAGCTTTATAATATTAGTTATTAGTTTTTCTGCTATAAGTTTTACAGAACGGCTTTGTCCGTCCGTCTGTCAACAGGTATCAGAGCAAAAACTATAAAAGACATCGATATGCGGTTTTTTGTAGTTTATTTAGCGTCCTAAGGATAGTTTCCATTTCCGCCGATAACACTCTATTCAAACCGGAAGTGACTTAAGTTAGCCATTTCCGGTTTCAACGTTTATCGTCATAGAACGAAAACGGTAACAAGTATTTTTTTTTTCAAACGATTCAGCTCAAACCAACACACCATGACTATCAGCAAAGCAACACTCTATCAAAATCGGAAGTGGTTCAAATTTACTATTACTTACGGTTTCAACACTGACTTCTATAGATGAAAAACGGTAATATAATCAAGAAGCGTTTTTTCCAATCGATTCTACAGGGTGATCCGGAAATGGGCGCACCCCCTCCCTTTAGTTTCAACAGTATAATGTTAGTTATGATAGAATATCTGTACACAGTTACCTTGAAGTTTTAAGAGTCTTAAGAGTCATAAACATCGGTATGATCACTATCCATGTCGTAACACAGCTGAATTCTGCGCCAAGTTCTCTCAGATGTTTTGCGAAGATACACGAGGGTGAAGGCGTGTTCCACAGCTGCTCGTAATTCCTGCGTTGTGTAATATTTAGTGTTTCTTACTTGTTGCTATATGAAACTCCAGAGAGCATTCATTGTCTTTTGTCGTCAGATCGGGACTTCTTGGACGAGAGGCAAAGGGAGCTGCTGAAGCTGCACAACCTCTTCCAATCCAGGGGCCAGGAAACGTCTTTTTCAGATAATTGGCACGTGAATCGCGAAGTACACTGGTGCTCCATCCGCAAATGAGCATGGATAGCAATGTTGCCAGACAATGTCAAGCAAAGTTACCAAACAAATGTGGGTAAAACCTAAAACCGTCTGAAAACACCAATTAGGAGTACACCCACTTCCGGACCACGCTGTACGTCCCAAGAATAGGTTCCATCTTCTCCGTTAACATTCTAGTCAACATTTATTGTTATAGAACAAAAATGACAACATATAGTGATAAGCTGTTGATTTCCATAGAGCGAAAACTGTAAAAGATATCGAGAAGCGGTATATTGCAATTGATTGGGCACCCCAAGAAAGCTTCTGTCTCTTCCCTTAACACTCTATTTAAACCGGAAGTAGTTCAAATTAACCATTTCCGGTTTCAACATTTATCACTATAGAACAAAACAGAAAGGGATAACGAGTAGGCCTAATGTCTCTTGATACGGATTCAGCATCCGAAGAACAGAAGCTACCTTTGGTCTTACTACTCTGTTGCAACTATTAGTTATAGATGTACTACTACTTCAAGTTTGAGTATTGAGTTCACATAGTTTAGATATCTATCGTAGTTTCACATTATGCAACGAAACTCAATTGTCTTTTTTTTATCAATTATTGTTTCAAAAATACATTTTATGAGCCTATGTTCCTCTTTATGTAGCTTTTACTTATATAAATCGCAGTAAAATTATGCCTTTATACACATTTTCTTTAATAAGTCTCAACAATAGGAGGCTTGTACGAGATCCATTAATATACTATTCACACCATTAATCTACTATGTACTTACTAGTTATTATACATCTCTTTTTCTAAGTAGCTTTACGATGGGTTTCCTAATTTTGATTTTATTTGATGGTAAATGTGTAGATATATCGTGTACCTTTCCGCGGCCAAGTCACTACTGTGTGTTTTTTGTTCACGTGAATTTACTTTCAATTTCCGGTCGGATTGATCGAGAACAAACCTGATTAGTGGTTTACGTTTTGCAGTAAGTCCAATCACGGTGCTGAAAGAGGACACCAAATCTTAATGAACCATTCAAACTAATAAATCAGTCAATCTATATATTTGGTAATGGATGGGTTACTGAGGGAAGTAACAAGTTGATCACCATGCTGTTCGCGTATAATTCGTTATATGCGAAACATCCAAAGATAAAGCAGAGAAGAAACTGAAGGAATGGAGAAAGGTATTGTAAGAAAGAGGCATAAGGATAACAGAAACAGAATATTTGACATTCAACAAAGAAGACGGAATCTTCTTATGGCCAAGGAGAAATATTAAATTATTAAGTATTCGAATCGAAGCTCCGCCATGATGGAAGATTACATTCGGTCACACTTTATTCACTTTTCTGTATTTCTGGACATGTAACAACAGAATAAAAGTCAGTTGATAAAATAATACCAAATTTAGTATGACTTCATAGGAAGGTTCAATAAATAAAAAGTATTACATGTCTATTTCTAATGTTTCTTGGCTGGGCTTACAATGTTAGAATTTATATTACAAGCCTTGTACATACAAAAACCCAACAAAGAATATAAGCTGGCTGTCTAAAGTAGAGAAGGATGAGCAGGGTATTGTGTGATAAGAAAGTAGATTCTAGGACAGCGTTTCCCAACCTTTTTCAACTTGCAGCACACTACGAGTGTTACTTGAATTCTCGCGACACACTTATAGATATTATTATTTGTAAATATAAAACATAAAGGATTTTTTTCTGTGATTATTGATCTCCTCCTCACAGAAAAGGAAGCTCTATCACTGGTCTTCCCCCGTGGTAAATCACTATGCTTATTTTTCATTCTAATTTAAATATAGAAAACAATTGCAATGAAATATTTGACTCAGGTTTTAAAAATACGCTTTCTTTTTAAAAACTGTATCCAGCCTTTTATTAAGAAGGAACATCATTAATAACGAACGAACAAACAAATCTCTTTTACTTTTAAAACACAAATGTAGATAATTTGTCCAAAGGATTGAATGATATTTTAAATTTTCAAGTTACGAAATAATCTGCAACAATAAAGAAGTAATTATGGTCATAACAATGATAACAAATACTTTTTTCAACATTAGAAATATACAGAACAGTAACCTGGTATGAAACTTAAAATTGTAGATTCATAGTAGAGGTTCATAGTAATATGAAATACAAATATATATATTTTTCCCTACGTTTTGCAATTTGATTGCTATAAAATTAATAATTTTGTTTCGATTCATCGCGGCACACCAGCGGCCCATTCACGGCACACCGGTTGGGAAACGCTGTTCTAGGATAAAAAGTCGTGTATATGAAACGGTAATAAGAGTAGCAGTTATGTATAATGGAGAAATCTGGTCAATCACAAGAGTCCATTAAAAGAAGATGAATGTGGCGGAGGTGAGAATGCTAAGGTGGATGTGTGATGTAACAAGGAAAAATAAAACAGGGAACGATTACATAAAAGAGGCACTGTTAAGATGGGATCTTTGAGTAAAAAGTTTCAAGAATAGAAACTGAGAAATCTTGGACATATAGAACGAAGAAACGACGATTATATACACTGAGAAAAAAATCGTAAGTGGCGTACGTAAAATCGTATGTAACACTAGCAGCGTTCACCCCGCTTCGCTGCGGTCACCCCGGAACGCAATAAACTTTGTTACTTAGATAATTTTTACTTTTTCGCTTTCAAGTGATATGATAAAAACCATAGAAGATTGCAGTAAATGTTTACATTATATCGCCTGTCATTTATGTTAACCCGCCCCGCTTCGCTGCGGTCACCCCGAAACGCAATAAACTTTGTTACTTAGATAATTTTTACTTTTTCGCTTTCAAGTGATATGATAAAAACCATAGTAGATTGCAGTAAATGTTAACATTATATCGCCTGTCATTTATGTTAACCCGCCGAGTGACACGGTCATGCGGGTTGCATATAAATACGTTTATTTTTACCTATGATGAACTAACAAAGGATTTGTACGTTATGGACACTTGAATGGTCAATTATCTCAAGACACTGGTAATTAAAAATTAAAGTGATATGATAAAAACCATCTAGGGTCCAAATCCTAATAACCCCCCAAAAATGAAAGAAATTGGTTCAGCCGTATTAGCGTGATGAGGGAACAAAGGATTTGTACGTTCTCTTTTATATATAAGATTTGTAAATCCTGTAGTTTTTGGACGTAACCTACAGAAACGTATAACTAAAAAAGCATTTTTTATAATATGTACTTTCTGTATAAGTGTTCCATCTGTACGTACTTTCCGTATGAAACAATATAGGCGGTTAGGATCTCACATACAAATGGACGTATACATATAACATATAGCTGACGAAGATAACATACATATATGTATGTAATATAAGGAAGACTGTTAGATATCACACACCTTGCAACGGCATGATGTAACATCTAAGGACAGTACCTATGTAGCATACTGGTAACGTATGTTCCGTACTGATTTCTGTAGTAAGCAAGAGGACAATATACCGCTGTCCAGAGAACGAATTTTTCTCAGTGTGGGAAAGAGAATTGGAAACATGGGAGAAACAGGAAGAAGGAAGAGAGAAGGACCTAAGATCAGATGAAAGAACAAGATACAAAAGTGTTTGAGGGAAAAGAGATGGAAAATATGGGACACCAAGGATAGAAAAGAAGAAACGAATTAAATACAAAAGCACCGACTCCATATGAACACGAGGAAACGCGGAGACAAAGAATATCATTATTTTCTTGAAACCATATATATACTTGTAAGTAAGCAGGTTTACGGTAAGTGCAAATTTGTCCTCAGATATCTTCTCTGTTTACAGCTTTGCCAAGTGTAAAATTTAAGTCATGCTTCGAATGTAGATAGCGTTGACGTATAAACCTGTATGCGCTTAGACCAGATGTAAGAGGGAAGGCTACGCGAAAACATGTGCGCTTTAGACGTAGCCTTTCAGATTATCTCTGTATATGGCTTCTCCAAGTGTGCATTATAAGTCATGCTTGACAAGGGAATCAATTTAAAGGAATTTTAAGGGTAGCTTTATAATACGTATTATTGGTAAGTCTGATATTAGCTTGCAATGGAGGAACTAGCAAGTTTGCTATAACCTTAGTTATATCTGCAGCCGTCTAATTGCAAGCTTGTGCAACCTTATATATATATATATATATATATATATATATATATATATATATATATATATATATATATATATATATATATATATATATATATATATATATATATATATATATATATATATATATATATAGAGAGAGAGAGAGAGAGAGAACATGAGCATGTTTCCAGTTTCACACTTTAGAGTAATTCATTTTGTGTATGTAGCAAGGGGCGAGAGAAAAGAGATAGTCCGGAGGTTTTCGTCTTAAGGGTTCCTGGATTAAACACTGAACAATATGTAATTTTGAGCAGTGGTTGTGTAACAACAACAAAGAAGAAAATTAATGTTATGTGTATCCATCCACTTGTTGTGTTTGTATCTGGCGCATCCTCGTATGTCTTTAAATTTCCACTCCACAGGTGGTTGGATGGTAGCAAGGACAAACTCTGTTTCTTATGACATACACTAGCGCCTCATAAATTAATATAAAACTTCGTAGGAAGATAAAACCAACAGAGCAAGGAAAAACAGCAAAACATAAAAAAGAAGAAAAAACATGAAATGTTCAGAATTTCAATAGCACGGAATGTTCCTCTCTTCGCAGCAACCATCTGCTGGATATTCTACTTTTATTCTAAAAAAAATTTTATCCTGACTTTTTTTGTTGGACATAGGGATTATTTTTCAGTCCATTTGCTATGCGTCAATACATCGGAATGGCATAAAGTGTTCACTCGTGCAAAGCTGTTGGTAGGAATTCCTTCCTAGCGTGCAACCAACGAAGGAAACATCGTTCTCAGACGTTTCTCTTTTGTCTTTTACGTGTTTGTCATTCCAACATTCTTTCTTTCTACACTACTCACACAATAATAAAAATTGCAAACCTTTCGTACTAACTTTCTTGTGTCATCTGGAATAGCACAGTCAGGAAGTGTATTTACTCGAATATAAGTTCTTTTTTTTTCAAACTTAAGTGCTAAAAATATTGAGGGGCGCTTATAATCGAAAATGAAATGAAATCTTCAAGTTTAACGTCCAACGGTTATACCGGTTAGGCTAAAGGAGACGGTAATAATGAGAAATGAGTGGAATGGTGGAATGAAGAAAGTGGAAGGAAACGGAAGAGCCCCGAGAAAACCCACGAGCACGGTGCTTGTCCATCACAAAGCCCATACGGCGCGAGCAGGGATGGAACCAGAGACCTAAAGCACCGGAGGTGAACGCTCTACCACTGAGTCCCCGCGCTTAATCGAATAATACGTTTTTGGACAAATTGCATGTCAAACAATAGAGCTGACGAGAGGGCAAAGAAAGGGGATAAAAGTAATGAGATAATATCATTGTTAAATTGCAAAGCAGTGTCATTGTTGATTCTCTGGTTCAAAATTAAGGAGAGCGAAAATGTAACAATGACTCGAGAATTTTGACAATATAAAGTTCTATCTCCAACTTTTTAACTTTAGGCTGTCTTCACACTAGGATCTTGTGAGCCGCTCATGTGAACCTGGTGTGAAGGCATGGAATACTTCTGAGCCGCTGAAAAGATCGTGGTACCAAAATGGCAGCCATGTTAGAGCCAAAAGAAAGCGGCTTTAATCTTCGCGTTAAATTGCAAGAAAAAAGGAAAAGAAGGTATAGAACAATGTGGATTCATCCTTTAAATCGATCAAGGCTAGAAGAATGTTCATTTCATAGTCTGTTTCCTGAACTGAGAGAAGATGAAAGAAAATTTGTCAATTACTGCAGGATGTCTATATCTTCGTTTGACGAACGGTATAATAGTTTAAAGTGTGCATTTCATCAGAGTAACACCAAAATGAGAAAATTTTCAACATCAAATAGATGTACATTTTTCTTCATTCCAACTGAGTTCACGCTCACGTGTGAAGGGCTCTCATAAGACTGCGTGTTATTTTCTTTCCCGCCAGCAGCCCGCTCGAGCCAACTAGTGGCGGGGTGATCTTCATAGCTGCTCAGAGCCGTGGTTCACTCAGTGTTGCCAGATCTACTGATTTTGCAGGAGATCTGCTGCTTTTTCTACGTTCTACTGATCCACTGCGAAATAAAACGAAAAGTTAATAATCTCCTGCTTTTTCCTTACTTCGAGAAATTGAAGATTATTAATATTAAATTTTCAATGTTTCCTCACATAAAAAGATGAAATTTCTCTGTTATAATACACAAAGCTCTGTCGAGCATATAGTTATAGAGCTTTACTGTATAATATGAATGCAAAGAATACAACTGTACGTCATATTCTATAAGATTCGTCTATATTCTGACTTTCTGTAAGATTTACAAGTAAGTGTTGTTTAGATTGGGACTTGGGTTGAAAGAGTGACTTAGATCATTTCTCCACGATCGTCAGCAAGAAATCGTCTTACGCCACGATCACGTGTGGCTGTACCATATAGCTATGTTATCGCTACGTGCATGAAAAGACATTTTCCCACTCCACTTTGCTCTTTCACTACTTTTTACTTCACAAACGTGTGTATCAAATAATATTAATATAAATCGGGACTTTCCCTTTTATTTGTTCAACGTAGTTAATCGGAAATAATTATTCTGTACTGCTTGTTTTGATTACTGCCCCCTTAATAATGGCAAATTTTATTGCCCCCCGCCCCCCGGATTTACATTCAAACGCCACCACTGTATGTGTCTACTGCTTTCTCCTGTTTTTTATCTTCGAATCTCCTGCTTTTTCAACTGATTGATCTGGCAACACTGGGTTCACTTGCACCGAAGCCCGTGTGTAAAGGCATCCATAAAACTAGGAGCTGCAGCTCACGCGAGCGGTTCACAGGATCCTAGTGTGAAGGCTACCTCAGAGTTCATAACAATGCATATAGATGAAAATAATATTTCCAGAGTGAGCATAGATAATACATTTAACTATATCTGGAAGGATATCTCTAACAAATCACTGGTGGTGAACAGTTCCTTTAGTATTTCCGTAAATGTTTTTGCTGTGATCTTATATAAGGGTGCTTGTATTCGTATAATAAACGGATTTGTAAGACAATTTTTTTTTTTTAACGAGGGCGCTTATATTCGAGTAAATACGAAATTCCTTTTAAAGGCACAGATGTAGAATATTTAATTTTGTAAACATACGAAAGATGTTTCCAAAATTCTAGAAATTTCTAAACGCAACAGGACACCATTAACTCGACTCTCGATAACTGGATATTCCGTATAACTCGACGGTTACACGGAACCGTGATAGTCACCGACGTTTGTGATAGTACATATGTAATTGCTAAAGGATTTATGCTGGTCAAGCGCAAATTCTCTTGGAAATTATGTGATGAACTATTAATACCTTGACAATAATAATTTCTAATCTTGCTTATACGGTACAAACAGTATAGATGCATTTTAATTACTATTATTTTAATTATGGTGCATGTTTAGTCATATGAATGACGTCATGTTTTGATATTCTGTTCAAAGGATTATTACGTTATTCAGTCTTACTTTTTCTTTCTGTCAAGGGAATAAGTTGACAGATATTTGTTATTTCACCCCTTCAATGTTAAAAGTTGAAAGGATTGTTTACAGTGAAGGACTAAGGGCCGCTGAAGAAATGCTCCCTCACCTGAAGGAGCAAGATAAATCTGCTATGGCTATTTTATTTCTCCGTTGCGTATGTGAATGAATTGCACGAATCCGAAATACTTGTTAGAGTCTTACATTCAGAGATCTTTTTCCTACATAGTAATAGTTAGTTCTTCAGTTTAGACTAGTATGTAAGTTTTTTTCTTTTTCTTGTACAATTATTTCAAGGTATATTGTACGTTTCTATATCCTGTATCCTTGTGGAACTCTACTATAACAACAGAATGCTGAACTAATAGTTCTACAATATTATTGGCGTTTAGCATTAAAAGAACACTCAAAGATAGAACATATCTCATTGAACTTACAAAAAGATGTAAGTACGTGTAAATTCTCATGAGCAGTTTTTGAGAAAATCAAGAAAAAGTATTTTTGTGGCACTAAAAAGTATTATTTGTCTTCTTCTAATGCTGACATACATATTTTCCTAACAGTTACACACACGTGGGACGTTCATTATAATACAATGAAATCTTTAAGTTTCACGTTCCATACTTATACCAGCAAGGCTAAAGGAGACGGTGATTATGAGAAATGAATAAAATGATGGAATGAAAAAAGTGGGAGGAAACGGGAGAAACTCGAGAAAACTCACGCACACGGTGTTTGTCCACCACAAACCTCACTTGGCGCGACCTGGAATCGAACCAAGAACGAACTAATACGCCAGATGTGAACGATCTACCACTAAGCCACCGCGCCCTCGAGTTTCATTAAAGATTTCCCCTCGCGTTGTTGTATTTAGTGTAGAATACTGAAATATTACCTGTGTATTGATACGTATCTGTATAAGTTATGAGGAAAAGTTTAACTTTTTCTACTAATATTTTATGTTTTACAGGCACTAAACTAAACGAAAGTTTAAAGATAGGTTGAAATGAGGAGTTTTTTTTTTTTCAAAACTTGATAGAGCAAATTTTGAGAAACGAAGGTATGCTTTTCTCTGGTATGTTTTTTATGCTAGCAATCGAGCTGTGAAATCAGAATTGACAAATCTCGAAATGTGCCATGTGTATAGAATACTAAATCATGAACGTTTTGTTAGAACTCGATAGAGGTTATGTACAATAAGAACAAAAATGCAATTCTTGTAAAAAAAAATAAATGATGTTTTCTGCTCTATCGAGCTTCAAAAAACGCTCTTCAATTGAATTCGAAACTGTGATCAAATTTCTGTACTTGTGAGGCCAGACATTAAAGGAAATTTTTGAGGTGTTGAAGAAGACTATTGGAGAAGCCTGGGAGGCAGTGTGGATGCATATTTCGAGAGAAATGACAAACATAGCCAATTTGTTGTAGTGAAGAGAATGATTGAAGATTGGCGGATGATTTCTACGACGCGAGCATACAAAAACTTGTCGAACGCTATGATAAATGTTTAAACAAACATTGTAACTATGTAGAAAAATATCTTAATGTGTACAGTGGAAAAAACCAAAGATATATGGCACTATCTTTATTGCTATTGACAATCGGACCTTACTTTAAAAATAGTCTTCGTATCTCCATGAGAACTGTGAATACAATAACGTACTTAGTCTTACAATGTGTTAAAAAAATTAAGCCCAGGGGCGGATCCAGGACCGACTTCTGGGGGGGGGGCGGTGGGTTGTCATAATGCTACTTTTAAGGGCTCCAAACTCTGGGATGGATTTTATTTTTATAAATAAAACAAGAAAGTTTCGTCTTCTAAAGGGGGGGGGGCGATCGCCCCTATCGCCCCCCTGGATCCGCCCCTGATTGAGCCCATAGTTCTAATTGTTACCTAGATAGGAAACTCGAATAAAAATAACAATTACAGTACCTTGTGTGTGAGAAAGAACGTTTAGTACGTGCGTGGGTTTGTTTGTTTGTTTATATCAGTTAAAGCAATAAGTAGGAGGAATGGAACGTTGAATGTAGGGTGGAAAACTCACTTAAGTTTCTACCGCTGACTTGTTTACTAGTATGGCTGTAATTAAATGGCAGCGTGTTCTGATTACGGGTTTTCCTCGAAGCGATCTAACTTGCTGTGTAATCTTTTCACACTGTCAGTGATACGCTTTTAAAGAGCTTAACACATCTTCATTAAAGCTAAGCAAAAGTAATTATGTGCTTCAATGATAAAAGCTTGTGTAATATTGTTGTTATTTGCGACGCTACTAAATTCAGGTCACTTTAAGCATAATACCAATGTTGTTGGTCTTCTATGACGATCCTTTTAAGTGTCAACGTTTCTCTAAGTGTGGTCCGCGGAACAGAAGTTGTAATTGAGGTTTGCTCATGCTTTTCTGTCAGACTTAATATTAGTCCAAGAGAATAGAAGTGAATTACGTATCATACACTATAGCTGAGACTTTCGAATAAGTATAGATTATACAATTTAATAGGCAGAAGCGCATCTAGCTCGGGGCTGGGGGCCCTATTCCGCCCAGTTTTTTCAGTGACATTAATAATTGAAGCTATTACTTATATATTTTTGAAAGTTCATACTAAATTCATGATATATTTATTATAGTCTGGGTTCTTGTTGGTCTCCCCCAGTTATTTACCTTTTAGATCCGCCTTTGTTAATAGGATATTATTATACAAATTTTACTAGTTTATGTGGATGTACTAACAGAAGTCACCGTTCTCCGTACGAGGAGAATACTTTTAATGATCACTACATTTATACTCTTATGCGTATAGCTCTTTGTGACACACCTTGTCCATTACTGACAAACTTCTGCCGGGCAAAAAAAAAAAAAAAAAAAAAAGATTGAAGATGGCGGCATGAAGCGAGCTTAACTCATCGCTCCCCTTTTTCTCTCTTTGTCAAAATATCAAGAAACATAGAAGCGTGTGTTTAATTATATAGAAGAAAGTTATCAATACTAAGTTTCATGTCAGTAATCTTAAGGGAAATATGGACATCTTCCCCATATCTTCTCCTTCCAGAACAGAATTTCCAAAATCCTTCCTTAGTGATATCTTCTGTCACAAATTCTAACTGCTGTTCAAATTTCAAGTTTCCAGCTTTTGTCCAATTTAGTTGAGGTTTGAAAGAAGGTATCCTAATAAATCTTTAACGTATGAACTCATTTAAAGATCACTCTCTAATACAATGACCAATCAAAGTTAATGTAAGACCAACAATACTGTAGGTTATTATTAATAATAAACACGAAGATTTTTGTTTTACATGGGTTCATTACTCATGTAATTTACAATAGAAAGCATTACAAGTTGACTGAGTAAACATGATAATAAAGCCCCGTGAAGAAAGTCAAAAGAACATACTTGAAATACACAACGAATAAAATAAACAAATCCAGTTTGATTCATAATATGAAATTAATAACATTATTTTGGATTTCAGTTTTTTTCTCCATTCCGCTTCATTCCCACTGTCATCATTCATGTGTTGCTGTGCAACTTCGTGAGTTCTCGGACACTGCTGCAATTGATGATAAAATTCAGAATATCCGACTTTGGAGATAGATATCCTTGGGAGTCTTTGGTTTCTAATGAAAGGAAATATGCTAGTATACTGCATCGCTCACTTTCGATAACTTTTGGAAAACACTTTAATCTACACCGGCAATCGTCACCTGTTCTTACAGCTGGAATATACTTGCCGGAATATGATGTATGTGGCAGTCCCTTAACGGGATGATCTACCTTTTCTCGGCACAAAAATTTTTATATTGGACCTTATGGGGAGAACATGGCTACCGAATTTCCTCAGTTTGTAAGGAACTAGGTATCTCTAATGGGAAAGAAAAATTTTACACCATTCTACAGAAGTTTATTAACGGGTTGAAATATTTAAATTATATATTTGTCTGCTAGTTTAGCAGAAATAAATTATTAAAAAATAAATAAATTAGTTTCTTTTTATACAAATTATAATATGTCTAACTTTGGAACCAATTATGGTAGAAAGATCAATTTTTTTTTGTTTTATTCCTTGAGAAGAAACGACTCTAATAGTTTTAATCACAACCATATCTGATACGCCAATTAAAAATAGTATTTTAATATAAGTATTAAAGTCCACCTGTCAAGAAGTTTGACGAGGTAAGGCATCCGCGCCCACCCTTTTCTTCTGTTTTCGTCCCGAGAGATATGAAGGGACCGTTTTCACAGCAGGTGTCAATGCGAATGTAAACATCCTGTCCTCACGTTCAATAGCCCAAGTTCGGACACTTTCTCTCTTTTTTCTCTCTCTCTCTTCCGAGGAGGTGTTTCTACCCTATAAGAAAATTATAGATATGTAGAGAAAATGGTGATCAATTATTTCTGATAGCCAGATGATAGACAAGCATTCTAAAATGCCTTCGAATTCCAAAAATGTATCGACCATAACTTTACCATCTGGTTATTTTCAGGAGGCAAATGTTTCATTATTATTATTATTATTATTATTATTATTATTATTATTATTATTATTATTATTATTATTATTATTATTATTATTATTATTATTATTTGGAGTTAGAGTGCAAAGCCACGAAGATACTAATGGCTCCATTGGCTAAACATACACATAGCTGCCCCCATTCAGAACATCCCTTTGTGCGTTAGAAAACATGCTATAACAATGCGCCCCTCGCAAAAATCTAATTCAACTCTTATTGACCTCAGTAGCGCTTACTAATAGCGTAAATGCTATAAATCAGGCATTTGCAAGTAGGAACAGGGATTGGCCGAATCACAGAAATCTTACTGTCGTCACGGGCTGTAGAAGGTAATATATGACATTTTCACAAGAAATAATTATCGGATAATTTAATAACGGACAATTTTGCGGGCTGTATAAAAGAACTCGTCGTGTCAGATCCGGCCCGCGAACCGACGTTTGGAGCTACGAAATTCTCCCAAGAGCTACGAAATTCACCCTCGGGTGCTTGAGATCTTCGCAGAAATTTCTGTGGAGCACGCAATTTTTAGTAGCTTTCCCCCTGTGCGTGGTGCCTCCGGAGGAAATGATCTGAAATTAACACTGCTATAGGATAATTGGAGATTGGCTTACAGTGCTTAGTCTTAGCGAAGTAAGCACGAGAAACCAGAAATATCACAAAAAACAGGGCTTTTGCTCCGCTGTTCCCCCGTGAAAATGCACGGTTTACACACAATATAGGTTGGATCTAACAGAGCTATTTAGAGAACTTCTTATAGAGCATTTGGTGTGCAGTGTTGTCTGCGGACAAGGAGGCAAAACCGTGTTTTTCATTAAAAAATGGAGTATTTTAAATTTCCCTCGCCCCCTCAGGAGACGCTTCTTCAATGAGACCGTATCCTGCCTCTTTCTCCCATTCTCTAGGCTCTAGGCCAATTAGGACTGACAGGCATTTGAATAAGTCCATTACTTGGTTGCCTAGTAATTAGCCATCATATTGGCTGCCATATTGAATTTAGACAAATGTTCTCTCATGTTACCATGTAAAATATGTCTTGTCGTGATGAAAGCTACCAGAAAAAGTAGGTTTCGTTTAGTCCTAAGGAAGTACGCTACATCCTAGAGTAATGCGTGCATATACGCATTTGTAACTTTGTACAGTTAATCATTAGACAACAGTGTTGCCAGGTTGTAAGGTTTCTAAGTGGCAATAAACAATGCCATATTTAAATTCATCAGCCTCAGAAACCTATAGTTTGACACCAAAACTATCTTTCTAAGTGCCTTGTTTCACGATCTCTCTCTTTATATATATATATATATATATATATATATATATATATATATATATATATATAGAGAGAGAGAGAGAGAGAGAGAGAGAAAGAGAGAGAGATTTACGTAGGGCGGCGGCCATATTGGAAAATGACGGCTACCAGGAAAACACTTCAAATTTGAAATATATTCCCAAGACATTATTTTAAAAAGAACTTAGGGGACATTTTTTTTACGGACACCTATATATGGGGGCCAGGACTTTACATTGTCGGAATCTGTGGGGGCACCCCTCTGCCCCCTTCCCTTCGCCACTAGTGTATGCTATAATATTTGTCCAGAAGGAAAAAAAATCCCAAAATAACAGCGTTTTCTGATATATACTGTTCTTCCCGCGCACTCTAGAATGCATCTTGATGAACTTCCAGAAGCAACGGGGAAAAGAGTATACTTCACACCACATCGTCCAGTCTCTTAGTATAGAACCATTGAGGGAGGCAAACTCTATAAAGCTAACAGTATTTGGCAGCTGACAGGTAACCTCAGAAACTGGTCGAGAACCTGTTTCATTCAGACATCCACCCCTTCCCCCTCCATTTCACCAACCCCCGCCCTTTCCACGGCCAAGCTTAGAGTGGGGCGTGACTTACCCTCGTCAAACTTTGACAGGTGGACTTTAATACTTATATTAAAATACTATTTTTTAATTGGCGTATCAGATATGGTTGTGCTTAAAACTATTAGAGTCGTTTCTTCTCAAGGAATAAAACAAAAAAAAAAAAAAAAGATCTTTCTACCATAATTGGTTCCAAAGTTAGACATATTATAATTTGTATAAAAAGAAACTAATTTATTTATTTTTTAATAATTTATTTCTGCTAAACTAGCAGACAAATATACAATTTAAGTATTTCAACCCGTTAATAAACTTCTGTAGAATGGTGTAAAATTTTTCTTTCCCATTAGAGATACCTAGTTCCTTAGAAACTGAAGAAATTCGGTAGCCATGTTCTCCCCATAAGGTCCAATATAAAAATTTTTGTGCCGAGAAAAGGTAGATCATCCCGTTAACTTTAAGCTTGTTTCATGATATTTCTCTGGTACTTCTCAGTATGCCGAATTCCTTTTCGTTTCTTGGTCTGCGGAGAATCATCGTCACTACTTCCAGACATGGCAAAGTCAGCACTACTAATCACTACACAAGATGAACACATTCAACAATACGCCAACACCTACGACGAACGAACGATATAACTGTTACGACGAACTGAGTCGTACTAGGTAACTAATCATAAAGACGCACTTTAGCGGGAAAAGTATAACAAATGACTGTCTACATCGCGTTCAATATAAGTTTTCTTCAGTAGTAGTATGTGTTACAAGCTGCGTTCAGTGCAAAATAACTGCCTTCAGAAGGCGATATCTGAGGTCTCTTTGTGGCAAATAATGGGCTTACCTATCTAGATAATAAATCTAATGTTATCACAATTTCGACCAAACTGTCACATGTGCCCTTTCTGCAATGACCGATTCAATTGTAGTTTAATATTCCCCTTAATCCTGTATACTCTAACAGTAAATATTAATAATCAGATTAAACTCATCATACAAATATGTAAGCTACTATCATAAAATGTAACTCTTCTTCCTAGCACTTACTATACACTGCCTCAGAAGGTTGTTCCATTTGAAATGATCGTATTATCACATAGGGTTTGTTTTAATATCATAAACACTTAATCAAAATAAGCTCCGTGTGTGTCAATACACGCCTTAGCCTTAGAGTCAATAAATACTTGAAAGGTTGTTTTGAACTTTTCTTGATTGACAAACCATTTATTCACCGAATATTTAAATAAGTAGTAGTCAGTAGGAGATAATTCTGGTGAGTGTGGTAGGTAATACATAATCTCACACTTCAATTTTTTCAGTTTCTGTAGGTTCACACACGAAACACGTGGTCATTCATTTCCACGATAAAGGATCATACCTTTCTTGTTTACCAAAACTGGCTCTGATAACAACAATTTTTATGCATAATATCAATTTGTTGACAATAATAATACGTATTGATTGTTCTACCCACCCCTAGGAAGCTCCCCCTTTCATTTCACCTATTATTACCTTCCTTTGGTGTATATTTGGTTTGGAAACTGTGGATATGGATATTTCCAGTTTCGCAGCAACTTCTCAAAAACTGTGGAAGGGTTAGCTTCAACTAATGCTTTCAGGTCATCACCGCAGAGGACGCTTTCAGATCTCCCACGAGGTTTATTTTGTAAGGCCGCAACTTCTAAACAGAGTTACTTACACCAGCATCTCACTATGCTATCATTAGCAGTAGCCTTCCCAAAAGCACCATTAATGTTTTGAGTTGCTCGGGCTGCAGAACACTTAAATTTGAACTCTTAAAACATAAAAAGCCATGTGGGTTTTCATGTCTATATTTAACTTAGATTTTCTTGAACATTTTTGAAATAATCCGAAAAATAGGTGTATGAATAGAGCAACGAATAAATAATAAAGTGATATGTAACAACTTAGAATTATATAAGATATATTACAAAGAAAATCAGCCAACACAAAAAGGAATATTTCATATGGAACGACATAATAATATATAGTCTAATTAACTGCTAAGATTCAATACCACTGAACACTACAAACTCACATAGACTACAGATCGTTGTTCTAATAACGAGTAATCGGATAATTGTAACAGCTGGGGTCTCAATCCTCCATATGGCAATCTAGGTTTTTGTTAACTACCAGTTCTATGAAAAGGTCCAAGTAATAAGGAAAACGCGGCATGTATAAGAACCTTTCGTAATATTCTTGCAAGAAACATTAGTTCAAAGAAAAGTTTAGAATGTAGTGCAGCTGATTACATCATCAAAGGCCATCTTTGGTTTTCCATTCTGTGGCACAGACAGTATGGCGATCCTGTTGCGTAGTTAGATACATTATAACTGCTTCGAAAGTAATCGGGAACACGATAAAAGTTGAGGCAAAGATATAGTAAAAAAAAAAAAAAAAAAAAAAGAAGTTTAAAAAAAACTGCGTCACCCCGAGACAGCACATTTGGCGCAGAACAGCAAGAAGTCTGGAAAATAACAACAAAAACAACTTTAGTAGTATTTGTATTTTGCAGTTACCACCTTTGAGAGTTGTCCGCTGTTGCAGAAGGAAGTAATCAATCAGCGCTCCCATACCTTGGTTCACTGCTTCGTCTGCATTTCAAACTATTGGGCGGAGAGTCGCCTTAGAGAAAAAGAAGAAAAATCTACTAACACATTCGTATCGATTCTCCATTGTAGAATTTGCTCAATTCAATCTTTTTTCTTCAAAAGAAAGAAAAAAAATCCATTCCCTTGATTTAATAAGTGTTGCTACACTCAATATATATATGTATATATCATAATTAAATGAGAAAATTAACATACGTAATCGTCTGCTATGATTTTCTTTTGAAACGAAATTAAACATTTAGTTACTTTCTTATAATTGTAGACTGAAGAGGACGGAAGGTTGACGCAAGTTGATTGATTGATGTATTACTAGGGAAGTCAACTCCGAGATTATTTGTTTTCGTCACGGAAAGGCCATTGGCCAACATATTCGTACCACATAAATAATAAATAAATAAATAAATAAATAGGTAAAACAGTAATCAAAAATATAATTTTTAAAAAGTGAAAACTCAATAAAAAACAGTTCAGAAGAACCAGTTCGAAGAGCATTGCCAGAACGAACTTAATTAATTTTTTCGAAATTTATATGAAATTGTGTTACATTTATTTGATTAAATTCAATAGATAATACACTTACATATTTGGGACCTGCGTATTAAGGAATCGTTGAATAAGTTATATTGAGGTCACGTTTTATCACCGTGCAGTGGCGTATTTAGGGGGTGGCTTCCGGGCTTAAGCCCCCCCCCGAAATCTTACTTAGTACAGTAAAGTAAATGAAATATCTTGCAGAATTTTCACATTTCCAGGCAAAGCCCCCCCCGAAAGTTAGCAAAGCCCCTCCCGAAACAAAATCGTAAATACGCCACTGTCACCGTGTATATAATAAAGTGGCCACCGATTATTATTTTGTACCAAAATATTCACCATCCTCTTAGGTATTGTTCAACACCAATATTATCTCTCTATGACTTACGGTTCCAGAGATATGGCTCCTTAAATCTCCCGCAATCGGAACTTTTCTTGGCGAGTATATAGAGTCATTAAAAAGTAATTGATTTCGCTATTGTAAGAGATTTATTATTATTATTATTATTACTATTATTATTATTATTATTATTATTATTATTTATTTATTTATTTATTTATTTATAATAATATCGAACAAGTGTGTTGTTATGTCCTGAACGTTCAGTAAAATGTGTCGTGAATCAGAAAAGTTTGAGAACCACTGAACTAGTGTACATGTTTAAAGTAGTTTTCCTTTAAGGAGAAATAACGTAGACGTGAAAGTATAATGTGTGACTCATCAACAATGAAAGCCATTATGGTTGAACTGTTCGCAACTTTACTATAACTGACTATTTCTTTTAACAATAATTAATACAACAGAAACAATAGTGAACTGAAAAATCTCTGAGCAACAGATGAGCGCACGGAGTCATTTAAAGTAGACGTGTTTTTAAAAAGCGGAAACTGCGAAATGACTTCAAGCACATCTTTTAATCTACAATTTTCAGAAGTGCGACCTCCTGACACCTTGGTTCGCACGACATCAGGACCTACGTGTTTACACCCAATTGAATCTCGCCTACGTTTCAGTTCTCATAGATCTATGACTGCAACTCACACGGGGAACCTCAGCAAAGCTGAGAATGAATATGGAACACGGCATACCGGCAGCCGTAGTTGGATTTTTAGTTGCACTCGGTGGCTTCGAGTGAGAACGCGAAGATCTTTTGGTCGACAAAGACATGAAGAAACCAGAAATGCTAATAGAATATCTACGCTTGTTGCAAATCATGACGCCCATGTGAATTTCAAAGCCAGTTCAGTGATGCCAGACCCAGTAGAATGTAATTTCTCACCAAATGACCTTCTGATGGCTAGACAACGAAGAAAACTATGGAGAAAGATAATAGAAATTTTGAGATGGTCATTTATACACCGAAGTTTATGCTCTTCTTATCGCTTGATAAGCATTTTTGGAGAAACAATGCTGAAGACAATGGGCGATCTTTCAGTGTTGCCATCATTCTCGCCAGAAGAGTTTGACGATCAAGGGTTGCCATATGTATTTTGCAACCAGCTAGAAGTTTATCATAACATTGCCTCAAACAGTGTTGCAATACTTGGAAAGGATTGGCGTGGGACATCCGCTCTTCTCACTGCCCTGGATTTGGACAGATGGTCACTTGTGCTATAATTAATTATGGACCAGTTGAGCTCTTGAGTTTTGTTGAATGGACAGTGTTAAACCATCTTCTTGGAATAAAAGTTCACCCAGTTACAAGAGATCAATATGATATCTGCCATTACGCTGCCTTAATAATCATTTTTGATTTGAATACAAGGCGACTTATCAAATGTCGTTTGGCAAAGAGGAAAAAGTTCTTTAGCAATTGGAGAGACATGCTTTGCAATATTGAACCATCACAGCCACAGAAGGAAGAGAATTTTGAATTTTCAAGCTCAGCTGAGTATTTTGAAGAAAATCAAATTGGTCTATGTTCAGGGCAGTTCTTTCCTCGTTGCAGGAAGTGGATTCACAAGAGATGTCGAAGACTTTTAACTTTCTGTATTGGACACAAGACACACAACCCATCAGAAAATGACGATGCACAAACCTTACTGTATTCATCAGAGCTGCTTTCCAGGAAAAAGAAGAGACTATACCGAATGATTTTAGAGTACATGAGGTGGTCTTTTTCATATAAAATGGTCTCTTCTACCTGCTACGTGATGACAATTCAAGGAGAAACGTTATTGCACGCAATGGGGGATCTCTCCGTCTTGCCATCTTTCTCCTCCATTGATTTCGATGATCAAGGACTCCCTTATGTATTCGCTGATCGGATTTATGTTTTATTTGACCCGTCCAGCAATTATGTTACTCTCGCTGCAAACGACTGGCGTGGAACAGTAGTTCTTCCTACTGCATTGGACTACGGAACTATAATTGGCTGCTCTATTGTTAATTATGGTCCGGTGAAATTATTTACTTTCCTTGCGTGGACCTTATCGAACCATTTGTTAGGGATAAAGATCCATCCAATAACCAGAGAAGCTGATGATATATGCCATTATGCAGCTTTGATTATCATTTTTGATTTACGGAGAAGAAAGCTGGTAAAATGTGGAATGGCGAAGAAGGAACAATTATTTAAGAATTGGAAAAGTATTCTGTCTGAAAGTATGTTGGAGACATCGAAGGAAGAAGACTTTGAACCTCCGAACATATCTGATTCAACAGCAGCATCTGACAATCAGAGTCGATTCTCCCAACGAGGATGGTTTTCTCGTACGAGAAGATGGTTTGGGAAGAGATGTCGCATGCTCATTCCTCGTTGCATCAGATAAATATGTTGGATTTAGCATCACGTAATTGATTTATTCGCTATATACTAGAAGATAAATCATTTGTCGTCATTCTACTCCTAATTTATTTAAAAAAATCTAACCAACGACTTACGTAAGTTCTCAACATTTGCACCAACAAGTATCCTAAGCTTTCCCCATGTGACTGCATGAAAATGTGAGATTGTTCAGATATTAAACATGTAAACACGTAAAGAGATACAAAGGAAACTGATGTTAATAGCTTACCACAAGAATCGCTGCAAGCAACCATCAAAGCACTGGCTCTGTGGTGAGAATAAATACAGCTACTGTAAATGTAGCTACGAGGAAACAGTGCTATTCAATATCCCTCTTTGTAAGCAGCACCCCTTTCATCTTGTTTCACAATGGGATATATTTTTCTTTTTTCCTTTCTTTTATTTTGGTCGTTTATTTGGTTTTAAGTAGAGAATGACATTTAAGTCAACAAAGAAGAAGAAGAAGACGAAGAGTAAATTGAAGATAAAAATCCACTTTATCTCTGGACGATTAAATTTTTGAGTTTCCTAAGATTCACATATAACAGAACATCACACATCTTAAACTTCTGGTATAGTAGTAGTAGTAGTAGTTGCAAGATATAGAAAAACTAAAAATTCCAGATTCATTTACTATTCTTGTATAATTTTACAACCAATTTTCATTACAATCAATTTTCTTTTGTATTTGACTGAAAATTAATAAAGGTTTCAATAATTCTGATTTGTCTTTGATTATTTAAACGAATTATAGTTATATTTGCCAGAATAAGCCATACAGGGTGTGTATAAAGAAAAGGGAAACTTGGATTTGCTAAAAATTAAAAACCTTGTCAAGCAGAATACGCGAAGAGATTAATTTTGTACTAATTGCTAATGGATTTTTATGTAACTAAGTCTTCTACCTGCAATGAGTGACCTACCAATAATGGCAGATTACCTGTGGTGATTATGATAAGTGCAAAAGGCAAGTTATACGAATAATCAGCACCCTATCTAGTTTGACGTTTGCACCGAAAATCAAACTTAGAATTATGTGAATCGAACATGTGCACGTTAGACACTATATTATATCTATTTTGGTGCATGAAAGAAAGGCAAACTATTTGACATATTCTGAATATATTTCTGACGTAAATATATGTTCCAATTCCCAAGCATACAATTTATTTTATAATGCTTCGTATAAACATGAGGTAACTTCAAGAGAAGGACCTCAAAGAACACTACAAATTCTATCCTTTTGTATCCCGTTCTTTATCACATTCCAATGAGCTGAGACACGATCACTTTGACATCGTTCCCAACAGAAGAAACTGTTCAATGCAACACACAAATTCGAAGCTACTCGTAAGCTACGAAGACAGGTGAAGTTGTCTAAGGCTAGCCTTTCGTGAAACTTCAGTAAACGTAAGTGACATAGAGATGGGCATAATACAGGGTGTACCAGAAATAGTGACTCACCTTTTGAGTGGTCAGTACATTTTTATTATAAACAAGAATGACATGAAACAAAATTGTAGGTACAAAGGAATGATGTAAAAATCAAGTACTTTCTAGTATCTAATCCCTATTCTCCATTTGGAGGTCTACTTGGCTGCCATTAAAACCGATGCGTGACTGCATCCGGAGACTCACATTTCTCCACGCATCTCAGCACATCTGAACGGGAATGTTGATGAATTCCTCGGTGATTCGCGCCACCAATTCCACAACATTGTTTATGGGTCTTGCATATATCTTGTTTTATTCAAGTGTCCCCATAGGAAGAAATCGGGAGAGATGAGGTCTGGTGAGCGTCCCTCCTCCACTGTTCGCAAGTACCACTCAACAAACTCGATACGGCGATCGGGAACGTCCTCATTGAGTGCGTGCAGCAGGCGAGGATGATAGAGCGCAGTTTCAGACCCTAGAGAACCCTGGCAATCGATGACTTAGGGATAGTTAGGGTGCGGAGCAACTGTCGAATGGATTTCGACTTCTGCGGTGACCTCGAAAGTTCCACCTGTATCCGAGTTACATTTGCAGAATTGTTGACAGATCTAGGCCTACCCAGTCTCTTGGCATCAATTACGCTACTAATGGTATCGAAGACTTTGTTTATTCTTGTTATTACCTTCCGCTCTGGCGCAGGATCACCATTCAGCTCCTTCCATCGTCGCTGGACGTCCGTAACATTCTGCGTCTCAGAAAATAGGTGAACGCACTGGACAAGTGTCAGGTGAGCCACCATCTTGTAATGTTGCGAACTGAAAAAAAGGAAAAACACCGTTACACTACAACACAAACCAAACAAGAAACAAACAAACAACAACATTATCATACAGTCTAACCTACTGCACCTCACAAGTGTCACTACTTTTGGTAGCAATCTTGATAATCGAGTGATTGCTCATTGTTATGAAAATAATCGAATGAACTGTTCGAGCAATTCACTAGGAATTCTTGCTTATGTGCTAATCACGGAGACAACTCGAACTCGAACTGACAGATCCCGAACGGTTTGAATCGAAATAATGAATCACTTTCTCAGCCTGTCTGTGTTATGCGCGTGACTTTACTGAAACTTCGCGAATTGTCTTTTGTCTATGAATGACCATGTTGTCATTGAGTAGATCCCTCGAAATACCGTAAGAGAGTTCAATATGATTTTTTATGCAAAACAAATCTGCTTACAGTGTATCCAATATTGTTTTAGATAAGTGGTTCCCAACCTTCTCTACCTTCCGCTCTCTTCATAAACCTTACAAACTTCATGCCCCTCTCTCGACCTTTTTGCTCGTTGGTCATAATTTGTTTTTGGCTGACCTGTTCTGCGATTTCAGATAACAACTTTGAATTCTCAAATCTTTAATAATAATAATAATAATAATAATAATAATAATAATAATAATAATAATAATATCCTATTCTCATGAAATTACGTTTATTTTCAGCAAGACTTATGCATGCTATCGTAGTGCTTATTATTATTATTATTATTATTATTATTATTATTATTATTATTATTATTATTATTATTATTATTATTATTATTATTACCAAATTTCCTCTTTGTGAAGCCACAACTCTTACTCAATAGTTATTTTATATTTGTTGGGTATTTAATTTAACGCCTATTTGTTACAACATTTATAATATTTGTAAGTTAAATAGCCGTAAGAAAAACCGAAATTTAGTATACATTCTTGGTTCCTTGTAAATCAGTTATGAATTGTTTCAATGTCGATTTTTTAAGTAATTTCAAACACACCGTCAACGCTTACGAGAACTAAAAAAAAGTAATGAAATTCTTAACGAACAGCTTTAAAAACGAAGAGTTGCGCATAATGTCGAAAGAGAATAGAGCAGTACTTAGAATTTATTTATTTTCGGCGCTGTTAGTAACCATTATTTACGAAAAGCTTGGATTTCTTAGTTTGAAGTTGTTTAGTGATCGATTGATAACGAGATTTTAATTTCTTGTTTGAACAGTGTCGTTAATGTGTTTCTGAATAATAAACATAACGCAGATTGTCTAATTCTTGGTTTCATTAAATTTTCAGACCGGTGTTCTGATCTGAGAAGTTTATTTTGTGGTATTGTGAATTTTGTAATGACTTTTGTATTCTCTTTCTTGTCAGAGTGTGTGTGTGTGTGTGTGTGAATTAAATCGTAGCTTTCAGTTCTAACAGAAAATTGTGTAGTGAAGGTGGCATCAGGTATGGTTTTATGTTCATTGGAAAAGATTATATTCAACTACCACGACGTGTTGTGTGGCATTCTGTCCTTATGAATGATGCTCTTCACCCTCTCTGATTGGAACATTTGTCCACACTATATACAGCATTGAAAGACAAATCTAAAGATTTTTTTTTATTGTGAAAAGAAACTCGCTGAAACTGATGAAGCTGGAGTGCTCTGAAATCTGTCACGAACAAAATGAGAAGGTGGTGAAAACATCATATGGACTTCCTCTTCTAATAGCCAAAGATAAAAAAAAAAAAAAAAACTACTATTGATGAGATTTTTATCAACCAAAATTGATCTTGAGGAGAAAGTCAGAAAAAATGACAAAATATCGCTTTCGGACAATACTGTGACACTTAGGATGAATGAAATGATCTTGGATTTAAATCATCAGGTAGTTGAAAAGGTAAAAAAAAAAAAAAAAAAAAAAAAAAGTAGTGTGATGATTCCACGGACATATCTGTATTGCCATTTAACAGTGTACTATCGCTTCGGAAACATCATCCATAGATTCTAGCGTCATTTTCTGCTATCAGTAATTTTTCTCTTGACAATGATTTGTCTTGGGACAAAGTTGTAGGAATATGTACTCATGGAGCTCCAACAATGTTAGGTTTGCTGTCTGGATTTATAAAGCTGGCAAAGGACAGAAATCCTACAATTATTGGTTCGCACTGCTTAATTCACAAGCAAACCTTAGCTGCAAAAACTTTACCAGAAACCTGAAACAGCTGTTATCATTGACTAATAAGGTTGTTAATTTTGTAAAGTCAAGTGCTTTGAATACTTGTACCTTTGAAGTTTTGTGTGCCGACCTCAGGGGGATGCGGCACAGGATTGACACGGCACAGGATCGACACGGCATACGACCGACAGTTCAGTTCAGAAACCTGTTTCGGTCCTGTGCCGTGTCGATCCTGTGCCGTTTCGGTCCTATGCCGTGTCGATCCTATGCCGTTTCGGTCCTGTGCCGTTTTGCTCTCACGCCGCTGCTCTGAAATAATTTAACTTTTAATCATGTGCCTAAAAAAATAATATTTTTATTATCTGTTTAATCTTTGCTCTTACAAATTATAAACTCCTGTCGATTCTATGCCTGTGCAAGTTATATGCATAGAATACGTACGATCGAAACGGCACAGGATCGACACGGCATAGGATCGAAACGGCACAGGATCGACACGGCATAGGAACGAAACGGCACAGGATCGACACGGCACAGGATCGACACGGCACAGGATCGAAACGGCACAGGATCGACACGGCGCAGGACCGGAACGGCATAGGACCGAAACGACGCACGATCATCGCCACTGCGTAGGATCTATAAAACCAAAGACTTATTTCTCATAGAAGCAATCAGAGCCGTGTCAATTGATTTTAAAATATAAGAATTATAAGATATTTACTATATGAATATTAATAATTGTGAGTGACAAAAGAATGATAGTGCTAAATGGACAAAATATAATTTCTTGTGTGTTTGGTCAAAAGCATTTCTATATGTATGGAATACTTATATTTATTATTATTATTATTATTATTATTATTATTATTATTATTATTATTATTATTATTATTATTACATTTTAACTCGTTTTGAAATCATGACCTGATTACACTAGAAAGCGAAAGCCATGAGAAATGTAAGCTAAGTAGTAATATAGAATACTTTTAATGTTGCTCACTAGAGGAAACACTGCTCGCATGTCTTCTCGTCTCGATATCGAGACCACAAGAGATTTTTTAATAAGAAGCTCAGTTGGGAAGTAATAACTAAGCCGATGGCTCGAGCCGGCTCGCTTGGGGTGAACCATCGGCTCGAGCTGGCTTGGTTGGGATGAGCTATCTGCTCGGTTCGGCTCATCTGGGCCGAAGGCTCTAGCTGACTCGGTTCGGTGAGCTGTTGGCTCGGCTCACTTCTCGGTTCGGGTCGATAGTGAGTGCGCTGTGAGCTGAGCTGCTCAAGTTGTTGACAATTGTAAACTCGGGGCGAACAGTTTTGAAGATATTTGGCCAGTGCCCTATAACTTTTAACAATGTTTGGCTTGAGCCCGAATACTCAACCTAAACCCTCAACTCAAATTCACAAGCTCGTGAACAATATCCTTGACTCCTAGAATTCACGATTACCGAGGTTAGCAATCAACTAGTTTTTTAGTATTCAAATACAGACCGCGTATCTTTCATGTTTAATCACAGTGTTGTTATAATTATAATTATAATTATTATTTATTATTATTAATAATAATAATAATAATAATAAAAGTTGTACTAGTAGTAGTACTAATATCATTGATAACCTATATTGTCTATGCAAGATACTTGAAGAGAATACTCGAAACTACACACCAGATTTGGCTCGACTCGACCCTAACGCTGGTATAAAGGAGAAACCAAGCTCTCTTGAAGCAAAGGAAAAGAATTCTAGGTGTAAGTAGAGGAACCGGGCTCTATGTCCCGCCTGCACACTTGATTATAAAGAATTCTCCACATGACCCAGGGATTCCAAATATTGTGTGAATACATATGGGGCAAAAGTAAGCTGCATTAAACGGTTTCCTTCTCGTAATATGTAATTCCGTGGAATATGGTACTTCTGTGCACAGAAGCAACAAAAATGGAGAAACAAGGGATGTTGTACACGTTGCATAAGGATACCAAGAAGTGCGCTGAAACAGTATACTTGATTTACCCGTTAGGTGAATCTTCTTCCAGGAATACTTTTGATGGCGTTTTCCCCTTCCTTCGAGTTGGTAAACCTCAACTTTTCCCTGAGCTATGAAAAACTTCATTGCTATTGTGAATATATCAAAATACTATCCTAGTGTAGACCACTTACATTTTGATTTTGTCATTGCTGGAGAAATTTTCTAAAAGGAAGCTCGTTGAAAGTACATTTAAAAAAATGATAGTCTTTTTTCGACATTCTAATGTACAGATGGTGATCAGAAAAATGGAAACACCTGTAGTTGGCAACACGTCAGATGTATGGGTTGGCAGTGGTGTCGTGCGCCCGCAGCGCCGAACCGCTGGTGGTGGTGTGTTAGGTCGGTCTCTATACTACGTCAGGCGCAGTGGAACAGCAGTGTCCAGTGGCTGCAGCAGACGGAGGTAGTGTAAAATGGGAGACCTCTCAGATTTTCAAAGAGGGCAAATTATTGGTGCGCGGTTATGTGGAGTGAGTATGACGGCAGTGGCTACTGTGTTAGGTGTGTCGCATGGGACAGTGTCGAAGGTAATGACGGCCTACACAACACACGGGAAAACTACATCGGGTAGGGATGGTATCGAGACGAGACGATACTTTGTACAGTCTCGGTCTTGTCTCGGTAGATAAGTAGCGGTCTCGGTCTCGTCTCGAGTCAAAAATCGCCGTCTGGGTCTCGTCTCGGTCAGCAGATGCTTGTCTCGATCTCGGTCTCGAAGGCCAAGTCTCGGTCTCGTCTCGGGTCTCGTCTCGAAAGTCTCGAAATAAATAGTGTGAAATTAAAATTTTGAAAGTATTATTATCGTACAGTCTGTCGTTTTCGCTTCTTATTCTTTGCCTTCATTCTTGATTTAGAATTATGGTATGATGTATGTACCTCTTCGTAGCTAATTTGCTATCGCTAATGCTTTCCATGCGTGTGTTCCAGGTTCAATCATCAGTGTGGGTATAATATACCTGGGATAAAACCCTAATAGTAACCCATATTTCACTTTCAGTAATAGACTTTGTCTCATATAGCCTCAGTACTGCCTATACAATTAAAATCTATTAAATTAACTCCAGTACTATACAGTAGTTTATTTTCTTCCTTTGAAACAGAGTTGTTCAATACCTCCTAACGGATAACGCAACACATAGCAACACGAATGTATTTAATCGTACCGAAATTGAAATTTTACAATTTCTCAGTTACTATCCAATACATTCTGCTTTGACTGCCATTTTAAAAACAGAATATAACGGTCATTATCTTAACAAATAGAGTAAATTATTACTATAATATATTTTGTTTCAAATTGATCAAATGCTTTATTACCGTTTCACATCTCAGTGTTTAATTGACACTTTAAAACAGGCACTTCCTTAACCTTGTGGTGGAAGCTACGAAACTCATCTTTGCTGTCTGTGGTCTCTAGTTGGATCACCAAACAAGTTAGATTCAAAGTCCGATGCTTCGTATAGTATGCGTCTCACTTTAAGTACATTCTGTTTCTTATACAAGATCATAATGTCGTAATGTATTACATAAGCATATATTCAGTGTCATAACATAGATTAAGCTTATTCCTGAGCTCTCAGCGCTGCATGTTATCTTTATTAGAGAAAACTAATCATGCGTTCATTACGCTGAAATTTTATATTGATTGAAAATTACTTGCGAAACATGGACACACATGTTATATAAGTATATAGGTAATTCGAGCTTTCTGTATCTATTTTCTCTGTCCCGGCAAAAGAAGTGATTCTTAACTTTCTAGTGATTCTTTTCTTTTCTATTAATTTTCGTAGTTTTGCTCCAATATGAAGGATCAACAATATATATATATATATATATATATATGAATTTTAAATTTTAGAGGTAGACTATGCTAAGTCACTTTTTGGTCGAAATTGAGTTAACTATACTTTTTTTTTTTAATATACTATGTTCTTTCCAGTGGTGTAATAATGTAAGCCTAAAAGCAACCTATTACTTTGTAACTGCTTAGTATAGTTTGAAAACAGTACTATAGGTCTTAGTTAAGGAACCGGATTTTCGCTTCTCCTGTAAAATTGCAAAATTGTGACTTGGTTTAGTTTACCTCTGAGGTCCAGATATAATAAAGTCATAGCCATAATCATAATCAACCATTATCAACCCACTGCTGGATGAAGGTCTTTCCAAGTCTTCTCTACAACTATCTATCTTGACCAATTCTTTTTCAGGTCACTCTCCAGTTGTTCTTGATTTCGTCAAACCTTCTTGTATAAGGACGTTTCCTAGGCTGTTTCTATCTCGTGGTATCCTGTCTAGAATTGTTTTTGTCCATCGATCATAATTTCTTGCAATATGTCCAGCACATTTTCCAGCCCATGCTAAAAATAATTTTATTAGTACCAGTCATTAATTGCCAAATAATTCTTTCTATTTTATACATTTGGCCTACAAATAGTTCAAATCCGCTACTCTTGGAGCACTAAAACGCTAGTTTTTGATCTTTGTGTTGAATCTGACAACACTGACTCAATGATTTAAATCAACACAATATGAGGACCTCCATTTGGTCTAGCGGCTAGCACGCTTGACTTCGTTTCGCGTGGTCCCGAATTCGATTTCCGGTGGGGGTACAGTTGAACGACCGAAGTGGTTCGGATTCCATTATAATCATTAGCTCCACATCTGCTTTAGACGCTCTAGCATAATCGTGGGACGTTAAACTAATACAAACCAAACCAAAAATCAACACAGTGTGTATTACTAACTGTAAGTCCTTAAATAATTTGCATATAGCTATATGGTATGGATCGAGTTTGAGGTGGTCGGTAGTAAAAAAAAAAAAAAAAAAAAAAAACAAGTGAAATGTAAGTAGGGTGTAACTAGAACTTTTAATTAAGTATGGTTTTGTGTATATCAGGCCTAAGACTAAGGAGAACAACTAGTATTTCTAAAAAGTTATCAGTTACATTTAATTTCAGTTACAATTTGCATTTACATGTATTGCTGGAACCAAAACTTTGACATTAACATTAACATTATAAAGACTGTGAAAAACATCGTCTTTTGAAAACATTCTTGTACCATAAAACAAATTACGTGTAATTTAAAAATATTTTGCAGTTTAGCTACGTTATTTTCACTGTATTTAGAATAATATCTAGCATTTATTTAAGATGGCAACACTGCTTAAAATAATAAAACACTGCGACTTGTAATTAAAACCACCAGAACCTATTGTTGTAATGTTATAGAAGCAAACTAAAGCACCAATCATTATAAAAATTTAACATAAATACGATATTTTAAGCAGTATAACAATCACTATCCAAGTGTTTGGTATCTCTGAAACGGTTTGAAATAACAATTGTTGTAAATGACATTATGATCACTTAAGTCTTGGAAGAATCTACATGATGAGACGTGATATGTCAGCACGTTTTCGAAGTAAAGTCTTCAGAAAAAGTTATTTTTTTTCCATTTCTTATAACTTTGTTCCTTCATTCATTCGAAATGCATTATGCCATGATCATAGTATTTGACGCTAAGATACAAATAATGAGCATTGCACCATTCCATTTGAGTTATTAGTCATCTCTAAAATGTTGATGTTTATCTTTCATATATATACATACGTGGATCCAAGGGGCTATATTCCCCCTTAACGCTCAGGTATACACTGAATAAAATGAGCTTCATTCCTGCTTTACACTGGATAAAGAGGCAAAGTATGGTTCCTCCTCTCCCCTCTCGGCCCTGAAGCCCCTCCCTTTATCATATCCTAGATCTGCGCCTATATATATATATATATATATATATATATATATATATATATATATATATATATATATATATATATATATATATAGAGAGAGAGAGAGAGAGAGAGAGAGAGAGAGAGAGGAGATTATGTACAACAGCAGTGGATTTTGTTTCGGGAGAGACTTGAGGAACGGGTAAGAAACCTTTGTGTTGTACGTGTAATGCGAAAAAATGATCATAAATATATTTCGGGAGGGGCTTGAGCCCATACCTACCCCCTAAATACGCCACTGTACATCAGTCAATCGTTCCCATATTAGCTCACACAGCAACGAAACAAATTTTGAGTAAAGGCAAAATAACTATCAATATTCGAGACGAGACCGAGAATTTCGAGACTGACCAAGGTCTCGTCTCGATTTATAGAGGTCTGTCTCGATCTCGGTCTCGTCTCGGTATGTAAAAATCCGTCTCGGTCTCGTCTCGGTATATAAAAGTCCTTCTCGGTCTCGGTCTCCTCTCGAATTATCGAGATGATACAGAGACGATACCGAGACTAGTCTCGGTCTCGGTACCATCCCTAACATCGGGGAAGCGGTACAGTGGGCGGAAGAAAATCATGAGTGACAGGTCACGCCGGGTATTAAAGCGCATTGTCACGCAGAACCGTCGTGCCACTGCGGAGCAAGTGACGGAGGAACTCAATCAGCATCTCCCCCACCCTGTTTCGACAATCACAGTCCGCCGCGAATTACATGACATGAACTTACGGGGTCGTGTTGCACGGGCCAAACCACTCATCAGGGACCATAACGCTTTCGCACGCCGCAAATGGTGCCGCGACCATGCAACTTGGACCGTTGAGGACTGGAAACGTGTGATATGGTCGGATGAGTCATCCTTCACCCTATTCCCAACCACGGGCCGTGTTTATGTGTGGAGAACGCCCAAAGAAGCTAATGATCTGCAGTGTCTCCGCCCAACTGTGAAACATGGCGGCGGCTCGGTGATGCTGTGGGCTGCCATATCATGGTTTTCATTGGGTCCTGTGGTCACACTTAGCGGACGAATCACTGCCAACAATTATGTCGCAATTTTAGGAGACCACTTGCATCCTATGGTCCGGATGTTGTTCCCGGACAATGACGCCATCTTCCAGGATGATAATGCACCCATTCACACAGCTGGCGTTGTTGCAGCGTGGTTTGAGGAACATCGGGATGAAGTTCAACCCTCCCCTGGCCCGCCCAATCCCCAGATCTCAACATAATTGAACATTTGTGGTCCGTCTTGGAAACACGACTCCGGCGACGATTTCCATCTCCATCCTCTCTCACAGAACTGGCCGATGCCCTGCACGAGGAATGGTGTAAAATTCCACTTGCTACCATTCACGACCTCTATGCCTCCATCCCACGTCGCATCAAGGCTATTCTGAAGGCGAAAGGTGGCCCGAAACCATATTAATCTGGTAAGTTGCAATTTCGTTCAGGTATTTCCATTTATCTGAACACCATTTGTACCTTAGAGCTGTATGGAATACCTACACGGAGGAATACCTACGGAACTATCGTCCCTTGTGTGTCAATTGCGAGTGGCTTGCAGAAGGCTGTCTTGCAGTTTTATTGTGGAATGGCATCAATTAGTATGGCTGAGTTGTAATAAGCATCTACGCAACTTGTGAGTGATATACATAGTCAGATTCTGTTACACGTGTAATTGCTGTATAACAGAATGGGAAGTGTTGCGTTCAACGGTAGAGGGTTGAGTCCATATATTTAAGGTCGTGTAAAAGTGTAGACGTTGGTGTTTAAGTAAAATTGATTGTTAACCTGTATACGCCTGCGCAATGGAAGATTACCCTGTCCACGAGCTGGCAGATATGCAACTCATTTATGGAGTAGCAAGGGGCAATAGCCCAGAGGCGAGGCGTTTATATCGTGACCGTCGCCCTCAAAAGAGAGTAACTTTCCTTGTATTTTTCCACGCCTCCATATTCGACTTCGAGAGAGGGGTCCCTTCAGTTTCTCGTACGTGAAATCGGAGGAAATAGCCCCATATGGACAGCTGAACTTGAAGACAGCGTACGTCGAATGATCAGAAACCGTCTTGAAACTATAATGTGTATGCCGTAAAAATCCACATGCAACTCTAGTAAACGATCAGAAGCAGAAATTTGGTGTGGTATGGTGGATAATTTTGTGGTAGGATCTTATTTATTACCGGCCTGGCTGTGTGGGAGTACGTATCTTTTATTTTTACGTAATTTTCTCCCAAAATTGATAGAACATGTGCCCTTGAACATAAGACAGCAGATGTGATTTCAGTATGACAGTGCACCGGCAAATTTTGACAGGAATATGCAGACTTACCTAAATGAAACATTCCCAGATCGTTTGATTGGGAGAGAAAAACCTGTGTTATGACAACCTCGTTCATTCTACCTCACGCTGCTTGATTTTTTATTTCGGAGATACGTATGAAACTCCGGCCACGACAGTCGAAGAACTTGTAGCTCGATTTAATATAGCTGCGGCAATCATCTACGAAATTTCAGATGTGCTTGACCACACGCGGAAAAATTTGCTTCGCCGATGTCATCTTTGCAATGCGGTCAACGGTCGACAATATCAGACTGTGAATTGTTATTCTTCATAGCTGTCTCGTGTACACATACTGCATTGCACAAATACTGTACAAGGTACCTCTGAGTATTTCACAGTTATCCTACCTTGTACGAAACAGAATAAATCGTTAATTTGAAACTGTATTTCTTTCTTCCCTTGTGCAACACGCGCAACACCTTGAGTATCGTCGAATTTCATTCTCGTAGTTATTATCTGTACTCGTAGTTATTATCTTCCACGGATTTATGCATTACGGGGAGGAAAACTTTTAATGCAGCTTACTTTGGATCAAATTATATTCACATAATTTGTGGGAATCACTGTTGTTATGTGAAGAATCCCTTATACTCTAGTTCATCATACATAATCTTTTGCCCCTGACTGTCTTATGCACAGTCGTTATAAACCTACTCTGGATCAAAGTTATTTTTTCCATTTTTACACACTCTTAAGTTGAACAGGAAGCCGTTCATTGATCATCCGTTACCATTAGCATAGAAGTTATAATTGTGATAAGCTAAAGACTTCGTTTCATTTAAATTCTTCTTCCGAGTCCAGGAATCACCTCCAGACGTTCATTACATTAATTAAGTTACACCCTATATATATAATGATAAAAAATAATACCGATATTAGTGTCGATGAAATAGTATTTGGAGTCACTCAGACGAACAGTAACACTTCCGATGCAATTTAAATCCATACTCAGATACCATTGCCCTTTATGCTCAAAATGAAACTATTCTCCCTGTGCGAAGAACGGGTATTCTGTTAATAATTTATTATTAAACATCACACCATAAAATACAAAGTGTATCACGTAATGTACACGTTATACTGTTACTTGCTTAATGTATAAATGGAGGATGAAGGACTATTATTGGATCAAAAGATTCAATATATTTCAGACTAAAAAATTCTTGTAGGCTTTATATCTGGAGAACAACCCAAACCTAAACTATGACTGAACTCAGAAGGAAGGGTCACGCAGTGGCTCCGCTGAGATCCGAACGAGACAATTGTGTTTGCATTTGAAATGCTATAACTAGATGAATCCCAAAGTTATACGTGCCACCGGGAGGAATATCGTGAGTTACAACATATTTTGTAATGTAAGAACTACAAAAAAATTACATGGCAGAATAGTTTGAACCGAGTCATTTGTTCGGAAACGGTTGGGTAAGTGGAAAACTCGGCCAACACGTATCCCATCATTTTCAACGACAACCTTTTTGGGGTAAAAAACTTTGTCCCAGTGTCCCCCGCAGGGTCCCAGACGGGGTCCAAATCAAAATTTTCAAATGGCAAGGGGGGTTAAGTGGCACATCATTTGAAAGCTGTTGTAAAATGAAAGAAAATACAACAGGTTTCGACTCTCTACAACAACCCTGTGCAAAATGGCGACGGGTCAAAGTGTAAACAAAAACTTAATTGAAAAGTCCATGGTCACTCCTATAAATCGGAAATGGTGAGACAAATGTGAAAACAGAAAAGGATGTGTGGTATTATTTTCAAAGTATAACGATTTAAGTGAAAATGTCTTGTCCCAGGGTCCCCACATGGTCCCAGGTGGGGTCCAACTAAAAAAATTTCAAATGGCAAGAGAGGTAGGACATCGTTTGAAAGCTCTTGTTAAGTGAAAGAAGATGGAGCACGTCTCGACTTTCTACGACAACCCTGTCCAAAATTGCGGTGGGTCAAAATGTAAACAAATTGGAAAACAATCCAAGATGGCCGCTTAAAACCTATATCGAAAGAATAAGCATACCAAACTGCTGGAGCTAGGAAAACAAATTTGGCATTAATGTTGATTAGTAAGTGACTAAAATATGCAAAATGTTCAAAAACGCGACATCTTGAGTTCAAAATGCCGCACTATGTATCGAACTCATATCCAGCTCACACCACTAGTGTTGGAGAAGTGAACGTTTATGGTTAATAGTCCACAAAATATCAGAGTATAATCTGTAATCCAATATGGCTGCCAGCGTGAAAAATGAGTTTGTATATAAACATGTTATTTCTTGGAATACTGTGACCAAGCCAACAAAGTTTGACGCAGTTCGATGTACTGAAATGACTTACATATGTTTGGTACTACTCGCCAATCTTGCAAATGATTTTTTTTATTTGGTATTGTTTGAAGTATTGAGATCAAACCAACGAATGACATACAAATGTAACCATCACGAATACGTTACAATAGAGCCCCCAACTTACTGGTGCAACAAGTTCTTCCTGTATGAACTACGTATGACACAAAATTAGAAAAATACCGGAAGGTATTCAACTTTTTTTTATTTTTTTTTTACTATGAGTAGGAAGTCATAGTTGTGTGTTCATCGCATATTCGTTATATTCAAGTAAATAATGCCGAGAGAACCGTGACGAACGTGCATTAAGAAGAAACCATATATGTGTTGTTACCGAATGAAATAATAGTTGAAGTGAATCGAAATTCAATGTTCTTCCTAGTATTTTTAAATACGTAATAGAGAAAAATAGAGATTTAGATTTGTACTGTTATGAATGGCATAGGTTTTAAGCGGCCATCTTGGATTCAAGGTGGCCATAGTTTTTCAATTAAGCTTTTATTTACATTTTGACCCACCACAATTTTGGACATGGTTGTCGTAGAAAGTCAAGACTTGCTCCATCTACTTTCATTTAACAAGATCTTGCAAACGATGAGCTTCTTAAACTCTCTTGCCATTTGAAACTTTTTAGTTGGACCCCACCTGGGACCTGTGGGGACCCTGGGACAAGACATTTTCACTTAAATCGTTATACTTTGAAAATAATACCACACATCCTTTTCTGTTTTCACATTTGTCTCACCATTTCCGATTTATAGGAGTGACCATGGACTTTTCAATTAAGTTTTTGTTTACACTTTGACCCGTCGCCATTTTGCACAGGGTTGTTGTAGAGAGTCGAAACCTGTTGTATTTTCTTTCATTTTACAACAGCTTTCAAATGATGTGCCACTTAACCCCCCTTGCCATTTGAAAATTTTGATTTGGACCCCGTCTGGGACCCTGCGGGGGACACTGGGACAAAGTTTTTTACCCCAAAAAGGTTGTCGTTGAAAATGATGGGATACGTGTTGGCCGAGTTTTCCACTTACCCAACCGTTTCCGAACAAATGACTCGGTTCAAACTATTCTGCCATGTAATTTTTTTGTAGTTCTTACATTACAAAATATGTTGTAACTCACGATATTCCTCCCGGTGGCACGTATAACTTTGGGATTCATCTAGTTATAGCATTTCAAATGCAAACACAATTGTCTCGTTCGGATCTCAGCGGAGCCACTGCGTGACCCTTCCTTGTCAGTATGATGTGCTTAGTGCCTGAAAAATACGAAAACTCGATTTAGGGGCCATTCAAAAATTCTGTTGCCCTTGATCCAAAAAATCTAATATATTTCATTCAATAAAAAATAAATCTTGTACGTCTTATATCTGAAGAACTACATACAGTGCAGCCAAACCAAAACTATCACTTAACTCAGCATGATGTGCTTATTCCGAAAGAAATACGAAATCTTGATTTAGGGACCGTCCAAACGTTTGTAGCCCCTGATCCAAAAAGTCCAATATATTTCATTCAATCAATAATTTTATTGTATGTCTTATATATGGAGAACTACATACACTGTAACCCAACCCAAGATATCACTTAACTCAGTGTGATATGCTTATTGCGTAAGAAATATGAAAAGTCGATTTAGGGACCGTCCAAAAATTTTGTGGCCCGTTATAAAAAAAATCCAAAATATTTCATTAATCGAAATTTTTCTTGTACTCCTTATACCTGGAGAACTACATATCTGGAGAAAACTCGATTTAGAGACCGTTCGAATATTTTATGGTAACTGATCCAAAAATTAATATTAGCCAAGATCATAATATTTTGATCCATTTTTAGATCATTCCTAAAATTCTTGTTTTTATCCAATCTTTCTTTTAAACAGTATCACTCTCTTTGTTCTCAATTTGAAATATATCAAGCAATTATAAAGCATTGCTTATTATCCAATTTGTATTCGATGTAGAGCTTCAATTTTCTCAAAGTTTCAAATAAGATAATGAAATATGATTTACTATCGGAATTCGTGTCAGGTATTATTATTACTTTTATTGGTGTTTTCCTTTTTTTCAGTTGTTAAAACAAGAAACTTCCTTGCACTGTCATAAAATATGTGCTCTTTTCCAATAGCATAATAAGTGCTCATATAATTTTAAACTTTGAAATTAAGAATTGAATCAGTACAAGAAGTACAATTTGGATAACGAATGATTTATAATTGATGTTTAGTGGCGTACTGAAGGAAAGGGATTAAGGACTTTGAAACTCCCCTTGAGCAAGGTACTATGCAAAATTAAGCACGTTTATCATATTAGCACATTTATATACATAAACACTTGATATTATATAAACTTGTGTTCCTAAAGCCCCTGAACCCCCTAAACATTTGCGTAGAGTACTGATTGTGTTTCTCTTATTATTTTAACCGTTTTATGCTTTGAACGAAATTTGAAGTGCAGGGACCCTGTGAAGGTGACCACCTTTACTAACAAAATTTCTTTAATGGTTCTCAGTTTTTCTTCAAAACAATCAATAACGAACGAAAAATAAATGATTGAGTTTGATTTTGAATCGAAATTTGAAATACCACCAAAAAGTTGGCCCACCCAACCTTATTTTGTAAATGCCTCTTAATAATTTTCAAAAAAAAAAAAAAAAAAAAACTATTTTCTCTTCAAACCAATCAATAAGAAAGGAAAACACGTTATTAGCTTGAGTATTGAATCGATATTTAAGAGCAGAAAAAACAGTATGAAGTTGACCACCAAATGTATCCTGCAAATAGATATATTTTACTGTTTGTTTTGAAACAAGTTATTTTTTCTTCAAAATAAGCAACCCGCCCCGAAACAAATCACCTTCATCAACATTATTTCTTAATTATATTCTTATGTTTTTCGAATCAAATTACTTTTCTTCCAAACAAGCAACAACAAATCCATATCAAACGATTGATTTTGGTCTTGAATCGAAATTTGTAAGTAAAGGAATCAGATTGAATTTGATCACATTCTAAATTTATTTTGTAAATCTCTTTCTCTATTTTTTCGAAACAAGCGATTTGCTCTTAAAAACAACCAATAAGAAACGCTTGGCTTCGGTTTTGATTCGAGACTTTAAAGTTGAGCCAATATGAAATTCCATCACCCATTTCTCTTGAAAAGACTCTTTATGTTTTTCGAAACAGACTATTCTTTTTCAAAATAATTAATAGCATACGCATATCAAACAATTGATTTTGATTTTCAATCAAAATTTTAAGTGGTGGAACAAGGGTAAATTTGGCCATATACCAACTTTATTTTGTAAACATCTCTTTATGTTTTAAGAAAGATACGATTTTTACTATTTTTTCTTCAAAAAAGTCAATAACAAACGAAAAACAAACGATTGGCTTCCGATTTCAATTCGAAATTTGAAAGGAGGCAACTTCACATAGGTGCATTGATTCCCTTAAAAAATTCCAAAATTTCCAAACGCAAATTCTAAGCCTACAGTTTTAAAATTGCAGTTACATGTACATACTTCAACTTAGTATACATAAAAAATTACAGCATTATAAAAATATCAAACAAATAATATTATTTATTCGGTATTGAAAACCTCGAATCAACTATTGGAGTTATTTAGCCTCATTTTTTTAATATCACAAAATTAAAGGTGTGGGACGTGGATATATTACGAACAGTATTTTTATACAATTTGTATATATATATATACACATAATTTTTTAAAAATAGACCATTTAGAATTATTTATCCTTACAATTTTTTATATCCACAAATTCAAGGTGAGGGATATGCGATATTGATATATTCAGAAAGCGTTGACCACCCTACAGAATGTCGATCCTATGCCGTTTCGGTCCTGTGCCGTGTCGATCCTATGCCGTTTCGGTCCTGTGCCGTGTCGATCCTGTGCCGTTTCGGTCCTATGCCGTGTCGGCCCTGTGCCGTTTCGGTCCTATGCCGTGTCGATCCTACGCCGTTTCGTTCCTATGCCGTTTCGATCGTATGACGGTTCTCTCCTATATATCCTTAAGAAAATAATTGTTACTTAATATTGCGTAATTATAAAATAATGTATTTTTTATTATTTCGATCGTATGAAAGTTCTGCTGTCGATCCTATGCCGTGTCGATCCTGTGCCGTTTCGGTTCTGTGCCGTGTCGATCCTATGCCGTTTCGGTTCTGTGCCGTGTCGATCCTACGCCGTGTCTATCCTATGCCGTGTCGGTCCTGTGCATGTAACCCGACCTCAGTGCTGAACATGAAACTTTCTTTTTCATACCGAAGTTCCTTGATTACCGAAAAGTAGTATGTCAAGTAGGTTGTACGACCTTAAGTCAGATGTGAATATTTCTCCTTCAAGTGTAGAGAAAAGATACAGACGAGTTTTCGTTGCCATTTAGCTACAAATTTTTTGATCTTGCTCACTGCGTTTGAAGAGTATTATTTTCAGGTATTATTCGTTGTGGTTATTTGTGTACATACATACTCTCCGCGATAGTAGAGCAGCTATTGTCCCCTGGTGACAATTCTGGTTAATTTTACGCGGAAAGTAGTCTGTGGATATGTTGTTCTTCAGCAAGCAGTACCAGAAGCAGACAGAAAAGGTAATGAACCGTTAAGGGTTTATACTTCTTTTGCTGATGACATATTTTGCCTCTTAAATCTTGCTGATATTTTTGAAACATTAAATAATCTTAATCTCAAGATCCAAGGTAGAAATATGAACATACCAACTTCTTGTGACATGATAACAGCTTTCATCTAAAAGATCTTACTACGATAACACCATCTTAATGCTTCTGCGCCCAACATTTCATCTTTTCCTCGATTAAATGATCTCTTGCCAATAAAGAGTATGATTTAACCATATCGAGAGAAAGTATCACCTCACACCTATACTCAGTCTATAATTAATTCAAGCGATATTTTCCCGATTTGTGTGAAGAAGACTAGCAGTGTAAATTAGCAAGAACACCTTTCATCATTGATGTGGATTTACGTATTTCCATATGAAATTCAGGAGGAAACAATTGAATTAAAGTACGATTCAGGTGCCGAAGAATTGTTTTAGTCAACATCTTTCGAAGAATTTTGGGTTTGTTTGCTGCCTGTTTATCCAAGACTAGGAAAAAAAGCCTTAGAAGGTCTTGTTCAGTTCTCGACAACTTACCTCTGTGAATCAGAATTCTCGATGTTGATTCACAATGAAATCAAAGTATCGCAACCGTTTGGGAGTGGAAAGTGATTTCAGGTGTGCTTTGTCAAGCTTATCACAGAATGTCAAGAAACTTGTGAAGGAAAAGCAATGCCAACTATTATCCTGAGATTTTCCTTTGCCTTTACTTGATAAGTTTTTGAACTCCCTTTTATACTGAAATAACATTTTGTACCCCTTTTCTTATAAATATTAAAAGAATAATTTACATAATAAATAAAACAGATATAGAATTCTAGTTTTTAATAAGTAGAAATCTTGAATTGAAATAGGAAGGACAAAATGTCAAACATGTACGTTTTGACGTTTGCACAAGCTAAAGGAGAAATACTTATGACAACTTGTGTTTTATTCATAACTTCACGTTTTATTTGTCATAGCTTTCACTCTTCTTGCTCGCTCTTCACGCCCACTCCAAGATTGGTAACCACTTGGATGTGTTGCCGAATTGGCGGTGTTGCCGGATTGCGGACTCCCCTTTTCCTTCTCGCTCTTCCTCCAGGTGAGATTATGACACATAAATTTGCAACATTATTCACAATGTAACAATATTATTCCAGCCAAATTTAGAATTTTGACTGTGCATTCTAAAAGTGTATATAGCAACTAAATTACTTACCTGTTAACTACTTCAGTGGAGCTGCTAAAGGCTCGTCTTTCCCACTACTTTCACTATCATCTATGTCAGTTAATATTTCGTCATTGTCTGAATCTGAGTCTTGTAAATTTACTATTATGGGTTCCAAAATTTCGTCACGTCCTATTTCTTTCATGAAGTCATCTTCTTGTAATTTGTCCGTGTGTTGTACACAAGATTGCCAGTCTTCTTGCGTTATGCTATCAATTTCTTCGTTTATCAGTCTTTCAACGTCTGTCAACTTGAATGTCTTATTTCTTGTTGCAACTCGTCCCATATAAGCTCGATTGGGTTGTATTGACAATGATAGGGTGGTAACATTACTATCTCGTGTCCATTTTCGTTTGCCAGTTGGTCTAGTTCGTACATTTTAGATTGGTTTTTGAACGGCAATACGCGCTGCTATAGCTCAACCTTAGTTTCTGTTGCCGAAAATTCAACACCTTTTTGATGTAACCATTCAACAATGGCATCTTTTCTAGTTGATGAATTTGGAATTTTATTAATGACGACTGAATGATATGGTGCATTATCCATTATTATAATGCTACCCTCCTCTAAATAATTTAGAAATCTGTTCAGAAACCAATCCTTAAATGTAGCACTTGTCATTTCTTCGTGATAGTTGGAAGTTGATTTATACCGAAATATCCACTTACTTTCATGTATAAATCCAGTTTTTGCAGATCCCACATGACAGACAATAAGTCTGCTTCCTTTTCCCGGAGGACCTTTAATCCACCGTTTTTGTGGAATCTTGCCAAACTGACTTATGTGAATGATTTTGATTTACCCAAGTCTCGTTTAAGTAAAATATTGGTCTTGTGTCGCCAGAAGTCCGAATTTCATGCATTTTCCGAAGAAATTTTAGTCTTGCCGCCACAATATTACTCTTCTCCATTAAAAACTTACGTCCATCGGTTGTTTTCTTATACCTGAAACCCAAAGCCCGGAGTATTCTGTAAGTGGATGACTTGGAACCTGTAAAGGAAATCTTACTTTTCAAAGCATTTGTGATTTTTTGCAAAGTCGGAAATTCGCCTTGGTCATGAAAGTCAAAAACAGTCCTGCCTACTACGTCCTTGTCAAAGTCATTAAGGTTTGTGAGCCTTTTGGGAGGTCCTTTGTGTTTTCTAGGAGACAGAAAAACTGGAATATTACTGGGAGGCAGCTTTCTTGCCTCCACGCAGATTCGTGACACTGTGGCTCGATTTATCCCGCAAGCTTGTGCTGTTAAGCTTTGACACTTTTTGAAGTTGTTTCTTTCTTTCTTCTTGTGATGAGTATTTCTTAAAGAAATTGTAAATACAAAAAATAGTCCTCCGAGCTTGACTTCGAAGTACTTCTTTTTTACAAAACCCCGCACTTGCACTCGGTTTGCTTAAAGACATTGTCAATTCTAGTTTTCGGAGAACAAACGAACTACCACGAAAGAAAGCAACCCAGATAGTGATGAATTCTGTTTATGCTAGAAGAGAAGTTACGTTCCTACACAACTAGACCCTTTGTTCCTTATCAGTTTTCATAACAATTAACACTCTTGGGCTTGGTCTAGGTCTCACAAAAACAATCCGTCTGATTCTTAAGCAAGTCCACATGATCGAGTTCGTTTTGGGGTTCCAATAGTTTACGACACCATTCAGGCGCCTGGTGCTTTTGAATCCCTGCTTGAGGGGAAAAGAGGGAATAAGTGGTCGCATATATGTAACGCAGTGAAACGTGAAGGGAAAAAATAAACAAAACAAAACATATATATAAATCAGAGGCTTGATATTATTTAATTCGATCGCTTACTATTCTCAGGGGTGTAGCCACGGGGCAAAGGGGTCATGTCTTTCCAAGCTATTTCCAGCCCCGAAATGAGGTTCGTCTGGTACATGTTTAATAAACTTATTTAATAGTTAATATAAATGAGGGACGTTTATAATAAAACATGAAAATTAAAAAAGAAAACATCATCAGTACGGTTTCTATACCTAATTAAAACAGCTAAAATCAATCACATGCTTTACATTCTCATTTCCCTTTCTGGGCGCACACCGTGTGAACTCTCTATATTATTGCATAATAACCTCTGAGTTGATATTTTTTTCAAGTTTTTTCCTTTACTATTTTAACCCACATAAACACAAAGTCAGATAAACAGATTGCCGTAAACAGCATTTGTTTTCTTATGAATAGCTTATTGATTCATCTTTTACAATCCGGTTTTTAACTTCAGTACTGTCAAGATCCGTCTTTTGATAAGGTAGCAATGTGAAAATATAATATGCGTACAGTATGTATGTATGATGGGTTAAAATGCTTTCATGTTGTGAAAGAGGTAATTTGTTCTGCTTTTAATATGTGAAAACCTTGCCTCCCCCTGAAAGTAATGTTCCCCTAGAACAACCTGCTGGCTACACCCCTGATTATCCTGTAAAAACGTTGTGAGTTCTATTTGCAAATCGAAACAAAATCCACTGGAAATTAGACGCGGAACTCAACGCTCGTTTTACTAATTGTTTTATACGGAAACCTTTCAAAGCGTGTATCATGACAACCAGTTGACATAGAAAGATGTAGTTTTCGAGTATGTGTTCGTAATTCTTTTCTCTACTTCGTAAAGTGAGCAGTTAATGTGCTAGTACAATATTTCTAAGTAGCGCCTCTGATATTGTCAAGATTCGCAGTAGCGCGAGAAGTCAGCGTGTAGAACTGCTTGTAGCGAACTGTCAACACCGCTCAATGCCAATTGGACGTCGTGTGAAGCCAACTCAAGGCCATGTCGTTTCTCATTTGAAACCTGCAATAAAAAGGTATTACATGGTAGTATGAGAGAATCACACAGAGTGATGAGAACTGAGCACTCACGTAATTACACATGAATATGGTATGCTTTTCTTACCTTTTTTCCTTTAATATAAATAAAAAGTTAACCTTCCCTAAACTAAATTAATTGACTTTCAATATCGCAAAAAATGGTTGGAAGCTTTATCAATTTGCTTACTCGTCTATTTCAAAATATGTCGTTTGCTGTGAAGAATCACTCGGGTAGTTGAAATGGTCATGAAAAACTAATGAATATGTCACTAGTTTTAAGTTTGATGTCTTCTTATACCTTTTTCATATTCCTTCTTAAGAGTCATACGTTTCTTTTATGTTAATATCGATTAATAAAAATGATTAATCAAATATTTTGAGTTAGGTATGGTATATGATAACAGTTTATATTATTTGCCATCAACCAGTATCCACATTGTCGTATCTGTGCATGGGAGGTAGGTTCTAATCTCTTTTTTGTAGAAATAAAGTAAATGAACCTGATTTACCTCAAAATGCTTAGTCACAATTTTATTTACACTAAGAGGATTCTAACATGTACAAAATAATAATAATGAGATTATTAGCATAATATCTGAGAAACTAGTCACAAAAACTGTTTTCGCTAGCAAACCAAACTTCGAAAGCTCAGACTGTCTTTCTTAGCTAAGTTTTTACAAGTGGTAGCAATTGAATTCATATGAGTATGTGGTAACCTCACTCAACGTCCAATATTCCTCTCTCCACATGGCCAAGCAGTGTTGGGTAAGTTACTTGTAAAAATGTAACGCGTTACAAGTTACTTTACTTTCTCTTAAAATGTAACGCGTTACTTGCCCCAAAAAGTAACTGTTACTTTACTTCGAAAATAACGCGATACTTTTAGGTCCGAAACGTTGAATATGTGAAAAAATCTTATTACTTCAATTCTCCGTACTACTATTACTTCCGCTATTATTATTATTATTATTATTATTATTATTATTATTATTATTATTATTATTATTATTATTATTATTATTATTATTATTATTATTATTATTATTATTATTGTCGTTGTTGTTGAACGTTCTGAATCGCTTTATGTAAATGCAAGGACAAATTTTTACTTAACAGTTATATGAACATTTTCATATAATGTAACATTGACTAAAATGCCATACTGCTTTACACGTACGGATGGGTACAAGCGAGTTCGAGCTAGTTTTCTTTGAAACTCGATTCGACTAGAAACAGACATCTTTGAGATCGACCTGAGAACTCGGCTCGAAAATTTCCTCCAACTCGACTCGAATTTGGGTCGAGTTTCGAGTCAAATCGAGCCAAATCCGGTGAGTAGTTTCGAGTACTCTCTTCAAGTATCTTACATAGACAATATAATTATTATCAATGATATTACTACAACTACTACTACTACTAATTATTATTATTATTATTATTATTATTATTATTATTAATAATAATAATAATAATAATAATAATAATAATAATAATAATAATAATAATAATAATAATAATAATAATAATAAACACTGTGTAAAAATATGAAAGATAGACAGTTTGTATGTAAATACTAAAAACTAGTTGATTCCCAATCCTCGTTAGTCTTGAAGTCTAGGAGTCAAGGACATTGTCAACGAGCTTCTGAATTTGTTTTGAGGGTCTAGGTTGAGTATTCGGGCTCGAGCTAAACGTTGTTAAAAGTTATAGGGCACTGGCCAAATGTCTTCAAAACTGCTCTACCCGGGTTTAGAATTGTCAATGACTCGAACAGCTCGGCTCACAGCTCATTCACTTTCGAGCCGAGCCAACAGCTAACCCAACCGAGTCGGCTAGATCTCTCGGCTCAGTTTACCCGAACCGAGCAGATCGTTCATCCCAACCAAGCCAGCTCGAGTCGATGATTCATCTCAAGGGAGCCGGCTCGAGCCATCGGCTCAGTTGAGCCGAGCTGAGCTTACTATAAAACTCTTGTGGTCTCTTTATCGAGACGAGACGAGATGCGAGCAGTATCTCCTCTCGTGAGCAACACTAGAGCTCCTTCATGGCTAAGCGGTTAGCGTACGCGCCTTTGGCGTGGGTGACCCGGGTTCGATTCCCGGTGGGAGCTCATGTGGTTCGGATTCCACGTTAATTAGTAGGTCCACGTCTCATATTCGCTGCTGAACTAGACGTTAAACTCAAATTCAACTCAACTCGTGAGCACAACTAAAAATATTCTATATTATTGCTTAGCTTACATTTCTCATGGCTTTTGCTTTCCAGTGTAATCAGGCCATGATTTCAAAACGAGTTAAAACGAGCGAGCCATTTATCAAATTCGACTCGACTCGAAACTCGACGCCAAAAACTGTGAATCGGCTCGGAACTCGACTCGAGAATATTACCTTTGACTCGATTCGTAACTCGACTTGAATTGAGTCGAGTTTTAGCTTGACTCGCGCCAATGACTATGCGTTAGAAAAAATGGTTATTTATCATTATTCGGCTAAACTAGTTATTTAATAATAATAATGTTGTTAGGTAAAATTAAAAATACAGAATATAGAGAACCATTACACTACAACTAATAAAATGAGAACACATGAACAGGAGGTGAATCAAAACTTGCCAGTAACTCTGAAATCGATACATGCTTTTTAAAGCTAGATACGCAAACTGATCTAAAAGTACTCTAATATTACATACCATCAACATTACATCAATAAAGTAGGCCTGCTCATCAAAACACAGTTTATTCATATTAACCACTTACTGTATATCGTTAATTATGACACCTAGTTGTTGATAAATATTTCCCGCCGGGCATCACTTTACTTATAATTCTGTTCACCATCATCTTCAGATTTTTTTAAAAAGTATTCTTTCAAATATTCGAACGATAAAGTATTTCCGTTCTCCATCTTCATAAAAACAACACCAATCAAAGTAAAATAGACTACCTGTACTATTGCACTCGTAGTTCACTCACTGAATGTATTGATTTGGAGCTGTCAAAATCTACGACAAAATCTTCCAGGTGCTTTCAATCAGTACACGTGATTTCCCTGAGGCTGTCCTCATCTTCCAAAAACAGCAAGTGGCACTATAATCTTATCTGTTTCTTTGTGTGTCGGCGACTGACTGTCGATCACTGACATACGTAGTTCATGCTCATTGCTCCATTCTGAGAAATTCACTTACAGAAAAGAAACATTTGTTTCCGAAAAAATTTACATATATTGTAATTACTCATTCTAAATGTAACGGGAAAAAAGTATCGCAAACTAGGTACGTTACTTAAAAATTTGTAACGTGTTGCCGTTACAGTTACTTTGGAAAGAATGTAACGCGTTACAAGTGAACGTTACTTAAAAAGTAACGCGTTACTTGCGTTACGTTACTTCCCAAGACTGGCTATAATGACGATATGTTGAGCAATATTGGCCAAAAAAGAGGGAAAAAATAAAATAATAAGAATTATAATCAAACCTCTTAATATTTTGATATAACTTGAGTAAAAACTGAACACGACTCAACTGTCCATGTCTTTTGTGTAAACTCAACTTATACAAATATTTTTGACCTATATTAGAAATACAAAAACACAGCATCAAACTCCAAGTTATTTGAAATAACTGTACAAAATCACTCTCACTTATGAATATGGATTATTATTGTTGTATAATTTTATATCGCTCAATCCTCGTGTGCCATATACCTGAGGAGGCTAAAAGTTATATTGATAAATAAATCTCGAAACGTATAAGTACCCGCCCATGAAATCAAACTTGCGGTCACATACACAATGTCATGAAAATGTTATTTCGATATTAATTTTTTGAGCACACATTAAAAATTTGTAACGGAGCTTGATCCTTGGAGCCAAGACCATACCCATCTAGTCGGCACCTATGGTGTACGGAATTATCGAGTTCAATACTACATTTCTCTTTAGTTTTAGAAGAAGAACACCACTAATATGTTTTGAAATGTTGTAATATCTAGTTTTACTTGCCACGATTATGCACCGAGGCTAAGAGAGATGGTGGTGATGAGAAATGAATGAAATGGTGGAATGATGAAAGTAAGAGGAAACGGAAAGCCCGAGAAAACCAACGCGCACGGTCTCTATCGACCAAAAAAGCTCACATGGTGCAAGCTGCGATCGAACCAAGGACCCCAGCATCAAAGGTGAACGCTCTACCACTGAGCCGGTACTTCTGCAAGACTCTTGCGCAAGAGTCTTGGTCTTGGTCTTGCTCTTAAAGGCATGGTCTTGGTCTTGCATCGGGATTCCTGGTCTTGGTCTTGGCCTTTTTCTTGCATGCCAGACTTGCAAAAACTGTAACACCAAGACTCTTGCGCTCATCACTAAGGAGAATGCGCACGTTCACACGTCCCTTGCATCAATGGCAGAAATTCAGTCCTGGGGTTCGAACTGTTGCCGCACCCGCTCTATTCACCTGATCTGGCCCCTTCAGACTTCCACTTGTTTAGGAACCTGAGAAAGGTTTTGGGGGGTCAGCGATTTCCTTCGGATACAGAGGGGAAAAGTATTGTACTGTTATGTTTTGAAGAGCTCGAAGACTCATCTTTTAAAATTGGTATATATAAGCGTTATCGAAGAGGTTGTGTAAATGCCTATCGGTCGAGAGGGATTACATGGAAAAATAAAACATAACTTATGCAAATATTTTATAATTTTGTAGGTCAGGTCATGAACTTTCCAATCCACCCTCATATGAATGTTGAGCTGTCTCTTGGTTATATGGTTAGCGTATGCGTCTTCGGTGTGGGAAACACGGTTTAATTTCCGGTTGCAGCTCGTGTGATTCGGATTCCACGTTAAAACTGTAGGTTCACGTCTCGTACAGCCTCGCTACTGAAAGGGACGCTAAATTCTAATTCATTCATCCATCCAATCACGAGTTTTGAAATTCTATAAAACCGAGACTAACAAAAATAATGTATTTATTTTTGTTGTTGTATGAAAATTAATAAATTGAAAATAGAATTTAATAAAAGACAAGCTTCACATTGTATATTGTATGTATGATAGATAAAAGTTAAGTGTACCATAAATAAAAATTACCTGAAAATAAAGTGAGGAAAATATGATAACACGTATTTCAAGTTTTTGAAGTATGTCACATTTTATAAATTATACGAATATATATACGTCGATACATATAAGCATAATCTATAATGTCAATAGTGGGTATAATGATAACCTTCCATGTTGCTTCGCATGTTATGGGAGTTAGATGCATAATTTATCGGAGATTGTTCATTTACTGGGTATTGACAAGTATTGACGTCACTAGAAGATCGAGCATTTTAGTGTAGGAGCGAAGTGGATTAAAGTGGAAGAGGTAAACCTTTTTCCAATATTAATCTTCGTTGCAATGAAGATAGCAACTTCTTTTCCTCCAAGTGAATGTACGCACTAAAATCACAGTGCTCTTTTCTAAGCAATTCCTTTATTGATGACAATGTTTATGGCTTTCAATTTTTTACGATTGAAAAAAGGGAGAAAAAATCATGCTTGAAATTGTATAGTCGATGGGATACTTGTGTTAAGTGAGGCGACCTAGAAGCGCCAAATCTCAATTTTATCTTCAAGATATTGATCGTTACATGAAAATAATTTGAAGTCCACTATTGTGTAATAAAATGGCAAACGGGGACTCACTTCGTTCTATAAATAGGTGATCAAGTTTTGGGATTGCGAACACAATAGTTGCCGAGGCTTAATTGGTATTTGTAACCAGAGAAGTGTTCAACTGTTTACAACCCTCATAACATGCTTAAAACTCGCAGAATGATTAATTAAATCTATCTTTGGAAATTACGCAAATTAAGCTGACTTGTCAATGGTATCTTTCGTATACCCGCATATGTTTCCCATCTTTACGACTTCACAAAAGCCAATTGTCGGATGTTGATATAATGGGGTACGAAATCGTTTGCAATTAACGGTTGAAAAGGGAACTATGTTACCAAGTTAGGGATATCTGTAGTCAGAAAAAGATAATTGGTTGTCTGTCTATGTGCTGTCTATGAACAAAAGTGTTTACCTCCATCCTATGTGTTCACTTGGGAAAAAATGGACCACTGTTTTTTTTGCAATGGCAAAGAAAATTCTATACAAGTTCTTTCATTCGTTCCTGTGTATTTTGAAGAAAACATGCAGAGTGAAACAGCTAAGTTCTCTTGCTACAACTGTATTATATCATTACTTCTTTTTCCATGTGTTCCTGCTGCAATAACAATCTCTTTACTACTTGAGCTCGTCACTTATACAATTTACCACTAGTTATTATTTGTAGCGGTCGAGAATAGAAGTAAGGGTTAGTGCAAGTGAGTGCAAAGTGTTTTAACAATGTTGTAACTGTGTAATTACTGACTACTTCTTTTTAATTGATTATAATATTTAGCAGTTTTAATAGAATCACTTCAATTATTCACTTCACCTTAGGAAGAAAGAAGATATCGACTTTGTAATAGTGTTCAAGTCAAATATTAAAGTCAATTAATGATTTAAATAATGTACAAGGTGAGACATTATCCTCTATGAATGTTTCGAATATGAATGTTGATGGATTGAACTGAGCAGAGTATATTAACAGAAGATACATGTTGTCTGAGGAGGCTATAGACAATTGTTTATTCAAAAGTATCTGTATATATACTACCATTTTTGTACTAAAGATGCCTTTAAGTACAGTGTAAATTTCTTTGCAGCATTGCTTAAGTGATCAAAGTAAATGCATTTTGAGCGTCTTCATTTATGTTCGTCAAGTATGTGGCAACTTTATGCTTCATATACACCCAAAATTCATGCTCACACAATGACAGATAGGGACTTTTGGGAGACCAGTCCAAAGGGGCTGGCAACAGTAGAGAATTCTGGCTAATCCATCTGTTGGAAAACAATTAAGATATAATCTCACGGCATGCCAATAATGAGCTGTTGCTCCATCTTACCGAAGCTATGCTAGATCGATAGGTCTTCGAGCTTGCAATTGGGGGACAAACCGATCTTGTAACATGCTCAGATAGGTTACATGGTTAACAGCACTGAACAAGAAATGTGAGTTGAACAAGAAAGTTACGGATTTTGCTGCTCAAAACATCACATGGGGAGGGCTTCGCCCTATATTTTCAAAGAAGTGGGGGATTTTCTTTACTCCAGAGGTAAATGCTCCTTCTTCTTGCACTGCAGTAGACTGCGCATCGTAAACAAAGAAAAAAGAAAACGAAGAAACCTTCCACACGACAGAAATGCCTGGAAAAATCTGCTATGGAAAAACTAAATACAATAAATACAAACAATACAATATAAAAAACCTAGAATAAACAAACACTACTCACATCACTATTAAGAATGAAATAGCACGGAATAAGTACTTATACCTCACGTAGGAGTAATGAAACTTTCTGCTCACCCTATAGAAGAGTTAGCATGTGTAATATGAATAATTATATCGTTGCAAAATTTAAATGAAAGTATTCTACAAAAGTACGTTTGATGTAGATGAGTTATATATGAAATGTGCTTGAAGTCTCTTTCTCTATTTTAGCTTAACTAATTATAACGGTATCTAATTATTCTTTTCTCTGAATAATATTTAATTACATTTGTATTTGGAAACTTACTTGATATCGTCTCATGAGAACCAGGGGAACGTAACTCCGGTTTCATAGGTTTACAGGTGAGAGGACAAAAATATTATTTTCTTAGAAAGATGTGGTTTTAATAAGATGGTAATTGAGCTACATTACAACAGATGATCGACAGTGAGAACAGATGGCGTTACGTTCCATTTACACCAAGTGGGGCTTTCAAAATTATGTCCAAACATGAAGAAAACGAAAACATCAGTTTTGGAGTTACGTTACTCAAGTTCTTATGCGACGATATAATATCTATATTTAGACACATGATCTTGCTTCTTTCCTTTATATTTTAAGCAGCGTAATTTAACGTATTTTCCTTCTTGTTTTTGTGAACCACTCCTACTTGTCATCTAAACCAACAACTCAAGATGGGATTCCAATTACAAGCTATTCATGAGAAGTTTGAGGGACGAGCGTGCTAACAATTAGATCTGTTTCTATATAAGAAAGGAATTTCGGTTTCTTAAAGATAACGCTAGTAGCCCTTATAAGATTGTAATGTAGTTAAGATCACGTTAGTGGGCATTATAAGATTATAATGCTAATAGGATCACACTAGTAAACCTTATAATGTCATAATTTTATTAGAATCACGCTAATTGACCTTATAACATTATAATGTTATTAGGATCATGCTGGTGGGTCTTATAAGATTGCAATATTATTAAGATCAGACTAGTGGGCCTTATATGATTGTAAAGTTATTAGAATCACGCTAGTAGCCCTTATAAGGTTGTAATGTTATTAGGATAACGCAGAAAAATGAAAACACTGCTGAACAAGACTGCACTTATGTAATAAAAATACATTTACACGTGACGTTTCGATCTTCTAGCTAATAAGAAGATTGAAACGTCACATGTAAATGTGTTTTTATTAAGTGCAGTCTTGTTCAGCAGTGTTTTCATTTTTCTGATTTTATTTGCAAGACGTACGACTATGATTGTGTGTCAGTTAGGATAACGCAAGTGAGCCTTATAAGTTTGTAATGTTATTAGGATCACGCTAGTGGGCCTTATAAAATTGTAATGATATTGGGATTACGTTAGTAGTCCTTATAAGATTGCAACGTTATTGGGATTAGGCTAGTGGGCCTTATAGGATTGTAATGTTATCAGGGTCATACTAGTAGGCCTTATAAGATGTTATTAGGATCACGCTAGTGGTTTTTATAAGATTATAATGATATTAAGATTATGCTAATGGGCCTTATAAGATTGCAACGTTATTAGGATTACGCAAGTGACCCTTATAGGATTGTAATGTTATCAGGGTCATGCTAGTAGGTATTATAAGATGTTATTAGGATCACGCTAATCGGCCTTATAAGATTGTAATGTTAGTATGTCCGTTATTCGATACGATAACTTTTGAACGAAAGCGAATTTTTGAAGTTTGTTTTTTGTGCAATAGATCTAGAGCAATTATCTTGACTTGCAATCAATCCGTTAACATCTTTACGGGTAACGGTGACTTTAACATTGAGTATTGATATTAAATTCATTCATAAATGTACGGTTTGCATAACGCAAATATGGAAACCTCAAAACGCTTAGGCGTTACGGGTTGTATAAACATCTGGCGAAATATACTTAGATATTTTCAATCTTTATTATAAATGCAAGCCCATTCATTCATAAATGAACAATTCGCGTAATCCTCTTTATTGTCTGTAGCAGAGTTTGTTATTGACATTTATTTGTTTACAATACATCTACGTGAGTTCCTGAACTATACAGAATTGGAAGAGAAGAAAACAAGCCCTTTGTCTGAACGGTTCAGTATTCTTCTCTTTGGGACATAGTAATCAGAGATCACTTCTAACGTAAATGTTCTGTACGAACACAGTTTCTGTGACATAGCAGGTCAAAGAAGCTCTCTTACTAAATCTTAATTTTCGATTCAGATGTTTATAAGGGAAACAGTTATTCAGCAGTCTGCTTATGGGGTTCATATGCATATGCATATATATATATATATATATATATATATATATATATATATATATATATATATATATATATATATATATATATATATATATATATATATATATATATATATATATATATATATATAGGTAATGTACATAAAAGTCGTTTGTTTATCCCTTTAACCAAACCTTCTGTTATTTAATCCTTTCCTCAAACCTCTTTCCTGTTTCTCCTATGTAACTCAGCACATTCTATGCATTTAATTCTATGTATAACTCCTTCATTACTTAGTTTAATCTCCGTTTCCTTCCTTTACTTAATTTTCAATAAATGTAACATTCTTCTACTCCGTTTTCTGTATGTTCTTACTCCTCCTTTTCTCAATAAGTTTCTCAGTACTTTTGGTTTTTCTCCTATGCTCTCTATTCCATAAATTGTAAAAAACAAAAAAAAAAAAGTTAAAATTGTTAAAAATGAAAGGATGCATCTGATTGGTTCCTAGATATTATCATCTCTCATTTTCCGAGAGATATAAGCTGCAGTCTTAGAAATTGTATTTTATAATATGTCTGGTTAAAACAAAGATACTTTGCCGAAACAGTAACGCTATTATTTATTAGAAAAGTACAGGGCGCGCGCTCGGTAATTCAACATCTAAGAGGCTTACAAAGTGTTGAACTACTGGATATATTTGAAAAAAAAATGTGGGGACATTTAGATTGAGTGTAAATACGTAATAAAATGGTATTACTGTATGTACTGTACTTAAAAATGTATTTAGTGCTAAAAATTTAAGTCAAATTTAGAATCATACTTTTCTACCAAAACCATATACAGTATAGTAGAAACAAAGAAATTCAACAATGCACGCTTTAAATTGCTCGCTTGCGTCGCCGAACTCGACGGTGAAACAAATGGGTGATTTTTACAGTACAATTCTGCGGTAGCGCCTTGTCAGGTCTGTTTGTCAACAGTACGTTGAACTACTGGGCGGTCGAATCTCAAAACCGTTGAAGTACAGAAAAATGTGTTAGCCATTTTGCCAAATGTTGAACTACCGAACATGGTGGCTGCAAAACTGTTGAACTGTAGCGCGGGTCTTACGCGCCAAGAAAATACTCAAAAGTGTTGAACTACTGAGCTTGTTGAAGTATCGAATTTTGAACTACCGAACGCGCCTTGTATATACTTTGGTCAGAATTTGTCTTCTATTTTATACAAGAAGTTTCAAAGTTAAAATGAGTGGTATTCAAGTAATCTACATATCTAAATTTCCAGTGGGGACATTCGGTCGGAAATGTATAAAAGCCTTTTTCAGACAATCCATCCGGAGTAGTTTGAGTTTTCCTCATTCACACTAGGCAAATACCGGGATGGTAACTAACATAAAGGTTCCAGGTTGCTTCCTACCCCGCGTTCGGGATACCGTGGACACCATGGGACGTCATTTCTCATATGTGACGGTCTTAAAAGGTCATAGATGTCGAATGCCCAGAAACATAATTCCTATAAAAACGTATCTAAATATACCTGTGGTTAGTACAGATGAGGGTTATTGAGCTCTGTACACTTTCTTAGTGATATATGGATGACACATATGATGTTGGCTTGTCTTGTGAAAGAAAAAAAACAACAATCTATTGACAATATACATTACCCAACGAGCGCATCCAGTATTTCACCATTGCAATATTTGTCAAAGATCGCATACCGTGATTGCATCATTACAGTTGTTAGTGCCTCATAATTTGTGTGGGCAATGAGTTATAGCGAAAAGTCTGCCTTTGTTGCGATGATGTATATACGAAAAACTCATCTACACACATCAACATTAGAGCTTCGTCAAAAATTATGATCCAAAAATAGGAAAGAATTGCTCCCGCGCCTCTCTTGGAGCTTAATAAAGAGAGAGAGAGAGTGCTAATTTTTATCATTGTTAACTGCAATGACGTCAGCATCACGCCTCCGACTGAAATAATGGCAGTTTCGTACTAATATTCCATTTTTTTACGGTACAGCTGTTTATAGCAACTCTTAATTACTGTTTTCATACTTCTGGTCTATGTCGTTTAAATATTTATTACGATGATGTCATGCGATATGTTTTCTACGTTTCACAACATATATCACACGAGGAAAAAAAAAATATGTAAATATAGGTCAGACATTATGGTTTCCTTCTACTATTTTTAACCAATTTAATTGAATTCTTATATGTATTGATCCGTTATTGGTCATTGATTTGTTAATTTTATTGTATCATCATTGGAGTTCAGGTTCACAAGCTTAACCAGTCTTGTCCTCAAGCATAAAGACAAGATTATATGTTGTTCAGTTGTCCTGTAGCAAGAACGTTTCGTATAAGATTTGAAATTTATGCTACGTCAAATTTGAGATGAATGTCAAAGAAGAGCATGTTATAATAAAATTTTTGCAAAGCAGATTTGCTTTCTCACAAAACATTTGAATCGATTCAATTGCACGATTTGATGGTTTTGTCTATCTCCATTGGACGTTCGTAACTTTTTTCTGCTGCACGACAATACTCCAGATCATTTTTCTGCAGTAATTCATTATGTTTTCCGAAGAAAATCCTACTTCATACTCTTCGATGATGTTATAAGATATGTTTTCTACGTTGCACAACACATATTATATGACAATGTAAATATGTAAATATAGGCCAAACATTAAAGTTTTTACTGTTACCACTATTTTTACAGATTCAATTCTATTTTATGTATATACTAATCCGTGATAGGTTTCGGTGATTGATGTTAGTTTTATTGTTTGATCACTAAAATTCAGATCTATAAGTTTGCATAGTCCTGTCCGTAAACAAGAAGACTTGATTATTGTCTGTTCAATTGTTCTGAAGCAAGATCTTGTCATATTAACTTATGTTTCTTACCCTACATCAAAGTTTTCAAATATATTGTGTATACTCGTATATTAGAGATGAATATGAAAGAACGTATTGTAATAAATTAGTTGCAAACCATATTTATTTTCTAAAAAAATCAATTGATCTAGTATTTGCACGCTTCAATGCGTTCGCTCATATCCATTTGCCACTTGTGAATTTTTCCTGCTGCTCGGCAATGCTCCAGATCATTGGGATGCAACAATTCGTCAGGTTTTCCGACAGAAATGCGTTGCAATTTTATACTTTTTTGTGCTCATTTAATTTATCTCTCGCCGTAAGGATCTGGTGCCATTGATGAGATCCAGAAAGTGTGAAACTGATTGACAGGGATGTCTGTAGAAACCTTTTCCTGTTTCGTAAAAAACGATGTTGAAACAGGTGTCTATCAGTGTTTTGCACCTGTTAGTCGACAACGTAGTTGATTATGTAAGAACTCGTCCAGCATTGAACATGAGCTTAGAAAGGCACAACCACCACATTAATATGAGGCTTAAAAGACCACAGTAAAACTATTTATTCCAATTTTAACATTTTAACCTTACAACACGTATTTCTAGTTAGCAGTATTGAATACCAATCTCACAACTCAAAGTACAGTTACACGTTTATGGACTTCCCTTTATGATCAATAGGGCAACCTAAAAGCATAAAAAAGCATAACAGCAATTTACACATATGGTTGGTACCTTCAACATGGTTGTGGTTGTCTAAAGTTTCAGAAAAAGCTAATTTAAAAGCATGATAAAGCATAATTTTGGAAAATAAAGCATAATTTAAAATATATAGCACAATTCTTGGAAAATCCTATTTAACTGCAAGTGTAACATACTGTATTAATATTTTTAACCAATATTTAGAGAGTGCAAAACCTTTGAGAACATGACAATGCAACAATGAAAAGCATAATTTAATTGCTGTAATCTTTTAGGTGTAATCCTTTGAAGTGGAGAAAAGAAAAAAGGAAAACAAGAAGAAAACTTTCCGCCAACAATGAATAATCAATAGTTTTATTCTAAGTGTAACTGCACAGTTATGTATGATGATTCGAAATGTACAAAAAGTGCACAAGAACTCCATATGTGTACCTCTTGAACTTGAGCACTTTTGGTGGCATCTTTTACTTCCCCTTTCTGCATATATGCATCTCTAAGGGGCACACAAGTGATAAAAAAAAGACTCGAGTAAAGCATTCCGAGTAAAAAGTTCGGAAGTTCATTAAATATGAAAGAAACTGGTTGCATAAAATATTAATAAATAGATCAAGATGTTTAGAATATTTAATATATAGTAAATATTGTACATTATACACGATTTATGTTAAACAATGATTGAAATTAACAATAAAGCGTAATTTGAAAAAATATAAAGCATAATTAGGCAAAAAATAAAGCATAATGTGGGTTGCTTTATGTAAATTAACCAAATTTTTAATATGAAACTCTTTGTTTAAACCGCCATGTGCATAATTCTGATGCACATATAGTATGGTGCTAAATACCGCGAAATATGGCTTGGCAGCTAACGTGTTAACATCATACCACAAACAAATTACCATTCTTCATTTACGCTCAATTTTAGTTTAGGGGGGCACGGTGGCTCAGTAGTAGAATGCTTATTTCTAGTGCGTGGTGTGCTTGGCTCGATCCTGGATCAAGCAAGTTTGTGGCATGACAGTTTGTGGCGTCCGTTGGTTTTCTCGGGGTACTCCCATTTCCTCTCACAACCTTATTCTATCAATTCTTCCGTCATCATTCATTTGCTTTAATTATTCTTGTATCTTACAGTAGCCTAAAAAGCATATACGAGACACGTTAAACTGGAAGTTTTTCATTTGTTTTTCAATTTTACTTCAACTGGCAAGCTCTCTCGTCACTTTCTTTTCCCAAGGTCTCAAATAGACTATTTTTAGTATTTAAAAAATCATACTGTTTCTTCTTTGTTTTAATTGCTTTTGAGTCTGAACTTATGAATCAGATTGAGCACTTGGAACTGTGCTTTGACATAATATTACTGCCACAAGTCAAAATTAATTTCTGTACACTTAAACTTATGACTAAATAGTAAATCGATGCTCATGTATTATGAGAATAATTTCTTGAGATATCTGAAATTTAGTTTCTAGAACCCACTTTCCCGCAGTCTACTCGCGAGTTTGATAGGTCTTTACAAGAGATTGGGACATACATTAATTGAAAGGGCAAATATGTGCATTTCAACTCTGGGCTTATCGAGCCAAAATACAGCAGTTGGACAGAATAATGTAAACAGACCAAACAGGAATGAAAAGCATACGTAGAACAGTGTAGGCTCACCTTTAGCGGCCAAAAGAGCTTGGATCCGACAAAGAATGGACTGACACAGATGATGAAACGTTGTTAATGGAATGTTGTACCACTTTTCCTGTTAAAAAAAAAAAAAAAAAAAAAAAAACGCGCTTCACTTGCTTCAGAGATGACCGTGGAGGAAAATGATATACCAACTCTTTTCTACAAAAGGACACTATGGCTCAACGATATTGAAATCTAGCAATTGTGGCATCAAAGAGAGTGCGAAAGTTCTTATTCATACTACATAAACAATGAAATGACTGTCCTAACGGTGTTACAGGGATTCAAACCATCTTTACGTATGACATCTCAGCAAGAAACACTGTTCTGACTATAAGGAGGACGTGACCCCTGTAAAATTTGGGACTTGATAGTCATCATCTTACATAAGAGTAGAAAAGGCTATGCAGAAAAACACGATGCCATTGTCCACACTGTCACAGAACCAATCTCATGCTTCACGGGTAGCAGAAGACAGTCTGGAGTCTATGTTTCAGGTGGTGTTCACCAAGCGTACACATACCCTGCTGTGAGAAACAATGTAATAATCGATTTATCGAACCACTTGACGTGTTTTCATTTATCTGCAGACCATGTTCTGTGATGGTCAAGCTGACAATTAACTTTCGTAGTAAGTTTAGTGACAATGTTCTCTTATTTCTTGCTACACAATTCGTTCTAATGTCCTTTCTCCCTCTCCAACAGTGTTGTCTCTCGATCAGTCATATGATATTATTATCAGATGTGGTTTTCCCACTAACTATGTATGTTCTTATGACATTTGAGACAGTGACTTTCGATGTACCCACATTTGCCACTTTCGTCAAAGATGCTCCCACTAACCGGACATCAACTATATAGTCTGGTTGAGAGTCTAGGATCTGACATTTAAAAATATTTCTTTCATACCATGCTCACCCACAAATGAACTGAATGCTGATGCTGAATACTGAATAAGTAAAGTCCATGTCATATGTAGACAACAAAAGACGATCGCCAACCAAAACACATTTTGAACAATAACGATTGAAGAATACATGTGATTTCTGACTACTGTTCAAATTGGTCTGTAGAATCCCTGGAATTGTTACTTAAAGGCGTGTTTTCGAGGTAGTGAATCACGGAAGCGAAGGGTTATCAAATTTGAAACTACTGTAAATGTTTTCTCTTTGTTTGTTTGTTTGTTTAAATTTAATGTTTCTTACTATCACCGGCGCTATATGAGACGTGAACCTATAGTTAAGATGGAATCCGAACCAACGAATTCTGTTCAGTTCTCACTCTCTCCAGAAATCAAATGCAGGAATACGTAAACCGCGCACGTTAATATTAGATTAGCAAGGACGATGTAGAACAAGCAATTATCAAATAGCGAAATTAACAGTTTTGTTGATAGAGAATCCTAACACTTTTTTCATACGCTACAATAAATTTTTCACTCGTGGATACGTCTCTATTGGACGCTTGGTTTGTATGTATTCTATTGCCTATAAGACGAGGTTTTCGAGCTCATTCCCGTCGAGTTAAATTACGAATTAATCGATTTCACGAATTATGCATCTAAAATTAATATCTGACCTAAACTGGCAATTCACTCGAGTTATCAGAGACATTTTAGCTAATTGTTAGCAACTTACATCAAAGTCGAGGTATCTGTGCTTTTAAAGAAGCCCTTTCGTGGCTGAACACCTTTCATGCTTTATAAATACTCATATTACATTACTAATATTATCTTTAAGTGTTCTATACCTCCTCCTCAGTTTATTGTATAGAATTGTACTGTTCAAATCAAACATTTTAAACTGAACGTTACATTTTTCTGCTCTACTTCTCAGTAAACTACACGGAGAGGGCAAGGAGCAAGCAGAAAACCTGACGTTCTTACAGTACAGCGATGATAAGAAACAAGAAGCGCAGTCAATCGTTTTACAGGGATATGACACATGGATCCATGACTATCAGTAGTCAATGATTTTACAAAAAAATTACTAGTGGTTCCATGACTATACGTAACCAATGATTTTACAGGAATATTACTCATCGATCCATGACTACACTTAGTCAAGGATTTTACAGAAATATTACTCGTCGATCCATGACTATACATTCTTTGGAATTATCCTCATAAAGAAATGAATATTTTCTTAAATGTTAACGGTTTTATAGCCACAATTCCACTTCAACAACCCAATCGATATCGTCTTATTTTTCAACCTTTAAGCTGCCGAAATCTTAAAAAAAAAATAAAATAAAAAATAAAAACTTACCTTATGGGTAAGTGAGTGCAAGACTAATTAAAGATCCAAATCTACAAGACATAGAAATTTTATTTCAAGAATATGAAGCAAGAATATGTCAAGAGATCTAGCTGACAAATCCTCTTTGAACGGCAAATTTTCATATTAATAGTCGCATGACAAATACTTATCAAGATGGAATAATAAACAGCGAGATACGTATAACCTAAATACTATTAATGACATATATAGGATGAACTTATTATTAATTTTTAAATTTTAGTTTCTGCTTAACTAAAACACTGTCCAAATATATTATATAAATCAGTTGAAAGTTCACATCGCGATGAACAAAATAACACACTTGAGGATGAATTCTCATGTGTAGTTTTCGAGAAAATTTTTAAAAAACGAATTTTTGTGACGTTAAACTGTATGGGGATTGTTGCCATTAATAACTGACAGGCTTCATTTTGCTAGAATAAATTATTATTTATTTGTACATTCTGTTAACTGGAATATTGTTTTTTTCCTCCTAACGGGAAGACAATACTATTTATGCATATACTACTTGTAATCTTAGGAAATATCTTTTAAATTGGTTTGTTGCGAGTTACTCTGTTTTTAATTACAACTACTTTCTGTACATATATTTGGTCTAGGAATTAATTCGTGCGGGTGGACAAGAGATGGCGCAACGAACGGAGCGTCCCACAGTTCCGTGTATCCACACATGTGTTGCAAACCCCTGTCATCGCGTATCGTTCGTAGTATAGGGCAGTGGATTAAAGCGTCAACAACACCAGTTTGTAGTTAAGTGAACATGGCGCAATTTGTGCCTTATAAAGTGTTTTTGCGGGGTGTCCTGCTGCATTACTTTAACATGCAGAAAAGTGCGACTGAAAGTCATCGTATTTTGGTGGAAATGTATGGTGACCATGCTCTAGCTGAGCGAACGTGTCAGAAGTGGTTTGCACGGTTTAGAAGTGGTGATTTCGGCTTGGCAGACCAAGAGCGATCTGGACAGCCAAAAAAAATTCAAGACGAAGAATTGACAGCATTGCTCGAGCAGGATTCGTTTCAAACGCAGGAATAACTTGCAGCAGCATTAGGCGTTGATCAAACAACAGTCTCCAAACGCTTGAAAGCCATGGGAATGATTCAAAAGATGTCGCATTGGGTTCCACATGAATTGAAAGACAGAGACGTTGAAAGACGAAAAACCATTTGCGAATTGCTGCTTCAACGACAGAGCAGAAAGGGGTTTCTGCATCGAATTATTACGGGTGATGAGAAGTGGATCCATTACGAGAACCCTAAACGAAAAAAGGCCTGGGTGAAACCAGGTGAACCAGGTCCATCACAACCAAAACGAGATATTCACTGTGCAAAGGTTATGCTGTGCATATGGTGGGATATGAAAGGTGTGGTGTACTATGAGCTGCTGCAACCGGGTGAAACTATGAATGGAGAACGTTATCGACGACAATTAATGCGTTTGAAGCAAGCTCTGGCCAGAACACGACCAGAATGGGAGAACAGACATGATAAACTTATTGTTCAACATGATAACGCTCGCCCACATGTCGCAAAACCGGTCAAAACCTATTTAGAAAATGTCGGATGGGAAGTTTTACCCCACCCGCCGTATTCACCAGACGTTGCTCCTTCGGACTACTACTTGTTCGATTGCATGAACAACGATTTGATTGGACAGCGGTTTACTTCTTCAGAAGATATCGAAACATGGGTCTCTGACTGGATCGCTTCCAAGCATGAGGACTTCTTTCGCCACGGAATCCGTACATTGCCTGACAGATGGGCGAAAGTGGTGGCTAGCGATGGACAATATTTTTCTTAAGGTATTTATGTATTTTGTGTTTGTACTACAGCTTCAATGTGTGCGTACCAACAGCACGAAGCTATACTGCTTTTAATTACAAAAACTGTTTTGTAAATATCAATTTAACAAAATAATCACTGTTTCACTTAAGTACCAGTATTTTTGTATCAACCCTTTTTTTAAACGAACTTATCTTACATAAAATTAAAGCGTTTTCGACCTTTATCTTTTAGCCTTAATTACGCAAGACCTGAGCACAAGACCTAAAAAACACATTAAAGTATAGAGTGAAGTCTTAGTTTGTGTTGAGAAAGAACTTAAGCTCCAAACAAATGGAAATTTAAAAAAAAAGATGATTCTACATTGAATTATGGTCATATACTTAATTGATACTCATATGGACACTTCACCTGATCACACCAAGACCATCTACAGTGGCACGTACTCAATTGATAATTTTATCATTTTATTACATGAAGTTTAAATTAACGGGTGCTACTCGAACTTGTAATCAATGCACTTAAATAAAACTGAGATGTATATATATTTTTTATCATTTTCGAAGTGGTTTTAGATGTTATTTAATCGATATCAAGCTACCTTGAACAATTTGATCTCAGGGACACTTTAGTTTATTATCATATGCTCAACCTGAACACTTTACAGTAATCCGAATTTGGAGTATAAATTATTTGCAATTAGACTCATGAACACTTTGCGTTCTTTCCGCTAACATAGTGTTTTCGATTTTTAAAATTTTCCGTTTTTTTTTTTTTGGTACCACATTACTTTATGTAGGTACCAAAACTAGAAGTATAACAGTAACTTCTCATAAAATGAGTCAACGTACGAAATGTGTGAACAAGCATTATTTTCTTTTCAAATTGATCTACGCGTTACAGAATTATACGTGAACTACACATATTTATGGTATTAACATTGTCAACCGTTGATAAATTTCATGGTCTAGCACCGTCTCCGGTCTATTATCGTATTCTCAAGAAATTTACATAAGACCCACCGGAAAAGCATACTCTTTCAAGCATAACTTAAACTAGAAATAGAAATCAATGAACAAAGCGATGTTTATTTTAAAATAACCATGTAACAGTTTCGCCAACTAACTGAACATATTAGCTTCATCAGACTGTTAAAAAAAAAAAAAAAGATTTGCATCTAAATATAAGAGAATATCAGAGACTAGTTCTGAACGCTGATTGGCTGGTCAGAACGGATTAAGCCAATCTTAAGAAAAGTTGACAAAAGTGACACTAAACGCTATAAATCCCGTTCCCTCCCTGGAAAACTAAGCTACAAATTAAGTCTTTCCAATAACTTCTCTCATCGTTCGTCAATTTTAACATCTGCATTTCAATTCATAACATAGGTTTGCTCTTTTGAAGTAATTCTGCCGAACTTCTACTTTCTTTGTTCTCTGTTTCTGTCCTAACACTTCAATCTCGCACCAATTAATATTATGTTCCGTGCCCCTAACGTGCTAAAAAAATGTGTGAACAAGCATTATTTTCTTTTCAAATTGATCTACGCGTTACAGAATTATACGTGAACTACACATATTTATGGTATTAACATTGTCAACCGTTACTACTACTACTCTTTCTAAGCTTACGTCATATTTATGTTGTTTTCACGTTTCTTTCAGTTTTCCCCGTTTCCCCAATATAACAACTGTTACATTCACTACGCTCTATATTGTAAACCACTCTCCTTTCCATCAGCTTCTCCCGTCTTTCCTCCTTTCCTTCTTTCCTCTTCTTCCTCTCCTCTCTTTCAAACAAACAAACAAACAGAAATCATCAAAATCAATGCACCTAAATCAAAATTATGGGTGAACATACCCACAATACGTCTACGAGTTGAATTGAAAATCACTTCCTCTTTTTGAAATCGGTTAAAATATTTATACTGGTCAATTCGTAACACTAATAATCGATTTTGTTAAACGTTTAGAGTAGTATAGTGGTTTTCATTTTGTTTGGTCTTACTTCATACTACTCTCTTCTGATTGGTAATAATGTTTCTTCCAAGGAAATAATAAACGTTCCGTTTTGATACATATACATATATCGTCGGTAAAGGCATAAGAACGTAATTCGCAAAATTGTGAATTTGAGTTATGAGCACCATGCATGTTTATTTAACCTGCTCTATCAAAAACAAAACTTTCATAACTAAATTCCTTATATGAATGGAGATATGATCTATCTGCAAATGGGATATCTTGAAAGTAAGCGTCTAAAAAAATCTGCGAAGAGGCGTAACTAATATATAGCTATTCGCCCGTTGATTAATTCCTTTGTGATTTCCATTTGTGAGTGAGTAATTTGGCATAACTTTTTTCTAGAAAGAAAAAGAAAAAGAAAAGTAAAAGAAAACAAAAGAAAAAGAAAAGACAGTCAAACACATCACATATTATATTAAAACGATAAGAGAATTTGCCCGTGGCCTTTCTTCATTTAGACAAACTTTATCGAAATATTATATTACAACGCAAAGCTGCACTACCCCAAAATCCTCCGCACCTCCCTCACACCCCCGAAAATACTACCACAAAAATATTCAGACCTGATAAGTTTATGTTAAGGTGATACACCTATTGTCATGGACCCTGAGTTTGTCAATTTTTTTACAGAAACCTTCCACATTAGAGAACATAAGAGTCAAGTGGTTGCAGTATATTCCAATACGGTGTTAGGGATTCTACTACTAATACTACTACTACTACCACTACTACTACTACTACTACTACTACTACTACTACTACTACTACTACTACTACTACTACTACTACTACTAATAATAATAATAATAATAATAATAATGGTCACACACACTGTAGCACTTCCATACTTCCTAAGTTCAAACCGCGGAACATGAAAACACAGATTTTCTAGCAAATGAATGTTCAGAACGGTACACCAATATCTGAAAACGTACAGGGGCGCTGCCCTAGCAGTAAGAAAAGTACTAGGGCATCACTCGGCTCGACTTCATTCCTAATCATCAGTGTATTCTTGAAAGCCTAAGGGCGTAACTTAGACTTTTTCTTTAGAAAAAAAGCGGCGGAAAAGCGTAACTGATTGAGGCACATTTTTCCCGCCAAAAGTACAATGTGGTTAATCTTTAATACTATCTTCAGAAAGAGCAAGGCCAAAGTTTTCTTGGTACAAACTTTCGCAACACTGTGTTGAAAATGAAACGAGTAGTAAGGTATAACGTTATACGAACAATTTCAAATCGCTTTGCTGTGAAATTAAAAAAAAAAAAAAAAAAGATACGTGCGTACGTGCCTTTACTGACGATAATACCTGAACTAAGATCGAAGCATAATGCGAAACGGCACACGGTTGTGATTTAAAAAGAAAAACAAAGATAAAAAATGTAAAGCGACCATAGAGGTTGATTGATGAGTTCCTGAGAAATTAACGTTATCATTTTTTTTTTCCATTACGAGAATGTCATGACTTGCTGACACAAATTTATAATTCTACTGAATTTGAAATTCAGCATAATGATGATATTCATTTACATATTCCGTCAACTCTCTAATGGATTTTCACTCTGATTCTTTAATATCAATATGAAAATCAAACTTGACATATAAATCCATCTTCTATCATCCTGTGATTAGCCGATAATTTTCTCCTTTAATTTACTTTGACAGTTTACACAATGCAACATACACATACTATCTGATGTTGAACTTTTTCGTATTTGGATTAACATACTTTTATGAATATTTGAAACTTATTTTATTCTGAGCGTAAATACAAATTTACATTTTTTTGAATATTTGTTATAAATTTATAGTTTGAACTGGACATATATTATTTTTTTCAATGAAGCGTGACAATTGATGTAGGCATTAACTAATGTTGGGTCATTAGCTTGTTGTTAATTTGATTAATTGGAATTTAACGTGCTTTTCAGGACTAAGGGTGTCTGATGTTTATAGCGTCCTTTTTCAGCACCGAGGCTATATAAGGCGTGGACCTACAGTTTAAAATGGAATCCGATCCAATGTAATGCAAGTACACACCTAGAAATTTTTGTTGAGAGGGGTCCGTGCTTTGTGGGAGGGTCCAATACTACGAGCCACTACATTTATATATTATTGATCGGATACTATTCTCCAACTGTAAAGATGACATGTAATTGTAAAATACTTCCACCTATATTTTCAAAAAATAAAATAAAATAAAATAAAATAAAATAAAATAAAATAAAATAAAAATAAAAAATAAAATAAATGAGAGAACTAGATTGTTTTTATAAGAGGAAGCGTACGTATGAAATGTAAGATCAAATTTTCATGCTACATCAATTATTCCCCTGTTAAACAAATATATTTTTATTGAGAAAGTTTTCAAAAGATGTTGAGTTAGTAAGTTTTGGAGGCGGATCCGGTGGACTCCCCTTGGGTTCAACCAGGAGCGTCATTTCAGATTTTGCTTTGGGGGGGGGGGACAAGACCCCTTGATATACGTAAAATTTCGCGTTTTTCACTGATTTACTACTATTCTATTGATAAAATCTATATATGGGCCGCGGTGGCTCAGTGGTAGAGCGTTCACCTCTGGTGCTAAGGGTCTCGGGTTCAAACCCTGCTCCCGCCAAGTGAACTTTGTGGTGGACAAACACCGTGTGCGTGGGTTTTCTCGGGGTTCTCCCGTTTCCTCCCACTTTCTTCATTCCACCATTTCATTCATTACTCATCATCACCGTCTCCTTTAGCCTAACCGGCATAACCGTGGGACGTAAAACTCAAAAAAATTCATTTTTCATTTCATTTTCAAAATCTATATACATCTGAAACTCAGGGGGGGGGCAAATGCCCCTCCCTGCCCCCCCCCCCCTAAATGACGCCCCTGGGTTCAACCCTGCTGTAATGCGTTTAATGCTCTCTTACCAGTTTCATCTTTATGGTTATTCCTTGTAGGCTAAAGCAGATAGATGATTAATAAAAGTGAGAGATTGCCAAAATAATTGGTAGCATGAGAATGTGGGACGAAATGGAAAACCTCGAGGAAACACATGGACATACTGTTGTCTACCAGAAGCTCAAGTTACTGGGAATTTAACCAGGAATCTCTTGCACAGAGGTACCACTGAGGCATCGAGCCTTCACCATTACTTGTAGGTGACGTAATCATTATCGTTGAAAATAACCACAATTAGAAACACTCTATTTAATTTATAATATTGAACTTTATAGATTTTTTAAATGTATACGATTAGAATTTTTTTCCCTTCCATTGTCTACTAGTTAATTTCATAATAGAACGTCATAATAAGTCGAGAAATAACAAAAGCATTTATACCCTCTAAGTTTTAAAGTTTTCCTTTTCTTGTCAATACATCAATGTGGTCAAAGTACAATGTTCCCAAGAGGTATGAGCAGAATAATTATTAAAGTTACAAGTAGGCATAAGCGTAGATGGAGGCGCGTCTCAGCAATAGTACCTCTTGGTAATTAGTCGTTTTGATACATGCCCAGAAATTTCTGTTTTCAGTTCTAGCGGTAGATGAAAAAGGAAAATAGCAGTGTGTGTCACCAAAGAATTTATTGCCTCATAAAATTATCATTTTATACTAGTCATTAACTTATTTGACTTAGCACAATCTTCAGTTTTTTCTATAGGTTATAGTAATAAAACTTGATCTTATATAAGTAGATAGAATATAATATAGATATTTAAATATAGTCATTGTTTTATAATAAATTAAATAAGTAATTACCTTACTAGAATGGGTGAATTGTTTTATGTTTGTTAGAGCTTTTATTAAATGTCGCTTAATATTTTTTGTATGGCTTCGTTCCACGCACCCTTTAGTTGTTATGCAACCCAAAAAGTTCATATGTACCACCAAGTTGCATAAAATCAATGGGTTTCATGATAGCTTTAACAATTTCAAGTGGTGATGGTGCTTTCTGATTGGACTTACAGTACGTTTACCTGTAAAGCCTACTGCAAGTTATGTGGTACAAGCATATTTTTCACCAGTATATATATGATTTTCGAATAATGTTTTTCAAGATACGTTAAGACACATTTTCAAGACAGATGGGGAGAGATCAAAACTAAGCAATTTTATAAAGAATCCTTGTTCACAATTTTCATAAATATTTAACTTTTTCTATTTTTTTTATTTCGACACCCGATATAATTCTGTAACTTAATTTTACGTATTTCTAATTAAATATGTAATATAATCCTAAATTTACATTAATCGTTTAATTTCCAATTTATTCCTTTAGTTTGGAAATGAATTTATTCTTTCATATTTGAAAGTGACTTCAGTAAATAGAATTGATGAATACACCTGTATCCGAGAAGATTCATTGTAATCAAGAGAGCACAGATGAGAAATAGATTATTATTGTGTTTTTTTAAAGAGAAGAAGAGCCTATCCTTCAAGGATTAGCTTGGCGATTACCTAACAATCATAAGGGGGAATTGAATGATATTCTTAAAACATAGTAATATTCTAGTGGATAACAAGCAGGCACTATATTGTAGGAGAAGGGAAAGCTCGAGATACACTCTATACCTCTTTCTGAGTACGGGGGGCCATTTTTTTAAATTTTGGTTTTATTGCATGAGGGCGTACCAGAAAGGGCCTGCTAGTATGTCGTTTATATCTTTATATCTTAAGTCAATAAAGATGGGTCTTTGATCTTGAGTAGGACTGAAAGACCCATACACCATATAGTGAAGATTGACATCCTAGATTGTCATCTTTCCATTGGTTTCCTAAAAAAATTCAATATTTGATGCTTCTTGGTTAAGCGGATTTCAGCCGATCAGATTTTGATGTGCATTAATATTTAGGTGCAATGGTGCGTTAATATTTAGGTGCCTTGTTTTTCAATTTTCATTCATTAATAAAATTGCCAAAGCTGTGTTCGGCTATAATTTTTCCTCACATATTCCGTACACTTTCGGGATCAGATTTTCAGTATTGCTTGTGGTCAAGAACCCCTGTGTTGACAGATGTTAATAGCCACTTCGGTATCTTATTAATTTAATTTATTACTAGTTTTGGACAACATATATATTTCGAAAACTAGAAGCGTCGACTAGAAGATATTTTTAATGAATGTGTGACACCAGTGGGAATACTTTCAAAGTGGTCCTTGGGAAGCGTCTCCTCTCGTTGGGAAACATAAGAAGAAGTTCTATATAACTATTCCTTACTCTTAAAGCTCATTTGCATCATTTATATCTCAAGTTGTTCGTATGTCATAATTTTTATCACACACTTTATAATTAACTATTAATATGTATTTTATATTCTGTTACAAACAAAGAAAGTACATATAACCAATTCTAATGAGACAATAAGGAGGTCAGTTTGTAGTGTATCATACATGCCCCACCGGAAGTCAAGGAAGGAACTGTACCACTAGTTAGATAATTTAATAATACGCAATATTTCCTCGCATCATAGCAGCAGCATATACAACACACACATAACGGCACGCTATTAGATTGGATAACCCCCTTAGGCAGATATAGTAGAAACCAGAGGCTTTTCCAAATCAAAACATGATCCTCAATTAAAAGGTATACCAATGAACAATTTATTAACGAGGTCATATAGAACAAGTAAACAACAAATATATATGTAAGTGAAGCTCATATAGAACAAGATGCAAATATATAGTATATATTCTCAAATTTCAATTTCAATTAACCTCTCTCTATATATGTAACACGGTAGTAACAGTAGATTAATATCAAATTAGCAAAAAATAATTGAATTTAATTATACATTAGCACTACTTTTACCTGTATATGAAACGAGCAACTTCCAATGGTCAACTCGGGAGCGAACGATGGCAGGAAGTTTCATAAACACAAAATATCATATGTTTAAAAAAGTAAGAAAACACTGGAGGAAAAAAAAACTATAATAAAAAAAATCACAAACTACAGAACTAAATAACTGAACACTTCCGTCTTCGATCCTTTCCCTCGCTGTCCATTGATTTCCAAGGCACAATTTTACACTTAAAAAAAATCCAACCAATACGCACCCGATTTGAAGTCAATCTGACAAACGGCAGAAGGAATTCAAATCACGGAGCCAGACATGACGTCATGTTCTATACAATAGTACCAGAACAATTAACCAATAGAACACCAAATGAAAGAACATTTTTTTAGAGATATTAAAGTAGAATACACTACATGGTGGGTCTCCCCGGAATTCAAAAAATGTAAGAAACATTTTTTGAATTACCAGAAATATGAAACACTTATGGAAAGGAAAATGATTTTGTTAGTAAGGGTGATAGATGAACATGAAGTATGAAAAGACAAACAACAAACCATAAATAAATAATGAAAGGGACCACCAAATAATATAAAGCCAAATTGACCAAATATATTCAAGCATATCATTAAATATATTGTGGTTTTGGTAAAATACAAAAACCAGAGTAGAGTACTAAATACAAAAAACAGAGTTATACCATATTATAGAATGTAAACATAACATAGGCTTGAATAAACCTTAAATATCCATAGACGATGAGATTCATATCCATAAGGCGCTGAATGATATATATATCTCAAATAGAAATGTAGACTGGCCAGTCTTTACAAATTGGAATAAACATGGATTTATTTTTTATAAATCAAACAGCTCCCTTACACCTGAAAAAGAAATAAGTGTAAGAACCTCACAAATATTACACGAAAATTTACAATTCGGGTTCAGGAGATTCACGCATTTCATACTTTTTTAATTGGCTAACATGAGAAGAAAATTTTCGGTTTTTACTTTCGTCTAAAAGAATTATAGTATTCGGACCAGTAAAGGAGTCGATGCGGGAAGGACCAAGCCAGAGAGGCGACAAAGATTTACTAACTTTATATGTTATGGACGACTTAAAGTGAGATTTCCAAAGAACTAATTGGCCCACCTGGAAAGTAACTGGATTATTACGCTGCAGGAAAAGATGCTTTCTATCTTCCCAAGCTCTATGCATATTTTTTAAGGCATCGGACCATATCTCTACTGACTTATGTAAGTTCAGGTCGGAATCCTTTACAGACCATTTAACTAATAAAGGATCTAGAGCTTCACGTCCCAAATAAAGCTCAAATGGTGATGCCTTTAATTCACAATGTTCAGAAACGTTAAGAGAAAATTGGATCGGATATAGGAAATTGCTCCATACCGTCTGATTCTCAGAGCAATAACATCTTAAGGCATTCTTTACAGTCTGAACATATTTTTCAGCTGCGTTTCCGGACGCAAAGTAAGCTGAACTACGTATATGTTTGATCCCTAGTCCAAAGAGAAAACGTCGAAACTCCTCGCTACAAAAATAACTAGCCCGATCCATGGATAAAGCAAAACAATGACCAAAACGACAAAATATCTCCTTCATTGCTTTAATAATAATTCTACTGGTCGCATTACGTAATGGAACTAAGTGCAAAAAACGGGAGGCGTTATCCACAAGTAACATTATGTACCTATAGCCATTGCTTGGGATTAACGGACCAGCCAAATCACAGTATAATGTCCCTGGGGTTGTGTTACATATTTAGAAGACAAAAGACCTTGGGGCTTTTCAAAACGTGGTTTCGAAATCTGACATTCATGACATAAGCGCACGTACTGATGCACATCACGAATCAAAGAAGGCCACGTAAAATAACGTTTAATTTTACTAAGTGTTTTAAAATTTCCCGTATGTGTTCCCACCAAAATTCCAGAGTGATAATATTCCAATACCAAAGGTCGTAAAGACTTAGGCAATAGAACCTTGTAAGGATTATACCGTGCTTTTGTTCTTTTATATAATAAACCACGTGACAAACGATATTCTTTCCAGACATTTCCTGCAGCTTCAGTCTTCTTATAAATATCAGAGATATCCGGATCCTTTATTTGCTCTTCTTTTACATTATAAAATGCCAAAGGAGTATTCAACAGGCTTGAAGCCAAAATTCACGTTGGTATACCTCTCATCCATAGGTTCATCTATAAGGTCATACAAACTTGAATCATATATTCGACTCAAAAAATCTGCGTTAATCATCTTGTTGCTAGGTACATGTAAGATATCGAATTTAAATTCTAACAATCTATGAATCATAGTACTATATCGTGTGAATTTTTAGGGTTACGCAACACGCAAGCTAAAGCATGGTTATCAGTTAATATTGTAAATCTTGAAACAAGATAGTGGTGAAAACGAGTAATAGTATTGTACAAGCTAGCCAACTCCAAGGCAAAGATAGGACGATTATAGTCCGAAGGTTTCAGTTTTCTGCTATAGAACGCAACAGGTTGATAGAAACCGCTGGAATCCTTCTGTAGGATCACACTCCCGAACCCTCGCAAACTAGAATCTGCTTCTATAAAAAACCTTTTACTCATATCCGGTATCTTCAAGATAACCTGCTCTTCAAAAGCGTCCTTAATACGAGCTAATGCCTCAGATTGTTCTTTACCCCAAACAAAGGGAATTTTAGGTGATTTTAAGTCGGTTATGGGACGCATAATCGCAGCAAAATTACTAATAAATCGACTATAGAAAGATAAAAACCCAACAAGAGATTTGACACCCTTCCTATTACGAGGAGCAGGTAAATTTCGTATCGCTTCAAGTCGATCCGGAATCATTTGCATAGTTCCTCCACCTACACGAAATCCCAAATAATCTATCTCCGTTTGAAATAAGGAACATTTTTCTGGTGAAATTGTAAGACCTCGTGATCGAAGTCGATCAAGCACAGTCTTAAGTAATGTTTTATGTTCTTCAATTGTATCAGAATAGAGTACAATATCATCAGCATATACTACGACACCTTGTTCCTTCAAATCACCTAATACAGTATCAATGGCGCGCGCTAAAGCCGCCGTCCCAGTACAGAGTCCCATAGGATGTACCCGAAAATGATAACTTTTATTGTCAAAAGAAAAGCCCGTATATTTCTGACAGGATTCATCCAATACTATCTGAAAAAATCCCCTTTTACAATCGAATCTCGACATAATACGAGCATTAGCCAGTGTAGCAATAGATTCTTCCATGTTAGGGGTGACTATATTATCGGCTTCCACAAGCTTAGATAATTTACCAAAGTTTAGAACTAGCCGTCCTCTACCAGCACTATTTTTAACAACAAAGCAAGGGGAGCGATACTCACTAGTACTCTCCACGATAACCCCGTTATCCAAAAGTTCTTTTAAAATTACACGCATTTCTTGCTTTTGTTTACTAGACATAGGGTATTGTTTTTCACGAAACACATTATCCTCCTTAACCCGAAACTTGTACTTAAAATCTTTAATTCTGCCGATATTTGATGTAATCACATCAGTATAATCATTTATAATATCCTGTACAAATAAAGGTAAGGTACTATTTTCCTTAATAAGTTCATTATCAATGTTTTGCACAATTAATTTTCTATTTGTATTATCTAGTTGATTAACAGATGATTTGTTATTTAAATTATGCATAACTCTATTGTCAATCGCTAATATCTCACTGCTGTTCGAAGGTACTTCTGAAACACCCTGTACAACATTACATTCAACAGGTGATTTAAGTTGTAGCTCATTTTTATATTCTATTACTTTTTTATTTTGAAAAAAATCTTTATTAGTAGCCTGTAACGTTAAAGACCAAGAATTTAAAAAAGAATTATAGTCATTAAATTGACTTAAAGCAGAACAAGCATTTTTAAAAATAACAGCTTCTTCAAATAAAGCAAAGTTTTGTTCATATTTAGTAACACATTCTTTACCTTGCTGTAGTACTGCTTCCTTATCTCCAACAGGTTGTTGACCGGCTGGCAAGGCTACATTACGTGGCACCTGGTCTAGAGAGAACTCGCTCGTTGTATCAGGAATGCAACAGGTGTTATGACCTTGACCATGAAAAAGGCTCTTATCTTCACTGCCCAGCTGGTTTTGAACATTTGGTTTGTCGCAGGATGTGCGGTTCCTTGTAAGATAACCCATCAAATATGATGTAGAATAAGGACCCGTCTTCCTGCAACCAAAAGGAAAAGGCCCAGAATATTGTCCACCAAAAGAAGGCTTGGAAACATACGTAATGTTGAAATTGTGATCAGGAAAGAATATACTTCGTTCCTTAACATCCAATTTAAAGGCAGTCTGCTCAATAAAAGGCATTCCTAAAGTAATATGTTGGCCACTTGGACAATGTTCGTTTATATACGTACAAACAATTAAATCTTGCTTATTAGTTCTCAACGGGAGCAAACAATATTTGTGCAACACTAAACGATAATTTGTAGCAGTACGTCCCACAAAGTTCTTAACATGTATTTTTAGGTTCGAATCCCGTTGTAGTAAATACTGTAACACTTCGTTACTTAGGGTGAGTTCGCCAATAGTCGACCGCTGAAAAAAAATCTTACTTCTAAGCACTTATAAAGCGTGATGATTTCATAGTATTTGACAAAAGTGAATTATTTGCTATATTTGGGTTCTTTTGTACCATGCCTGTGTTAACTGCTCACTTTTAAAATTTTGTAATGATGTAAAAATAGATTTTACGAAAACTCATCAAAATTCCCACTTGTCGACCATCATCGCTCAGTAGTCGACCGCATTCATGCTATTAGTCGACCGCGCGCAATTTCTATCGTTTCTATCGCGTAGAAGTAATTGATTGCCTTAGGTGATATTTCGAAATTGTATTATTCGCGAGATTTGAACTTGACAAAACGATTATAAAGATTTTATTTAATTTTCAATAAGGTTTTCTCCTTAGTGATTATAAATGAAAAAATCACGCTATTACGATTTGGTACATAGCTATTTTATTTGGAATAATGGATTTGAATATTAAATAGATCTTTCGTGAAAAAAGACTTCTCTCCTCCGTTATATGCACACGTTATCTAATCACTTATATTACGGTTTTACAAATCCTAAACAAAGTACGAGTCTCTAATAATTTAGAAAATCCTAAGTGTTCACTTTTCTCCTGTATGAAATATGTTTCTCTCCGTGTCACTTGAGCACATCGAGTTATCTTCTCATAATGATAAGATTTCTCTCCTCTGTTATTTGAGCACTTCGAGTTATCTTCTCATATATGATAAGGTTTTTCTCCTGTGTTACTTCAGCACATCGAGTTATCTTCTCATATATGATACGATTTCTCTCCTTTGTTACTGCAGCACGTCGAGTTATCGTCTCACATATGATAAGGTTTCTCTCCCGTGTTAGGTTTCTCTTTTGAGTTACATGAGCACATTGAGTTATCTTTTCATGTAATAACAGTAAGTTCCTAATTGTTTATTCAAATCATTTATATGGTACAATCTGCGCACAGGAACAGCTTATCTGCAAGTTCTTCCCATGTATACCCAGATAATTCGTTACACCGAAGATGGAACCATTTATCACAATGATCGCAACCCACTGGTTTATCTTCACTTTCCAAAGCAAAATTGTTTATTATCACTCCACATCCTGCGCATATAGCTCCATCGCCGTAATCAATTACATCTTCTTCATTGTGATGTTCTTCTACAACAGCAGTGGTCGTCGTCTTCGATCGTTTCTTTGGATTTTCCAGTTTGTTGCTCTTTTTTGCTGTTCTTTCATCCCTTTTGCGTTTCTTTTCCTCCTCTAGTTTCTTCTGTTCTTCTTGTTTTGCAGTCAGTACGCGGCGATATTCTTCTGAGCCAATCGCAAACGGTATCTTCTCTACCTTCTTCTTAGGCTTTTTGACTGGACTCTTAGGCCAGAACAGATGCTTTTTAAAAGTTGGTGTTATACATATTGGTCTGATAGTTTTAGAGGTTGTTGCGATATTCTTCTGACTTGATTCACTTGGTCCAGCAACACCATCGCTTTCAACGTCCCTTGTTTCTTGCTGTGCTTCTGGTATAGAAACCAGAGCTTCAGTAGGAGGTTCTTTGAGAGAATAAGTATCTTGCTGAATATCTTTCATAGGTTCAGTTTCATTCAGTGTAGTTGATGTGTTTCCTTCTCATTTCATGGCACAAATTCTGGAATAGACGCTTCCTTCCTTCCTTTCTTATTAAAGGCCTCTCTGATTCTGTCGTTGGAGCAGACATAACTGATTCTTTGTTTGGCACAATACTGATTTCCTCTTTCTCTTGTGCTGCAATGGTGTCGAATTTCTCAGGTTTCGTAGGTAGAATAGATGTTATAGTCACTCTGTTTTCAGTTGTTGCACTTGGATTGGCTTCAACAGCCAATGACTGGAGAAGATCATTTAGGAAATCCTTTTCAACAGTGAGAGTAGCTTGAGACAAGTGTTCATTGTTGTCATCAACTACAGGGATTTCACCAACTGCAACTTCGTCATCTAATGGTAAGTTGGCACTTTTAACATCAGTTTGTAGTGCTTCGTCCATCGGCTTTTCTGCTGGAAGTTTCAAAACTTCAAGAACTGCGTTGAAGTCAACCGCAGCCTTTTGAAGTTCATCCTTGTACACAGTAATTACTTTTCTTGCAGTACGAAGGTCTTCTTCACTAACATTTGGCTGAGTGGAGGTACTCTCTATGTTTTTGCATACACTCTTGATGCATTTTGTGTAGTCAACAGCGTCCGGATTGATAGGATACAGTCCACATTTGCGAAACCCATTCTTTATTGTTGACGGTGTTGCTGCTGTTGCTAGGACCTCTGCAATAAGTGGTGCAAACTGAACTCCATGTAGTTTGTCTAAAACTGTTGTCTTTGGCACACCAAACCTTTTACAGGCATCACGAACTGAAAGTTGTTTTGTTCTTACAGCTTCTAAGGCGCACAGCGTATCAAATTCCGAATAGCGGAAAAATTTTCTTTTATATCCCGGAGCCCGAATAGCGGAAATTTGTCAAAAATACATAAAATTTAAAATGTTTCGCCATATTTCTAACAACAAAATGCATTGCTATATTACAAAGCAGAAGTAATCAAGAATATATTAACAAACGTTGTTTTTCAATATTGATACTCTTAATATTTCAGTGTTCTTCCCGAAAGCAGGTTCTGACCTGAAAAAACCTGAGCCGAGTGAATCGATATTTTTTATTGACATTAATCGGATGATGATGACGTCGCAAGGACGTGAGACCTAGAGTTTAACATGAGCTCCGAACCAATTGTATTCCCATGGAAAATTGAACCCAGGACTTTATTACAAAGCAGCATACTTTAACACTTACTTGAATTTTGTTGAATTTATTTATGTCCTTTAAGCATTTGTGGCACAGGACGGGATAGGGGAGGGAGAAGGATGAGGAAAGGTGTCGGCCAGATCCTGTTATGTAGGTAACATCATGACATGCGCCTGGTATAACTGACAAAACCCCTAAGAAACCTGTTAGAAGGGCCGGCATTAGGGTTTCAACCCGCATATCTCGATTCCCAATTCGTAATCCAGCAGGCTAGGCACTGGACAACGTGTCTGGTACATGCCTCAAAGAAATTATTATTATTTCTCTCATTCAGGAAGACGTAGTAGACGTACAGGAACCCCTTCCTGTTCTAGTTTGTTTGCTTGTTTCTTTGTTTATTATGGTTTAACGTCCCTTCTTAGGATCAAGACTATGTAAAGACGTGGACCTATAGTTTACAGTAATATTCGAACCGCTTTAATTCGTTCTATGTTCTCCCGCTTCGAATTGAACCCGGGACACAGAGCACCAAAGGCACGGTTGCTATCCATTAGACCAGCGAGGAGGGCTTCTTGTTTCCGTGTAAAAAAAACTTGGTTTCACATTGAAATAGTAGATCGTCATAAAAAGAAACTTTAAACTAAGTTACTGAACAAATTCCAGTCAGCAAAACGCGAAACATAGTATGAAACAGTGCGGTCGACAGGTGGCAAGAAATATTCCAATGGTCGACCAACACGAGAAACAGGCGGTCGATTTTTAGAATATGTCACGAAATCAAAAATTTTATACATGCATGTTGAAGAACAGACCTTAATACCAAACAGGAAATAATTTGAAGCAATTTGGCGCACTCTCAAATAATCCAATAATCGACCACCCTTGGTCGACAATTGGTTTGTATGGGAAAGAAAAAATGCCAAATTCCGACCACATTTTAACATGTATTTTTTCATTTAATACTATCCAGTTATTGACAAATTATACTGTACAGTTTCTAGAATAACTTAGTTTTGTAACAAAAACATTTCTTACCTCACGTACTATCTATATCCTCAGAAAAGCGAAAAACAACAGGTGCACAAGATTCCCATTGCACGCTGTCGTAAACTGTGCACCTGAGTCGTAATTCTACAGATACTTCGAAATTTATCGGTGAAAGACGACCAGCTGGCCAAGGGAGAGGCAAACAATGATTGTCATTGGTGGTATATGATGCAAGCTTTATCGCGAATCACTTTCCGCTCCAAAAGACCATTAGATATATTTTATATACACAATAGTAAGCAAAAATGGTCGACTATTGGATGGCGGTCGACTATTGGCGAACTCACCCTATAAAATTAACACTTGAAGCACTATCCAAACATGCAAAGTATTTTTTATCATACAAATCAACTTCAATAAATATACCACCTTTCCCAACTAATGGAGGTAAGGTTCGTACACCACAGTCCGAGGTTCGAATCTGCTGAATATCAGAATCCTTTTGAAAATTAGACACCTGTCCTTTGTGGAAATTATCCGATCTGTTTCGTACATGAGGGTGAACTATACTACGCGATGTAAAGTCACTGCTTATACGATTTATATCCAATGATGATCCAACAACAGTTGTTTGATGCTGCTTCGTAAAAAGTTCTAACTGTGAATAAGCTTTTAAAGAGTTCATAAGTTCATCACGCGTTTGAGGATGCTTACTATAAAATACATGCGATCTCACATCCGGTCTACAACCGCTAGCCACCGTTAAGATGTACGTTTCATCACAGATTTGAATATCCAATATACGTGATACTTGATCAAGTCTACGTGAATATTGCAAGACCCCTTCACTTTCGCCTTGAGGTTTATAAAAATATCTTGTGGTAAGTTGCTGTATAGCCACGTCAGAAAGCAACTCAGTCATCACATATTTACATAAATGTCCCCAGTTCCTCGTTGTTTTAACACTATCCTTAAGACACTGTGGTAATGGATTTCTAGTTTTTGTTTGTAAAGCGTATACCACACAACGAATTGGAAATTCATTACCACTTAAAAAATCGTCAATTTTACATATAAAATTGAACAACTTGTCAGGGTCATTACCATCACAAATTGGAAGATTTTTCACAAATCTATTTAACACCGTCAAAGCAGTATTATCCTCCAAACGAGAAGAATTGGTACGGAGATGAGCGTCATCACCTATTACCTTTGTAAAATCACTATGACATCTATTATCAGATACTTTACTAGTACGTTTAGGAATAGCACCCGTTGACCTATCAAATCCCGTGTTATCCTTATTAACAGGTATCCCAGAAGACATCGGACCCACTTTTCCAGCTATGTCTTCTAACATTTCTCCTAATCTTTCAATTCCAAAAAATAACCTATCAATTTTATCTATATTTAGAGGTGGCGTTTCTACACATCAACTCCGGATATAGTATCTGAGGCTACCTTATCTTTATCTACACCTTCGGCCATGTTATATATATATATATATATATATATATATATATATATATATATATATATATATATATATATATATATAATACGAACAGCAAGGGCATTAACAAACTAATTCAATATGTAAAAAGCCTCGAATTGGTGAGATTGACTTCAAACCATTTATATGTAGTGTATCATACATGCCCCACCGGAAGTCAAGGAAGGAATGGCAAGTCTTTACTTTGACTCCAACTGTGACTTTAATCGGTTCTTATAGGTTCAGTCACTTCCTGCAAGTGTTTGTGCGTGAGTCACTTGTTGGAACTGTTCGTGCCTTTGGTGTGACGTCTTAGTTCATATTTTACCCACTAGGTGTCTGTGTAGTCATATGGTAGTTTGTTAGTGTGATGTCACATCTTCTGTGTGCATGTATGTGTGTACTGCTGTTTGTGGCATGCGGGAAGCGCGTAATTGAATTGGTTGAATTGAGTTAGAGAAAACCTATCATGGTTGTGGTCTAAAGCTGAAGATATTTTCGACGTATGGTAAAAGTGGACGTTTATTGGTTTTTCTTGTTTGTAATAATAGCAAGTGTGCTCGGTTTAATAAAACGACGTGTGTGCGGAAAGGAACATTTTTCAGTAATGTTGAGTATTGCGCATGTGTTCTTGGTATCTTATTTTTTCGTGTGTGGAATCAGCAGTTATGACTTCATTATTCAAGAGTGTTGTTCTATGGCGAAATGGTGAGTGTTTTCTTTTTTTAATTCATATTATTTTTATTCTTGATTTGTTTTGCATTTGAGTATTAGGGAAAGTATTTGGTTTGCTGCTGCTTGCCCTATTGTATTGTTGAGATGTATTTTTTTTCTTTGTCATGCACTGATTTATGATTAGAGACGAGTGTTTTTTTTTTAAATTTTTTCCTTCTTAGCTTTATAGTAGTGGTGTGATTATTTATTATTATTTTGGATGTTTTTATGGTACTTGAGCGGGGGGGTTGGGAGGCGGTAGCCCCCCCATTTAGATCTCAAAATTCATAGTCACCGCTTCACCTGAATTGATGTTTAATAACATTGTGGCCCTTGTACTTATATTATAATTCTTAACTTCGTATAGTAACATTGTGGCCCTTGTACTTACAGTATAATTCTTAACATCGTATAGTGACATTGTGGCCCTTGTACTTATAGTATAATTCTTAACATCGTACATTACTTTCACTGTGTTAGTAATTGTAATCGATTCATGTGATCCGGTTCCGGGAGCAGTTTAGGAATGATTCCTAAACTGCTCCGGGAACCGGATCACATGAATCGGTTGAAGTCACAGTTGGAGTCAAAGTAAAAATTTGCCGAAGGAACTGTACCACTAGTTAGATAATTTAATAATACGCAATATTTCCTCGCATCATAGCAGCAGCATATACAACACACACATAACGGCACGCTATTAGATTGGATACCCCCCTTAGGCAGATATAGTAGAAACCAGAGGCTTTTCCAAATCAAAACATGATCCTCAATTAAAAGGTATACCAATGAACAATTTATTAACGAGGTCATATAGAACAAGTAAACAACAAATATATATGTAAGTGAAGCTCATATAGAACAAGATGCAAATATATAGTATATATTCTCAAATTTCAATTTCAATTAACCTCTCTCTATATATGTAACACGGTAGTAACAGTAGATTAATATCAAATTAGCAAAAAATAATTGAATTTAATTATACATTAACACTACTTTTACCTGTATATGAAACGAGCAACTTCCAATGGCCAACTCGGGAGCGAACGATGGCAGGAAGTTTCATAAACACAAAATATCATATGTTTAAAAAAGTAAGAAAACACTGGAGGAAAAAAAAACTATAATAAAAAAAATCACAAACTACAGAACTAAATAACTGAACACTTCCGTCTTCGATCCTTTCCCTCGCTGTCCATTGATTTCCAAGGCACAATTTTACACTTAAAAAAAATCCAACCAATACGCACCCGATTTGAAGTCAATCTGACAAACGGCAGAAGGAATTCAAATCACGGAGCCAGACATGACGTCATGTTCTATACAGTAGTACCAGAACAATTAACCAATAGAACACCAAATGAAAGAACATTTTTTTTAGAGATATTAAAGTAGAATACATTACAAGTTCAAAAGAGCCTAAGTAAAAAAAAGTAAGTTTTTCAGGAAGAGAGTTTTTGGTGTTTTTTCATCATTCTATTTCTGTGAAAGAAAAGTAATCTACATAAAAGAAAAAAATGTAAGTTCCTACTTTTCGTAAGATAACGGGGATATTATGATCTATATCAAGAGTTATGTAAGTGTTTTTAGGCATGAGTCGGAAAAGAATTTCAGAGAATACTGTTGACTAAGGACATTTTGAAAAACAACATTGTTTTCTTTTGCGTACAATTAATTTGATTCATGGAGTTTTGGCGTGAAACCCAGTTTAATATACGGAGATGCTGAAATGGAACTTAATAGCACCAATATCTCAAAATCGACAAAAATTGACTTAGGCTCTTTTGGAATCCACTCCTCCTTCTTTAATTTAAATTCGAAACACTTAGTCACAAATTTTTGAGCAGAATATTGTATATAAGGAGTAAAAAGGGGACATCGAAATTATTGAGTGTGTAAATAAAATTGGACACATAACATTGGAATTATATTATTTTAGGGGCAGTAAAAGATGCTTAAAGTTGCATCTTGATGCATCACATTTATATTCCAATAAACGTAAACGTTAAGCAAATACGTATTTACAAAATTATTGTCATTTTGTCCTTAATTGAAGATAAATATGTCAATATTTTCAAAAGCAAATTTGTTTTTGTTTGTGATATTTATTGTTGGAAGAGAATGGAGGAAAATTTAATGGAAGAATGTGTGGTGATAAACCTGGCTGAATATCCGGCAGTAACTGAATTGTCTCGGGAAATCCATTTCCTTCCTTTCTGATGGTATCTTAAATAAAAAAAAAGAGCAGTTAGAAGCTTTTAAATGTCAGCAGCAATAGTATAGAAAGCAAATATATACAACGACCTCGCAACGTTTATTTAGCCGACTGACCTTATTCCTATCATGAAGTAAATTCTCTTCCATTATCTCTCTCTTCTGCCCTCCTCCAAATTCGTTCTTCACTGTGTGTGTGTGTGTGTGTGTGTGTGTGTGTGTGTGTGTGTTGTGGCTTCAATCTCTTTCTATCTCTAATGTGTTGTGGAGAACTTGATTCGATGCGATGTTGTTTACCAGCTGGACGACGCCTGTGACGTCAAATTTTGGGTGTGTCCGACGGTATGGCGAGACAGGAAGATAATTTTTAGCGCCCTACGCCGTGTCATTAAGACTGACAATTCGTCCTTTTTTGCATTTCAGCCATGGAAACAGTAAGTCGTAACGTGTTCAAGGAATCCTTCTTAATTAGATACTCGCTTTGAATAGCATCTTCTGGGATGTCTGATGTTATATAGTAGGGCTTCTAGATGTTCAATTTATTTCCTATCAAAGACTTAAACTTTTGACTGTGAGGTGCCACTGTTACTTTGTTAAATAAGATAAATGTTCAATTAGGGTATTAATAATACTATATCTATTAAGAAATCTCATGGTCAAGTATTCAATATGTATACACTTTATTTCCTATTATGCTGCTATGAAGGAATCGGTGTAAGATCACTTCCCTGCAATTTCATGCACATAACTTATGAATTACAAACTACTCACTCGAAACGATAAAGACAACACTTGTACACTATCTACTTCTTGTGAGCATTCTTTGTATCAATAAGTTTTGACTTCTCTCACTCTATTCTTAAGATTTCCACTAAACCCTCAATAACGCTAAACTCATGACCTTCAATAACACATAAGCCTTTATACTTCTAGAGGAAATGGAATGAAATGAAATCTTTAAATTTTACGTCTCACGATTATGCCGGCTAGGCTAAAGGAGACGGTAATGATGAGAAATAAATGAAATGGTGGAATGAAGAAAGTATGAAGAAATTGAATAACCCTAAGGAAATCCACGAACATGGTGTTTGTCCACCACAAAGCTCACTTGGCGCGATCTGGGATCAAATCAAGGGCTCCACACAACAGAGGTAAACGTTCTATCACTGAGCCACCGCGTTCCATACGTTTCAAGAAGATACATGTTTCACAAAATCATCCAATACAGAAAAAAATATCTTAACCGATTTCTCTTGCACAGCCCATCTTCTAAGAAATAAATCATTTCCGTTATCAGTTACGTAGCTACTCCATAATATAGTACAAAACATAACCATAAAGACAAAACATAACCAATTTTTTACTCGAAGGTCAAGAACTAAGAGTTTACTTGTCCCTACGATAATTTTATAATATACAACTCCACAAGTCATACACTTTTAAAAATAGATTTTTATTTTTTAAGCCCAAATGTGTTTTCTTTCGTTTAGTAAATGTGTTTATAAAATACAATACTGTACTTCATTCAATATTGTTGTAGGCTGAATTGTACTTTTTAAAAATCAGTTTTCCATCAATACACATACACCATAAACAAGTGAGTGGTTTGTGTGATAATCTACTGTGCTTTATTCAACGTACAGTATTTCGTTCAACCGAGTATCTCTGGAGCACCTTGTGGTCAAAACTTCTGACTTTGGTAATTTATTGAACTATAATACTATAACCATTATGGAGACATTATACAATTTATAGGCTATGAAATAATGATTTTCGTTTTAATCGACTCTTTCGTTATCCGACCAGAGTCCGGTTCCATGGTGGTTGGGTAACGGGCAGTGTACTCTATTCCAAACAATTTGCATCATGACCATTTATTCAATATTATTAGTATTCAAAAAAAAAAGAGATAAATACCAGTCGATAGAACTAATGAAGCTGAGCAAAATGATATGAATGAGCGTAAAAACTCATGCGTAGTTTTTGAGAAAATGAAAAAAACAAATTTCATTGTAAACTTAAGAATTCATACTATACGAGTTTCACCATGCTTATTGAAGTGAAACTGATTCTGAAATAAACCCTTATTAAGCCTTTCATTATGACGTAGCACAATGACAAAATATAGTACAATTAATGAGATATAGCCTAAAGCATAATTAACACTTAAAATTTAATTTATTCTTAACAAAAGTATTGATTACAGATAAGACATATATCAGTCAACAGATCACATTAGATTGAACAAGAGAACTATGAGTATGGGTAAATTCAAATGCGTAGTTTTCGAGAAAATCGAAAAGTCAACTTTTGTGGCGCTAAAAATGTATATCATTTGTTGCCAATAATAATTAACAGATTTTATTTTACTGGAAGATATTGCTATTTATATTGTAATATTCCACATGGTTTTGTTAACAAACAATCGACATGTGCTTATATTGACAAACATCAACCACGTGTGTCTTAGTACAGATTGCTATAGGCTGCAGGTGAGAGGGACACCAACGACATTTCTGGTCTTATGACGATGAATAAACACCAACGCCATTTGGAGCACCTATATAACCGAGAATATTTCAGCGACAAGTACCAGTCTGAAATTGGTTACCTCCCTTCTTTAGCTTGCATCGGAGCAGCTCTAGGATATACCTAATCCAAAGCCTCTAGTTTGCTCGGAACTCTAGACTTCCTCTCTTCCCACTTAGCTTGCTAGGAGCTTTATTGGGACTCCTAACCTTGGTCAACTAGCTTGCTTCGGAGTTCTGCGACTCTAATCTCCATCTGCTTACGTGGGGTGTTGGGGATCCTAAAATCCACTCCAGCCAGCTTGCTCAGAGCTCTGTGGAGATCCTACCCTAGGCTGCTCGGGTCTTGGATCACCTGTCTTAACTCATAAGGAACGGACATAAACATGTCATTCGGACATCCGAATCGAACCTAGTCCATTCGATAAACATAACGAAGAAAAATGAGGTGCCATGGACAAAGCAGTAGGCCCTTAGTGTCTTTACTTCTGCTAGTATAAAGAAAATCGTGGGCTTGCAGAGAAATAGCTATTGCATCAACACTGTTTATTAGAAAGTCATGAATTATAGTTCATTCTTTTCAACATGAAACAAGATTTCCACAGGTACTGTGTATTGGGGCCTATAATGTACTTGAACAGGGAAATTTAGAATAATATCGGGAAATTTCCTCCAGAAATCCCTACCATCAACTCTGGACCCCTCTGGAGTGGCTCCGACAAGAGCATACAATCCAAATGTTTTTTCTAAAATTACTACAGGGGTTAGGAAATGAATGTACCAAGTTTTGTATTGATAGACGGAACAGATATGTAAGGAAAATGTTTATTGTTATACAAGCTTTTCCCTCATATCTATTCCGCCTAATACAAAAGCCGGCACAGTGATTTCCTAATCCCCATAGTATTTTTAGAGATACATTTGGATTGTGTGCTTTTACGCGGGGCCATTCCAGAGGGGTCCAAAGTTGATGGTGCGGATTTCTGGAGGGAATTTTCCCGATATTCTTCTAAATTTCCCTGTTCAAGTACATTAAGGACCCCAACACACGGCACCTGTGGAAAGCTTGTTTCATGTTGAAGAGAATGAACTATATATCACGACTTTCTAATGAAGAGTGTTTGTGCAATAGCTATTTCTCTGCAAGCCCACGATTTTCTTTATACTAACAGGGTTAATGGGCCCCAGGGACTTACTCAGTTGTCCATGGCTCCTAATATTTTGTGGATGAACATATCTTTGTTATGCAATCGAATGGACTAGGTTTGATTCGGATGTCCGAATGACATGTTCGTGTCCTTTCCTTGTCAGTATTAGAGAAATTGCATTAAAATGATATTTGTAACATACTGTTTATAGAGGATTTTCTAATAAAAGTCGGTAGTGGAAAAGGATTCCGGACTGTAATTTGCTCTGCCTATGCTCTACCTATACCTGCACAAGCAGAACTTTACAATATACTGTATATGTAGCAAATTACACTGTTGTTAACACATTATATCCTTTGTTGTTTGTTTGTTCCTAACGGTGACATCCACATACACCTTTACATGCATATTACTTGTAATTTTAATTGCATATTTAACTTTTGTCACAGTATAGCAATTCAGACCAAGCGATATAATTTGTGTCAAATTTACAACATACTTTTCGTACAACTACAAGTAAATACTTTTACATCCGATAGCCACTTGATAGTTGACTGGTATTTAGTATGAAAAACATAAAGAGAGAGTTACCTATAGAAGATCTTTTAAAACTTCTGTCTTTCTTTGAAACTAAGTATCAAATTGTTTATGACTTTTATACATAGATAACGAGTTTAAGTTTTATGCATTTCTCTATTTTCTAATATAAGTAGTTTCAGAAAGAAATTAGCATTGCACCCTGTATAGAGCTAGTAAAAATGATGAACCAATTTCAGAAATTTATGTTGTATAATATAATAAACATATTGTGTTGTAAGATATGTGTTAAGAAAGGTAAATTGTCAAAGTTTTTTTTTTTTCAAACATATCACAAGTGTTTTATGTGAGCACCTCGGATAACACTGCACACATCCAGCTGGTAGTCTATCTCCTACCAAACGGTCAGTGTCAACAATTAATTTCATGCACGCTGCTGACTCTTAGTGGTAGAAAGTGGAAACACTCCGTGGAAACTAAACTTTGAAAATTAACATTTCGAAATGCATATTTCACGATAATATATGCTTATTAGATATCACGGAATAAATCTCTGAAATCAGGTTTATCAGTTTGACTTGCTCTGTATAACAAAACATGTCCAAAGCAGTGTGCAGTGTGATCAAATATTTGCTCTGTTTCCGTTTTAAGGAAATTCACTTTCAAGTGCTGTTCCTTAATTGAGAGTGGAAAGTTTATTTACATTTCACAAGTCAGTTTCATTTTGAACAAATTTCGTAAAGTGTGGTTGATTTCGAGGTGTATAAATTTAAGTTACTGATTCGTTTATTGTAATGTTTCTACAGGACCTGTAAAAAGTCTGAAACTACGAGAATGTTCTAAGTAAGTCCTTGTTGTTTCGTTAACATAGATACAATCAATGCTATCGCTTTATCTATGATGATACAAACTATCTGCTAAGAAAGTGTGCTTGATACTGAGTGTCATGTGATTAAGATTAATAACTATAAAAATGATCTACTTTGATCGCATCCAGTATGGTTAACACTTAAAAACAAGAAAATATCTTGTATTGCGTTACAGAAGAGATTAGAGAAGAGAGTAACATTTGGTTTCTTAAATGTTTCAACCATATGATACTTTGAAAAAGTTTTTGACTTAAGAATCAAACAATTTTTAATTATTTTTTCCTTCTTCGACTTTATAACTTTAACCTAAACTATTTGAAACAAAAGTTCTCTACAGCTTAAAGGATGTAACGAAACATTTCTGAGAAGTTCCGGTTTCCTAAAGTATCACAAGTACTTTAGACGTGTGCTGTTTCACTAAAGCAAGCAGTCAAATATCTTCAAGTTTGATTCAGTGTTTATAGCAGAATACTTAAAAATACTTAGAAAGTTTCTAACTTCTTCAAAGTTTGAAATCAAATATTTTGAGGAAGTTATGAACTATACGTACCTTACAAAAAGTCTCCCAAGTGTTTTTTTTTTTTTTTTACCAAATCTACTGGAAAGGATCTCTGGTTAAATTTTATAATAAAATTCGATAATATTGCAGATAAACGCATGAAATTATGTAATTTCTTCAACGTTTGTAACCAAAATTCTGTGGGGGAAAGTATCACGTCTTATTGAAACATTTAGCTAAAAATATTGAATCTAATTCTAGTTCTTGAAAGATTATGACCGAACAAATTAGAAAAGTTCTTGATTTTTTTGGAAGCATAAATGTCATACACAAAATATCTTGATTTCTTTATTGAATGTTGTAGCTGAATATTTCAGAAAGTTTTTAATAGATTTCAGCAAATATTTCAAAACGTCGTTTCAAGTTCTAGGAAGTTTATAATACGAAAATTTTTCACAAAATTCCCAATATTGTAATTTTTGATTGTTTATTCTGGAAGAGTACATGTTTAGGAAATTGTTTTTGCTAAAGTGCGTTCCTTTAAAACTTGTAATAAGATGTTTCCTGATTCTTTTTACGTTTGAAAGATATTACGTACTAAACCTTTCTATTACTGCTCGTCTCCTTGAAAACTGTAGTTAGTGATGTGAGGTGAAAAATTTTTTTCTGAAATTTTACCCAATATTTTTCTGGAAAATTTTCTGTTCTAAACAAACATCAGTGATCAAGTAACAATTCCTGATTAACCATAACATTGATTGAATTCATGTATAGAAATGTTAAAAAGTGAAAGATCGTTTAAAGAATCTGAAAATTGTAATGGCTCAAAAAATTTCCAGTACTATATAAGAACAAGTAAAGCAATTTTTCATGAATCGAAAAATTTTCTGTCATATATGGAAAAATTGAAAGACTTTTTATGAGTCGGAAAACTTTCATCACTTTGAAGTAAAAAGTAAAAAAAAAAGTTTTGTTAATCAGAAAGTGTTATTGCTCTGTAGAAAAAAGTGGAAGGAATTTTCATGGATCGGAAAATTTTTATTACGATGTAGAAATAAGTAGAAAAACTTTTCATAAGCCGGACAATTTTGCATATTATGTATAGTGATGTTAGGTGGAAAATTTTCTACTATATTTAATTGCACATTGATCTACAAAATTGAATTCCTGTAGAGGAAAGTTATACAGCAATAAATTATAATTTTCCAATTAGCTTTCGGGAACGAGAAAATTTTCTAATATTTCAAATTGGAAAGCAAAAATTTACATAGTGTTTCTCTCTCTCTCTCTCTCTCTCTCTCTGTGTGTGTGTGTGTGTGTGAATGTGTGTAAAGTGCAGGGAACATAAATCGAGTGTTCGTAGAGTACAAATATCCCATCCAATTGTTTAAAATGTAAAAAGAAAGCGAAAAGAAACCTTTGTGATTTTTTTTTCAAAAACAGAAAATTCCACTATTTCTTCACATAGGCTTACCTATGTAATGAAATAACTACATAAAAGTACTTTATGAAGATTAGTTTTGTAACAGAGAGTCAGAAATGCTTTGATTTTATTGTGTTTAACACTTGTAAATTATAACTTCAATATTGGAGTTTTGTATAATCAATATCTTAGAACAGATATTTTGTATTGTAAGACTACCATTATTATGTATAAAAATGTATTACAAATAATAACTATTTGATAGGACAAGTACATATATAACAAAAAATAAATATATTTTTATTTTGTAAATTAAAATGAAATTACTTGTTGCTTTTAGAACGCAGCGCTAATAGCGCAACATTTTACGTTTCTTTTATTACTTTATTCGAAGAAGACCTATACAAGTCAGCTTGCTTATTAGTTGCATTTTACTTTCTCTTCTGCATGTGTATCTGAATAAATAAATGTTTATTTCCAGGAAATGTTCAGTATTTGTTTTCATGAGTTATTAAAACTGGAATATTGGGTAGTCAAAAATTTACAGAAGGTACTGTTGCAAGTATGTAAATCCAGAAAAGTACCAGTAGTAAAGCTATGAAAAAAAAACTTCGTCTTACGTGTATTAAACTGGCGAAATATGATTTTGTGAGATCAAAGGTGATTTATGAGTAAAGAACACATTGAAGTTTTTGAAACATTTTTGCAGAGATGAAGAATCGTTAGATATTCACTTAATAAAACTTTTCTCAGACAATATTTATTGCCTATGAATTTTACGGCTAAACAATGCTGTAGGAATAAGTGAAGAATGTTTTTATGAATCGGAAATTTTTCTGGAAAATTTTCATCACTTATTGTAGTCCATTTTGTATTTCAAATTTTAGATCCGACATTATCCGAGAAAACCTATCTCAAATGAAACTTATTAAATTAAAAGACATACAGTTTACTTATATACAAACTAAGTAATCTTATAAACAAACTGAAACGCTAGAAGGAAACCGGACAAATGAACTCAAATTTGTTGACCTTGTTTGATCTGAGATGAGTGAACTCCAGTAACTAAACGGGTGTGCAAAAGTTAAGAATGAAAGTAAGTTTCGTATGCTCTGTCACTCCCAAGTAGTATAGATCGCTGAAGCTCAAAAATACGTATGTGTGCTACAGTAGGATACACTAAACAACAGGAAGATGCATGTCTTTAGAAGTACAAAATGGTACTTTTATAGTGAAACAATACCTTATGCTGTACAGCGACTCATGATCGCTCCCTGACATTACAGAAGGAGTGAAAAGGTTGTTTGAAGGGTATGTGATCACCACGGACAGTGATGCATACTCTGCAACGTGCTCCCACGCTGCAAGGAGTTGGGGTATGGAACTTCATTCCTCCATCAGCGCTGTTGACAACTGCTGAATGATCCTTTGTGCATCTGGTTGCGATGCAAGATGTCTCCCTATAGAAGTGGACAGGAACATCAGGCTATAGCTGATCATTAACCTTCCAACACCTCTCTCCTGGGGCCGCAATGAGCTATGGCGATTCTCTCTAAGTCTTATCTATGGAGATTATATTGAGCGATTTTACAACCACGTTTCTTCCGGGGCTGCAGTGAGCTACGGAGAAACCCTATAACTGTCTCCCGAGGTCGCAATGGACAAAGGAGACTCCTTGTAATCACTTATCCCCGAGGCTGCAATGAGCAAACGGGTTCTTATCATACCCTAAGATTAATTAAACCTATATTTCCGAAGCCACTACTATGTGCTGAGGATACACTGGACTCTGAAAACAATTTGTATATTACGAAGAAACTTTGTAAATCATTATAGAGTTTTAATTTTTAATAAATAGATGAAGGGTTTAATCGTGTTTGTTCCAATATACTCTACCAAAAACATTGCAATGTAAATATCGACTTTCTTTCTTTTAATTCTAATTTTTCTACTAGACAGTTTAGTAACAAAAATAGGCTATAAAATCGGAATTTGCGTGGTAGACATTACACTCTTTCCAAGCAAATAAAACAGCCAACTAAAACAATAATAAATTCAATAACAACAAGGTCTTTCATTATTTCTATGGTAATCAAGCAATAAAGACCTGTTGGTTCGATTTGTTTCATGAGGTGATTGCAGTGTGCATAAAGTGCAAAAGCTCACGCTATTGATAATACTGTTGATAATGCATTGATTTCGAATCTACAACCACAGTTTTTGTTTGCAGATTACATTTCTTTCTGCTAAAAAGAGAAACACCGACTTATTGACCATGTCGGTTCCGGCGTTCCCCACAGGGGACATAAAATATGACGACATTATTATTTCTTTACAAATTTAAAATCAGACTGACAACATTGAAAACTGTTTACAAGGGATGATCCATCTTATGTTGTGGGGGACGCCGGGACCGACATGGTTAAGAAGCTTAATTTGAAGGTTAATTCACACATAGTGTGTCGTTCCATGTCGTGTCTCGTCCGTATCATGGTCCACGAAGTTTCTTTACAGATTTTGACATTGCAAATTCATTGGACTGTCTTTTAAATTCGCATATGACGTGCCGTGCCCCGACAGGCCGTCATGAAGAGAAACCAGCTCAGTCGTGGCTCGTCGGTCGTGATCCTACAGCTTTCTTCGGAACACACGAAGTGACACGAATTGACCAGAACTAAGGGAAATGGTGTAGAAAGCAGTGGCAGCACGATATGGCAGGTATGAATGCTCGTGACTTCGGCACGAATGAGCATGGCAGGCAAATGTCATGGGCACGACACAGTATGTGTGAGTTAATCTTTAATATGCATCACGATTAGTACGTTATATCTGGGCAAGAAAGTATCAAATGTAAATAATATTAGGAACAATTAAAATGTTTTTCTCTATTTTGTATAATATATGACAATCAAAATGTTTTTCTCTGATAATGTTGCACGAATTTTGACAGTCATTTTTTTTCGGTGGCTATGTTGTATGATGCATAACAATCAAAATATTTTTCTGCCTATTTTTCTCTGACTGCATGACAGTCAATGGGTTTTTCGAGCTCATTCGTGGCTAAGCGGTTAGCATACGAGCCTTTGGCTTGGGAGACCAGTGTTCGATTCCCGGTAAGGTCTCATGTGTTTCGGGTTCCATGTGTTACGTTAATCAGTAGGTCCCGTCTCATAGCCTCGCTGCTGAAGGGGACGTTAAACTCAACTCAACTTAACTCGTTTTTCTTTTTCTATGCTGCTTGATGTATGATAGACAAAATGTTTTTCTCTGACTATGCTGCATGAGGTATGACAGTCAATTTTTTTTAATTCTGGTTACGTTGTGGGATATATGATAATCAAAATGCTTTTCTGTGACTATGCTGTATGACAAATGAGATGCAAGCTCACATAGATATTAAAGTAACATATGAGTTTCTTGCATCGTTTGATGCATGTTCATAGAAGTTGGAACTTCGATCCTAAAAATCACCTTAGAATTGCTTCTCTCTCTCTCTCTCTCTCTCTCTCTCTCTCTCTCTCTCTCTCTCTCTCAATAATAATAATAAACTCAATTCAGTAAATAGAAAAATTCATCAGGATCACCTGAAGCATGGTCGAAGACTATGAGACTTTTCCGCATCCCTTCATTCTTTTCACCAAAGCATAAGCAAACAGAAACTTGCGTAATGTGTGCTACCACTACAACCATGAAAAATAAGTTGCCAATAGGAAAAAAGACCTTTTCCCTTGTTGTAGACACCTGAATTTACTAAAGAAAATATTACTTACAGAATTAAACTTAACACAATTACTTAAAAGATTTTACGAGGGGAAAATTTTCATTTGTTTCTCGTACATCTACTGAATTATATCACCGAATTTCTAATGAAAATTCCTTATGTGAAAAGAATGCGGGAAAGTTCTAAGATACTAGGGTCTGAAAAGAACTAGCAGCTACTTTCAGTACATGAAAATATTTTTCTAAAGTGCCTTAGATCAGAAACTCATGCTAACTGGCGGTTCTATAAATTTCAGACAAACTAGTGCAAGTTTAATTTGAAATTCAATGTCTTTGAATCGTGTGATATATTTCAGGCAAATTTTAGAAGGTAAGGACCGATATTGGTAGGATCGAGCAGATACTCAAATTAATTATATGTAACTCGTTATGGAGGAACCACACGCTGCTTAAACATGATTATTTATTTGGAACTTACATTAGTTTGTGATTTTCGAACTGTTTGAAATAAGTGCTGGCTGGTCTAGGGCTAGCACGCGTGCTGTTGGTGCACACGGTCCTAGGCTCGATCCCCGGTAGGAGAGTACAAAAATTTAATTTAACATTCTTTTGCATTAATCATTTGTCTCCTTTGGCCTAAAGGATATAAGCGTGGGACGTTAAACTTTAAAACAATCATTTCATTTTTTAAGGAATAAGTGCTATAGTTGTCAAATTAGGATTTTTCAGAAACTGAATATATGCAGTTTTGACATATAGAAAATGAATTCTCAATGAGGTAAAAGTCTTAATATACGTAGTTCACAGTGGAGCATATTATTCCTCTATTACTAGCTTTCATATTTATTTTCACGCTGTTGCAGGGGTGAAAGAAACCGTACAATGGCGAAGTTAGAGTTCTATGGTTTCATGACACACAATCGGAAATAGCTGTAATATCTTCTTTTTAAATTTCCTTATGTCATCAGTGATTGTAATCCAATAACAAACATACTTTTCCACCAATGGACTTCATAATAACTTTTGTTGGTGTATAGAATTTTTAGTGGCAGTAAGAGTGGAGAAGAGGTACGGTATTATTATTTTCTTTTCGGTTTTAATGAAAGGAAACCATCTTTAACGGACATCTGTCAATAGCGAACACCTCCTTAATACGGACAAACTTTTTGATGTGGCAAAAAATATACATATTGTAATATTCCCTCATGTTAGTAAACAAAACCACATCCTTTGGCACAGGCACCAACCAGCCAACGACGGATGACATGATCATCGATGAAACACGATGAGGACACGAAGAGACACAAAGAAGATCCCTTCGACCCCTTCACACACTCCGCCTCTAAAGATTGCATATATAAACGGACACCTCGAGGCAGAAAATATCAGTTGTTAATTAGCCATCCCTTACGTATCTCTGAGCTGCAACGAGCAAGAGATATCTTCACCTGTCTCCGAGTTCCAACAAGTAGGAGATCTTAACCCTACTTTAGGTGCAAAGGGCAAAAGATATCCTCACAAATCTCCGAGCTGCAACGAACGAGAGATTCCTTTAGACACAGGAAAAACTGTAGGACCATTAACCAGCAAACCTTAAACCTCCGAGCTGCAATGGGCAGGAGGTCCAATTGTACTTACAATTGTTAGAGAAAAAAAAAAACTTTTAGAAAATTACTTATGTGTAATCTTGTGTACAAACTGAATAAATATCCTTTATAATAAAATGTTAAAAAAAGAAAAACTGTACTGTTACTCTACCGAATATTACAGTATTGTTTTATCTAGAAAGAATCGATGTAACTATTTGACGGATTGATAGACTTACGCTACTTTTTTTTTGCGACGTCGCATAGTGCAATTCGTGTCTATGGGCGAGGGCCCGAAAGGTATAAAGAGGTATATATATATTGCTTCATTTTAACTTGTAGAATAATACTCTGTAGTTCGTGGGCGCTATATTTGAAACACCCGATATATATATATTGACAACCCGCTCAATTCGTGCCTGAATTTGGGGATGCAAAATTGAATTGAGCAGATCACCTTCCACTCACCATCTAGAATGAGTGGGCAAGTATCTGTTTCATAAACGAGAGGTTTCAAATTAAGCATATAACTACTGGGGATTAAATCGTAATGATAACACATCAATTCAATTATTAAAAACAACAACTGTATTTCTTATTAGAAGAATGTAGCTAGTGTAAATGTTGTGAATTATGACGGATATTTAGAAACTTTGCCAGACGAGTAGCGCGTATCGAGCATTGAGCATTTGTACCCTGAATTGGAGTAACACATACCTTTACTGTTGTCATCAGTTGACGTTCTCTGTTGACCTCCGGGGTTGCTTCGTTGATTTCGGTATCGCCAGGTTGATACCGTTACGGACAGGCGTCGCTGGTCAGTATACAAAATTGCATTGGATATTGGCCTCTCCTACCAATGCTCCAGACGAACTAACGTTGGCTATTAGTCGTTATAAGATCGGACTTCCGATGTTGCGATCGAATTCTCACACAGAATCACATTCGATCTTTATCGCGGTGAACTCAAAGTACTTCGACGGAAACGTAGAACTTCGCGCTCTAAAAGCTTGGACTTCTCTCAAAGCTGTAGAACTTCTCTCAAAGCCGTAAAACTTCTCTCCCAAAGACCTCCTGTCCCTTGGTTTTGTTCGGATCTTGATTTCCAGAATTCTGCGTCGTCGTCTGCTGTCAGGCACGTGTGACCTCCTTTCATTCGGAAAACAAATTCTTTCCTCGTGTCAAGAACAAAAACTGCAACACTCGACACGCTCTGATTTCCCGATTCTAGGCAATTTCTACATATCCGTGAATGTGTTTGATGTTCACAAACATGTTACAACTGCGATTCATGATTTTTACAGAATGTTATAAATGTTATAGCTAACGCATTTCTTAAATTTCCTTCCTGCATTCGCAGACTATCAATTATGCTTTTGTTTACTTTATCTGCTGACAACAAAATAATGCAATTCTACCAACTTGCATTAATCTCAATTTCAATAGATGTTTTCCTTCACCACATAATTTTTAATATTTCACAAAACCAAATATCAAAAATAAATAAAGTTGATCGTAAAAATAAAATTCTGATACATAAAATACGGGTTCTGCCACAATATATATATATAAAAGGAGGAGTCAAAAAGTAAAGGGATTTCTGAGAAAAGGTACATTTATTCTAATGATACAAAGCTGGAACAAATATTATTTTTCTACATAATCTCCCTGCACTTCAACGTACTCCTAATATTTCACAAGTTTTTTGATTCCCTCGAGAAAAAAAAAATTTCGGTTGCACCCTTAACCAATGACTAGCTGATGGTTGAAGTTTAAATTTCTTAACTTCTTATAATGGTGAGTGTTTCCAAACTACGCTCGCAGCCTTACTTTCCAGTTCGTGATGATACCATGTTTAACAGTCTGCTACATTCCAACACTAACGCGGGAATAAGTGTAACACGTTCCATAGAAGTGTTGCAGACGACACTAATTCAGCGCTGAATACAAGGAGTGTTACCAAACCCTAGTGCGTGAAATTGCAAAAGTTCCTTCACTTATTGACTTTTCCTTGTTTATATATGCGTCTGGGGTTGGGTTGGATGTATGGGAATGGTCTATAGGAATAATAATCAGAAATATCTATCAGCAATACGAACATCAAAAATCGCTGAATTTTACAACGTGGCATAACCAGGCATCGCTAGAAACAAATAATAGTATAAAACAAAATCAGACATATTACGAATATAAGCATTTGTAGGTTTGTTGACAATACATCTTCTACGTACATATATAGTTTCTATTTGAATCGAGTTTGGACAGATTAAAACCTTTTAAAAATCAGAATATATATATATATATATATATATATATATATATATATATATATATATATATATATATATATATATATATATAGATAGATAGATAGATAGATAGATATAGATATAGATACAGATAGATAGATGTCGTAGATCCTTGCTACATTACATTCAGTAAATTTCTGAATATAAGATCAACCTGGGAATTTCGCCTTGGCATTATCTGGAGAAAACACCTTGTCGCTATAATATCCCGGTACTACATTTGTGGAATATTGAAATTGTGCTATATGGGATTGGTCTTTAGTGCTAATAATCAGAAATATCTATCAGAATTACGAACATCGAAAACTACTGGACTTTATAACACTACATAACCAGACACGGTTAGAAATAATAGTGCAAAATAAAATCAGAATATTTTATGTTTCAATTATAAGCAATTGTGGCTTTATTGACAAAACGTCTTCCATGTAGTCAACAGAGTCTATTGATCCTTAAAAAGTAAAAGAATTTTAAGGATATTTTGTGTTTTGACTATTTTCCTTTTGCTCCCTGATGCTTCAGTAACACACACGAAATATGTAATGAAAATAAACAATTGTGTATGAAAAATTTGTGGAATCCAATACCTTGAAGTAGCTACAACAAGAAGAGTGTTTAGCTTAATCTTTACCTGGAGTTTAAGAGATGTTCAAAATCTGAATTGTGGATTTCTGTATCCCCTGTTTTTCAATTCTGAGACCGTCAAGGATACGAATATTAACTTCACTGCTGGAAAAAGTTATCGAATTTAAATGCATCTCTAAATGACATTCATTTACATACTTTCTGTTGTAGCGTCGATATTGCTTACTTTGTGTTAGGTATTGTTTATAACAGGATTTCTCAACCTGCGGTTCGAGGGATCTACGGGGTGGCGAAGGGAATACATGAAATACATGAAAGAGGGGTGAAGGAAGGTGAAACAGATAAACATAATTAGAATCTAGTAGCAGAAAATACATTTTTTAAGTTTATTTTCAATTTCTCATTTTGATGGACATTTTTTATTTTCTCATGCTAATTGTCAATACAGCAAAAAATATTGAACAAATAAACAATAACTGTAAAAATAATTGGAATAAAAGAGGAAAGAAACTGAAAAAACTGCCTATTGAATTACAGGGAAAGTAAAGATTCTGACAATTTGAAAGAAGTTGATTTCGTTTGGAATCCTTTATTATGTTTTGCAGAGTTGTGCGTGTATGTTTACACGTATATACAACTGTAAAAGCTTATTAAAAACTGGAAATTACTTATGAATGTTGCTGGTAAAAGAATTGGACAAAAGAGAATCTGATATGAAATAGATAGAGAAAGTTTGGTCTATGACATGTGTTATTTGTCATCTAATGGTCTATTCTCGCTGAATTGTTATCTAACTTCGATATTGTACCGTCTTTTGAACCGTCTCCTACGTTTGATCAATATAGCGTGAATAGTTGTCTTATATACAGCTAATGTATCATACCTTTTAGGACATAAAGGGGAGAATACCTTTTAGGACATAAAGGGTTGAAATTTTATTTAAATGGTACTAAAAGTGTCACTGTTCGTCTCAGCGACCCCGAAAACTATGGATTCGGCACTAATATCGGTCATTTTCGATCATTTTTAAATCTCTCTTCTCCCTTCCCTAAGTTGCATCCTCAAAGTGAAATTATATATATATATATATATATATATATATATAACATTCGAGGCCCAAACCTCATCAATGCTGAAAATTAGATCGAGATTGGTTGGGGGGTTCGAGAGTAATGAGGTCACGAACATAATCACTTTCATTTTTATATATTACGCAGCTTCTCGGGAAAAGTGACACAAGTAAAAAAACCTAAAAGTCCAAGCTCGTGTCCCTCGCGAGAAAAATGACATAACTCGTAACTTGTTTTAAACTTATTTTATAATCACAATGTTTTTTCTTTTATGTGTAAAAGTGTTGTAAATATAGCTTTAAAATTATCCCAAAATCAGAGTGTATTAGAACAAAAACGACAAATTTCATGTTATGTCACTTTTTTCGCGAGGGATACGAACTTGGAACTTAAGGTTTTTTTTGACTTGTGCCACTTTTCTATAGAAGATGCGATATATAGAACAGGTAGATGACATTGCCATCATGAAGAGTTGATATTTTTATTAGTGCAATTACATGACACTTTTTTGGTTGTTGTCAATGTATTGGTTGCTGATAGTTTGGTAATTCAATATTGTTTTCATGTACCATTGATAATTTGGTTGTCCATATTTCTATCTACTGATATTTTACTGTCTATATCAGTCATTTCCAACCGGATGCTCTCTACCGTTACAGTTTTCTGCTCGTATTCTCAGTAAATCACGCAGTAAGAGCAAGAAGAAAACAGCAAATTTTGGTAGAAGATGGTAGTAACAGATCAACAAGACGTAGTGAATGATTGTGCAAATATACTAGTCTAGATTCATCGCAAATCGTACACTGTCAATAGTTGTCTTTCCTCATTCCTCGTACATCGTTGCTCGACCTCACTTTCTTTCTTCGATCTCAACCTCACCTTCTTTCCTCAACCTGTTTTCTCTCTCTTTTGGCTTTGATTATAAAAACCTACTCATATCTCGTACATTGACCAGTTGGAAATGAATGTTCTATATATTATTACGCCAAAATTTTAGCGTCTACACTTTGTTTGCTCAATACCTTGGCTGTTAATGTTTTGTACTGTTGATGTTATGTGCCGAACTTTATATATTTTCAATATGTTGGCTGTCGATGTTTTGACAAATAAAGGTATCTTGTATCCTGCTTCCATTCTATATTTCTCCCTGAAAAATGAAATCCAATTTTTCCTTGATATACAATAGTCCTTGGTATTTACCGAACATCTTGTATAGGTAAATAAAAAAATAGCATAACAGTTGTATACTTTAAATAAGCATTTCTCCCATACAAATAACACAGGAAATCCAACTGTGTGTGAAACTGTGTCTCGACAATTTATATACATTCCTCTTGAATCCAAAGCTCAAAACCACACGCAGAGGTTGTCGAGAGAGACAGAGAGATAGAAAAAAAATCCCCCGTTTGGTGAAGCTCTTGTGTTTAAACATTATGTTTCCACGGTCACATACCTGGCAGCCACACATATCCGTGAAGGGAATAGCATGCAATCCCCTCGGGCGCACTATTTGACATGTCTGTTGCAAAGCAATGGGCTCCTCTCTGAAATACCAGCGACACAAATCCCTGACTTTCAAATACATCTATCCTTCTCTATGTGTTGGAGGAACAGATTTAATGCTGATTGGGTGAATTTCCGTTTACGTTATATATATATATATATATATATATATATATATATATATATATATATATATATATATACATAAAAAATCTAATTAACGTGATTGACATTACATTCTGAACTGCAGAGTAGCTAGAATTCCCAGAAATATGTGTTGAAAGTATAATTACGTATAAAATATTGAAGGTATTGTGTCAAAACAAGAAAGGAATACTTCCTGTAGAGATGTGTACAAAAGATACATTATTGTGAAATTTGAGCTTCCCAAAGCGTGGAAAAATCAGTTTTAGAGCAATACGTCTTTAATATCTGAAATCATAGAGATGATGCGGCATGCAATCGTTACACTGAGAAAAAAAAATGCAGGTGGCGTACTTAAAAAGGTAGGTTACATGCGTAATTCCTGTAGTTTTTGAACTTAACGTACAGCAGACGTATAACTGAAAACGCACGTTTTATAATACTTTCTGTATAACTGTTCCATTTATACGTACTTTCCATATGAAACAATATAAGCGGTCAGGATGTCACATACAAATGGACGTATATAACATATAGCTGAGAAATGTAACATAAGTATATGTATGTGATATACGGAAAACTGTTAGATGTCAGACATTCTGCAACGACATGATGTAACATCTAAGAACAGTGCCTATGTAGCATACGGATAACGCATGCTCCGTAGTGAATTCTGTAGTAAGCAAGAGGATACCGTATATTTGTACAATATACCGCTATCCGGAGAACGGATTTTTCTCTGTGTACAAAAATCTTCATATTCAATATTATATATTTGACATACGTAGTAGGTTAGAACAGTAGATCTGCAGAAGTACGGTCGAAATGATTGCTCATAACCATTTCACTATTACGAGTATTATCTCATTATACAACGTAACTTCTTTCCTACATTATACTACGCTATACATTATTTCCATTTCTAAAGTGCAAGATTTTAAGGTATCTGATTTGTGAAAGACTTAAAATTTGTTTAGCAGTAGAGTTTTTAAAAAAGAATTGCAAACTATGCTATGCATAAGTATCGGAAGTCTTAAAGAACGACTATGTTCGTCCGTCTGTCGACATGTATGAGACCAAAACCGGTAAAATATATCGAGAAGCGGTTTTCTGAAATCAATTCAGTATCTCTGGAATAAATCTCATCTACTCGGTTAATCCTCTATTCAAACCGGAAGTTTTAGAATTCAACCATTTTCAATTTGATCTTCAAAGGACAAAAACTGTAATAGATAACGACAAGCTGTTTTATTTTAGTTCAGTGTCACAGAAAAATATACAATAACTACTGGAACACTATATATACCGGTACCATAATAAGAAGTAAATAAAATTTACTAGTACTTTGGTTTTAACATTGATTTGCCTAGAGTAAAACAGGCAAGAAATATAGGGAAGCGAGTTTTTTGAATTGATTTAGTGTCCCAAGAATAAGTTTCATCTTCATTAATTATCTATTCAAACCGGAAATGGTTGAAATTTTCTACTTAATAGATTTTATTTCTCATTATCTCTCTAAGAGGTATAAGGGTATAAGACATATATACTCTCCTACTCAAATGCCAACCTCAAATGCACGCTGATATACCCTGCTTTTACCAATGAGGAGTAATGGCGACCGAGCAACTCCCAGGATAAGGAGTCATCCTTCTACAAAGTATCAATGGCCTCCTTGGAATGCGAAGGAACGGCTAAAGGGACTATGACACCCTCTTGTTCTTGGGATAAGAAATCACCGCAAAATGCAAATGAACCACTTCCATGATCAACGGCATAGGATGCGAAAGGCAAGGAAAACCACTGCATTAAGGATCCTCTGGATATTCCTAGAATCAGCAGCCAAATGAAATGAAAAGATGAGTACTTTTGTGAAAATACCGGAAGTAAAATAGTCTCCCAATCAAATTTCCAGGTAGCAACTGCAGAGGATGCAATTGTATAGAAGAGTTTTTATAATGATAAAAGCACAATTAGAAGGAGAATAGAAACATGGAATGTCTGAACACTTTTACAGTGTGGTAAATTAGAAAACATTAAAGTGGAGATCAAAAGGATGGCTATAGACGTTTTGGGAGTAAGCGAGATGAGATGATCAGAAAATAGAGACTTCTGAAGTGGCGACTACAGGGTAATCCGCACAGGCACAATTGAAGTATGACAAGGATCAGAAGGAGTGGGAGTGATTCTAAGCAAGGAACTAGGGCAGAGAGTAAGCGGATATGCGTAAGTTTGTGACAGAATGCACTGGTAAGACTCGATAGCAAACCAAATCAGACTGTGATAGTCCATGTATATATGCCGACTACTTTCCATGATGACAGAGTGAAAAGACTTATGACGAAATAAACGAAACCATAGAATAAATTAAAAGCGAAGATAATCTGATCATCATCTGGGACTAGAATGCTGTGATAGGAGAAGGAGTAGATGGAAATCTTGTGGGGCCTTACGAATTAGGAGAGAGGAATGAGACAGCTGATAGAGTGGTAGAGTTCTATATCCAACACAAACTAATAGTATGCAACACATGGTTGCAACACCATCCACGTAGGAGATACTCATAGAACTCTCCAGGCGACAACAGAAGATACCAGGTCGATTATATTCTAGTCAAAAATAGATTTAGAAATCAGGTTAAGAATTGCAGAAGTTTCACTGGGCCAGACGTAGACAGTGACCAAAACATAGTGCTAAGTGAGTGTGAGCTAAAATACAAAAAGCTAAAGAAACGATTTGGTCAGAAATGAAACTTGAAAAGACTGAAAAATAACGATGAGGCAAGGTGGGTTATGCAGAGAAAACAAACACAAATATGATTAAAAAATAGTTCTGGAGCCATTGAAGAGCAATGGAACAGGCTGAAAAATAATATGCTGATGGCAGCGGGTGAAGAAGACAAGAAGTCCAAAGAAAGAGAGAATTGATAACTGATGACATTGTAAAAAAGATCGAAGAACGACGCCTGCTTAAATAAGATAACACTGAAAGGAGAAAATGAAAATACCACACGCTAAGAATGAAATCAACAGGGAGTCAATTAATGCTAAGGAATAGTATATGGAGGAGAGCTGTAGAGACGCGATTAAGTTGACCAGGGAAGGAAAACTTGAAAAAGAATATAAAGTTATCAAAAACTTACTTGGCACGAGGATAAAGAGCAATGGAATACAGAAAGAAGGCAGAACACTAGTGTATGAGCATAATGATGTTACAGAAAGGTAGAAATAATATCTGGAAAAACTATAAGTTGGAGGACAGTAAACAAGTGTTGCTGGAGGAAGAAGATGAAGTTGACCCTGATGAAAGAGACGATAGTATTACAGAAGACGAGTTTGACACAGTTTAAAGACAATAAAGCTTCAGGTGCTTCGCCAACTGAACTAATAAAAGCTGCAGGTATGAAAATATATGATGAATTGTTCAGTCTTGTTTGTAGGATGTATTAAATAGAGCAGCTTCCTTCAGATCAAAAAAATGTGTTATGTTCTCTTTCCCAAAACAACCATCAGTGACCAAATGTGAACAGTATAGTATAGAACAGTATAGAACTTGGTAGCTCACGCATCAAAAAATATCACTACCATTATAAAACACCGTGTGTGTGGGTTTTCTCCGGGTTCTCCCGTTTCCTCCCACTTACTTTATTTCACCATTTCAGTCATTTCTTATCATCACCGTCTCCTTTAGCCTGGTCGGCATAGACGTGGGACGTAAAGCTTTAAGTTTCCATTTCATTTTCCCAGTAATAATACTGCGGAGGATCGAGAGGAAAATAGACACAATACTTTCGGAGAACCAGTTTGGGTGCAGGAAAGGCATAGACACAAGGAAAGTGATATTAGGGCTGAGACTTATCCTGAAAAAGAGGCTAAAGAAAGGACAGGGCTTGTAGCTTAGATATCCAGACCATAAATAGTAAAAAAAAAATCCGTTTTCCCCCAAAAAAGCTGGTTTTATGAGTTTGAGTTTCAAGTTTTATATGCTATTCATCATTTCCTTCTACGATGTACAGCCACATTTTCAAATGTGAAACCATATTTCTGTCTCTTCCTGTACATTAAACGAAGAAACAACTAATTATCTAATCATACTGCAATACGTCGCTTAAAAACAGACATTTTTATGCGTACATAAAACTAATGGAAATAACCATGATATTCAGGGATAAACAATTCTGGTTGCAAGAATTATAGAGGACAAAGACCGACTATTGTTCTTAGATACGAATGGGAATATAAAGTGGAATACGAGCAATACTGAAAACAATTTTTGTTGCTGACAGTATGCACACAAAAGACTAAACAAAAGAGTGTTTATATTACTAAGTGTGAAAGTTAACACAAGCTTTTTTTAAAGTTCTCCCGTACGTAGTAGAAATTAATTTGACCCAAGCGCATGAAAAAACAAAATGTGTTCTAGCTATTTGTAGTTAGTAGTTTGGAGAGTGGAAAGCTATCAGGTCCCGCAAAATGAATAGGGAATTGAAATTACACGAGTTTTGTCTGTATTTTCATTTCGTGCTTTCGTTCTGTGGTATTGCCAACTGGCCGAAGAACTCATTAGGACTTCCATTTACGCAAACAATTGCTGGAAGAAATAAAGGAATAGTTCATTAAGAAAAATATAATGTTTGTGTGGTTACTGGTATATCTTATGATTAACCCTAAAATACATTGTAAGCAAGGTGTAATTAGAAAGACGTTGTTTTACGCATATTACACTATCATTTGGAGATAGATTTTTCTTTTATCCTGCACACTATCATCGATTGAGATTGAGGTCGAGTGAGTATAATTTTGAGTTGATGTGAGCGTGAGCTTGAGTGAGCGAGATATCAGATTGATGGCGTGAGCGTGAAGTTGCGAGAAATTAGTTCCAAAGTGGGTACCTTTCCATGGAACTATTCACAGCCATGGAATATTTATGGCGTTTTTAGAAATATGTTTGTTCATGAGTAGTCTAAGTACAGCGTTATTTGTCCTATCTTTTCTGTCTTTTTTCTCCTTATATATATTCTCTCTTCGTAATCTTGTGTAAGTTTACCTGATGATTTCTTAAAGTTTTCATCCATTTCTTTAAAAAGTCATCCTAAAATCAAACATATAAAACTTAAATCCTTTAACTGACGCCTGCAGGAACAGACAAAAGTTAATCTCTGATTTACGCCGCCGGCTAAAGATAAATGTCGCGGAAGAAAAGCGCCTATAAAATAGCTGTTTAAATCTCTTTGAAATCTTTATTCGAAGACAACATCTGCAACATAAGCATTTGGGTATTAAAGTGTCTATGTGTGTGTGTATGTGTGTGTGTGTGTGTGTGACGGAGAAGAAACATAAGTAATTCTAGACAACAGCTGAATGAGCAGACAACGGCAATCAGATCAAAGTGATGGCTTGTTTTATGGACAATTTCTTTTCTGTTATTTCAGAGGAAATTTCCCCGCTGTTTAAACCATTTACCCCTTCTCTTCGCTAAAATGGGTGGAAGACATCTTCTCTCCTCCACGTTTCTTTAAACTTCGGTATTTGACAAGTTTCAACTGAAAAAACTTAGTTAACGAACAACTTTACAATTACCTTCTTGGTTTAACGGGCAAATTAAAAGTTTTGATTCAGACAAACAGAAGTGCTGAATAAGAAACCGACACTATTAAAAAGAGTTATTTTTTGAAGGAATAGCATTTTATTTCAAACTCTTTTAATGAGGTAGCAAAAGGTTGTCAGAAAGTTAACAGCAACGGTTAGAGTGTAATCAATTTTACTCAATCGTAATTACACATATTAAACTTTATTTAATTTCAATATGTTCTTGTGAATTCTTAACCAGGAATGGATAGAGTAGACCATCGCTGGACGCCGACGTCTACGTAACTAACTAACTAAAAATCAAAAACTTTATGCTAGGTAGAGAAGGACGTCTAGCATGTATTTGCTATTTTGTACATAGCATGTATAAAGAGAGAGTGGGGTACGGAGTTACGTAGTTAGTGTATGAACTTCTGAGTTGTGTTTTCAATGTTTGACAGGAGTTCGATTGTGATGTTAATGTAGGATTATTTGTTAGGAGTGCTTTTACTTTTCAGATACTTTTACATGTGCACTAGCCATTATTGTGGCTTGGATTATAGGAGTGGTTTTACGTATTCTTTGGTAATGATAGTGCTTTTCAGGTAGCGTGTGTGTGATGTATATGTCACCATGCGTAGATGTGATGATGTTTAAATTTTCTTTGAGATTTTGTCTCGATGCTTTTTGTATGGCCTCGTATAACAGTAGTTCTTTGGGGCTATCCGCCGTCGTCGTAAGTATGGAGGCTACCTACTTCATTATCTCCCGGGTAACGTTGTATATAGCTTCTTTGATGAGGGTTTGTCGTGAATTCAATTTGGATTAAAAAACTACTGAAACCTTCGTTACAATCAGGTTTTGATATTTATGAGTCGTGTTTGGAGCGATGATAACACGTTAACTTATGTCATATTCGAATTTAGTTGACTTACCTTTGATACGTCAAATTTGACGCGTTTTGTTTGCGTTAATTAAATCACGTTAACAAATAAGCGACTATTCTTTGCCATAGGAAGTCTGATGTTTGATGTTTCATTTCAATTTAAAGCAAGCCAAACAGGATGTTCTAATCTTCTCGACTAGATTGGTCCCGCACACTCAGCCGCCGATAATTTCTTTGGTCTGTAATTAGAGCTGTAAGCCATTGTTTTTTTTAAAAAAAGAAATCAAATCTGTCTTCTCACCTGTTATTGTTCGTGCTTACTTTGCTGCATATAACTTATCACCAGTTTATTTCTTACTTAAAATGTCTCGCAACTTCGAAAATTCCTTGCAAATGTGAATCAAATGTAAATCAAATTCGAAATGTGAAATTTGAATCGCGTTCAAAATGTCAAATTTAATGGACGTATGTGCTTTGACAAGTCAAATTTACAAGAAACTTGGTGACTGTCAACCTGCGTGTTTGATTCAAATTTAATGAGCATTTGCTGCTCTGAACTGTCAAATTTGAATCAAACTTTCGCATTTACCTTATCTAATTTCCATCAAATTCTCTGTGCTTTTTAAAAATTATATTCTTATATGAATAATAGAACAGTATATGAATACACAATTCCCTAGGAAATTTTCTGACACTTTTATTAAGTTGAAGATTACACATACCATACTTGCCTCATGCTTCGCTAATTTCAGAATCCAAGAAAATATTACTTTCTGGACTTATGTATCTTCTCCTCATACACAAATGGACTCTCTTCTGCCTATATAGAAATGCTTACACTTCTAAACAGAACAAAGGACGCTTCGAGTGGCTATAAGATTAATCTTGATAGGGCTCATGACTCACTCTCAAGCTGATCTTAGAAGAATTCATAGCTCTTCTCAAGTCAGACTTAGGAGCTTTCGTGACTATTCGTCGAGCAACTTCATGAGAGACGAACAGACATCAAAGATGATATAGTTCGCCTACAATTATTTCAATATGTTTTGGTAATTGTCCTATCGAGTTCTTTTCCTAAATCTAAATCTCATGTTTCACAGAAAAAAATGTACGTTACAGCTTTATGAATATAAGCTCTTTTGATAACTATGCGCTTTTGTTTTTTAATGAAACTTCTAGTTCAATGCAAGCTCCAATGGATTAGTAAGTTTCATCTACATTAAATCTCCAAGATACAAGCTACGCACACCTTATCTAATGGGTTTCGTATCCCGAACTTATACTGTATATTTAACATCGATTTTAGGCATAAACTATAAGATACATACATGATGAATGGCTTGGGGTCAATTCCAGAGAGGACTGTGTGTAATATAGATAATACTGCAATATTTCATGTGTCATTATGTTTAAACGAAGTATTCGACCAATGATGTTAAACCTTTAAAATTTTCGTTTTCGAAACATCATTTTATTTCAAAGTTCGAAGAACATCTTGCTTGTACAGTGATAGAAAATGGAAGTCTGCATGTAATCATTAGGATGAGTCAGATGTAGTATTGTCCCTAATCAGTGTACTTTCCTTCTCTTTTTAAAAATTGTTTATAATGGATAGTGTTTCGTATGTTCAAGTCAGTATGAAAATATGTGTGCACTGGGATGACCTCAAGACATATTCCATCTATATTGAAATCTTGGTTTCTGAATGGTCCTGAAGTTACTGAATTATAAAAATGAGCGCGTTATCATTTGACAATACGTGAAATATTTTTTTCTTAAATTTGGTTTAGTTCTTGAATCGTCTTAGAATTCAGGATTTAGGACTTCATAAAGTTTAATCATTTCAATGGAATTCTTTGTGATATCCTTTAAATCCCTAGTACAACGTGAAACAGCTTTCATAAATTAGTAGTCACTGCTTTCCGGAGTTGAGTCTTGTACTACTGTTAAGCTATAGTTGAATCCAAAAGAATACAGTAATACAGTAAAGAATACAGAATCTTACAACTACAGTAATTAATTTAACTATGAGCTGTTTTCAGTGTTATTTACAGTTAAGTGTCTAACTTGTTTCCATTCATTTTTATTACAGGTAGGTGTCAAGAAATACTTTGAAGTAACTTTAGAACTAACCTAATGGGTGGCATATGTAAGTAATAACTGCTAAGTGTGTATTCCCTTTATTTAAATGTTATATCTATGTATACTATAAATAACGCAGGTTGCACTATAGTATTTTAAATGGGGTATTTTGTTAAAAAAAATTACATTTACGTGAAGGTATTCTTTAGTTAAGTACGTCACAATCATGTGTCGTCTTTGAGCCCTCTGCCCTCTAATTATGTATCCAAATCATCAATTAACTGGATACTGTTCATTCTAGCCTTGGAACTACACATAATTTAAATAAGAACAAAACTGGAATCTGACTAAAGCGCAAAAACATATTATTACTGATTTGTGCTATAATTTTGGCAATATATGATTGCTTTCATCAGTTTCATTATTCTGATAATAATGTGTGTTCATCAGATAGAATAATGGTTTTGAACTCCTTCGTGGCTATATAGTTAGCGTAAGCGCTCTTGGCGTGTAGAATTTGGGTTCGATTCCTGATGGGTATGTCTCATTTAGCCTCGCTGTTGTAAAACTATACATCATTTAATTTCATTCAATTCACGTCATTCCATTTCCGTATTTCACCTACAATTTTTTGTGTCCGTTCTTAGATTTTCGAACAAAGATCATGGACTGAGACGAAATCTTCACTTTAACGTTCTAGAGCAGGCGTGCACTTAGAAATTTTTGTGGGGTGGGGTGGGGTGGGGGGCAACATTTCGGCAGGTCTATGTATTATTGAAGGGATATTATTCTGTACCTGAAAGAGAAGAATAAGTAATTGTAAAGTACTTCCACCTCTATTTTCAGAAAAGAATTATAGAACCAGATTTTTACAAGTAAAAGAGTACAAAGGAAGTGTAAGATCAAGTGTTCATGCTACATCAATAAAATCTCTGTTAAACAAGTATAATTTCATTAGGAAAGTGTACAAACGTATGTTGAATTAGGAAGTTTTTGGGGAAGAGGGGTCCGCCCCATGGGTGCACCCCTGTTCTAGAGTTATACACTGAAATGTAAAGAAGACGCATTATATGAATAAGTGGATAATTATGAAAAAATATAGAATCTAGGTATTGGAAGGGAAAATAATTCCATGTGAAAATGAATAATGAAAAAATAGAGTTCTTACCCATGTTTTGTGTTCGTCCCATGTTCTGTTAGTTGTACTAAACTCTGGATATTTCTTGTCAGTAATTATATTATACATGAAAACTAAAGAGAAATTCAATTTACCTAAAAATCAAACCTAGATCTTCATAAGTATAAATAAGTTTCCCAGCCCCTCAGCCATCATAAATTTCCTCGTGAGTCCATTTACAGATTCGTTTCCTAAAAGAATGTGGATATCTAATATCCTAAATCTCTGGATGGGAATCAAACCATATTTTAACCCACGTTGATTATCGTACCTCCTCTGTGGTAAAAAGAAAACTCAGTGTTCAAGTAATGGCTGTCTTCTTAAACATGCATTTTCCATCTTCTCTGCTGATTTACGGCGAATGAAGCTCCACTTCCTTAACAATGCAACGAATATTGAAGCCATTTCGTTTTTCTCTTTTCCTCCGTCCCTATTCCTTCCTCAGCCCGAAAGGCAATACCAAATCTTCATCGATTTTTTACTGCTTCTGGAATTCACATTTTGTGACAGAGTTGCCAGTTCACCACCTACAATATTTAGCTTTGATTACCATAGAGCCAATATTTCCTTCTCGTAATGTATAAAGCACATACCCTATTCTCATATTTCATCAGATTGTGGGATATGTAAGTACATACTTACTAAATTTTCCAAAATTCTAAAACATTATTAGCGTTTAAAGGGATAAAATGTCCAAATATGTGGCATATACCAATCAATGGACCTCATTGTACTGAACAAATGATATGCATCAATGAAAAATCTTATGCGTAGTTTTCGAGAAAATCTAGGTTTCTTGTACATAAAAAATGTTGCTTTACGATAACTGTGCCATGTATTAAGATGAAACTTGGCAGTGAAGTGTACCCACATGAAGCTTTACATTACGGCAATAGCAAGATGACAGTACTCTATACTGTATGGTTAATGGGATATAGGCCAAAATTTGTGAACAGTATTCAACAGGTTATGGCGTATGCTGATAACGTAAATATAATAGGGAATGATAGAGAACAATAGAAAAAATGCAGAGGTCTAATTAAACGCTTGCAGAGACACGGGTTTAGAAGTAAATACAGAGAAAATTAAATACATGGGAGTTCGACGGGATCGCAATACGGCAAATTATGGATGCGTTAAAGTATTAAATAATACTTTCGACATGGTGATATTAACAGACCAAAATCATATTTACGAAGCAATTAAATGTCGACTAAAAAGAGGAAATTCGTGTTATTATTCAGTTGAAAATCATTTGTTGTCGCGAATTCTGTCGAGGAATTTGAAGCTTAAAATATATAAAACGATAATCATTCCTTTTGTTAAACATGCTCGCTTACTCGGAAGGAAGAACGTAGACTGAAAATATTTGAGAAAAAGATCCTGAGACAACTATTCGGACCCAAGAGGAACGGGGAAAGGGAAATGAAGGAAACTTCATAGGGAGGAATTACATAATTTATAAAGTTTATCAAACATTGCTATGGTCAACAAATCTAGGAGGCTCATTGGGCAGGTCATATAGCCAAAACGAAAGAAAGAGGAACGCTTTCAAAGTTTTAACTGGAAGCCCAATCATGAAGACGGTCATTACGAAGTCCTAGGCGCAGATGAGAGGACAATATTAACATGGATCTCGCAGAAATAGGAATACAAAGTAGAAACTGGATCCAGTTGGCTACGGACAGAAGTGAATGTAGAGCTTTTGTAAACGTGGTATTGCACCTGCGAGTTCGATAGGCCATAGAGTTAGTTTAGTTAATCTTTTGTGCAAATATTGCAGATATATATATCGATATTTCATATAGAGCTGAACAAAATGTCAAGGTTAAAGGTAAATGCAATGCTCATGCGTAGTTTTTGAGAAAATTAAGAAGGTATTCTTATGTAAAAAAAAAAGTACGTCGCTCCTTGTAAATGTGTTGCAGTTGGTTAGTTTTTATTATATTTGAGTGTATATTTTTTTATTTGTGTACTAATATATAAAAAGTATACACTGCAGCAGATTCTATCTATATTGATTGATTGATTTTTCGTAACTGTGACGCACACACTACTTGTAATTCATTATTTCAATATTTCAGTATGTATACACCCGTAAATATTTAACTTTTATTCGAAAAGATGTTTTTATTTCACTCCTTGAAATTTTTATTAGTTACAGTCAAAAGTAACTTTCTTCACGGGCACTGAATAGTATGCAACTTACAACGCAATAGAGTAGTTTGGGTTATCTAACTTCAAGGGATTCTGAGATACTGTATATCTTTTGGACGTCCTGAATGTGTGGCTAATCACAACTTCCCTTCGAGTCAAAAATCGAGAAAATGGCTTCGTACGTGATTAGATCTGGGGAAGATTGATCTTGTTGCTAGAGGTTGATTTCTTCTCTAATCGTGGTGACAGATGGAAGTTCTTTAATAAGGATGTTTCAAAATGAATATCGGTGTTTTAAGTATTTATTGCAATTAACTTATCATTATAAATAATACTCCAATAGTTTTGTCCGCCCGCTTCTGTCTGCCGTTAAAAAGTGCTAGTAGTAAAAATGGCTACTAGTGATCACAAGGGTTTTCGTGCATTACATTTCGCATAAAATTGAATCTGTAGTTACAGTGCAATGCGCTTTCCGTATTAAGCTCAATTGCAATCCACCAAATGATAATAACATCCGTAGATGGTATAATCAGTTTGAAAACACAAAGGGAAGAGTACGGGATGACCAAGAGTGACTGAAGGACATGCTGAACGAGTGAGAGAGTCTTTCACGCATAGCCCCAAGCAATCAATTCGGAAGGTCAGTCGTAAATTACCAATTCCGGTGACGTCTGTGTGGAGAATTTTAAAGAGATTGAAGAGTTTAAGAAAGAGGGTTGAAGCAGTTGTTGCAACAATTACTCCAAACACAATGATCAAGGTTTGGAAAGAAGTTGCCTATCGACTCGATGTGTACTGTGTGACGAATGGTGCTTATATTGAACACTTGTTTGAGTTGGTCTTTAATTTGATGTATTATTTATAATTGTACACTAAATGTAATAAATATTACAAAGCCTTAAGACCCCGATATACATTTTGAAACACATTGTACATTAGTATTTAAAGTTCATAAGGAAATACAATACTATATGTTTTCTTTGTTCGGATGTTCTGATATCATTACCTGAACATGTTCCATCTGCAATTAAAGCTGCTAAAGTACCATACAAGGTGTAGTTACTGATGTATAGATTAATGGTGAACACATGATTATAATAGAATGATTTTGTTTTCAGGGGCCATGAATTGTGTAAACCACTTGAAAATCTTAAATTCGTTCTTTCCTCTCTCGTTTCTTCTCTCCCATCATTGTTAGAAAGTTGAAACAAATCTCATCTCGGGATCATGGAACAGGTTTGTGAGAAACATAAAGTCATCGTTTAGTTTGCAGAACATTTATAGCAGTTTCCTGGCACATTTCTGTTATAAATTATGTTCTAGACTGGACAAAATCTACTGAGTGAGGGTTGAGAAATGTGAGATCTTTATCTCGAAATTCTCAGTTTACGTGATTAAAATTTTAAATTCTTCCAATAATGTTACTTTATCTTCCTTTTAAATGTTTCTGCCTTTGCATGGCTTTGAAGCTGTACTGTATGTTTAAAATGAATGATGGAAATACGTTTCAACACGCTTAACAAAAGTCTATTAGGATCCAAGGAAGTTAAGAAGAATTCCTTATTGGAGAGACATAGAAAATTTATTACAAAGGATTTCAACTTGAATTTTCGCTTCACATTTATCGTTAAGCTCAACCCTACTTTTTTGAGGGGACGTGGTGGCTCAGTGGTAGAGCGTTCGCCTCCGGTGCTTGGGATCCCTGGTTCGATCCCAGCTCGCGCCGTGTGGACTTTGTGGTGGACAAACACCTTTCTTGTGGGTTTCCTTGGGGTTGTCCTGTTTCCTCCCACTATCTTCATTCCACTATTTCATGCATTTCTCATCATCACCTTCTCCTTTAGCCTAACCGGCATAGCCGTGGGACGTAAAACTCAAAGATTTCATTTCATTTCCTACTTTTTTTGGAGTTTATCAATAACTTGAACACAATGAAGCATATAAACAATATAGAAAGTGAACCAGATAATATATTCAAATGTTTCGAATAGTGTCTAAGTTTAGGTCCCCAAACTATTTTTGAAATAATACTAAGTTTACGTGTCCAAACAATTATAATGTAATAATAAGTTTAATTACCCAGACAATACAACTGCGCACCCAAAATTCTGATCTATAAGAAAAGGTTCGGAGTTAGTTCTTAGTTTATTTACTGACATTTTGAAGATACTACATGACTAGAGACGAAACTTTTTCGCAACAATTTTGATATTTTGTAGCATTAATTGTCACAATTTTTATTTTTTAAATGTAGCACAAGTTTCTTTTTAGAAAATATGGTACTTGTAAATAGAATATTTTTGGTAATAAGATGTATCTAATAGAAATATGAGTTTATATCTTGATTACGTGCACATTCTAGTTAATGTATTCATTGCAATATAGAAATAAATGTAACATTTTAAACACTTCCTCTAATTTCATCCTTAGTTAAAGGATAAGATGCAAGACATTACCAGTTCTTCTTTTAAGTTAGTTCTCCTCAGTAACAATCATATTATACTTGAAAAAGAATCCCTCTGCATTAACACCAGAGACTGACAACCATATTGAACGTAACGAGCTGACTGCAAACGACCTGTGGTTAATTTTAAACAGTTTAACAATTATACAATGTCAGCTTCCTTATCCTCATTGTTGAGAACTTCAATAATCTTACTTTTAAAATCACCGTAAGCAACCAACAGATCATGAAGATTTTCACCACAAACCACAGTCAATGCTTTAAACAACAGTTCAGTTTTGTTGATGTCTATATCTTTATGAAGTGAAACAGTTTCTGGATCAAACAGCTCTCAGAGCTTTTCGTAAACTCTTCACACAGAGTTGTCGTCATTTGGTTGCGTGTAATTTTGCAGCTTCATCAATACTTTTGATACGCAGGTTTTCAACTTTACTTCAATTTCACCCTGGTGAGAAGCACTACTCTTTTTAATTAACTCTGAAGTAGCAGGCCCAAATTTTCCAGCTTGAGCTAACTAATTTATTTCGCAAGTTGTTCGTTTTCCCGACAATAAAGTGAGCATAAGGGTCCCGGCTAGCCTTACTGACACACAAAGAGGCGTTAAAAATCCCAGAAAGTAATATCACGCCATGCAAGCTTACGAATTTTATGGAGAACTTAAATTAGGATCGTGCACATTTAAGGTAAAATGAAACGATTTTTAAGTTAAATAATATTAGAAATGCGCTTTTTAGTTATTATTAACAATAATTAGCAAGAAGTTAACTTTTTTCGCTTTTATTTGCATTTATCGCAAGTAATGCCGAATTTCGTGAAAATTCGCGATAATATAAACGTGATTTCTGGCTCTGAAACGAAAAGTTTAAGGTTTCCTGAAACATATTACGCATTTTTTTAACGTTTCGCACATACCGCATTAGTGTTTAACTTAATCACTAAATTTAAAACAAAGTGGGAATGAACTTAACGAAGAGCCTTATCAAAAGCTAGTTTGAGGAGAATGTTATAATACAACATTGGGAAGAGCATGAACATCTGCTAGAAAGAAGCAATAACCATGGTATAGTCAACAAATTTCTCTCTTCACGTGATCGACGAAAGTCCGCGAAGACAGATACCAAAATAGAATCACAGTAAAAATAAATTTATATAGACAAGTGAAAATGAACTCGTAGCTTATTTGATTTACCAGCGAGGAGATGGGTTTGGTCAGAGGATTCACTCAAAGGAACCAAGACGGAAGCTGGACATTAGGTTGGAGCATTGAGTGAGTACATATTATTCTGAATTATAGATACGTTCTGAAAGGTTTGCCAGAGCCGGGATGTTACGTAGAGCTGATTTCCAAATCAACTTTTCGACTCGTAATTAAAATGTTGATATTTCTAAATTTAACAGTCTCAAACCTAGAAGTAGGAGACAAAATTTACTATTTTACTTTCGAACGATGAAGTTGAGAAGAAAGTATCGTGATCGTAAAACAAAAATTAAATTCGAAATTTTAACGGATTTGCAGGTTTCATGAGCCCTTCATGTCGAAAAAGTTATGTTGAAAAGCGGCACTTTCTAAACCCCCCCTAAAAAACTTTAGTTATTTATCTCGGACGAAAAAAATATGATTTGTACAGCAATCGATACCAAAAATTATCTTCAGAGGTAAACACATTGGCACACATTTATCTGTAAAATATTTATGTTTTAATTTTTATGCACTTTCACTTATTTATTACAAGTATTATGTGCGTTTCAGGTAGGACTAAGTGCGTTGTATTTAGCTACAATATAGTGTGGGTGAAAGTAACAGGGTAACATTAAGCTTAGGACCACGTCTTTCAGTATCAACCTACCAATTCCCTAGGGTGAATCTTTATGTGTTTCTTGCATTAGACCGTTCCACTGAAGGCAATCGTTTCATAATGATGTTTTAACGTTGGATAACCAAAAAACGCACTAAAGACATGTTTTGCTATTATTTTCAGCTTCATGGTGACTCAGTATGTGCGTCACTATTAGGAGTATTTGAGTCACTGTTAGGAGTATTTGAGTAACTGTTAGGAGTATGCGCATCATTGTTAGGAGTATTTGAGTCATGTTACGAGTATTTGTGTCACTGTTAGGAGTAAGCGCATCATTGTTAGGAGTATTTGAGGTACTGTTAGGAGTATTTGCGTCACTGTTAGGAGTATCTGCATCATTATAAGAAGTATTTGTGTCATGTAAGGAGTTTGTGTCACTGTTAGGAGGAGTATGAGCGTCAGTGTTAGAGTATTGCGTCAATGTTAGGAGTATTTGAGTCACTGTTAGAAGATGCGCATCATTGTTAGGAGTATTTGAATCATGTTAGGAGTATTTGTGTCACTGTTAGGAGGAGTATGAGCGTCAGTGTTAGAGTATTACGTCAATGTTAGGAGTAGTTAAGGCAATGTTAGGAGTATTTGAGTTACGTTAGGAGTATTTGCATCACTGTTAGGAGTATTTGCGTCACTGTTAGGAGTATACGTGTCAATGTTAGGACTATTTGTGTCACTGTTAGGAGTATGTGCGTCACTGTTAGGAGTATTTGAGTCACGTTAGAAGTATTTGAGTCACTGTTAGGAATATTTGAGTCACTATTAGGAGTATGTGCGTCAGTGTTAGGAGTATTTGAGTCACTATTAGGAGTATTTGTGTCACTGTTAGGAGTATGCGCATCATTGTTAGAAGTATTTGTGTCATTGTTAGGAGGAGTATAAAAATCACTGTTAGAGTATTGCGTCACTGTTAGGAGTATTTGAGGCACTTTTAAGAGTATTTGAGTCACTGTTAAGAGTATATGTGTCAATGTTAAGAGGAGTATGAGCGGCACTGTTAGGAGTATGTACGCCACTCTTAGGAATATGTGTGTTATCAGTAGTAGAAGAAGAGAAACAACAATAGAAACAATTTATTACTTAAATCGTTTGCTTTACATATAATGGATAAATAAATAACTATTCTGTTCTAGACGAATTAAAGTTATCAAGTTCTATTGGCAACGAATGACAAACATTTTAGCGCCATAAAATGTCCTTATTCTTGATTTCCTCGACAACTACGCATGAATATTCAAGTACGTCAATTTCATTCAGCTCGATGTTTTCTAGTAGGGGAGAGTTGCCTAACTTGGACCGGCTTCTGGATTGGATTCCTTAATATTAAAAAAAAAGAGCTATTGAAATTATAAGTGTACCAAGGATGTTATAAAATGGAGGATCTGCCCTTACAACAAAATCTTGAAGCCATACGTCATAGTTACGCCACCCATACTCTGCCCACTCCGCCCAATAATATCACAGTGTTTTGAGCCAACAATCATGGCGGAAACGAAAGTAGCCAATCAAACGATGGCGGAAATGAGAGTGACCAATCAGACGTGCCGATGCTCGGTTGTTTTTTGGCTTTACTGATTTAATAGGATGAAGATACATATGGGTAGATCCTCTATTTTATAAAATCCTTGAAGTGTACAGTGCATTGCCTGCAGAAGAGGAAAGAGTTATTTCGAGAACAGACCCTCGTTACGAGTACGTTGAGAACAGCGAAGGTGTGGATGTTAAATATATTTTGTTATGTCACTGTAAGCGAGTTTGTACCAGTAAGAGTGAAGTACCAAAGCTTCAAATTCTATTAATATCAAGTGTATTGTTTTAGCTACAATGTAGAGTGTGTGTTTGAAGGTTGAAGTGTAACATAAAGTTTGGAAACACGTCTTTAAATCCTAGGTTGGACCTTCGTGTGTTTTCTGCATCGGACCGGTCCATTGAAGCCAATCGTTTCACAATGATGTTTTGAACGTTCGATAAGTATCATGAAATAAACGATAGTATTATAATTGGGCAAAAATGTACTGAAGATATGTTTTGATATTATTTTCAGCTTCAGGGTGAACTCAAAGAAAAATGAAAATGAATGGAAAATGGAACGATAATGAACTGCAAATCGCCATTTCAGCTTGATTTAGACTTGATATTAATAGGCTACGTGTTTCATTTGATTTTACAAATGATTCATTCTAAAAGGATACGTGGTCCAACTTAAGAAACTAGTTTCCTTAAATGAACCAAAGACATTAGTTTTATTTTTCTGTAGTAATAAAGTTATTGCGTTACTTTTTGATTAAGATAAAAATTTATCATAAATGCTAATATAATGAGCTTCTTATTTTAGTCATTATTTTCTCACTTGAATGTTTTAAGAAATGAAGAATATGGGGAAAACAATGTTAACCCTCATTTTAAAACCAAGTGAGTTAGTTACAGAAAAACAATAATAACACTTATGTGAGCTGAATTGTCGAAAGAGTTCAAGTTTGAAAGAACAGCATATTTAGTATGCTATTTTTCTATCTTGAATTGTTTCCGCAATTCATTTCACATGAGTGTTATTGTTTTTGTGTAACCAACTCACGTGCTTTTAAAATGAGAGTTATCATTGTTTTCCCTCATGTTCTTCAAATATGTAAAACTGTTCCAAACTAGGTACCTCTCCCCTATATGTTTCATCTTTGAACAATTTTATTGTTAAACAAAATTTAATGTTTTAGATTAATTCATAATATTGGGCTGCATCTAATGAACCATAAGCATCACATGTAGAATTCAACAGACCCAAGGTATAATCCAATTGGCCTTCCTACGAAGGATGCTGGCTAAAATCATCCTCTTCTCTCCTATCCGTTTTAAAACATTTTCGTTTATTTCTCTCTCTGTCCATTTTATCTTCATCTTCCTCCAACACCACATTTCGAAGCTCTCTAAATATTTCTTCTCTAACTTCCGTAATGTTCAAGTCTCTGAACCATAGAGTCCAATGTTCCATATATAGCACTTGACCAATTTCTTTACTCCAATATTAAGCCTCCTAATTAAGAGTGACCTTTCTTTGTTGAATGCTTCTTTGGCTATGGCAATTCGTGACCTGATCTCTTTGGTGCAGCAAGCGTCTCTCATCAACATTCCCTATATATTAACATAGTTCCTAAAGCTTATATTTGCTTTGCTAAATGTCAATGATCTTGGAGTTAGGAGATAGTGGTTATAGTCTACAAATCTTTCAATCTATTAATAAATATATAATAATTATATTAGACTTGCCCGAATGTCACTTTCTTAATAACGATTCAATTTCCATATTATACCTAATCCAATCTCTCTCTCTAATTTTTTCTACTCTATCTCTTTATATATATCTATTAATAAATAGAGATTGACAAGAAAATGAATGCTTCAGTATTGACTATTGGACAGCATTAAGTTTTAGGTCTAAAATTGTTTTTCTCGATTTTGTCTAAAACTACGCAGTAGAAAATTTATTCAGCTCAATAAGATGTATTGATTTGTAAACGTCTCATCTTTGCATTTGTTTTCCAGTCATACACTAGAAATAATAATATTGTGTAATAGTTAAAAAAAAATAACGCTGAAGATTCTGAATCATATCTTACAACGAGATACTTTGTATAAATTGATAATTACTTGTATTTTTGGGCAGAAAGTGCTTCTACATAAGCACTATACCAAATATAATGTTAATTTAAAAATAACAAAAGAAGAATGTTTTCAAAATATATAAAAAACATACATTATAATATAGTTAGTTGCTATGTAGTTGTTGATAGATACCTAACAAACATGTACGATTGCAAGACAGTTTGAGTGAAAATACGTTAAAAGAGTATCAACTAATAAACCATTTAATATCGATCATCGACTTGTAATTTCGATAGAAAAGGTGAGAATAATAGTGTATATAATTATTGAAGATATTTTTATGTGTAAACAATTACTACCACTCAAGATTTACTTATATCATTAGCCGAACCAGGTTGACGACTACCTTTGGTGAGTCGTTGTAATCTGTAAGTACTTGACACAAAAGAAAAGATCCATTATACGTATATGTGAATGTTTGTTTACTTGCAAGAGTAGATAAATAAATTATTCTACGTATTCCTAGTTTGGTCACAATAACAAACACGCTTTTCACATTTATAATCACTTAAGTTTCTCATATTCTTTCACATGAAGTATGGATTGTTGTACATAACAACATTAACTTGTAATGCCCACTAGAGATAACTATCACCATACAGTCATTATTCTTTAGGAAAATTAGGTCAAGGCCAATTTTGTGTGTTTGTTTATTGTCCTGAGGTCGTGTTTATGATAATTTATGTTTATAAATCTATACGAAAATATGATATATACATTTGTACAGGCAAGCAAATTTCAATCTTATGAATTCATTTTAAAATACTTTCAGTTCCCTGTGAAAACGACCACGATATATATTGCTTAATAGCAAATTTTTAATTAAGTCATTATAGACTTTCCCGAGCGCGTAGATCTCAATGAGATTAAATACCGGAGCGAAAAATCAAGAAATGGCCAAAAAGTTATATATCATATAAAGTTATATATATATCATATTTTGTCATCCTCGAATCGATTCGGTTCGAAAATTTGGAATTTGCTTGCTCCTAAAACTACATATCATGTTCGACCATCCTGGTATAGAAATAGTTCCCTTGATATTATATGTTAACAGTAAAATAATGTGAGGGATGACCCAAAGTGAATAATCATTAAAATATGAGAGTTGAACTCCAGAAAAAAATATTTGAACTATTTAAAACAGTCAGTGACTAAAATGTTTAATTAATAAAAATAAACCAGCCCGTAAAGGACATATTTAGAAATCAGAAGCTTTAAATTTAAAAGCAGTAATGATGTGAATATATGCCAAGAAAAAAATTATGGGGACAGGGTACTGGACCACGAAGAATTATGTCAGTATTTTTAGATTGTGAAAGCAATGTACTATGTTGACGATAATTGTTTTTTGCAAAAAAAGAAAAAAAGAAAAAGAAAAGGAAAAAGAAAAAGCTACCTTAAGAAAAATAGATGTAGAGTATTTAAAAAAGATACTATTAAACATGACAAAATGCATTTAAGAACACCTATTAACGGTTAGCGATTAAGGAATGTGGCTTAAAGTTGGTACTCAAGGAGAAAATGATAGTAGTTGATAGTTCCCAACGTGGAATGTGGGGGACACAATGTATTCAAAATGCATGCAATTTTCCCCTTCACGACACGTGTAATTTACCCGAGCGGCACAGAATCAGTAGTTCGGTGGTCCATCGTACAGATGATGATAGTTGGGTGAAAGTCAGTGCTGAAACCCGTTTGGCGTTTATACCCACCCTGTCTCATCCATGCTCTATAGGGCTTACAACAGTCCAGGATAGAATGTGTATGAGGATTAGAGCACCTGGGTATCTATGGCTGTACGGGGATACGTGTTATCGTGCCGGAAGATGGAAGTCCTGCAAAGTGTCCTGCATTTTCTTCAATTAAAGACTTGCGTATTCTATCCTATCATACATGAATTCTTAATATCTCAAACACAATCCAATACTTCAGTTTTGAAGGATGATTAATTGCTACTTAGAATAAATTACGAGAAGAATAATATATTGGAAGATACAATATCAGAAATCTAAGCTCACTGTTAGAGCTCTTCTGTGTTGCTACACTAGCTATAACGGCTAATTGCATGTAACGGTTGTACTTTCGAATGATGTTTGTATTAAGTCACATCCTTTGTCCTGTGGGAACATCGTAGCCCTAAACACAGTCCAGTTTTCTTAAATATTGGTTTTCACTATTGAAACAGACTGTGATACAGTTTGTTTATAGTAGAGAAATTTCGAAGCTATTTGAGAAAGGATACAACATTTATTTCAAAAGTTTTGTGAAACGATATATATGCAAGAGAGAGTTTACACATCATCAATATATAAATTTTTTCTTCGTTTCAGTTTCTTAGAAGGAAAATAACTGTTTTTTAAAATCCTGGTATTGTTTCTATATCAATGATATCCCTTTTATTGATATAGAAACTAGCTGAAGTGCCCCCCCCCCCTGCTCGGAAAGATTAACTATGGAGTAAGATTAATGAAAAACATTCCAATACACATAAACTTTCGAGAAAGTTTTAGACATTAGTATTAATGCACTGAAGATTAGAGAAATCTTGTATCTTAAGTCGCCTCACAGCCTGGTGGTTATTACCATCTTTGTAAAGAGATGCTGTCTTTGAAGGATCTTTAGGCTTCATACTATAGGAAAACTGAGTACTTCATATCAGAGGATTGACGTGTAAAATTCTCTACCAGTATAAAGAAGTTATAGTACATAGTTCTTTTACTCCTAATCCTAATTCCAAATACATTCCTCTACTCAAGCTCTTAATTTCTACTTTGGCATATACATATCTATCTGTATATATAAAAATAAAAGTGACTATGTTTGTGATTTAATAACTTTTGAACCACCCGACCAATCTCAATCAAATTTTCAATATAGATGAGGTCCGGGCCTGGGATGGTTTTTATCATTTCACTTTGACCATACAGCTTAGAAAGGGGGATTGGAGGCGATACCGGTATATAAAAATGATCGAAAATGACCGATATTAGTACCGAATCCTTAGTTTTGGGGATCGCTGAGATGAGCAGTGACACTTCCGATGCCGTTTAAATCCAAGTTCATCCCCTCAACTTGGAGGAGGGTGAGTGGAGAGATACATAAAAATGATCGAAAATTACCAATATTAGTGCCGAATCCATAGTTTTCTTGGTCGCTTAGATGAACAGTGACACTTCCTATGCTGTTTAAATCCAAATTCATCCCACAATAGTAATATTTAATTTTTATTTATTAGGTTACTTATTATTTTCTGATTTTTCATTTCTTTGAGAGCACTTCAGTAATAGTAAAAAGTATCTGACTAACGGAACATGTTACTATTTTTCTTATTTTAACGCAGCGAAGTGGGAAATTGACGCTAGTATTTTATATTTTGACTTGCGCCAAACTATCTTTCTTCTGTCAGTAAACTAGAGAAAAATAGAGTTGTGGTTTACCGTTACTTTCCACCTAGCAGTATTCAAGCTATTGTAATCATTGTGATCACGTTTGAGTCCAAAGTCAAAGTACTCTATGTGGCGGAAACATGGACATTACGCAAGAACAATAGTAAAAAAAAAAAAAAAAAAAAAAAAAAAAATCAGTTTTGGAAAATTGAATGTGAAGATTAACAGGTTAGATAAAAACTGTCATACTACATGGAATTTTCTTAGTTTACGACACGTGATCTGTCAATTATGGCAAAATATCTATTACGAGGGCCGTCCAGAAAATAAAGAACGATTGCGCATCGCGTTCGGAGCCGACCCCTCACCACTGCGATCGCGGAAGCGGCAATTAGCTTCTTCCTTCACTTCAGTGTGACTCGAGTCTTAATGCTGTGCGGTCACGCTATTTGTTGTTGCAGCGATTCAAAATGAAGGCACCAATCGAAAAATCCCGCCAAATGTGAAGTACGGAGTGTTATTCGTTTTCTGAAGGCGCAAAAGGTTAAGCCTATTGAAATGTACATGCAAATAAAGAACGTTTATGGTGATAGTGCCGTGAACGAGTCATCAGTGAGAAAAATAAAATACTTGTTTAATCAAAGGAGGACCAACGTGCATGACAAAGATCGGAGCGGGAGGCCATCATTTGTTACGGAAGAACTGAAGGAAAAAGTCGAAGAAACAATTCAGGAAGACCGACGTTTAACTTATTCCGAAACTTAAGGACTTTTCAGTGGAAAACAGTTCGCAAACGACGAGGAAATCAAGCAAGCAGTAACAGCCTGGCTCAAATCTTTTGCCGCAGATGAGTATAACATCGGCATTGAAAAACTGGTCCCACGTTAAACAAGTGTCTTGACAATTATGATGATTACTTAGAAAAGTAGAGTAAGGTCCTGTGGCTTTGTAAATAAAGTATTGTGCTGATATCTTCTTTTCTTTTTATTTAACCATGCCAAAACATTCTTTACTTTCTGGACGACCCTCGTATTATTATTATTATTATTATTATTATTATTATTATTATTATTATTATTATTATTATTATTATATACATAATAATGTATATATAGGGAGCACAGAGGAAAGAAACTAGTCAAAATTACCCATGCTGTACTGGCTAAGTGATTCCATCTAGGTGTGTTAGGTTAATGTATTCAGGTATAACGGTCAAGCCCAGACATTGTAAGGAAAAGTCAAGCTGGATCTTACAAGAATGAAAAATTCTTATTGCATTTGATTTCAACTTTTCTTACAACAACCACCACCAAAGGAAACATAATAAGGCATAGGTGTTGTTAGAGATGCATTAAAAAGTTCGGAAACAAAGAATATGTTCGTGATAACGTTTGGCGTGATATTTTATGTACTAAAGAACCAGAAAATCACCTTCAGAGATTATAAAGAAAGTCGTTTCTAAAACGCCAATGCATTAGTTTGTAAAGCTAGGTATTGTGGATGACTTTCCGTACCAAGAAGTGCATGGTACTATCAGCTCGGTTCTACTAGCATATTGAGGGGGATGAAAATGATGTTTTCCATCACCTTTGATTAATACGTTTTATAGAATAAAAAAAGGGAATTACTAACATATGGCATTGGAATTTGACCATTACAGAGCTGACATTGGTTATGGCTGCTTCTGTCTAGATCTATAAAATGAAAAACATTTCCTTTTAAAGTCACAAACATACATTTTAATTCACATAAGATATCCAATTTAAAAAATAGTCTTTTATATAACATCCCATGGTTATATCCTTCAGGCTAAACCAAGCGGATGTTAAATGAAAATGAATGAACTGAAAAGTAATAGAAGTAATGAGAAAATATGAGGAAACGGGAAAAGCTTTAGAAAATCCAGAAACACACTATTATGACAAATTACGGCTTAAATACTCTTTAATTTCTATAACATTATTGGCGCTTATTCAAAAATAAATTTCTCCTTAAAAACAAAATATATATACAAATCATAAATATCAATCAGCTTCCCAAAATTACAGTATATATATATATATATATATATATATATATATATATATATATATATATATATATATATATATATATATATACACAGTGGCGGATCCAGGATATTATCAAGGGAGGGACTAAACCATAGTTTGCCGCTTTATCCAGTGTAAAACAGGATTTAAGTTCATTTTATCCAGTGTGTACCTGAGGGTCAAGGGGGGGTATAGCCCGTATAGACCCCCTTGGATCCGCCCTTGTATATATATATATCTATATCTATATCTATATCTATATATATATATATATCTATATCTATATATATATATATATATATATATATATATATATATATATATATATATATATATATATATATATATATATATATATATATATATACTATAAATGGCCCCATGGACTACAAACCATTAATTACAAGCCAAAATAAAGCGACAAATATATATAATCGTACCTTTTGGGTATTCGTCTGGGTACCTTTTGGGTCCTCGCAAATTGCACAATGTGACAGCGTCTTAAGATATAGAGCCATAGAGTAGTTCTACCAATCCATCTAACATCGATTCTTTCTAGATGGCAGTTACAGTCAATGGATGACGACACTAACACCACTTATTAACGTAACAATTGATGTATCTGTTTTGTAGAGCAATACTAATGGTTCTAAGTTAATACACGACGTTGCCAGATAGTACATTTTTGATTCGTCACAGCAGGTGAAGGAGACCCCGGAGGGCATACCGTTATATTTCTTTTACGACTTCATTTGATCTGTAAAATAACTCTCTGTTTGCAGTGGGCGCCATGTGTATCAGAACAAAAGTTCATGCAAATTTTAGAGAAAATACAGAAAGGGTCATTCCATGTGAAATCACCTAATTTTAAAACATGACCGTGCTTCAATGTCTCAGATTCTCTTCAAACTTTTTTCATACATACATACCAATAAAATTATGCTAAATTAATTTTTCCGATTTTTTTTTGGATGAGAAATGGGTCGGGGAGAAATTTGTAAAAAATGTGAATTTGGCGCCAATTTCACTTTCCAGCACTCAGCATCATGGAACTAAAATTACCACATCTTCCTTATTTTTCAAGCTATTGGGTTCATCCAGGTGTCAAATGAAAGCTTAATTTTTGTTCTTTCAGTAGATTTTAAGACAGGTTACGCTGGTTACACTGTCAAACATTAATGGACATGCAAACGAATTTTAGGGTGTTTCCACAAATTGTACCATTGCTCAAAAATTCCAACTATGAAACTTATGGAACTTTCTTGTACGTTCATTTTAACACGTACATGGTATGGTTAAAAAATAAAAAGGAATATTGTAATTATTTTTTTGTATTTTACATATACGGAAATACATAGTTTTAAGTTTTGTTACAAATTGTGTCATTGCTCGTAAGTTACAACTATGAAACTTTTGAAACAGTTTTTATTGAATCATCTGAACACATACATGATATGGTTAAATATAGAAAGGATGTTTTTGGTATTTTTGTATTTTTTATTTTACATGTACGAAAATATACAGTTTTAGGTTTTGTCACAACTTGTGTCATTGCTCATAAGTTACAACTATGAAACTTTTGAAGTTTCTTTTTATAGAATTATTTTAGCACATATATCATATGGTTAAAAATAAAAAGGGTGCTTTTGGTATTTTTGCAATTAATATTATTATTTATATTTTAAATGTACAGAAATATACAGTTCTTGTGTTATGCCTTTCCTCTGGAGTAGTGATGGCCAGCTGTGTGAATGGGTGCATTATCATCCTGGAAGATGACGTCATTGTCCGGGAACAACATCCGGACCATAGGATGCAAGTGGTCTCCTAAAATTGCGACATAATCGTTGGCAGTGATTCGTTCGCTAAGTGTGACCACAGGACCCGATGAAAATCATGATATGGCGGCCCACAGCATCACCGAGCCGCCGCCATGTTTCACAGTTGGGCGGAGACACTGCAGATCATAAGCTTCTTTGGGCGTTCTTCACACATAAACACGGCCCGTGGTTGGGAATAGGGTGAAGGATAACTCATCCGACCATATCACACGTTTCCAGTCCTCAAAGGTCCAAGTTGCATGGTCGCGGCACCATTTGCGGCATGCGAAAGCGTTATGGTCCCTGATGAGCGGTTTGGCTCGTTCAACACGACCCCGTAAGTTCATGTCATGTAATTCGCGGCGGACTGTGATTGCCGAAACAGGGTGGCGTGGAAGAGGTGCTGATTGAGTTTCTCCGTCACTTGCTCCGCAGTGGCACGACGGTTCTGCGTGACAATGCGCTTTAATACCCGGCGTGACCTGTCCCTCATTATTTTCTTCCGCCCACTGTTCCGCTTCCCCGATGTGGTTTTCCCGTGTGTTGTGTAGGGCGTCATCACCTTCGATACTGTCCCACGCGACACACCTAACACAGTAGCCACTGCCGTCACACTCACTCCACATAACCGCGCCCCAACAATTTGCCCTCTTTGAAAATCTGAGATGTCTCCCATTTTACACTACCTCCGTCTGCTGCAGCCACCGGACACTGCTGTTCCACTTCACCTGACGTGGTATGGAGACCGACCTAACACACCACCACCAGCGGTGCGGCGCTGCGGGCGCCACGACACCACTGCTAACCCATACATCTGACGTGTTGCCAACTACAAGTGTTTCCATTTTTCTGATCACCATCTGTATGTCCTAAAATGATTCTATAAAAAAGTTTCAAAAGTTTCATAGTTGTAATTTACGAGTGATGACACAATTTGTGACAAAACTTAAAACTGTATATTTCCATACATGTAAAATACATAATAATAATAATAATAATAATAATAATAATAATAATAATAATAATAATAATAATAATAATAATAATAATAATTACAAAAATACAAAAGAAACATCCCTTTTATTTTTAACCATACCATGTACGTGTTAAGATGAATGTACAAAAAAGTTTCGAAAGTTTCATAGTTGTAACTTTTGAGCAATTTGCAAAAAAACGTAAAATTTGTTTGCATGCGTATTAATGTTTGACAGTGTAACTTTTTGCAAGGTTTATTAAAATCAGCTGAAAGAGTAAAAATTAAGCTTTGATTTGACACCTAGATGAGCTCAATAACTTGAAAAATAAGTATACGTTAAAGGGGATTTTAGTTCCGGATGCTGTGTGCCAAATTCACAGTTTTCAAAAATTTTCCCTCACCCATTTCACATCCAAAAAATCGGGAAAAATTAATTTAGCATAATTTCATTAGTATGTATGTATGAAAAAATTTCTGAAGAGAATCAAAGACATTGAAGCACATTGCTGAAGGTGAGTTGACATGGAATGACCCAAAAGTGATTTTTTCTTGTAAAATTGAAAATTGATGCAGTACAAGAACCATGATTTGGGCTTTATCTCATTATATGGTTAATGAGATAAAGCCCAAAATTGTAATTAACACTTGAGATTTTGTTAAAATAAGATATTGTCCAAATATTAGATCTCATATTAGTCGCTAGATTATATCGAGCTAAACAAAATGGCATACTTGAGAATTAAATTCAGAATTAATTTTCCGAGAAATCGAGAAGAGGAGAATTTTTATGACTCTTAATAGCGTGTCATCCGTTCCGAATCTGGTGCAATTGATAGTATATATATTTTCCATGTTAGTATATATATACTGACATGGAAAATATACACTATTATTTAGCATATAATAAGTTTGATTTCTCCTAACAATGGGGGGGGGGAACGGTGGCTCAGTAGTAGAGCGCTTACCTTTGGTACGTGGAATCCCTGGTTCGATCCCCGGCCAAGTAAATTTATGGTGGTCCACATCGTGTCCGTGCGTTTTCTAGGGGTATTCCTGTTCCCTCCTAACTTATCATTCCATCAATTCTTCTATCATTCACTTAATCATCGTCTTTCTTACTAGTTAGCCTAAAGGGCATACTCGTGGGGCATTAAACTTAAAGAATTATTTCTTCTTAGTTAATCATATTCTAGTTGTAATGAATATATTCTATAGGTACTAGAATCTTTGATGACTTCTGAAATGTTTTGACAATACATACATCCACATAAATAATACATATGCAAAATGTGGATGTATACACGTATCTACTCGTGTCCCATTTCACAGACATACGAAAGATTGAGGGTTAAATTCTCAACTGTTGCAAATATTTTTTTTCTGTGCTTTTTAGTTATGTGGGTCATAACCATGCATAGATTCATGTGATTTTTAGTTCAAAAGAAAGTTCGATACTAAACATGTTAATTTGCGGTATTTCTCGGAATTTTCGTTAAAAATGAATGATTTAAAATTTGTTCTGTTGTTTATAAAATGATAAAATTTGTACCTTTTTTGGAAGTTAAATCATATTGTATCTAATGTGAGTTTTAATAGTGTATCACTGAATGCTGATGTGTGTGAAGTGAGTGTTAATTATTTCATTTACTTTGCAATTTGCCTTGAATGTACGAGATTGTCGCCATGGGATGATTAAGAAATTATAGGCATGAGCTGTTGCGGGGCATCTAAAAGCAATAACGCTGTGAAATTCCTCGGAATCTTTGTGAAAGAGCACATTCCTGTTTGAGCTATCAACTCCGAAAAATCCTCATAATTCCTTCCAGCCCCAGAGTACGCGCTGTGTGGTGACGCTGGCGCGCTCTGAGTATTGATCACGCGTCGACAGTTGCCTTACGTGACGACGTAGCTCGCGTAATCGTGCGTTTTTGAAGGACTCTCGGTTCTCTCGCCCCCAACACCAAACGAGGGCACGAGGAAGGAAGGGGGAGACCGTTATCTAGATGTAAAGATGAGCACGAATTCCACTTTCTGGTGGGTGGTGGTTCTAGTACTGCTGTTCTCAGAAAGCTGTAGAACCTGTTGAAGAATTAAACACACAAGAAACCTTGAATCATTGCCAAGTACTGGCCACGTCACTTTAGGTGTTCGTTGTTGTTTACTAGGAAATGATAACTGCCTTACTTATTTTAGAATTTATTGTTTATCATTTATTTATTTTTTGTCATCATCACAACAAGCAGAGCACAATTATAGTGTTGGCGTATTACGAAATAAATTTAGTTTTTTTAAACTTATGATTCATATTACAGATGTTAATTTCTTTGTGTTCGATACACGTTTTGTTATAAGAAGAGCATATTCCCCAGATTGGTAATTTCAATAATACGAGTACGTTGGTCATTGCTTTCTTGCAACAGGATAGGCCAGAGCATCAGCATGAGTTTTAAGTGTCGGGACATGAAAATTTAGTGTCGATATCAGATCCGTACAATTAAACTCGTTTTTGTACAATTTTATGGAGAAAAATCAGATCTATAACGTTTCGCCTTTGTTCAAGTGTAGGGGTACAGAAATTGTCTGTTAATGTTAGATAGTTTTCATAAGATGGATATATTCCAATTCCCTTGTATGCTAAGTATTGGATAAATTTAAATTGAACTTTTTCCAGTTGGTGTTGGTATTGCTGTTATGATGGGTTCCAGATCACAACAACATATTCCACTTTTGATCGGACATAGGAATAATACATTTTTGTTAGTGTGGTAATATTGTTAAACTTCTTTCCAGTTCTAATTATGAACGCGAGATCTGTGCCCCTTTTCTCAATCTAAGCCACCGATGGAAGCCCTTGTTCATTTGCAGCCTGACTGCAACTGTACTGTAGATACTCACAAAATGTCTCATTACTGCTTTTTACGTTCTTACTATGTAATATCGTTTAAATTGTTTTATTGTGTCTTAAGCTTACTAAGTATGAATTCTCGGGAAAATGTAAGAAGTTCAAAATATCCTACAAACTTCTGTCTCATATCTGAGGTAAGTGCCAGGAGGATAATCACTGGGTTAGATATTATAATATACATAATACGTACCGTATGTCATAAATGTAACTATGAGTACGAGTATGGGTAACTCTACTGGACATTCTCATATTCTTGACCTCTCTGTTATTAACAGAAACCGTGCTGTGGTATGCACAATACCTGCAGATGTCAAAAGAAAATTTACCGTTATGCATGCTAATGTTCGCTCACTTCTTCCGAAAATTGATGAAGTAAGATCTCTTATCGCTACGAATGAATGTGCTATATTTATTGTAACTGAATCATGGTTAGATAAATCTGTTAATACTGAACAAATTGATGTACAAGGGTATTCCGTTTTACGACAAGACACGGGCAGGGGTGGGGGGATAGTAGTATATTATCTTAAAAACCTAGAACTTATGACTTTTGCATCCAGCTCTGGTGACGGATTAGAGAGACCAAACATAGAATTTCTTAATTTTACTGTAAAAATAAACTCTTATTCAATAGGTTTTGCTGCATTATACAGATCACCCAATATATCGTATACTTCACTATCAATTATTGAAGATATTGTCATCGAGCTCTATCCACAGGTCGATTCTCTGTATTTAATTGGCGACCTGAACTGTGACCAAACTTGCATAAACAAACCTGAAACGGTATATTTAAACTCAATATTAAATAGGTTAAATCTTATTCAAATAATTAATGAGCCTACTAGGATAACTGAAACAAGTGAATCTTTGTTAGATGTTATTGTTACTGATAACAGAGACAGACTGGCGTTGCATGGTGTTAGTCCCCCTATTGGAAATTCTGATCACTGTGTTATATACATGGTTCTTGATATTAATAAACCGCCTAGCCCGAAACCTGAAATTCTTAGCTGTCGAGATTATGGTAGTTTTGATGAAAATCTTTTCTTTAGCGATGCTCAATACATACACTGGGAAAACATTGAGTCATTTGAAACAAGAGACGGTAAGGTTTCCTTTGTACAGGACGCATTAACACATATATTCGATGTACATGCTCCTATTAAAAAGATCAAGCTTTCTAAAACTAAACTCCCATATCTCTCAAGTAATACCAAGCTATTAATGAAATTGCGTGATCGAGCACATCTCAAGTTCAAGCGTACCAAAACCCAACAAGATTGGGAAGAGTTTAAAAGGCTTAGAAACTTTACAACGTCAGTGGTTCGACAAGAAAAAATTGCTTACTTCTCTTATCGTATTAAAAACTGCACTGCAGTTAAAGACAAATGGAAAGTAATACAAGAGCTGGGTCTTTGTAACAGGAACAATGATGTAGCACTTTCCAGTGAAATCAATGATCCAAATGTTATTAATGATCATTTCGTCAGTCTTCCTGGTTTGCCTCCTATTAATTCTGAGAGAGTTGACAATCAAACTAAGAAATTTCTGTCTAAAAAACATCCACAGCTACAGACAACATTTCTATTTAACCCAATAAATGAATCCGATGTGAGAAAGGCGGTACACAGCATAAAATCTAACTCAGCTGGCCTTGATGCAATAAGCACTAAAATGATCAAATTAGCGTTGCCATTCATACTATCACCTCTAACGAAAATAATTAATTATTCACTAGTTAACGGCTGCTTTCCTACTGCCTGGAAAACAGCAAAAGTGGTACCGCTACCAAAGAAACCCCGCGTAACTTCCTTAAACGAGCTACGTCCAATTAGTATCTTACCAATAATGTCAAAGATCGTAGAAAAATTAGTAAACCAGCAATTATACGACTATGTAAATCATAATAATATTATCCCTATTATTCAATCCGGTTTTCGTAAGCATCATAGTACTGTCAGTGCGATGCTCGAGGTAACAGATGGGATATTAAACGCAGTTGATAACTCTCAAGTTGCAATCATAGTCCTCTTAGACCTAACCAAGGCCTTCGATCTAGTTAATCATAACCTGTTGTTGGCTAAACTAAGGTATTATAAATTTTCTGATACCGTCATAAACTGGATTGAAAGCTACTTACTAGGCAGGAAGCAACAAGTATATCTTAGGACAGCTCAAAATCCCTTATCTTCGGCACTCGTTATAAACAAAGGAGTACCTCAAGGATCAATCTTGGGTCCCCTTTTATTTTCTATTTACATTGCTGACCTCATAGATTCCATTAAATACTCTACTGTGCATTGCTACGCGGATGACACACAACTTTGCATCATGTCATCACCACAAAATATTGAACAAACTGTAGAACTTGTTAATAGAGATTTGACCTCTGTATCTGAATGGTGTACTGATAACGGTCTTGCCATCAACCCAAGTAAGTGTACATTTACGATTATAGGAACCTCACAACAGTTGAGTAAAATCAAGGCATCGGATCTAAAAATAAAAATTATGGACACTTATATTTCTTACTCTACCCATGTGAAAAGCTTAGGACTCATATTGGATAAGGAACTAAACTATAATAATCATATATCTACTCAGTGTAATAAAGCTATTACTTTATTACGTCGACTTTACAAAGCCAAAGACTTTCTATCTCAGTCTATGAAATTATATCTCATACAAGTTCTTGTTTTACCGTTATTAGACTACTGTGACGCTGTATATGGACCATCTCTCTCTGTTTACAATTCGAAAACTATACAGAAAATACAGAACTCGTGCATTAGGTTTGCCTTTAACTTAAAGAAATCGGAACATATCCTACCAGTGCTAAATAGAAACGACATTTTAACAATGTCGAGAAGAAGATACCTACGCTATAGTTGTCTGATATATAAAATCCTTAAAACTCAATCCCCACAATATTTATATTGTAAATTTACAAAGCGGTCACAAATTCACTCTCACGTTACGCGTAACAGTGAGAAATTCAATGTACAAAGGCTTAAACTGAAGATAGTGCAAGGATCATTTTCTAGAGCAGGTCCGAGAGTATGGAATGCGATACCAAAAGCTCTCACGGAAATAAAGTCATTTAATTCATTTCGAAATTCATTAAAATCACATTTGATGAAATCCCAGCGACTGGCCTCTGGCACTTACGACATGTACAGTTTTATGTAAGAGCTTAGCTAAATCCAACAATATCGATACTTTTTATTGCATATGTCACTTGTTTATTTTCTGATTTATTCTTTTACTTGTATTTTTTTAAAGTTTTTTTTTCTGTTCCTTTTAATGTGTAATGTTTAATATTGTATTCTTTTGACAAGGGTTAGGTGGTAGAGCAGCCATGGCTGAACCTCGCCCGCTTCAATAAAGACATTTTCATTCATTCATTCATTCATTCATTCATTCATTCATTCATTCATTCATTCATAAATCAGTTGCAATATTAATTCGCTCTCTCTCAACTCGAAGCTCACGAATCCTCACCATCAGCCTAGTAGTTGGCTCGCGCGTGTTAATAATGGGTTACTGGTTCGATTCCCAATGGAAGAGACGTGAAATTTTAACGCATTACGGTGATTTAGATTCAAACCTTAAAATGTAGATCTACGTGACATATAGTCGTCTCGGTGCTGAAGAGAGACGCTAACTCCAACAAACCAAAAATAACCGAACACATAATCTCTTACTGACTGATCGAAGACTCGACACTCACACCAAATTAAATATCCTAACTGTTTCGTAATATGGATAACCTGTTCTCACACTTCTTTGAAAGTAAGAGGAAAGTGAATCATAGCTTAAGAACATGTAACCTTTAGTTCATTATCAATTGCTTCAAATTGTTACTAATTTGAAAGAATTGTTGTCTTAGAATTTTTCATCTATTATGATCTAAATGGCTCCTGCTGGGATATACAATGAATTATCGATTTGAGTGCAGACCGATTAAGGTTGTGGTTTACAATATTGTATCTGTACGTTTGTAAATTGTGTCATTTTCTTCCACTTGTTCTACTTCCTATTTTGTTAATGCTTCACCAATTCTTCCACTATCTTATCCATCTCATTTAGTGTTCAGTGCATGTGTGTAATATGTTGAACTAGGGATTTTATTGTAGATTTCCAACTGTGCTGTGCATAAACATGGAAAGTCATAAAACGGGTATATTTGTCATCCGTCTGTTCTCATGTATCAGTTAAAAAAAAGAGAGAGAAGAGATTGTGAGAAGTGGGTTTTTGGAATCGATTCAACTTCCCAAGAATAGGTTCCATCTCCTTCCTTAAGCCTCTATTGAAACTGAAAGGGGTAGAAACGGACCATTTTCGGTTTTAACATTCATCCTCATATAGTAAAAACAGTCATAAATAGCGAGAAACAATTTTCTGCAATCGATCCAACGTCCCAACGATCCAATCGATTCTGTTTCTACCGTTATCTATCTACTGCAACCGGAAGTGGTAGACTATAACTTCAAGTTTCAGCATTTATCTTCAAAGAGCAAACACGGTTAGAAATAGCTTTTTGATGTGGATTCAGCATCCGAAGAATATGTTTTTTATTAACCTCTATCCCTTTATTCAATTAGAAAGTGGTGGGAATCTAGTTTTTTTTAAATGCTTTCAAGGTTGTAAAGTTTTTTTGACTCATCCTGTATAAAATTTATTACAGCACGGTATATGAAATTTTAAAGATCATCCTGTCTAAATGCGTCGAATTGATCCAAAGTTGGTACACAAAAATAAGGCGCTAGTAGATGATCCCAACATGGCGACCTTAGAATGACCTAAACAAGTTACACAAGGTGTTTAAAAACATACGGTACTCATCTTAGTAACACGTGTATCACACAAACTGTGTTTGGGCTGATATCCAGTGGTAAAAATACTGAATGCCTAACTATTGTGTGGTATCGTGTTCACTGTAGATCTTGAAATAATTGGACTACGATCTTTGGTAGAGCTCCTCTTCCAAATAGGCTAAACTGTAGGCCTGCAAAAAAGGTTTATAACGAGTGGAGTACGCTAGATTATCCTACTGCTATGGGTACGTGCTTCATTCTACTGGAACGTTTGTTTCTGTAAAATGACTAGATAAAATAGGGAGGCGAGATTGACGAAATACCACACTTGTGTCACACTACTGAGAAATAGTGGGAGACTGGAATATTTTTTTCTAAGTTTTGAAAACGTGAATAGAAGATCACGACTCATCAACATTCAGAGAAGGTTAGTGGTTCTTCTTCTAATTCAATTCCTTAAGTGATTTGCCTGTAGCCAAGTATTTAAATCTGGTTTCATGATATTGCATTGCCTATCTTTTCAACCTATCAAATCTGTACAATAGTGTTAATTAACCATACTCCACTATGTAACATGACATGTTTTTAATAAACCTTTCAAGTGCTAGATTTTAGATTGTTTAGGACTGTTTATTTTAGCTAAACTGTTTCGCAGGCTTCTCTTGCTAGGTTACTCAGAGTTACCTCTCAAGTAGTCCCTCGATAAGACTGTCAAAGGAAATTATAATGAAGTATTCCACGGAATAACGCAGTATGGCACGGTTTGGAATGTGCTGAGTTATAAGCGGAATTAAGTGCTGTACGCAACATGACTGACATATACTAAAAGGTTCGTTTTTCCATTAACCAAGTGATGGTCATACTTTGCTGGCAAACTGTTATTGAGTGGTGAAATGGTAACGCCACAAGGTTATATTTTAAGCAAATTATCAATCAATGCAATTTCAATGTAAATGCAATCAAGATTCAGTCAGTCTTACCACGACACGATTGCAATGATAATTCAAATTAAATTGTTTTGCCTACTTCATTTATTCCAATTCACATAACATTACATATCACAACTCAAAGCATCCGATATATCATGATTCTTAATCTCTTTTAACTTTATAAACGGTTACAAATCATAATTCACTATTAAATAATCAATTAATATATCCGTAGGTAACCATATTTTCACTATAAACAAAACATCGTAACTAGTAACTAAGAGTGCAGATTTATTGTACGGATCCATACATAAATTCGTTGTATATACACCAGGGATGCAAACATACAAAATTTTGGTAGCCCAACAAAAAAGCTACTGGCCCACATCCCACAATAGAAATCGTTTACTTACCTTCTGTATGATATTAAATACTCGCCCGCACCGATGAACCACTCGCCCCGGGCTAGTGGGCGGGTGGTTATTTGTATCCCTGATATATACGTTTCTTTTTCAGTAAATTGTCTCTATATATCTTAAACAATTATTTTTGAGATGTGAGCAAAAAACGACACTAACCAACTTGTACTAGGTGGTCACTAAAAGCGCAAATACTATCTAACCGAGTCAGAGCAGCAACATAGAAAGGCCAGGGTGGTAACGCAAGATTGCATCCGCAAAAAAACACTTACTTAACGTGTTGGATTATTTATTTGTACGTTACTAAGAACGTTATAGGTAATACCGCGTTGTGTTTTCATTGCTTGCACATTTGTATTCTAAAATAACGTAACACATTGCTTAGTAAATTTCACTTGCGCGTCATGAGTTAGCACACAGATTTCAGATAGTTCACTTTGTAAACTGTGGTCAATGATTACCTTCTGGGTGAAATCATGCTTAGCAGGTTAGACTTATTTCGACGTAGATGCCCATCTTACAGGTAAGAACACAACATATTTCGATTGCTTACACGTTGATTTCTTAAAATATTATTACAAATTTGTTCAGTAAATTTTTACAAAAAATGTGGATTCGTACAGTAAATCTGCACCACTATATTATCTTTTAATTACATAAACAATAATCAAGATTTCCCTTTTCTTCTTCTTCCGTCATAATACTGTTTCAGTTGATGCTTTCCGCCATTTATCTATTTAATTCACATTCCCAACAAGTGGAACAATACTGTAGTCCAGTATCATACCATAGATTTTCTCCATTTTTCTAGAATAAACTGATACGTGTCATATAGCCTTATTCCGTGGAAGGCTTCAATAGTAATATAGACAATTATAAATAGAAGACCTAGATATAACTACAATTTTATTTACATACGATAATACAAGAATAAAGGAAATAGGCAACTTGGATTAAAGTATGCATCTCGAAATTTAATATATGTTATAAAGCTAGGAACCAAAGAATGAGATTGTGGAAGGGAATGGAAATACTCCAATAAAACCCACGATCATGATTTTCTCCACCACAACCTTTCTTATCCGGGAATTGAACCAGGGATCCCACGCACTGAAGGTAAGGGCTCCACCATTTAACCATATCTCATACCGAGATGGAGACTAAATCCTAAAAAAAAAAAAAAAAAAAAAAAAAACTTTGAATCTGACCGTACGAGGACAATGATAAGAGGTGTCAATAATTCTTGAAAGTACTCCAAAAATTTCGGAGGGGGAAGTGGTTCCTACAGAACATTTTCCTTTATAGATGCTAATGCATACTACCAGTAGTCTCCTAATTATACACTGGAGAGTACTGGTATGAGTAGTCAAGCACAAGCTGTATGCAAGCATTTTCAGAACTATATCCGAGTTCTGAAATTTTGTGTAATTATCCAAGATCCGAATTCAAATCCTGCCAATTCTAGGAAACTTTTAATTAGTATTAGGTCTTTTGCCTTTCTGCATTAATAGCTGAACGAGCAAAAGAAAAAAAAAGATAGGTCTCTAATGAAAGCAACAATTTCTTTCATTCGTTCAGGGAACTTATTTATTTACATTTTTCTTTCAAACAAGTGCAATGTTGCCTCCGCAGTATACATGCAAAGATCTGCTAGAGGAAAGTCAATATCCTGCGTTGTCGTTTTGTCCCAGTTACAGGCAAAGAGAATCCAGACAGAGATAAATACCTTTTTTGAAAATTTGGCTTTCGCCCAAAAGACAGAGTCTCTTGAAGATCATCTAGTGAGATCTGATGTATTCCACTAAAAGACATGGCTTTAGCGTGAAACATAAAAGGGTACATAACCTTTAAATTGCTGCAGGCAGAGAACTTTTTAAGAGAAAAGTCACTTTGGAGAATGCCACGAACTGCTCTTTGCAACAGTCTGACATACTACGAAAAGTATACTGTACAATGTCGCTCAAAAGTTTCTGAATAAGATACACAAATATTAGAATTAGTAACTATGATCAAAAACTTGTATAATTTTAAACAACGTACAAGGGAGAGTTTTCCCCACATTTCTGCCGCTTTATGTATCAAATTGCAATGACACGATATGTAGTAATGAAAGTACAGGCCATCATATTGTGTCATCTGAAGCTACATTTTGGTATAATTTTAAACCATATGGAGAAATGAATAAAACGTTTTGTAATATTTCAATCACCAAGTTGGCATGTGTGACAAGTCACAACGAAAATAGAGCTTAAAGTAGCACTTAATGTAGAATCTATCATGCTGCATCATTTGAACCCACTTTTGGGATGCACAGTGGCTCAGTGGTAGAACGTTACCTCTGGTGCATGTGGTCCCTGGTTCAATCCCCGGCTAAGTAAGTTTGTGGTGGATAACACCGTGTTCGTGGGTTTTCTTGGAGTACTCCCGTTTTCTCCCGCATTTCATTCTATCAATTATTCTATCATCAATCACTTGCCTTAATCATTCATCTCCTATAACCTAAAGGGCTTAGTCTAACGTGAGACGTTTAACTGAAAGATTTCATTTCATTTTTGAACCCACTTTCCGGTCAGTTCTCTCCCACGCCAATACCAGTTCTTGCCCTTCCAGGTGAAGAATACTTACACTGTAGCTTTCAACTTCTCTATTAGTTGAAGCATCGCTATCGCAGAAACTAATCCTTAGATCAAAACAAGTAATAATTGGGTTGTGGCATCAGTTTTCTTCTTCTTTCTCTCCGTTTTTTCCCCACTTATGTGGGGTCGACGTTTTCTGATAAGTCTTCTCCATAAAGCCCTGTTCCGGGATTCTTTCTCTGTTAGATATTTCTCTCTGAAGTCATTATATCTCGAGAGCTACATGTAGTGTAGCCAAAATCAAAACTAACAATTTACTTAGTATGATGTGCTTATTCCGTAAAAAATATGAAAACTCGATTTAGGGGCTGTTCAAAAATTTTGTGGCCTCTGATCCACAAAATTCAATATTTCATGCAATCAAACATTTTCTTGTACGCCCCATATCTTGAGAACTACATATAGTGTAGCCAAACCAAAACTAACAATTTACTCAATATGATGTGCTTATTCCGTAAAAAAATACGAAAACTCGATTTACGGACCGTTCAAAAATTTTGTGACCTCTGGTACAAAAAAATCAATATATTTCATACAATCAAAGATGTTCTTGTACATTCTATATTTTCAGAATTACATATAGTGTAGCAGTGGTGCCCACCCCCCTTATGTCCATGACGCACCCCCCGCAATTGTCTATCCATAGGTGTTCTTCCATGAAAAAAATCTTTTCGATTAATTTTTACACTTCCTCAAACATTTTCGCACTAGATTTTTATCCCCCCCAAATATTTCAATGACGTAGTTTGCGTCATAGCCCCCCTTGTGGGCACCCCTGTAGTGTAGCCAAACCGAAACTAACAATATTTTTAGTGTGGTGTCTTTATTCCGTAAAAAATATGAAAATTGGATTTACGGGCCGTTTAAAAAATTTGTGGCCGATCCAAAAAATTCAATATATTTCATTCAATCAAACATTTTCTTGTACGCTCTATATCTGCAGAACTACATATAGTGTAGCCAAACCAAAACTATCACTTAACTCAGTATGATCTGCTTATTCCGTAAAAAATAAAAAATCCCGATTTAGGAGCCGTTCCAAAGTTTTGTGACCCTTGATCCAAAAACTAATTATTTTCCAAGATTACAATCTTTTGATGCATTTTTTGGATCATTCCTAAAATTCTTGTTCTTTGCAGTAGAGATGGTCATACCACTGCAGTCTTCTTTCTTGGATTTTCTTAAATATGTTATAACCTTGGTTGTTCCCATCACTCTCTCATTTCTCACTCTACCTCTTCTCATTATTCCACAAATCCAGTGCAACATTTTCATTTCGGCAACATTCAATCTTTTTTCCTATGCCTTCTTTATTGGCCATGTTTCTGCTTCTATATCATTGTGGCCTAACCACTACTTTATACATATACCATCTCTTTAATGTTCACCTTGATTCTATGTTCACACAAAACTCCACGTACTTTGTTTCAATTTCGTTACATCTTTCGCATTCTGTGTGTTATTTCCAAGTTCAAATCACCATTCGTGGCAATGTATGATCCTAAATATTTACAAATTTTCTCTTCATTCAATTGTTCTCCTTGTAGCTTTACTTTACCATTTCCTTCTCCGTTAAACTCGAGATATTCTCTCATATTCCTGGAGTTTATTTTGGGTCGTTCGATTAATATGTAGGTTTGCACTATCTTGCTGCAGAATTACTTGCTTTCTGTTCATAAACGTATAGAATATTTGGCACATGATATACATTCACTGCTGGTTCAATCCCATCTTGCCTAATCCCATCTCGTCTATCGGCTTATCAGCCACTGATTTCTGCACGATGAGAATTTCCGCCATTTTAGCTAAGAATGGAATTCCCATTTTATCTAAAATAGGAACGATGGAATTTTTGTACTTATAAGGGACATTTTGAACTGCAATTATAACCATAAGCATTACGAAATTGTGAAAGCAGAAACACATTTGAGAAAACCTGCACTATTTACTAATCTCTGTTACAGATTATACATACGAAAGTCAGTAAACTAATTTCGATATTGGCAGTTTTTGTCAGGCATACCATAAATATGATAGATTGAGTTCTAAATTATAAATAAAATTAGAGCTATTTTCGAGTAAATCTAATTTTGATTTTCACTTTATAGTTTATTACCTTTATTCTTGGAGAAAAAGGTGAAAGTCGATTGCTCACTGCACATTCTCATGAAGGTCTTAAAATTTGGTATCTAAGCATATTCACAAACTAATGAATGAACGGAAATATGGAGGACTGACGAACAGAGAAACATCAAAAATAATATTTTCAAAATTTATTGGGCATGAAACACGCAAATCAATTGAAATATCGAGTTTGATTTTGTTCACTATCGTCTCTCTTATTCTCGTGCAGAAGGAACAAGTGGGAAATTTGCGATATGCTTATTGAGGACCAACAAGTCTTGCAGAGTTATAACGGAGACGCCGAACAACATTTTTGTCTCCGTTTTAGGATTTGTGGGCACGGTAACTCAGTGGTAGAGCGCTTACTTCTGTTGCGTGGATCCCTAGTTCGATCACTGGCCTAGTAAGTTTGTGATGGAGAACATCGTGTCTGTGGGTTTCCTCAGGGTACTACCGTTTTCTCTCACATTCTCATTTCACTAATTCATCCCTCATTATTGACTTGCCTTAATCATCCGTCTCCCTTAGCCTAAAGGGCATACACATGGAACAGGGCCGGATCCAGGATTCTCTGAGGGGGAGGTGCACCAATAACTACCAGTACATTTGAACTAAATTTGAGTTTTTTAAATACTTTTAGGCATCTGTGATGTGAATGAGAAATTCCTTTGGAATGCTAAGTGTGTGCTCTCGATTAATTCTTTTCCTTCAACCTTCAGAAAATTGAATTAAATTATTGATTTTGCAACACTCATTGCTAACTTCTCGCTTTAGATAGTATATATTTACAACAAAGGGGGGTGCACGTGCACTTTTGCACCCCCCTAAATCCGGCCCTGACATAGGATGTTAAACTGAAAGATTTTATTTTATTTCCCTTTTAGGACTGGCCAACTCTGTAGACATTTTTGGGTCTTTTTTTTTAATGAAAGGTTTGATGATTACTTTGCCACTAGTGATGCGTGCATTGTAGAAATGAGCGATAGTTGGTTTCTGACTTTTATTATTGGGAATTTTCGTCATCTTATCTTGTATGAAGTTCAACAAGTATCATAAAAGTCGGAGAATTTAAACGAAGGTTTCGTGGAACATCTTTTTTTAAATGTATAACTTTTCTATGTATTAAGTACCGTACAAAGTTTTATATATATATATATATATATATATATATATATATATATATATATATATATATATATATATATATATATATATCAAAACTTAGATAATAGAGTTCATATCCCTGTGGTCTGAGCGCCACATATATCTTCATTTATGAAGAATGACTTACAACAATCTCTGCTATCTCCATATCCAGTAACATTGTTCCCGAACTTTCTCGCTCTCTGAAACTCAAGAACCATACGCAGCAGACTGATAAATCTGACATTATCAAAGCAGTGTTGGCAGGCATCAAGAATATCAATGAAGGAGTTGATATTCTTGCAGGCATATCACTCGTGGTTTTATAAGCATTAATACATTTCTTACATGTCTCAATGTGTACCGACATTCTATTCCCCCAGCTTTTGTCTCTTACTAGTTGTCCGCGTCCCAGCTATGAGCGGAATGTCGTACTGTGACGTCTTATATCGAACTACTGGAAATGGCAGAATTGGGTAGTTTTTAGTTTTGACTAGCATTTTGACTAATTATCAAGCGACGAATAAAAAAGTATTTAAAAGAACATTTCAAGCAATTTAATTTTATTGAAAAGAGCACTAAATAGGTTTGTATTGCTTGTTCCTCTAAATAATTGTTCATAAAACCATGAACATATTTTACATTTTTTCCCTAAGATGAATGCATTTATTTTAATTATGACTAATCCCCGACTTTATGACCGAACATACACGATAAAACTTTTGCCTTTATATTTTATGAATATAATAATATCGTTTAAAATATTATAAAATTCATTTATTTTTTTGTTAGAGTGTTGTTTGTATGGAAAATCGTGTGGTTTCAAATAATAAATTCACATATTCGCACACAGAGTAATGCGTGTTTTAAATTAAGGTTGGAAATCTATTTAATAGAGAAGAATAGAACAAATGAAAGGTATTTTTCCTTAATATTTAGATCTTTGTGTTCTTTGTTTATTCATAAAGCCTTGAGGAATAATAATGGTTCTCTTTTTCAGAAGCCTTTCACTACACACAGCTAACAGAGCTGTCGAGTGATTTGTTTTTCTCTCTTTTTTCCAAGTGTTCTCTTTTGTTCTTGTTGTTCAGCTATTTGTCGATATTTTCACCATATGCTGTCGTCATGCATTTTTATTTTTTGAATGGAACATGGCCGTTGCCATGGAAACTAGGCACTTGTCATATATATATATATATATATATATATATATATATATATATATATATATATATATATATATATATATATATATATATGCCTGTATTCAGATGAAAACGCATTTAAGAATACTCTGAGCCATATTCAAAAATCTTGAACACTTTATACAAGATATTTAAAAAGCGTACAGTATTATCTTAACAGACTCGAGCTGCTATATATTAGACGAATGCCTGGGGACAGTATCTCATGCTCAGTTCATTCTGTCGATGAGGCGTCGTCCCATCACGTTTTATACGTACCTATTAGAGGTTTCGGTCTGGAGACCTAGCAGGCGATATACAGAGCAGAGAACGCACTTAAATTTGATGTGTGTTATCTTGCTGGAAGACGAAATCCCAGAATACTTCGAGGTGCAGATGACTGGCAACATCATTTTCCAGTCATACTGTCCTTAATGAAGACCAGTAAAGAACAGTGAAGGCAAATGATAACCGACCGAAGTGCGTAGCTTATTACCTTTCACACGAGATTGCCATTTGTTTATCTTGTATTGTAAATGCGAATACATTCTGAATCTTAACGCACATTTACGCGTTTACGAATATGCTCATGACAGTTATTGCTTCCGATACATGAATTACTCTCTCGCTGGTTACCACCACGCTTCATTATCGCCACGATTACAGTCTCTTTCAAAACTACCGAGAGCGTACCACGGGTAAAACGCGCGAGAACAGAAAACTTAATCTTACCTTCAAACATATAGGATTGTGGGAGGATTGTGTATGTTTTATCTACAGTGGCTTCTCTGTCCTGTCAGGTGAGTCCTTCAACGACCCTTCTCTTCGTGCGCTTTCTGGTGTATCGCAGAGCACTGAAGATGGCACGTCTGGTGTGAAAAGCTTGTGCATCCGATAGTGTATGTCACCGATGGATAACTTACACGTTACGATGAAAGCAAGCAACTACCAGACCTTTCGCTGCCCGACTATACGGTCACGCTTAAAGTTGCCGTACTGCACGATTAGCGTTAGTTGACTTCTACCTGACACTGTAAACACAGGCCTTGACACAACTATATACATTTTGTTATGCAATGATCTTCAAAGTACTAGCTACACTAGTGATACTATGTTTAGTTCTCTCGTTTCAATGGTGATAGTGTACGCGAATTTGGCGCAGCAGACCTGGGTTTGATTACTGGCTGAAGTTTATCTGGTTCAGATCCCACTTTAAGGTGTAGATTTACGTCTCATGTAACCTCTCTTCTGAAGGGGTGCTCAACTCAAATCTAACCCAAACTATTGATGCTCTGTATTGTTGAAACGAGCAATTCTCTCTCCCTTCCTTGTTAATAATTTCAACTTCAAGTATACGAGCAAGACTCTAATGTCAAATAAAATAAATATTATTGTTTTTCAAAAATCTAGTATTTTTACAAAATTCTCACGCAAGTACTTTATTTACAACCAAGAGCGTGTACTTACTCCCACATTTTTCACCATTTTAGATTCAACACTGAAGACGATTGGAAATCCTCAAAAGAAATTATGCCATACATCACTAAACTCGAATCATTTTATTTTACAAAAGTTATTATGGAACATACATATGATCAAACATATCGGATGTTCTAAAAATGGCGCCCACGGACCACAGAGCACTATTCTACAAAACAAAATAAAGCGAAAATGTTATATGATGGTTTGCCCTCCGGGGCCTCCTTCAGCCGCTATGGGGAATCAAACTTTCACAATGTGGCAACGTCGCACATTAACATGGAGCCATTAGCATTACTCTCCGAATACAACAACCAGTTGAATCGATTGCTACACTAGCAAGTGATGTTAGTGTCAATCAATATCTTCAGCTTCCATCTAGAAGGAATTGATATAACTATTTGATAGAAAGGTAGCTTTAATCTATGGTTCTTTATTTAAGACGTTGTCACCAGGTTGGCAGCAACTTTACGAAGATTAGAAGTGTTAATGTTCTCAATGGCACTGCAAATGTTTGTTTCCAGGTCTTGAATAGTTTGAGAATAGTTCTTGTATACCTCTTGCTTTAAATAGCCCCATAGAAATGAATAGCAGTGTTGCCGGGTGCATGTAAGTAAAAAAAAATTATCATGATAATTTCAAAGTTTGTTTTTCATTGTTTTCAGGAATTACACAATGTAGACAGATCCTTAACACACCTTTTGAGGTACTGAAACATCGGCAAAGTTGCCAATTCAGAGTATTAATTTATGAAAACTACGATTTTCCAAGTTCCCCCTTACAGAGGCCTCATCCGATTAGTTATCGGTGAAAATGAAAAATTCTTTTTTCTGCTCCATAGTTTCTAAGCCACTCCAACTAAACAAACTGAAAATTAATGACAGAACATCCATACGTATGAGTTATGAGTCAATTTACATGTTTTGCAAAAAAAAAAAAAAAAAAATGATTTACACCTTCGTTTACATCTGGCAACACTGTGTGGTTCCTAGTCTACTTCAATCGTTGCTTCCTAGTTTAAAAATATATGCATGAACAAGGCTTCATTTTCATATAACCATTAGTTGTGTATCACTTCAGGTTCAAAAGTTCTACTATCCCAAACTTCGGGTTGCATTGTATATTGGACACCCTGTAGTTATCTTACTTCATTAAGATATCTCGCAGTGGGACTTATAAGATTGTACTGATAGTCCGTCTGTCCACTACTCTACAGAAAAAGCGAATTTTTTAAACTCTGATTTAGCAATAGGCAGCTAAAGTGATTATCTCAGCTAAACTCATTAATACAGTCAATCCGTTAACTTTTTCACTAGTAACTGTGACTAATAGTGACTATTGATGTCTCGTTTAAAAACGGTAACGATCCCTGGCTATTATGCAACCTGCACAATAACAAAGGTATGTTGGTTGCATATGATAAAAGGAGATGCAGGAAAGTGGCTAAATTCAAATCTCATGCCCCTCGCATGGAATTACATGATAATCTTTACTGCATATTAGCAGAACTTATTGTTTGTTTGTTTGCACTTTAACCTACTTTTAATAAGCACCAATGGTATGTCAGACATAGAACTTCGAGTTTAACTTTGAATCCGAACATCGTATTTACTTTCAGCTGGGGCATACCCACGCTGGTTCCGCCAGATCCGGACCCTCAAAACTTCGCAACTCAACATACATTTGTACACTTTCTCAATAAAACTATACGGGTTCAAAGGAAATAATTGATGTAGCATGAAAATTTGAACTTACAGGTCATCTGTACTTTCTCTTATGAAAACAATCCAGTTTTATATTCAACGAACTTACAAAGTTCGTTACTGAATTCTCTCTCTCTCTCTCTCTCTCTCTCTCTCTCTCTCTCTCTCTCTCCGTGTGTGTATGTGTGTGTGTGTTATTTGCCAATTTTTCAATTTTATGCCCTCTATTCGATAGAGCATAAAAACTATCTGAAAGAAGTGATGGATTTTTTTCGCATCACTGTTACCGTTCCGGAGATATTGGTCCAAAAGTTTCCGATTTCGAGAGATTTAAGGAGCCCTACCTCGGGAACCATAAGTGTCATAGAGAGATGATATTTTGCGAATTTGTCAATTGTGAGCCCTGCATTTTGAACCCATATGTCTTTGTAAAAGAACAAATCATAGAACTATTTAACAGAACTCTTAAACAAAACATGTGGAAAAAAATTTAGTACTCAAGGAAACTATAAATGGATAGATACATTACAAGAATTGTTTAATGAGTATAATAATAAAGTACATAGAACAAATTGTATAAAGCCTGTAGAAGTTAATAAGAAAAACCAATTCTTTTTAAGTTCGTACTGGCAATTTTCTTGGAGCATTCTCAACTGTTTTTTTTTTCCTGTAAATATGAGGAAGTATTTTACAATTACTTATCTTTTCGGGTGCAGAATAATATCCGTTCAATACTACATGCACGTAGTGGCTTGTATTGTCAGACTTCCCCAGCAAAAAATTCTGGGTGCGCTCCAGATTCTTACTAGGAACTAATTGCACCCCTACACTAAAGGCTGTATGTAACCTACCTGGGAGTCCTTGAGACTCTATTACCAACACCGTAATGGATGGGGAAATAATCAATGTTACTATTTGCTTATCTTTTTAAAGGATCTTCACGAAAACGAAGACGAAAAGAATAAGAACAAGTTCAAATGTGGCCTCGTGATAAAAAAATCGATACACTATAATTTGAAGTTCAAAGCTATAAAATAATCCTTATCGCATTATTATAAGTAAGTACCATAATGGCAATTACTATATTCGCAATATGTTGGAAGAACTTGAACTGACCATCCAATGATATTGATTCCTACCAAAAAAGAATGAATCCTCTTTTGTTTCCAATGGACCGAAAAATTTAGTTTATTTGTGTAAAGACGAAGAAAGTATCATGGCCATCGAGTACATTAACAAGGTCACGTGCTCGCCTCGTATATTTTTCTGCAGCGGATGACGTAAGTGCACCACCCTCCCCGTCGCGACAAAGTCCAGTTGCTATGGCGACGATCTCCTGTCCCATACTGATCTAGGTATGTATGTGTGTGTTTTTGTTTAAGGAAAGAGGAGGTCACCTGAATGAGGTTACGTGCAAAAAAGAAAAAAAACATCTATTCCCAAAGGAAAAGGGAAATGGGAGGCATTTTTTTTGTTTAAAGTTAAATAAAATAAAAAAGAAACAGAAATAGAAACACAACAACAAATGGAAACGGTTTGTTTCTGAGGCAGAAAGATAGAAGAGATTGAACATGATTCTCATCGTAAGCAATTCGTGAAATGAATATTTTAAACAAAAAAGAAATAGAAGTGAATCATTGTGATTGGTCAGCATGTTTTCTCACGCATTAGTCTATATGCTTACTTGTTATTTTAAACGAAACTAAAATGTGCTCTTGTCATTAGAATGTAAGTGTTAGTACTATTTATTACAAGAGGTTGCATGACAGAACATGAATTTAAAGTTATCTTTCACTGTGTTATTTATTGTCTAGGATAGGGATAAGATTAGGAATTAGATTTCTGAGCTTTCGACATCTATGGCAATGTTAGCCGATCACGTATGAGGGATGACGTCCCTCGGCTATCACACTATCCGCGGAAAGAGAAGGAAGGAAACGGTCTTGAAACTGTACGCTAGGTACCTTCCCGGCTTTTGCCTGTTGTGAATGATGAAAATCCAGCAAAACCTTACTTAGGATGAGTGATCTGAAAAGAAGTTTTTACATTTTTTCGACCACGTGTCCCAACAGGAACTGTTAAGGATTTTTGACAACAAAATGTGACAAGTTTTTTTTTTTGTTTACGAAATCCGATTTATCTTCTTAAAGTATTAAATCGGTTAAGATAAAAAAGAAAGCTTCTTTCTCTATCGTTTTGGAATACAGTACACTTCAGATAATCCGGCACATTCGGAACTTACCCAATGCAGGATTACTGAAAATGGAAGATTATTATCGGGCAGTGGCTCCCGCGATCGCTAAACGCTCGATCGAGACTGAAATACAGTTATAACAAAATATTTGTTAGCAAATATGTTAACCAGAAGCAATTAGATAATAATTTCAACTCAAACACAACCTAATTTTAATTCTACATTTTAAGTAATCCAGATTGATATAGAATTACTGTACTGTTGTAGACCTACAACAAATTGGATAAGGAAAGAAAAAAAAACTTTAATTCAGAACTTTGATTAAAAGAGAAAAAAAAAATGACACTATTCGATTCCTTGGATATTTTTAATCTGCTGCTATGGAAGCCAGCACAACTTTAATGGATTGTGGGTTGCATGTATGCAAGGAGTTGTTAGAAACGTTATAAGCGTGAATACATTTTTACCGCCAAAATCCGACCCTCAAGCCGAAAATGATAAAAGGGGCTTCGTACAGGGTTAGATCTAGTAAAGATTTACCTGTAAAAAAAATTAGTGACTGTAGATGCCTCCTTTCTATACGAAAATATATTTACACACACATTATTTTATTATTATTAAAGATAATTACTTATACAATATAAATATGTGTCAAAATTATTCGACACATAATTTGAATATCATAAAACACAGTACAAAGTAACTCCGAAATCATAGTATTGGAGATTTTCTCCCGTGAATCAGTTTCATATTTGATAAAAGCAAAGTGATAAACGTTAGTTACTTCAAACATTTTGTCATATATATATATATATATATATATATATATATATATATATATATATATATATATATATATATATATATATATATATATATATATATATATATAAAGCGGAGGTATCCAAAAGTTCGTGCAATCGCCTAGAACGTAACGAACTACAAATCCCCTCAGTCATAATATTTTATAGTTAGGCCCTTGTATGTTAACCATTGAAATTTCCGGAGTCATTAGAACAACTCTTTCTTTCTTTTTTGCAGTTAAATCACTGAAGGTGTGATGATTGACAATGTTAAGGTACCGAGGATCATTACGTTCCTCTCTTCAGGGGAAACCAGTAAAGCAGATTCACGAAGAGATTAAAGAAGTCTATGGGGATGAGAGTCTGTGAGATGAGATGGTATCGAAGAGGAAATGACAATTCCAAATTGGACAAATGATCATCGCGGACGCCTCTAAATCTGGAAGACTACCTACACTGATGGTGCTGCCTTGATGAAGAAAGTTAAGATCATAATGGGAAAGAGGAGTTTTTACCATTGAAGTTATGTGTGCAATAGGTATGAGTTATGTGTCTGCGTGGAATATCATTCACAACCAACTGTATCTTCAGAAAGCGTCAGTACAGTGAGTGCTATGACTGCTCACACCTTTCTAAAAGAGAAATCGCGAGGACGCTGGAGGATAAACATTGCATCGCTGTGAGGTAGATGAAGAGGACTTTTTCGGTACACCAGTGACAATAGATAAAAGTTGGGTTTACCTTTATGACCCAGACAGAAAGGAAATGAGCAAACAATGGAAACGCCCCTTCTAGCCACTCCTAAAAAGACAAAAGCGCACAAGTCTGCCACCAAAGCGAGTCTTACCGTTTTCTGAGATTGTGAAGGGGTCATCATGAGAAATTACCTACTACAGGGGCAAACATTTACTAGTACATATTATTCTCATCTTCTAAGTTACGAGAGGATCTGAAGAAGAAACGTCATGGCTGCCCCTGCATCCATGATGAAGGCAGTGGAATTAAGATATGAAATATTGCCTTACCCCATACTCACCGAAACTAGCACCAAATGATTTCTTTCTGTTCCCAGAAATGAAGCGTCCACTCAGAGGGTAACGTTTGACAGTAGGGATAACGTCATTTCTGAAGTTGAACTGAGATTTCAAACTGCAGACTTTTACAAAATGGGCTCACGGAAAGTGAAGAACGCTGGCAAAAATGTGTCGCTAGGCACTATGACGTAGGGAAGGACTAATACCCTCCAGAATTCTCCAGAGTAGATATCTTCCAGGTGATTGTACGAACTCTTTGATACCTTCTCGTATTCCTCTGAAGTGATATAGTTTTGATTTATATATTTTATGCTAACAATTTAAGTGAGATCACCGGTTTCCTACATGTTTTACCGTAAAATGTTCATTTGAAATGTTTCTCTTTTCGGGAATTGTGTTTTCCTATATATGTTACTAGTGCTTGGAACAAACCGATAGAGATTCCCAATGTTTACAACAATTCTCAACACTTTTTTTTAATATGTAAGGATCCAGAGCAACTGATGTAATTCTTCTTTCTTTCTCTCTCTCTCTTTTTGCAATTCAAATCCAATATTTTCACAGCAAATTAATTTCTAAATTTTTCACTTAGAAAAATCTATAATAGTCAGAGCTGTCGTGGAAATAAAAACTTGATTCACGACCTATCAGCAATATGATCCAGGACACATTATGACCTACCATACACAGTGCGTTCAATAAGTTTCAGGGCTACCTTGAACTAATATATTTAACAATGTCAGAAAAGTTTCTGCCACACACTCGTGGGACCGATCATACTGCTTATGAAATGCCCTAGGAAAATAATCCACTGGAATCCGTTTAATATCGCCATCACATTCTCTTAAATCGGTGCAACATCCTCAAAACTCTCCCATTTGAGGACAGATTTGAGGTTATGGAGGACAATAGTTAGTCGTTCCTGTACATTAGTGAGATCTCGCGCCAATCAAACGAAATTTCAACACTCAATGTTTCGAACTGTAAGCGTTTCATCCAAATACAATTACCGGTATCTGCTTTCACGCTATAGTAATACTGAAATTGGATCAAAACTTTAAACATAGCATGCGTTTATGGATTTCCATGATCTGACTAGACGAGTAATAGAAATTAACATACTTTTTACCAGGGCTAAAAATGGATCTGGAAAGGTAGGAATACGCATGACGTCATGTCGTCACCTGTGCCTATTGTGCCCATTGTATTTTTTAGGAAGTGAGAGGATGCCATAGTTATTTTGTGGAATTGAGGAAAGGGCCGCGTTTCCCCACCTTTTATACCTGCGTTTAGCAAATGGTTGAGCAAATGCATTTAAGCATTTCTTCTAATTTCTCGAGTTAGCTTTCACAATAATATGGTAAAAAAATGACAGAAAGAAAAAGAATAATTTTAAACTGCTAATGCTACATTCGTTAATAAAAGTACTTAAATGGGATCAAAAGAGAAAAATGCCATTAGTTCCGAATCATCATGACAACAAATTCTTCAAAACGTATTTTTACATTTCCTGTGATATTAGTCTCTTGAATCATTTCAAGTATATCATTGTAACTGTAGTTGCTTTTGTCATCTGAAGTGAAAAATGTAACTCTAAGTTCATCAGCTGTGTGATGTATCCGTCACCGTTTCTATCAAATAGATTGAAAATTTCACGAAGTTCTTCTTCATAGGATTTCTGTATGGGTCAATCCATACAAAGTGGTCCAGAGGTGTTTGCTCGACTATCTTCGAAAATTATAAAACTTTGAGTGTGACGAGCCTTGTGTATGAGAGGGTCAATAACTGTATTCACGTTGTCGTATGTACAAGTGTTCCTGAATAACGGCCATCTTTGTTGTCGGTGGAGTGTCATTTTTTGCATTTGCAGGCGTTTACGAAAACTACAGTTGCTCAGATGTACGTATCGGACAAACTCCAAACAAAAACGAATGTTTAGAGGAGGGACTGAGGTACACGAAGAACATACACTCTTGCTTTTAAAGAAATATGCAGGGTTGCAAACCAATACATGAAATTACTAGAAAAAGTACAGAAAATTACACTTTTAAAGGGGCTGTATTTTGGAATGGCATAAAGTAGGAGGCTCAAGTTTTGTGCTGAATACTATTGCATGTAAAGAGTCTGTAGAAATATCCACACCTATGATACTACTGGCATCGTAAGAAAACACTGTTTAGCAATCAGATTGTATTTATTATGGTTTGTTTTCTCCTCATACCACTGTCACACATAACGCTAAATGTTACACACAAAGCACCAGCATTTGACACATGTACTCCTAACAGTGACAATAGTGAAATTATGTGATTTGTTTGTTTGTTTGTTGTTTATCGGATACTTAAATGTTAAGAATTTATTCTAAGGATGTTCCATAAAGAACGGAACTTTTGAAATTCCTTCCATTCTCTTCTGGTAAGTTGGCAGTGTTGAACATTACACGATTTTCATCTGTAGTCTTTGTGGTTAGTATTCACGGAGCAGAATGGAAACGGAATATATTCTTGAAATGCTTAATAGAATGATTACAAACAAACGCTTCTGTTTCGGTTTTTATTCTATGGAGAGCAACTTTAAAACCGGAAGTGGTTTATTTCTACCACCCGTTTGCTAGTAGACAGATTAGAGTGGAGATGGAATGTATTGTTGTGACGCTTAATTGATTACAGTAAACCTTTTCTTGTTATCTATTACAGTTTTCAAATTATGCTATGCGTAAAGTCGGAAGTCTTACAGAATTGTCTTCCACGCTACCTCATAAATCGCCTTTCACGTTGCTTGTATGAATCGCCAGTCACGATGCAGGAGGATTGTCACAAATATACTTCACACATGTTTGACTGGCGCGTATCAGGCAGCCGTGCAGACCAGGAAAGCTGCGGTACTCGTCACTCATAGAAGGGGGTTTGCGGATTCCGAAATTGACCAGCTCAAATATATTGTCTGAAAGAAGATATTATCTCATACTTTAGAACGTCTCCGATGTTACTACTACTGTTGAGATTGCCCTAAAAGTTTAACATGCGATATAATCCAATCACGTTCCGCACCATCATACTATTGTTCAGTATGACAAGGGACACTCGACAAGGGACAGTCGCAGAAAACCGCGAGAGTGTTTAAGATGGAAGGAACTATGGTTGAATGACAGACTAAAGTAATACCCATCCTGAAATACAATCCATCAATCAGTATGAGAGCAGGGGCGTACACGCGCCCATTGTGGGCTAATAAGTTTGTGGTTCTGGGTCAGCAATCTACGACAAGAGCATACATGTTGCAGTTCAGTCTTTAGCAGACGAAGTCAAACTTCTAACACAGACAAGTTACCATGCCATGCCATTACCGTACCATTACCATGCTCCAGTGTCGAGTGATGCGAATTGTCTTTCATCCTGTGGTGTGATCAGTTCCTTAGTCCTTCTACCCGATTGTCTTACTGTACGGTCCTCTTCCGTTCACTGATTCTTCATCGCATCACTATCGTGGAGATATGCTCTGTTCGAGAACCAATTTTACAGTGCAGACAGCCGAAAATACGACCAAGTTCGAATACAATTATCTATTTATATTGCTCCCGGTTATGTCGTTTGCGCACACGTTTTCAGTTTGCTTCTTCACGCTACACTAGCTTAGGACTACGTAAGTCGGCTTCTCGTGATACTATTCCGAGGATAGAATCATATATACAAGTCCTTCATTATTTTTTGATGCTGCAATTTTAACAAACAACAATACTTATTGATTTATTTGAAGAATCAAAATACTTACAAACAACTCACCACGGTAATTTAGGTAATTTATTTTTAGAATTTCAATAGAGTAGAAGATCTGATTTGTAAAATTAGACCATATTTAAACCGCTTAGTCTACATCTTTTCTAATGCAAATCTTCAGTATATTCTTTCAATATTCCTAAAATTTCGTTCCCTTACATTTTCCTTCCATTTTATTTTATTGCAGTGTCCCCTTTTCTTCTCTGAATTTCTATAAATGTTGACTTCTTGTACGTATTTCCCTATTCTTTCTTTATTCTTTAATGACTCCACTTCTTTCATAGACTTCTTCCCTTGCTTTGCATCACTTCATAATTTGTTATCTGCCTTTCTGTACATCTTTTTTCCTTTCCCTGCATTATTTTACTTCAAGATCTTTCTCTCCTTAAAAATTTCCTTTCACGATTCTTTTTTCGTAAAGCATGATTCTCACTTAGGCGCTATAAGACAATTTACAAGAATGTGCAATATTTTAGGTGTTTGTAAAAAGAAAGAAAATTCAGCTACCTTGAACAGTGTGTTTGAAGCGAATCGATTTTAAATATTTGCAGTTTCAAGTTAACAACATATACAGGGTGATAGGTAACTCCACTGAAAAACTTTGGGAGGCCTTTCCTTATACGAGAGAAAAGAAAAAAGTTTTAATAAACATGGGTCGAAAAACGTCTCCTTTCAGAGTTATGAACGACCGAAAATTCGAAATATTACGTTTCAAAACGCCCTGGCTTAGAAACTATAGGGCCTATCCCAAGCGGTTTAAGGAATGACACAGGAACTGATATACTCTTTATCTAAATATCCATGTTTCAGAATTCACCAATACCAACGAAACGAACGCACCACTAGTAATTAAAGGAGTATCCCTATACTTCAACTTCCTTATCATACCATGGCATAAGTTTTTCAATACCGACGCAGTAGAAATCTGCCGCTTGCGATTTCAACCACTGGCTCACACCGGCATGCAATTCGGCATCAGTATCAAAGCGTTGTGTAGCGAGCCATGTTTTCATCGCTGGGATGAGGTGGTAGTCGCTCGGTGCCAAATCCGGGCTGTATTATGGGTGATCGAACACAACCCATCCAAAAACCATCCAAGAGCTCTTGGGTACGCTTGACTGCGTGTAGCATTACCTCACTCGGCCTTCACTCATTATTCCATGTCCGTACACTTCACACAGTTGGCGATGGATTTCAATTGGATTGTGATTTTTTTGCCAACAAAAATCTAATCACAGAACGCACCTTACAAAAGGTGGGATTTTCTATCGCAGTGCACATTGTAACAAGTCACAGCAAGCACAGTAAGAGCGTCACAGTCATCATACTATCACAGCTGGATGTGTACTGAATGTAGAAGCGTTCTGACACCAAGATGCGACTCTAGTCCTGCCCACTGCAGCGATATGCCAAAACGTCTGGTACTTTCTAGACAGAACTCGTATATAATTTTAATGCATTGAATGTATAAAGACATTAGAATTTTAGTTTATTTAGGTGACAAAAGTCCTAATTGCAACCTATCTTTATAAGAATAAAGACCTCAAGGTAGCATATATATAAGTTTATAAATTTCTCTATTCTACCTCTGCTTTCACTCGTTTAATTATTGTTTGTGGTCATGCTAATAATCTTTTTTCCTAAAAAAAAAAAAAGTTGAGTTAATTTTCAATTAAAAGTAACTAAATATGTTTTTTTAAAGAAGATAAAAGGAGACTTTCTAGTATAGCGTATTGTTTCTGATAAAAAGAAAGGTAGTTACAAGAAAACACCTAGAGGAAATTAGACTGGAAGATAGTTAATGAACTAAATAAATCATTTATGATAAATTACTTGGAAGGCTCGATTTTCTTCTCTGGAATAAAATCTTAAAAGAATGAGAAAAGGCAGACATTTAAATTATGAAAATGGCGGATCGTTTCGTGGAAAATTAATTAGTTACCAAATTGTATGTGTTCGTAAGATCTGCTATTTCTTCCACTACCTTATTTTCAATTTGTTTCTTTTTCAAGTTACTCATTCTGAAGATAATTTTTGTGTTACTCTCTCAAGAGTTCCAGTCGTAATAAATATAAAAAAAGACACTTTTATGATTACGTCATATTATATTGATCAATTATTTTGCAAGAAAATTTCCGTTTTACAGAGAATTTATTATTTTTTGTTCAGTGTGAAGCAGGCTCGTATCCACAGGGGCTAGGGTGAGCCGGCCCCCGTAAAAGTTTTACTGTAGCAAGGGCGTCGATCCTGGGGGGCCGGGGGGCCCGGGTCCCCAAAGCTCATGTGGGCCCCCTGTATTTTTATGAATATGTATTTTATATGTATTTTCTCTTGTTATATGTATTTTTTATGAATGGCCCCCCAAAGTTACAGAGAAATCGGCGCCCTTGCACGGTAGGATTGCAAATGAACTATAAATATGGTGACGAACTATACTATGGTTGGATCGCCCCCCTAACTTCTACCGGGAACCCTCTATATTTCTAGGCTGGCATAAACTTCTGCGTGATATTTGCAGAAATTAATCATATTTCTAGCTTGCCTCCCACGTTTATCCTATACGCAAGGGTGATTATGGAAAACCTGGTGCAATGGGAATGTGGGAGGAAACGGGACAGCCAATATACACAAGAAAATGGGAGAACCCATAGATACGATCTTGTCCACCAGAAACTCACTCAACTTGGAGTCGAACCAGGTCCTAGTACCAGAAGTGGGCGCTCTACTACAAAACCATTGACAGTTACGTGTTATTGATAGAATTCGACGCTATATTTATCATGATTGTAATGACAAATAATACATTTTTTAATAATTAATGTTCATTATGAGACTTGTATCAGTAGAGTGGGCGCATTAATTACTTTTGCCCAGAATGTGCCGAATCAATATAACATAACATACCACTTGCTCTCTATCCCTGATTTTCGCTTATAAAAATCAAACTATTAGTGTTGCAATGCATTGTAATTTGCTACGGACATGCTGGCTAAATTTGTATGTATATTTTTATTCATATTTGTTTCAATTCTTGGTTGTTGTTAGTGATCTTCTGATTGTGTTTGTGCTCTGACCGGCTACAGTGGTTGTCTATGTTTGGAGACAGATATCGTGAAAAGGTGAAGCATGAATAAATCTTTGGACAAATACCTTTTTATTTCAGCAAAATAATTTATCAGGTACAAGTAATGTATCGTATTAACATACAAGCCTTATATTAACGTATATTATTCAACAAAGCATGTCAAATGTTTCACATTGATTATATATACTGGTGAATAACAGCTCAACAAAGTGACTTAATTAGAACGTTCATTAGTTTCACTATTTATTGTTTCTGTATGATATTCCAGTTAGAAACCGTACTATGAAATTTAGAAGCATTTACTATTTATTAACAGTAGATATGATATATGTATTTAAATTAATGTGAAATACAGGTACAGCACATAAACACATTACCTCTTTCCATAATCATATGCCTTGGTGTATTAGAAGCATGATAACATAGTTTACTACAGATGACTGTACAGTATATGTAGTCCTTGCGTGAACATATGTGTATGTCTGTTTGACTGTTCTTCCACTTATCGTTCGCACTTACTATTAAAGTACATAACAGCTTATAGCTAGAATACTAAAACAGGGAGCTGAGATAATTTCTTTTTGTGTCAGAGCTAACATGAGATAATCTTATATTTATAATTCTTATTTGTTTGAACATAAATGCTATACTATACAGGGTGGGACAAATAAAAGTGGCCCGGAGAACAGAGTTGAGGGTACAAAGAAAACCAGCACAAGAAAGGAAATACTTCGCTAACCTGCTTAGCAGATGTTGAATATGACCACCATTCATCTCTTGAATGACCACATGAATGAAAATGACCACAATTTTAGGTGTTCGGACACGTTTCGAAATGTTTTTCTCTTTGTTCAAAACAGATCCTGTCTGACGCCATTTTCTGACTAATCATTGCATTGCACTCTTTGCTGGCACTTTGACACTATGAAATTCATGAGCAAACAACTGACCACAGTCTTTCTGAGAATTTGTTTCCACGCAACTTTCCACAACAAACACTCTCTGCTGCACTGTGATTACCATCTTCACCTGTGCACTGCTCAACTCACACTGACACAGCCCGCAGTAAGATATGAACCGGTTGTGTGCGTACACGTGGTGTGAGTGTACGTAGTGTGGTTTCATGCATACATTCACGTCCAATCGTATCTACTCGTCCGGCCATTTTTATTTGCCCCACCCTGTATAAGTACAATACGAGCTTCCTTAATGAGTTACGTAGGAATAAAAGTATTCAAAATTCACTGAACAAGTGATACAGTTTATTATAATTTTAAGAGATACTGAAAATTGAAAAATTCACTACAAAGTGAGACCGTAATTCTATCAAATGATATAAAGGATACCTGTTAATACAAGATAAAATCATCTGGAACTTCTATGAAAAGTAAGATGGAAATGTCATTGAAGCTAAATTCGGACAATGAATGAAATGGTTCTTTCGACAAAACACGAATTTCTGAAAACAAGAATGAACCACTGTAAATCCATTCATGCTTCAGCAACGCAGAGAATTGTATTCAAATCTGTGACAGAAACTTCCATGATAATAGGAGTGAAGTTTATTTTTTAAAAAAGAAAGAAAACTAAACTAAAATAAAATCCTGTCACTTTCTCAAGAAAAAAAAAACAATGTGTCGGAAATGCTAAAATATTAAAATGGGCTTACTATTATGCCCCACAACCAAGTCGAAACATTTTTCTTTTGGGTTAGAAGGAAATAAAGTATAAAAACTTGTAGACTGTTCTTTTAAAACGTTTATTTATACTAAGACTATTTCTTTTTACAAACTCCGCTGAGCCACCAGAGGATAACTAGGTGAAATGACAAAACAAAGTCAAGACAAAACCGTTCACTGGACGTCACCAAACTTCCACACCGATAGATAGAATTTGTCGTTCAATCCAGGCTTACCAACCATACGATAATTTATTGTGATATATGATAATTTAAGTCTTAATGCTATATACGATAATGTCCTTGCGATAATAGGTGAATATACGATAATTTTAGAAAGCATACTTTCTGACAGTTTTTGAATGTACAAATAAATTGTAGATGTGTGTACTAAATAATTATAAAACACACATACTAAGGTTTCTAACAGTCATATCTCCTAAAAATAAATCAATAACAACTTGAGAATTGGCAAATGGTAACTTTTCATTCATTCTTTAAATTCAATTACGAGTAATGTTAATAAGGATTTTGAAAAATGGTGAGGACAGTGACGCAGATTTGAAGTTCGCAACTGAAGATTACTAGATAAGTTTATGTTACATTACTGCTATTATTAGTAGTATTATCTTGTTTATTCAATTATCACGTTCATAACAAATATACAATAATTTTAAGGACGAAAATTGATAATTTTTGTTCTCGAGTTGGCAACTCTGGTTCAATCGTTGTGAAGTAGCGAGGTTTAAAACATGCCGTATGCAGAATAAAAGCGATCGACCTCAGAATCAGAAACCTACGAAAAAAATTTTGTTCTCTAACAAGTCAATTTATTCAGGATTATTATCACCTGTACCTCTAAGTTTCTGCTTTGTATTATTTTTTTAGGTTCTTGAACTTCCCGAAGTACTTCCTGATTTATTTTCCCACTACTATTCAATGCACTTTATGCCATAGTTCTATTTAGAGGAAAATCTAATAATAGAACCAGCTTCTATATTCGTCAGCATATAAATGTACCACCTGAATATTTGCAAAACGTTTATACGTATACTATTAGTTACTGTCAACCATCTTTTAACCCCGGCATATCGCCATCCTTATGAGTTAATTATGTTGTATGATTGATGTCACGATGAGCTTCTCACAGAAATCATATGAAATATAGAGGGAAAACCTATTCTAATTTCCAATTCTAACAGATTTCGGAAATGAATCCACCTACGCACTCGATTGGGAATCGGAGAATATTTTTGTTTTATTTTCTCGTTCCAAGAACCTTGATTTATCTCTGTTCATTTACATTTTCCTCCTAGGCAAAGCATTTGCTTTGAACCCAAGTACTAACTTCTCGAAAATGCGTTAATTAACTACACCTTTGATCATGATTATATGATGTTGAAAATTTTATTAGAGGGTGAGATGATTAAATGGATTTTGAATTTTACTAATATTAATATGAAATACGCAAAGAATTTCAGAAGTAATTACATTACCTTTTCATATTTTGATGGAGGTTGGTATACAAATATGGAGATGTATTTAAAATGATTGTATATGTTTTTCGTTCCTTCGACATTTGCAACACATATGCGCTTTTTTTTTAATGTGCAGGTTACACTTTTCTTCATTTAGGATAAGTATTCATTTAAGAGGTTGCATGATTTAATGACATAAATAGTTCACATTAATTGTATTGTTTACATGTTATTGTATTTTGAAATTTTGTGGTTTTCCGTCTAACTGGTAAGATACGCGTACACGAGACATGATGCTTAACATTGAAAGTCTTTCTCGAGTGTAGAGATTCTAATTGGTACGCTTGACAAGGGCTCAGTCAGCATCTTTACTCGTAGAAAGAGTATCCCATAAAGAACACAACCTTTTAAATGCCCTCCACTCTATGTGTGAATATATCAAAATTACAAATCTCATCCTTTTGTCTTCTCACCTGTTTCTTCTCACCTAGAACAAATATTAAAAATAAGATGAAACACATATTTAATTATTTTAAGTAATAGGCCCAAACAGTAAGTTTCATATCTCTAACCCTAAAGGATTTCAACCTATGGACATCTTAATATAATAATTGTAGCCCTCACTCATTTTTCTTTCCACGTCTTTTCTTTACTCCTAGGAAAAATTTTAAAAAACGCTGAAAACTGGATAAATTATTTTAAATGAAAAGTCCAAATATCAAATTTGATGTCTCTAACCATTGGAGATTCCGAGATATGGACATTTTAAATATATAATTGGATCCCCTATTAGCTTCTTTCCTCGTCGCATTCCGAAAAACCCTTCGTTAGTGATACCTTACGTCACAATTTCTATGCATTGTCCAAATTAGTAGTTTCTAGCTTACGCTGTTTCACCTGGGTGTTGATAAATTAATCAGTCACCCAAGGTTTCTTTTATATAGAGAGACTTTTTGTTACATATAGACAATATTTGTATGCGATTATTGAAATGTTTTTATTTTCAAGATTAATAAATAATTCTACTATTTCTTCACTGATTCATGCTTCGCACAAGGAATCTAATATTGACCTGGGCCTTTAACAAATATTGTTTTTCTTGTAACAATTCATACAGCCATTTAACTAGACTTTATGCTTCTGAGTTATAAAAACAATCTTAGGAATTATTAATTGCCCTTTCTTGGTTGATTGGTCGTTCTTCAGTGAAGAAACTCAGCAATAAAATTACGTTATTCTTTGATTTCCTCGATTACAAAATTCTTAGATCCGTACGGGACCATTAGTTGTGGTAAATGACACAGCAAGACCTTATCGTTGTTGCGAAGGTAAATGTAAACCAAGAAGTTGTTCCCCTAACAAGAGACATTATTCATCTTCACGATACTATTAGGCTGTACACAGATAGTAATACGGAAGCTGCATTCCAAAAATTCCATTGTAAGCTTCTAGTTTATCCAGCGTACAGTGCTGGATAAACTCCTGTCTACTTGCATCTGCTTGAGGAGATGAAACGTTACAAGGAAATTCACTTTTAGCTAAACCAAGAAGTGCACGAGAGATGGGAACGTCAGCTCCATTTATATAGCAGCCACAATAATTTCTTAGGAGAGAAATGTGTTGCTTGATCAATGAACGAGTCTTTGATATACAGGGTGGTAAGAAGCAATTTGAACAAACTTCGGGAGCTGATTCCCAACACCGAAACAAGCAAAAAAAAAAAAAAGTCCTCTGGAACTTTGGTCAGTGACGGATAGTTTCGGCGATATAAGGTGCCGAAAGCGTGGGAAAATGAACTTCAGAGGGCTGTAATTAAAAAACAACGCAACATAGAGAGTGCGGTTTAGAACATCACACTCTAAGTCATATCTACTCGATTGAAGAAATGTATGTTTCAAACCTCCGCAAGATTGTGCGAGGGATTTCTCAAAGGAACGTAGGGATTACGTGCCACGTTATAGGAATTCCGAAGTTCGTTCATATAGTTTCTTACCACCCCGTGTATATATACTGTCTGAAATGCTCGTTCTTCGCATGAGGAGAATAGGTCGTTTCTAGTAAATATTTGAACTTCGTTTCCCTCCTTTAGGATGCGCCCATCAAATCAATATGACATGATAAAAACGTTGAACCAGAAGCTATGTTCCAAGATTCATTTCAAACAGAGAAGTCTTTTTCTGTAATGCGATCACACAAAACGGACAACGTCTATTCCAATGTGGCGAAAGAATATAAGAATTGTAAATTCAACCCTTAAAACGGGGTTTTTAGAAAATGTTGAGTTATGTGTCTGGTTGAGGAGTTTATATGCCAACTTTCAGAGATTTATGAAGTTCTCTGTTCTGGGCAGTGGGCAGCACGTGGATCAGTGATAGAGCACTTACTTCTGGTGTTTTGAATCCCTTGGCTTGATCCCCGGCGAAGTAAATTTGTGGTGGATAACATTGTGTCCATGGGCTTTCTCGAAGTACTCCTGTTTCCTTCCACTTTCTCATTCTACCAACACTTCCACCATCATTCATGTACTTTAATCATCGTCTCCCTTAGCCTAAAGAGCATAATCATGGGACGTTAAACTTAATTTCATTTCATTTTTCTGTTCTGCGCAAAAATTTGAATCTTTTGTATCTCCCTTAGTATAAGTATGTTTTTAAAAATCTTTTTTTTTTTTTTTAGAAAAAATCATTGTTCTCATAACAAAAGAGTGTTTTGTCCAAATCTCATGCTACTAGATGTATTATCATGGCCTGAATTTTCAGTAAACCGCTTTCTATCTTCCATATAATAGGGCATATTGTGTCCCTTCACCTTCCAAGAGCGGAATTTCCGAAAATGCTAAAATGCATACTTCCCTTATTTTTAATTAATGGTTTATATAACGAACTTCACACTTCAAACTTAAATAAATCCTTACATTCATCATTTTCTGAACAAATAATGGAAAATCATAATACTATAGAAATTGTTCCCCTTACCCTCTCTAGAAATAGAATTTTCCCAGATTCTGAAATAGGCATTTAATCATTGTATTTAAGAGCTTATACACCGATTTTCACATCTACAACTTTAGCAAATTCTTACAATAGGCAGTTTCTCAATAAAAAAGGAAAATTTGGATGTTATAATAATGGCCACCTTTCCCTCCCTAAGGAACAGTTCCTGAATGCTGTAACACGTGTCCTTTTATTTGCATTAAAGACTTTAAATACCGACTTTCACGTCTCTAACTTAAGCAAATTGCCCTATATGGCACTTTGCGAATGAATAAAGAGAAATTTCAATGTTATGGAAATATTCCGTCTTCCCCCTTAGGAGCATAATTTTCAGAATTACTGAAGCACGTATTTCTTATTTTTAGTCAAGATTTTATAAATCGAAATTCATACCTCTAACTTAAACGAATCCTCATATTAAGTAATTTCTCAATAAAGAAAAGAAAACTTAGATGTCATAGAACTTACTCTAGTTATCCCTCAGCGAAATGTTTGAAAACGCTAAAAATATGGGTTCTCTTATTTTTAAACAATAGTTTATATAGCGAATTTTGCATCTCCGATTTAAGCGAATCCCTATATTCATTACTTTTGAATAATTTATTGGAAATTTCAATATTGTAGAAGTTGACCCTTTTCCCTGTGTAGAGCGGGATTTTCATGTAGTCCTATTCTTTCTATGTTTCACGTCAATATCTATAGTAATATGTCCTGGGCGATGATGAGACACCCACTCCTGATCTTTTACATAGGCCTAATAGTATAACTTAATATATGCAATTATCATTAGAAATATGTTTTTTTCTTTGCAAGACTAAATAGTAATTATGTAACTTAGGCATAGATTGGTTAAGAAAATGGTGCAAGTAACCTTCGGTGATAATTACCTAGGACAAAACCAACAACTAAATCATCGTCATCTTTTGTATTCCGCCTACGGAAACATCCTGATCAAAAGAGCTTTTACAACTACCATACTATGCATTTCACGCATACTTATTTATTGTAATAATGACACCTTAAAAATTCGTTGTGTTATTATAAGTTGGACACTCGTAACTGTTAGGGATTTATATGTCACTATTAGAAGACATGATCTGATAGTAAACAACGTATTCTCTTTGCATATGTAATACACAGATATCAAAACATTTTTTCCAGCAGAAGTATTTATTATTACTAACAACGAAGAACACATCTTTTAGCGTCATACAATTTCATTTTTTTAACAATTTTCCTGAAAACTACTAATCAGAATTTATCCTTAAGAGCCTGCCTTACTAAAAAATAATACAAATTTTACCATTTTTCTTTTGATTGTTTATTCATAAGTGAAAGGAGATAACGAAATGCAACTTACCAAGATCATAGATAATGCTATTCTACAACAGAAATATGAACCTGAAGAATGTTCAGTGTTGCCATCCATACAAATTACAGTGTTGCCAGAATAACAATTCCCCTAAAATCCAAGTTAAGGCAGCGACTAGAAGAACGAACTCAACTGCATTTGATTACGTATCATGTTGTTTTGGTTCGCTGTGAACTACTTTTTAAATAATAGTTGTATTTGGTTTGTAATTAACAAAATAGTTTTAATATACAGTTATTAAAATTAAATAATAATGCTATTTAAAAAGTAGTTCACAGCAAACCAAAACAACATGATATGTTATCAAATGCATTTGAGTTCGTTCTTCTAGTCGCTGCCTTAACTTAGATTTTAGGGGATTTTTTATTCTGGAAACACTGTAATTTGTATGTATGGATGGCAACACGGAACATTCTTCAGGTTCATATTTCTGTTGTAGAATAGCATTATCTATGATTTTGGTAAGTTAAACTTGAGATAGTATTTTCCCATCTTCTCTTTTCTGACTGAAAATAAAAGGCTGCCAGTTAATTTTAGAGACAAATGATGGCACAGAAGCTTTCGTAGGCTGAAAAATCTGTTCATCTGCAGTTGGAAGCCTATCATCTTGACTCTCTACCTCTGCCTTTCTTGTGTTCATCTTTTCTTGTTTCTTTATCAACCGATCAATATGGCCTTGGTGTGTGAACTGACTGTAGCATTTTTTTAAATGCCAAAATGTGTTTTCATCTGAGCGAAGTCTAATAATGAGTCTTTTTTGTGTACAATACAGTCTTTAAATTCAGTGTCAACAGCTGATAACGTTTTTCTTTTCTCTAAATATTCTCTAAATATTTCTTCGCTTTATTTACACCAGATAATGTTGCTTCCATTAACTCATTTTTGTTGTCTCTACTGTCACATATGAGGCACAATACAGGAATATCTTCTTCAAAACGAGGTTTCTTGGTAGGATGAGAAATTGTTGCCACAGGCTCCATTATGCATGGTATATTATAGTTCCAATTTAATTACTATCACAAGAAAAAGCAGAACCTGATTTTTCTAAAAATAAATAAATAAATAAATAAACTAAAATAAAATAAAATAATAAACTTTTCCACAAACAGAGCTCCAGTCATCTTAAATAATAATATACCATTTTACGTGAGTGTTCCTTAAGTTTACAGTAATTTTACTGTTTGCCAAATATATCTGTCTTTCTGTGCGCATCTGGCGCTATTTTCGGTATCATTTTTTAATTCTACGACCACGAAAACATATGCAACGATACCAAACTTGATATAATGTTAGAACTAAATTTATTTTTGTTTTCGGTTCGCCATATTATCCGCCATCTTGAATTTATGGTGACTCCATGAAATTTACGGGTGGCAAACACGATTTTCTACTTACTTAGGTTACAAGAAATAGAAAAATAATAGTTGTTACTCGTAGCAAAGAAAAGTCTACGGATTGCTTTTTGAAGCTTTGTTTGTGAAAAATTTTACCCTACTATTAAGAGTGCCCCATCATTAAGTTTTGTTCTCAGCTGCAGCCAAGTGCCAAACAAGCTCATGAAATATCAAAATCAGTGTATGACGATTAAGCGGTAGCATTGAAGACTGCTTACAAGTGATATGAGCAATTCAAAACTGGCAAGGAGTCGGTTGAAAACGAGGAACGATCGAGACGTCCTTCGATCTCGAAAACAGATGAAAACGTGCAAAAAAAGAAAAAGTGGCACAATTGATTTGCTTGACAGGCGAATGACTATTCCTGAGCTTTCCGAAGACGTATGGGTCCCATAAAAACCATTTTAACTGCCGATTAAATGGGCAAATGGCTTCTTTCTTCACCACAAAACGCACCGTGGTATACGTTGCTATTGATCCTCGAGTTTTTGTCCAAAAAAATATTCCTGTCTGTCCACATCCGCTGTGCTCTCCACCATGCGAATTCTGGCTCTTCCCAAAAATTAAAATTGTGCTTAAAGTAAAACGTTTTGACACCATTCCTGACATTAAGAGGGCCACGACAGAGCAGCTGAACTCCGATCCAAAAGAAACCTTCCAGAAATGCTTCCAGTCATGGATTCAACGTTGGGATTAATCCATTACTAATAAAATTATAAACCGTATTTTTTAAATCAGACTTCGTATGTATGATCTTTGGTCATTTTTTTTCGTTGGATGCTAATAATATTGAATAATATCATTTACAAGCATGTTATAGTTTTCACTAATCTGATAGTATTTGGAGTTGGGCCTACATCTTCTTCTGCTTTTCTTTCTTACTTATGACTATTAGCAATGTTTTCCGTATTTGCTTGAGATTTATGTATGGTTTCATATTGTGCGTTATATATATAATCTTTTTAAGTGGACCGTATTTCATATAAATTTCACAATACAATGGGTTCAAATAGCTGAACTTAACGTTGGAATTTTTCATCATATGGTCTCCTAGTGAAAATATGACATGAAGAACATAACACTCGTTGCTAGGCAACCCGCTACTAATATTGAAAATATGAGATAAGGAGGAAAAAGGTAGAGATGGAGGTGGAAATTCGTGCAAATGTGAGTGGTTTTTTGGTTTGATTATATTGCATTTACTGTTTGTGCGTGAAGTAAGAGGAAGGAGGAAATATAATTTACTAATAATATCATGCATCTCTAGAGCTGAATGTGATGTGTTTGTTCACTTAATTGTTTACTTTTGAAAAAAAATGGTTCTATTTTTTTTTTATAAGTGAAGTTCTAGATATGGTATATAGTGCATGTTTTTCTCCCGTTACTATGTTACATCATGACTGTTGGAGTTTATTCATTACAAAGAGTGGAACAAAATTGTTCTAGCAATCTATCTTCGTAGAATATCGAGCTGCCGAAAGAGAAGATAGGCAATTTGTCAGTACAGTGCAATTTAGGATGGGAAAATGAAACCTTAAAATGCTGTTTGAAAGATTCAAACCTGTACTTAATCTGTGTTGTTAGTTGTACAATACATTTTACAATGGAAAACTTACTATCATGAAGATCATTAGATGATCAATAGAATTATTAACCTAATACGATTAGCAACCAGAGCTCCTTCGCGGCTAAGTGGTTGCATACGCGCCCTTGGCGTGGAGACCCGGGTTCGATTCCCGGCAGGAGCTCATGTGATTCGGATTCTACGTTAATCAGTAGGTCTGGTCTGATATAGCCTCGCTGCTGAAAGGGACGTTAAACTCACAATCAACTCAATTCAACTCAACGATGTGCAATCAGCAAAATGTACCGTTTACCACATCAATCAGTCCTTAGACCTTAGACAAGTCTTTTCCAACTTGATGCTCTGTGACGTCACGATTTATAGCTTGGATTCTCCGTAAACCACACAAAGAGAGCAAGTAGAAGACAAAAAATCAAGCGTTAATAGGCGACAGACAAACAAGGCGAAGTCGATGCATTTACAGTTACGCTGTTCATGGATTCGTGACTGATCGTACCCTGACAACATTCCTTTTATTTTATTCCACCTACCTCACTCTATCTCCTTCACTGAACCTTGTCTATTTTTATTTTTAACCGTAAGTGCCCGCTCCTGCACCATATACCAGCGCGTCGCAAATATTTGGTCGCGAAGCCAAAAGGTCTGGTTATCCCTTACTAGATGCAACCCACATTACTAAGCTGTCGTGTGGGTTGAATATGAAACAAGCAAATTACGGATCTAAAAGAAGGACGACGAGGCACCGGACAAATGTAATAAGTCTTTATAAAATAATTTATTTTAAAGTAAATTATAAATATACTTTTCTCCTCTCTTGGGAGGCTATAACAATCGGAAGCGTAACTTCTATTCATCGTAACACTTTTGGAAACCGTTAACTGTGATCACCTTCAACTAATTAGTTAGGTCATTTTTGATTTTGTTTACATGTTATTACGGCCTTTCATGATGAATTTTTGTTTAGGGGCAAAATGTGGTAACTTAAGATAAGTGGGTCAGGAGTTATTGTACTACTAGAATGTCTTTTCTGGCAACAAAAAGGGGACAATAATACAGCACTATTATTTTTGTTGGTTTTTAAATACCAAAAAATTGTCTGCAACTTGTTGAGATTTAGCACCTCCTTTTAGCATCAAGACCTACAGTTTTAAAACAAATGAAATAAAATGAAATCTTTGAGTTTTATGTCCCACGGTTATGCCTGTTAGGCTAAAGGAGATAGTGATAATGAGAAATGAATTTAAATGGTTTAATGAAGAAAGTGGGAGGAAACGGGAGAACTCACACACACGGTGTTTGTCCACCACAAAGTTCACTTGGCGCGAGCTGAGATCGAACCAGGGACTCCATGCAATAGAGGTGAAGGCTCTCCACTGAGCCACCGCGGCTCCTCCCCACAGTTTAAAGTGGAATTCGAACCACCATAATGCGTTAAGCTTATTCCACTATCAATTGAGCATGTTAGTTTATATTTTAAAATGATTTGAGCTGTTTATATAGATATGATCCGACTTGAATATGCTTTCCATTTTCATCGCGTTTTAAACAAGTTTCAAGCTCAATTCGATAACATAACGTTGTTCCATACCGTTATTCCATTTTGCGATTCATTAACTGTCGCACATAACTCCAGATCTTCAGTAAAGACTATGTGTTTTGCAATGGATGTAAAGACGCATACATCTTGTAACTTGAGTATCTTTTGCTGCTACAGGATTGTTATAATTGAAATAATTAATCCTTTTCAGCCATGAAATGTATGTGAGAGCGGTTGATGAAGTTGCTGCTGTGAAGTTGTAGGGATAGAAAGTAAACATACACACTGGAAATTGAAGTACAATTTAATTCCAATTATCCGAATTCGAAATGTAAAGTAAACTTTGTGGTGGACAAACACCGCGGGTTCTTCCGTTCCATCCCACTTTCTTCATTCCACCATTTTCTTCATTGCTTATCATCACCGTCTCCTTTAGCCTACCCCACATAATCGTGGGAGTGAAAACTTAAAGATTTCATTCATTAAAAAAAAAAAATAGCCTTCCCCTGCCTCTAGGCAAAATCTAAAATGACGCTGCTTTTCACAACAAACCTATATAGTTGCGATAGCACATTGCAGCAGCGCTTACATTTTCTTTCAAGAGTCGAAGGTTTGATCCCAAGCCATGTGAGTTCATGGACGACATTGAGAGAGAGAGAGAGAGAGATTCAAATATGGAGACAGAAAGGAATGATTTACATATACAAGTTTAGAATTGAAGAAAAAATGATCAGATAGCATCCGTGTTATGACGAAAATTGTGACTTTGTGAAACAGAAATAGGAAAGGTTCGGAACTGCGAGAATCACATTAGGCAGTTGTCGAATTAAGATGGAGAACTCTTTTTAGAGCATCAGATGATTACGAAGGGAGAGAAAGATCTTAAGATCTGGGCAAGGACACCGATTTCTATGTAAATTTGGGGGAGCCCACACAGATGCAGAACGTATATATATGATGATTTTAAGGCAAATTGCGTTCAAATTATTCCAAATGAGCTTTGGGGGGCCCGGGACCCCCGGTGCCCTTGGATTTGGGGAATTAAGCTTTAAACAATCTTTCGCTTCCAAGCCGGGTTTCAAACCACAAACCTTTAGTTATCGAACCATGACTTTATACACTCTGCAACGGAGAGCTCTATGTAATTTGTGACATACTTTTATACTTTTCCTTTACTACTATTATGGGACATTCCAAACGTTGACTCGGTGGATGCGCCGTTCAGATGGAACGCAGACCTCTTGTAGCTTAGTTACAGGGTGTATAATGAACTTCTCCTTATTCAGGAACACTTCCTAAGGCAGTAAAAGTTTATTCCTATTGTGTTAATTAAGTTATATTTGATATAGCTATATGATAAAGTAGTGCCAAATACTTTGCGTCGTTGCCTATTACACGAATGTTTAGTGTAATTGATTCCTACTTGGATTGTCTTAGGTTCGAATCCCGACCGTTCTTATTGACTTTTTCTTCTTGACTTTCTTGCTTATAGTGTGCACTCCAGAAACTCAATTTTGAAGTAAATGTAGTCGCAGCTAGTTTTAAGACGAAATTATTTTCAAATATGATATTTGTTGTTAGATGCTTTTCTTTAACTTGCGGTATTTCAACGTTGATAGTAAATCCTACTACGTTAATGTAATTAATTTCCCTACGTCATAAGATGCTGAATGTTTGTGCAACGACGACAGTCGGGCGGTAAAATTCCATTTTTACTGTAATATATGTAACTTAGAAATATATGCAAATTTTTAACTTACAAATACCTATGTTTACATCGTGGCTTCTTATATGAGGTTTTAGTGAATTGTATTCCTATCTTGGTGGTCGTCGTAGGTTTGAATTTCGTCAATTCTTGTTACTTTTTCTTTTAGTTACACTTAGTTTATGCATTCAGATCTTCAAGCTTGAATCAAATATAATAGCAGCAAGTGAATTAATTGTAGCTGACATTTGTTTCAAATATGGCACGTTAATACATGCTTGTCATTAGCTTACAATGTTCAACTTTGAAAATAATGACAGCTACATTTAATTCACTAGCTGCTATTATATTTGTTTCAAGCTTGAAGATCTGGAATACTGGAATCTGGAATTTGTGCAAACATTCAGCATGAATTACATGAATTACATTACGAAAATTACATTAAGGTAGTAGGATTTAATATCAACATTGAAACATCGCAAGTTAAAGAAAAGCATCTAACAACAAGTATCATATTTGAAAATAATTTCATCTTAAACTACCTGCGACTACATTTGCTTCAAAATTGAATTTCTGGAGTGCACACTATAAGCGTAGCAAGAAGAAAAAGTCAATAAGGATGATCGAGATTCGAACCTAAGACCATCCAAGTAGGAGTCCCTTACGCTAAACATTCATGTATCAGACAACGACGCAAAGTATTTGGGTCACTGCTTCATCACATAATTCTATCAAATATAACTTAATTAACACAATAGGAATAGACTTTTACTGCCTTAAAAAGTGTTCCTAAACAAAGGGAAGTTCATTATACACCCTGTAACTAAGCTACAAGATTTCTGCGTCGCATCTGAACAGCGCATTCACCGAGTCAAGTTTGGAATATCCCATGCTAGTAGGTAAAGGAAAAGTATGACAGACTAATAGAGTTCTCCGTGCAGTTCACCGTGTGTTTTCATGGAGAGTGGAGATGATTTTGAGAGCTCCGTGCTTACATCGCTTATGTTTTCAATTGTTTTTCTTCAGTTTTGGTGGTCCTATGAGTAGAACTCTTTAGTGGTTATATACTGTAAATTGCGTTAAGTCGTACGACGTCATAAATACTATTCGACAAAACACGTTAAAATTTGAATTTGACAAGAATTTCCGTCAATTACGACCATCTCCGGCGGAACTACACATTTGATTAAGTGAACATTTTCCTGTTCTTATGAATCAAGTGATCCAGTTACACAACGACAATTTCTGTTTCTATATTAAACTTTATACTGCTCTGTATTTTGAGCATGCTTTACGTACTTTGCCCGATTCAGTTCCTTTCCGTCATTCGACTGGTGTTTCCCCTTTGGTGCATATTTTGGATGCTACAACCAATTATACTAAAGTTCGTATTTTTGAATTGCTGTGTTAATTTAGTGATGATATAGTGCGTGATACTTTGCGGGAATATGGTGATATTAAACAAATAATACATGAAAAATGGGGGTTTACTTAAAATATCCTATGTTTAATGGTGTCGCGCTGTTTATATAGAATTGGGGAAACATATACCCTCTAAACTCCACTTCATGGGTTATAAAACGTCTATTGTTATGTACCCTAGACAGCTTCATACATGTTTTCTCTGCTTAAGTACTGATCATCTAGTTTCCAACTGCAATGTCCCAGCTCGACAGTTACCCCATCCTCAAGAAAAAATGGAGGAACTTCGTATGAAACGTTTATCCACTGGTAATCTACCGAAAACCTCGCAATATTCATTAAACTGTCTATTTTCTTACGGCTCGGTGTTCCTACAAGTGTTCCTGATATGTCTCCAGCTCCCCCTCCCCCTTCTCCAGTAAATAATCATACTGAATTTGCTATATTATGTTCAGAAGCCATAAATAATACTGTATCAACTACTCCGGCTCTTCAAGAAAGTGTGGGACCGCATCAACGGACCTCGACCAGCTCAGTATTACATGGTTCCGCACTAAGTTTGATAACCTCGCAGAACGATGCTGTGCCATTGTCCACTTCAAATGTTCTTCTAACCAAGAACCCAACAACAACTACTGATACTTCATTAGAATCCTCTTCGCCCCTTACTAGACTTCATGGAAATCAACTCAGGATGTCATTACGTAAAAAACGAGAAGTGATTTTTAAATAAAACAGATAGTGGCAGGCAAGCAACCCAAGACTGTGTGAGTGATCCGAAAATATATATCGGTGGTGGTGACTTTGACTCTAATATGGTTTTGTTACACACTCTCTGCTACAGATGAGTCTCCTGATCAGAATACTTTGGCAGAACCTACTGTTTCGTGAGTTCTTGTGTCGTGCTTCTAGTCCTAAACATTCACGTGATTTCTTTTCTTTTCTTTCTCTTTTTGGTTTTGATGCTATATGCTTTCTTTTATACGATTCATCCAGTGCAGTGTTCACGTGATGTTTCCCAGACTGATTACTTCCTTTCTGGTGGCATATTCACCCTTGGAGATAGAAATATTCCTTCATTTCTGTAGTGTGGTGTATTCTTACACACTTTTCTGTTTTTTGTTGATATTTTTTCACGTTGTTTTTCTTATATTTCATTATTCACTTGATGGCAGACCATCCGTATATTAATCGACCTAATGTTAGCCATTTGTGTACTATAAACATTGCTGGCATTCACCATCCAGCGAAACAAAAGAGTCTAAAAACTTTTGTGCTCCAAAATGATTACTACTTGGTTCTAGTTCAAGAAGTGAGCATGTCCAAGTTGAATTTCTGCCTATCTACACTGCGATCGTGAATCTTGGTCCTCAGAACCGAGGTACTGCTATTCTAATCAAAAAGGGTATTGTTGTAGACGATGTTCAGCGACTTCCTTCTGGCCATGGCATCAGTATCTTTTGTGATGGATTTAATGTTATCAATGTATATGGTATTTCTGGGACAGTTAATGGGCGCTCTCGTGAAGGTTTTTATAATGAAGAAATTTTCCATCTTTTGCCAGATAATTATGCTCCTATTATTATGGCTGGGGACTTTAATGTCCTTGAACGACAAATCGACACCACTGGCATTTTCCACCCTAGCGTTACTTTTACCCACCTTCTCCAACAGTTAAGCCTTTGGGATGTATGGTGGCAAAATTGGACTGTCCCAAAATTTACCTTTAAGAATAGTTCCATGATGACAAGACTGGTTCGCTGGTACATAACGTCTTCTGAGTGTTCCAATGTAGTTGAAATGGATATCCTTACTATCTCGTTTAGTGACCACGCACCAGTTAATTGTGTTCTTAAAATTTCGACAAGTGTTTCGCATACGAATAGTAGAAGTTACTGGAAACTAAATGCTCAAGTTCTCCATTCAGATACTATTAAGAATGATTTTAGCAAAAACAACGTTAGCAATTTTGGGTATATCAACGTTATTTTTCGACTCTTTCTCTCAATGGTGGATTTCTTACGTTAAACCAAATATAAAAAGTTTTTTTTCAATGGCATGGCAGAGAAATTAAGCGCGAGACTCATCACACATTATAATATTACTATGCTGTCTTAAACGATCTCTGGTCTCAACCTAGTAGCTCTCAAAATATCAGCTGTATTCATAGGGTTAAAGCGCAGATTACACGTTACAACTTCGCACTCTTCAAAGTTATCAGAAGAATTTATCTCATGAATCATGTTGTAAATCAGAACGAATCTCCTTTTACCAATATATTCAATCGAAGCAACGTTGCCAACAGCAATACATTAAAGCTATTATGGTAGATGGTGTTGGTGCAGTTAAGGATGCTCATGATATTCAAAATCATGTTTATGAACATTTTCCTTCGGTGTATTGTCCTGGACAAATCAATGCTACTGCACTCGAGACATATTTCTCGGAGCCATTGCCCCAGCTGTCTCTCGAGATACACCAACAATTAATGGCGGATATTACTCCGACGGAAGTACTAGAAGTATTGCGTACATGTGAGGATCGTGAATGTCCCAGAACCGATGGACTTATTTATGAACTATATATCACATACTGGGATCTTGTTGGATCGGAGTTATGTTATCTTTTTAATGAACTCTTAAGGCATAATAATTTCATAGATAATCAAGGTGTCATTGTCCTCATACCTAAAACGAACTATCCATTGACTATACAGAATTACCGTCCGATTACGTTACTTAATACTGACATGAAACTTTTCTCTAAAGTGTTAACACAACGTTTGAAACTTGTTTGTCATGAGCTTATTAGTGATTTCCAGGCAGCAGTTCATCCTACCAAGAATGTGTTTACTGCACTTAGCAAGATCCGTGACATCACTGAATATTTTAAATTTAAACTCATCCCTGGATGTTTATTATCAATGTACTTTCAGAATGCTTTTGACTTTTTATCCCATGAATATATCTACACTGTATTAAAACCTTACAGGTTTCCTGATGATTTTATTGACCTTATTCGTGCGTTTTACTCTTCCACAAGTTCTCGCGTACAAATCAATGGTTACTTGACAATGCCTTTCTCAATAGGTCGTGGAGTCTGACAAGGCTGTGCTTTATCTATGTATTTATTTAGTCTCGCGCTTGAATCTCTGTTCTACCATTTAGTGTCCATAACCTCATCAGCAGATCATGATTATCACAATATCAACGTTCAAGCATTTGTTGACCATGTGACCATTCTTTTCACTACGAATGACCAATTTGAGCATATTGATCGTCTATACAGACTTTTGTGCAGGTGAGTGGTGAAAAATCAATGTGAGAAAATCAAAATTATTAGTATATGTTTTTGTGGTTCAGTCGCCTTTTTCTCTTGAACACCCTTATCTGGTACCCGACTCCGTAAAAATCCTTGGTATTTACAGTGCGCAATGACATCACGACAGATATAATTTGGTACCCGATTCTTCAGAACTTACGCCTAGTTAGTGCAGCTAATGAATATGGGAGTTAGAACATAATACAACGCACTTGGTTTGTTAACACTCATATTCTTTCAAAAGTGTGGTATGCTGCACAAATATTTCCGCTGCCTGAATCTTATGCCAGAAAAATTGATTCTTTGATAGGTTGTTTTTTGTGGACTGGTTTTTATTTTCGACTACCGCAACACATTACCTTTTGTTCGTATACTCAAGGCGGATACAAGTTATTAATACTGCCAGAAATGTAAAGCTCTTTATATGCGTACTGTATTGAAGTTATTCCTTGATTCTGACTCAGAAACGTTGCAATGGATAGCGTGCTGGACTTTTTCATTAATCGACAATAATCCGCCTTATATTCGATTTTTCCTAATTGCCCTAAATATGTAAAGGAACTCTTTTCCGCATGGGCGTATTTCCCACAGTCACCTGCGACTTTCAACATGTCCACTAAAATGATATATGCTGAATTACTTCACAGTATTCTATGTCATTCTATGCCTCGTATTTGTATGAAGTTTCCTACATATGACTGGTCTGTGATCTGGCGTAATGTGCACACCAAAATATCTTCAGACACTCGTAGTGTTTGGCTGAGCTTTCTTCATGATTTACATCCTACTAATGAACGACTTCACACTATACATCGTGCCGATTCTCCTAATTGTGTGTACTGAGGTTGCCTGGATACACTTTCGCATCGTGTATCGGAATGTAATGATACTCTTAGCATCTGGACCTCCTTATATGGTTTACTTGCGGTGATCACCATTTTGACTGCCGTATGCTTGCTTTTCCGGACTATGTGTGGTATCCCTATACTAAATTCAATAGTGTTAACTATTAATTAGTTCAATAGTGGCTTATCGGGCATACTATCTATTATAGTTGAGTTGAGTTGATTTTGAGTTTAATGTCCCTTTTCAGCAGCGAGGCTATATGAGACGTGGACCTACTGATTAACGTGGAATCCGAACCACATGAGCTCCCGCCGGGAATCGAACCCGGGTCTCCCGCGCCAAAGGCGCGTATGCTAACCGCCTAGCCACGGAGGAGCTCACTATCTATTATAGTCTGTCTTCTTGGCCACAGGGTACAGTGGGGGAATTTTATTTGTATTTAAAATATGTTCGTAATCAGACTTTTCTTCAGTCCCCTAAGACTGACCTGTCTGTATTTTCTAATTTTCTCAGTAATCTTGTAAGGTTTTATAGTATTCTTGTTGAACGTTAGGTAATACCAATGTCTGTAATGTAATGTAATAGGTAATTTAGTTCAATAAATGTAATTTTCAAAAAGTGGTTAAAGTCATGGTTCGATAACTAGAAGGTTCGTGGTTCGAAACTCGGCTCGGAAGCTAAAGATTTTTAAAATTCTTAATTCCCCAGATCTTAAGATCTTTCTCCCCCTTCGCAATTATCTGACGCTCTAAAAAGAGTTCTCCATCTTAACTCGACAACTGCCTATTGTGATCCTCGCAGTTCCGAACCTTTTCCTCTTCTGTTTCACAAAGTCACAATTTTCATCATAATGCGGATGCTGTCCGATCATTTTTTCTTCAATTCTAAACGTGTATACGTAAATCATCCCTTTCTGTCTCCATATTTGAATCTGTCTCTCAATGTCGTCCCTGAATTCATAAGGTTTGGGATCAAACCTTCGACTCTTGAAACGAAATGTAAACGCTCTAGCAATGTGCTATCGTAACTATATAGGTTTGTCGTTAAAAGCGGCGTCATTTTAGATTTTGTCCGGGAGTGGGGGATGCAGAGATTCTCCACCGCCATAATAGTTTCATCTTTATATTAGTAAAAAAAGTTTTCCGTCCCACGATTATGTGGGGCAGGCTAAAGGAGACAGTGATGATAAGCAATGAAGAAAATGGTAAAATGAAGAAAGTGAAAGGGAACGGGAGAACCCACGCCCACGGTGTTTGTCCACCACAAAGTTTATTTGGCGTAAGCTGGGATCGAACTTTTTATTAGTATATTACTATACATGTGATCAAACAGTATGTATTTATCAAGCTCAAGGGAGGGGTAATTACACCCTTCTGTCCTGCCCAAATGATGCCAACTTGAACATTTGCTTGCAATTACTGAAAAGAAATGAATAACACTCATTTCTGTCAGTAGTTTTTACAGTTCTGCGAACGCATTACAGACTTTGTCAAGCAGAAAACCTAATGCTATGATTAACAATTTCCATAGATTTCACAAGGAGCATCTTCTTAGGTTGATGTGATATGCAGCTTTTGAAGAAAGAAAAGAATGCAAATAACTGCGTTTATGAAGCAATGGAACATTTTGTTTTATTCAGGCTCTAGAAAGACATTTCAGAGCAAACGAATGAAAGAGACGGTTCTAGAGCTATAAACCTTGTAAACTGGTTTCTTTCTTTTTTTGTCTGAATGGAAAGAGTATATTATGTCACACACCGCTTTAGACAAAGAGAATAGTTGGAGGGGGTGAGGTGAGTTGAATACTGGAAGTAATTAGTTGATGAGAAGTGTATTTCTGAATGCATAAGCACACGGCGCAAGAGCTTGTTTCTAAGTTAGACTTAAACTTTTGTAACATTATCTATGCATCGAACTGTACGAAAAGGTGATTTATTACATATTATGTATATTAAACGCATCGATTCACCTGAGGAAACTCCAGTATATTTAAGAGATTTTCAAGAGAGGGAAGATCAATTGATTTTTTCAAGCAACTCTATCCATCACGAATCTGAACTCACTAAAAGAATAATAAACACTTCTGACTAGAGTATATACACATATTTATTAAAGCACTAAAATACAGTGTAACGGTTTAGACAGTTTATCATTATCTTCATCAGACACTAACTGAAAGACATATCTTCAGAGCATAGAAATTTACTTAAAGTGAAAGTACTAAAATTCATTGTTTGTATGGGAAGTCATCTGAATCGTACTTTGTATGGGCGTCATCTGTTGACTAGCAGCCCTGACTTAATTACCCTCCCACTTGTGTTTATCTTTTCCAAACATCTGTAATCCACTTGTTGTTTATACTTTCCCAATTGCCTTAAAAATTTCTCTTACTATTCCCTTGATGCTTATTAGATATAACTTAAAAGTAACAAAAGTATACTAAATACAACTTATTATAAATATAACAATGTAAAAATATATAGACATAAAAATAGAATATAACAATATATGAAACTATTTATAAGTATAACTATATAGAATATTAAGCTAAAATATTAAACTATATATAATATTAAATATATGGATATAAACTACATGTAAATCTGTTTAGTCTTGCTCTTTTCCTTAATTTGTTTTAATAATTTATTCCATAGCTGATGTATTAACAGTCCACTTGTCCAGTTCATTAGTTTGTCACTTTTTCTTTCTTTATCGTTTGTGCTTCTTTCCATTTTCTTATTATTGGTCTATTCTCCTTTTCTCCCCCCTGTACACCTTCCCAATTTATATCATGCCCCGATTCTTTACCATGTTTATATATGGCATTATTTTCTCTCTTTAGTCTCACATCGTCCTTATGTTGTTTTATTCTCTCCTTAAGTTTTTTCCCTGTTTTCTTTTTTTTTATATCATATCATAATCCTTACACTTTACTTTATATACTACACCTTCATGTTTCTCACATATTACCTTCGTTCTATGTTTCACTTTCTTAACCACTTCCAGAATTCTTCGTCCTTTTGTGTACGTTTTACACCACCTCTTCTTAGTAAGTTCTTTAGTACTTCTGTCTTCTTCCCAATGATCTTTATTCCGTGCCATTTTTTCTTTCTTTCTCCTTCTTTTCCTTCTTTCCTCTTCCATTCTGTTCTTCCTTAACTTCTCATTTTTGTACCATTTCTGCTCTAGTAGGTTGAAGAAATGTCTCTATGTCCTCCTTCTTTTCCTCTTCTTCAGTATCTATTTCTTCTATTCTTCTCTCCATATTCCTTATGAAGTTTCTTTTGATGCTGTAATTTACATCACTCCTTTCATCACAGTAAACCTCTGCCGAACATTCTTTCCTATACCATCTTGTTGTCAATTGTCCATATTTTCTCTTTATAGTAATGTCCAGGAAGTTTATCATGTTGTTCTTCTCCAATTCCGTTTCTAGTCTTATTCCTTTCTCTTCATCTTCAATCTTCTTTACGAATTTTTTTAGTTGTCTCTTTCCTCCTCTCCATAACCCCAAACAGTCATCTACGTATCTGAAAAACAATATTAGGTTGTTTCCACCTTCTTCTGTCACTTTCTGCTCCCATTTGTTCATCACTAGTTCCGACAAAACCCGACTTAATCTTGAACGTATACTCAGTCCTTCCTTAATTTTGACTAGTTTGTTCCCTATTATATAAAAACTATTGTCCCACATTTCTCTCAAGGCATTCACTATTTTCTGTTTCTTCCAATTTCTTATTTCTTTCGCTTCTACTTCTTCTTCTATGACTTTCACTATGTAATCCCTCTTACCGGGAGATGGATATATTTTGTAAGAGTATGGTGAATGGGGGCATGTTTGCAATGGGGGCATGTTTGTTACGCTACGCCATCAACGTTAGCGTAAAAGACAGTAACTTCATTCACTTATGTTATGGATCTAGGTAAATGAGAACGTTGCATTTTCATTTAACATTGGACGTCTAAAGAATGTACAGCCAAAATGACTCTCTGATTTAAAAAGAATCCTTCATTTTAGATTTAAAACCTCATATTTGGATACGGTTTCCTCTCTTACATTTTGTTGTAACTCTAATAATAGTAGAGTTACCCTATGTCAGGTGACTTTTGAGACACCCTGTATATAAGAAGGTTGAGAATGATTGAGAACCAAAACATAACCGGAAACTCTAGGTATCATATTAGGTACATACTTAGTTAGTATACCACAAATAAAAATGACAAATATCATACATACTTTCTAGCCTGATATGTATCCTCTAAAGTTAATGAGCATAGTTCTACTGTCTTCTCTGTTAGCTTCAATTTATACAAACAAACAAAAATCTGTTTGCCATGAAAAGACGTGACACGAAGAAAAGTCTTCCCTTTTCTTTTTTCTCTTCTTTTCCGTAAAGGACAACTAAATAAGATTATTCGAAATAAAATTATGCATTAGAAAATTTCTCCTGGGATTCCGTTTCGTAATCATATTATAACAGTCCAGAGCTCTACGGAGATTTAAGAAAATATGGTTTCTACAGAGACTTTTTAAAGCACCAATTTCATAAATACAACACTTTTTTTTAAATCACTGTATTTTTATTCCATCGTAGACATAAAAAATAATATGTAATTTAATGTGATTACTTGATAATTAATAAAATACTTTATTGTAGATTACAAAACTTAGATGAATGTTTTTGTTTACATATGTTTAAACTATAAAGGTTTTTTGTTCGTACAATAGTAGTTACGAGAAATCGCTTTTTTGAGTTATTTCCGAACAGGCGCTCACGTAGAAATTTTTGTTTGGAGAGGTCCAAGCTTTGGGACGTTATACTACTAGCCACTACGTCTATGTAGTATTAAACGGGAATTATTCTGCACCTGAAAAGATGATAAATAATTGTAAAATACTTCCACCTATATTTTCAGGAAAAATGATAGAACTAGATTGTTTTTTATAAGAGAAGGAATACAGATGGACTGTAAATCAAATTTTCATGCTACATCAATCATTCCCTTGTTGAACAAGTATAATTTTATTGAGAAAGTGCACAAATGTATGTTGAGTCAGGAAGTTCTGGGGGGTCTAGACCCTGTGAAACCTCCCGTGGGTGCACCCCTGTTTCCAAGTAACTTCAGATAGAGTTCTTAGATTTTAATATTTCCGTCGTTGTTCTGTATAGCGAAAAGTTTAAAAGAGAAAATTTTCTGCTCAATGTAAAGGACCTATCCAATTTCAATGATGTAAACAGACTTCAGGGGAGATGGCTGAAATTCAGCTTGAATGTAGAAGAGACTATGGAGATTCTATACTTTAAAAGCAAATTGTTCCAAAATGAATGGAACATAGTCGAAAAGCACGAAAAATTAAGATTAATAGGCAATGGAAAATTAATGAAAAACAAATAATTCCTCCACTTATCTCAAAAACCAAAGCAGGAAGATGGATACAATTCAGCTTCAATATAGGAGACTGTAAATTCTATATTCCTAAAGTAAATTGTCTAAAATAGACGGAACATAGTTAAGAAGCACGAAACATTAACATTAATATCAATGGAAAATCAATGAAAGACAAATAATTCCTCCACTTATCTAAAAAGAAAAAACAAAGCAGGAAGATGGATACAATTCAGCTTCAATATAGAAGAGACAATATAAATTCTATATTCCTAAAGTAAATTGTCTAAAATGGAAGGAACATAGTCAAGAAGCACGAAACATTAACATTAATATCAATGGGAAATCAATGAAAAAGAAATAATTCCTCCTCTTATCTCAAAAACCAAAGCAGGAAGATGGATACAATTCATCTTTAATATAGAAGAGACAATATAAATTCTATATTCCTAAAGTAAATTGTCTAAAATGGAAGGAACATAGTCAAGAAGCACGAAACATTAACATTAATATGTATCAATGGAAAATCAATGAAGGACAAATAATTCCTCCACTTATCTCAAAAACCAAAGCAGGAAGATGGATACAATTCAGCTTCAATATAGGAGACTGTAAATTCTATATTCCTAAAGTAAATTGTCTAAAATGGACGGAACATAGTCAAGAAGCACGAAACATTAACATTAATATCAATGGAAAATCAATGAAAGACAAATAATTCCTCCACTTATCTAAAAAAAACCAAAGCAGGAAGATGGATACAATTCAGCTTTAATATAGAAGAGACTATGTTAATTCTATATTCCTAAAGTAAATTGTCTAAAATGGAAGGAACATAGTCAAGAAGCACGAAACATTAACATAATATCAATGGAAAATCAATGAAAGACAAATAATTCCTCCACTTATCTAAAAAAAAACCAAAGCAGGAAGATGGATACAATTCAGCTTTAATATAGAAGAAACAATGTAAATTATATATTCCTAAAGTAAATTGTCTGAAATGGACGGAACATAGTCAAGAAGCACGAAACATTAACATTAGTGTCAATGGAAAATCAATGAAAAAGAAATAATTCCTCCTCTTATCTCAAAAACCAAAGCAGGAAGATGGATACAATTCATCTTTAATATAGAAGAGACAATATAAATTCTATATTCCTAAAGTAAATTGTCTAAAATGGAAGGAACATAGTCAAGAAGCACGAAACATTAACATTAATATGTATCAATGGAAAATCAATGAAGGACAAATAATTCCTCCACTTATCTCAAAAACCAAAGCAGGAAGATGGATACAATTCAGCTTCAATATAGGAGACTGTAAATTCTATATTCCTAAAGTAAATTGTCTAAAATGGACGGAACATAGTCAAGAAGCACGAAACATTAAAATTAATATCAATGGAAAATCAATGAAAGACAAATAATTCCTCCACTTATCTAAAAAAAAACCAAAGCAGGAAGATGGATACAATTCAGCTTTAATATAGAAGAGACTATGTTAATTCTATATTCCTAAAGTAAATTGTCTAAAATGGAAGGAACATAGTCAAGAAGCACAAAACATTAACATAATATCAATGGAAAATCAATGAAAGACAAATAATTCCTCCACTTATCTAAAAAAAAAAACCAAAGCAGGAAGATGGATACAATTCAGCTTTAATATAGAATAAACAATGTAAATTATATATTCCTAAAGTAAATTGTCTGAAATGGACGGAACATAGTCAAGAAGCACGAAACATTAACATTAGTGTCAATGGAAAATCAATGAAAAAGAAATAATTCCTCCTCTTATCTCAAAAACCAAAGCAGGAAGATGGATACAATTCATCTTTAATATAGAAGAGACAATATAAATTCCATATTCCTAAAGTAAATTGTCTAAAATGGAAGGAACATAGTCAAGAAGCACGAAACATTAACATAATATCAATGGAAAATCAATGAAAAAGAAATAATTCCTCCTCTTATCTCAAAAACCAAAGCAGGAAGATGGATACAATTCATCTTTAATATAGAAGAGACAATATAAATTCTATATTCCTAAAGTAAATTGTCTAAAATGGACGGAACATAGTCAAGAAGCACGAAACATTAACATTAGTGTCAATGGAAAATCAATGAAAAAGAAATAATTCCTCCTCTTATCTCAAAAACCAAAGCAGGAAGATGGATACAATTCAGCTTCAATATAGAAGAGACAATATAAATTCTATATTCCTAAAGTAAATTGTCTAAAATGGAAGGAACATAGTCAAGAAGCACGAAACATTAACATTAATATCAATGGAAAATCAATGAAAGACAAATAATTCCTCCTATTATCTCAAAAACCAAAGCAGGAAGATGGATACAATTCATCTTTAATAGGAGACTGTAAATTCTATATTCCTAAAGTAAATTGTCTAAAATGGACGGAACATAGTCAAGAAGCACGAAACATTAACATTAATATGTATCAATTGAAAATCAATGAAAGACAAATAATTCCTCCACTTATCTCAGAAACTAAAAGAGTGAGATAGCTGAAATTCAGCTTAAATATAGAAAAGGTTATGTAAATTCTATATTCCTAAAGTAAATTGTCTAAAATGGATGGAACATAGTCAAAAAGCACGCAACATTAACATTAATATCAATGGAAAATCAATGGAAAACAAGTAATTCCTCAACTTATCTTACAAACCTAAAGAGGGAAATGGCTGAAAATTAGACTAAATAAATATAGAACAGACTATGCAAATCCTTCATTCAAAAAGAAATTGTCCTAAAATGGATGGAACATAGGCAAAAAAAAAAAAGCACGAAACATGGAAAAGTCAAGTAAATGGAAAATTAGTGAAAAAATGAAGTCGTTCACATCTCAAAAACTGTAATAAGGAGATAGTTAATAGAAAGCTTATTGCAAAGACATAATAAAGAACTTAGAAATTATGTATAGCACATAAGGTAAATATGAATAGAACATTGTCAAAAGTCAGGTAAAATCAATAATAATGATAAAATATGTATCTTCTTCGAATTACCCAGGGCCCCCCACGAGGAGATTAGTTGCTTTAAATATCTCACATCTTGATTTGGAATCTCCAGACTCGGTTTAGCATGCAACGTGACTTTTGATCTGATCACGTGACACAGTCTAGTTCTTATGGCAAAACCGGATAGTCCCTTTTCTATATTGATGGATCAATTATCTGTATAATTTTGTTATGATGGTCAAGTTTCAATTTGTATTTTACATCCTTGCATAAAAAATACCGAGGTCATCAATGACCGGGACTGCAATTAACATAGGCTTCGAACTGGAAGCGGGGTTTGAATCTGATGTAGTTGAAGAGTGCACAGACAGTCATACAAGATCGCCCCTCACAGTATGCTCCTTTCACAACCACACTTTCACACACAGAGAAAAAAGCTGATTTTTAGTTTTGAAAACTCAGAGAGAAGAAATTTATCAGGGTTTTGTATCATACTGAAGTTTTTCTGTACCGTGCTACGTACTCGTTTGTTGCTTAGCAAGGACTAGTATAGCCATAAAAGAACGGAAATTATGTGTCCTTCGTCGGCACGTACGGGATATAAACTTATATATTCATAGTTACTTAAGAGTGTCCTATAAAGAATGCATCTTTTGAAATGCTCGCCATTTCTGTTCTAGTAAGATGTTGGCTGCAGTGAACGTTACACGATTTTTATCTTTTGTTTCTGTGGTTAGTAGTCTCGGAGAGCCCAATAGTGCATGATTGTCATATGTTTTCTGTATGGGTAGGAATGGAGCGCTTCACAACGGAACAGGGTTTTATCACAGTGAAAACTTATTACAAGATTTAATTTCCACAACCGAAAAGGTTATCTCAAATTTAGCAATCAATCTTCCTACAGTCGACGTATTCGGTATATTACGTTCACCAAACATTTTTACGGAGTTTGCGAACAGTCTCTGGACAACATTCACCACATTTGTAGTAAAAGTAAACCCGATACCAAAAATTAGTTTTCTACAATGTATTAAGCGATCCAAAAATATATTCTATCTTCATTCTATTCTTACTACTGACATCGGAAATGGTGGAAATCAACCATTTCCGGTTTTAACGTTGATCTTTACACAGTAAAAAATGGTTGTGTTAATTCAACTCAAATTTAACACAAGGCAGTGGTTCCAGCGTGACTACCACTATGCGGTGTTAATACAACACAGACACTGCGGTGTTAGCGTTTAACACAGTCGGTGTGTTACGTTTTTAACATACAACCGGTGTTGAGCAGTGTTAAATTCGGATTTGTGTTAGTATTTGCGGTGTTGATTCGACGCCATGTCAGGGTCGGTAGTGTAGAGAAAAGTGTCGAGTGTTACTTGTCGCGGTGTTGCACCAACACGAAGAAAATAACACAGTGTGTAGTGTGTTAATTATTTTGTGTTAATATTACACCATGTCAAGTATTAATATAACACAGGCCCTGTGTTATTTCAACATCATTTTCTTATTATTTCAACACACAATCTGTATTATAATTCAAGGTTAAAGGCGTATAAGTAACACCGTTCAGTGTTATGACGACCTCTATTTCGGTGTTGAAATAACTCCTTGTGCGGTGTTGATGGAACCATTTTTCTGTGTTGGAAATGCTTGTGGTATGCATGCTTACGATTACCGAAGATTCTACTTTTAAAAAAACTCGAAATCTTTGAGTTTTAGGTCCCACGATTATGCCGGTTAGGCTAAAGGAGACGGTGATGATAAGTAATGAATGAAATGGTGGAATGAAAAAGTGGGAGGAAACGGGAGAACCACTAGAAAACCCACGCACACGGTGTTTGTCCACCACAAAGTTCACTTGGCGGGGGCTGGGATCGAACCCGGGACCCCAAGCACCAGAGGTGAACGCTCTACCACTTTTTTTAAAAATTGTATTTATTTAGAGTAATATAGAATACATTCTGTGCTACAGTTGCATGAGAGACATATATAGAGACATATTTATATGGATAGGCTTAAATCTAAAGACTAATATGAACACCTAAAATATACGTGCAAGGAGAATATACTATACAAACAACATTATAGTTTAAGAGTAATCATCGAGAGTCACCTGGAGAAAAGGAGCGAACAATCTTTGCTCGTCTATGTGAGTAAATTGTTTTTTCCGAACTCGGTCCAAATATGCCAGATATAGATGTCGATCGCAGAAGGGTCGGTAGTTGTCTATAAATAAAATAGTAGAGCAGATGAGCCAGGTAATTGTTCGTTGTTTGGTAGGCGGGAACCACTGAAATTCCGGAAATAAAAGATCAAAGGTGAAATATCTCCCTGAACAGCGACAAATCAGCCCAAGAAAGGAACACAGAGTTTGCCACGCAGGTTGCGTAGCCGTGCATCATGTATATCGGTGTTCTAAAGTGTCCACCTCCGAACAGAAGTCACATATGTCGGACGTACTCCTACCAATCTGTAACAATCTGGCTTTTGTGACAGTCAAGTTATTTACCAAACGATACTAGGCTTCTCTCATTTGTGATGTAAGATACAGCGCTTGAATGGTACGACAAATAGGAGGCCAATTGTGGTGCGATTCTCTGACTTGACATAAGGGAGTGACATTTATCAATTCAGATTGCAACAATGTGATATAGAGAGATTTAGGAGTCCAAGACGTGGAGGGATTTTCACTCGAAACCATCGACCAGGCCAGGATGAACTGTAAGATGTATGTTGGACACGATTCAGGAAAACGAACGTGGGCAGGATTGTTCCCTGGCCAAATGCGATCTACCCAGCATTGGAACCATTGCGCAGTGTGGGAGGAGGCATGTTCCAGATGATGTAGGGCTGTGAGCATGTAAAGAGCTCGACATTTGTGACGCACACTGATTAGATTTAAACCGCCACGTGCAGTTGGAAGATATAAAACGTGTCATTGCACGCGGAACATGTAGCCTTTCCATATGAACCAACCAAAGAATGAATCAACTAGGCGCGCATATTTGTCGGGCAGTGGAAAAAGACCCGCTAGAAACCAGAGTTTGGAACTAATGTAAATATTCAGATAGTGAATGGGTTGAGCTAGAATAAAAGATCTTGAGCGGCACATTGCTAAGTTCATACGCAGCACCTGGAGTAATGGTTGCCAAATATGGTCGTAAGACGAGCGGCATACGACTTGAAATCGGACACCTAAAATGACTGATTCTGTCGTGCAAGTCAAAGAGGCTACTAAGTCCCTGGGAAGCAAGATATGAAAGTTATTGACCGTCAAAAGAGTTGTTTTGTGTAGGTTAAGTTGCAAACCACTCGCTAGGAAAATGCTTTCGACTTTTCGTAACGCTGAGACAAGTTGAGCAGTGGTAGTACAGAGGAACGTTAATTTATCCAAATTACGAAATGGCTGTCAATTGTTGGAAACTGTGAAGAGCCGTTTGGGGGGGGGGGGGTACTGGAAATGATGAAGGAGAGGATCTAGTGCAAGGCAAAACAATATTCCCGAGAGAGCGCAACCTTGTCTGACACCTTTATGAATCCCAAAAGGGGGAAGAAGTTGGTCATTAAGTTGTAACTGGGAAGTAGCATTGTGATAAACTGGTGCAGAACGGTAAGTATCTGAGGACGTAAGTGATACTGTTGTAAGACTTCAAACAAATAAGAATGGTTTAGGGTGTCAAAGGCTTTACGAAAATCGCATGCAAGAACTCCTACGGAAAGAGATTGAAATTGAGCATAAGCAAGGAAGTCTCGACTGGTCACAAGTGCGGTATGAATATTATGGGAGGGGTGTAACACCGTTTGAGCGGAGCAGATGTACGGAAGGATAACTTGCTTAACATAAGTGACTAAAAGCTTAGTAAAACGTTTGTAATCTGTGTTTAGAAGTGTGATCGGGCGATAGTCCGCCACGCTTGTTGGATTGCCGCCTTTGGGTAGTAGGATGATAACGCTTACATGTTAATAGACCGGTCGACCTTGCAACAGAAAATTAAATAATTCACAGAGTAAAGGACCGACTAGTGTAAAAAGCTTGAGTAAAAGCGGTACCCGATTCCATCGCTGCCCGGAGATGTACTCCGTTTAACTTGGGAGAGGATTGTCTCTATTTCGGAAAGAGTGATGGGCGCAAGTAAAGAAGTGCAGTCTTGTTCGGATAGGCACGATGGGATCTTGGTAAGGAAAAGGGGAAGTACTGTATTAACATCGGGTAATGCGTACATGACGTGTAATATTCCTGAAAATGCTCGTACAAGTCGTCTTTAATAGTGAGCTGTTGCCCATCCGAGGTGGACACATGAGAGAGAAACTGATGTTGGCGATTGAGGCGTTTAACATAATCATACAAAGACGAAGGTTCAGAAACAAGTCTATCTGCCGTCCCGACGTAGATGTGAACGCTCAGAGATTGGGTATGTTGCATCTGTTTCAATTGGTACTTAACACGCATGATCGCCGCCATATTGGAAACGCTACTTGATTGGTTCCACAGTTCGCATAGGACACTGTATAAGAATTTGTGCATCTCTCGATAGTTTTGACGATGTAATTTTCCCATGCCTTGAAAGAAAGTTCGAATTTGAGGTTTAATGTACCGACACCACCACATGTTAATATTGGGATAGATCGTACGAGCTCGTAGCCATCTTGTCCAACTAGCATGAAATAAACACCGGACGTAGTCGATGGTTAAAAATTGATTGTTTAATTTCCAATAACTACGACCGTACAATTTAGGAAATGGCGTCGGAAAACGTAATACCAGCTTAATACCTGTATGGTCTGTAAAGCAAGCCGCATATTGCTGTATATCAAATACTCTGCTTAGGAGGCTTGCCGGGAGATAGCATCGGTCCAAGCGTGAGCCCACTTGGGCTGATTTGAAAGCAAAAGTATGATTCTTATGAAAATGAAGTCAAATGTCTTTTAAGCCCAAATATGTAATAAAACTGAAAAGCTGGAGATGGGTGATATTCACCGCTCGTATCTTGAGGAAATATGTGAAAATTCATGTCTCCAAGAAACAAAATCGGATATCGTATAATAGGTAGCATGTCAACAACTTCTTCATAATAAAAACGTTCGCGGGCCATACGCTGATTTGTCCCTGAGGGCCCGTAGACAGCCAAAATACATATACCATCAATAACACATCGAATAGCCCGCCCTAACGAGGAAAGGTGGATATGCGTGGCGTGGAGGCCTCGTTTCACAAGTAAAGCAGTGCCCAAAGATGGGGGCGCAATATTGACAATGGCAGTATAATTAGACACAAAGGATAGGTCGAGATCCTTTACCTCCTGTAAAGAATAAATATCAGCATCGTGAAGCGCTATGAAGTCCGCTAATAGCTGGTTATTCGGTATGCTGCTTATAGAATTAATGTTTAAAGTTAAATACGAACTGGAGTTGACCCCAGCGTTCATTAGGTAAAACACAAGAAGCGTGTCCACAAGATGAATGTGTACGTTACAGGACCGTAAAAATATCCAGGACACATACCTGCAAGTGTACCCCGCCCGCAGAACAATACATACACTGAATAAATCTGCTAAACACCATACATATTGTTGACCACACCAGAAAAAAATAAGCACTGGATTGTAAACACAAAACCATGAACTTCTCGAAAATAGGTTAATATCGTTGCTATACACTAGCAGGAAAAATCCAAATTGACATAGCTTTCGCACATAATGCAAGTAACACAAGCAGGAAGCAAAACACCATAACTGCATACAGCTGGTGATGACGAGACGAAGCAAAGAAACCAGTGAAGTTCTACCACAGTTGCTATTCCACAAGGTCAGGCGTTTGAAGGTCACTCACACTTTCTCGTATATTCGGTTTACGTTTTTTCACGTGTTTTACTGATAATATATGCGAAAAACAGTTTGTATGATCACTAAAGACGTCAGCGGGCAGAGGTACAGCTGGATGAAGCACTAAATCCTGGGTCATGCCATGCTTAGCAGAAGGAAGACCTGTCGCTGGATCATGAAATACTAGTGTCGAATATGAAGCGAGAGAAGAGGGTGGTGTACCTGGTGGGCCTCGGGGGAACATGGCACCCCGTCATCCAAATCAGTGGGAACTGAGGGTTGCTTAGCTGTTAATATGGTAGCGGATGAGTCAATTGATGTCAATTGGGGGAAATCAGTTTCTGATGTAGGCAGAAGTGTTGACACTTGTTGGGACGTAGCGTCAGAATTTGTAGCACTAGCAGAGGATGTCAAGGGCAGATGTCGTTCGGGTTCATGACGTGTAGTTTTTGTTAACTTGACGCAGATCTGTTATTACAGGGGTGTCCCCTTTCAGCCGCATGGACCGAGCAGGACATCGCCGCTGTTTACACATGGAAATTAGGTGATCGAGTGGCAAGTTTGTAACTGTCCTGGATAGGAGACATTGCCTTTAATAGTGTCGAAATGTAATCGAGTAGGGATATGTTTTTTTAACGTTATCGAAAAACTCCTATTATTATTGTAAAGGCGTGTAAGGAACAGTTTTCCAGACTTCATACTCAACACTTTTAATTTCACCATAAGTACATAGTACCTGAGACACTTGTTCATTAGGAAAATCGAATGGCAAGTCCATACTTTTAACTCTCGTGGGATTAACTTGTGCGTCCAGAACATACACATCACTGACAGATTGATCAAAATGGGTAAAAGGTAATTTGTCTTGAGCCTTAGACATAAACTTTTCGTAACTATCACTATTTTTGAATTGAACAAACATGCAATACTTTTCGTTATGGAGCTGTAAAGCTTGGATATCCTCCAATATGTTGGGAAAATGTGCACATAACCATGCATTTAATTCAGCCTGGCTAGGGCGTATCGAGTGTGTGGTTTTGTCAAAACCAAATTTGACACTATTATTGCGAAATTCTTGCATAGTACCACTAACACGGGAGTCACAAAACACTATCAAAACTTGAAAACCCTGTTCAGTTATAAGTAATATGTCGAATAAAAGTCGAAGCTCGCAGAAAAAAATCAATGTTGCCGGAGCTTAACTGTCAACATCTACTCCCGGCAACGGTCAGTCACTGAACCCCTACCATTCAGCCACCGCGGCCCCTCTACTTTTAAAATAAGAATAGTGAACTACAGAACATTTCGTTTAGAAAATCTTCATAAACCTTTTTCTCGTCCTCCCCAACACTTATTGTGAAGTATTTCTTGATGGTTCGAAACACAACCTTCATCAACAACTTGTTCAAGAATGATAGAAAACTCTTACCTATACCCTTATAGTATGTTTGCCTCTTAATTGTGTTTCTACTGGTTTTCCGCCATTTTTGAAAGTTCCCGGTGTTGACAGGTAAGCTCTAGTGCAGTGCGGAAAAGTCATAATAATATGGTGTTGTTTCTCGCTGTTGACATATTTCTTCAGAAACATTATGTAAAACAATTGAGAACATATCGCGCGGTTTGCATGTTGAAATTTTGCGAGTACCTGGATTTGTTTAAGTATTTCTTTCTACTGTGTTTGATTGTAGTTTCAGCACATAAGCCTTTATAATTATATGGCCAACATATTTGGCAATCACGCAGAAAATAACACCGAAGATTCTACACTTGTGTTACTTAACACGCAGGCTGTGTGTCATCTCAACTACCGACATTTGACACACAACTCCAAATGGAGAGTGAGTTGTTCTAACTACCTGTTTGTGTTCTATTTTAACACAATTATGTTAACACATAAGCATGTCGTTAACAAAATAACACAACGATTTTTGACAGTGTATAGAGTAAAATTGTTCATTAGGTAGCTATAATTGGATTTCTGAAATGTATTAAGCGTCCCAAAAATATATATTTCATCTGAACTCTATTCTTACTACTGACACCGGAAGTGGTAGAAATCTCTGACCATTTCCTGTTCCAATATTATTTGAGAAAAATATCACTCCACAAAACCAAACTCCTTCGTGTTCACGTAAGACTGCTACTTGTTTAAAACTATAACATCCTTCTCAATACACAATATAGTATGTATTTTGACAATATAGTATGTATGTACAATTAATAATTGATTTTCAACTACTGTAAATAATTGATTTTAGTACTATGAATAATTGATTTTCAACGATAAGAAATTACTTCCGGATGGACGTTCATTTAAAGAACCTTCAAATATGTAAGTTTGTTTCTTTCGTTATCACGCAATACTTCTTGCTTTAAAAAACTTTAACGTTTCTATACTTTGTTTCTTTTTTGTTCAGAATTTTTTCTCCTTACATAACTTCTATTATTCAAATAATGGCAAATTCGGACATAATTTTGATATTGTCTCCTCATTTAAAAGAATAAGTCCACACTGTTTAACATTTTTTTTTGTTAAGTTAGAAACATAAAATAAAGTCTTACGATTGACCTGTTTTCAGTTGCCTCGTTGAAGTTCCTTATATGTAGCTCTGTTTTCAATTATAGTGGCCCTGCGTATCGTAGTCTCTAACGCGCTCGCATTTGATGCGAGCTGTCCCGGGTTTGATTCCCGGTGGAGACACTCGGTCGGAAAGATATAACAGCTTTTTCAGGCCAGCCATCCTGAGTGAGGTTTTCCGGAGTTTTCTTCATTTACACCAATCAAATACCGGAATGGTATCTAACATATGGTCCTAGGCCGCCTCCTTCCTTCCCCATTCCTTTCTTCCTTTTCACTTCCCCGGACAGCGTGATCACCGAGGGACGTCCGGGAAAAACCCAAAATTCTATTTCTTAACTCTAATCCTGTTTTTTTATAATGTTGCATTGCTCTCAAACACTACCCAAGAATTAGGCATTCTAACTATTTCACGCACAATGATAAAAACACAATCTTCCACCTTTTGTGCATGTAAACAAATAAAGTATTGTTTGCAACTAAGCCTTTGGTACAACGCTACCACAATTGTCCGACCACAGCCTTTGATTAGAGATGGCTATGATATAACGCAAGAGATTAGAAACAAAAATAACTATCGAACAAACGCTGGATAACAGAGATTGATCACCTGACCTAAATTGACAGCAAGCATTTAGCTCGCGTTGAGTAATTGGAACGTTGTAGCTACAAAGATTGAAAAACGGCCGTTTGCAAGTGAGGTGACAGCTTTATCACATCCTTTGTACTGGTTTTTTAAACCCTTTTTATGGCAATCGGATAGGAGATAGTCGGGAAAAATGTATCAAAGAGATGCTTCTACTGTATTTCCATCTTGCGCATGCTGAAATTCCGACAAACAAGCAGATCAACTGCATTTTTATTCTATACGGCTTCTCACTTTGTTACAGTACGCCTCCGCTCTACTTGAAATTTAAATTGGAAAACTTAAAAATAGGAGAAGCTACGAAGCAGATGGATCAATGTTCTCTTCTTGTTCTGGAATGTGTTCAGATCATAACTTGATTTTTTATGATCCTTAGAGGAAAAGCATGCGGATGGTATAACTGAAATGCCATACATTGACTGAGTTTCACTGAAATTTTTCTGTATACACTGCAAAGGGTGTCCGAAAAGTTCTGTGTCTGTAGATTTGACAGTGTAATGGTTTAGTTTGAGACATCGTAATTGACTGAAAAACGGCTTCTTTGTACATTCACTACGCGGTCTTTTTTAGACACATCTTGTAATAAACGCACATTGTTCCTAATTAAGCAGGGTTGCTTTACGAAGTGGACCCTTGCTAACGAGATCTCTAATCGAAAGTCCCTGTACCTATAGATTGGAGTATCGCACAGAACAATATCAGTGTAACTTTATTTATTTAATATACGAGGGGAGTCAGAAAAAAGTTTCTCCTCTTGTTTTCCCCAGGAAAACGAACAGCAACTGGGGAAACAAGACAGCGGTTGCACGCGGAACACACCCAGACACAAGTGGGTATCGTTTTCCCGCGATCCGCTGATGGCTCCGTCCTAGCGCCTCCGCAAAGCTGAGACGAGTCTCTCAGTCTGAGCCTGGTAGCGCCTAGTATGGATAGAAGGCGCGTTTTGACGTCGTGGTCAACGAAGGAAATGCGAGCGGTTGCCCCTACTAATGGGTACGTGGCGTATCGGGAGCAGAAATCCATAACCACCTCGTGGAAGTCTATGAGCCTGATGTAATGTGGAAAGAAATGGTGCGGACATGATGTCGCCAAAACCACATTGCAACTCTTGGGTGGGAGCATCTTGCTCATCTGCCATACAGTCCTGATCTTGCACCCAGTGACGTCCATCTGTTTCCGGCTTTGAAACTCTCGGCGACAGGCGCTTTGGAAGCAATGCTGAAGTCACAGAAGCTCTTCGACGCTCTTCCATACGCAGAGCCCTGAATTTTTCCTGGAAGGGTTTTTGAAGCTTATAGATCGGTATGACAAATGTCTCAATGTACGTGGTACTTATGTGGAAAAATAAGGGTAAGTCTGATCTTTAATGTCACATGTTAGTTTTGGTCTTGTATCCCCACCTCTGTCCATAGTCGCCTGGGGCAACTTATTTTTGGACTCCCTCTCATACATTGCGATTTAGTTGGGGGCATCGCAATTGACCAAACAACGACAGCACGCGTTTCCTTACGCGTCTTTGTATATCCAATACGCGACTTGTATTTGGCACATACTGCAACAAACTTACGTTTCTTATAATCAAGCTGAGTTGCTTTAAGAACTGGACCTTTGCCAAAAGCTATTTCTAAACACAGCCATTACCTGTGTCATTGTTTGTCATGTATGTGGTCGTTCGTGTACCCACACAGCCACTAAGACCGTTATCCAACTGTATCACTGCGATCACTCTCATCAGTTATGGCTTTATAACTGAAATATTCCAAGTGACTTGAACGTAGGGATGGACTGTGACAATCTTACCCATACCACAATTAAAATTACATCGATATTGCTCTCTGTGATATTCGGACCTAGGAGTACATGGACTTCTCGGATACCCCATATAAATTCCATATAGGTCTACCTTTGATATCCATATGGTACTTATTGAAACCGGAATTTGCTAATATATCTATAAATCATTAATTAGAAAAATCGAGATATTCAGAAAATAAATTGACCGATATGTTGACAATCAAATGTTTGATTCCAGTATTTTATTTTTGGATTTTTGACACATGGCACAGAATACAAAACGAAAATTATGTAAATGTCGCTATATTATTGAATCCAATACCGTAAGGAAGGAGGTAAAATTTTTGAGATCTCTCCCAAAATTGTCAAGTTTAATAAAATGAAATTTTAAGTTATCTTAAAGTCCCTATAACAAAGTTAGTTTATTCATATATATCTTACACGGAATTTTTCTCGAGATACCGCCTTCGTCCTGCAAATGACATACAGATTTCTTGTTTTCATACTATAATACTCTGTCCAGATCATCACCTCTGTGTTGTGCTCAGGAAGCACGGGATTCCCAGTGTTCTCCCGTTTCCTCCCGTAACCTTATTTCACCAAGCCTTGCGTAATATTTAACTTTCAGTAATCTTCCACCTTCTTTAGTCCATAGAATATAACAATGTTAAACTAAAGATTTCATTTAACCTTTATTTATGAATTTATTTTTGTATGTTGTTCTCAAAGAGCTAACAAAATAAGATGAACTAAGTATTTTTTCTGTATGTTTGAATGTATGAATACTGCTAATAAAATGAATAGAGTGATTTGGGAGAAAGTGAACATTGTAAGCATGAAAGTGAAAAATCCTACACAGAAATGATAGCATGCGGTTGATTGACAATTATATATGTATAGGACAGACCTTCTGCATTCTGAAAATACAAGTATGGTTCATATCGCGTCTGAAGCAAGGTGCACAGAGAGAAATGAATCATACAAGGTAAATTATTCACTTCATCCCACACGTGGGGGTGAAGTGAATATACATATGGGATGAACTGGTGAGAAGAAGTGTCCTTGACCTAATGTGAATAACAAGATATAGACTGCTATATAATGAGTATATAGCTAACGAAGAACATATACATGATATAAAGGTACATAAGCTATTGTTGTAGAAATGCTTAAAAGAAGCAAATAGATATTCCAACCCGAGATCATGTCCAAAGTACTATCTCGGAGCATTGAGTTGTCAGATCTTACAAGAAAGAGCATAATATTTGAGTTCCCAATAGGCCTTGAACTCAGGTTTCTCATATACGAGACTGTAATTTGGAGGACGGACAAGAAATACTTAGACGTAGAGATGTTCTTTATTCGTAGAACATAAACATAAACTTGTACAGATTAAAGGATGTATATGGTAAAAAGCTTGCTTCTTACAGAAAAAAAGAAGATTGTGGAACACTTTTCTACCAAAAGGAAACAGAAACAACCTTGTTTCGTGCAGAAAACAAAAAAGAGAATGTTGGGAAACTCTACGAACAGAAAGTTAAACAGTAATAAATATGATGCTATTTGAATGTTTATGATGCCAATGGCAGCCTACTCACCCCCAGAAAAAAGCCTACATCGTGCGGAAAAGAAATATTTTGGAAAACGTTGCTAACAGATTAATACGTGTTCATAATAGAGCACTGTTTGATGACGAAACAAATAAGCTGAAGATGAACACACACGACTCACACGAAACACTTTCCACACGTGAACTTTTTTTTTTTTTTTTTTGCCAAAGGTTCCTATACATTACCCATGGTTCAACACTTGACACTTTAGGCACTGAATCCAGTTGAGGAATTGACTGGTATTGGGTGCGTGAAACGATTAGTGACAAAAATCACATTGGTCAAATGTGGAATCCCTAGAAGCGACCAACGAAGCCACAGCACGATCTCCCATAAGACGTACGTCCACACGTGGTGCCTTTGTTAGGACTTCAGAACCATTCTTGTTCCGATTGACAGTTTGTGCAGGAATTTTGTTTCTCGGAGACCTCGATATCAACCGAAGTGATCTAGCCACGGTGCTTGTATTCATAGCTCCATCATCCTTCGCAGAGGGATCTTCAGTACTGTCCTGTTGTTCCTCAGTGCTGGCAATGAACCGTACTTCTGAGATGGCCAATCTATTTAAGGGGAAAATATTAGTGATCCGAAAGCCAAACGCGGCATTCTTACGGAAGCTGATTTTCCCCAGGCTACGTTTAGGAGATGCCCAAACTGGATCTTAGTGATAGATTCACCGGGATGATTAAAAGCCACTGATTGCAAACCTTTTTATAATATGTAGATAAAGGCTCGAACATGCTTTGTCTAGAGGTTGAAGCGCATGTGTTCTATGACTAAGGACAAAATCACTGTAATGTGGTGCTCGATACGAAATTCCAGGACATCGAAAGCCTTATGAGCTGGATAGCTATCCATCAACAAGACAGATCTTGGAGGCTTAAATGTGACAAAATGGCAAGGCCACGACAAAAAGGCATCTGCATTAACATAACAAGATTCTGTCATTCGCACCTTTGAACCTACGGGTAAACCATCACCAAAGCCTGACCGCATCCTAACATCTTAGAATAATACAAATGGTGGTATGAACATGCCAGCTTCATTACAACAAGCGATAATAGTAACATTTTCGCCTCGTTCCCTACACATGACAGAAAACACGTCACGTTGTTATTTCTTGGCAATTACACTTCCTGAGACTCATTATTGAGGGTCAATCCGGTTTTGTCAACATTAAAATTCTGTACCTCTTACCTGCCAATCCTAACTCTGTGATTGTATTTGTCAAGAAATTGTAAAAGTCCCCAACTGCTTCGTGTGTTAATCCTGACACTCTTGCCTGAAAGATACCGACAGGTGTTCTAATTGACAGTCCAGAATGCCGGTTTAAAAATCTGTTGAGCCGATTGTAACCGGCAATCTTAGTTTGCTGATTGAATGAATGATCTATGTTCAACTATTCTGACAAATGAAGTTTGGAAATCCTCTGAAGTTAATGGAAACACTCTTCTTGCCATGAGTTGTAATCAGTAGGATAAAGCACACTCTTGATCTACTACGAGCACGGTGGGCCTCCAAGAGGCAATAGAACTTTTCCTTCCTTCATGCGTCTTCGCAGTGTAGCGGATGGAATCCCAAGCGTTTTGCTGTTTCGTAAACAGACTGTCCAGCAAGTACGAAAGTACTGGAAACTTTCATATTCTCCTCCTTCCATCTGATGAGACAACTATTCAACTATTCACAAGGGCAAATTAATCAAAGATAAGGGAGGTAAAGGAAACGTGTTAAATGAAAGTAATGTAAAAACCACACCAGCCTATGCTTGCTTTACCTATCAAATTTATTGTTTGGAACCGAAAATTTTATTTTTAGAACCTTACACTTAGGAATGCTTCACTTAGCAGTATCTGTGCAGTACTACTTTTCAACTCCCGTATATTGAAAGCCCCCTCTGAGGAAAATCTGAAATAATCACTGCCAATAAACCATATTGACCAACAGAGATGTGACTCGGGAGCTTGAGAGAGAAGGATATTCTCCCGGACCATCACTCAAATTATGAATGATCTCACAACAATCAAAAGTTTGTTTAAGCATAAATCGATAAAGAATGCAAATTCATATATTGTTTTGTGTGCGGGGGGAGAAAGAGAAGAACAAATAATACACAAATGGTATTTGTGAAAAGATAAAGATAAGAAAATAGAAGGATGCACTTTAATTATTTTTTTCTATTACTTTCTTGACTTATAAGGCCAAAGTGTGAAAATTAAGTGCCTCATAAGAAGTTGCGGTAATAAGAATACATTAATAAGGTCAAAAGTCACTTCAAAAATAATCTTTCTTTGGTTACACATAAAAAAAGAAGGATGAAAGAAAAGGCAGGGGCAGAAGAGATACACGAGGAAATGTTAGAAGCAACCTTTTTAGACTTCCGTCTCCGGAACACAAACTACTACTCCTGTTGCAAATTACCAGTTGCATAGCAACCCAACCATGCCTCCGGTCGCGTTGTAACCATAGCAACATATTGCATGCAATGCCCAAGCTATTTTTGTTAGCTTTCGATGTTGTCAAATTACGTTCTCCACTTTCTGTACTTTAAAGCAATTACCACCTTTTATTCACAAGCTCTTCGACGATGAAATAATGACACTTTGCAGCCAAGTAGATTGCTGACCAAATGCATCTGGTTTCTCTAGATGAATTGTGCAGCGGTGATTTTTACTATTGACTTGTTTCTACCATTTTTGTAATTTTTTCTATGAAGTTGAGCTAATGGAAGATGCGGTGGCTCAGTTGTATAACGCTCACTTCTCTGGTGTGAATGTTCTTCATTCAATCCTCGGACATGTGACTTGTTGGAGACTATCCGGAGACTTATTTCTTGTTGTCCACAGAAATGATTTAAGTGAGAATTAACCATTGTTAGAACACGTTCAAAACATCAACGCACAGACCAGATTTCGTAATTGTAGTTGCAATTCAATATTGTGGTATATAAGTTTCTCCAGGTTATTTATTTTTCATCCCAGCTTCTTTATTCATCCAATGCTTTTAGCATTCTTGGGCAGAATGGTTAATATTTCACCATTTTTTCGGCTTTTTATGGGTTAATGGTTACCATTCTTCCTTTCATTCCACCTTCAGTCCACTTATCATTTCAACATTTTCTTGGCTAAATGATTACCGTTATTTTTCATCCATTCCCACTTCTTTAAATCTTTTTTGTGGGTAAATGGTTACCATTGTTCTTCGTTCATTGCAGCTTCTATATTCAATCAACTCTTTCAGCATTCCTGCACCAGAATGGTTAAAAATTTTCGTTTTTCATTACAAGTTTTTATATCACCAATTTTTTCAGCATTTTCACGATTAAATGGTTACCATTATTCCTTTTTCACGCAGCTCGTTTTTGAATTTAACTACTATAATTCTTTCTGCATTTTTGTGATTGAATAGTTACTGTTGTTCTTTTATCATCACAGTACTTTTCTTTTTTGAATCTCACCAAGTATTTCAGCACTTTCCCGATTAAATGGTTAGTATTATTCGTCTTTCATCTCATTGTTTATTTATTTCATTAATTCCTTTAGCATTTTTATAGCTAAATAGTTACCGTTATTCTTCACTCATCCTACCTTCTTTATTCACCCAATTCTTTCAGCATTCTTTCGCCAGAACGGTTACCGTCTTTCCTCTTTCATTTCAGGTTTTTTATTTCACCATTTTTCAGCTTCTATACGGTTAAGTGGTTACCGTTATTTGATTCTTCCCACCTTCTTCAGTTCACTAATTCCATCAACGTTTTCGTGGCTAAATAATCACAATTATTCTTTATTCATCTCAGCTTCTTCAAATTCTTTCAGCATTTTTGAGGATAAGTGAAGGCTGTGTTCTCCGTTCATTCTTGCTTCTTTATTCAGCATTCTTGCAGCAGAATGGTTCCCGTGTTTACTCTTTTATTCCAGCATTTTATTTCGCCATTTTTTTTTACTATTTTCAAGGTTAAATGGTTACAGTTATTTCTTTCATTCCACCTTCTTCAGTCCACTAGTTGTTTCAACATTTTCGTGGCTAAATGATTACCGTTATTCTTCATTCATCTCAGCTTCTTTAATTTTTGTCAGCATTTTTGCGGATCAATGTTATCGTTGTTCTTCGTTCATCCCAACTTCTTTATTCACCCAGTTCTTTCACCATTCTTACGCCAGGATAGTTACCGTTTTTCCTTTTTCATTCCAGCTGTTTATTACGGCTATTCTTAATTCATCCCAGGTTCCTTATATTCTTTCAGGATTTTTGCGGATAAATGGTTACCGTTATTTTTTCTCGTCTTAGCTTCTTTATTCTCCCAATCCTTTCGACATTCTTGCGCCAGAATGGTTACTGTTTTTCCTCTTTCATTCCAGCTTTTTTATTTCACAATTTTTTCAACTTTTCCGTTCAATGGTTACCGTTATTACTTTCATTCCACCTTCTTGAATCCACTAATTGTTTTAACATTTTTGTGGGTAAATGATTACCATTATTCTTCATTCATCTCAGCTTTTTAAATTTTTCAGCATTTTTGCGGACCAATGGTTACCGTTGTTCTTCGTTCATCCCAGCTTCTTTATTCACCCAGTTCTTTCACTATTTTTACGCCAAGATGGTTACCGTTTTTCCTTTTTCCTTCCAGCTTTTTTTATTTAACCATTTTTTTCAGATTTTTACGGTCAAATTGATATCATTATTTCTCTTGTATTCCAGCTTCTTTATTCCACTAACTCTTTCAGAATCTTCACTATTAAATAGTTAATGATGCAGCCTTTGATACAGTAGATCTTAAGTAAATTCCTAGCGTACATTGAGTAGTCAGGACTTCACGCTAACGTGTTAGTTTACATCACAAATAGCCTCGATAAATAGGAATACGAACGTTAAAGCCAAACTAGACAACCGTTCAGCATTATTCATTTGCAAAATTATCTGTTTAGCATGGAATATGGATACCAAAATTGTCACGACCTTCAAGTAACACATAATGTATAGAGCAACACAATGAACAGTTTTCAATATGTATACACATTTTAAAGAATATAAATAAATTATAAAATATTAATTTTCTTACAAAACTTCCCAGAGGAAACTTATGTGGTTGGGATCCCACATTAAGCTGAGGTGCACGTCTCACGTAGCCAGCTGCTGACAGAGACGGTAAACTCAAATCAAATCTAAATCAAAAGTATTCTACCATTACTGACATTTAGCTTCCGTGTACCATGTCCTCAACTAGCCTCTTGGTGTTCACGGAGTAATTTTCTCTTTTTAATATAGTCCATCAACTTTCGTCTCAAGTTTGCACCATACTGCAACGCGAGCCTGTGTAGCTCAGAAATTTGATGTCTAATTTCTCATTATATTGGGAGTTGATGGTCACGCAGATTTATATCTAATTGAATTACTGAAATTAATAACCTAGAAAAAGTATGTTGAGCTCCAAATGTAGGAGATAAAATAAAGAATATTAGATTTAGCTAACATTCCAACCTGAAGTTGAGATCTCTTAGTACATTAAAATAATACACGGCCAAGCTAATAAAGGTGTTGCTTGATGTGAAATTTGGCTCTTAAATTTCAGTAAATTTATATCTCTAATGCATTGTTACTAACCAAATGAAACATTATTCTTACTACTTGCACTATTGGCGCTGATAATGATGCTTCTTTAACATAGTTTTTACAAGATTCCGTCAGTTTCCACACTTGTCATATCTCGAATGCTCTTTCTGTAACGATGGCCTGATGTTTTTGTCGCGCCCAATTGCAGAACTCTTTCTTAGCTTCGTTATTTACAGGGAGACAGCTTGATTCTCCAACTCTACAAAATCTTAGTGCATCTTGACTTTTTCCCAATTAAAAGAATGTCGTGTGCGTAAAGAATTTAAATGTATTTGAGTTTCTTTCTCTATCTATAGTTTATGTAACTAACCTGCAGCACCAGAGAATGATTGCAAATTTATTTTCATAATTAAAAGCAAATATTATACGGTGTAACGTTATTACAAATGATTGACCCGATTTCATAACTTCACTGTAATTTTAGTATTGAACATATTACTACAAAACTTTGCAGACATATTGGAAAACTCAAAAGCTTTTTGTGTTGCTGGTTTGATTCTGATTTCTGCCACAAGAGCGCAGCAGTGAGCATTTATTCAAGATGACAACTAGCACAGAGAAAGCTTATGTTGTTCAAGTTTCATTCACATCAGTCTATCCTAACAGCATATTATATTGGACATATTGTCTACAATAACACTTCTCAACGAGCCAACTGCCAAGTCTATTGGGCGATGGTATGCACAATTTACAGTTTCAAAATTCTTACTTCCATCTCGATGTTCGTGAATTCCTGAACAGGAGATTGAAAAACCGATGGATCGGTTGTAGTGGAAATTATCACCAGTTTCTGTCATGGTCTCCACCCTCTCCGGACCTAACCGATATTTTTGTGTAGAGTTTGTGTGAAAGATACAATTTTACGCCTCCTCTACCAACAAATCTAACACAACTGAGAGCTCGCACTGACAGTGATTGCTAACAAGCTTTCTCTGAGCCTGTCGCTATCTTGAGCGCACTGCTGCGCTCTCGTAGGGAAAAAAAATCAGGCGCGAACCTGCAACAAAAAGAACTTTTTGAGTTTTTCAATATGTCTCCAAACTTTTGTGACGTTATGCTCAATAATAAAGCTACAGTGAATTTATGAAATCGTGTTTATCATTTGTAATTACGACGTATAAATTATCATAAATATAGCAAGTAAATAGTTACTTTCCCTTGACCAAATTTAGGCCTGTATTATGTTACAATACTATTTACACGACAGATATCTTGAAAATCAAAATCATTGTCTTTTTCATGATAAATATGAAGAGAGGTTAGGCAACTAAGTCTTCCTCACTGATTTTTAAAACGTTTGGTTTACAGAAACTCCGTTATGGCTTTACCTTGTCCGTGTGTCCGTTTGTCCGTCCGAGAGATAAAAAAAGTCTCAAGAGCTATTTGATGAATCACCAACAAATTTGATCAGGATATAGAGGGCCAAACATTAGAAAGCGACTTTGCAGATAGAGACAAAATTCAAATTGGTAAAAAAAATAACCATAACGGGTTTTTATGTTAAGAGGGAAAACGATAATAGATAGCGAGTAGCGGTTTTCTGCAATCGATAAAGCATCCCAAGAATGTACTTCATCTCCATCCTTAACTCTTTACTAGAGTACGTTTGTTTTATCTTGGCACGCGTTCTTGCCAAGCCGCAGTTAAGTTACGAGTTACAATACGCTAGGAAACACAACAAAACGCCGCACCACTCACAAATCACTGTAACACACTTGTTCGTGTGTGACAACTAAGCACTTCAATAACCCGCCAAATAGCAATGACCTCATTTGATGAGCTGGCTGATAATTAATGTCACCTACACGACAAAGCCAGTCAGATGACTATTGGATTAAAACGTTCACGTGAGTGCTAGCAGAAAGTACTTTAAAAGCCAACCAAGTGCACTGGCGGGAAGCGTGCGAAGATAAAACAAACGTACTCCAAGTCCGAAAGTGATTAAAAAAAAAAAAACACTACAACTTCCATTTTCAATGTTGTAGTTTTCACTTAGAGCAAAAACAATAAAAGGTACGAGAAGCGGTTTTTGGAATCAATTTAGCATTCTAAGAATAGGCATTCTCTTCTCTTTTACCCACGTACAAGCTGTGATCAAAAAATATGGTGAATGTTTTTTTTTTAGCAGCCACTGCTGACACTACAACTATTTGTTGTAATTTGTCCGATAGTCTAACTCCTTGAGACAGGCAGCGTCAAGTTGGAACACGTTTTGACTTGTCAGTCAGCGACAGCGATCAGAGCCCCTAGAGTGAGGTTGTGTTTACCGTGTTTGTCTCGGACCATGGGTTTCAAACAACGCATGAACATTAAGTTTTGTTTGAGGTTGCAAGAAAAGGGCCAAAGAAACTCACAAAATATTGAAATTGGTGTATGGTAATAATGCTATAACTCTGAAGACTTTTACAAATGAAACGAATTATTTAAAAGCCGAAATGAGTCGGTAGAAGACGAACAAACGCTGGGATGTCCATTAACCTTAAAAACAGAAGAAAACGTGCAAAAGTGGCAAAAATTCTTCGTTCAAACAGGTGAATAACTATTCGAGAGCTTACCGAAGAACTTAGCATTTTGTATGGGACCGTGTAAAACATTTAAACCGATACTTTGCAAATGAGACGACTGAGTGCAAAATTCGTTTCCCATAACTCGCTTTTGATCGGCGAGTTTTTGGCCGAAAAAAATAGTCCTGTGTGTCTACATCAACCATACTCTTCGGATTAAACACTGCGACTTCTGACTCTTCCCAAAAATTAAAACTGTGCTTAAAGGAATACGTTTTGACTCCATTTCTAACATTGAGAGGACCACGACAGACCAGCTGAACGCCCTTAAAAAAAAGGCCTTCCAGAAATGCTTCCAATCATAGACTCAACATTGGGATAAGTGTATTGCAAGTCAAGGACAGTACTTTGAAAGAGATTAAATCAAATTCCATGTAAGCGTATTGCTTTGTTTCTTAAAAAAAAACACACACACAACCTATTCAGCGTATTTTTTGATCACACCTCGAATTAAAACAGATAATAGAAGAAATCAACCACTGCGGATATTAACGTTGATCGCTATAGAGTAAAAACGGTCATATATAGCGGAAAGTCGTTTTCTGTAATCAATTAAGCATTAAAATAATATATTTCATCTCTACTTTAATCTCTTTACTACGAATCTACTACCACTTCCGGTTTCAATATTAATTGAGAAAATATCATGCTATATAAGCCAAATTCATTCACGTGGTGTACATGTGACTGTGCTACTTATTTTTATTCTGCTAAAATAAATTTTATAATTTATTTATGCACTGTATATAAAAATTATGCATTGTTAAGCAGCGGATTATATCAATTATTGTGTGGTTTGTCCTAACAATTACACACGTATTCCTAATAGTGACACACCTAATACTACTTGTACTTATGTAACTCTGCAGTTTTTTTAATATACAAACCACACAAACTGCACATGTATACCACGTAAATGAATTTTGTAGTTACATAAGTACAAGTAGTAAAACTGCAGAGTTACATAAGTACAAGTAGTATTTTATAACAGTAACTACTTGTACTTACTACTTGTACTCATGTAACTACAAAAGTACAAGTAGTATTAGGTGTGTACCACGTAAATGAATTTTTGGTGTTACATAAGTACAAGTAGTAAAACTGCAGAGTTATATAAGTACAAGTAGTATTTTATAACAGTAACTACTTGTACTTACTACTTGTACTCATGTAACTACAAAAGTACAAGTAGTATTAGGTGTGTACCACGTAAATGAATTTTTGGTGTTACATAAGTACAAGTAGTAAAACTGCAGAGTTACATAAGTACAAGTAGTATTTTATAACAGTAACGCTTATACTACTTGTACTTACGTAACTCTGCAGTTTTTTTGCAGGGTAAAAGTGAGGAGGAACGAGGGAGAATGCCATTCCCCCACTTCCAAAAATATCAATGGCGTTGCTCCAATTAAAAAAAAAGAAAAAAATTACAAGGGACAAAGATAGGCACGGGGAACGGAGTAAAGTCATCCGTCCACCTACCATTTCAGATCAAATTTTATCCCTGATTTATTATAGAATAAAACAGAAATTTTTCGAATAATTATTAAAGTCAAACAATAGAGTAGCGAGAAATGAATGGAAACTGGCAGTGGTATATCAACCAACCAGAATTCGTTACACAGCATGGAATACGATGAGTGGGAAGAGAGAAAGAAACAACTTTCAATTAAGGAACACTTGACAGCTGTTTACTTAGTACACTCAAACAAATTCAATATCGAGAGTCCTTCCATTGTTCATAGTAAACATTAACCAGGAGAATAATAATTTGACCTGAGAACCGCGTTTCAAGTAATAACATGTCCTTATTGAAATTGGATCAATAAGCGTAGGTTTCGGCTAACAATTTTATGTCCTTATAACTGCATTTCACAAAGTAAATTGAATTAGCCAGCATTAATGGAATGATCAAATAACATTCACACACATTGTTCTATGTCCAAATAATAGCATAGTGTCTCTAACGTCATTGAGTGACTACTCTGATAAGTAAAAGATTTGTTTACTTGTATGATCTCGATGAATGCACCGTAGAAAGTTGCTCAATATAGTGTAGGCGTAAAATCACGGACCAAACTAAGTTTCTAAAACAAAGTACATGGAAGTATCTCCGGAAGTTTATATTGCTGCAAGATTGCTCAGAAAAAAAGTTCTTTTCATTTTACAGTGGACAGCTACTGCGCAGAGATAGATTGAGTCAGTGGGTCGTAGGTTAGAGGGTCATTGGTCAATAGGACTAGACCCACCCTGACCCACCACCAACAATGAACCATTCTCACCCACCGACCCACTATGACCAACTACGACCGTGACCGACTCTGCTCAGTGCATTATAGACAGCATATTTTGAACTTTGGTGAATTTGTTTACGTTTTACGTAGTTTAAAGGCCTCCATTTTTTTTCCTTTTTCATTAGTTCCTATTTACTTACCTTAAATGAGTACATCTAAGTGGAAAAAAAACTTCAAGCACTTTTCGATATTGATATTTATAATTGTAACAATAGCAATAGGATTTACTACTTAGCTTTCGAGACAGTTGAATTTTACACTTTTTTTTTTCACGTTGCCCTACTTCACCTGACCCACTTTCAAATTTCATCCTATTTTTCCACTGAAAAGAAGCTGCAATTCAACAAGAAAATACAAAGATAACCTAGATTGTTCTGTCGTTTTTTCACTCACCACATTCGAATTTCGATATGTCACCTAAAACGTACCTGAAAGATCAAAAATAGTCCCCTTCAGCATTGACCACCTTATGCCAACGTTCTCGAACCCATGGATTCCATCGCGGTAGAACTTGGTTGGCCATGAAGCGAGGTATCAAGTGCATTTTGCTCCTCTACTAGGGACTTGAAATGTTGTCCCCTAAGGTGATCGTGCCAGGGAATGGAACAGATAATAATCAGACGGCGCAATGTCCGAGGAATATGGTGGATGCAATAATGTTTTCCATCCAAGGCGTAGAATGGAGTCCCGGGTCATCCTAGCCATTTCGGGCTTAGCGTTGTCCTATAACAGAAAGATCCCTTTGCGATTCATACAGAAGTGATGGCTCCAGAGTTTTGAGTTTTTCTTGAACACGGCTCAACTGTTGACAGTACACAGTTGCATTGATGCTCTGACCAGCTGGTAGTAGTTTCCGATGCACGATGCCGCGAGCAGTCCACCAAACACACAGGAGGACCTTCTTCTGGTGCAGTCCTGGTTTCGGCTGTTTTGGAACCGGTTAATGGGACGCTAACCAATAATGACGGTGCCGTGAAGTTTTGTATAGGACCCACTTCTCATCATATGTCAACAAAAAGGCTCCTTCTCAGACGAGACAGCAAAGAAACAAAGGTGTCTGCTCGCGTTGCGTTCTGGCCCGGAGTCAAATCATGTGGGACAAATCAATCTAACTTGTAGTGTTTCCCAAGTTGATGGAGGCGCTGCCGAATGGTTTCTCCATTCACACTGAATTGTAGTCACAGTTCCTCATATGTCTGGCCAGTGTTGGCCTAAATTGCTGTCTGAAGATCTTCATTTTGTACATGAGTTGTTCTTCCGGCAGTAGTCACGACACTCTCACCAAAGGCCTGGCATATATTCCGCCCTGTTGCAGCGGCATTTGAACTCGTACAGCATACACGTCCTTATGACGCTCTGTGAAGGTCCAATATTCACTCTGTCGTTACGCAAGTTCACGGTGTAACTGAACTGTCACAACCAGGTAGTATGTTGGATATACCCACACCATCAATTGATCTTCGTCTTATCTTCATTCACATTCAACTCACGGTGTGAGGGCCAATGGAACAAAAAGCAACAGAACTTTCTTGGTTACCTTTTTAATTATATATAATAATCAAATTGAAATTCATCGTAATATGATCCATAACAAGCACTTTATCATTTTATATCGTAACGGTCAACTTCACCAGTATTATAACAGAGCGGTGCTTGAGCGATTGACCGTAGAAATTCAAAACTCCGATTAGTGATAATTTCACAGCTTTATTTTATTACAAGTGTAAACTCTTTAATGAGTTGAGAGGAGTGCGTAAATCATGGGTCAGAGTTGATGACAATGGATTTTTGTAGGTGGTGGGTCAGTGATCATGGGTAAAGTTTTCATTGACCCACTATGTCTGCAGCTACGATAGACTTTCAAACACAAAACATATTCTTGCCACATTAAATAAATAACTAAACGAATTAACTCGCTTGCTTATGGAAGTCGAATGTTCGATACCGAATTCACAAAAGCTCTTCATCGACTTCTGTCCTTAGCCAACTGAATCCAGTGTTTACTTTTGAATTCTCTGTAATCTTAAGCTCCCAAGGAATAATAACATTACAAAACTATCTAGTTTTGTAAAAGAAAAAAATTCAATCGAAAAGGTCAGTCCAATATAAAGAAAAATATTTGTTATAATGAAGTAATAACTAAGGAAATATATGTTGAAGTTTGCATTTGTCTTTTTTCTTAACGTCCAGAGTATTTGTGAATTAGTAACACTGAACATTTGTGTACTGTGAATAGGTTGTGTTAATGCTCTGTTGGCTGTTAGAGAATTATTTTTGTTGGTTTAGTGTTCCTTTTCAGCAGCGAGATTATATAAGATGTAGATTTACAGTTTAAGATTGAGTCCGAACCACTATAATTTGTTCGTATGTCATTACACTAGAGATAATGATCACTAAGACCAGTGGGGAGGGCTTGGCTTATAGTGAGTAGCACGCGAAGCGATTAGTAGGGATTCGTGAGTTCAAATCCAGACGTTGGATAGTGAAAAATGTGAGACTTCTTTCCGATTTCCTAAGAAGACAATGTTTTGTGAGCAGCTGGCTGGTTGGAGTACATGCACCCAAGATTCAAAATGTGCTATGTTTTACAGGTGTAACAATGTTCAAGGTGATGGCAACATATAGAAATCGTGGCAAAACGTAATCAGAGAATAGAAATAGTGGTCTGAAACCAAACGTACGTGAGACCGATCCTCGATCTTTGTCACAAGGAGTCTAGTAAGTATGAAAACCTTAATCTCAACCCAGCATTTTGGACTCATGACTTTTGAAGGGTAGGAATGCCTTTTACTTTTATCTTGGTAGAATACTCAAGGAATTTCCTAATTTCTTTGGAGGTTATCTTACACCGTCCCGGGACCATATCCATTTGCACCCAAATAATATCTAAGTCTGAAAATGTACAAACAAAATTTGTAACATTGCTCAGGGATACGACATGATATTAACAAATACAATTAGTAATACATGTAATCTACTTGTTCAATATGTTACAAGTAACAGAGACAGTATAATGTACGGCAGGCGCGCACCCAGAAATTTTTCTTGGGAGGGTCCAAGCTTTGGGGGGAAGGGGTCTAGTACTACAAGCCACTATGTCTATGTACACTGAGAAAAATCCATTATCCGGACAGCGGTATATTGTACAAATACAAGGATTCGTTATGTTTACTAAGGAAATCTGTACGGAGCGTACTTTATCCATATACTACATAGGTACTGCCTTTTACCCGCTTAGATATTACATCATGTCTCTGCAGGATGTCTGATATCTAACAATCTTCTGTATTTTACATACGTATACGTATGTTAAATACTTCAGCTATACGTTATATACGTCCATCTGTGTGTAAGATCCAGACCGCCTATAGACACTCTTTCTTTCGCCATGGCTGACGTCATTGAACTACCGTCTTTTGCTTGCGAAACGAGGTTGTTTACAAACGGAACAGAAGAGAGGAAGGAAACCTGGGAAGCCTGGGTAAGTACAATAGTTAACTATTACTTTAGTTAAATATTCCCATTAATTATATATTCTTTTAGTGTAACTTGCTTTAATATAGTACTAAGTAAGTAATGTAGTTTATGACTACAATTCTTACTATTGTAACTCGTAAATGATTGAGGAGAATGGAATGGGTGAATCTGAATTTTGAAAAAAACTTTGAATATTAATGTTTTGAAACATATTATGTTTCAAGGTAGCAAAATGAGTGTTATGTGTTTATTCATTCCATTTTATATGTGACGATTTATTACTTGGTGCAGATTTACTACAGGAAGTGAAGATTTAGGATTTAGATTTCTGGGCTTTCGGCATCAATGGCCTTGTTACCCCATATGAGGGATGACTTTTCTCGGCGAGTACACTATCCGGGGAAAGGAAGGGAAGAAAGGATTGGGGAAGGAAGAAAACGGCCTGGGACCTATATGTTAGGTACCACTCCGGCATTTGCCTGCTGTGAATGAGGAAAACCCAAGGAAACCTCATTCAGGATGGCTGGACTTAAAATCTTTTGATACTTTTTCGACCGAGTTCTCCCCCGGGATCGAACCCGGAACCGTTCGCACCGAAGGCGAGAGCGCTAGCGACTACCCTACGCGGGGCCACTTGTGTAGTCTAGAAAACTCATTTTTACTAGGATATTTGCAAATTTTTTTTTTTTTTTTTTGCTTTTAGTTTAACGCCCCATGATTGTACATCAATGTAAGAGAGAAGGTGACAATGAGATACATGATAATGGTGGAATCAAGAAAATGTAAGGAAACTGGAAAGTCTTAAGAATAACCACACCTACAGTGTTCACCAAAAGGCTATTTGTCGGGAGCAGGAATCGAACCAGGGACCTAACGCGTCAGAGGTAAGCGCTCTACTACAAAGCTTTCTTTTGTTTAAAGAACTTGTTTACATTGAAATATATATATTTTACGAAGATACTAACATATTATACAGCCTCACTGAAATTAAAAAAAAAAAAGTAGTCAGGGAGAGTTTACTTGTCAGATTTTTATTTTTTAATTTAATTTATTTTTATTTTTATTTATTTTTGCTTTGTTATGTTCCCTAGTTAATTAATGTTTGGGTTACTGAAAATTAAAACCTTTTTAGTATTATTGTTATGTCATCACTTTGGAACCAAAAAAGTTAGATTTTTTTTCTTGTGTTTTCATATAGGAAGTTGGTAAGTTTGTGCCTTAGCATTGGTTTGGTTTCTAGAACGTAATTGAAGGTCATGTTGAGTTGAGTCTTGGCGGGTTTAGAGTTCGTGAAGTGTCAGGCACTGCTTGTGCCCCTGTCTTCTGTCTGTGATGTTTCCTGGCTTTGGGCTGTGAGGTATTTATGTTGAGGAGTACCAACGCAGGCCGCGTGATATACAGGTAGCTACGACACAGCTTCAACAGCTACGAGTGCCAGGTGTTCATCTTTCGTTACGGCGTGACTAATGCAGTATAGTACTAGGTTCAAATTCTATGGGTGGTAAAAATGGTCGTGGTGTGGTAAGAAATACAACGTAATTGTTATTAGTTTATTAGTGTTTCTTCATAGTATAGTTTCACTATTTCTAGAAGGAATTAAGTATTAACGAAGTAATAAATAAGCAAAAGCACACTTTGATTGGCGTTAACTATTTCTCATACTCCATTGGGAATGTTTTGATCCTCAGTTGCGCAAACATCCAGTGTGCGTTTTTTTGTTTGCTTACACTGCCTTATAGATGAGCTCCCTCGTGGCTAAGTGGTTAGTGAACACGCCTTTGGCGTGGGACACCCGGGTTCGATTCCCGGCCGGGGGCCGCGGTGGCTCAGTGGTAGAAGGTTCACCTCTGGTGCTTGGGGTCCCGGGTTCGATCCCAGCCCCGCCAAGTGAACCTTGTGGTGGACAAACACCGTGTGCGTGGGTTTTCTCGGGGTTCTCCCGTTTCCTCCCACTTTCTTCATTCCACTATTTAATTCATGGGTTAAATTCCAAAGTTGGGCGTCCGTTTCCAGCGAAATTTTTAAAATTTACAGGAAATATATGGATAATTTGATAGTTTGTGTACTTGATAATATATAAGAGTCTCGAAAAATCTGTTTATTTGTTATATATAAGCGGTTATAAACATGGGACTATATGGCGAGCGGAGGGAATTACTTGGCGCAAGGTAACCGAACAGTTGCATTGTGTGAAAGAAACGAGCATTTATGTTACCAATATGGCGAATGTACAAGGGCAATGAACTAGCAGTTTTAACATTTGTAAAGGAATACATTGATAACGAGCAAAATCTTTTAAAAGTTTGTGAAGAGCACGGATTAATGAACCTAATAACAAATTGCAGAAAGTGTGGAAAGGAGATAACAGTGAAAAAACTTGACGAAAGCGGACGCCCAACTTCGGAATATATGCCCAATTCATTACTCATCACCGTCTCCATTAGCCTAACCATCATAACCGTAGGACATAAAACTCAAAGATTTCATTTCATTTTTTCGATTCCCGGCCGGAGCTTATGTGGTTCGGAGTCCACGTTAATCTGTAGGTCCACGTCTCATACAGCCTTGCTGCTGAAAGGAACGTTAAAATCAAATCAGCACTGTTTTACAGATGCAATTGTTCGATTCCGAGTTCGAATGAAGCTTTTTACGGGCAGGGGGCGACTTTTATATATACAATCCAAGGATTTTAGTTATTAGTCAGTGATGCAATATATAGACCTATATATATTACAAAATTGAAAGTGACTATGTTTGTGACTCTTAATCTCTTAAGAGCTGCGGTGGCTCAGTGGTAGAGCGTTCACCTCCGGTACTTGGGGTCCCGGGTTCGATCCCAGCCCCCGTCAAATGAACTTTGTGATGGACAAACACCTTGTGCGTGGGTTTCCTCGGGGTTCTCCCGTTTCCTTCCACTTTCTTCATTCCACCTTTCATTCATTGCTTATCATCAGCGTCTCCTTTAGCCTAACCGGCATAACTGTGGGACGTAAAACTCAAAGGTTTCATTTCATTTTTTCTTAATCTCTTTGGAATCTTGTACTTAGGTTCACAGCGGAAGCGACGAAATAACTCGACTCATCCATTGTAGCTCTCTTCGCAACCAGTTTCCAAAATGTTGGCAATAAGTTTGCGAAACGGGATATGACGACTCCAATTTTGGGTGAAAAGTCGCTATAAAAAATAATAGAGAAATTCATTGTCTATAAGCATTGTTTTAAAGTTGTAGATGTAAACTAAACAATATGTTCTACTCACTGGCGCAAATCCGTGGGGGGGGGGATGACGGATACATGTCCCCTCCAATCTTGGAACTGAGGGGGACTTCTCCCCAATAATCCGATTTGAAATGTGTTTTTTGGGAGAAATTTGATTATTTTTGTCCGATTGCTACAAAGGAACGTGAGATAAAATAGATGTCCCCCAGAATAAGCCTCAAATCTGCAGCCTCCCAACGCTGAAAACAACTCTGATCCTCCACAACATTGTTTTTCAACTTCATAAGTATTTTGGACATCGTCAAAAAAAAAGTATGGTAACGGTCTTACCCCCCCCCCTCCCAATGTTGAAGACAGATTTGCGCCGCTGGTTCTACTCACATCTTTGTAAATAGGGCGCAACCAATCCTTTAATTCAGGGATCATTTTTTTGTAAAAGAAAAAGTGCAGAATAATTAAAAGACCCCAAAGGACAAATATAACAAACATCTTCTTCGCCTTTATTCACGCAATCTATAGCTAATCTTGTTGCTATCGGTAATGATGTATTACGTGTGTTTCTCAACGGAAACTCTGCGAACTAAAGGACATCAAGTTTGTAGTTGTTCTTCGTTAGAGGGCAAGGGTAACATAACAATGCAGGATTGTGGGGCAGTGAGTATGCTGTATTTCCAAACTCTTCATCAGTTGCGCTGATTAAAACAAACAAACAGAAAAAAAGAACGTAAAAACTGTTTTGAACTAATAATGCTTCTCTACAGATGAACATTTTGTTTGGAGCAGAAAGTCGCTAAATGTGTAAGTAGGTAAATCGTCATTTAAAAATCACCCAAAAAAGTCTCCAATCGGAAAAAAATATTTTTTGTCGCTATCGTAGGGCGACCATACGTCCCGTTTTGACCGGGACAGTCCCGTTTTAGTGGCGTGTCCCGGCCGTCCCGTCAGTAGATGGAAAAAGTAGTATTCGTCCCGTTCTATGTAAATGAAAGAAGTAAATAACAAACCCAGTATCTTTACTCCTTTTAAAAGTATTAATAATTAATAATAACAAAGAGGCAAAAATTGAACTGAAATTCCCTATATTAAACATACTCTATAGTTCGCAGTACTGCTCGAAAGGCAGCAGAGGTTTTAGCAGTTGGTTGTGTGTTGAACAAATTTCAACGTGTCTTTCCTTTTTCATAAGTACCCGTTCCGTAACAAAGAGAGAGAGGAGGAAATCTGATATCAAGGCACTGATAAGAACAAAGGTAGATCTAAAAGTCTAGGGTTGCAAGAACCTGTCCCGTTTTTAACTGAAAATTTTATGGTCAACCTACGCTATCGTTGAGGTCGAATTCCCCTTATTTAGCGACTTTACCCAAAATTGGCAACATTGACCCCCACCGAACAACCAGGGTTGAATTCAGGGGGTAGCCCGGGGGGAATCTCCCCCCCCGAAGAAAATTCATTCCCCCCCGGAGAAACTCCCAAAATTTCAGTCACAAAATATAGAAATTACTTCACCCAATTATTTGCTTTTCTGTCCGTGTACGTGCAGACGAAATCCGATCTCTCAATATACATATAAATGACGCAGACCCATTCTATATAAATTTTAACATGTAACATCTAAGATAGAATACCAAATAGTGAATAAAACTTGTATTTCTTAACGCTATGACTGAGTTTGGCAGAACATGAAATTGTTAACTGTTGAAGAAAGGTTTGTATTTTAGTAGGTACTATACTCTCGCCCTATATTATATATTAGTAGGTAGCACTAGCACAGGTTGAGATACGAAAGGAAAGATAGGGAAGATCTTTCGATCATTCCATATAATCTCTCATGTCAGCAGACTTCAGTTCTTGAAAATATACAGTTCCTACATTATTTGAAATAGGGCGCCTAAATCCCATTTCTCGCATCGGAAGTAACAGACGTAAATGTGTTTTACGATTGTTAAAGTAAACACATCTTTCTTTAATTAAAAATAATTCAGTTAAAGGGTGAGATTCAGTGGGCGTCATTTAGAGGGATCAGGGAGGAACAGTTATCCCTCCTTGATTAGAGACTTATATAGAATTTATCAATATGATAATAGTATATAAGTGAAAGATTGCTATTGAAGGTGGCCAAGATCCTGCTCAGTGCCGTTCCATGGGGGAGGGGCAAGCGGGGCGACGGCCCCGGGCGCCGAAGTAAGGGGTGAAAAATTCGGGAGGGAAAAAGAAAAAAGAAGGAAAGAAAAACAGAGGAATGAAATACATGTGGACATATATAAAATGAAAGGAAAAAAGTAATGAAAAGTGCTCAAAATCAAGGAAAAGCAGGGTTTACTTTTTAAAATTTTCCCACGTTTGGCGGCTGGTCTGTCGACCTCACTCATATATACGGGGATGCCGTCGTATACTCTCGCGCCAAGCGCTGATTTTCCACGACACGGCACTAATCCTACTGAAGATTTCGTCAACTAAACTATTGATGTATATGCAGTGAAGAAACCAAGGCTAATATGTTTGATTTAGAATCAGAAGTGTGAGAAAGAATGATAACTTTTTATTAAGATATTCCTAAGTATGTTTGTTTTAGGAAAAAAATATTTCAGTTAATTTAAATCTTTTTAAAAATTTTTACATTAGTAACAAACAGTAATTACTGAATATAGGAAATAATAAAAATAGTTACTGTAAATAGCAGTTAAAGTTTAGTCTAAACTATTTTTGCCAGTCTTTATTTAATGTTTTAGATGAAATCAAACGATTGTTTTCTTAAAATTATAATCTCATTGAATATTTATCAGCAATTAGTCTCAATATTAGGTAAGATGTGTATGTGAATGGAATTGTTAAATATGCTGCTTTCTTGAAAAAAATACAGAAAAATAACCCTCCCCCGAGCAGTTGACATTCCCCCCCGGGTGTAAATGTCTGAATTCAACACTGCGAACAACACCCCGTTATCTTTAGCCTAGCCAGCATAATAGTGGGACGTAAAACTTAAAGATTTCATTTCGAACAACACTCCCAGAAACCTATTGTTATACCATTCCCAAAACACCCTTTTGTACAGTTCTCCCTATTCGAAAAAAAAATTGTAAATAGCAGTGTTCATATATAAATATGGAACTCAATTTCCCTGAATTTTCCAGGTTTTCCAGGTATTAATTTTTCAATTTCCAGGTCTAGTGGAAGAAACTAATAGTACGAGAACACATAAATTTTAAGAATACTATATTTATATATTTGAGAATGGCCACCCTTCTCCCCAATGAACGATTGCAATTAAATATTGAGTCACAAGAAAATAAATAATTAAAATAAATAAAATTTAAGTTGAAAAATATGAAGTTGAGAAACCTACTAAGGGAATTATATAATACTTTTGTTCCATACTTAAATACATTCAAAATATACAAAAATATTGGCTTGGGGAAGAAAAAAGGGCCCGCGAGATTTTAACTGATTCTTATAGTACTCGACAACAGAAATAAATTACTGAAAGAATTTTCAAAATCGGCGCAGGTAAACATGCAGAAAATCGCATTTTCATGTACCGGTTCAAAATGGGGAAGAAAAGACGACCGCGAGATTTTAATTGATTCTTGTAGTACTCGTCGAGAGAAATCGATTAGTGAAGGAATTTTCAAAATCGGCGCAGGCAAACATAGAGAAAATCTCATTTTCATTTTCCGGTTCAAAGTGGGGAAGAAAAAAGGGCCGCAAGATTTTAACTGATTCTTGTAATACTCGACGAGAGAAATCGATTAGTGAAGGAATTTTCAAAATCGGCGCAGGCAAACATGGAGAAAATGGCATTTTCATGTACCCGTTCAAAATGGGGAAGGAAAAAGGTTCCGCGAGATTTTAACTGATTCTTGTAGTACTCGTCGAGAGAAATCGATTAGTGAAGGAATTTTCAAAATCGGCGCAGGCAAACATAGAGAAAATCTCATTTTCATTTTCCGGTTCAAAGTGGGGAAGAAAAAAGGGCCGCAAGATTTTAACTGATTCTTGTAATACTCGACGAGAGAAATCGACTAGTGAAGGAATTGTCAAAATCGGCGCAGGCAAGCATGAAGAAAATGGCATTTTCATGTATCAGTTCAAAATGGGGAAGAAAAAAGGGCCCGCGAGATTTTAACTGATTCTTGTAGTACTCGTCGAGAGAAATCGATTAGTGAAGGAATTTTCAAAATCGGCGCAGGCAAGCATGAAGAAAATGGCATTTTCATGTATCAGTTCAAAATGGGGAAGGAAAAAGGTTCCGCGAGTTTGAACCGCTACGATGTATGTTCACGAATGTCCCCGTCTTCTCAAATTTAGTTAATTACTGTGACACTGAAACATGTGACACAGAGTCACATTGTGGATGACTGCAATCGGCAACCACTGCACATATACTCCTCCCGCCCCACAGTTTGATTATTTCGATCCATTCCTCACGTGCTAACGGCATGGTTCAACATCTGCAAGAAAGAGGTAAATGTAACGTTCAATTGGCAATAGCTTTTCACCAAATTAAGCTGCATGAAATCTGATTGCATATTTGACATACTGAGAAAATTCTAGTCCGTGGCCATATGTATCACATATCCCATCAATTCATAAAAATTTTGAACACAAAATTACGGTCGTCCGTGTGACGTACTCCCAAAAGGCCTAATGTGTATCACCCACCTCACATTCAATGAAACCACATCCGTGTAGAATTTAGAAAGGAACTTCTTATGATGTATACAGGATGTCTCAAACGTTCCCTGACATAGGATAACTCTGTTATTATCAGAGTTACAACAAAATGTAAGAGGAAAAACATCTCGAAATATGACGTTTTCAATCTAAAGTGAACACTTTTTAAAAAAAATCGGACGAGATGTTTGTGCTGTATACTCTTTATGCACCCAATTTTAAATGAAAATGCAACGTTGTCATTTACCTGGACCCACAACATAAGTGAATGAAGTTACTGTTTGAAACGGGGGCTGGCCATCGACATGTTAGCGTAAAAGACAGTAACTTCACTCACTTACGTTGTGGGTCCAGGTAAATGGCAATGTTGCATTTTCATTTCACATTGGACGCATAGCGAGTGTACAGCGCAAACGGGTCATCCGATTTTAAAAATTCCTTCACTTTAGAATGAAAACATTATATTTGGAGACGCTTTCCAAAGTAGTATAATTTAGTTTGTTTAAATTTACAATTTAATACAAGTAGATTCGGATTTATATGCGTAGGATTTTGTATGCATCTAACTAATGAATTCTTTATTTTCATGCTTAACTTAGTGACTTGGCTTTGGACTGCAACTGATTATTGTAACCCATTATTGCTTGAGAAGAAACAAGATATCCGAATCTTCATTTGGAGAAATCAAACGTCTATTGGAAAGCTGGGGATTACAATCATTAATTTCTACATTTCAAGGTGCGTAAATTATATATTCTGTGTTTGTTGTTAAATTACTATTACTATTATTGGGTTTAGAATCAATCAAGCACTTCATGATATTTTATGGGGATCAAGATGGGTGCCGGATAGATAAGTATTTGAGCGTCAGGCTCTTATTTCTTTTCAATTTAATATTTAATCAATGATTATTTTTCTCCCTCATTATTCCACCAAATCGTATTCCAAGATCATATATCCATTTTTGATCGATATATCCATATTTTTTAACATTATCTCTTTCATATTTCTATATTTTCGATTTTTGATATTGTTTATATTTCGATATTGCTGTATTTTTCGATATTTCGAACAAGTTTCGATAGTTTGTCAATATCGATTATCTATATCTAAATTCGGATATCCCAAAGCCCTATCGAACCCCCTCCGAAATGAAGTTTTTGGCTATGGACCTGATTAGGGATGCGCACGAGACAAGACGAGACAGAATTTTTGTTACGAAATTCGAGACGAGATAGAGCTCTTCCAATAGAAACGGATCCAGTTTTCGAGACGAGACATAACTTTCGCGGCACCTTTTCGAGAGGAGACAATCTCAAATCTTTTCTCTTGCGCATCCCTACACTTGATCATGAGGTATCAAAAAAAAAAAAAAAAGTTAATGAGAAATACCGGTAACATGTAAATACAATATAGGTAGCTAAAACATTTTTGTTTTCATTCTTCAGTAATGCATTATTATTAATCTCAGGGGGGCGCGGTGGCTCAGTGGTAGAGTGTTAACCTCCGGTGTTTGGGGTCCCTGGTTCGATCCCAACTCGCGCCGTGTGGACTTTGTAGTGGACAAACACCGTGCTCGTGGGTTTTCTCGGGGTTCTCCCGTTTCCTCCCACTTTCTTCATTCCACCATTTCACTCATTTCTCATTATCTCCGTCTCCTGTAGCCTAACCGGCATAATCGTGGGACGTTAAACTTAAAGATTTCATTTTTTATTAATCTCTGTATTTTATAGTGTATTCTCAAGCTTAAGGTGATGTATAATTAAATTTTGAATTCAGTTAACTTATTTTGTTTCTCAGATTGTTTTTAAAATGTATGTACAAACGTTTATTTTCATTCTTGAGAGTTTAAAGTGACGTATAGTTATTAAACATAGTATTTAATATTGTACTCTTAACGTGGAAGTGATATACAGTTAACTTTTGAATTCAGTTAACATTTTTCTCTCTGAAATTGCTTTAAAAAGTATGTAAAAACGTTTTTATTTTATTTCTTGAGTGCTAAAAGTGATGCAAAGTTATTAAGCTTACTACTTTATATTGTATTCTTAACCCTAAACTGATACACAGTGCGTTTTTGAATAAATTATGTCAAGTTATTTGAGTGACGAACACTGGTAGAAAATCCTGACTACTACTGGAACATTTTGATTTTAAGGTGACGACTACTGGTGCAAGGATTTTAAAATATTGTTTTTCCTCCAACGGCTACTCCTTTTTTAATTCTAACTACATGGTCATTATAGGAAGGATCAGTGAGTCTTTCCAACTATGGTACAGCTCCGACAGATTCACGATGCTCAGAGAAGAGACAAAATAGTATGTTTTCAACCTTAAAGTGAGAACCACTGGCGTTTTTACCCTGCTATGCAAAAGTAAGTGAGTACTCCAATGGAGTTCCAATGCGGTACTTAATTTCTGCGTTTTAGATATATGGAAATACATGTCTCTAAAATGTAAAGAACTGATTTTTTTTTTTTTTTTTACTGAAAACTGCAACTCGGTAAGCCTTATGGATACCGAGGTATGGGAAAATAAACTATAGGTATGTGGGGCTTGCATACTTGACGCTACAATTCGGAAATTGAATTAAAATATGACTAACGGCTATCAAGATGTTGTCAAATAAAGGGAGGACCAACACAGTTAAGGGGTTTTCGTGTTAGATGCTAAAATTTCCGAAATCGGTCATGGAAAGTTAATAAACACCAGTAGCAATTTCATCTTAAAGTAATTAGATATCTTCATGGGGTGTTAGAACATCATGGAGTCTACCAAAATTAAATTTTAAAAGCTTTTGAAAATATAATCTGACATTTGTAAACAGTATTTGAAATATGTATTTACCCAAAACTTCCAGCTAGTACATCTAACATCTGGAGAAACACTGTGAAATAAAAGCTTGAAATTTCGGAAACAATTATTGGTCGCAACAAAATTAAATAAGATGGTACTTCTATGGGTTAAATCAGTACCTCAGTACAATTTCGATCGAAAGATTAGTTCAGTCCTAGGTTTTCTTCAGGCAATTCCAAGGGTTCATCGAGCTGTGCAAAAGAATGAAAATTCGCTGTCAATATCTAAGATAGTAAATAAGATATAAGGAATTATATATTTTATGACGTGAAAATAGAGATCTTTATGGATTTGTACTTTTGGGTCTTTCCTAAAAGAAAAAAATTCAGAAAACTACTGTATATACCTTAATAGACAATTCAGTGGGCGGGGACACAGTAGCTTAGTGGTAGGGTATTTAACTAATCTTTTTTTTTTTTTTTTGCAGAAACTATTGGAGTATTCACTTAACCCATAGAAATACGATCATACTTAACTCCCTATTTAATTTTAAAATTAAATAAAAGGAAATATTTCAGTGTAGCGACCCACGATTATGCATTTTAGTCTCAGGGAGATTATGATTAAAGCAAGTGAATGTTGTTGACAGAATTGATGGAATGCAAAGGTGGGAGGAGAGTACCCCGAGAAAACCCACGAATACGATGTCCACTACAAACTGACTTGGCCGTGGATCGAACCAAGAACCCAATACACCAGAGGTAAGCACTCTACCACTAAGCCACTGTGCCCCCGCCCATTTAATTGTCTATTAAGGTATATACGGTTGTTTTCTGAAATTTCTTCTTCTTACAGCAAATACTCAAAAGTACAAATCCATGTGGGTCTCTATTTTTACGACGTCATAAAATACATAATTCCTTATATCTCGCTTGCTATATTAGATATTGACAAAAAATGTTCACTTTATTTCAGAGCCCGATGAACGCTTGGAATTGTCCAAAGAAAATTTAGAGCTGAATTAATCTTTCGATCGAAATTGTACTGACGAGTCTGAGGTTCTCACTTAACCCATATAAGTACCATCTTATTTAACTTTTGTTAGGATCAATAATTGTTTTCTGAAATTTCAAGATCTAATACGCTTTTATTGTATGGTGTCTCTCTAGCTGCTAGATGTACTAGCTGGAACTTTTAGGTAAATACATATTTCTAATACTCTTTACAAATGTCAAAATATATTTTACAAAACTTTTAAAATTTAATCTTGGTAGACCCCATGATGTTCTTAAACTCCATGGAAATACCTAATTATTTTAAGATGAAATTGCTACTGATGCTTATTAACTTTACATGACCGGTTTCGGAAATTTTACCACCTAACACGAAAACCCCATAACTATATGGATCCTCCCTTTATTTGACAATATCTTGATAGTCATATTTTAATTAATTTTCTAAATTGTACTGTCTAATATGCAAGCTCCACGTACCTATGGTGTCGCTTTTTATTTCACCATATTTCGGTAACTGTTAGGCGTACCGACTTGCGGTTTCGGTAAACACACACCTCTAACGTTCTTTAAAACGTTATTAAGACATATTTTAGAATATTTAGAAATGAGAGTTCTGGGAATATCATGGTACCCGAAAACCCCCATCAGGGCGTGTGTGTAGTGTATTTAATTGAAACTACTTTTGAGGTTGTTGTAAGCCCTCGTAATTACGTTTCCGAAACTGCACCATCTAGTACGCAAACTCCACAGTTCTGTAGTGTCGCTCTTTATTTTCCCATATCTCGATATCCATAAGGCTTACCGAGTTGAGGTTTTCGGTAAACAGATGTCAGTTCCTTACATTTTAGAGACATATATTTTCATATATCTAAAAAATACAGACATTAGGTACCCCATGGTAGCCCGAACACCATTGAGGTACCCACTTACTTTTGAATGGTAATACATTTTGAGTTGTTGTTCAGCATCAATAAACACTTCATAGTTTTTCTACGTGCAACCCAAAAGTCCATACCTGACCTAACAGATTTTGTCCATTTAATCTCAAAAATGTTAAGATACTTTGTATTGTTAAGTACAACCAAATTAAGCACACTGAATATAACATTTTAAATATTTTCTGATTTTTGTTGCAGGTATTTCGTGCATCAAACCAGGATTCTGCTTGAAAGACAGTCAAAAGAAGCAGTGTAGGTTGTGGCTAAAAGTACGCCCTTTCTGAAGACAGACTCAGTTGTACTTACATTATTTTGTACGAATATATAACCCTAATAAAGATACTGTACTACAAATTATTTCTTTCTTCCATAAATTATAATAAAATATTATCTCTGTTTAAAGAAAATGATTGTTAATGTTAAGTCATTTTAATTCTTTTTCTCTGTAATAAGAACATTATCCCTAGCAATATTTTTTATCTTTGTGCTATTGCGATTGGATGAAGTAAAATTCTATACGAAGCACTATTATTTCAGACATGCATTAATAACTAATGTATTGTTCTGTATGTAAGACAATGTGTATACTGAACATGTCTAGCGAAGGTGTTGTTTTAATACAGAATCTATAACTCAGCTTTTCAGTAGTCAACTTTATTGGGAATCCGAAGAAAGAAGTTAAAAAAAAAAAAAAAAAATGTTGGACTTACCAGCGTGTGTGTGTTCGAATTCTGGACTAATCCAAATTATCCAGAGAAATCATTATATATTTCTTTGTTGCTATTTCAGATGTATCCTTTATCCAAGTCGTATGAAACGGAGACTTCATACATCGCTATACTTTGTATGAACTATGTTCCGTATTTACTTAATCACTTTGTAACTTTCTCTAGTGTTGACAAGGCCGCAGGTGTCAATCGAATAGTTTAGTGTTTCACTCATGTCACCTTGTGACTAAGGTACGTCCTGTCGGTATATATATGGTACTGGGTTCAATTAGCGATAAAATACATTTTTAGCGTTAAACAAATGCAAAAATCTATACGAAATGAGATACCGTGATCTCTGACTTACGGATAACACCAAGCAACTAATGGTACTGAGTGTGATTGAGTTTACTAATTACTATTTGGCTAAAATCAGTGTTCCTTTATCTATAGTTCTTTTCGTGCTTTGAATTGCAAAGTTTGAAATAACCGTTTTAAATTATTGTGTATATATATCTTCCGAGTAATTCTGAGAATCATTGCTCTTTCTTTAAGCAATGTATGAGACTGTTAAATTGCTCTTTCCTTAAAATGTTGCACTAAGAAGGATGCATCCAGGAAAGTCCAAATTTGCAGAATGTCTATAGCAGGGAAGAATAAATATGTTTAGTCGATGGCTGCACAACGCCTCCGCTGTCACCACGTTGTCACACAGCGAATACAGCGAACGTTTAAGAGTATTCTGCACTTACTATTAGGTATCGGCCTGGGAACTTTGGCGCATCTACCCAGTCTCCTTCTTGGTGTTTCATTTTTAATGGCGAGTACTGAGTAGGAATAATATTGTAAGCGAATGCGTTTCCGGCTGACACCACACTTTTAATTATTGCGACATTTAAAAAAAAAAAAACCTGTTAATTAAAATGTACAGAGAAGTTATTTCTGGAAAATTCTATTCAGGCCTCTTGTGGTAACAACTGCACTTTAGTAGAAGATACTATTAAGGAAAAGAATGAGGTAAAATAATCTTTATATCGTACAAGCAATGGATGATAACAGCTTAATAAATGATTGTACGTAAATCTTGTTTGAGTTTGAATATAGGATTGTATAAGGCTGTGCATTTTGCATTATTATTGAGGTGCTGCAACTAACTAACTGCAAACCATATGATAAATTCTTACAGTAATATATCACATATTGATTTACTCTGTATGGAAACGAAAATAGTTTAATACATGGTTAACCTCCTTTGTGCCAGGGGCGGATCCAGAGGGGGGCGATCGGGGCGATCGCCCCCCCCACAAGAGGAAACTTTCTTATTTTATATATAAATAAACCCATCCATAACAAGTTTGGAGCTCTTAAAAGTAGCAGTATTACCGCCGACCGCCCCCCCCCAGAAGTCCGTCCTGGATCCGCCCCTGCTTTGTGCCCATAATTTTAAAATTAACGCTTGTGTCACTTTTCAACACTTGACTTTGCAGTAGCTTTCCAACGAATTAGCAGGAAGCCCAAACTTATAGGACACCCTGCAGGTAAATACATTTCTTTGGACAGTTTCACTGCTCCAAACTAAGATTTGAAAAGTGTAGTATTGTTAATTTTATTATTATTGGCACAAAGGAGATCAACCATATTTTAAGCTATTTTTGTTTTCATACAGAGTAAAACAATATTTGACAACATTACAGTAAGAATGTATCATGCACTTTGCAGTATGTTGCAGCACTTTAATAATGGTGCACTATACGTACACTCTAGATCCTGCATATGTCCGATCCATACATTACAAGAAGGCAATACGTATTCGATACAGGTAAAATCTGTATATTTCATATGGACAACCTATTAGCTATATACATCCAATCTATACATTACATATGGCCAACCTGTACGCGACATACGTATAATCTATATGCTGCATGCAGACAGTCTGTAAGCTACATATATGCACTCTGTATGGTGCATACGGATACTCTGTATGCTGTATCTGGACAAGCTGTGTGCGACATAAGGAAAATCTGTATAATACATACGTACAATACGTATACTGTATCTAGTCGTACGTATGGGGCACAAGTACAATATAGATGCTGTCTCGGGGTTGAACGCAAGAAACATACGTACAGAACGTATATTGCATACTTCTTGAAATCATGCTCCGTCCTGATAGTCAGTGTATGTCGTCATTATTAACCCACATGCTACATACGACCCTGACGTCACAAAGCTAGATATTACCTCCGTATATACTTGTTACTGCAGATAACGTCACACGAATGACGTCATTGCACTTGTGCAGACAGTACGTATAATACATACTTTTTCAGCTATACGTTTGCTGCAGGATGTTATATACGGTTGTACGTTAAGTCCAGAAACTACAGGAATTACGAATGTAACCTACGTTTTTAAGTATGCCACCTACATTTTTTTTTCTCAGTGTAGTATTGAATGGGTATTATTCGGCACCAGAAAAGACGATAATTAAATGTTAAATATTTCAAACTTTAATTTCAGATAAAAAATTATACAACTTCATTGTTTTTATAAGAACAACTCTACAGATGAACTGTAAGATCAATTTTTATCTTATATGAATCATTTTTTTCTGTTAAACAAGTATAATTTTATTGAGAAAGTATACGAATGTATGTTTAGTTACAAAGTTTTGGAGGATAAGGACTCGATGGACTCCCCGTGAGTGCGCTCTTGGTGTACAGCACTATGAAAGTGTTCTGAAAACTTTGCAGTACAATCCATGCGATATTATGCAACCATAATCACACTAAAGACTTTATGGTTGCTTATAAGCATGTTACTTTGCCGTAATTAATCCTATAATACTTTTCATAGTCTAGCTTCAAAGACTGCCATCAGAATCTAAAGGAATTGAGATGGTACCACCAGGAAGGTGTATTCTTTCAAAGACAGAAAGAATAATCAAAACCGGTACATCTATGTCGAATATATATAGACTGGTTAAATTGAGAACCTGATAATTTTTTGACAAATTTTTGACTCAGCACTCAGTCAAAAATATTTTATTTTTACATCCCGGTTGATCTATACCTTTTATCCTAATTTGGTGTCAGAAATGTCCTTCCGAAGGAGTATGGTGTTGTTTTCGAACACCCTGTATATAATGCCAAAAAAAAGGTATTTAGAAAGTTCATCAACGCTTGTTTTATTATGCAGAAACACAACCATTGACTACATTAACAATGCGAAACTCATATTAAGTATGTAAACATTGATTTATGAAATGTTTTATTTTCTGGATTATTTTTAGCTGCTTTTCATCTACGTTTGTATGGAATAAATAAGAACAAATAACCCTTGTTCACAAATAACTTTATAGCTCATAACAAGGGTTACAAGGGTTACAAATTGTTTCTTTTTTAAATAAAAATACGTATATTAATATCATATTGTCAAATAATATAAAAACATATCCTCGCTTAATTAAAATATACATATAGTACAACTAATGTAATTTTAAAGCTTTAAAAGACTCAGCGTACACACACTATGTCACTGCAGTAGTTATTAGATCGTAATGTGCTTTGATATTAGTTTACGACACTTTTAGGTGAAAAATAAATTTCATATTAAAATAAGTTTTTTTTTTTAAAAAAAAAATCTTGATTTAGTAATTTCAAATATAAAAGCTACTCTTTTAATAGGAAATATACCATATTTTTACTCGCATGTAATCAGCGTTGTGATAAGGTTTGAAGTTCATATTTTTAAGGTTATCATTAACCCTAAGAATTCCAAAGGAGGGATCATGAAATAAATGTTACATTTTGTACAATTAAACAAGCGTTTTCTTTTCTAGAATTGAAGACTCGCAGTAGAAAACAATGTAAGTGCCACCTTGAAACTGTTACACTTATTTTATTTTTTGAATCCGTTTATGCCATAGTTAAATTTTCATACTTGGCTATACACTAAGTTGTAGTTCTAAGCAATTGTATTTTCTATTTTTTGACGCTTGGGCACAATTTACTATATTTTGTTTCTACTGTTACAGTAACTTTTGTGTTTGGTACTTACATTGTTTTCTACAGCGAGTCTTCAATTTAATATTTTCAAAACAAATATATATAAAAAAAAAACTATATCAGGGAGAAACTAGAGTTTTTCGGTGTCTTGTAAATGTTCAACAAATTTTTGTGGTATGGCAACTTTATTTCGTTGCCAAATTTCTTTACTTGAAGGTTTCCTATACTTTATTGGTTTTCGTATGAGGAATTACGATGCAAATTCTACCAATAAAATATTTCGCTACACTACAAATGCTTTCAAACATCAAAGAATCATCAATACATTTTTATTGTATTACATTTCTCTTTTCACCCAATTTAATTAGTTAAATATGAATAAGAAAACGAATAGCTAAAGACATTTTTTTTTCAGATTTTCCTTGATGAAACTATCACATCATCTTAAACTATGCAGGCAACATTCATTTGGTTTCAAAAGCTTTATTTGTAATTTTCGTCCCACATTTCGGTTTTCTTTAGTTAAAAAAAATCATGATAAGGACAGTATAGTGAGCAGCACATTCTTCAAGACATTCTAGGACTCTATTAGTCCTAAAATATTTTGAAGAAAACATTTAGTTCAGCATTTTTTTCCTCTTGCCTGGAAAACTTCAAGCGAAGTATGAAAAAATACCTATTTACTAACACACGATTAATTGAAAAGCAATGCCCTTTGTCAGGTTATAGAATTTTTCATACTTCGTCAGGTTATAGAATTTTTGAACCTTATGTAAGTATAAAGGTCCACCCTTCATATTTAAGCAAAAAGGTGCTTCAACTTCCTCTTTCATTTGATCTTCTTTCATGTGCTAAATATTTTTCTATCAATAATTTTTACTCCTAAAATAGGTCAAATGAAAAAGTGATCAGCTCTTTTCAGTTCATCCTGGGTATATTGAGAAATTGAAAGCAACAAAATGCAAACAAGATACAGCTACCGGTGCTCATGTGAGAATTTTGTATGAGAGCAGGAGGCTTGGTAAGTGTGGCATGATATTATCAGCTATCTAATGCAATCGTAGGGACGTCATGTCGTTCCTACTAGAAAATCGCTTTCCACCATAAACACATTGTAATATTGTTTCTATTTGGTAAAAGTCTCTTTAATATACATCAACGAATTGTAATACGCTGACAGAAGGTTCTCGAGAAACAACAGTTTTTGTATGCCAATTTCGCTGTGAAATCAGTTCTTTAGTTAAAACCTGTTTTCTTACTTTTATTTTTATTTAGTTCCTATTTGTATTCGAATTCCTTAACGAAGAACTCAAATGTCATGCTTTTGATCTAACGCCGAGATATAAATCTGTGCTATAGGTTGTCAACTTTTAGTTTCCCAGGCCTTCTTCATGCAATGTTTGTAGTACCTTCCACAACAATAAGAACTGTTCATCCAGGCCAGTATTTTTCAAACTGTTTTTTTTTAAGTGGGGACTACCTCTACTAGTCAGAATGTTATACAGACCAACTTACACACTTTTAACCCCCTTGGGTGCAAATTTATATTTTTTAAATGTCTTAAGCACATACCACTATTCAATATACTTACAATTTTAAAAAAGTTATTAATTAAAATGTTCTTATTTATATATTAATAGAAGGAAATACGTATTATGTAGTTGGTTTAATTGTAGACTATCAAGAATATTATACAGGGTTTTCAAAACAACACCGACAACGTTTGGGAGGTGATTCCTGACACCAAGATAAGACAAAAAGTATACACAAACAAAAATTTTTATAGAGGTAGTCGATGAGTACTTCAAATTATAACTCCGTAGTTAAATTCTCTCCATGAAAATTGTTGCGTGAGTTCCTTAGGATTCTGAATCATGGATTTTTGGATAGAGTACATATTAGTTCCTAAGTGAAATCTTGACCCCACTATGGTAGATCCCATAGTTTTGGAGCTATGGACCTTTAAAGTTCAGTTTTTCATGTTTTCGGCAACCTATAACTCCGAAAGGAAGCATTTGTGTACCCAGGTTGGTCTATACTTTTTGTCTTATCTTGGTGTTAGGAATCACCTTACAAACGTTGGCGGTGTTGTTTTGAAACACCCTGTATAATAATAGTCTACATCTATATAAGTTATTGGTATTTGAATAATATTTGCCTTGTTCTATTTTATGATCTCTTATTTATATAATTTATACCTAAGATTCTAAACTACTATGTGTGATTCGAAATTCGAAGTCTTTCTATCTTTTTTTCTTGGACTAATGTTAAATCTAAAAGGACCACAACGGTAAACCTCGAGGACTACTTGTAGTCCGCCGACCACAGTTTGAAAAATGCTGATGAAACTCATAGCAAATGCTTCTAACCGTGACTGTATGAAACGACCGAGGTTATTTATGGGGGAGTTTCGTCATCCACTTTGTTACTAATATCTGTAAAATATACGATTCCAAACATTCTATATCAAAAAAGAAGCCAAGTTCCGAACGACTACAAAAAAGTAATCTTATCAGTAAAGTCAAATTCTTCAGCCAAGGTAAGTTATGATATCGATTCTGCCAAGTTCTTTGAATTAAATTTCCTGATTCTGAAAGTATTTGATGAACTTGACTAACCGGTTACATTGTCAGTACAGCCAATTCTTTAATCAAGGTAAGTTATGATCTGTTGTAGCCAGTTCTACTTGGCTAAAGAATTTAACAGTATTGACAAGTTTACCTTTTCGTAGTCTTTCGGAACTTGGTTTCTTTCTGACACCGTGTGTTTTAGATTGAGATGTCAGAACATTTTGTAGATTTAATTTGACTGATTGCTGCACTCAATATAGCCCACTTCATAATACTTTGCAGTAAATATTTTATCTAAGATAATATGTCTGATGAAGGCAGTGACATAGTGTCGAAACCATAACACAAATTAGTAATAATAAGTGTTTGCTTCGATCAGATCTTATTTTTACTCGTATTTAAGAAATTTTCCCTTTAGCTAATAAGTAGGTATCTAAAATTGAAGTGCGGGAAGACATGTGTTTGGAACTAAGATCTTGCGCTCTGGAGAGTTATGGAAGCCCAAAAAGTCACAAACAAATCAGCGTGCGCAGCAGAGCAGACAACGAAGATCCAGCCTCGCTGCTAGCTAGCTTTACACGAACGACTACATACACCGAAATAATAATTTTCAAGGTATCACTGTTCAGTAACTAATAACGCCAGCAACGCCAAATTGCACACAGTTATTAGTAATAACATGTTATACAATAGTATCAAATCTTATACAGGTGGGAGACAGTTGAGAGTTGAACTACGAACCCACTTAAACTGTATGTTTTGTGTTTTTAGGCTGACTCACTCACGACCATAAATGTTTGGTATGTTGTGACTAGCAAGAATTGCTAAATTTTGCACATTGATACGGGGTAACATGTAAAATTCTACAGCATTTCAATATTTAGGGCATTGAAATGATCATTTTAAACAAGTATATGATTACTGACTATAACTAATAATGTTAGCAATGCCAAATTACTCACAGTTAGTAGCAGACTCATATTAAGGGCGGACCAGTCTTTCCAAGATTCTACAACTAACTGAGACCCGAAGATTTTAAAAAAAATACTGAAAACATATTTTGAAACCCCGAAAAAACCCACGCACACAGTGTTTGTCCATCACATAGCTCACATGGAACGAGGCAGGATTGAACGATGGACCTCACGTATGAGAAGTGACTTCTCTATTGGTGAATCCCTGGCCTCTCTGCTTACTAGTAATGATATATTCGACAAACTATTTAAGTACTGAACCTTAAGTACGGAGACCATGGAAGTTTGAGATATGAACCCGTCGAAACTGCATTTTATGTGTAAATTATAGACAAGATCGAAATTGTTGTTTTCAAGATGTTGACTAATGGAAAAAATGATCTACTGTAGAATATCTTTACGTTATTATTTCGTATACTCTTTATCGAAAAGAATTATATTCAAGACTAAGTAGAAATACGAAAGTTTGTACATTGATTTATACCTACATCTCCAGAAAATTCCAACATTTTGAATACCACTGGTAGGGAAAAAACAGTGGCATCAACATCTCAGAGTATCATTTAGTGGAATAGAAATAATAGTAATAATAGAAAGATTCAACTAATTCCCACAAAGATGACTTTCGCTTATAGTGAAGTCTATATAGATATTAAAATATACATAAATATAGTCATGTAAAATAATTCTAATTAAAACACTTTTCTTGTTGGTTTACTTACCAGTAGTTGATAATTCTAACATTACTTCTTTTCCGTATCATTGCAGGTGTTGTCAGCGATGGAAGAAACATTCGGCTAACTAGGAAGTAATGCTTTAGTATTGGAAGAGGAGCAACATCATGATGGATTAGTGTGTAACCATTGTGAGCAGGCGCCATGTTGAAGGCAGCCGTGCTTAGTATAGGATGTATACACAGGACAGAACCAATATGAGACGCTCGGCTCAAGTTCGGGTTATATTCGCCACTGGCATAGGCTAGATATCAAACAAATCCCCTTTTCGACCAAATAAATTATCGTTAGTGTATGTATAAAGAAGAACTGGTTTTTATTGTCGATTCTTTTGGTACATAAGACACGGGTTTTACTCTTTTTGCATCTTCCGCTGTTATAAGCGTGTGTGTTATAAAACATATATATTTAAAAAAACGAACGTCTGTGTGCGTATAGATGTGATCGTTTGTACATATGTGTAAATTTCATTGGTGTCAGTGGTGTGTATGTTGTTAGGTGTCTTGTGAAGCGCAACAAACGACAAAAGAAATCACGTTTTTTTCTCTTTGTACGGAAAAAAATATATAGTGATATTTCATTCTGAGAGTACTTTGTATACGTTTTCAGGGAAAGTGACGGGTAACAAACAGAAATTAAGGAGTTAAAGATATGGAGGTTAAGACCGGTTTTTCGCGTCCACTAAGATGCTCTCTTCTGTCGCTTAACACATGCAATGGCCATCTCGAACGAAAGAGCCTGAATGGGCAAAGAAGGCCCGAAAGTGCTGCAGGAGGAAGTACTCTAGATTTTTGGAACCGTGTATCTCAACAGATGTCATACATAGACGGAAGTACTCTCAGTTCTTTGAACAACAATCATCTATCCCCTCAAACGAGGAGTATCTCTTGGCACCTAAGCGATGGTCAAGATGCTGAGGGTTTTCTTGAGCTTGGTTCCTTACCGCCAGGTGGCAGTAGTATTGGTGCTTGTGATGATGACGATGGACTTCTGCCACGTTTGCCTACGCCTCACTCAGTCACCCATTCGCCTACGTGTCCTAATTTGTTCGATCCTTTATTTAGCCCTCCTCCTGCACCACCAACTACTCCTGCACCACTTGCCACTCCAGGCTCCGACGGGATGGAATTCCGTGCTCCCCTTGCGACTCCTAGCTCTTTAGAGCCTCCCATGTCTCTTTTGACACAAGAATCGTCCTCCGAGGCCCCAGCGCCTATAGCTACCCCAGGGTCCCTCAATACTCCAGGCTCAGCGCCGACAGTAACTCCAACGTCATTAGAAATCCCCACACCTGGTTCAATGCCTGGGAAACCTAGTGTCGTAGAGTTGGACTCATCAAGTGGTAATGGTGCCACGAGAACAAGAGTACAAAAGCAATTAAGTTTCGGTGACACACTGGACACAACAACAGTATACACACCAGAAGATGAGTTTCGTGGATATGTTAGTGATGGTGATCTCACGAAGGTTAAAAAATCAAGCACGGACCAATTTCACAACTCTGTCCATCCACCGCCTTATCAGCGTACTCCTCCGTTCTCCCATGAGCTAACGAAGAAGGCGAGCAGTTGGGAGGAAAGTGAAGCTCTTCAGCGACGAAAGAGTGTTGACGGTCACAATTTTCTCGTTTATTACATGGAAAGAGATCTACGCTACTACTTCCAGCATCCATACGCTCGCCTCTTCGTCACGTATTTCGTCATATTTTGCAATTTCTTGTTGTTTGCTGAAGATCCTGTGTCGCACAGTCATACAGGTAAGTCCAGTATAGAACACATATTTTTGTTGTAATTTAATACAAAGTCATATTTTTAAATATAGCATCTTTATCTCAACTTCCTAAGTGTTTTATGCTAATGATTTTATATATATATATATTACAGATTTTGTTAGTGGTGTTTATTACCTGTACACACCCACACATTTTAGGATAGCGATTTTTCAAACTTTTTCAAGTCGAGAGTATTTTTATTAGATTAGTCAGAATATTCTACGGATTATATTTTGGCCCCTTCGAAAGCAAATTTATAATTTTTCATGTTTTACATGATAATTAAAATTCTCCTTATTTTATATTGGTATGAATGGTGCAAAATGCACATTAGTTTCTTTTAAATAGTTGAAGCCAAGAATATTTTAAGAAAGGAAGTCATAAAGTAAAGGGACTTCTGTATTTTTCGCACTAGGGTTTGGTAACACTGCTCGTAACCAGCGTTGAATTAGTGTCGTCTGCAACACTTCTATGCAACATGTCACTCTGATTCCCGCATTAGTTGTTGGAATGTAGCGAACCGTTAAACATGGCAGCTCCATTGTCGATCTGCACCAAGGAGGAAATGAGGGTAGCGATTCGCTTTGTGTTTGCAGAAGGTGTTAAACTTGTGGAAATTATTCGTCGAATGCAAGTGCAATATGGTGACAGCTGTTTATCGCGAAGCATAGAGCACAAGGGTTGAACATCTCTCACAAACATTTGGGCCGTTATCGTCGCGAGGGAGACGAATTTTTACAGCAAATCGTTACTGTAAATGAAACTTGGGTACATCATCGCAAAACCGGACAGTAAGGCTGCGAGCATGGTTTGCAAACACCCATCATCACCAGAAGTTAATAAATTTAAACGTCAAACATCTGCTATCATTGATGCGGTGGAAATTTGATTACAGGTGCACCTAGTGTTGTAAATTTCCGGAAATTTTGAACCTGCTGGTAGAAAACGGTTTTTCCGGTTTCTTTCCGGAAAAATTGCGAAAATAACAAAAATCTTCGTATTAGGTTAGTTTTACTAGTAATGGAACATTTTTTTTTTCGAACGCGTGAAAAATGTTGAGAAATTTCAATATTGTGAATATTGTAATGATTTTGGTAGGGTCAATAATGGACGAAATTTATTCCCTTCACCAATTTATTATAAAATTTGATAAATACAAAACGTCTTTGATTACAAAGAGTACAATACTGTTTTCTCTTTAATGTCCAAGTAGAGGAGAATAGGTATTTTGCACGGTGCTCCTTCTCTCAAGGCAGTCTCCAAGGCACTTACCGATTCGGTGAGCCTGGAAGGATAGCTCCCTCAGCTCAAGGTAGCTTCGCAAGGCTTGGTTGTAGAAAGGACCCCTAGTCCAGTGCGACCTCGGGAACGATATGTGTACCCCTAGTCCAATGCGACCTCGGGAACGATAGGTGTACCCCTAGTCCAGTGCGACCTCAGGGCGGTGTAGGTGATTTGATCAGTTGGACGACTGATGTTGGGTCCCTCGGTGGTCTCCTTTTATTTGTCCTCCTCGGGTCCTTCCGTGAGGTCCGTCTGCTTTCGGCGTTCCTCGGTGTCCTTCGTGTCGGTTTCTTGTCTGCTAGGTTGTTTATAATCATTAGCACGTGTTGAGCTGACACGTGCGTCTGTTGTGATGTGGGGATCCTTGCAATATTTAAAAAAGAAGCATTCGAAAATAAAACTGTTGTAATTATTCTTGAAAATTAATAGTCTTCACTCATTTCCTTTATATGCTTTTTAGTCGTTTATTCGTGGTTGTGCATTAATTACAGGACTTTAACAGCTGCATACACCATCTACCTCGGGAAGTGTTTCTATTGTAACAAATAGGCCTCTTGAATGAAACTGAGTTTTTAATGTGCTCTTTGATCTGGTGAAATTTTAGTTTTAACCAAATTAGTTTTTAAAAGAGAAAGCAGTAGGCAAATGTCCCTAATACTCATGTACTAAGACATCTAATTACTATTATTTAATATTCAAATACAGACTTTAATATAAACTTTATGTACAAAATTTTGTATGTAAACAAATACCTGTTTTCTAGTGCGACAAATTATCTATCTATCTATCTATCTATCTATCTATCTATCTATATATATATATATTTATATATATATATATATATATATATATATATATATATATATATATATATATAAATGAAAGTGACTTGAACCACCAGACTGGTCTCGATAAAAATTTTCAATATAGATGAGGTTCGAGCCTGGGATGGATTTTACCATTTCACTTTGAAGGTGCAACTTGGATGAAGGAAAGGGAGATATATATAGAAAATTACCGATCTTAGTGTCGAACAAATAGTTTTCGTTGTTGCTGAGATTAACAGTGACATTTCCGATTAAGCTTAAATTCAAATTCTGCATTGTTCACCTCCGGTGCCTCCAGCTCGCGCCGTGTGAACTCTGTGGTGGACAAACACCGTGGGTTTTCTCGGGGTTCTCCCGTTTCCTCCCACTTTCTTCATTCCACCATTTCTTTCATTTCTCATCATCACCGTCTCCTTTAGCCTAACCGGCATAACCGTGGGACGTAAAACTAAAGATTTCATTTCATTTCATGTTTTTTTTTTTCAAATTCTGCATTGCAACTTGGGTGAAGGGGAGGGGAGATATTTAAAATGATCGAAAATGACCGATATTAGTGTCAAATCTATATTTTTCGGTGTTGCTGAGGTAAACAGTAACACTTCCGATGCTGTTTAAATAACAATTCAGGCCCGCAACTTGGAGAAGAGGAAGGGAAGATATATAAAAATGATTGAAAATAGCCGATATCAGTGTCGAAATCCAAATTTACACCCGCAAACTGGGAGAGGGCGATATATATATATATATATATATATATATATATATATATATATATATATATATATATATATATATATATATATATATATATATATATTGCAAAATGATCGAAATTAGTGTGAATCCATAGTTTTCAGGGCCCCTGAGATGAACAGTGACATATTCGATGCAGTTTAAATCCAAATTCAACACCGAAACTTTAAGGAGGAGAAGGGGTGATATATATATATATATATATATATATATATATATATATATATATATATATATATATATATATATATATATATATATATATATAAACTCATCAGAAATGACTGATATTATTGTCGAATAGTTTTTGGAATCGCAGAGAGAAGCAGTGACACTTCTAATGTCGTTTAAATCTAAATTCAGGGCCGTGATCTGGGGAGAAGGGAAATATATATGCAAATGATCGAAAATTTCGAATCCATGATTGTTGAGGTTGCTGTGATGAACAGTAACACTTCCGATGCAATTTAAATTCAAATTCATCTCCGCAACTTGGGTAGGAAGAGATATATAAAAATGACTAAAATGGCCGATAGTAGTGTCAAATCCATAGTTTTCGGGGTCGCTGAGATAAGCAGTGACATTTCCGATGCCGTTTAAATCCAAGTTCATCCCCACAACTTGGGAACGGGGAGATATATAAATATGATCAAAAATGACCGATATTAGTGTCGAATCCATAGCTTTTTGGGTAGCTGAAATGTACAGTAACACTTCCGCTGCCGTTTAAATTAAAATTCATCCTCGTAACTTGGGGGTGGGGGAGAAGGGAGGATCGAAAATGACCTATATTAGTGTCGAATTCATAGTTTTTGGGGTCTTGAGAAGAACATTAACACTTCTGATGCTGCTTAAATCCACATTCAGCGCCGCAACTTGGGAGAGGGAGATGGGGTGGATATATAAAAATTATGGAAATGGCCGATATTAGTGTCGAATCCATAGTTTTCGGAATGGCTGATACTAGTGTTGAATTCATAGTTTTTGGAGTCCCTAAGTTCATTGGTGACAGTTTTGGTGCTTTTATACCCAAAATGAAACGTATTTTCCGTGTACGAGAACGGGTATTCTGCTAGTCTTTAATAATAACGAATGAAAATTTCACATGTTTAATTCTTTAATATATTTATCACTGCTCATATTTACGTACTTGTGCGCTGTATGTGTGTATATGTAAATAAGATCATCTCTCTTTTTGAGTTGTTAGAAAAATATACAAATAATAAAGGGGGATTTTTTATCAGAAATCAGAAAACTAAAAAATAAAATTAAAAGCTGTTGCTTTAAGTATTTATCCTGCTAGCGAAATATGTTGTGTATATATGCTGTAGACACGTTACAGCAAATAAGATTAGCATCAGGCGAAGAAATAGTTTCTAAATTATATTTTCCGGGTTTTGTCAATATTTCTGAAGAAAAGAGTTTTTGTAATGGGTTCAAAATTTCCGGAAATTTTACACAGCCCAAGGAAGATACGTATCTCCATAAAACATATATTTGATTTGAACATACCGGTATTAACTAAAATGATTCTGGTCGTCATTTTAACACTTTCCTATTACAAAATGGTAACTTTGTAAGATTACTTAAGATAATTTAAATGCGTCTATATTAATTAATCTAACTAGGATGATATTTTAGTATCTTTTGTAGCCATAATTCCATTCTACCACGGTGCTAATTTTAAAGAAGAGGTGCAAATATATTTGTTACCACAAAATTTCCCTATTCTAATACAATAAACATAACTACTCAATGATCTTAACTGTAAGCTAGTAAATATAAAATAGTTTTCATTTTAAAAGCATAATATAATCAAATATTCGAGAATTTCAATTTTTCCCAAATTTTCCTTTTTTTTCCAAGCTCGGGGATAAACGGTAAAAAACTTTTTTTTACCCAAAATTTTCGCTTTTTTTCCAGGCCTTTACAACACTAGGTGCAACTGAAAAACTTCTTTTTTTTTTTGTTTTAACGGAATCAAAAAAAAACTTCTGAAACGTTGGGAAATAGTGCGTTGAACTGCAGGGAGATTATGTAGAAAGATAAAATATTTCAGTTTTCTATCATTAGAATAAATGTACCTTTATTTTTTGACTTCTTCTCATATAATAACGTATCTATATAAATTATTAGAATTTTTATAACCCATAATCCATCATTTGTATAATCTATACCTGTCCGAGATTCTCCACTATATTGCGTAATACACAATTTGCTTGAATTTAATTTTCTCTATCTTTTTTTCTTTTTTCTTTTTGAATATTCAATCTAAGAGACCTGAAGAGACACTTGAGACCCTCAGACCGCAGTTTGGGAAAAGCTGCTTTAGAAAATATATTGCTAGGTAATTTGTTAACTTCCAGCAAACTGATTTTGCTAACGACAAAATAATTTTTTGCATATGTTTATGCTTTTTACCTTGTTTTGTGTGCATATAGCGGTCATTTTCAGCTGAATGCTGTGTAACGTTACAGTTTGCTACTCTCACGCAGTCGTGTCAAGCAAACAAGAACGTGAATAGCGTAGTCGATAATTTTTCAGTTACGCTATTTGCGTATTCATGATTACTAACACACTAACAACCAGTGATGCCAACCTTAAACATTATAAAATCCTATCTTGAGAGGCAGAAATTCCCATTTTGCTCTTGGATTTCCCACGTTATACTCATTACAAAATTATTTTTAAAATAATAAACATGGAAATGATACTTTTGTATGTAACAGATTTTCTCCAATATATGAGTAAGTTACCCGTAAGATTTGATTTCTACGTTTCTCAAGTGCCTGATAGATAACTATTTTTCTTAATTGAAAGAGACAGTTCAAACTAGCGAAAACAAATGTATTTTGTCGGCAGGATTTAGGATTTACGTAATTCCTTTCTGTCACTTATTCTAACGAACGTAAGGATGGTAGAAGACTTTGTTATACAGTAACTTTATTATTATCCAGTATTTTGTGTAAAACGTTTTTGAAGTTGGCTGTTTCTTATTTCGCATTTTACTTTTTCCCGTTCATTATATTATTTGTATTTTAAGAAATACCAGAGCACAATCTACACTTCTTGGAGGTTATTTTTTCAGAAGTTACTTCTGCATTACCATGTATTTTCCGATAACAAAACCTGACATTTAACACTAGTTTCAAGATTATTGAGAAGTAGTTGGTCTACTTTCCGGTCATAGATAATTTTGTTTCTGTGGATGAAAAGTGCTATATTTACTGCCAATTGAGACGAAAATTCCTTTCATCTTTCGAGAAACTAATAAATCCCACAAAATATGATTTTCCCCTTGGATTGGCATCACTGCCGGCAACACTTGTTTTATTCCATTTCCCTAACTCGTTGTTTCCTCTATTTCGCTCCACCTTTTCATCTATCCTTCCTCTAATAGCAAAACAGCTTCTACGTCACACATCGTCGAATTGGAAATGTTTGGTCTGTGAATGAAAGCTTTTTGTCTCGTAATGCTGAGATTTGTACAATAACAATAACAATAACATTTCTGCCTGTAATTCCAAAATGATAATTCTTATTGGAATTTAAAAAAATAGTTAAAAATTATCCTCGACCTGTCAAAATTTGGTTCATAAAAGATGTTCAAAGTTCAATATTATTATTATTATTATTATTATTATTATTATTATTATTATTATTATTATTATTATTATTATTATTGCTAAATAAACGCAGAAAAGAATGCAAAACAAAACTTTATTATTGGAATAAAAAAAACATTTATGTTAAAATCAATCAAGAAGATCAAACCTTTTATCCATTCACTGATTTTAAAAGAATTCTCACTGTAATTTTTGTTTAAGAAAATAACTTAAGATTTTGACACAAAGTTTATATATTTTTTAACACTTTCTTACAATTTCCACTGCGAAAAGTTAAAATCAGTCAAAAAATGAAAGGTACATTACTCCTCGTAATTCATGCTATCTTGTGAAAGCACGTTAACCATAACTTTCCAACAAATCCTACAAATCATGGTTTTCATGAAACATATCTTATACTTTCAAGCTTCCCAATTAGGTCTATTGTTTTCGGTTGACATCATTTACAATCACTGCAAATTTAATATTAGATTTTAGGGTAGCTTTCCTTTTTTCGTAATTTTGAATGACTCTTAGGTTGGGAGGAGTAAGGCACTTTATTTAAAAAAATAATATTTTGTTCGTTTCTACGATACACAGGTATTAGACACTAACTTATGGTAAATCAGGATCACTTTTCACTCCATGATAGACGAAATTACATTGTACTATTCAACGCAACTGGTATTTGGGTGTCTGTCAATCTATCTGTTCCAAAATAACTCTTGTAAAATCAATCCGATGATACTTTGTACAGTAAATGGCCATTTTCCAACAATGGAAAATAAGCCTATTCTTTGGGGTTGAAATCCGTTAAGAATAAGGGGTAAATTTCATATCTCGTTCTAACTTACAGATAAACGTGACGCAATTACGAACTTTTTCAGAATAACTTGAAAAAAAAATCTTTGATGTAGCGTGCTGTATATGTTCTCTAGTGCTCATTAATCATTGCCACCTCTTTTTGTTGAATTCAGTCAAAAATAATAGGGTAAAAAGAGGTATTATTTCTACTCAACTTTCAGTTTTTTGGACACAATAACTTAGCGTGCTGTATATGTTATCTAGTGCTCATTAATCATTGCCACCTCTTTGGGTTGAATTCAGTCAAAAATAATAGGGTAAAAAGAGGTATTATTTCTACTCAACTTTCAGTTTTTTGGACACAATAACTTTTGTAAAAGGATTCGATTTTACTGCAATCTTCTTTAAGGTTTCTCTACAATCCTCATTGTTTAGAGATGAAATGTCATGGATTAGGAGATGCAACCGCCGTCTGGACCCGTCCCCTTACTACCCCACTAATGAGTATTTTCAGGAGACCTGAACTTACCTGGTAAAGACACCAAGGGACATTTCCAAAAGAGAATTACAGAATTGTTCCCAAATCGACCACCGGTCTCAATAATGAGATGAGCATTAGACACCGAGAGGTTTGGATATCCCGTCTCGAAATCCTCACGGACGATCAGACGGTCACTCATACATTGACGCACACAAAGATTATTCATATATACAACAAAAACACATTGAATAAAATGGCACCATGCTTATTTATTAAAATACTATAAAAATAATGTAGTAGAGAAACGACCACAACACTTAACACTGAATATATATAATTATTTTCACTAGTAAAATCGCACTTCGATTTTTCACTACACTATAGCCCTTTTATCACTTCTGTATATCGGTATGGAAGATTATGATTGGGATATCACTATGGATGCTTTTCTCACACCATTAATGCACATGGGGGATTAGCACTGTGAGAGTGACACCGGGATGACCCACGAAGTAGCTTGCTGCTGCACAAATTCATCAAAATTGACGTTCGTCTTCCTCAAAAGAATGTAGACAGTCACCAAAATGGAATGAGAATGTTGGAGGGCGCGTTTATAACTAATACGCATTAGGTATGTGAATCTGGGACTTCACTGATTGGGGCTAGCCATAACTAGGTCCTTGACTGGCTAATAACGTATGCCCCTTAACACAACATTATGCTCGATGCCCGATGCAACATACGTAGTTGCTGCTTCGAAATATGGAGTAACACTCCTAGAGTTGAAACACTCGAGATCTAATCCGGATTGGCCAACTGGTCAATGTTAGCAGTTCATTCTCAAATACCATCGGGTTGCACCACCTGTATGTACATACAAATAGAATGTCAAAAGAATTGACGTTAATTTTCAGTCCACTGGCCACGACGCGATATTGCGATAACTTGGTTGTGAGAACGTTCAGATAACGAACTGGCAGAACGATATAGTTGTCGTCGCTCTGGCGCTCAGACACCTGGATGATAAAAGACTTCTTTGTTCAATTTCATGGGAAAGAAGCAATTCCCAACGAAGAAAGAAATTATTTGCGGCACAGAATAAGGTATAAATCGAATAACAAATTTCGTCCTTCCAAAATATACAAAGCGTCCATAAAAATAATTTCTATAACCTGGTGACGGTTATTGAGACAAATTTACCCACTCAATTTGAAACTAAAAATGTTCCAAGATAAGTTTTATTTTTTAAAAAATATGCAATTTTGTTATAACATGTATATTTTCTTTGAGACTTTAATACGTTGGTTTGAAATCAGTGTAAAATGAGGGGGTGAATTTACCTTAATTACTTATATATATATATATATATATATATATATATATATATATATATATATATATATATATATATATATATATATATATATATTCTAGATAACTTTAGAAAACAAGATGTATATTTTATCTCAGATTTCTTAGTATTTTCACTAGTTGGAACTGAAATTCGTCAATACTAAGGGTGAATTTACTGCCTCTCCCTCCGATTTTTATTTTAAAAATCTGTTATAAATTTCAAGTCTAGGAGGCTGAGGTGGGCAGATCATTTACCTAGAATGGAAGAAAGTAAGTACGTTTTCAAAGTTTTAACTGGAAGTCCAATCGTTAAACGACTATTAGGAAGACCTAGGCGTAGATTGGAGGACGATATTAAGATGGATCTCGCAGAAATAGGAATACAAAGTAGAAACTGGATCTAGTTGGCTAAGGACAGAAGTGGAGACCCTTTGTGAATGCGGCATTGAACTTCCGGATTTCATAGGACATTTATTGCAAAAAAGCAAGGACCAACGTATTATTGAAATCACCAATTTGGAGAATGTGTTCTACTTATAACAAAATATGTATCAAACACAAAGAAATTGACATCTGCAATATGAACTCTATGTTTAAAAAAACTATTGTAAATGTATTATGTAATACACCAACACTATAATTGGGCTTATGCCTGTTGTGTTGATGGCAAATAAATAAATAAACATGCAGTTAGTTAGCTGGAAATTTCGTAGTTATTTGATTTTTATGAAACATAAGGTGCAATTTGTTTGAAATTAGAGGCATTTTCATATTTTTCGAGATTGAAACCAGTAAAAAGGAGGTGGGTAAATTCACGCCATTTTTATTAAAACATGGTAACTTATAACTTCCGTAAATTCAATTTTCATGAAACCTTGTATATGCTTCCTTTCAAGATGTTTTAATGGGGTCAATCGATTGAAATGAATCAGGGACAAGGAAATATCTTCATCCCTAATTTTAAAAACATGTCTGAGATTAACTTTTCGTAAATAGAGTCTAATTTTCATGCAACAAGAGGCTTTTCTCAAATGTAAAATTACAGTTTACCAAGAACTATATGTGGGGACTCTATAATAACAAAGACGTATGCTTCATTTGTTAGTTTCGAGATAAATGCGCTTAAATGTTCGTAAGTTGTACTTGATCAAGACTCCAGCTGTACATAAGACACAGTACACTAAAAGTTTTCACTCGTATCCGCTATATATGTACCAATGTCATTTTCAGTGATCATAGAGGATAGATCATAGTATATCCCGACTTTAAAAAATGAAACTAGACATGCTGACTTATATGTCGATATTCTAGAGACCTCATATGAAGATACCAATGCTTAACTAAATGTGGAATTGCACACACATCTGGGAATGTCTATAGTGCATGCATACTGTGAAATGAAATAGATGAAAGGCATACTAGAGCGATTGTATCCAAACTATATTTACTGAATCACTGAACTGTACGTAATTACAATCCTATTGCACACCGCAAGGGAACAAAGAGAAAATCAAACGGAGAATTGGAAAACGTATTAAAAATGAGATAGTGCTTGCAATTCTCTGTACCAGCGGGCGAATACGGCGCATTCTTAAAGGAGAAAAAGTTCGTCTTATATGCCAGCACATACGATACTCCTTTTGGTTAAGATTGAAAGTGGTGAAGGATAAGATGTTAAAAATATCTAATTAAGAAAAAAAAAATAGTTGTACTTTTGTAGTTTTTAAAGTGCACAACATCGCTATTTCGTTTAAGGTAGTCTTAGTTCTTAAATAGTATAATATTACCTATAATCTTCGTTTCAATTCAAAGTAGGGAATACATTAACTATGAAATTAAAGTTTATGCAACACTGCAAGCTTCCAACATGTATATTTGTTCTGTGAAATACAGGTTTAGCACATATGTGCTCGGTGATGTGTTAATGTAAACGGCCCTTCCAACCAAGAAGCAAACATAAGATTCAAACAATACGCAAACTCGGTAATGACGTAATTACATCAATAAATACACATCATAGTTTTATTTTGAGTAGTGTAGAGTAAAGCTAACACGTATGTGCCCAATGGTTCCCTTTCACATTGCATTAGTGTGAACTGCAATGTATTTGCTCATTGGAGGATATTTTTCTTTCTTTCTTTCTTTTTCAGATATTTCTGAATCTATATTTATAAATACGTACGTTTGAAATATGTAATAATCGGGCGTAGTGGTGCCATTTGAAAAAATACAATTTTATATTAGGTTAGCAATATTGTTATTTTAGTAGTGTTGCAAACTATGTAAAGAAGTCTCCCAGCAGATGTTTGCGTCGTACAAAATTTCAATGTATTTTATTAATAAGTTTAAAAGTTGAATCGATTAATGTCGCAATAATATGTTCCATCTCATCCATTTACCTTGTAATCAAACCAGAAGTGATAGAAATCAACTATTTCCGGTTTTAATATTCATCGCCAGAGAAGAAAAACGGTAATAGATAGCGACAAGCAGTTTTCGGAATCGATTCAGCGTCTGAAGGAATAAAAAACTTTTACCCATATTAGTCTACTTAATTCTATTAGTGTTTCCAGTCTTAATATTGATCTCCATAGATCAAAAACTATAAGAGAAAACGACAAGCGTTTTAAATTTGTATTGAACTTTAGAGAAATTAAGAAGAAAAAAAAGAGTCTTAGAGCCTCATGCTCTTCTAGCTACTAGCCTTTCACTATGATTGGGGGGAACAAGCACTCGTATGTAATGAGAATTACATTATTGTATTTAAAAGATTTATAGAGCTCCTAATATATATAGGATGTTCAGAAAGTAACTATGCAGTGCATAACTTGGCGTATTTTATTTTCCATAAACCAGTTTAAACAACTGAACTTAACTCGAAGCTAAACTTTAATGTCATGGAAGTTATAAGAGATGCTGGAAGTGATCCCCTTGCACTTGAACACACAGTTGCGCACGTTTCTGTATGTTCTTGAAGACATTTTGCAGAACATCGGAAGTGATGTTCCAAATGTGACTGTCAGTGCAACTTGGAGTTCTTGTATGATGTGCGGATTGCCTTCATAGACCTTCCCCTTCAACGTACCTCATAGAAAATAATCCAATGGACTCAAGTCGGGTGAACGCGGAGGCCAGAGTCCTCGAAAGATGATTCGATCACCAAAGGTGTCTGTAAAAAGCTCATCGCCTTGTGGGCGGTATGTGCATTCGCTGCGGCTGTGGATGGCCTCCCTGATTTTGGAGCATTATGAACGCTTCTGGTCTTTCGAACTTGGTGATGAGATTTCGTACAGCTTTGCGGTTAGGCATCTTCACTCCTGGGAACTTTGCTGGAAATGCAGCTTCTACTGCTCAGGTAAACTTGTCTCCATTGCGGAACACATGCTTCACAAGAAACACTCTGTTCAATGGTCAGCCTCGTGACCTGGATCCCAATGATGTCACACAAGACGTTGGTCTTCAATCAAACCGGAACAAATACAAATACCTGGTCAAATACAGTTGAAATATGTTAAACAATAGAAAATGTATTACTAATTGACAATCATGTCAGTCATCACTTGGTACACCACAACATGGCACTGCATAGTTACTTTCTGAACACTCGGTAGAATTTGTAATTTCGCTATAAATATTGGAATTGTTTCTCAAACTAAAGTCAGCGTAGACTTTTAAGAGAGAGAAAGAGAATATTTATAACATTTTAATAGCTTAGTAAAATCTTCTTATTAATATTATGAAACATTAATATACATATTGGTAGATATTTGTAACAAAAAGTGCTGGTTGATAACCTAGGCTATTCACTGCTTTAATTTGATGCTCTTTCTTTTTCTATGTTCTTGCCCTTTCCTATTCCAAAATTTCTGATCCTATTGTTCTCCAATCTAAAGATCGTACCCTCAGTTTCAAAGAAAAATTGGCACTATTGCTTATGCGAGAGGTTGTTATAAATCAAGAAAATTTAAATATATCTATCTCTGGATAATTCCTGAATTTTGTGAGGGAATAATGTTAAGGATTGAAACCTTTATGTGTTTGCTTTACAAAATTACGTTTCGAAATATCTTGCAATATACTTTTTGAGTAATTAAAATTTAAAGCAAAGAGAATAAAACCTTCTGAATCCTAACTCAAAATACTGTGCTGTTTATAACATTTTGATATACCACGTGATCAAAATGTCTTTCTTTTTCTTTGTATATGCCTCTGGCTTTGAGTAAAGATAATTTGAGTAAATATAACGTCTTATTTTGAGTAACGGTAATTTCAAGTTTTTTTTCTTTGGTCCATGTTCGAGACGAGATCGATACTTTCGAGATTGGGCTTAGTTTAGTCTCGGTATAGTCTCGAATTACGGGGGTACACGTTGGACTCGCCCGTGAAAGTCTTGGCAAGTTAAATCTCTGTCTATCTCGAAATTTCCAGACGTTACGACACTGCTCGGTATCATATATATATATATATATATATATATATGATTGTATGAATATACGCTTAAATTAAAGAGGTATGTTAAAAATCAGGTTAACAAGTTGTACTGAATCACCAACCAATCATCAGTAATGAGTACTTCTCTTATTAATACAAGCTGAAATGTCCGTTGCTTACACGAAGATAATAGGTTTTACGGAAACTATTTGAAAGTAAAGAAATATGTGAAAAAAATGATGATCAAATGCACTGTCCCATTGATATTGCCTGTATATATTCTTGACCCAGCTGACATGTCCGTTCATCGTACTAGAAGAATAAAGTCAATATAAAAAAGAATCTGAAATGTATGCAACCTTGACAACACGGGAAGACTGTTGGGTTTCCTACACGACAGGCACTCTTGTTCACTATGTATACGTACAAGTTTGCATAAATTTTTGTTCCACCTAATTCCCCATCGAGTTAAAATTGAAAAGGGGGCTTCGTATTCGATTTAATCTGGTGAAGATTATTTATGAACAAAATTAGGTGGATCTAGGGGACTCCCTTCTAAGAGAAAAGCTAATGACACACAAACATAAACGCGCACGTTATTTTCAAAATAAATATAGAAGGAGTCTATATAACCAGAAGTAAAGTGGGTATGAAAAGGTAGGGGGACGGATGACGTCACGCCGTCCTCCATACCTTTCTTTGCCCATTGTAACTTTTAGGAAGTGTAGGAACGGCATAGATGTTTTTGGAAGTAGAGGAGCGACGTCCTCTCGCGCTCCCCTTCAATTTTATCCCTTCATATAACGAGTTGCACCTTCTTAACATGGGGGCTCATGGCATACTCTATCATTGGCATATATTTCGAAACCCTTTCCATTTCCCTTAAGATACTTATATTAACAAGTGACATGATAAAAATGCGGCTCGAGGTCAATTCTGTGGTGTGCAATAATTAATTTGAAGTGGTTCAGACATTTTTTAGGCCGTGATGATGAGACAGACAATATCGATTTCTTTTTAGAAACTTCTAAATACATACATAAAATATACCAATTTCTCTGCTCTTCATCATGCAGTTGTACTGTGGAGCTTGTCGTTTCCAAGAGATTCGCAATCCACAATGTACTCATTACGCTCAGTTGTGATAGATAATGTCCTCTTTGGATTCCATTATATAACATGATTAAATAATTGGTTTGCGCGTGCTGATTGATTTTCTCTATATCACGTGTAATCTAGAGGGTTATGGACCTGACAATCTAACCATATTGTTCACCATTCCAATTGTAGCTCTGCGATTGGTAGGGCTAACTGCTGAGATCGATAGCTGTGATAACCTTACAGGGAGACAAGTGATAATTTCACACAGGAACTTATCATCGTTAATTACATATTGTTATTACAGGGTTTGTTTCTCAATTAGCAATGTGTTTTAGTGGCTTTGTAATTAATTCAATTACAAATGTTATGCTTTTACAGTGTTTTTACTACGTATGTATATATGAGTATTATATCCGAAGATAGGTTCTGGCCTACTCACCCTAACATAACTAAGCGGGGCCATTAAACCAGATCCGGTGTAGGGTGGCCAGTTTCTTTCCATTGTAGTTCCAAAAATGATTACAGCAAACTGAGAAATTAAACATCTGAAGGTATATAATTTGCAAAGTGACCAAAAAGAATGATGCAATGGTTTTGTAGTTATTTGTACAAATATAGGGTGTCTCAGAAGTATATCTGCAAGATCGGACAACTTTTTTTTTTTTTCAAAAATACTCATGTCAATTTACTTATGTTTAACATCTTTAATATGTGCTAAAATAGTGCAAACTTTTATTTTGTATGTAAGGGACATTCCAAAATGTTTACATTGTGTTCCAGAATTAACTACTTCTTTAGGCAAATTAAGCAAACAAAGTGGGCAAGGAGGCTCAGTAGTACGTCGCTCACCTTTGGTGCGTCGAGTCCGACCAAGTAAGTGTGTGGTGAAGAACACCATATTCTGAATTATCTCCGGGTACTCCCGTTTCCTCCTACTTTTTCATTCCACCAATTCTTAAATCATTATTTACTTATCTTAATCATCTTCTCCCTTAGTCTAACGAGCATAATCATGAGATATGAAATTGAAATAAATAAATAAATAAATAAATAAAAAGAGCAATTTTATGTTTGCAAGTCAATTATGAATGCGAGAAAAGTAGACTTATAAAAACAAGTAAAGAAAAAGGGACTTGTATGTTGCGAAACAGTTCCTTTTCCATTCCGTAACTTCAGTTGCTGTTTCATTTGTCCAGGTACGGCAATTTTCCCGTTTGTCCTCACCACATGTCCAAAAAGTTGCCTTATTACTGAATAAGATGTTATCCAATAGATTTTTCATTTTCAATTTACTCTACAAATTCTACGCAATACTGTTCGATTTGGATAAATCTTCTTCATGGAGGAAAGGCAATAACTGAACGTGATAAGGCATTTCTCATAAGGGTTGAATTGTTGCCTCACACTGAGCTCTCTAACAAAGTTGTGGATTAAATTTGGAACGATTGTCGAGTCTGTCCAATTTTGTTATGACCTTGCTTGGCCGCCCCCTTCTAAATTTCTCATTATGGATACGGTTCTTTTAAATTTATTCACAACTTTACCGATTCCTTTGTCTTTAGGTGTGGGTTTATTTAATTCTCTTTGAAATTAATTTTTACTTCATTCAATTTTACCTCCTTGATACGGGCTATCACAACAAAGTTCCGTTTTTTTTTGTAAGAATCCTGAAAAAGATGAAAAAGAAAATTTTTGATTTTGGAATACGTTCTGCATACAAATATAAAAAATGTACACTTTTAATACGCATTAAACACGATAAACATAAATAAAGTTATATTTATAAAGTGACCGATTTAACAAAAATACATACTTACTTTCGGGACACACTTGTGATAGTGTTTGAAATACATAAAGCGCAGTATCAACAATATACAATTTTATTTACAAAAAATTTGGTCAACTATATTTGTTTTAAAGGCATTATACTCGCAACCGTAAAGGGAGTTTCAATATATTATTTTGAAATAAAGACCTGAATTGAACAAAACACAGTTCATGTTTGCTTAATTCCATTCCATATATGTACAGAAACATGGATCTTTTCAGAGTGAGTGTCCAGATTTTTGAAACTAGACTGTGCTTTTTTCTTCAAATCTAAGATTCTGTAATTCTTAACGATACTAATCTATATTATAAAATTGAAAGTGACTATGTTTGTGCTCCTAATCTTTTGAACCACCCGCCCGACCTTGATCAAATTTTTAACGTAAATGGGGTTCTAGCCTGGAAGTGTTTTTACCTATTCATTTTGACGGTAGAACTTAGGGGAGCGGGGCAGGGGGACTTATAAAAAAACAAATAAAACTTAATAACTTGAATTAAACGACCAAACTCGATCAAATTTTTAACATGGTTGAAGTTCAAGCCTGGGGTGCTTTTTATCATCTCACTTTGACGGAGCAACGTAGGGGAGGGGAAGATATACAAAAATCAATATAAATAAAAAATAAAATTTCCTAGGTTTGTGACTTTATAACTCTTGAAACACCCAATCGATCTCAACCATATTTTCAACATAGGTGGGCTTGGAAATTGGAAAGTTTCTTTTTTTATAATTTTACTTTGACGGTAGAATATAGGGATTGGGTGGGGAGCGGGAGATGTAAATAAAAATAAATAAAACTTAATAACTCTTGAACCTCCCTACCGATTTCGATCAAATTTTCAACATAGATGAGGTTCGGGCCTGCGATGATTTTTATTATTTTACTTTGACGGTGCAACTTAGGGGAGGAGGAGGGACAGTTATAAATGTTCGAAAATGACTGATATTAGTGTCGATCTATAGTTTTTGGGGTCACTGAGATGAACAGTGACACTTCTGATGCCGTTTAAATCCAAAATCAGACCAGCAAATTGGGGGAAGCGGAGATATATAAAAAATGATCGAAATTACCACAGTGTCGAATCCACAGTTTTCAGTGTCGCTGAGATGAACAATGATACTTTTGATGCCTTGCCCCGCAACATGAAATATAAGTATAATCGAAAGTAACAGATATTAGAGAGCGCTTTAGTATAGTAAAAAGTTACTGACTAAAGGAACATATTATTATTTTCTCTTAGTTTAACAAAGCGAAACGAGTAATTGATGCTAGTATGTTATAATTACCTAAAGGAAAATATGAATAAAACAACTTATAATTAGCTAAAGGAAAATAAATTACAAATAAAACACTTTATAGTTAGCTAAAGAACATATCAATAAAACATAATTTGCTAAAGAAAAAAATAACTTTAATCAACAGCTACTCACTTATGCAAGAAAGTGCACTTATCAATTTATTCATTGTGCCTTTAACAAGACGAAAGTACATAGATGGTCAACAAAATATAGTCCCAAAACACACTTAACTCTATTGAAACCTTTAATTTATATTTAACTATATAATATTGGAGTATTATACTGTATCGAGCAGAAACATGAACATTACGCAAACTCATGTAAAACGACTAGAAGATTTGGAAATGTGGATGTGGCGAAGAATGAAAAGAATTAGTTGATTCGAGCGGGAAACGAATGAGAGGGTGTAAGAGATAATGGAAGAGAAAATAACAATTTTAGATATTATTGAGAAGAGGAAGAGAAACTGGTTGGGACATTGGCTAAGAAGGAATTGCATCATGAGGGACGTGCTAGAAGGTAAAGTGGAAGGAAGAGAAGGAGGGGGCGAAGAAGGTTACAGTTGATAGACGATATCAAAACAGAAAAATCGTAGGTGAAGATGAAGAGATTAGCGAAAGACCATGGAACATAGAAGCTTCTCAGTTGCATAAAGTACAACGACTCACCAAAGGTAGTCGTCAACCTTGGTTCGGCTAATAATATAAGTAAATCTTTAGTGGCAGTAATTGTTTACACCTTAAAATATCTTCCGTAATTATATTCACTAGTATTATCACCTTTTCTATTGAGATTACAAGTCCATGATAAGTGTTAGATAATTTATTCGTTGATTCTCTTTTAACGTATATTTACACAAACTGTCTTGCGATCATATATGTTAATTATGTATCTATAAACAACTACATAGCAACCAACTATACAATAATAATGTATATTTCTTACATATATTAAAACATTCTTCTTTTGTTATTTTTAGTTATCAATATATCAGGTATAATGCTTGTGTAGAAGCACTTTCTGCCCAAGATACAGATAATTATCGACCGATACAAAGTATCTCGTTGTATAAAATGTCGCCCGATGATGGGACTGAATATAAAAGTTACAAGGTAGCTTGACTTTTATATTTAAGAATCACTGGTCCGTTTATAATAATGGTATTATATTAATTGTGTCCTTTACATTTTGATCGCCCCTCGTATATAACTTCATTAAGTTTTCTACATATAAATACATTTATAATAAGCTTTTTATTTCCTTAATATTTATCTTTTATTATAAAAAACGTCGTCGCTTACTAATATAATCAACGGAGGGTGCGAAGTCAAAAAATGTAAGAGATAATTACATTTTAAAACACATTACAATGATCAACAGTTTCAATCATTATTAAAAACGGTGATGTTAACAATGTTTGATCTTTCTAGGGCGCATTATATAACAACTACGTTAGATGATATTTTACAGTATACATCGTATCAATAAGGCGTCATAATACAGAAGAATCTTATGCGAGTAACATATAAGGTGGCGCATGTAGACAGTCGTCGGATAATTAACTTAATAGAATGAACCTTATACTTAACATAATCTTTGACAATTAAGTTTCAACACAAATCAATATAATATAAATAACCTTTGCTTTTAATCAATTATGAATCGAACTATAATTCTTCACATTAACAAGAAAGAATTAAAATCATTTGAAAATTATCATTTGTTGAAACAAACGTGATAAAGTATCTAAAAGTCATAAGGGTTGTGTTCATTATTGACATTAACACATAAATTTGAAGATAAATGTTCATAAGAATCTATAACTGATATGGGCTTAACCCTTACTACATCAACTGCAGTCAGTTTAAATTCGTACTTGTATATGGTTCCAATAAAGTACATTGTACCGCACAATCATGATTATGTCCCGCATTGTTATTCTGTACAGGAATTGTGTCATTATCTTGATTTTGGTACGAAGTGCCATCTCTTGAATTACGATTACGTCTATCCATGTAGTTTACTGTATTTCTGGAATTTCGCCATGTATTTCGACTGTTTTTGAGTCTACTTCGATTAAGTGATCTGACATAATTATTGTCACGATTGGTTAGGTTAGGTGGATTCCCAACATATCTTTGTCTATTTTGATCGTTCTGATTGTTTAAATTTGCTCGACTTAGGTTATGTTCCGTATTGTTCACATTACGGATATTTAGATTACGAACAGGTACAAGGTGATCTGAATTGTTTTTAATTTTACCTGCTCCCGCTTGATGATTCAATGCCTGGTATTGAGTTTCATAACATTGGACAAGCATTAATAAGTGATTAAAACTCATGCACTGCGTAGAAAACAGGATCTGTTGTAATTTAAACGGTAGTAGATTTCGAATAGATGCAATCACTCTAGATTCCGATTGCAACGGATTTACGACTTTTAATTCGTTATACGTATTTACAACAAAATCAACAACAGGTTTGTGCAAGCGAGGATTAAAAGGTTGGTTTCTAATCGTGGCATCTCTGTTTGCAAGTAAAAAGTCGTTTTCGTAATTTGCAATCAGCGCGGCTTTGAATTCCTCATATCTATTGACATGATCCCGTACTGCTTTAAACCATAAAGAACATGGTGGGAGTAATAAATGGGGGATTAGTTTCATATATTGAGATTTACCTATACACATTATACTGCACTCATCCTGAAATTTTTCTAGGAAAGAAGTAGCATTTTCATTACATTTACCACTAAACTTACTCATAGCACGTATTTCGCTCATCTTTACACTTAACTTTACATTCCTTTCACCATTTCGTGTTCGTGTTGAGTGATAATTTCTACCTACTGCGTTATGCGTGGTTCCACCATCTCTTTTCCGCCCATCTGTATTCCTTGGATGAATTCTTTCCAAAATAATGTCCTCATCGGATGGATTACTTGAAGAGGAGATAACGTAAGGTCCACGTTGATCTGCTGCGGGTGAATGCGAGGTCATCTCTTGTGAACAAGGGAACTCCAAACGATCATTAACCATGTTGTTGTGGTATGCGTTGTCCTTAATCTGTAACGTCCTAATTTCCTCTTGTAAGGTAGATATCAATTGAGTATTTGCACGTATTTGGTTAGAATTATCTGTGACCTGAATCTTTTGCTGACGAACAGAAGATTCTATTACTTCCAAATCCTTTTTTACACAATTGACTTCTTGGATTACATGGTTGTAATTATCCTGGCAATCTTCAGATAGTCTTTTTAGCTTTTCATCAAACTGTAATGTGATGTCTCTCACAGCCTGGATAACAGATTGTTTCGTCTCTTCTGATTTTTGATCTATTTGCTCCAATCGTCTACTTAATTCTTCATATTGTCTACTTGATTCTTCGGATTTTTGCTGGACCGTTTGTTTTAATTCGTTAGACATCAGAGTTAAATTTTGTTCCAGTCGTTATTCTTGTCGCTGTAATGCCATTAAAATTTTGTCTTCTAATGTCAACATTTCGGGTGTAATGGGAGCTATATTTTGCTCGTTGTTAACACTGTCAACAGTTTCATTCTCTACTATTTCACCGATCATAATTTTTCTTGTGATTACTCTGCCACTTCTGAGAATAGTTGAGTTCGTATTCATGAATCTTCTTACTGAGGTAAATTCACCCTTACTTTAGACTTCGGGATATGAATTTACAAGAATCCCGGGTGAGGTAAACCAAAAATTTTACAACGACTCACCAAAGGTAGTCGTCAACCCTGGTTCGGCTAATAATATAAGTAAATCTTTAGTGGCAGTAATTGTTTACACCTTAAAATATCTTCCGTAATTATATTCACTAGTATTATCACCTTTTCTATTGAAATTACAAGTCCATGATAAGTGTTAGATAATTTATTCGTTGATTCTCTTTTAACGTATATTTACACAAACTGTCTTGCGATCATATATGTTAATTATGTATCTATAAACAACTACATAGCAACCAACTATACAATAATAATGTATATTTCTTACATATATTAAAACATTCTTCTTTTGTTATTTTTAGTTATCAATATATCAGGTATAATGCTTGTGTAGAAGCACTTTCTGCCCAAGATACATATAATTATCGACCGATACAAAGTATCTCGTTGTAAAAGTGATAATTGCAGAATATCTATGATGATGATAATTATTATTATATAAGCGTAATATTTCCTAAAGATTAGAAATATGCTAATCAATAGACGGCATCGAATTGAAGAAAATGACATGTTTCAGGTTAAATTATCATGAGTAGTTTTCGAAAAATTCGAGGAAAACGAATCTACGAGTGCATGGCGTTAAAAGGTATCTCTCGTTACTATTAATAATGTACAGTTTTTATTCTGCTGGAAGAGATTCTTTATATATCATAGATTGTATATGTAAAAAAAAAAGACTGTTAACAATTTATCGAACCTACTATTGTTAATCTTCTTCTAACGGTGACACACATACTCCAAACTTGTAATTGAAAACGTTATTTACAATTTTCAATGGGTGCTTATTTCCTAACACCCTGTATATGTTGGTTGAATAGGTACCTAACAACTTACAACTAGCCAAATATTTAATCGGGAATTGTGCCAAGTAAACAGCGCTGGATCAGAGAAAATAAATATCTTTGGTTCAATTCCAACAAAGAAAGTAAACCACCCCTTCCCTTCCCCTCCTGAAAAAGCAGAACTGTCTGTAGAGTGTTTTCCTCTTGACCCATTTTGATTCATTTTAACTTATGAACATGACATGTTAGCAATTCAAGGTTGCAAATCACTTCTCTAAATCAAGTACTTCGTAGCGTGTTATGGAAACGTTAAAGAAAATTGATTCGTTATATATGCTAATGCATGTCTTTCCATACATCGGTCCGAGTTATGGCTTGATCAGAGAAGAATGTTTATAAAATTGATAGGATTTTGGTGATAAAAATTAACTGACCTGCTAAATACAAAACTAGAACGGAAGTAGTTGTAAATAATAAGCTAACATTACCGAATTTAAATTTTAAAAATGCGTGATACAAAATGCATTAATCCGATGCGTGATACAATTCAATTAATTGCGTGTATCAAAAACCTGACTATGTAAAATTTATAATATTTTCTCAAGCGTATTAAGAATCGTACTGGTTAACAGTATATTTCTTCTACTATTTATAGTACAATAATAAATCTTCTTCTTCTGAGCTTTTTTTCCAGTTCGCTAGGGTTTGCTTTCGGATTGCTGTTGTCATTGTTTCTATCTGATGTCATATTCGCTCTGACACCACGCACTCCACCGTATCATTCTTAACACAATCTTCTTACTTCCCTGGCCGGTCTCGGGGTCATTTCGCATTCACTTCTATAGTATCTATTCGGCACTGATTATCCTGATGAGCCACTCCCTATATTCGTAATGGAAATTCAAATCGTTCCTACAAATGCAACTAAAGTGACTCTGCGACACTATCGGCTGGAGTTGTAACCAATTGCATCGTCTGCTATTGGTAGTAGCTAAGTGTATCATTGGCTAATTCTATTAGACTCACGCGCCCTGAATGATTTGATTGGTTCTTGCTTTTAGTAGGTCGTAATACCCAACTTCCTTAAGTGGTGGTGCCACCAGTCTCCAAAGTTTCAGCGTGAAGAGCAGCTGAAACCTCTTATACTAAATTATTACTCTATGGTGTTTACTTCCTCAAGGCCACTGTCCCGCAGTGCTACCACCTGCTCATGGCTGCCAATACGCATTTCAAAAATTGCCCTTAATCTGCGTATAAATATATATCACATGCATGCAGAGATTATTACAAATAAACATGTAAAATATTCAGATACAATTAGAGAATAAAAGAACAAAGAAAAGATCAGAATAGCAAAAATCACCATTTCACCATTTTTCGAGAATTCGGTGTGCTACGTATTCTAAAGATCTTTTTCTTACATACTCAAACCATCTCAGTCTACTTTCTTGTAGTTTTTCTACTACTTGTCTCACGTTTCCTTTTCCCCCTGATCACTTCATTGTATACATCCACCACAGCAACGTCATATCTGTAACATGCAACTTCTGTTCCTCTCTTTTATTTTCGTCGTCCATCATTCCTCTCCGTATAATAAGGTCTCATTACTGTTTTGTAAACTTTCCTTTAAGAGGCCTTATCACTGCGAAATTAAAATACCGCTAATTTTCCAGTAATTATCTGATATCTTTAAATAGACCAAATATAATCAAAATGTGGAATAAGATCGCCCTAGGCAATATTATTTTGCATGAGGTACCGTTATCACGAGTCCCCGAGTAGCTTTACTTTTGCAGCCATTTAGAAACGCGAAAATAAATGCCGATTTTCTAAATCGCTAGAAATCGAAAGCAGATAAGTGAGCCATGATAACGGTATTTCATGTAAAATAATATTGTCTAGGGCGATCTTGTTCCACATTTTGATTATCAGGAACAAGATCGCCCTAGGCAATATTATTTTGCATGAGGTACCGTTATCACGAGTCCCCGAGTAGCTTTACTTATGCAGCCATTTAGAAACGCGAAAATAAATGCTGATTTTCTAAATCGCTAGAAATCGAAATCAGATAAGTGAGTCATGATAACGGTATTTCATGTAAAATAATATTGTCTAGGGCGATCTTGTTCCACATTTTGATTGTCTTTTATCTATTTGAAGATATCACATAATTACTGTAAAATTAGCGGTATTTTAATTTCACCGTGATGGGGCCTCTTCAGGCGTATTGATACTCGGTGGTCACACAACACTCCTGTAGCTTCTCTTCAACAGCAAGTAATTCTGATGTTTACACTTCTTCTATTCCTGTAGTATTGAGAAGGCCACGTTGGCTCTGTAGTATGGCGCTTATCTCTGGTGCATGATGCCTCTAATTCGATCCCCGACCAAGTAAGTTTGTATTGGATAACATCATATCCGTGGATTTACTTAGGGCACTTCCGTTTCCTCCCACATTCTCATTTCGCCAATACTTCCATCATCATTCACTTGCCTTAATCAGCCGCTTTCTTTAACCTAAAAGATATAATCATGGGACATTAAACGAAAAGATTTCATTTCATAGTATATTTATACAGTTATTGAACAACTTCCTTATACAGGCAAACAATAGCGCAGGTAACAATGATTATTAGCGGCAGGTAGGCAAATAATATAGCAGGTAGCGTAACTGTTTATAGTTAGGATTAGCGTAACGAGATTCTCAGACTGAGATGTTTAACCTTTGAGTATTATTAGGATTATAAGAGTACGGAACAGGATATAAGTGAAAAATTAAATTCAAATCGTTAATCATTATTTATGGATAAACTTTTTGAACACGTTTAGAACAGAGCTAGTGATGGTATTTGCTGCTGTAAAGAAGAAAATATTGTTTGATATTGTTTTAAAAGCGTTTTATTTTATCTTTTTTTTTCAGTTTTCTTGTTAAATAACATACATAGCTTAAAGAGAGTTATCTGATGATTCTTTAAGCTTTAACGCCTTCTAGCACAAACTCCCACACGCACAGCCGCAAGAGAGAACCATTAATTTAGGAGGAAAGCAACGTGAAAATAGATGGAAACGCAAAAAAGAAAAAAATCGAGAAAGAAATGAGCTTTGGGAATTTTTGTTAACATCTCTATAACAAGCGCTCATATTGCTAAAGGCACAATAATAACATCACAAGGTAGCAAAGGTAATTACGTACTTCTTCGAGCACAGTCTATGGGAGTTTTGAGATCTCGTATTTCCTTTCTTAGGTTTCTAGTACATTCATGTTGTTGTTTCTAAACAGGGAGGAGGAAGAGGGGATTGCTAGACAGGAGGATCGCTGATTCAACTACATTCTTGTCGGAGGCAAACTCTTTCTTCGACATTATTTTTGTGTTTCTGGTACAAATTGGTGAGATAAATATGCTTTTAATTTGTGTATGTTAACAATAGTAAAACCTATTTTTGGCTCAGTGCAGAAGTGGGCAATCGACTTCATTCACTGTCATTATTGATTAGTCAAATAGACTTTGAGAAGTTATACATTAAAAAAGGAAAAAAAAGAAATGAAATTTTTGAGTTTTACACACCACGGTTATGCCGGTTAGGCTAAAGAAGACGCTGATGATGAGAAATGAATGAAATGAGGAAAGTGAGAGGAAACGGGAGGACCCAGAGGAAACCCACGCACACGGTGTTTGTCCACCACAAAGTTCACTTGGCGAGGGCTGGGATCGAACCCGGGACCCCTAGCATCACAGGTGAATGCTCTACCACTAAGCCACCGCGGTCCGCATTAAAAAAAAAAGAGTTAAGAACTGAAGGACTAGCAGTAAAGAAACTCCAATTTTACAGAATGTTGACGAAACTGAAAAAAATAATTTCTACGTACTGTAGAATGTGGTGACTTCGGCCGAGTGCGTGGTCCTGGGATCGATCCTCGATGGGGACATTCAGTCGAAAAAGTATTACAGCTTTTCCTCGTTCACACCAGGTAAATGTCAGAAAGATACCTAACACAATGGTCCCAGGTCACTTCCTTCCTTCGCCATTCCTTTTTTCTTCCCCGATTCCCCAGAGAGTGTGTTCGCCAAGTGACGTCATTCCCCACACTTGAGGGTCCAACATGACCATAGCTGCCGAAAGCTCAGAGATCTAATTCCTGATCCTAATTGGTCGATTGTGTAATACTATAGACTCTGTTAACAGGGAATTGGTCGGACAACGAAAAAGTCGGCTAAAACGAAAATAATCATTTCATAGCCCTAAATTGTACAGGATCTCTATAATGATTTTAAAAAACACTTTAAGTATTATAATTTCATAAATTTAACTGACCAAAATTTAAAAAAAAATTCAAACACAAGCTGCACCGTTGATACTCGTTAAACGAAACACTGTTTATTGAATCAAGTACAAACATAACTAACTCTATGGCCTATAAAACACATATTATATTGCAACACCGAGAGCAGCTGACAAGGATAATGCCATTTCTTGGAAGATGGGCGGTTAAGAAAGAGTTTACCACTGTATTTTGTTTTAGTGGGAATTACGTACATAAAGTAAGAATGATGTGTGTTTATTTAAATCTATTCAAAGAGAGTATTCGGTGGTATTGGCACGATCATCGTTCATCACATAGTTTGTTTGAGACATTGTTAGAGATTGTATCACGTAATTGCAATATGAAAAGCATTCATATCGGATGTTCACCCAAAGAGAATATCCGCTATTCGTCCAATGGAACACGTTCGTTTTAACAGTTTCAACCATTTGCCAGAATAAAATGAAATGAAATCTTTGTTTTACGTCCCATTGTTATGCCGGCTAGGCTAAAGGAGATGGTGATGATGAGAAATGAATGAAATGGGAGAAAACGGGAGAACCCCAAGAAAAAACACACACACGGTGTTTGTCCACCATAAGGTTCACTTGACGCGAGCTGAGATCGAATCAAGGGCCCCATGCACCAGAAGTCAATCAAGATGTAAAGGAGAGGGTTGCAAAGACAGAACATACATTGTGTGTTCCAAGTGCAAAGTAGTACTATGCATAGCGAATGGCAAATCTGTTCCAGTTCTTTCCATAGAAAGCAAACGGAATGACATGAAATATTTGAGTTTTACTTTCCACAGTTATGCCGCTTAGGCTAAAGGAGACGGTGATGATGAGTGAAGAATGAAATGGTGGAATGAAGAAAGTGGGAGGAAACGGGAGAACCCCGAGAAAACCCACGCACACGGTGTTTGTCCACCACAAAGTTCACTTGGCGGGGACTGGGATCGAACCCGGGACCCCAAGCACCAGAGATGAAGCTTTACCACTGAGCCACTCCATAGAAAGCAACGGAAGATTATATGAGTATGATATGAAGATTTCTGCTTTAGTTATATGTGTACTTATAAATTTGTAACACATTACGTAATAAAATACATAATATAAAATACAAATAAACTTCATATTCAGTCGACACATTTTGTACTATTAGCTGTAACCGTTACTACTAGTCACGATATCCTGTATATAGGAGTGTCCGAAGTAATGGTAGTCACGATGTTCGATTATTGCACGGTTCGAATCTCGCAAACTATAAATGAAATTTATAACTTTCGTGTATTTTACGTTTAGGACGTCAAAATATATATTACCATGTACTGTTACAAAAGTTCGTGCCGGAAAGGGTTAAGGTAGTGAGAAGTGAAGGGACGCACTGGCTCAGTGATAGAGCGTTCACCTCTAGTGCATGGGGTTCTTGGTTCGACCTCAGCTCGCGCCAAATGACCTTTGTGGTGAAAAACACCGTGTGTGTGGGTTTTCTTGATGTGCGCGTTTCCTCCCACTTTCTTCACTCCATTTCATTCGTTTCTCATCACCATCATGTTTAGCCCAACCGGCATAATCGTGGGACGAAAGATTATATTTCATTTTCATTTTTGTAAAAAGTGAGAAAAGAATCTGAGGCCGGCCAAAAAGAAAAAAGTGTGGAGATTGTATTTAGAAACAGTGCAGTGTGGTGTCTCAGCAGTGGATATAACACAAGATAGAAACAGCAATCCGAAAAGCCGCCCCCAGCTAACTGGGGGTGGGTGGGTGAAGCTTAGAAGAAGAAGAATTTTAAGTGAAGAATTAACAATCAGTATATTTGGTTTTGGGGTAAGTTTTCTTTGAAGTTTTCTGAAACGTCTATTATAACTTTTTGTTTATGCACATAAAAACTGCACAGTAACTTGATTTAATTTAATAAATGGGCATGAGAAAGATTTGTACCGAGGTCCGTGCTTTTTATTTCTTTTTAAATATGCATTTTAATACATTTATCGGATATTATTTTTTAAATAGTTTTAAATAGTAAAGGGCGTTATGCTTACTTCAGCGAAGTTAATTTTTTCCCATTTTACAACCACGGAATTAATAAGAGTAGCATTAAGAACCACCCCCACATTCATTTTGCTCAGGTTAAGAAAGAAAGCAGTTAAATAATACTTGGTGTAAATTAAAGTGTGGTAAAAGAAAGAAAAAAAGATTGATAGAAGTAATAATATTTAATGTAAATATAAAAATATAATAGGGAATGACTTGAAAACAATAGAAAGAAATGCAGAGGTTTTATTAAATGCTTGCAGGGATATGGGCTTAGAAGTAAATACAGAGAAAACTAAATATGTGGAAGTTCGTTGGGATCGTAATACTGCAAATTATGGATGCGTTAAAATATCAAGTACTACTTTCAACAAAGTAGACACTTTCAAATATCTAAGATCATAATTAACACACGGAAACCGTATTTACAAAGACATTAAGTGTCGACTAAAAAGCAGGGAATTCGTGTTATTATTCAGTTCAAAATCTTTTGTCGTCGCGCGTTCTGTCGAGGAGTGTAAAGCTTAAAATATATAAAAACGATAATCGTGCCTATTGTTCTGTATAGCTACGAAACATGGTCGTTTACTCTGAGGGAATAACGTAAATTAAACGTATTTGAGATCAAGATCCTGAGAAGCATATTCGGACCCAAGAGAAATGGAAATGAGAAATGGTGGAAACTTCATAACAAGGAACTGTGTAAATTGTATCGTTTAACAAACACTGTTAGGGTTATGAAGTCTAGGGTGCTGAGGCAGGTTATGTAGACAAAATGGAAGAAAGTAGTAAGCCTTTCAAAAGTAGTAATCACGGAGAACCGAATAGCGCATGATCGTAATTTGTTTTCTGTACGGCTAATAATTAACAACATTCACTACATTTTATAATAAGTTTTCATTATGATAACATACTGTACCGTCGTGAAACACCCTATTCCCACCCGTAAAGAAAACAGATCACGATCATGTATTATTCCAAGCTCTGTGACTGCTAACAATAAAGACAACAGATGAAAATCGTGTAACGTTCACTGCTGCCAACTTACTACTCGTAGAACAGAAATGGCGGGCATTTCAAAAGTTGCATTCTTTATGAGACATCCTTTATGTCATCTTCCTTATCAATGGTGATGAGTCTGGGGAGCTAAGAAATGGGAAAATATTTAAATATTGCCAGAAATCTGTAAAAGAAATGTCTTCTCACGGCAGACATGAAATTCTATAAATGTAGTAATTTTTGATCCCGTAAAAATGAGGCTGCTTTAATGGTAATTTGTATGTTTGTATAATTTTATTATTGCAATTATTCAATAAAATGGGATACGGACAAAATCTCGCGGCCGAAACATCGCCGCCCAAAATCTCGCCGGCCAAAACCTCGCGGGACAAAACCTCGCCGGGCCAAAACCTCGCGTAGCCAAAACCTCGCCGGCCAAAACCTCGCGGGACAAAATCTCGCCGGGCCAAAACCTCGCGTGGCCAAAACCTCGCCGCCCAAAACCTCGCGGGACAAAATCTCGCCGGGCCAAAACCTCGCGTGGCCAAAACCTCGCCGCCCAAAACCTCGCGGGACAAAATCTCGCCGTGCCAAAACCTCGCGTTGCCAAAACCTCGCCGCCCAAAATCTCGCCGGGCCAAAACCTCGCCACCCAAAACATCGCGTAGCCAAAACCTTTCCGCGAATGAAACTTTTCTTTAAAATTTACCCAATGAGTTTCTTAATATGCAATTCCACATTACAAATAATAATAATAATAATAATAATAATAATAATAATAATAATAATAATAATAATAATAATAATAATAATAATAATAATAATAATAATAATAAGATATAAAACATCGTGTGCGTGGGCTTTCACAGGTTATTCCCGTTTCCTCCCACTTTCTTTATTCGATCATTTTCTTCATCCTGGTCATCTACGTCTCCTTTAACCTACAGGACATAATCAAGGGACGTCGTAAAAACTCATATATTATTTCATACTTTCATAAATATTATTAGATTTTTGTTGAAATTTTAAGTTTTTGGATGTTCCGAAGTTCTCGAAACTAACCCCGTTAGTTGTCATTACTTTCCTTATGCAGACTTTCGATCCCTATAGCCAGTTTAAAAGCATCCTGTCGCATTACCTTCACATTGAAATCCTCTAATACAGAAATAGAATTTTCATATGGTATCGCGGGACTTGGTCAAATACCTGTGATACTTTTTCTGAAACAGCGTCTTTTATACCGTCATCCTTATCATCTGTTGGAACATTTACATTTTGGTCAGGCGAGATTTTGGGTATGGCGATATTTTGGGGCGCGAGGTTTTGGCAAGGCGAGGTTTTGGCCCGGCGAGATTTTGGCCCGCGAGGTTTTGGCCAGGCGAGGTTTTGGCCCCGCGAGATTTTGGCCCGCGACGGTTTGGACGGCGAGGTTTTGGCCAGGCGGGGTTTTGGCCCGGCGAGATTTTGTCCCGCGAGGTTTTGGGCGGCGAGGTTTTGGCCAGGCGAGGTTTCGGCCCGGCGAGATTTTGGGCCGCGAGGTTTTGGGAGGCGAGGTTTTGGCCAGGCGAGGTTTTGGTCCGCGAGGTTGTCGCCGCGAGGTTCTGGCCGCGAGGTTTTGTACCCAAACCCAATAAAATATATTTTTAAAAGTGTGACAGAAGCCACACCAAAGACCCGTCATTCGTCCAGGTAACGTGACTTCTGCCGGTACATACATATATAAAGCCGGTAAATAATGTATATTATACCAAAATGAAGATTACACAATATGGTCGTTGAAAGTCAGAACATTGACGTATTTGAATTAATAATTTCGAAACTTTTTGGTCAGAAACTTAATCACTGCTCCAGAAAAACTCAAAAGCTAGAGATGGCCTACCACGGCTCCCTCTATATCTTTCAGTCAGAATCAGTTTATGTTAGATATGTTGGAACTCGTGATCAGACGCAAAAGGTACAAGTAAACCCAGGCCTCAACACTTTTTAAGGAATAAAAATACATTTTGACAATTTTCTGAGAATTATAAGTAAATAGTTTTGAAAATTAAATTATAGAATCAAACACAACTGTAATTGAACTCTGGGCATGTGAAAGTTAAAAATAGCACGTCGTTTGTGACCAACATCATTTTTAAAGACAATAACAATAATAAACACTTAAAAGGCCTTTTCCCTTTCATATAAATCTCTGTAAAATTGACGCTCGGGCTATTCAAATGTGACTTAAAAACAGATACCCTCATAGTTAGGCTTGGACTAGAACAGGCTCGTAGTAGAGCACCAAGCCAGAGAGAGGCAAATTAGTCTTTGAGGGGTAACTTGAATTTATCTTACATTTATACATACATACGAACAAACAACTGAGTTTCACGGGATTGAAGTTTGCTACAGGAATATTGACCCCCTAGCCACTTTGCAACTACTTGGTTTGATAATAATGTTCAACCATGAGAAAGGGACTACCAGTAAGAATTTTTCAAAGTTTCTACCAGCATTTAGGTCATATTTATAGACATGTAAGCACGCTATCTTTTAAAAAAACTCGCACAAAGTGGGGAAAATAAATATGTGAGGGAGTTGTAATGGGACACTATTTGCTTCAGGACGGGCTCAGCATAAGAATACTATATAATCACAATTTAATTTATCTTAGTTTCTCCACTTTCCCCCGGAAACACGCATTGAAGAAACACCGTATAGTACTTAAACTGTTCTTTTTACCAATTGTCAATAGACGTAATTTTGGAATAGGCCTAGCCAGTTCGGTCATAGGTGGTCTCCAGTGATAGACTTAATTCTTTATACTACTATTTTGTAATTAAAACTACACTATTTATTCTCTTGTAATTAAGACTATAGCATTGATTCTTTTGTAATTAAAACTATACTATTTATTATCTTGTAATTAAGACTATAGCATTGATTCTTTTGTAATTAAAACTATACTATTTATTCTCTTGTAATTAAGACTATAGCATTGGTTCTTTTGTAATTAAAACTATACTATTTATTCTCTTGTAATTAAGACTATAGCATTGATTCTTTTGTAATTAAAACTATACTATTTATTCTTTTGTAATTGAAACTATTGAATTTATTCTTTTGTAATTAAAATTGTAGCATTTATTCTTTTGTAATTAAAATCTTAGCATTTATTCTTTTATAATTAAAACTATACTATTTATTCTTTTGTAATTAAAACTGTACTATTTATTCTTTTGTAATTAAAATTATTGATTTTATTCTTTTATAATTAAAACTGTCCTATTTATTCTTATGTAATTAAAACAATACTATTTACTGCTTTGTAACAAAAATATACTATTTACTCTTTTGTACTTAGAATTACAGTATTTATTGTTTTGTAACTGAAATTATATTATTTATTTACTTATAATTAAAACTATATTACATGCTAGTTTGTAATTAAAAGATAGTACTCATTATTTTTGTACTTGAGACTGTAGTGTGGATTTGAAATGAAAATCTTACAACAAATGTATCTAATGGAAAAAGGAGATAATCAATTATTTTGTTATCTTAATTAATGCTAGTGGAGAAAATATTTCAAATATGAGTGAAGTTCCTTTGTCTTCCTTCCGTCATTGCTAATGATCTTATCCCAATGCGATTCTATCACAATATACAGCGCTCATTAGAACTTTTTTTTTTATACACTGCCTTTTTGTGTGTTTGTTTCTGCCAAGCTGAGGAAAGGCTGAAATGAGTAATAGTCTGGCAGGTAACATACACGGTGTATTTAACATTCTCGTCAGCTTCTTCCTCTTCCTTTCCAACCGACACTTAATCAACGCCAACTTGCGGTGGCTGTTAAAACTAGAGGAGACAGAAGAAAAACGTGCCATCTGCTCTGCTCTCTTATTTTAACCAATATTTTCTCAGTTTTCTTCTTTACTGCATTGAAATTTTCTTCCTTTTGTGTTTTTCTTTTCCCATATTTTGTGTCTTTCGGTAATGCTTTTCTCTGTCACAAAAGACCTTTGGGAATGCCAGTGGTTTTTACGCTTATTTCGAATTTTCTTCTTCGTGTCTCGAGTGACATGAAAGGTATTTTAAAACTTTTATTTTTTAACGAATGACTTACTTGAAAAATATGATACATTTGTATAACGTTTTTTCTCCATAATTTCAGTTTTGTTTGTCCATTTTAATAAGCAGAAGTTGGCATCACCCAGTAGGAAGGCTGTTTGTTCTACCTGTGCTACAATGTTTTATTCATTTCTAAATACAAGAGTATGAAAAAAGAAGATTGTATCACAACTGTAGTCAGATATCAAAGGAATATTATTTATACGGTGTATTTTTTGCAGCGTTGCAGCCTTTCCTTAAGCTTGAAATATCGCTCAAGCAAAATTTATTATCATACATGTGTTTCTGAACGCAAGGATCCCATTTCGTAACTATTTAAATCAACGCAACGCAAAATCTACGCTTTAGTTTGCGATAATATATATAACAGTTGTAAACATTTTTACATAGTTTGAGTTGAATTACCCTTCGCAATTTTTGCAAACACTAGTATGGAATGGTGCTGCACAATGTGCTGCTCCCCCCGCAATTTCGTGTCTAAAAATGTGGTGTCGTGTGGCTCTCGCGACTTATGATGTCTAGTTTTTTTCTTTATTGAACAGAATTACAAGCTTCCATTAAACTGTAACGTTACTCTGTTCTTCACTTATACTTTAAAAAATAGGTAGCTGTATCAATTTAACGTAGTAGCTCTGTGTTACCCGAAATATTAAATTTTGACACAAGCAACTCGGTCTCGCTTTGGAGTGAAATGTTACAATGGTAGTCGTTAAATGCACTATCTGACATGATGAGAAGTCTATTTAGTAATACACAATGAAGTGTTGTTTTATATACAGTTCCAAATTATCTTTTATAAAAAAAAAATACAGTGTCTTTCTTATTAAATGGACATGACTCTTATGAAGTATAATAAAATGTGGCATTATTTATAAGTGATTACGAGGAACACAATACAGTCGGCGACGGAGAGAAACATACTGCAAATAGGAACAGCTGATAGCAACATTTTACTCGCATAAATGCTGTCGCAAAATTCATATTATTAACAAATGTATATATGGTTACAAAACGATTTTAGGGAGAACGAATACAAAAAATATATGCTGTTCTTTGCTTGGTATACCTATAAATGCCAAATATACGGCGTAAAGCTTTGCTCATAGCAAAAATTTAAAATTAATACAGTCTTAGTGCCAGTTACTAGATATTTATAATATGGACCGATGGCCACGCGTTCCCGGGAAATTATAGCGTCGTTGGACCTATCTTACCCAGGGTTTTGAAATGCAGTTGTTAATATTAGTATGTTAATAGCGTCTGTTTAATATACTATGCTTAGGTGTGTTGTTATTAATAATACATGGTGTGCATAGAAAGATCACCATCGCACCGCTTCTTTTCCCGCGTTCCTTCGTTCATTTACAAAGTTCTGTAACACTGCCTCTGTGTCAAACCGGTAACATCAGGCGTGTGTTAAACCCAACACTGGACCCTTACCGTTGAAATACCACACAAAAGGGTTTGGGTACAAAACCTCGCGGCCAGAACCTCGCGGCGACAACCTCGCGGACCAAAACCTCGCCTGGCCAAAACCTCGCCTCCCAAAACCTCGCGGCCCAAAATCTCGCCAGGCCGAAACCTCGCCTGGCCAAAACCTCGCCGACCAAAACCTCGCGGGACAAAATCTCGCCGGGCCAAAACCCCGCCTGGCCAAAACCTCGCTGCCCAAAACGTCGCGGGCCAAAATCTCGCGAGGCGAAAACCTCGCCTGGCCAAAACCTCGCCACCCAAAATCTCGCCGGGCCAAAACCTCGCGCCCCAAAATATCGCCATACCCAAAATCTCGCCTGACCAAAATGTAAATGTTCCAACAGATGATAAGAATGACGGTATAAAAGACTGTAAATCTCGCCTGACGCTGTTTCAGAAGAAGTATCACCTGTATTTGACCAAGTCCCGCGATACCATGTGAAAATTCTATTTCTGTATTAGAGGATTTCAATGTGAAGGTAGGGCGACAGGATGTTTTTAAACTGGTTATAGGGAAAGGAAGTCTGCATAAGGAAAGTAATGACAACTAACGAGGTTAGTTTCGTGAACTTTGGAACATCCAAAAACTTAAAATTTTAACAAAAATCTAATAATATTTATGAAAATATGAAACAATATATGAGTTTTTACGACGTCCCTTGATTATGTCCTATAGGTTAAAGGAGACGTAGATGACCAGGATGAAGGAAATGATCGAATAAAGAAAGTGGGAGGAAACGGAAATAACCCGAGAAAGCCCACGCACACGATGTTTTGTATATTATTATTATTATTATTATTATTATTATTTTAACGTGGAATTGCATATTAGGAAACACATTGGGTAAATTTTAAAGAAAAGTTTCATTCGCGGCGAGGTTTTGTCCCGGCGAGATTTTGGGCGGCGAGGTTTTGGCCCGGCGAGATTTTGTCCCGCGAGGTTTTGGGCGGCGAGGTTTTGGCCACGCGAGGTTTTGGGCGGCGAGGTTTTGGCCCGGCGAGATTTTGTCCCGCGAGGTTTTGGCCACGCGAGGTTTTGGCTCGGCGAGATTTTGTCCCGCGAGGTTTTGGGCGGCGAGGTTTTGGCCACGCGAGGTTTTGGCCCGGCGAGATTTTGTCCCGCGAGGTTTTGGCCGGCGAGATTTTGGGCGGCGATGTTTCGGCCGCGAGATTTTGTCCGTATACCCACAAAAGTTGTAATCATACTGAGACTACTGCCTTATGTTCAGATAGTGTTGAATTGACATAACCGTTTATTAATGGGTATCTCTCTAGCCTTGAACGTCTGAAGATTCAGCAGAATTTCGATGCTGAAAACGAACGTCACTTTTGAAACAAGTCAGAGACAACTATACTCATGTCAAATTCAATTAAACATTTATTATTTGTAATATATAAGAATAACTGTACTGAATATATATATATGGCGTCTATAAAGTCTGACCCCGGGTCATTTGTACGGAAACGGTTGGGTAGATGGAAAAATCAGCGAACATGTATCCCATTATTTTTAGGGGCAAACAATTTGAGTGAGAAAGTGTTGCCCCAGGGTCCCTGGGAAGGTCCCAGATTATAAAAATTTTCAAATGGCAAGGGGAGTCAGGTAGTATATTGTTGGAAAGGTTGTTAAAAGAAAGAAGATGGTACCAGTCCCGACTCCCTACACGAACCCTGTGCAAAATGGCGGTCGGTCAAAATGTCAGCACAGTGTGCATTGTAGATTTTGTGGCCACCCCTAGCAATCTAAAACAGTGAATCAGATGCCAAAAGCGAAAAACACGTGTCTCATCATTTCAAAAGTACATATCGAGGTAAAAAGTGTTGCTACGGGATCCTCTGGGGGTCCCAAATGGGGGTCCAACTCAAAACTTTCAAATTGCAAGGGTGTCAAGTAGTATATTGTTGGAAAGGTATTGTTAAAAGAAAGAAGATAGTACCAGTCTTGACTCTCTATACAAAACCTGTGCAAAATGGCGGTCGATCAAAGTGTCAGCTCAGTTTCCATTGAAATGTCTGTAGTTACCCATAGAAATCTACGACTGGAAATCAGATATGAAACGAGACGAACACATTTCTCATCGTTTCAAAATGGCAATACTTATCGTGGTAAAAAAAAAAACGCCCCAGGGCGTGCCTTAGAGTCCCAAATGGTGTTCAATTCAATTTAATTTAAATACAAAGGTATGTGAAGTGGTGTGTCGTTCGAAATATCTGAATCAGGAAATAAATTCCTCGTCTGTGTTTGTGTCGTTTGAGCATGTGTAGATGGAGAGACCATTCTACACATTTCACATCATCTTCTTTCTTTTAACAATACCTTTCCGACGATAAATTACTTGACCCCTTGCCATTTGAAAATTTTGAGTTGGACTGCTTCTGGGACTCCCCAGAGGACCCTGTAGCAAACCTTTTTACCTCGATATGTTGTACTTTTGAAATGATGCGATACGTGTTGTTTGCTTTAGACATCTTATTCACTGTTTCAGATTGCTAGGGGTGGCCACAGAATCTGCAATGCACACTGTGTTGACATTTTAACCGACCGCCATTTTGCACAAGATTCGTGTAGGGAGTCGGGACTGGTACCATCTTCTTTCTTTTAACAATACCTTTCCAATGATATACTACTTGACCCCTTTGCCATTTGAAAATTTTGAGTTGACCCCATCTGGGACTCTCCAGAGGACCCTGGGACAGCATTTTTCACTCAAATTGTGTGCCCCTAAAAATAATGGGATATGTGTTCGCTGATATTTCCATCTACCCAAACGTTTCGGAACAAATGACCCGGGGTCAGACTTTATAGCGCCCTGTATATATAATATTAGATAGACCTACAATTGTACATAATACCAGACACGCAATGAGTAGATGACGTGTTTGCTCTATTCTTATTATTAATACAACAAAGTCAGACATAAAATCACACGTATACGTACAATACGTAAATAGTCATTGAACGAGAAGGGAGGAAAACTATTTTCCTACTAGAGATACTGATTAAATTGCTTTTAACAAGCTTCCTTGTGTGTGTGTTTCATGTTTTCGTTATGACTTGAACGCAAACGTACAAACGTTGGTCCTTCTGAATCATTTCGATTCCTTTGTGTAATTATTGTCACCCTCGCTGTTGATACACTGTACTACGTGCAACCGTTTTCTTACTAGCACAGATTCTCTTCAATATTCTCTTCAATAGATACCATTTATTGAAGATTATTATTCTCTTCAATAATGATCTTCAATTATCTATAATTCAAGATAATTATAGATTCAATTAATCTATAATTATTCTTTTCAATAGATACCATCTTTACACGGATAGTTTTGTATGTATTATTGTGGAAAATTGAATACTCCAATAAAATTTCGAGCTATATTGACGGAGAGTGCCTCCCTAGAGGGGCAATCGTACCCTATTGAACTAAATGGAGTACTCGGATCGAGAATGTCCTGGAAGAAAATAGTATGCATCATGTAAGATGTTATAGTGATTGGTTGTGCAGCTTGTACATTTAGCTGTTGACAGTGTTGGAATACTTTTATGGCTGGAATAGTATCATGGAAAGCAACAGGAAACTATAACAAAATAGAAGGCAAAATATGCGCAATCGTCTTTCGTATGACAAAATATAGTTCCAGATTTAAAATATTTTCCCAGATGGAGTTCCGAGGGACTCTATAATGAGATTATAATGTAGGAAAGAATGACAAGAGGGGGGAAAGGCAAGGATGAGCAACAGAATGAAACTAGTAAAATTGGTATGTATGTACCATGTTACAGAAAGGAAAATTATAAAGTCATAAAGAAAGAAGATTCTATTAAAATAAGTTGAATTAATAAGTTAGGAAGCTTATGAGGAGCTCCCTTCATCAACAAACTGGATTCCTAACGTCCACATCCTGATAAAATTGGTCGTGACCCACCAAGTATTTCTTGAGATTTTGTGCCTCCCGGATGGAGGGACAGAATAAACACATAAAAGAATTTTTGATAAATCAAACTTCCTAAAATTATTGTAATATTGTCTCTGTATGTTGAAATTTTTGGACAATCTTGCAGGAATAGTAAAACCTTTCTGACATTTTCATGTATCCTTTTTCAATACGCAAGTCATAATTGTTTTTACTCTTTTTTTTTTTCCAGAATCCGATATTCCAATGGTTGGAAATGTGTTCAGCTTTGTTTTGACCAAATACCCTCCGGAATGGCGGTGGTCATTAATAAAGGTAAGAAATATTTATATTCTTATTAGTCTCAACAGATATTCAAAAATAATAGCTCATTACAGAGTTCAAAGGATCATAAAATACAATCGAAAGAATAAAGTTAGCCGGTATTGCAGAAAACTTACGCATATTCTTTTTCCCGTTTGGCAGTACTGGAACAAAACGTAACCTTAGTCTTCGCTAGCTCTATGTGACTTTGGGCTGTTCCCCCAGGTGAAGAACAGATTGAAACGTGAGCATTTTTGAGCGATGATGACTTCTTAAGAGCTTGGAACGACAAATGTGGCCAGATCTTCGACTAAACATGACAGGGTATATTACGATTGGGAATTAGATTTCTGCTCTTTCTTCATCTGTGGCCATGTTAGTTCGTCACACATAACCGAGGGAATTGAAGAGGAAGAAAGGAGTAGGGAAGGAAGGATGAAGCATGAGACTATTATGTTAAGTACCATTCCAGCATTTACCTGGTGTGAATGAGGAAAACTCAGAAAAAACCTCAGTCATAATGGCTGGCCTGAAAAAGCTGTTACACCTTTTCGACCAAGTGTCTCCACCGGGAATGGAACCTAGAACCGCTCGCACCGAAGGCAGGAGCGTTAACGATTACGCTACACAGTGCCACTTGGAAAGATAGAAAGATGTATTGTGAGGTGTAAGTTATTTTGAACAATTATAAAAAGCAAAATCAAGAAAACAAGTTGTATCAGAAAACTCTCCTAGTCCCCTCTATATAAAGTGTTCGTAAACCATCTCTCTTAACTTGTAGCAACTGTAAGTGCTTGATTGATTTTACCGTATTCATAATTTAGATATCTTGCCATTAATATAATAATCAAAGACACGCACCAAGATTTTCCTTCTTTCGAACGACGATAAGAGAGAAGAAAATATAATGATTAGATAGTTGGGAAAAAATCGAATTCGAGATTTCAACGGACGGACTTAAGTCTTCATACCGGCGAAATTAAAATACCGCTAATTTTATAGTATTTATGTGATATCTTCAAATAGATAAAAGATAATCGAAATGTGGAACAAGAGCGCCCTAGACCATATTATTTTACATGAGAAACGGTTATCACGACTCACTTATCTGCTTTCGATTTCGAGCCATTTTGAAAATCGGCATTTATTTTCGCGTTTCTAAACAGCTGAAAACGGAAAGCCGCTAGGTGACTTGTGATAACGGTACCTCACGCAAAATAATATTGTCTAGGGCGCTCTTGTTCCATATTTCAATTATATCTATTTGAAGATATCATATAATTACTGTAAAATTAGCGTTATTTTAATTTCGCCGGGATGAAGACTCTTAAGACATTTAGTGGCCTCTTGATACCATAAAAGCTATTTTTCAACGACTGTCCGTCTGTTTATTCCCAACTATGTACACTCGCCTTGAAGAAATTTCCTAGATTAAGAAAATTTTCATCAAACTATGAACATTGCTCATGTGTAATGCATCGGAAGAATTCGGTACAAGTCGTGGAGCTGCCTTCCGAACTTACACATGAGAAAACGTGAAACAACAGAAGTACATCAACAATGTTGCCAAACTTAGAACACTTGGCGAACGAGCGACAAGAAAAAAAGAAAGAAAAAACTATCACACGAATACTAACAATTATTAGAATTAAAGTCTAACAATAATACCAGCAAAAATATAATAGAAAGACAAAAACCGAAGCTTAGCGTCAATCCGACAACACTGCACCTTTATGGAAATATTCTTTATATAGCGCGAGAGACGACACTGGTGAAATTTAATGGATGGGGGTTTACAACTGGGACACACCCACGTGTTCTATTGGCTGCTGAAATTAGTAGATTTAGGTCAAGCTTCACGGCTCCTTGCGATCACTATGGATCCTGAAAGTGCGTGAAATTAGAATAACAGATTGTAGATAATGTATTCCTACATATTCTACTTGCAGTGCCGGATTTAGGTTTGATGGGGCCCTAAGGTATTAAAAGGGGTTCTTTATACGTCAAGCTTGTTTCTCAGTACGTTTTTAACATTTGAATATATGCTATATGCTAATTTATGGACCTAATGGAAATCTAAATGGAAACAAGGACCCATTACAAGCAGCAACGGGGGCTCCAGTATAAGCGGGGCTTGATAACAGGAGGGGCCTCATTACAAGTGGGGCTGAGAAATAGAGCCCTATTACTTGCTTCATAAATGCCTAGCGCATAACAATACAAAACACCATTGTTGTATGTGTGTCTTATCTTATTTGCTTTTTCTTGTTATTTGAAAATTACATTACAATCAGTTTTCCTTTAAATTTTTGGGCCCCCAAGCGAGTGGGGCCCTAAGCTATAGCTTGTTTAGTTTATATGTAAATCCGGCATTGTCTACATGTAAGCTACTCATAAGAATTTTTTTAAAATGGAAATCCACTTGTTTGACTGCATTCATATGGATATAGAATATGTTCTCTTTTTTTAACTCTTGCACAAAGTGCATGATTAATTTATTTTAACTTTTTTAACGTGTTGACATAGTTTAATATTTTTGAAGACATGTTTCTTTCAGAATCTATTATAAACATTCTTCATTTGTCATAAGTACGCCTATTAAACATCTTTATTAATAAACTTTATTTTTGGGACTGAAGTCTTTTGGAAACCCATTTGCCCCTACACGGCAAATAGGGACTGTTTAGGGGTTACATTCTTGCTTTGAAAAAATCACACATTATTTGTGGTTTATATCGTACATCAAAACATTCCTTTTCTGTGGATATACGATACCACGTACTTTAGATTGATCAAAAGATCTCAAACCAGGAAAAAAACCACATCTTCTATTTGCCTTAATTGTATCCGTGTTAAGACTACAAGACTTTTCAAGCAGATATATATATATATATAACCAGTGCTTTGACCAAGACTATAAATTCTTGTCAGTTAACGTCCAACTGTCATATCCATACAATACAAGACAAATTATCCTTTTGTGAATTTTTAAAAAATAATTTTAAATTCGATATTCGTCGCAATAATTACTATTGTAATAAACTTTACATTATAAGATTATAAAAGCTGCCACAAAATTTCATAAAGAAATAAAACATTAACACTTGAAAACACATATTTTTCTTAATTTGCAGAAATAAATAGAGCATAACTGCTGAGAAAATAGATCTTGTGAAAGCTGTCGACAGCGTTTAATTAAACTTGGTTTCCACGTAGGACGTCAAAGTAACTTAGAGATGAAATTAGTTTGAAGAAAGAGACGTATGAATTAATTACAGGTTTTTCTAGCGGGTTGGTGGGAGAGAGCTGACAATTTGCTGTGGAAATTACAACGCAGGACGCTATCCATTAAACACAGAACAAAGCCACATTAATAGCAACAACATAACGAAGCATATTCTGTTAAAGAATTAAGACTAAGGTCGAATTAAAAGAGGTGGTATTTACGTTTTAAAAGAGGCATGATTAAAAATTAATGTCGACTGTTTTCTCAAGGTCGTTTAAGGTTAAATATTTCTTTTGTCTCTTCAACTTCTGTATTGCTTCAATATCCAGATATGCAAGCAACAGTTACCTTTTGAACTTTTTTTACTATTATTAGTTTATAGATCAACGATGACTTCTACGGAAACAATTCAAAGCTTCATACTCTGAAACAAAAAGAATTCCCAATTGTTTGTTCATTTTAGAGTAGTTATTGTTAATGCAAATTCTATGTGACTAATGTTGCCTATGAAACGAGACAAGACAAGAAATAAGGTTTCCAAGTCTCATCTCGTCTCAAAAACTTTATCGTTTCGTTTTTTTTTTTAATTTATATACGAGGCATGATTTTTAAAAGTAAGTACTGTACTGTTTTGAAATTCGGTCGCTGCAGCGCTGCAGTCGATATCCCACGCATGCGCGCTGTATACCTACATCTGTTTGGAAGCCACAGCTGCCACGACGGAAACATTCGACCATGTTTACGTTTGTTTGTAAGTAATTAAAATGCCTCTGCCGATTGAGAATCCCACCGACTGTGAAATACGCGCTGTGATTCGTTTTCTTTGTGCTAAATGTTTGAAAACAGCTGAAATTTATCGCCAGATTAGTGAAGTATATGGAGAAAACATTATGATCGATAAAATGGTACAAAAATTGATTAAAATTTTTAAAAATGGCCCCACGAATGTTCATGATGAGAAACGATGTGGGCGACCTTCTGACATCACTGAAGGCTTGATACTGTAAGTTGACGAAAGTGTGAAAGTGAAAAAACGCTTTAAGATTTCGTCATTATCTGTTAAGTGACTACAATATGTTCCTGCATTTGAAGAAGCATTTGAGTGGTCAGCACCACGACGACAATGATGAGGCCAAAACGGTCGTTGTTGCAGTTGTTAAATCAGGCTCCACACTTCTATGAGGATGATATTCAAAAGCTTGTTGTACGATACGATAAGTGCCTTAATATTGGTGGAACCTATGTAGAGAAGTAGATTAAAGTACAGAGTTTCAAGCAGCAATAAAATTGTGACGAAAAGCATACTTGTCTTTTTATTTTTCATAACAGTACTTACTTTTAAAAAAAACACCTCGTACAAATTTATTCTGTTTTTTTTTTTCTTAATTTCATTTAGAAGTTGTAAGAGTCCTTCCTTGTCATGAAAAGTTTACGAAAAGTGAAATAAACAACATTCAAACTACATTATTTTATTATTGGAGTATATTGTGAAACGACTTGCGTATTTTTAAACTTTGATAAATTTTCTTCATTATTCGTATGTTTGTGTGAACTATTAGTATTCCCTACGAGACACATCATTTTTTAAATATCTCGTCTCAAATTTAAAAAGATAGTGATCGTCTCGTTTTCGAGACAAAACGAGAGATTTCCCGTCTTGTGAACAAGACTCTCTCTTCACCTGTATTATGTTAATATGCAGACATGAAAGCAGCCACGAACCCAAAAGTTTTTGTTGAGAGGGGTCCGAGCTTTCGGGAGGTCGAATACTACAACCCACTACGTTTATGTAGTACTGAACAGGTATTATTTTGCACCCGAAAAGTCGATAAATAATCGTAAAATATTTCCATCTATGTTTGCATAAGAAAATAATAGAACTAATTGTTTTTATAAGAGAAACAGAACAGATGAAGTGTAAGATAATGCTACGTCAATCATTTCTCTGTTTAACAAGTATAGTTTTTTTTTTTTTTTTTTTTTTTTTAAGAAAGTGAACAAAGGTATGTTGAGTTACGAATATTTTAGGGGGTCTGGACCCCGCGGATGCACCCCTGCATGAAAGAAAGAGCTACCTTTTGATGTTTGGGTCAATTTGATTATCAACAGTGACCACTACTGATATAATTCAATGTTTCATACTCTGAAGGAAAAGAAATTGCCAAGTGTTTGATCACTTGAGCCGCTATTGTCAGGTGAATGCTATATGACATCACCCATTTGCAGCTCCCATTCTTAGAAACCACAGAGAAACAACAAGGAGCATACTTCAAATTTGGATTTGTGAAAAGATGATCATAGGCAAGCAAGAAGATCGATGAATTAGATGGTTTCTAGGCACGCTAGTCGTGACCCTATGACTATTCTTACACTGCCGACATTTGTTTTATTAGTATGACGCTAAGTAGACGTTATGTTAGTATGACCATCTAGTTTTGTAACTTGTGCGGGGAGCAGAGGGTAACTGCACTCCCGTTTAAGCTTTCCGGCGTTCGAGAGAAGGTCCACTTCAAGATAAATCTTTCAATATGAGCACGAATGTATAAATGGAGCATGGAATTTATTCACAACATAAAAGAAAAAATAAAATAAAGAGAAATGTGAGCTGAGTCTGTATCAGTAAAATGTCTACAATTACGGGCAAGGCAGTTAGCGTATGCGCCTTTGGCATGGGAAAACGGGGTTCAATTCCCGGTGGGAACTTTTGTGGTTCGGATCCCATGTTAAGCTGTAAATTCACATCTCATACAGTCTCGCTGCAGAAGGGACGCTAAATTAAAATCAAAATCAAATGAGACGAAATATCCTTATTTCACGTCTCGTCTCTTGGGCAGCAGTAATCAAACCAGGGCCCCCGACATGGTAAGTTGTCGTTTTACTCATAAGAGCCTTCATCCCGGCGAAATTAAAATACCGCTAATTTTACAGTAATTATGTGATATCTTCAAATAGATAAAAGATAATCGAAATGTGGAACAAGAGCGCCCTAGACCATATTATTTTACATAAGAAACCGTTATCACGACTCACTTATCTGCTTTCGATTTCGAGCCATTTTGAAAATCGGCATTTATTTTCGCGTTTCTAAACAGCTGAAAGCGGAAAACCACTAGGTGATTTGTGATAACGGTACCTCACGCAAAATAATATTGTCTAGGGCACTCTTGTTCCATATTTCAATTATCTTTTATCTATTTGAAGATATCACATAATTACTGTAAAATTAGCGGTATTTTAATTTCGCCGGGATGAAGACTCTTAAGTTGCAGTGGCTCTCTTTTCTTGACTTGATTCTTCTAAAAAATATATATATACCAACGAACTTAAATCTGTCCCATTGTCTAACGTTTTGAAGTATACTGTACATTGCTCGAAGAGTACAGGAGTCTTAATGGAATTAATATTCGTACTCTAGAAATTTATGTTTATAGTTTCCGGGGTAATATTGTGGCAACACACAGAAGTCACAACTAACAGTACAAGCCACTGTTTCCTAAGGAGATAAGCTTTTTACATTTCCTAACGGCACAGAGCAAACAAACTTTTCTGCACTTTCCTCTACTCATAAAACTTTACCTCTTAACGCTTGCTTTTTTTTAATATAAAGTGTAATGTACTTAGGGTATATGAAACCTCAAAATCTTGACCTATACATTTTGCAGCGGATATAAAGCTTTCTGTGTTTCATTTCCTTTTTGGTGAGGAGAAGTGAACCCCACATCAAGGGAAAAGCATGGAATATTCCTCTGACTGCGAACATGGTGGCTTCAGCTCTCGGCTTTCCCTTTTTGGCTTTTGCAGAGAAAAACCGGAGGATAAATCACACTGCGTACTTCTTTTTCCTGCAACAGTGCATGGCAAAGAGCCAAAAATTGTCGCATTACTTTTGAAACTGTAAACCGTATACCATATATATTTTCCCTTAAGGGCATGATATGTGCAATTCAACATCACTTCTTTAGCTATTTTATGAGGTAAATAAACCGTGTCTCGGTGTGTAAATTCGCTGAATGGATTTAATGAATTTGTATTTTGTTAAGAATTCACTTTACTTTTAAAAAGAGTAGTTCATCGTAAAATACGAGAAATATCTTGCGATGAACTATACCTCTTAAAAGTAAAGTGAATATTGTGTAAAGCATGTTCCTTATTCATATTACAAAATCAAAACAACTTTGGACAAATTATTAGCGCACCACAAGCCCACAGCAAGGTAATATCTAGGGGCAGCTCATCTCTCACTGCAACCACCTTCAGTCCTTCCTGAAACTTTCAGTTGATTGTTGAGAAAAATATATAAATTGTCAAAAAATAAGTCAAAATATCAATACAGGTCATTTGGTTGCAAGCAAAAGAAGTAAATTATAATTTCGTTGAATGGCGAATTAGAAAACCGAATTTAAAACTTTAGTTTTCCCTTAGTGGCCTAATCACTGCAAAATTAAAATACGGCTAATTTTACAGTAACTATGTGATATCTTCAAATAGATAAAAGATAATCAAAATGTGGAACAACAGCGCGCTAGACAATATTATTTTACATGAGGTACTGTTATCACGACTCACCTAGTAGCATTCCGTTTGCAATCATTTATAAACATGAAAATAAATACCGATTTTCTAAATGGCTGGAAATCGAAAGCAGATAAGTGAGTTATGATAATGGTATCTCATGTAAAATAATATTGTCTAGCAAGGTCTTGTTCCACTTTTCGATAATATTTTATCTATTTGAAGATATCACATAATTACTGTAAAATTAAATGTATTTTAATTTCGCCGTGATGGGGCCCCTTAAAAGAGGGCGAAATTTTTTTAAATCTTGACTGCTGGGTTGTCGTGGGAGTTTCTGTACTTCTGACTTGATAATGGGTCCTTTATTCTGACAGACGGATGGTTTTAATCATTTCTTGTTGTCAGAAGTTAAGAGTAACATTTCATTCAATATGCTAACCTGGCTGAACCGGTATTTCCTTTACATGAAATTCCAGATGCTTTAGTTTAGGACTTGTACAATTTGCTTATTCATGTTGTGATCTGTTTCCTATTGTTTGAAACTGTTAAAACCACATTAAACTCTGCTAACTGTTCAAGCTTATTAAGGAAAATCGTATTTCTTAATAATAAAATTTGTGTACTAACCCGGGGTGAACTTGAACCTGAACCCACAAAGTGGGGCTGATGTATATATTTCCTGAAAGTTCGTGTCAAGGTAAGATAGAAACCGGTTACCAAAATTGGGGAGATCTCATGCACTCTGCTTGGGGGCAACACTTCATTCATTTTTATTAAAATCTTTAAGCGTGTCCATAAAGTCCGTTGCAAGCCCGAAAAATCTGAAACGATGAGATAGATATGAAAACAGAAAAACATGTCTTCCATCATTTCAATAGTACAACGTATCAAAGTAAAATAAATTGTCCCAGGGTCCCAGACGAGGTCCAACTCAGAATTTTTAAATGGAAAGTGGGGGAGGTCAACTTGCACATTGTATGGAAGTTGATTTTAAATGAAAGAAGGTAAATCAAGTCTCGACTCTCTACAGTAAGCCTGTGCAAAATAGTGTGGGTCAAAATATCAACACAATCTTCATTGCAAAGTCTATGTCCACTCGTATGAATCTGAAACGGTAGGATAGGTGTAAAAACAAAAACACGGATATCCCATTATTTCAAAAGTATAATGATTCAAAGTAAAAGAAATGTTTCAAGGTCCCTCGCAGGGTTCCAGACGGGAACCAACTCAAAATGTTGAAATGGGAAAGGGGTTAAAGTTGAGTATCATATGAAAGCTGATGTTAAGTGAAAGAAGATGAAACAAGTATCGACTCTTGATGATAAGCCTGTGCAAAATGGCGGTGGGTCAAAATGTCAACACAAGCGTCATTGAAAAGTCTGGCCACTCCTATTAATCTGAAACGGCGAGACAGGTGCAAAAAAAGTATCAAAGTAAAAAAGAAATGTCCCGGGGTCACCCGCAGGGTCCCGGACGGGGTCCAATTCAAAAGTTTCAAATGCCAAGGAGGGCAAATAAGCAAATCATGTGAAAGCTCGTGTTAAATTATAGAGAATTGGACATTGGACAAGTACCGACTGTCGATAAGCATTGCAAAATGGCAGCGAGTCAAAATATATTCATCCAAAGGTCCATAGATCTGAAACGGTGAGAGAGGCGTAAAAACAGGAAAACGTGTGTTCCATCATTTGATAAGTGGAACATACTGAAGGATTTTGTTTTGTCAAAGACCCAGATGAGGTCCATTTCAAAATGTGTAAGTAGGAAGGGGGTTTATGTTTAAAAGCGTTGTTAAACAAGAGGTGAAGAGCATAGACTTTTCAATGACACTTGTGTTGACATTTTGACCCACGATCAATTTGCACAGGCTTATCATCAAGAGTCGAAACTTGTTTCATCTTCTTTCATTTAGCATCAGCTTTCATACGATACTCAACTTGAACCTCTTTCTCATTTCAACATTTTGAGTTGGACCCCGTCTGAGATCCTGAGACATTTCTTTTACTTTGAATCATTATACTTTTGAAATAATGGGATATCCGTGTTTTTGTTTTTACACCTACCCCACCATTTCAGATTCATACGAGTGGCTATAGACTTTGCAATGAAGATTGTGTTGATATTTTGACTCACACTATTTTGCGCAGGCTTACCGTAGAGAGTCTAGACTTGATTTACCTTCTTTCATTTAAAATAAACTTCCATACAATATGTAAGTTGACCCCTCCCTTTCCATTTAAAAATTTTGAGTTTGTTCCCGTCTGAGACCCTGCGGAGGACCCTGGGACAATTTATTTTACTTTGATACGTTGTACTTTTGAAATGGTGGAAGACATGTTTTTCTCTTTTCGTATCTGTCCCCCGTTTCAGATTTTTCGGGCTTGCAACGGACTTTATGGACACGCTTAAAGATTTTAATAAAAATGAGTGAAGTGCTGCCCCCAAGCGGAGTGCATGAGACCTCTCCAATTTTGGTAACCGGTTTTTATCTTACCTTGACACAAACTTTCAGGAAATGTATACATCACCCCCACTTTGTGGGTTCAGGTTCAAGCACATCCCGGGTAAGATGAAATGAAGTTAGCCCCCAAACATTGTCTAGTCCCTACTGCCTGTTTTAGTGTTCTGGCTACAGGCCTGAAGGTCTAGAGTTTGATATGGGAAACCTGGATTCAATTACCAATGAAGTACAAAGTGTATATATGAAACATGCCTCCTTGTCCGCTTCACAAGTCCATATCTCACAAGAAACGCAATGTTAAAAGGAACTTTAAACAAACAATCGCGAAACAGATAACTTTTTACACAATCTGAGCTTCTACCTGTGGGATAAAGACTTGGAACTAGAGGTAGCAACAAATCGTAAGACACGGGCCTATTTATATTATCCAGTTCTGCTCAGCAAGTTTCACGTTTCCAACCGGGAGCCACCTTGGAGAACCAATTTGATGATATTCACCGTAAAAGCAGATAAATTAGTCTTAAAATATTTTAAAATCAGATTCTGATCCAATAAATAAATAAATAAATAAATAAATTCCGGATTTTCCGAGGTTATTTACGAGGATAATTAGATCTACTTTTAAACTCGTACTTTCATTCTGTGCTTCGATTTTGTAAAATGTCATAAGGAAAGGAAAAAAAATAGATTGCAATTCAGCAACTACCTGAAGAAAATATTTCTTCACAATCACTTTTGTCAGATTTGACTTCTTGAGTAGAGAAAGTCAGAGTTTTGCATATATATATATATATATATATATATATATATATATATATATATATAATGTGTGCATGTGTTTGCAAGTAAATACTCTGATGGTAATAACATTCAATAGAAGTTTACTGATCTGGCCTAAGTAATTACTCTAGAATATTGTAATATCTTACACGTGGACTAGCGTGAACACGTGCAATATCCTACACATAATAACCTAAACACTAACACGTGGTTCTTATTTGTAAACCATACCATATGTTCTCTTACAACAACTACTGCAAGCAAGCAAACAACAAGCATCCTCATCATCAGGTCGTGTGACAAAAGAGAAACCTTCACTCTGTTCAGAAGAGTGTATAAAACGAGCTATAAGACCTTCATCGGCATCAGTTTCAGCTGGTCATCATATTCTTTTAGCTTGCCTGGAGCACTAAAAGGTCTAATCTAACTCAAGCCTCTTAGCTTGCAAGAACCTCTGAGGCCTCCTGCCCATTTAGCTTATCTGGGGTTCTAAGGGAACTCAACCATTTTCTTTGCTTGCCTGGAGCACTGGGAGATCCTAACCGTAACCACCTAGCTTCCCTCACACCCGCTTAGCTTGCCTGGAGCACTGAGAATTCAAACCGTTACCACTTGCGTGAGGCTCTATGGTATCCTTGGCTTTGGAACATCTATTTACCCAGACAAACTATATAGAGAACTTTGTATTGGTCTTCGGATCATTATTATAATGACTTTGTGCGTTATATTTGTATATAACAAGAATTTTATAATAAAAAAGTTGTGGGAGAAAGCCGAATCCCGTGTGCTAAATTGCTCTGCCTACTACCTTATCAAAAGAATTTTACAATATGCTGGTAGTAGTTGATAATGATCCTCACCATGGCACCTGTGGGTCATATCGAACATCCTGTATGTTTCATTTAAAAAATACACAACATTCACCACAACTGCACATGTAACCACCCTCAACGACGACACAAACAACTGTCCGGACAGGTAAGTGCTTATATAGGCGAATGTCTACTTTAATATCGTACCCAGTCTCACCGTAGATTTTAACTTTATGGGTTTATGGTTGTTTACTAACTCTAGCGGAGAGCTATGCGCAGTCCCACGATGTAGCTTACATGCTGGATGGGACTTAGAGCTGGAGATCTAGTAGGCCAAGATGGAAGACGCACGCCAAATAGTGCACGTAGGGTTGTTCTGAGGATATTGGGATGCACTATATCCTACTGGATGATTATGTCTTCCAAGGTACCCAGATGGGATAGGACAGGATTGACATCAGTAAAGGATGACACTTGTTATACCTCTCTAAATGAAGAGTAGAGTCGAGCGATATGTGTACTTTACCCTTGTTCCAAACATGATACAAGAATGCTAGATTTGAGTTCAATATAACAAGTGCAAATACACATCGCTCTTCTTTTCACTTGCACGTCTACTTGCACTCCAAACGCTAGTCACTGTGTCCGAGACTAAACAACTTTTATTGCTGAATACCACAATCCTGCATTCGTCTCACCATTTCAGACTGCCCCGACATCACCGAAGATGTTCTCAGCAATGGGAGCTCTCAAGGGTAATCGTTCAATGATTTATCTCTATCTTGGGGAGGATCACTGTGGCTCCCTTGGGTTGGGAGTCCCTTCAGTTAAGGCAGCAGAACGGACCTTCTGGTTGATCGCTCCACGCGCATCGCGGGGTACTAACGACAATAAAATTCCAACGCTTTTATGATTTTTGAGCGTTCTTTCTCCACTAAAGCGACACACAATCCAAGTACCGAGAACTCTAGCGCGAAGCTTAAACTAGTGTTCTGTCAACTTGCAACTGGAAATTTGAAAAATTGTGTGCTTTATTTTTCCATCTTTTCTTCTATTTTTCTATATACATCATGTTCAGATAGGAAGATGACAGTTGGGCCGAAAAAATCCACAAAGGGGGATATGACAAAAGTTTTCTTATTTCTAAGGAACTTGCAATTTGTATTTGATTTTATGTAATACATAACATACTTAATTTGATCTTCCAGAGAAGAAAGTGGGATGGAAATTGGACTTAACAAAATAATGAAAATATTCAAACTCTTCCGACCCTCTGATTTTAGAGCCACTTGAGAAAGATGGAATATATTGATCTAAGCCAGTTAATTATTTCGAAGGCTGTAGTTACTACTTGAAAGTAAAACATCTTATATAAACATAATCCATTAAAAATTTCTTACAGAAAACATTTCGAACCTTATATGCGTATTGCAACTCAAACATCTAAATAATTAAAAATTAAACTAATGATGTTTGACGATTAACTCTTCCTAGACAGCTGCACTGATTTCTGATGATTTTTGATACGTGAGTAGATTCTGGATTAACTTAGGTTCATAGCACATTTTTGGCAAGGTCGAAGAGAAGGGTCGTCCAATTCATAGTCTTCGGTGTTCGCTGAAATGAGTTGTGACACTTCTAATGCTGTTTAAGGGCTGAAAATGGAAAGGGATTGGTGTAAAAAATAATCCAAAATGATTGATAGTATTAGTGTCCAATTTCTAGTTTTCGGTCCACTGAGATAGATAGTGACACTTCTAATGTTTTATAAGTCCAAATTTATTTCCTATGCATACCCTAAAGCGGGGAAAGGTTTCACATCTTTTTCCATAAACATATTCTCCCCGTGCCAACTACGGCCATTTCACGTAGTTAGCAAGTAAGAGGCAAAAATACTTTAACACTGAAAATAGTGAGAAACCATTAATTATACTTCATTTCTTTCTTCTTTCGAAGTAATCCGTCTCTTTAGATATATGTACAACAACACATTATTCATTATCTTGTTGTGACGTCACTACATGCATAAATAACATTAGCATGTTAAAATATAAACTTGCATTTTTCATCTCTTTCATTTTGTCTCTTAGTCTATTATCTTAGAACATTAAACATGCATATTTATAACCAAAGATGACGTCAAGAGTTAATTAACCTAATTTAACTAATAGAACTCATCATACTTTTTTATGTTTTCCACGGTCGTCAAAAGGTACATTTACCAAAACTAAAACTTGCGTTCTAAAGAAAAAATCGATAACTCTGTGCTGTCTACAATGTCAAAAGAATCTGGAGAGAAATATAATATGCTCGGCGAGCTCTCTTTTTGTCTACTTTCGCTATTAGTATTATACTTTCAGCTGTTGTTTTCTAACACACAAACTTTTCGAGATACGGAAAAGGACTATTGGGATACAATTCTTACTGCCCTTCGTAAAAAAAAAAAAAAAAAAAAAAAAAAAAATGTGGAGCATAAAGCAAGACAAAAAACACAAAAATAAATTTTGAACAAACAGTATGAAATAATTAGGAAGAGAATGAGAAGACCTCAGGCCCACGCCCCCCTTAAACTTTTCACGGTAGGCTTGTGAATGAACTATAATATGGTGATGAAATATAATATCATATGGTTCGATCGGGCACCCCCCCCCCTAACTTCTATCGGGTCTTCCCTCATTTTTGGGCTGGGTACATGCCTGAAAGACCATGCATGTAAGAAGCACTTGTTTCCTTAATCCTTTATAAGGAAACTAGTTAGCTAAACTAAATTAAACTTAATATGAAGAAAAACTATAGTGCTCTTTATAGAGTTAGGTTGACTAGATGTCTGTACTCTGTAATATGATAGAGTAGGATTAGGTTCCTCGTATAGGATTAGCTACTATATAAGTAGCGTACTCCATTCGGCGTGGTAACCCATTGTTATAACAGTTTTTGTGAATCTCTGTCAAAATATTTTCCACGCACCTCAGTTACCAAATATTGTTTAAATATCATCTTCAAGTTTAAGGTAAATTTCATTTAAAAAATTACAAGTTGTGATCGAAAAGTACGGTGAATGTAGTTACATAGTGCCATCGACCTATGTTGTATCCATTTCAACTAGTAAATCTGGTAGCCTAAACCTTTGGTACAGTCAGTGTCGAGTTTGAACGAGTTGTGACATGTTAGTTGGTTTCCAGAGGCAGAAGAGTGAGAACATGTTAAGAATATATGACGCGCGCCAACATTAAGTTTCGTTCTAAGCTACAAAAGAAGTGCCAAAGAAGCTCACCTAATGTCAAAATCAGTGTATGGCGATGAAGCGGTGGTATTGAAGACTATTTGCAAGTTGTATGAGCGATTCAAAAGTGGCAAGGAGTCGGTTGAAAACGAGCAAAGATCGAGACGTCCTTTGACGTAAAATAAAAAAGAAAAAGAAAACATGCAAAAAAAAAGTGCCACAAATGATTTTTTTAAACAGGCGAATGACTATTCGAGAGTTTTCCAAAGAACTAAATATGTGGTATGAATCCGTGGAAGGCATTTTAACCGCCGATTAAATGGCCAAATGGCTTCCTTCTTTACCACGAAAACGCGTCGTGCCGCAGCTTGCTCTTGATCCGCGACTTTTTTGGCCGAAAAAAATATTCTTGTCTGTCCACATTCGCTGGTGCTCTCAAGATATACCACTATGCGACTTTTTGGCTCTTCGCAAAAATTAAAACGGTGCTTAAAGGGAAACGTTTTGGTACTATTGCTGACATTGAGAGAGTCACGACAGAGCAGCTGAATGCGCCTCTAATAGAAGGTTCCAGAAATGCTTCCAGTCATGGATTCAGCGCTGGGATAAGTGCTAGCCAAGGATAGTACTTTAAAGCCAAGGATAGTATGTAAACTTATTACTTTGTTTCTAATAAAATTATTCACCGTGTTTTTTTTTTTTTTAATCTCCTCGAACCTCTGTCATCAACTGAAAATCGGACAATTCTTAATCACGTTTGACGCATCATCCTTCTTCATAAAGGACATTGTTTTATATCTTTCCAGTTTCACAGACACTGATGGCTTACAAAGTCGAACTAAAAGCGATCCACAACATGCTGAAGAATTTGACAAGAATGGGAGTACCGAATGTAAAGTAATACGTGGAGCGGAGATTTAATGGCTTTGATATCATTAATGATTTCGCAAATATAAACTACAGGTTTAATTCTTGTAATTTAAGAGGTGTATACTATACTATTTTCTCTTAGCCTTTTTAGTTTTTTGACCGTCACAGTGATTGGCGCGGAATTCACTGCCATTGCGTTGACGACGAGCGACTTACGCTTGAAAGCTCGCTTCTGTACCAAATAATGTAAGTTTCGAATGCTGCTTTTAGTCCCCATGTTTTGCCACTTATTACGGTTAGAAAGAAGAATAGTGCACTCATGTTTTCCTTTGTGGTGGTATTCAGCATTGAAAAGGTTAATAATATGGTTGTTAATCATATGGTAAGCATATAACTCTATATATTCTACCAATAATTTGTGTACATCCTGTATTTCCTAAGTACTAAATAATTTCGGATAGACATTGTAGTATTGTTTCTTGACTTTTGGAATATTTAGATGTGGAAAAGTCGGTTCTTGTTTGTTGGTTGAAGCTTAGCGTTCCTTTACAGATCTATACTAGCTATATAAGACGAACTTAAAGCAGAATCCGAACGGCTGTGTGCATTCAATGTTTTCCTATTGGAAGTCGAACCCGGGACCAGTGCACCTAAGTTGAGCGCGCCAGCTACTAGATCGGGGGATAAGAGATGGAGGGTTGTGGAAAAGTGGTGGCGAGATTCGTAAGCATCTACCACTGAAGAGTATGTAGTTGGATTAGAAACTAAAAGTGTTCCACTTTTCTCAAGAAACTTTATAAAGTACGTACGTAAGCGAATGCCACGGCTTGTTTTGAACGTAAATTTATCGGCCATAATAACCATAAAAGAGCACGAAGAAAAATTATTTTGAAGTATACAAGCACAACGACCCTTAAGCCTTTTGGTCCTTCTCTAAGGAGAGATTTACTTCCTTCTTCTTCTTAAAAACTTTTTACTTTCAATCTTCTTTTTTTTTCTTTTTCACACAGTCTTCTCCGGGAAATCACTTCACAGTAGATTTCCCCAACTGAATCCTTCCCTTAGGACTATTTTCCTGGCCAAAAAGGAACCCAATTACTTTGCTTCAATCGGCTGACACGAGTTTCCACCTGAAGACTTCACGAAAAAAGAAAAGCACGCAACTTTCTATGTATAGAGTTATCAACTTCAGAGATACTGATGAAAAACAAAGACCTTTCCTCCTTCAAGAGCATCTTCTGATTCGCTTTCAGTATCTGGATTTGCTTTTTCATAGTGTAGTCATCAATGTGTTGTGTAAAATTGTGAAGTGTGTTGTTTTGAACTTTGAAATGTTTTCTTTATGAGAACTTTACAATTAAAGGAGTTCCACAATAATATGTTTATAAGCTCGCTGAATTGTTTGTTTCAAAAAAGAACCAAGTAGCAATGTCGAGTGCACACCACGTGAAGAAGTTTGGTTTAAATATTCTGGTAGACCAAACTACTTAAGAAACTAAATATGTCCAAATCTAGATTTAATATACTATTTTACCTCGAAAGAAATGAAGAACACTTTAAGATGAATGAATATTTGGAAATAGAATATATTGAAGTCTTTACATTTGTAAATAGTGTGCAGTCGCTCCTTGTCAGTCTGAAAGCTCAGATAACGTGCTAATTAATTGTGTGATTGGGGATATCAGAACTGACAAGTTGCGCCCAGGATTTTGTAAACATTGAATTTGGTAGAGCATAAAGTACGGGATCTGACCTGGGTTGCATACAAACAAAATCAAGTATATACAAAAGAAACAGATTGTGATGTCAAAGGGGTTGAAAAGGGTGAGAAGGGAGTAACTTTTAGGATTGGTTAATCTACTCGCACTTACTTGCAGGTCTCGGCGTTTCCATTGATGTCCGTCCATCCTTCTCTCTAGTCAGCTGGGCGTCCAGGTAGTCGTGAGTTAAGGGTCTGCGAGATCCGGACAGGAAAACTAGCGAAGACAGTAAATTTTATCAAAATCGAAATTGCTCTTTAACGAATTATATCCATCGTAGCTGATAGCTATAACGTTAGCTAAGACAAAATGCTCTCTAGGTTAGAGCAAGGTAAACTTCTCGTAAACTCGGAATTGTAGCTCGTGCTCCTACATTTTGACTCGTCTCTCACCTAAACCGGACTACGTCTACTTGAAAGTGTCTCAAAGTATCCTGGGTCGTTGACTATTTCTTCAGTCTCGATGAAAAGGGCGTGCTCATAGATTAACCAAAGGTGAGGTGATGATAGGAATGCTGACAGAGAAACAATCTGCCGTTTTTATTGATTAAGAAATTACATGTGTTGAAGGAATTAACAAACAACAAGAAAGCTTCCTTGTAAGAAAAGTAAATGAACTTAGAAAAGTCCGAAATAAAATGCTTCATTATGTGTTCAAATACACATATCTTCACAATAGAAAGTCAATTACACTCATTTCAGTGTTGTATTACACGGATAGATTAGTATTTTCCATCCTTAGTATTATACCAACCCGCTAATCTCAATAGCATTCCAGGCAGAGCCCTGCACGGGCCGGGCGCGCCTGTTTGGCCAGGCGAATTACCCGGCCCTGCCCTGCCCTGCCCTGCCCGTTTCAAGTGATATCAAACTAGACCGGGCCCTAACCGGGCCAAACTGAGACGGGCACATTCCGGGTCGGACACAAATGCTATAGGGCCGAACGGGGCACATGTATTTCCTGGCGGAGCCGGGCCTGCCCGGCTTGGCCCGGACATTCTGAAAGACGGATCGGAAACCAATGTTGTCGGCCTATGTTCATTGTAATGTATTTGGGAAACTGACTTTATTCAAGACTGCAAAGTACTGTAATACTACTACTATTACTACTTCTGCTACTACTACTTCTTCTACTATTACTACTACGACTACTGCTAATACTACTACAACCGCTACGACTTCGCGTCAGAATTGACATGTCTGGTGGTACAGAATTTATCTTCTAAGAACAGAAAATACGGGAGAAATGCTAGTTATTATGGCCGGTCTGCGTAGAATGTGAACTGATGCTTGATATACGAGGGACAACGGTGACTCAGTAGGTAAAACACTCACATCTGGTGTTAAAGGTCATCGGATCAACCCCTGCTCGTGCTATGTGAGCTTTGTGGTGGACCATGTGCGTGGGAGTTTTCGAGGTTTTTCCCGTTTCGTCCCACTTTTCATTCCACCAATTCATCCCATTATCATCCATACGGCCTAAGCCGTAGTTACTTAAAGAACGTATGATAAAGTCAAGTACTTAACCTACTAAGTAAATTTGGTACGCTACTATTAGACCACGGAGGCCGAAATCATGAACTGGGGTGTTCATAAGATCAGTACAATTTGCAGTAGGCCTAATGTTCAATTAGCAAGGCAAATACCAAATTGTGTGACATGTTCCTCTATGGTTTATAGTATGATACTACAAATATAACAAAATATAATGATCAAATAAATCATCAAAACGCCAGGGTCGATTAGGTGTTCCTGGAACGGTGACTTAGTGATTAAGCGTTCACCTCTGGTGCATAGGGTCCCTGGTTCGATCCCAGCTCGCGTCAAGTGAACTTTGTGGTGGACAAACACCGTGTTTGGGGTTTCTAGGCGTTCTCCCGTTTCCTCCCACTTTATTCATTTTACCATTTAATTTATTTCTCATTATTACCGTCTCCTTTATCCTAGCCGGCATAATCGTGGGACGTAAAACTCAAAGGTTTCATTTTCATTGTTTTGTTTTCGTATTACTAGTAATGGCAATAGTGGTATTCGCTGTCGTAATGGGTAGTAGTAGTAGTGGTAGTAGTAATAGTAGTAGCAGTGGCAGCAATAGTGGAATTAACACTACTGTTCGTAATCGTAATTATAACAGTAATATTAGCAGTGGTAGTTGTAATATTAGTACTACATACATTTACCTGTCTTCTCTGTTACTGTAAAGCACTAATGAGTGTAGTATAAGACTTTTATGTCCATGAGCTGTATTATATAATAAACATGGCTAGACAGAGCAAGTACAGATAGCAAATAGACAGACAGAATAGGGGTATAGAAAGCAAACCTTGGGTAACCTTTCACACGATTTTCCCATTCGAGGAGGATAAATAGACATTGCAATATTATGACGACATATTTCTCATTTTCCATTGCATATTGAAGGATTGACTTGTCATATCAGACTTGGTTGTTCTCAGGCCGGTTGCGCCCGGCCCGTTTAGAGCCCGGCTCGTTTGTGCCCGGCCAGTTTAGGGTCCGGCCCGTTCTCCGCCCGGCTCGAGATTCGGATTCTTCGGACCTGGGTTTGCAGGTCTCTGATTCCAGTTACTATATCAAGCAGGAATGGTATCCATAATTACTCCGATAGGAATACATGGAGAACCGATTTTTGATTGTCCATATCTTGAGATTGAGTGGATGAACCACGTCCATAAACGAAACTCTGTATATTCTGATCAAAATTGATGTGATCCACTAAATAGCTATTGAGATTTTGTGACTCCCTAACTCATATGCAGACACAGCGTAAATATATAAGAGAATTTTGGTAAAGCAGATTCCTTTAAAAATAATAATATTAATGTACCTGAAAAATAGATTTTTGCCATTTTATATTTAACAGTTTAATTTAAATTAAGAATGGTTAGGGTACTAAGGATCTTTTTCAAATTTAACAAAAACAAATACCTTATGACTACTGTTAACAAAATCCTATGTTAAAATGAACAAAAAGCTATTTTTCTTGTTTGTTTCCATTTAATGATATAGATATTTCAATTTTGGAAATTAACTTGTGTCAGAAATATTATAGAATCTAAGCAAGCGTACTTGTTGCTAAATTCCCATGTGTAGTTTTTTAGAAAATGAAAAGTCGAACTTTTGTGGCCCTTAAAAGCATGTTATTTGTTGGCAACAAGAAAGCACAGGTTTTATTTTGTTGCAAGAAATTTATATTTATTTATGCACTGTATACGTAGTAAAATATACCGTTAACTAGCAGATAGTATCTCCTGAGAAATAAGTATCTCCATATACTTTTTACACATATACCACTGTACTTGTTTGGGAGCGCCATAAAATAGTCACTAGTGAATTGGACTCATGATCACGTGGTTCCGGGTTCGATTCCGTGCCACTGCATCCCAATTTTCGGCGTTCACCTAGCCGGGGTTGTAAGGCAAACTGGGGAGTCATGTAAATAAAAGACGCGACGGCTCCTAAGTCCAGAAAGATCCGATACGGTCATTGCATCGTTGCTATGCTGGGTATCCCTTAAGGGATCCGGAGTTTTTGGGGTATTTTTTAGACTTTCAGTCAAGCAGCTACTGCATCGTCACTATTTATCCTAGGATCATGGTTCATACCTCATTCACTTCAGAATGAAGCTGGCTTTCAAATAGTACACTTGCATGCCCATATCGTATACCAAAAGAGGGAAAATTGATGTCAAAGGGAAAATTTCGGAGGGATTTTTTTCACATTTGGGCCCCTCTGGAGCGGCTCTGTGTGAACGTAGAGATCTCAAAAAAATCTGATAAATAGTACTTGGTAGACTGAATGTGTGTGCCAAATTTCAAGTTTCTATCTTGAATACTAAGGGCGGGAGAAATTTTATCAAGAACCCCACAATGCCCCAAATTACCGCAAAAGACCATGATCTCAGTTAAAAAATTTCCAGACACATCCCTAATTACCCTAGGGTCATGTTTTGCCCACCATTCTCTTCAGAATATAACTGCCTTTCAGACGGTATGACTCACGTGTCTCCATCATGTATCTAAGACGGGAAAATCCCGAAAAAAGGGATTTTTTATCTAAATATCTCTTTTTTCAACTTTTTGCCCCTCTGTACCCCCCTGTTTTAACGCAGAGATCTGAAAAATCTGATAAATAGTACTAAGTGGGATGAATGTTTATGCACAATTTCAATCTTCTAGGTGCAAAAATAAGCCCGCCAAAAAATAATGAACATAGGCTTAATAAGAGAAAATATATTTTTTTAAATTATGACGACATCTCCTCCTATGTCTGGACGCAGGAAGGTGTGAAACCATACGTAAGGTCCTCTACAATGCCTCTGGACTTGAAAAACAAAAACAAAAAAAAAAACCGAACGAAAAAGCTCAAATAGAAGAGTTATAACGCAATGTACCATGAAACACCCATAAGGTACAAATTGTACCATCGGATCCCTTAAGGGATATAGTTCGGCCGATTTCTAACACATGGATTTGGAACAGCTTAGGATAAGAAACGGCAGACATGCCAGTGGTTAGTTTCTACAACTTTACTTGTAATTTATTCCAGCACAGTAAAAACTATCAATTGTTTCAGATTGTCACAAACTACGTATTTTTTAATGCCATAAAAATTAGTTTTTATGTATTTTCCCAAAAACTACTAATTAGAATACATCACTTCGATGTAATCTATCGATTGATACGTGTATTTTCTATCAACAACATTACAGTTTTAAAAACTTAAGGGTTAAACACACACACACACACACACACACACACATATATATATATATATATATATATATATAATATATATATATATATATATGTGTGTGTGTGTTCGTGTGTGTGTGTGTGTGTGTGTGTGTAACCAAGAAAGTTCTGTCGCTTTTTGTGAAAGTCAATGTTCAATTGGCCCTCACATCGTGAGTTGAATGCGAATGGACATAAAGCAAAGGTCAGTTCTTGGTGTGGATATATTCAACATACTACCTGGTTGTGGCAGTTCAGTTACACCGTGAACTTGTGTAAGGACATGGGACCTCCACATAGCGTCATAAGGGCATGTATGCTGTACGAGTTCAAAATGGGGTCAAACGCCGCTGCAGCGGGATGGAAGATATGCCAGGCTTCTGGTGAGGGTGTCGTGACCATAGGTGTCCAAACTCGCGAGCCCGGCGCTCGTGAGCTCGGCACTCGCACTCAACCGGGCTCGCGCTCAATAATTGAGCGCGAGCCCAAGCGAGCGCGAGCCCAGTTGAAAAAAGTGAGTGCGAGCCCGAGTGAGCGCGAGCCCACTTAAGATTAGTGAGCGTGAGCCCGAGTGAGCGCGAGCCCAGTTGAAAGAAGTGAGCGCGAGCCCGAGTGAGCGCGAGCCCACTTGAGATTAGTGAGCGCGAGCCCGAGTGAGCGCGAGCCCAGTTGAAAAAAGTGAGCGCGAGCCCGAGTGAGCGCGAGCCCACTTAAGATTAGTGAGCGTGAGCCCAAGTGAGCGCGAGCCCAGTTGAAAAAAATGAGCGCGAGCTCAAGTGAGCGCGAGCCCAGTTGAAAAAAGTGAGCGCAAGCCCAAGTGAGCGCGAGCCCAAGTGAGCGCGAGTTCTGTTGGGAAAACTGAGCGCGAGCGCGAGTGAGCGCGAGTGCAGTTAAGATTACTGAGCGCGAGCCCAAGTGAGCGCGATCACAGTTGAGAGAAGTGAGTGTGATCGCGAGCCCAAGTGAGCGCGATCACAGTTGAGAGAAGTGAGTGTGATCGCGAGCCCAAGTGAGCGCGATCACAGTTGAGAGAAGTGAGTGTGATCGCGAGCCCGCACTCGCTTCGCGCTTACGTGGACTCATTTGCTTCAGAGACAAGAACATAAGAAACGCATTCCATGTGCAGCATTGAAAAGGAAGATTTTGGTAGGTGAGTGTGAGTGAGAGTTAGCAAAAATACCAATCTCTGCTTCGTAAGCTCTGAATGAGACGTAGCGTTTTCAAAATTCTCCCATCATTCCGAAAGATGCAGAGATCATATGATGCTTGTATTTTATGGTTGAAGGTACAGAGCAAAGAGGGAAGTGAGACAATTCTTGGAAATTGCTATCTATTGTTACAGAGCAGCAGGATTTTTGCACATGGGTTTGTTGTCCATATCGAAGGATAGTATGAAACTAGATTTATGTAACTAGATTTCAGTGGAAGTTTTTTATTTTTATTATTATTTATTTATTTCTAAAGAACTTGAAACAATGCTATAAGCAATGAATAAAACTACAACAGCTTACAACTTTTCTTTTCTTCTTCTTGGCCAAAAACTATATGAATACTCCGTATAACACATTTAAATTACGGCAAAATATTTACAATCATGCACTTGCGCCTTCCTTACACCGTGTCCTGGGTTGGAGTCCTGATGAGGAGAGCCTTGAAATTTGATCGTATTGCGGTGCTTAAGGTTCTACCTTAAATTGAAGGTCACCGTGTCATATAGCCTTTGTACTCGAAAGAGTGCAATAAGCAATTTTCTCTGCTAGTGTAGTGACTAGCGCGTATTTCCTTTGTTGTACGTGGTTCCAGGTTTGATTCAGAGTAGGAGAGCACAAAGTGTTTTTTTTTTTTTTCTTTCTTTAATCGGTAATCGAATATGGTTTAGTCTTTGAACTGTATACACGGAAGAATAAAAGTTTATTCAAAATATTTGAAATGTATATTTGACGTGCAATTTATTTGTTTTCAAAATTTCTGGTAGGTTCAATAGTTCTATTCATTTCTAACAGTTAGCATAAGGTTCTACGGAGATCTATTGTTCTATTAGACTAAACTTGAGCTTAAATGTCATCTGGACTCTCAACAATCAGTATAGCGACTCTTTAAAAATGTGTATTCGACATGAATGTAGGTCGTTCTCGATTATTTATACGTCACCCTTCTATCCACCGCTAGGGAGACCGGAGATATCTTGCCCTACAATATTATTGTGATTGTATGTCATATGTGTATCAAACTTCGTTGAAATTGCTCCAAGCGTTCTAGAATTAAACTTGAACATACGTAACATATTCTAATGGTGATGCCGAGACCGAGATTACTCTAAGTATCATGTTTCTCCTCTTTAAATTTCGAGACGAGACAGACTTTAGTAAATCGAAACTAGACCGAGATACAACATATCGATCGAGCCTTACTTCAGAGTCCTAAACAAAACCGTGAACGAGAGACAGTTAAGAATGGGCACGAGCGAGTTCGAGCGAGTTTTCATTGAAACTCAACTCGGCTCGAAACAGACATATTTGAGCTCGACTCGAAAACTCGGATCGAAAAATTTCCTCCAACCCGGCTCTAAACTCGACTCGAATTTGAGTCGAGTCGAGCCAAATCGAGCCCAATGTTGTGTGTAGTTTCAAATACTTTCTTCAGATATCCTACATTGACAATATAATTATTATCAATGATACTTACTGCTACTACAAATTATTATTATTATTATTATTATTATTATTATTATTATTATTATTATTATTATTATTATTATTATTATTATTATTATTATTATTACAACACCGTGTATATACATGAAAGATAGGCGATTTGTATCTAAATACTAAGCGAGTTGACTGTTGACTTCGGTAGTCGTGAAGTCTAGGAGGGAAGGCATTATTCACGTGATTCTGGGTCTGATTTTTGGAGGAGCAAGTATTTGGGCTCGAACCAAAAATCGTTACAAGTTAGAGAGCGCCGGCCAAACAAGTTCAAAACTGCTCGGCTCGGGTTTAGGGTTCTGAACGGCTCGAGCGGGTCGGCTTACAGCTCATTCACTATCGAGTCGAGCCGACAGCTCACTCAACAGAGCAGCGATTGGTAGAGATTAGAATTTCAGTATAAGGCAAGATCATGGGAAAAGGAAAACTATCAGATTAAACCAGAGTATTTGTTAAAATATCAAAATATAAATTGCATAGTTGGTTGGCTTGGAATCTAGCGTCCCTTTTCAACATCAAAGCTGTACGAGGTGTCGCCGTACGGTTTAAGATGGAATGTAAGCTACCGTTATGAGTTGAAACTTTTTAATGATCTCCCACCAAGATTCAAACCTGGAACCCCATGCTTCAAAGACATGTGCTCTGGCTATTCAAGTATAATGTAATGCAAAGTGTTGGAATTTATTTATTGGGGTTTAATGTTGGTTTTCGGTACCGAGGATATCTCAAACAAATTTCCTGTTGCTCAGGCTCTTGCGACTATATCAGCGGGGCCACATCAGATGCGAACTATAGCTTAACGTGGGATCCGAAGCACATAACCTGCAAGGAAACGAACCCGGGTCCCACGCCAAAGGTACGTACGCTAACCGCTTTGTCAGGGAGGAGCTGCAAATATTGATCGAAACAAGACCGACACTGATACGTTGTTTTTCGTATACAGATACATATATTAATATGGATGTAGGAATAAATTCAAAATGACAATATAACACCAACTAAATTATTTTCCAAGTTTGATTAAGATAAATAAGCTGTTTTGGTCGTTTACTTTGTTTATACCTAGTTCAACAAAGGGGAAAAAATTTCGTGACAAAGTTTCCTATATGCTAATGCTGTGGTGATAAATTTACCGATGACAAAATTACTGTGTAAAATTTTCCGGTGACGAAATTACCTATATGCTAATATTTTGGTGAAAAAATTACCACTGACGAAATTACTGTGACAAAATTTTCGGTGACAAAATTACCTGTTCGGCAAATTGCCAAGAATGGAAGTGAAAAATGGCCAGCTTTAAGTAAATTTCGTGCAAGTTGTTCGATGTCAAGTTGACATACAGCCCTTAAATGGGAATTTTATCTAGTTAATTTTGAAACCAGATACACGATCATTATGATAGCGCTAAATTTGGACAACATAATTCAAACCATCTTCGAGAGAAATATCTGTAAATAAACGTTTACATGTGGACGCATTCAGCTTAATAAAGCTTAGTTGACTGACTAAGTTTAACGAGGTTTATGAAAGGGAAACCTCTATATTAATTTGGAATCTAAATTAGATGACTTGCCAGTTCCCACTGGTGATCACACCACTTCTCCTGAACCTAAGTCTTGTCTCGTCTTGTATAAATTCTCGAAAACTTCTTTCTTGTCTGGATTCTCGAGGATTCACTTCTCGTCTCGTTTTGTAAATTTAAGTACAAAATGTATTCCCTTATCTAATAGTTCTCAGAATCCTTCTGCTTCAGGAGAGAAGTCTAAGAAGGATGTAATTTAACAATATTTAAACCATATTTCTTATTGGAGTATATTGTGTAATGATTTGAATATCTTAGGCGTTCCTATATGCTCTTCATTGTGATCGTATAATTACTTTTATAATTTATAGGTTTTATATACGGATCATTTAGCACTGAAATGATGTTTGAAATCTAACAAGGAACCCTAGGTATCTATCAGAGCCCGATTTTCACGAAACTTTGTATATAGAGAGAGTACCTCGGGAAACTCGCACAGCCAAAACTGTAGCTGCAGAGTCCAAGACGTTGGGACACTAGGGCCCGAGAAAGATCAAAAGTGGAACCTCAGTACATTAAGGACATGGTGAGAAAATGCACGTTTTTCTTTAAAACTAACTATTGTAGCATCACGAAATGAGCATACATGGATACGAGATCGTCGATATGATCTGTTAAAAGTTATAAAAGGAATATCCGCCATCTTGAAAGAGGCCATGTTGAAACTGGTGTGATTGGTGTAAATGAGAAGAGGTCATCCAATGCATTAATTTTAACGTAAATAGCCACAAAAACCTGTTGGTGAAGTATGTTGTTGGATTACAATATTCTTGTGCTTCTGGTCTGTTGGTGAAGTCTATTGTGGTATTACATTATTCCTGTGCTTTAGGTACAAGATGAGCAAAGTGTAACTTATGACACTCAAGCAGATGCAGATTATGGAGCGCTATGAGTGGGATCAGTGGAACTAGAAAACCGATAGAAATATAATTTTAGCACTACATCATTTATGTCACAGTCACCATGTAATTGTTGTGGATGTTGTGATATGACGGGTTCAATCTTCATAATAATGTCATGGTTGACATTAACTTGTAACTTTTTATTAGATTTGACTTAATTCGAACAGAAATCAGAACGTCATATCAGTCCACCTATAGCGCTCCACACCCTGTATCTGCTCGAGTGTCATGAGATACACTTTGCTTATCTTGTACCTAAACCAGAAGCACAGGAATAATGTAATCCCACAACAGACTTCACCAACAGGTTTTGTGACTATTGACGTTAAAATTAATGCTTTGGTTGACCCTCGTCTCATTTATAGCAATCACACCAGTTTCAACATGGCCTCTTCCAAGATGGCGGATATTCCTTTTATAACTTTTAACAGATCATATTGACCATCTCGTATCCATGTATGCTCATTTCGTGTAGCTACAATGATTAGTTTTAAATAAAAACGTGCATTTTCTCACCATATCCTTAATGTACTGACGTTCCACTTTTGATCTTTCTCGGGCCCTAGTGTCCCAACGTCTTGGACTCTGCAGCTACAATTTTGGCTGTGCGAGTTTTCCGAGGTTCTCTCTCTATATACAAAGTTTCGTGAAAATCGGGCTCTGATAGATACCTAGGGTTCCTTGTAAGACTTGGATGAACTAGTGTTGCTCACGAGACTCGAAAAATTTCTCGTCTCGTAGAGAAAATTGTAAAAGTGATAACGGTGACGAGGTTCAAAAAGTGTTATTTTCAACAGTAACTTTCAACATATTGTTTCTTATAATTATTAACAATAAAGAGAGATATAAAATTTATATAAAGGATTGAGTTAGTAATTTGCACGAAATTAGTTTAGTAAATTTCGTTTAAAATTCCAGCAATAATACTCTTTGTAATAGGCCTATATGGTATATATTTCTTATGTGGAAAATTCTTTGATCCACTTTTTAAAATTTGAATACAATACGCACCACAGAAGACACCTGCACTAAATTCAAAGAAATCTCTGCAGCACGGGACGAAGGGTCATTCGCCGCTCCCCACTGGCAGACCATCGCAGAAATCTTTCACTGCCCCTCCCTCCCAGGAGCCCGTCCTAGATCAGGGCCTAGATTTCAATAATAGATTACCTGTAGGCGTTATAGCTGCAGATAAAAGGTTTTGTTTGGGTGCACAGAAACATTATGTTCGTTCTGATTGCTTTTCCAAGAAATGTATACAGCTTCGTGAGTAGGTGATATTGTTTAAGACAAAGATCATCCAGTACCGTAAGACGGGGTTACTTTGCAGCAGATGTAATGAATTTTAAAGAAAATCGCATGTAACTTATAAACGTAATTATTTATAACATTATATTTTAAACATATAATAGCTAGATATATAAGGAAAACATTCGTGCAAGTGCATTTGTAAACATTCACGATGACCGTGATTACTATAATATAAACTTTGGTGGAAAGTAACATCATAGGTCAGGATACTTTGCACCACATACAAAAAATATGTTGAACATAGGAACATAATGTTTCTGTGCAATGTTTTCCCTTCAGTATTTATACATTTCACTTCCTACACAAAACTGCATGAAATCTACAAATATTGATATTAGAATCATGGTACTGGTATCAGTACTTAGTATGATTTATCGATATTTGTAAAGAAAATTGTGTATTTTCTGGACCGGCACAGGAACCACGTTCTGATTTTTTAGCATATATCCAACAAAAATGTCAACTCAGGAACGAAAAAAAAAAAATCCCGTGAAGTGATTTCCCTTGGTAGCTCTTTGTGCCCAAGAATATCATCCAACCGTAATCATTGGAAGGTTTACGGGGTTTGGGGATTTCAGGATGAAGCCTAGCCAAATTTCAGGATTTCTTTTTTTAAAAAAAATAATGTTAGTAAGTCCTATGTGTGTAAGCTTCAAGCCCCCCAAAACGTCCAGCGATTAAAAACAAACAAAAAAAAACAAACAAACAAACAAACAAAGAAAAAAAAGAAAAGAAAGAAAGAAAAAGCTAAGCCTTACTGAGTGAAGCGAATGAAGCGGATCCGCCATTGTTCGCAATTTATTTTCCGACAAGAAATTAATTCCAGCATCTACCTTTATAGGATATTTACCTAAAATTAGAAAGTAGGAGGTGCCAGTAGTAATAATTTCCTCTCTAAGCTATATTTTGGACCGGTGGAAAGTAACCCCTGATTAAAGGCTGAAGCCGCCTACTCCCAGTTTTATTTTTTCTATGTAAACTTTGAGTATTTCTTCGAAGATTATTCGCCAAAATACATCTCCAGGAGGAAAGTACAGAATAGAAGACTTTCGCAAGTATAAAAATTACATATGTTAATTAGTCTTGTTACATTGTATGTTCTAAATAAAAGAAAATTAAATCTTCGAATTTTACGTTCCACGCATATAGGCTAATGTGTAGGGTACAGAAGAGGGCGACGATGACATGAACGAAGAGGAGTAGTGATGAGCAAATGCAAGACTAAGACCAAGACCCAGGTGGTCTTGGTCTTGCACACCGAGTCTTGGTCTTGGTCTTGCACTGGCACACTTGATCTTGGTCTTGGTCTTGGTCTTGCATCGGGATTCCTGGTTTTGGTCTTGGTGAAGACTCTTGTAAAAACTGCAAGACAAAGACTCTTGCGCTCGTCACTAAAGAGGAGGAATGTAACAATAATAGGAGGAAACGGGACAATCCGAGAAAACTCACGCACGCGGTGTTTGTCAACCACAAAACCCATTTTGCACAAGCTGGGATCGAACCAGAGACTCCACTCGCAAGAGATGATCCCTCTACTACTGACTCACCGCGATCTAAATAAAGTTTTGATATAATCAGTGAGAGATGCATTATTCTTTCTTGCCTTGTTAAATATTAGCCACTTCTTTGTCCAAATATGTCTATTTCTTTATTCTTTTTCTCAACAACACAACATTGATAGTACCTACATTTAAAACCATTGCTTCAAAAGTAATGTTTGAAGGACACTTCATGTTGTGCTAACTCTAGAATATTTTCTGCAAGCCTATGTAATTGGTTGTTTTTTAAGTCAATAATTTATTGAAGTAAAGTAATATTTAGGACGTTCAGAGGACAATGAATCCAAGTTCATTTTCAATAAAGTTCAATTTTGCTCAGCAAATTAATTTTATTTAAAAACCTAATGTCTTCGCAGTCAAGAGTCCGAAGTAAATGTAACTAAAACCATATGAAAGGGCATGGAATAGCTTCATATTGCAGCCGCTAGACAGAGGTGCCAGTGGGGCAGGAGGGCAGTCGCCCCACCCCCACTCTGAATTTTAGATTTTGGGACCAGTAAACCAGTTTTAGAAATATTTTGATAAGCGAAGTCCAACAGAAAACGGTTGGAGACAAATAAACATAATAAAAAGTGAAACAGGAAAATGACACGGGGCCACCCAAAACATCGCTTGGACAAAACCTCGCCGCCAAAACCTCGTGGGTCCTGAGATCAAGCCAACGTTCAAGAATTATCCAAACTTCAACACTCCCTTACGAGGAGTATTTTGCAACATACCTTCTTATGGTACAAGGAGAAGATTTGTACCAAAACGTAAAGGTTCTATGCTTAGTAGTTTTTTTTTAGATCTGGAGAACGGCAAAATTCATTCAAGGCATTCCATTCCATTCCTCCTTAGGGCATGCATTTCGCAAAATATTGTCTTATCTGGAGCTAGTGCCCTTGTGGAGCAAGAAGATTTATACAAAATGTCAAGTTTCAAAACCTAATAAGTTTTGTAAATCTGGCGATAGAACATTCTACATTGAAGAAACCGTCGTGAAGAGGTTTTATCCTGACAACATTTTTTCCCAGGCGACACTACGTCTCGCTTAATTTAGACCAGGCGAGATTCTGTGTCGCACGATCATTACAACCAGGTTTTGGTTAGGCGAGATTTTGGGTATGGCGATATTTTGGGACGCGAGGTTATGGCAAGGCGAGGTTTTGGCCCGGCGAGATTTTGACCCGCGAGGTTTTGGGTGGCGAGGTTTTGGCCAGGCGAGGTTTTGGCCCCGCGAGGTTTTGGGCGGCGAGGTTTTGGCCAGGCGAGGTTTCGGCCCGGCGAGATTTTGTCCCGCGAGGTTTTGGGCAGTGAGGTCTTGGCCAGGCGAGGTTCCGGCCCGGCGAGATTTTGGGCCGCGAGGTTTTGGGAGGCGAGGTTTTGGTCCGCGAGGTTTTGTACCCAAGCCGTTCCCTCTGTCTTTACGGTGTATCTGAATTGCCACAACCAGGTAGTATGGTCGGATATACACACCAACAATTGACCTTCGCCTTATCTCCACTCGCATTCAACTCACGGTGTGAGGTCCAATTGAACACAGACATCCACGAAAAGGGACAGAACTTTCTTGGTTACCTTTATAGTTATGCACAAAAGTATAGCGTTTGGTCCCGGACAGTAGTTCTTGATTTAGCATAATAAAAACTATCTTGAATATAATTTATGGATAATAATAATAATAATAATAATAATAATAATAATAATAATAATAATAATAATAATAATAATAATAATAATAATAATAATAATAATAAGCTAAAATAGTGTTTTTAGTTTTCCAGAAGGAAACCAAAATTTTCCTTTCTTTCAGGCCTCAAAAACACTAGCAGCAACAAATTTTTTTGGCTTTGTACATTGTAGCTGCCCCCCCTCAAAAACGACGGACCTCCCTACACAAACCTGCTGGCTACACCCCTGCCCATTTGATACGAGCTGCGATCGAACCAGATACCTCACGCACCAGAGATGAACCTTCTACTACTGAGCCATCACAATCTAAATAAAAATTTGATATAATCAGTGAAAGTTGGATTATCCTTCCTTGTCTAATATTAAAATCCTATTCCTTGTCCAAACATACCTATTTCTTTAGCGTCTTTTCTTTATTCTTTTTCTCAGCAATATAGCATTGGTAGTACCCCCCCTTAAAACTTTGCTTTCGATCGATCCATTCTGCAACTGCTTTTCTCAGCTTATATGCGTAAATTCATGCACAATGCATAAACTGCATGACGCGCATAAACTCACATCGTTAGTTTACGCGCGTAAACATACGGTAGTGTATAGCTGAGCTTATGTTGCAGACCGACATTAAACAGGTGTTTGCTTCAGGAATAAAATATAAGAAATGTATTCCAAGTCCAGATTATAACGACCTGCAAGATTTTAACCGCTATGCAAACGAAAATGAAGGAAAAGTGCATTCTGTACTATCTGAAGTGTATTATATTTATCCACTCGACGAATGTTTGACATCTGACCTGTGATCTCATTGTCGAAACATCTTTGGGAATGGAAATCCCATTTTTTCATACTTATTATCAGTGGTGTTTGAGGCTGGCATTTGTTTTTGTTTTGCAAATTCCATGGCCATTTTCTTTTTCTAATAGATCATAGAGTAAGGAAACTTCTTGACCCTACAAGGTAAGAAATTTATATATAGCAACTAATGTGAAGCTTACGTTCATAGAAAAGTCGAGCGAAATATGTATTATTTTAATTGTAGGTTCTTTAAATCTCAACAAACAAGAGTAGCTCTTAATAGTATTAAATACATGTAACATAATTTTTTCTTAGCTTATTAATTTATATTACGAAACATTTTATTTATTCTTAAAAAAAAAAACAAAAAAAAAAACGACAGTTTTAGCAAGTTAATTTTACTGAATTCTTCTTGAGATCTTTAAATGTATTTTACGCGAAATTTAATTACTGCACTATGTAATTTTAATATTTATTTTTAAAAAACTGAAGCAATATTATATTTATATTTTAGAAAATTTGAAAGCAAGGGACACTTAAATAGACCAGAAGGAGAAATATACAGAGTGTCCAATATACAATGCAACCCGGAGTTTGGGATAGAACTTTTGAACCTGAAGTAATACACGAATAATGGTTATACCAAAGTGAAGCTTTGTTCATGCATATATTTTTAAACTAGGAAGCAACGATTGAAGTACACTAGAAACCACACAGTGTTGCCAGATGTAACCAAAGGTGTATTTTTTTTTTTTTTTTTTTTTTTTGCAAAACATGTAAATTGACACATAACTCATATGTTTGGATGTTCTTCGTTAATTTTCAGTTTGTTTAGTTGGAGTAGCTTGGAAAGTATGGAGCAGAAAAAAGAATTTTTCATTTCCACCGATAACTAATCGGATGAGGCCTCTGTAAGGGGTAACTAGGGAAATCGTAGTTTTCATAAATTAACACTCTGAATTGGCAACTTCACTGATGTTTCAGTGCACCAAAAGATGTGTTAAGGATCTAATTACATTATGCAATTCCTGAAAACAATGAAAAACAAACTTTGAAATTATAATGAAATTTGTTTTTACTTATATGCATCCGGCAACACTGCTATTCATTTCTATGGGGCTATTTAAAGCAAGAGGCATATAAGAACAAATCTCGAACTATTCAAGACCTGGAAACGAACATTCGGGGTGCCATTGTGAACATAACACTTCTAATCTTCGTAAAGTTGTTGCCAACCTGGTGAAACGTGTGAACCAGTGTTTGAATCAAAACAGAGGACACTCCCAGCATTCGCTGCAGAGCTGGTAACTCATTTCTGATAGTAGCAGTGTTACCGGGTGCATGTAAGTAAACGTTTTATCATGATAATTTCAAAGTTTGTTTTTCATTGTTTTCAGGAATTGAATAACGTAGACAGATCCTTAACACACCTTTTGATGCATTGAAACATCAGCAGTTGCCAATTCAGTGTGTTATTTTATGAAAAATACGATTTCCCTAGTAACCCCTTACAGGGGCCTCATCCGATTAGTTATCGGTGGAAATGAAAAAATCTTTTTTCTGCTCCATACTTTCCAAGCTACTCCAACTAAACAAACTGAAAATAAACGACAGAACATCCATACGTATAAGTTATGATTCAATTAACATATTTTGCAAAAAAAAAAAAAAAAAAAAAAAAAAGATTTACACCTTCGGTTACATGTAGCAACACTGTGTGGTTCCTAGTGTACTTCAATCTATGCTTCCTAGTTTAAAAGTATATACATAAACAAGGCTTCATTTTGGTATAACCATTATTCGTGTATCACTTCAGGTTCAAAAGTTCTACTATCCCAAACTCCGCTTTGCATTGTATATTGGATACCCTGTATATACATACATACATACATACATACATACACACTTCCTTCCTTTAAAGTCTTTTTATTTTATTTTTTATTTATTATATTTTTTTTCGAAATCTACTCTGAAACGATAGCATTCAGTTTGCCACTACTCGATTTTGGTGTTGTTTGTCACAATATTTTCATACGGATTTATCAGATCATATTACATTGAAGTTTAGCACATACCTAACGAAAAAGCTAAGGGTTACCAGGCATTTATATTCATATTGATTTAATGTGATTAAGTGGTATGTATTCTCGTCTTCCGGACAAATGAGGTATCGTATACTAATTGCTTAAAAAAAAAAAAAAAAAAAAAAAAGAACGCAAAACATCCTAAATTTTACGATAGCTTCGTCAATTGATATAATTGTTTAAATAGTAAGGTAGTTAGGGATCTCTTGCCTGTCAGATGTCAATTAACAGATTAATAATTTTTTTCTACAACAAGCAAGACTTTATTTTACATGAATTAAAGACCAAATACAAATTCAATTTATGCTCTTTCGCAGGAGACCAATTCGACAAGCTTGGAGCCTTATATAAATGACAGCGTTTTGGTACTAATGAAAAATACAACTTATGGTATAAATGTTAATTTTCGACCCATGTTGTGTAGATGCTGGTCGATTACTCGACGAGATGCTGGTTGGTTGCTGAGATGATCCTTGGTCCTCTCCCTTACCTTTTTATATTGTATAAATTTCCTCAGTCAGACCCTGAGGTTCTCCATAACAGCCTTGTTTGTTCACTTAATTACTTTTTACGCTACGTGACTGCCGGAGAACCTCATTAGTCCACGATAAGTGTGACTGTTTATTCAAAAATTCTTTTGTAACCTAATTTAAGTACACATACATTTTTTACATATAATTACTAGAAAACAATGCTAGTTATTTCACTAAACTTTTTTGATATATTCCTTTTTGCAATATGTTGAGCTAACTTTTTTTTTTTTCAACTCATGTCATAGTTTCAATACAGTCCCCCACTGATGAGTAACTGTTCCTGAACATCACCGTAGTGTGTGTCACTTTTTTTTTTTTTTTTTTTCAACTACAGTTGTGTAATGAAACTATGACATGAATTGAGGATAGAAGTAAACAAATAGCTTCTTCCACCATACTTGGCGAAGTTCGGACATGCCATATTCATCCTCTACATTTGTATCGATTATCATCTTATTTTAATTTTTGTTATAACATGTTATTTCATTTTCCAGTGTACTCTTTGTTAGTACATGCTCTTCATTACCTAGTAGTTTGTGTGTATGCAACTCAAAAGTTGCAATTAATTTGTGATAGCAATTTGTGATAGCATAGCAATTACTGCCTTTACAGCTTACGGAAATGAACTTTTGAAACTGTACTCAAAATCTGAGTACATCATTCGTCGTTATAGGTATTATCTCGTAAGTATATGTTAACGTACACGCTGGGGATTCGCTCCTAGTGAGCAGACATGTTAGTGAAGGTGATTTTTAGGTGAATAAGCGCATAATTGAAGATTTGTTTCAGCATTTGTTAATACGACTGGTTCTCCGTGTCATTGTCCGTGTCTGTATCATAGGTGTCCAAACTCGCGAGCCCGACGCTCGTGAGCTCGGCACTCACGCTCAACCGGGCTCGGGCTCAATAATTGAGCGCGAGCCCGAGTGAGCGCGAGCCCACTTGAGATTAGTGAGCGCGAGCCCCAGTGAGCGCGAACCCAATCGAGAGAAGTAAGTGCGAGCCCGAGTGAGCGCGAGCCCAGTTGAGGGAAGTGATCGCGAGCGCGAGTGAGCGCGAGCCCAATTAAGAGAAATGAGCGCGAGCCCAGTTGGGAGAAGTGATCGCGAGCCCGAGTGAGCGCGAGCCCAGTTGGGAGAAGTGATCGCGAGCTCAAGTGAGCGCGAGCCCAGTTAGGAGAAGTGAGCGCGAGCCCGAGTGAGTGCGAGCCCAGTCCAGAGAGATGAGCGCGAGCCCGAGTGAGTGCGAGCCCAGTTAGGAGCAGTGAGCGCGAGCGCGAGTGAGCGCGAGCCCAGTCCAGAGAGATGAGCGCGAGCCCGAGTGAGTGCGAGCCCAGTTAGGAGAAGTGAGCGCGAGCGCGAGTGAGCGCGAGCCCAGTCCAGAGAGATGAGCGCGAGCCCGAGTGAGTGCGAGCTCAGTTGAGAGAAGTGAGCGCGAGCGCGAGCGAGCCCAATGGAAAATGGCCATCTATGGTCGTGACTACGCGGATGGTGTAGCGGTGGTTTAACAAGTTTAAGGATGATGACGAATTTCTGCGAACCATTTTCTGGCTCATCTTATGATAAAGAAAACAACCTCACAACTATGTAACTGGGCGATGCATCTGGAAAAATCCGCTCAAGATCATTAAATTTGCTCTGTTGATTGTGTTGTTGGACTGTACTTCACTGGACTTTCAGAAGGTTGCCATTTTTTTAATAATTCACAAGTATTTCTAAAAATTCCTTTAATAAGCCATAATTTTATATTTACTTGGAGATATTATTTACAATAATAGAATTGATCACTTTGTAAAATAACTAACAAGGCAGGGTACCCAGGTGTAACACGCCGATTGTGATAAGATTGCACAGACTAAAGAATCGAAAAAGAAGCGACGCGTATTTTTTTATATCGGCCAACAAGCATATTGAAAGGGTCAAATAGGGGCGTAAAAATAGGGTCAAAATGAGACTATGTGGAATATAGCCAGAACGAGAAGAGATATCGGAAAAGTTTAAATGTACGAAATACTACCCATAGTCGACGCAATTCAATGAGGTAGAACGCACCCATGAGAAGAGAGCAGAACATCCGAAAATGGACCAATCACTTGTACAACATTGTCACAATATGTTACGGAAATAAGCGAAAAGGGCGACAAGGAGCAGCAAGAAAGAGGAAACGGATTATATTCCCATAGGATTTCCCACCCTAGGTTCGCTGATTAAAATAAGGTACACCATTATAATTTGGTTTCAATCAAAGAATACCTCTGGTTCACCTCTGGTGCATGGGATCTTTGGTTCGATCTCACCTCGAGCCAAGTGAGTTTTGTGGTGGACACATACCGTGTGCGTGAGTTTTTTCGGGGTTTTCTCGTTTTCTCCCACTTTTCATTCCACCATTTTCATTCATTCCTCATTATTACCGTCTCTTTTAGCCTAGCCAGCATAACCATGGGATGTAGAACTTAAAGATTTCATTTCATTTTCAAAGAATATTAATTTTATAAACCAATGTTTTTTTGTTTTTTTTTAGAATTTTCTTTTGAAATTCTATCAAAAATTCATAACAAATTTTGATTTATTACTTTATTTGGATGGAAGAACACATACTTTAAAAAAGAAAAAAAGAAAATAGGAAATTAAGATAAGTTTAATTTAAAAGTTTGTTTACTTGGTTGCATTTTTATGTATATAAAAAACATTTATGCGATAGTTTTGACTTTGTTTTGAGTAACACGTTGATATCGAGAATAAAATTAAAGATATTTTTTATCTTTGTTTTAGTATTTTCCTTCTAATTTTGTGCCTTTTTCTTTTGAACAAAAGACATTTTCATTTTTAAAAAAAATTGAAGGAGAAAGTTTAGGAAGAAGCAAGAAAAAGACTTCAATGAACCCAGATTATTTTCTTCGTTGAACTAACACTATCAGGAAGAGAAAAAGCTTTTGCTTTCTAAATTTAATCAGTGTCTCTTTTAAGATATCGAAACACAAAGGGAAAGTAATTGAATTTTGTCTTCAAAAGAGGATTTGTCACTTGACTCTCTGACACTTGCAATGGCTTCTCTGTCTTCGAATTTTGGGCAAGAGAGGAAAATATCTGGAAAGTTGTTTTCTCTTGTAACTTAGCCAGTTGTTAGCCCTTTAAGTAAGTACACACTGAGGTCTTTCAAATGTACACCGTAAATTGATTTTACTACGCTATAAGGTAAATTAAAGATAACAGCTTGTATCTAGAGGTAAATGGCACACGACAATCTGATAGGGAATGATATGAGGACAATAAAAAGAAATATAGAAGTATTATTCGGACATGAGTTTAGAAGTAAATGGAGATTAAACTATAAATATGGAAATTTTCTGTGACCGTAATAACTGCAAATTATAGATACATTAAAACATCAAGTAATACTTTCTACAAAGCAGATACTTTCAAATATCTAAGATCAACATTATCAGACTAAAATCATATCCACGAAGAAATTAGATATCGGCTGAAAGCGGGGTATCCTTGATATTATTCAGTCCAAACTCTTTTGTCTTCGTGAAGTTGAGCATGGTGGATCAGTGGTAGGGCGCTTACCTCTGGTGCTGAGGTCCCTGGTTCGATCCCCCGCCAAATAAGCTTGTGGTGGACAACATTGTGTCGATGGTTTTTTCGGGTACTCCTGTTTCCTCCAACGTTCTCATTCTGTTAATTCTTGCGTCATCATTCATTTGCTTTATCATAGTCTGCCTTAGCCTAAAGGTGATACGTTAGGACGTTAAACTGAAAGATTTCATTTCACTTTTTCTTTTGACTTTGCGAGTTCTGTCGAAGAATTCGAAATTTAAAACATATAAAACGATAATTGTACTTGTTGTGCTGTATGGTTGCGAAAGATAGCCGCTTACTTGGAACAAAGAACGCAAACTGAAAGTAGGCAAAGAATGCAAGTTGGAAATAAAATCCGGAGGCGAACATTATAATCCAAGCGGGACGGGAATGGAAAACAAATACTTTTTTGCCACTAGATTCTAATTATGTTTAGTTTTTTTATTTCCCTTCGTGACCTCTATGCATACTTCTCGCGAACCCCTAGGGCTCGCGGCCTCCAGTTTGAGAAACCTCACCATAAGCCATTTGGTGACTTAGAACTAGGTGAAACGCCTCTTCTTCACATGGGGAGAGTAGGTTTATGGAAAGATTTTGAACTTCTTTTTCCCCTTAAGATGCCTAATATTAACAATTCGTAATTTCACTTCCATCATAGTGGGACTGAACTAGGATTTAAACGACATCGGGAATGTTACTACTATCTCAGTGACCCCAAAAACTATTTTATTCTCCACTAATGTAGGTCGTTGTCGAATATAAGGGATGAATTTGGACTTACTGAACATAGGGAGCGTCACTATCCATCACAGTAACCCCGAAAACTATGAATTGGGCAATACTATTGGTTATTTTCGATTGTTTTTTTCATGTCACCCTCTTTCTACCCTACCCCTCGCCTTCCATGCCAATGGAAGATAAATAGTATTGGAAGTGTCACTATTCATGTTAGTAACTCCAAAAACTATGGATTGCACAAGTCACAATAATATCGGTCGTTTTCACCTCCTCAGAAGTTTATATTTCGAGATTTCGTCTTCCTTGCCTGGCGTACTCTTTAGATACTGTATTTTTGGCATAATTTTTTAAATCACATCTAACCCCCTTACAATACGTCCTTTTGGGAAAAGTAATGTGATAAAAACTTAAAGTTAAACTTGGTCCACTCATGTGCAAAAAAATCATCAAAACCAATTCAGTGATATGTTTGCCGTCAAACATTTTTACATTATATCTACCTATCTATCTCTCTATATCTATCTATCTATCTATCTATATCTATATCTATATCTATATCTATCTATCTATCTATCTATATATATATATATATATATATATATATATATATATATCTATCTATATATATATATATATATATATATATATATATATATATATATATATAGATAGATAGATAGATAGATATACAGGGCCGGATTTAGGGGAGTGCACTGATGCATGTGCACCCCTCTTCCTTGTAAATATATACTATCTAAAATGAGAAGCTAGCAGTGAAAATCGGAACAGTTTCCCAAACTTTTTGCCATCATTTTTTCCGTCTCCGTCAAGAAAAGACAAATTTTCCGTCACACAATTTTAGTAATTGTGTTCAAAATCTTAGGTAAAATCACCCGAATGCTTTGTATAACAGGAAATAATGTTTGTATTTGCAAGGTTAAGTCCAAACGTCTATTGGACTGCAACAGATAGCCATTGGCACGTTCGTGACCATACAATTATTGTTACAAAGTATTAAATATTTTAGATAGTAACGGATGGTTATTCCAGAAGGAATGTTCAATAAAATCAAATATTGATTGCCCTCTCCGTCTTTCGTTTTTCCGATATTCTTAATAATTCAATATATTTTATTACGTGAATGAAAAATAGGCTACTACCTTGTTCTTGTTTAGCGAGGTAAAAATATATAGCAACACAAGCAATTTATAGCAGGTTTTCTTAGTAAATGTGGAATGTGCATCTTCAAAATTTTATAAACCAGCGCCTTTGAACTGTGCTAAAAAAAAATCTCAAACTTTTGGAATTGTACAGCTGTTGTGCGTCTTAATGCGATGGTGTTAGAAATCAAAGTCTAGGAAAAGACATATGTATCCCTGTAATTGTTTCTCCAATTTGTATGAGGACATAAATTTATCTCTTTTCCCACTTGCTTTTCTTCTATTTTTCCTTCGAGCGACGATAGGAAAGAAGCGAATATGGTGGTCGTGAAAAAAATCGAATTTTAGATTTTAACGGTTTTGCATGGCCCATTATACCGAAAAAGTGATTTTTCAACATCTGTCCGTTCATCCGATTGTCCGTCTGTCTATTTGTCCGTTCGTCCTGAAGTACATTTGCCTAGAGGTCATACCGTTCCATATATCGAGACCAAATTTTAAACTTAATGTTTCTGTCTGATTCTCAAGTTGTGTTCTCGAATTTTCTCCCTACCCCTAAAATTAAGGATAGTTTACTGAAGGGTGAAAAAAAAATTGATTTTCTCGAAAACAGCTATAATGATTTTGCTCATATTTCATAAATCAAATTTTAAATAATAACCCTGTACTACGGTATATATAAGCTATATCTCTGGGAAAATCAAGAAGGGAAATTTTATTCTTGAAGGTGTTTCTTTCGGTCGATTTTCTCAAAATCGACTCGTGCAATTTTGTTCATATATTTTGTACTTAAATATGTAATTAATGATTTCGCAAAATTCAATAGTCTTTAAAAATGCACTAAGAGTAGTTTATTCTTGGAGAATGATTTTTTCGGTCATTTTCTCAGAACTACTCAGCTAATTTTGTTCATATTTCATAAAGAAATATATAATTAATAACTTGACAATATGACTTACTCATTTTGTCCCTCTCGAGACAAAAGGGCGTATCTCATTTTCTTAACTTTTCCAGAAGACAAGTTTAAACGTTTTCTCATTATTTATTCTATCGTCTTTTTTTAAAACTTAGTTTGATATCTTTCGTTCAGGTATATAAATAAAGAGATCAAACTAAATTTTAAAAGAAGACGATAGAATAAATAATGAGAAAAGGTTTAAATTTGTCTCCTGGAAAGTTAAGAAAATTAGATACACCCCTTTGTCTCGAGAGGGACGATTTGTTCCGAAAATAATATTTCATTAATATTCCTATAATGCTATCATACATAAATAACATCCATAAGAATATCGACGAGGGTAGTTTACCCTTGAGCTGATTTTTTCTTTTGACAGTTTTGTGAATCACTACTTCTGTGATTTTGTTCTTTTATATACAAATATGTTATTAATAAACCTAATATCTTGCTTAACTTATTTTCTTACGGAAAATTCTAGAAGGAGTAGTTTACTTTTGGAGGTGAATTTTCTAAAGGCAAAATGTCTTATAATAATGTTCATATTTCACAAGAAAATGTTTCATTAATAACTGCTGCACACCATGATTTAGTTAAGAAATTGGAGTGAGGAATTTTAGTGTGGTGGCCCATATCTTTTTTACTTTCAAGCGACGATAGGAGAGAAGAAAGTATGGTGATTGTGAAAAAAAATCGAATTCAAGATTTGAACGGATTTCGACGTTTCACGGCCCATACACATCGAAAGAATGGTTTTTCAAAATGTGTCCGTCTATTCATCCGTTTGTTCGAGTTCCTGATGTACACTCATCTAGAGATCATATCGTTCAAAGTATCTGAATCAATGTTTAAACTTAAGGTTTTTATCTAATTCTTCAGGGACTTCTTCGATTTTTTTCTAAACCTAAAAATAAGATAGGATAAAATCTAGGACGTAAAACAAGGTAGGATCTACTTAAGGATAAAATTTAAAAATTGCGATCTCTTTTTTTTTTTTTTTTTTTCAAAATCGCTCTAATGATTTTGTTTGTATTTCATAAACCAGTTTCCTAAAAACACACCCATAATGTAGTATAAGTAATTTCTCTGGGAAGAATTGTCAAAGGGTAGTTTATTCTTGGGGTGAGTTTTCTTTCGAACGATTTTCTAAAAAACGACTAGGGCGATTTTATCCATATTTCGTAAGTAAATATTTCATTGATAACCTGATAATACGACATAACTTATTTGTGCTTAAAAAATCTGTGAGGGGGTAGTTGATTTTTAGGATTGAGATTTTTGGACAATTTACCCAAAAATGCTCCACGCAGTTCATATTTCATAATAATTTTTTTCTTCATTAATAGCATTCTAATATGGTGTAACTCATTTGTCCTGAGGAAATATATACAAATGGTACTTTATTCTTGGGGAAGTTTTTTTTTTTTTTTTTGAGGATTTTCTCTAAATCGATTCATATTTCATATTTCTTCATATTTCATAAATAAATATTTCATTAATAGCATTCTAATATGGCATAACTCATTTATTCTGAGGGAATGTATACAAATAGTACTTTATTCTTGGGGATGTTTTTTTTAATATTTTCTTAAAATCGATTCATGTCACTTTCTTCATATTTCATAAATAAATATTTCATTAATAGCATTCTAATATGGCATACCTCATTTAACCTGAGGGAATATATACAAATGGTACTTTATTCTGGGGATGTTTCATTTATTTATTTATTTATTTATTTATTTATTTATTTATTTATTTTGGAGGATTTTCTCAAAATCGATTCATGTCACTTTCTTCATATTTCATAAATAAATATTTCATTAACAACATTCTAATATGGCATAACTCATTTATCCTGAGGGAATATATACAAAAGGTACTTTATTCTTGGGGATGTATTTTGGAGGATTTTCTCAAAATTGATTCATGTCACTTTCTTTATATTTCATGAATAAATATTTCATTGATAAACTGACCATAAACAGTGTGTCTGTAAAGTTGCGCAACCCAAATTTGATTGCGTATATCTTTTGATCTAAGAATAATACAGACCTGAGACTTTAAACAAATATAAGCATGTTCTATGTAGGTATTTTGGAGATTATGACCAATGCTGGAACTTGTAACGCTTTTGTGTAGTAACGAAAGAAATTACCGCAAGGGTAAAATAAAAAATGTACAAAATGAAGAAAATCAATATTGAGTTCCAGAAAACTGATTTCCTGTGGGTGAATTCCTGTGTATATGCACAATATGCATCAATATTTATCCATTGGTGCGAAAACGTGACAAAGTTGCAGCATTGCCATATAAAAAGGCTATTTAATGAAAGTTTAAATGGGTGTTTTTTTTGACAAACGCGGCCCCTGGCAGCACTGTTATCGTAAAATTACTGCAACAGGTGTGTTTTAGGTTAATTAATGATAAGCAATGAGAATTTGAACATAATTGATAACATGAGTTTTTATCCAAAAATTTGCGATATCGTAGTTTACTCTAGGGCAGCGTTTCTCAACCATTTTCAACTTGCGGCACACTACGGGTGTAACTTGAATTCTCGCGGCACACTCAGAAATTATTATTTGTAAATACAAAATAGCGTGGCATTTTTTTCTGTGATTACTGATCTCACAGAGAAGAAAGCCAGATCACTGGTTTTCCCTCCGTGGTAAATCATCGTGCTTATTTTTCATTCTAATTTAAAAATAGAAAACAATTGCAATGAAATGTTGAACTCAGATTTCTAAAAATACGCTTTCTTTTTCGCACCAACCTTTCACTAAGAAGGAAGATCACTAAATAACGAACGAACAAACAAATCTATTTTAGTTTTAAAACACAAATGTAGGTATGCATGTTTGCTTTGTCGAAAGGATTGAATGATATTTTAACATTTCAAGTTACGAAATAGTCGACAACAATGAAGAAGCAATAATGACCATAACAATGATAAATACTTTTTTCAACATTAAAAAATGTACAGAAAAGTAACACGGTATGAAACTAAAAATTGTAGATTCATAGTGGAAGTTCCTAGTAATGGGAAATACAAATATACATTTTCCCTATGTCTTGCAATTTGATTGCTATAGAATTAGTAATTTTGTTTCGATTTCCTCGCGGCGCACCAGCGGCCCATTCACGGCACACCAGTGTGCCGCGGCACACCGGTTGGGAAACGCTGCTCTAGGGGATGGCATTGTTTTCAGACTACTTTTTCAAAAACGACACGAGCGATTTTAGTCATGTTTTATAAATAAAATTTCATTAATGTTTCTACGATATTGCATGGATCCCTTCCATGAGAATATCCACAAGAGGTAGTTTACTCTTTTATATATATATATATATATATATATATATATATATATATATATATATATATATATATATATATATATATATATATATACAGTTTTGTAAAATACCACTTATACGATTTTGTTATTATTTTATATTTAAAAAATATTTCATTAATAACCCTAACATTGACCAAGGAGTCATTTGCTTCTTGGGAATGAGTTTTCTTTCGGTGAAGTTTTCCGAAAACACTTTAGAATTTTGTCCGTATTTCACAACAAAATGTTTCAATAATACAGAAAGTGCAGCATAACATGATTTAGTTTAAGGAATTGGAGCGAGAAAGTTTAGTACAGTAGCTCGTACCTTTTATTTAGTTAGTTCCGCTAATAATTAGCTGGTCTAGTGTGGATCAAAAATATGATCCAATTTTTATCCTCCATTTAATTTTCCTTTAAGAAGATATCGCAAATGAGAGTGTGTATCGTATGCGATTGATGATTCTTACACGATCTTGATAAAATTTGGCACTGCGATAGACCTTTACGAGTTTACTACGCATATGAAATATTATGGTGTGCAGATATTTAATACCCGAGTTATTTACCATCTAAGTTAGGGTTTGGAGTTAGTAAAATTTTCGTAAGCAAAACCAAAAATATCTAACTATTATTTATAATAAAAAATAGGAGGGTCATCTAGAAAAAGATATAGACTGTTTGGGTTTAAAACACATGAGACAATGATTTATGATACATCAAAAAGCTAACTACATTACTCCACTTTTTAACATACTTTCAAGCTCTTACGAGTGTGATACGTGTTTTCCTATACTGTCATTGCACTCTATTGTCGCCTATATATTCAGTTATTTGCGAAGTTCATCATTAATAGAAAGTGCTTTCCAACTTCCCTTTCCAACTCAAATTGTGTTTTTGAACTGTCAATTCGTTTTTAATTTTACTTCATGTCTCGAAAAGATGCCAACAAAGTTGCCATCTCATTTTGAAAAGTATATATTTTTCTATTGGAAGAGTTGTGTCTTGTCTCTCTCCTAGATATTCACAAAAATTCTGTCTTGTCTCCTAAGCAGTATTTGTCGTGCTTCTTGCTCCCTTTCATCTTCTTACAGATCTTAAAACGTAGGAACTCTTGCTTCCTTCACACTGTATCTATAGATGGGAATACATCCTTCTTCCTTTAGAAACAAAAAAAGTAAGTCTGGTGTCACTTCGTTCAACATGACTTTAAATGGATAGAAATTGTGTTTTTAATCTTGATAATTCTACGTAAAATTAAAAAGCATGTTACGAACATGAAATTTTATGGTGCCATATTCGTTTTCTTACCATGCTTACAATTTGATTTCGTTGGTTGAAGTTGAGACCTTTCCGGCCCAAAACCTAAGAATTACAGTTTAATATGAAACGCTAACTACATGTGGTTATAATGGGCATCAATTCTTGGACCAAGTCCAATAAACGCAAGGGTCTAACATTCTAGAATTCAAGTACTTGAGAGTTTTTTTCTCACAAAATGAGCCTATTCTGAGCACAAACGAGAGTCTTCGTGTATAATTCTATATAATTAAACTTCTAATAAGCGATATTTATTCGAGGAAGCGAACAGCTATTCTGAATATCAATAATGGAAAATATTTGAGAGAGTATAAGTTGAAGTCTGTTTATTTGTAAATTTTTCCTTTTCCCAAAGAAACCAATTTAATCTATTTTGGGGTTGAAAGAAATGATTAAAGGAAATTTATGAGTGAGGGCTCTATTTCTATTATTCATTCTCTAACTCAAGGAAATACTTTTTAATTAAGGACATACTTCTTTCATTCTACGAGCTCCTTCGAGACTAAGCGGTTAGCGTTCGCACCTTTGGTGTGGAAGACCCGGGTTCGATTTCCAGCGGAAGCTCATGTGTTTCAAATTTCACGTTAATCACTAGGCCTCGTCTCATATAGCCTCGCTGTTGAAAGGGACGTTAAACTCCAAAATCAACTCAACTCGTTCATTCTATCTGCGAATCCACTTGTTCAGTTGTTGATATCCATCTGTGGTATTTCATACAAGTAGAAATTTTTGCCGTCGTTTATTTGTATTTTCTTTTAAAAAAAAAAAAAAAAAAAAAAATAAGTCACTCTCAAGGACAGTATGTTTCATGTGTGTTGTGAAGAATTTATCGGATATTGATCAACCATAGCATCAGGGGCGCATTTGTATACCTTCTTAATAAAACTAGATTTGCTTAGCTGAAAATAAGTGATGTGCTCTAAAGGTTTGGTCTGAACTCTTCATATGTACTCTTTCTTTCTTTCTTTTTTTTTTGAAAAAAACTATCCAGTTCTGTCATTTCTTTTGAGTATATACTAAGTGGCAGTACTTAACGTTTACTTATCGTATTTTGGGTGCAAATTTGCAGTGGTGCTATACTGCATAGAGGTAATGTATTATAGTATTAGACCCCAAAAAACTTTTGACCGACCCCCCAATAAAAATTTCTGGGTGAACACCATCACAGCATAGAAGTAGAACTTCATTTGCTTAGTACGCTTCTGACATATTTTCGTGTATAGACATTTGATGCTTGAGTTATCAAGCACCAAATTTGGGATTTTGGCTTACAAAGTAAACAGATGTCCGTACAAAAATAATCTGCAAATGTAGTGCTTACTTATAACACGAGTAAAGATTTGCTAACATCAGTAGGACGGATTTTTCCCAGGGTCGGATAATTCATTATATATATTGTGTTTCAAAACAACACTGACAACTTTTGGGAAGTGATTTCTTACATCAAGATAAGACTAAAAATATAGACCAACCTGTGTGCATAAATTCTACCTTTAGGAGGTACAGATTGAATGAAAAAACGAAAAGTGAACATTAAAAGTCCATAATTCAACTACTATGAGACCTACCGTAGTCGGGTCAAGACTTCACTTAGGAACTAATATGTGCGCTATCCAAAAATACATGTTTCAGAATCCTGCGATACTCACGCAACCATTTTTATAGACGGAGTTTGGCTACGGGCATATAATTTTAACTACTTACCAACTACCCCTATAAAAATGGTTGCGGAAGTATTATAAGATTCTGAAACTTGGATATTTGAATAGGGCACATAGTAGTTCCTAAGTGAAGTCTTGACCCGACTAGAGTACGTCCCATAGTTTTGGAGCTATGGACCTCTAAATTTCATTTTTTCATGTTTTCGGCAGCCTATAACTCCGAAAAGAAGCATTTGTGCACCGAGATTGTGGATTCAGATTGGTCTATATTTTTTGTCTTATCTTGGTGTCAAGAATCGCCTCCTATACGTTGTCGGTGTTGTTTCGAAACACCCTGTATATATTTGCGATTGATATTTAGTATGTTATGTTAAACATTTAGGGTCTTATACAAAGTCGTCTTTAGCGTTGTATTAAGAGCTTGGCTAACACGTAAGTGAAGTTAACAACGATTTGTATCGAAAAAGGCTAACCACATTTATCCATAGGGTTGTCCAAATACAATAGGAGAAATCACTATGAGATAGAACAGATAGTACTTAACTTGACTTCTTCTAAAGTGTGTAGACAACATTACGAGAAAGTTGAGGTTGATTTTCCTCGATGTAAATTGTTGTAAACTCCACTTCCATGTTACCAGAGGTAAAAGTGGATTTTAAAAGGTAGGGGGACGCTTTATCAAGCTGTTCCTTGTGTCCAAAATCTTTGCCCATTGCAAGTTTTTAGAAAGTAGGGGGACGCCAAAGATATTTTCTGGAAGTGGAGTAACGACGACCGCCCGCGTCCCCCTTACTTTTATCGCTGTGTGTTACGAAATACGGAAGATAGCATTACGTGTTAGTCAAGCTTTAAATACAATGCCAAAATCGACTCTGCGTAAGGCTCCTAAAGTTTAATAAACTGTGTTAAAGACATTAAAAAGGTTCACACGAAATGTACATTTATGAACGAATAGCATGAGAATAGATACCGTTAAAGTCACCGTGACCCCACGTAGCATAGTCGCTAATGCTCTTGACTTTGGTGTGAGCGATCTTGGTTTCCATTTTCCAGTGAGGATACTTGGTCGAAAAAGTGTAAAAGCTTTTTTCAGGATAGCCATCCTGAGTGAGGTTTCCCTGGGTTTTCCTCAATCACACCAGACAAATGCCGGAATGATAACTTATATATTGGTCCTAGGACGCTTCCTTTCTTTTCCATTCCTTTCTTCTTTCCCAATTCCAGGTAGTATAATGGCCGAGAGACGTCATTCCTCATGCGTGAAGAACAAATACGACGATAGATGCCGCAAGCCCAGATCTAATTTCCTAGTTAAAGTAAGCGTTACTTATGAAGATTAACGGATTGAATCTATTAAAGAACTCGGCCGAGATAAGTGCTCTAGCTATCTATTGTGAAACTCCGAATTCAGAAATTTGCTTTTTTTAAAGATTCATCGTGTGTAGTAACGGACATACATACATACGTACATATTAACATTACAATCTTATAAGGTCTACTAGCGTGATCTTAATAAAATTACAATCTTATAAGACCCACTAGTGTGATCCTACTAACATAACAATCTTATAATGGCTACCAGCGTGATACTAATAACATTACAATCTTATAAGGCCCGCTAGCGTAATGCAAATAGCATTACAATCTTAAAGGCCCGCTAGCGTAATCCTAATAACATTAAACCTTATAGGAGCTACTAGCGTTATCCTAATAATATTACAATCTTATAAGGGCTACTAGCATGAAAGTAATAATATTACAATCTTATAAGGGCTACTAGCATGAAAGTAATAATATTACAATCTTATAAGGGCGACTAGCATAAAAGTAATAATATTACAATCTTATAAGGGCTACTAGCATAAAAGTAATAATATTACAATCTTATAAGGTCTACTAGCGTGATCTTAATAACATTACAATCTTATAAGACCCACTAGTGTGATCCTACTAACATAACAATCTTATAATGGCTACCAGCGTGGTACTAATAACATTACAATCTTAAAGGCCCGCTAGCGTAATCCTAATAACATTAATTCTTATAGGAGCTACTAGCGTTATCCTAATAATATTACAATCTTATAAGGGCTACTAGCATGAAAGTAATAATATTACAATCTTATAAGGGCTACTAGCATAAAAGTAATAATATTACAATCTTATAAGGTCTACTAGCGTGATCTTAATAACATTACAATCTTATAAGACCCACTAGTGTGATCCTACTAACAACAATCTTATAATGGCTACCAGCGTGGTACTAATAACATTACAATCTTAAAGGCCCGCTAGCGTAATCCTAATAACATTAATTCTTATAGGAGCTACTAGCGTTATCCTAATAATATTACAATCTTATAAGGGCTACTAGCATGAAAGTAATAATATTACAATCTTATAAGGGCTACTAGCATAAAAGTAATAATATTACAATCTTATAAGGTCTACTAGCGTGATCTTAATAACATTACAATCTTATAAGACCCACTAGTGTGATCCTACTAACATAACAATCTTATAATGGCTACCAGCGTGGTACTAATAACATTACAATCTTAAAGGCCCGCTAGCGTAATCCTAATAACATTAATTCTTATAGGAGCTACTAGCGTTATCCTAATAATATTACAATCTTATAAGGGCTACTAGCATGAAAGTAATAATATTACAATCTTATAAGGGCTACTAGCATAAAAGTAATAATATTACAATCTTATAAGGTCTACTAGCGTGATCTTAATAACATTACAATCTTATAAGACCCACTAGTGTGATCCTACCAACATAACAATCTTATAATGGCTACCAGCGTGGTACTAATAACATTACAATCTTAAAGGCCCGCTAGCGTAATCCTAATAACATTAATTCTTATAGGAGCTACTAGCGTTATCCTAATAATATTACAATCTTATAAGGGCTACTAGCATGAAAGTAATAATATTACAATCTTATAAGGGCTACTAGCATAAAAGTAATAATATTACAATCTTATAAGGTCTACTAGCGTGATCTTAATAACATTACAATCTTATAAGACCCACTAGTGTGATCCTACTAACATAACAATCTTATAATGGCTACCAGCGTGGTACTAATAACATTACAATCTTAAAGGCCCGCTAGCGTAATCCTAATAACATTAATTCTTATAGGAGCTACTAGCGTTATCCTAATAATATTACAATCTTATAAGGGCTACTAGCATGAAAGTAATAACATTACAATCTTATAAGGGCTACTAGCATGAAAGTAATAATATTACAATCTTATAAGGGCTACTAGCATAAAAGTAATAATATTACAATCTTATAAGGTCTACTAGCGTGATCTTAATAACATTACAATCTTATAAGACCCACTAGTGTGATCCTACTAACATAACAATCTTATAATGGCTACCAGCGTGGTACTAATAACATTACAATCTTAAAGGCCCGCTAGCGTAATCCTAATAACATTAATTCTTATAGGAGCTACTAGCGTTATCCTAATAATATTACAATCTTATAAGGGCTACTAGCATGAAAGTAATAATATTACAATCTTATAAGGGCTACTAGCATGAAAGTAATAATATTACAATCTTATAAGGGCTACTAGTATGAAAGTAATAATATTACAATCTTATAAGGGCTACTAGCATGAAAGTAATAATATTACAATCTTATAAGGGCTACTAGCATGAAAGTAATAATATTACAATCTTATAAGGGCTACTAGCATGAAAGTAATAATATTACAATCTTATAAGGGCTACTAGCAAGAAAGTAATAATATTACAATCTTATAAGGGCTACTAGCATGAAAGTAATAATATTACAATCTTATAAGGGCTACTAGCATGAAAGTAATAACATTACAATCTTCTAAGGTCTACTAGCGTGATCTTAATAACATTACAATCTTATAAGACCCACTAGTGTGATCCTACTAACATAACAATTTTATAATGGCTACCAGCGTGGTACTAATAACATTACAATCTTAAAGGCCCGCTAGCGTAATCCTAATAACATTAATTCTTATAGGAGCTACTAGCGTTATCCTAATAATATTACAATCTTATAAGGGCTACTAGCATGAAAGTAATAATATTACAATCTTATAATGCCCAAATCATTACGTATAACAAACACGCTATATATGGGAATAATATTACTACACAAGTTATGTGACCTGTTAGTCTATCATTAATGCTACAGATAAATTATATTATAGCAGTTCAATATAATTTTCGTTAAGAAGAAATCTATCCTCTCCTGAAATAAAATATGTCAGAGGAGACACAGTGGCTTATTGGTAGAATTCTCACTTTAGTATGAGGGGTTCATGGTCCGGTCCCAAACCATGTGAGTTTGTAGTCTTTAACATCGCATTCGTGGGTTTTCTCAAGATTAACCCACTTCCTTCCACTTGATCATTCCACCATTTTTTCATAATCATTCACTTTCACTAATGATGCGTCTCTTCTGCCTGAAGAGCATAAACGCGTGACCTGAAATGAGAAACGAATGGATGGAAATATGGCAGTGTGGAATTACATCTGTAAAATATATCTGTTGAATGTTTTGAACTTGATGTTTTGTTGTTTCTCAGTTACAAATAGGAAAGTTTATTTAAATACTATTTTTGATGAGAATCAAATTTGAAAATCCTGTTTGCTTTCTATGAGAATCAGTCAAGTAGCAAAGAGTAGTATTTGACAAAAACTCTTCTCGTTGAATTTTCGTTGTGATGTCAACATGAAATCAACCATGAAAGCCTCCGTTGCCGCACGGGTCTTCTTCTTTCCGTTACGATCTTGTTCTTCACCTTCTAAGCTGCAAACCATCAGTGTTGCTAATTTATGCATTTTATCACTAAATTTAGCTATTTTTACAAAGTGTTTAGCTAAAATTTAGTTTAGCTATTAGGTATAATTTTGATATATATACTGCATTTTAAGTTGCTAATTACTAGGTTTTTGTGCTTAGCAATATTTTAATATCTTTCTCTAACAAAATGTCTCGAAAATTGTTAATAAAAACAGAATAAAATATTGTTTATGGTTATGCTAATCCTTTTCCTTGTAGTAGTACATACATGGGCACTATTATCTATATTATGTATGTTATTAACCGATTAGAAAAGGAAGTTCTTAATTCAACCAGTTTATATATGTATTTACGAGGGATGGTCCATAAAACGGTTACAAAGCATAAAACGTTTGTGTTGTTCAGTGTAACTTAACGAAAATTTATTTGTAGATTAATAACATGTCTGTTTTGATGCAGGATTTTGATCATGCATATTCGGACTTCGGATTTTGATCATGCATATTCGAGAACGAACGTTAAAAATGGTGACTTGTCTGGAAATTTGGTCGAGAGTTGAAGTGAGATCACTGATGCTGTTCCTTGGGCCAAAAACACTACGCCTGCTGACAGTCATAGGCAAATGTAGAAATGTATGGATGGATTAAATTTCAAAGCAACATATAAAGAAGTGGTATCGTGTTTTTAAAGGACAGACCAATATTGTCAATGACAACCCTGGACACGGCGGTAGACCCAGTACTTCAACCACTGACGTTAAGCTTGAAACGAATAAAGCACCCATTTTACAGCCCTGACCTACCTCCATTGACTTTCCCTTTTCCTCCTTCTAAAGCAAAAATGGCTGGCCTCCATTATCTGGCATATGATTATGTCAAAACCGCTGCCTTACGGTGGCTAAGAGAACTTGACGCGTATTTCTATGCAAATGGTATAGAAAACTTTATTTGCCGTTTCGATAAGCGGTTGATCAAAAACTGTGATTACATCGAGGTCTATTGTTAAGTGCCCTCTATCATCATTTGTGTTGATCTTCCGGCTATGTCCGGCTCTGTAATCTTTATTTTTGATCATTCCTCGTGTATGTTCTGGGTATATTCGCACATAACTACAACATATGTGCATCGATTTTGATGATTGTTTGAAACGGTATACCTTCACTGTGATCCCATACAAATTTCTTTAGAATATGATTGTAATCTTTACAGCTAGTCAATGGAATACTTTACCGCAAGCTGGATGGGCAAAGTAACGTGCTTATAGGCAACCATACACTCTTTAGTGTGATTATGGTTGCAGAACAACACAGGGGTTATACTACAAGGTTTCGGGACTGTATCATTTAGAAAAAAAGTGGAGTATATGTGTGAATTTGATAGTTAAATAATAATAATAATAATAATAATAATAATAATAATAATAATAATAATAATAATAATAATAATAATAAAACAAATCTTACAATTATTTATTACGCTCACTTGCTTGTCTAACGCGAAATCGGGATTATGCCAGTTTCATCTTCTCAATACAAATTTTAACGCACAATTAAATTGCGAATGAAAATTTTGAGAGTGTGTTCGGCGATTTACAAGCGAAGTGTATTGTAAATTTTTTAAGTATAAGTTAATGATGAAAGTACATTATAAAACCAATATCTGAACTACATTCATTGGAATCGCCAAATATCTTTTGCAACATAAGCAAATAAAATTTACTTTCGAAGAAACATTTTAAAATACGAACCATATGTATTCCTTCATACAAGTATAATTTCTTTGAATTTCCTATCTAAACCAACATTAAAATTTATTTTTTGTTAGAATTTTCGGTAGCTTTTAAATTGCTTGTAGCAAAAATGATTTTATTTTCAACATACGTTGGGTCTATTTTTTTTTTATCGCACTTTATAACTGTGTTTGATTACTTCCTCAATTATCCCGATTTCTGTACATCTGGATTATGTCCAGAACTCATTAATCAGAATAAAAATTGGTCTCCAGAAGTTTTGTTCCAGACATAATTTTGCCTGATTCCATAGTGTTTTCACATGAGCAGTCTAGCTGGCTATCACATATAGCTGTATAGAATTTTTGTATCATTTTTTTTATGTGATAAGTGCGTTTTTACAATTATTGACTTGGAGAACTAATTTATTTTTATTACTGTTTATCCGTGTTATACAGACTAATGTTGGGTCAGTGTTCGTAGGTTTAATAAAATTCCCTCGACTGACACAGAATTTTCCCTTTTGTTATCAAATTTTCCTTTGTTTGTTGAATGTGCAATTCCTATGACAGAAGTTATGTGGTACGATTAATTTGCTATATTAAAGGAAGTCCCAACCACGTTTGTTTTATTCATTTGTTTTTTGCTTCTATTTTTTCGTTTACTTTTAATTCACTTTTTTATAACAAAAGTATACACATAAATACACCCAGCCAACAAAATGAAATGAAATTAAATCTTTCAGTTTAACGTCCCACGTTTATGTCTTTAGGCTAAGGGAGACGATGATTAAAGCAAGTGAATGATGATGGAAGAATAAGAAAGTGGGAGGAAACGGGAGTTCCTCGAGAAACTCCATGGACACGATGTTGTTTATCACAAGCTTACTTGGATAGAGATCGAACTAGGGATCCCACGCACCAGAGATAAGCGCTCTGCCACTGAGCCACCGTGACTCCTTCCAGCCAACAATGAATAAAATGTATGCTACTTCAGCACACACAATCTATTCCTATTGTATTGATTTATTTCAGATGAGCAAAGAAAGATTTAAGCATTGCTCTTGGTCAATCAGTCAGCCAAAGAATTTCCCTGGATTTTTAATGTTTTATCTAAAAAAATTGTTTCCTTTTTTGCTAAATTTACCTATGAAATTTCCCTAGGTTAGGGAAATTTCCCTGAAACTACGAACACTGTGTTGGGTTCATGTTTGATTAATGGAAGAGGATGGCACAGTCTTGTCAGAACTTGCCGCGACCTGAAAAATTTGCTGCTGATCATTGAACTACTCAACTCTCTTACTTCTTTATAAACTCCTGAAATGATCACCAGGCTATTGTTCTTTATTAGTAGCTTTGGTTTATGTATATTAGAACTAAATAAGCCTTGCAAGTGCCCAAACAATTCTGATGGTTTCTGTTATTTGTGTGGTGAGTTAACTTTTAAATCTCAAATAAAAATCTTCATACCTTTAATTTGACAGTGTTATCTTTACTTTCGTTCCAAGGGTGTAGTTCACAACAAGTGGAGACCTTCACATTTGTTGTAATACTTGTTTAAAGTATTTACTGGGTGAGTAAATGGTTCGTGTCATATCAAGGTGACCAGAACTTTTACTTTCAAAAAGAAGACGCATACGAATCGTTGACGGGGTGGGGGGTGACTTCCAGATTGTATTTTGGGCCTCAGCAGTGTTTTCAATTTTCAAAATACACAAGTAAGAATGATAACACAGCGTTTCTAACTTAAATACTACCCAAAAATACTTTTAACTACTTCAACACTCAGAACTACCACTCAATTCCCAATTGAACCACAGAACACTCAATTCTCATTTGAATATTGAGAAGTTCTATGCACGGTTGAACCTTCCCAATGAGTGTTAGTACGGAAGAGTGTAGAATTAGCATTGACCATTTATATTTTGAATAATAATTACGGGACACCTGGGTCATGTTTGCTTAAAAACGGGACATTTAGGCGTCCCGTTTGAGAATCAGAAAAAAACGGGACAACGGTTGAAAGTAAGGGACTGTCCCGGCTAAAACGGGACGTCTGGTCACCTTGTATCATATGCCATTTGCTGCTCCTATAGTTTTGAGAGAGCAGAAATTTGACAAGAAAAAATTTGATAACTGTAGGCATATTGTTAAAGCGGTTTCTGAAAGCTTACGAAGAATTGGGCACATACTATTCCTGCCAAGATCATTTCCTTCAATACCACTCTAATTTCTTCCGGAAAAAAAATTGGATGCTTTACGAGACGAATATAGTGAGCGGTTACATCAGAATATTTCATTCATAGGGAAAAGAAAGTTAGGACATCGAAATTCAAGAATGTTAGCTTACCACTGCTAGACTTTGAGCAGGAACGCTTCTGAGGCAACATACTCAAAGATGTAATCAATTAACGCCTTTTAGGCGCGGTGAACATCTGTTAATGTCTAGTGCAAAGTATTTAACTATCTCAAAGATTACGCGATAGAGAAAAATGGTTGTCATTTTCTAAATCAGCGCAGATACTCCTTCCAAAACCTACCAATAAAGTTTCTGGGATAGCAAAGAAGCTCGATTTTGCAGATCATTGTGATTAGTTTTCACTGTATTAGTTTTGAAAATAGCAGTAAGAATGTTGAGATATGTGTTGTTAGATAGAATATTTTGTTTGCTTTAATAAAAGTTTCTTTAGATTTAAATTCATGTATAATTGTATACGAGTTTTGCCACGTTTATTCAGATTCTGTTCAAAATTTAGCTATTTTTTGAGAACTCATTTTGGCAACACTGGCAGCCCCTCCTACTCTTTGGAGCTATCAGCTTGGTAAATAACATCTTTCGTCTTCTGTTCTCTGCAGTTTGATTGAGAACGCTTCGTGAGAATCCTTAAAAGGATAGAAGATAGTATTTGAGACTGATATTCCTTACAAACATAAAACGGAGCGATTGAAAATGAAAATCGGATACCATCCAACGCTTGTGTTATTGAAGATACGTAGAATGGAAAACAGTATAGATATGAAGTCAGAGAGCACCTCTATATGTATATATCACAGATGTGTAATGAAATTTTCATGCAAGGCTTGGGCTTATTAAAAAAAAAAAAAAAAAAAAAAGAAAGCTCACTTCACTCAATTCAATTAGATTTAATTTCAGATAAGTTGTAATCATTTTTTAAAAAGATTAATACATTCACGGTAGAATCATTGTTTGAAATGTGTGATTCAAGTATTTCCAACAAACAACCACAGACAAACAACCAAAGAACTATATAGCATATTCATTGTATCAAGAGCCTCATTTTAAACTTAAATCATACTGAGTATAGGTCCCAAAGTAGAGAGATAATTCTCTATGAAAGTATATACGAGATTTGATCAAAAGTACGATGAATAATTTTATTAGAAACAAACTAATAAGCTTACATGGAATTTAATTTAATCTCCTTCAGAGCACTGTCCTTAGCTAGCAATGCATTTATCTCAACGTTGAATCCATAACTGGAAGCATTTGTGGAAAGCTTCTTTTGGAAGGGCGTTCAGCTGCTCTGTCATGGCCCTCTCAATGTCATGAATGGTGTCAAAACGTTTTCCTTTAAGCACGGTTTTAATTTTAGGGGAGAGTCAGAAGTTGCCTTCTGTTATATCTGGAGAGCACAGCGAATGTGGACAGATAGGAATATTTTTTCGGCCAAAAATTCGTGGATAAAAAGCAAGGTGTGGCACGGTTCGTTTCCGTGGTGAAGAAGGAAACCGTTTGCAAATTTAATCGGCGATTAAAATGATTTTCACGGATCCATATGAAATGTTTAGTTCTTCGAAAAGCTCTCGAATAAACATTTGCTTGTTTGAACAAATCATTTGTACCACTTTTTGGCACATTTTTTATCTGTTTTTGACGTTGAAGAACGTATCAATCGTTCCTCGTTTTCAACCGATTCCTTGTCGCTTTTGGATCGCTCATACCACTTGTAAATAGTCTTCAATACCACCGATTCATCGCCTTACACTGACTTTGACATTTTGTGAGCTTCGTTGACACATTTCTGCAGCCGAGAACAAAACTTAATGCTGACGCGCGACAGATACTCTTAACATGTCCTCACTCTTCTGCCTCTGGAAGCCAACTAACATGTCACAACTTGTTCAAACTCGACACTGACTGTACCAAAGATTTAGGCTACTGGAGTTACTAGTTGAAATGGAAACAACATCGATAGATGTCACTGTGCAACCACATTCACAGTACTTTTTGACCAGTACTTGTATATCTTTAAATGAAATATTTAGTTTGACGTCCCAAGATAATGCCCTTTAAGCTAAAGGAGGTAGACAACTAATGAAGGTGAATAATTTTGAAATAATTGATGGAATGATATGTGGAAAGAAACGAAAGAACCCCTAGATAACCCATAGACACAATGTTCTCCAACACAAACTCACTCCGCCTGGGATCGAACCAAGGACTATTGCACTAGAGGTGGGTGTACTACCACTCTGTAGTCCCTATAATTTACAGTTTCCCTTTAATCGTCAATACATCCATATTACTAATTATAGAGTTTTCAAAGAGCATAAACAGAACACAGAAAATGAAGCACTACATTTCGTCGTTTTTGGTGGTGGTGTTTCATGAAGTTTACCATCCCTTTTCAGCACCAAATGGAATCCGAACCACCGTAATACGTTCCAATTTCAATACTCCCCTACGGGATCCCGAGCATCAAAGGCGCGCGTGGTAGGAACTATACCAGTATGGAGGACTAAAATTAGAATTGGGTACAGCAAATGCCGATTGAGTCGTGTGATAATTTTTCAGACACTTATTGTAATTTTAGCTACGAAACGAAATATTACGCTCTATCGACTTTACATTTATGCACTAATTTTGGCTTGGAAGAAATGTAGTCATCCAATGCCCTTTTAAGTTTATTCACAAAATTGAATGTTTGAAGTGTCTGAAATATTTTGTCGTGTATTACAGCTTCTAGGGTACCGAGGATACATATCGAGGGTATCTAAGCTAATGTTCCCAATATGATTATGACATCAATGAACTTTATATCATGATATGATATAGGCCTACCTAATTGAATCCATCCTCTAAATTTATTCATTTGCATATCTGCATCATTAGCATTCCATCTTGCATTGCATCTCGCAGTAATATGCATGGCAAAGACTACAGTAATTGTTTGCATCAGTCAAGCACTTCTGGAATGGGCTTCAAAAAGACCATCTTAATGTTCCTATCATAATCTTTACGTGAGGTAAATTGCGAATGTGCATTTTTCCCTCACATGGGTGTATACATTTTTACTGCAAAACATAGAAAAATGTTCAATTTGGCAATACTGACACAATAGTAATATCAGCGCTATGTGAATCGTAGCACGCTATACATCGGACTTGGTACTTGATATGCATACCTCTCGATCTGTTAATAAGGTAAAGATTTTTTTCTAGTAATCGTTGTTTCCAGTAACAGTACCTTGAGACTACATGAAACCGAGTCTTTACTGAGATAAAGATATTTTTTGTCCTACATATCGTTCTATTTCTTGTTTGCAACATCTCTTCTTCTGATAACTTTTCCATATCACACTTTGTATTGAAGAATGTTGGCAATTACTGATTAAATATAGCACTTTTGTAAATTTCTTCCATAGGCGTATTATCCCCGTAGTTACTCTGACCCATAGGTATTGAATCAAGTGACGTAACTATTTGCAAATTTTACCTTTACTCTCTGATTTTCCTCCTTTGAGGGGGGTCTCCATTTTTCGGATTTTTTTAAATATATACATATCACAAATCCTACATTTCTGCCAAATTTTAAATTCCAACAGGATGTAAACAAAGCTGTCATTTGAGCAAGTGAGACGACGAAACGGGAGTAAGACAAAGCTGTCAATTGAACATCGCCCAACCCACACATCGATAGACAGACTCTGCTCTTGAATCAGTTCAGAGTATAAAGCGTAAAAATACGGGGTGACCCAATATGACTTCCCACATTTTGAAGGCTAATAAAACAAAAAGTATTGCAAATGGAAATGTATTTATTCAAAAATATAAAAGGGTATTGAGAACAGTTCATAATAGCTTTGTTCGGATTTGAAATGAAGCAATTTGAAGACAATTTCTGAAGACTACAGTTTGTAATTGCTCAATATTCTCAGACATACGAGCACTTTTAGGTCTACTAGATTAGTTTTTCAACGCTGAGCCCGTTGTTTGGAAATTCTCTATCTCTTGCAAATTAGTCTTACGTGGAATAGGAGCAGACGCGAGAAGTTCTTTGCACAGTAATCACAGAACTGCTGGTTATGAAAAACATTTTGACTGCATACTCGCGATGAGCTCCAGACCAAATCATAACGACGACTTAAAACTGAAGGAAAATGATGAGCAGAAGGGATGACCGTTCATGTCGCCCTTCCACTGACAGCGCTACAGCAGATAAAGAAGCAGGGGGCTATTGAGTATTATTGACAATAACTGTATTGCCAATTGATGTGATTTCAACACACAAGAGAACAGAGTAATTCAAATCAGAACAGTCATTACAAATTGTTAACAATATCATTTTATATTTTCAAATAAATGAGTTTCTATCTGTAATACTTTTTGTTATATTAATCTTTAAAATGTGGGTGGTTTTATTGAGTCACTCTGTGTATCCATTGTAATCCAAACGGATGCTAAATTCCTTGAAATTCCAAGATCAGACAGTTCAGAAATCATATTCTACTCATTTCACGAGCCACATAAGCAACAGGTTTATCAAGGTCGTCTGCCGCCACATATTTCCATCCTTGGTTATCTGGCTATTCTCACCGTGTATGACTTTACACTCTCTGCAGCATCCATGCTCACAGCCATCACATATAAAGTCCCCGATATAATTTTTACTCGTTCGACAAGGAATTGTGGCTACATTACGGCTTTCTACCTGAAGAATATCGAATTACATCACGCACAAGCTTGTCAACGTATCTCTGCTAAAATAAATAAATAAATAAATAAATAAATAAATAAACTTAGTTGGATTACTGATCAGAGACGAAAAATGCACAATTGTTTTTCACTTAAAATTTACCTTATTTTACTCTATAGACTGGAGTTCTCGGTACTGTGAGCTTTCTGGTCTTAAAATAATTATAGACTATTCCTATATTTTGTGCTGAAATGCAGTATCATCTCTGTGATGAAAGCATAAGATACCAGGAACAGATTGTTTCTTGCTTCTTTATATTACTATCATCTTTCAAATTACCTTTATAATCCTGATTTTTCTGTAAGTGTAAGGTGACTATGGAAGTTAATTAGTCGTCTATTATGTTTTGTTCTTTGTATATTAAGCATACGATTTCCAGCCGCCCCTATTTGCCAAATGAAACGTTTCCGTTATTATTATTATTATTATTATTATTATTATTATTATTATTATTATTATTATTATTATTATCCAACCACTAAGGAAGAAGTAAAGGAGAGAAATATGCTGTTTATGGGATTCCTCGTTGCTAAATGGTTCTTCGATATCCATGCAGGAGGCCGGGTTTGATCCCCGGTGGGGGGCCGCGGTGACTCAGTGGTAGAGCGTTCACCTCCGGTGCTTGGGGTCCCCGGTGCGATCCCAGCTCGCGCCGTGCGGACTTTGTGGTGGACAAACACCGTGCTCGTGGGTTTTCTCGGGGTTCTCCCGTTTCCTACCACTTTCTTCATTCCACCATTTCACTCATCTCTCATCATCACCGTCTCCTTTAGCCTAACCGGCATAACCGTGGGACATAAAACTTAAAGATTTCATTTCATTTTCATTTTGATCCCCGGTGGTAGGTACTGTGGTTTGAATTAAAGCCAGGTATCTACATTTAATATAGCCTAGTAACCTAAGTGCTATATGTTTCTTTATATTTCTTGTGTCCTGGCAACTACAGAGAAAATATGTGGGTGTTGACAGATAAAAACAGAAAAAAGAAGTCATCAGTATCTGCTATCAGTTGCTTGCTTTATTTTTCCGTTCATACCAGTTGTGAAACTCGGTGACGCAATTCCGTTGTTGTGTATGAAAGGACTATTAGTTCACATTAGGTATATCTACTCCTGCTCCCTTTTAAATGTTTATTTAATTTCATGCTAAGTTTGGAAACTTCTAGATACTCCAAGGAACGCATAGACACGAAATTAATAACTTTTGTTTCAGTGAGAATTAGTTATACAAGGAAGAAGAAAGAGCCTTTAGGAACTCAGAACAACCAAATAAAAAAATGCCTTACGTTGGTACAGCTGACAACGTGTTATTAGTCAACCCCTGTGAAAGGATTCTTTGTTATTCAGAATTCTCCCCTTGTACGTGTATAATATGCATACTAGAATGAAAGTAGTATTTTCTTTGCCACCCCCGCAAATTACCTCATTTCAATGCCAGTGTTCGTGCAGCGACCTCATAAAATTTTCCTACCGTTTGCATGCTGGAAGGAGGGGACTTCCATGTAACGCGACAATACCTTTGGGATAGTTGGAGGCGATACCATGAGAACTAGCGTGTATGGAATTTATCTTCACAAATCAAAGCTCTTTGCGGCTTGTGCATTTCCCCCTTTTCAGAATATTATCGCATAGGCAAAAGTCAAGGTCTGACCAAGATTGTTCTCAAATGGTACAAAATAGAGACCGCTCTCGTTTTACTTCTGTTACAGGTTATTAAAAACAAAACCAATTTTTCAATAATTTGCCAGTGTGAACGGCAATCTGCTCCCAAAAGTAAAATTGCTTACGTTTTATTTCTTTGAAACAAAGTTACTAAACTTACAAAAAGAATGAATAATACAGAAAACCCGGAATGAATTTCAAATTATGTATGTCCAATAGGGAAAGTTTTTTTTTTTTTTTGCGTTTGGTCAATCGTTCGTGCTTCATTTTACAATTGTACTTTCTTTTTTTTACTGTTGTACTATTTCCCTTTGATGCACGTGCAGGGTCAACATAAAAATGTTCGTTGCTTAAACATGTTATTCTCACACGTGTTTATTTAGTCAATTTCTTAGCAGTTAATTCAATAGGCACGTGCTAAAATATACAGGGTGTTTCTACTGTCTAAATTTGATTTCAAAGTGTTATAACTAGTGAGCGTAAAATATTTGAATGAATCGCCTACGGTTCGAAAGAGGAAGTGTTCAAGTATATTAAGTTGGGAGGAGATGTGACTAGTGTGCAGGACTACAGAGTATATGGAGTAATATCTATGTACTCTGGAAGCGATACATACGAGCAGTGTGCGAATTAGATCATTTATATTAGGGGGATAAAATTAAGACAACAGGACGTAGCGTCTGAAGATGCAATAATTCAAAATGAGACAATAATACCTAACCCCTTCCCCCCCACACACATACATAAATATGACATGGCATCTGTAATAAATAAAAGTGTCTGACGTGCACACACCACACCCGCTTTCTGAATGTGTTTATATGTTGTACTCACTCGTGTGCCCGCAGCTCTGTAAGGTTTATTTCCTTAATAGTTCGACCCATTTACACTGGAGTCCCGCTAATCCGAATAATTGAGACTGAACCCTGTTCGGATTACGTGATTGCTCAGATCAGCCGGAATAACAGTAAAATCGTAATTTGAAGTGGGTGAACGGGTCTGTTGTGTTGTAAACACATAGCATATAGTATTTCAAAACAAGTTTTCTGACTATAGTATATGTATTGTACTGGAGAAATGTAAAAAATGTTGGGAAAACTTGATTCCTTCATTTTTCTACGCACAGTACGAACAGTACAGTACAGTAGAAAATGAAATAAAATCTTTGAGTTTTACGTCCCATGGTTATGCCGGTGAGGCTAAAGGAGACGGTGATGATGAGTAATGAATGAAATGGTGAAATGAAGAAAGTGGGAGAACCCCGAGAAAACCCACGCACACGGTATTTGTCCACCACAAAGTTCACTTGGCGGAGACTGGGATCGAACCCGGGACCCCAAGCCTCAGAGGTGAACGCTCTACCACTGAGCCCCTCGGCCCCAGTACAGTACAGTAGTTACAAGTCTTTCCGTTAGGGTATTATTATCTTTGTGTATTTAGAACTGTATTTAACGAAAGTTTACTTTGTTTTCTACGAAATCATGCACCCATTTTCATCCTTTTAGTTATTAATTTCCTAAAACTGCAAATTTTCGAAACAAAGACCTGTTCGGGTTAACCGGATGTTCGGATTACCGTAACTCTATTGTACTTCCCTAGCCGTTTGCGTCGACGCAACATAAAATTTGTGTTTTAGTTTGCGGTAATCGACAAAACATATATATATGTATATAATATTAAGTTTTTTGCCTTGCTTTGCTGGACGCAAAATTTGTGGAGATATGGATCGGAATGTGCATCTAGAAATAGCTATTCACTGAATTCTTTAAACAAAGAAAAACATTGACACAGACATTTCATTTCGAAGTGCCTGAATAAGATGATTGTGATATACGGGCACATTCCATATGGATGTCCGTAAAATTTGTATACTGCAACGCAAAATTTAAGATTGCCATTATAATTACATGCCAATTGCCACAAATTAAATGTAAATTTTGACTTGCGTAGACGCAAACTAGGGAATGAGGACCATGCACTACCAAAGAATTCACTGGAAAATGAAATATAACAAAAATTAAACCAAGATAATAATCGATACAAATGTAGAAGTTGAATATGACATGTCTGATCTTCGCAAAGTTGTTCTTGGCCAAACGCTAAGAGTATTTATAAATCCATATGTGACTGTCATGCACAATTAAGACATTCAAATTCACGAACGACGATCAACTGAAAAGTACGAGGATACGGTTGACCAATTCCATTTCAAATCGTCCAGGCAAACCACAATTGGTCCCCATCATAGTCTCAGATTTAGTTCATTTTTTAAAATAAGAAACTACATACAAAATTATTAGACCCATATTTTTTCTTTTTGCTGAAAAAAATTTTTTCTTCGATATACAGCCTTCCAAAATGGCTGCCCTTCTCTCGGATTGCTCGAAAAACTGAAAAACATGTCAAATTAAAACTTTTATTGTAGAGAAACGAGTGTACTTAGTAACGTAATCGCAATAGCAGGAAGAGTATAAAGTTGTATGTTTCGTTGGAGGGCCAAAATTTGTCTATTGGTCCAATAGGAATCGCGCAATTCACTCGCAATGTTGCCAACTTTGATGAAATTTTTGCTAACTTCAAACATTTTTTTTTCTGTCCTCACGAGCAATATCAACCATCTGCTTCTAGCATCGAAATCTACTCCATAAGGTCTCTTGAAAATGTAAAGGACTTACGTTTCTGATTATTACATCCCACGTTATAGCATGATGAAAAGCTGAAAATTTCATTAAGACGCCATGTTTGGACGCCATTTTCTCAAAAACCCCACCTTTTAAAAATCTGAATTTTTTACATGTATTGGAGAAGTACCTAAGTATTTAATATCCGTTAACCGTTCATGCGGCTACAGCCCCTAACATTCGCAATTAATTATTGAAATTTCGATTTTTGTACTTGCAATGTAAATATTTCCAATGGGCATTTAGGTCCTATACAGAAGGCGATTTTAAAGGAAGTATGAAAATTTTGAGAGATGAATCCTGACATCAAATCCAGTAGAAAAGTTCCTATAAACATGAGTCGAATTCCGCTTAGTTTTCGAGTTACAGGGTTTCCAACTCGGGACCCAAAATCGGTTCGGGACAATAGAAAATAATATATATATTTCGCGTTAAATCAGAAACTATGTGTTAAAGCTTTGATAAAGTTCAGAAAGTTGATTTGTATCAATATGATATTTTTACGTACGTTGCAATTCAGTTGGCAGTGTTGCCAACTTGCTAGAATTTTTTTCTTTTCAAATGACACTACGTGGATTTTCTTTGATATTTGGTATTCATTAATAATTGCAAACATCACACGAAGCACAATTTTCCCTCACATCACCACCGTTTTCGAAAACTTACATGTATTTCATTAAAAGGTTTTATCTCGTGCGTTATTGATAGTTTGTGTGATTCGGTGTCGTGAACATCGTCCTAGTGTTCCCTGGAACCATGAAAATTGTTTACACTGGTAGCATGGCATTGTAGTGCACTAGTTAAGTGTTTGTGTGAATAACAATGGGGAAATCCTATTGCAGTAAGTACCGTATTAAATGTGTTGATTATGCTAAAAGCCGTAAGATGATTGTGCGCACAAAGAATTCTAAACAAAAAATTTATCTTGCGGTAAAATATATGGATTGCGTACTGCGTGTCAGCCCAAACTTACTATTAGGGGAGGATTATTATTTGTGTCTTGTACACAAGGCGATTTGAAAGGCAGTATGAAAAAATTTTGAGATGTGAATCCTTCACCGTAGTCTAGGTGTCACCGATAACGGCCGTTTTAATGGGGGCACATTCATGTTTAGCATGTTAACTGTCTGGTTAATGGTTTCCAAATCTACATTCAGAGGAACAAATTCTTTATCTTGCTGGTGCATAATTTCATATTTAAGTCTTCTTTCGTGATCACCAATATATCACACACATTCACGTTGTTCACGGTAAATATTCAAAGCACCCTTTACACGAATAATCATCCTCTTCTAATACTACGTTTTGGCAGACGCGCTGCACGCAATACAAATATTTTACCGCAAGACAAAATGTTTGTCAAGAATTCTTTCTGTACACAATTATCTTATGCCTTTTAGAATTATCAACCCATTTAATACGGTCCTTACTGTAATACACTGAGAAAAAATTATTTCTATAGTAAGCAATAGGATACCGTATATTTGTACAATATACTGCTGTACGGAGATCGGATTTTTCTCTGTGTAAAACTTCCCCATCGTTATTCACACAAACACTGTAACTAGTGCACTACAATGTCATGTTACCAGTGAAAACAATTTTCATGGTTCCAGAGAACACTAGGACGATGTTCACGACTCCGAATCACACAAACTATCAATAACGCACGAGATAAAACCTTTTAATGAAATACATGTGTTTTCGAAAACTGTAGTGATGTGAGGGAAAATTGTGCTTCGTGTGATGTTTGCAATTATTAATGAATACCAATATTAAATAAAATCCACGTAGTGTGATTTGAAAAGAAAAAAATTCTAGCAAGTTGGCAACACTGCCAACTGAATTGCAACGTACGTAAAAATATCATATTGATACAAATCAACTTTCTGAACTTTATCAAAGCTTTAACACATAGTTTCTGATTTAACGCGAAATATATATATTATTTTCTATTGTCCCGAACCGATTTTGAGTCCCGAGTTGGAAACCCTGTAACTCGAAAACTAAGCGGAATTCGACTCATGTTTATAGGAACTTTTCTACTGGATTTGATGTCAGGATTCATCTCTCAAAATTTTCATACTTCCTTTAAAATCGCCTTCTGTATAGGACCTAAATGCCCATTGGAAATATTTACATTGCAAGTACAAAAATCGAAATTTCAATAATTAATTGCGAATGTTAGGGGCTGTAGCCGCATGAACGGTTAACGGATATTAAATACTTAGGTACTTCTCCAATACATGTAAAAAATTCAGATTTTTAAAAGGTGGGGTTTTTGAGAAAATGGCGTCCAAACATGGCGTCTTAATGAAATTTTCAGCTTTTCATCATGCTATAACGTGGGATGTAATAATCAGAAACGTAAGTCCTTTACATTTTCAAGAGACCTTATGGAGTAGATTTCGATGCTAGAAGCAGATGGTTGATATTGCTCGTGAGGACAGAAAAAAAAAATGTTTGAAGTTAGCAAAAATTTCATCAAAGTTGGCAACATTGCGAGTGAATTGCGCGATTCCTATTGGACCAATAGACAAATTTTGGCCCTCCAACGAAACATACAACTTTATACTCTTCCTGCTATTGCGATTACGTTACTAAGTACACTCGTTTCTCTACAATAAAAGTTTTAATTTGACATGTTTTTCAGTTTTTCGAGCAATCCGAGAGGAGGGCGGCCATTTTGGAAGGCTGTATATCGAAGAAAAAAATTTTTTCAGCAAAAAGAAAAAATATGGGTCTAATAATTTTGTATGTAGTTTCTTATTTTAAAAAATGAACTAAATCTGAGACAGTCGTGTGGACCACCCTGGACGATTTGAAATGGAATCACTCGGTTGCAAGTAACAACTGTAGTCATAATAACCCCATGCTGTAAACGACGCCAATACTTAGTGGCCAACTTGACGGTAAATGTCGATCGTCGATAAAGCGACGCGTCGAAGGTTTGCCGCTAGTGTACCACTGGCGGCAGAGTTTCATCGAGTCGAAACAGATATCTAGAGTCGAGGTATTGAAATTACCACCACGTAGCAGCGAGGACTTTATTTTGGTCCGCGCTCCTTTGATTCGTCCCGGAGAATCGTGAAGGGACCAACAACAACTGTCGCTAGTCATGTGCATGCGGTTATTATTACCCAGTATATTATTTTTTCCTGATGAATTGTTTCTAAAGTGAGCTCCGGGGGTCAAGAGTAACCTCTACCTCTACATCATGAAGTGAAAAATCTTGAGATGAGTGCGTATAATCGTATGAATTTAGATGGCAACTGCCGCCGATCATTAGAAAGTGAATATAGGAGAACTATGAAATAAAGTAAATAGACGCGTGTCATTTTGTTATAAAATTACATGGCAAACGCATTTTATCTGATCCCAAACGGTTATCGTCCAATATACACGGTTAAACAAGCACTCTGATTGACTAAATTAAAAGACCTAAGCGAATTATCTCTCTACAAGCAAGATATTTCTTCCTCGCCTCCGTGGCGAAGTCGGAAGAATATGTGCCTAGTAATCGTAAGTTTGGTGGTTCGCGCCCACTTCGGGGCCCTTTTTCAGTACTTTTTTGAATGTTTTTTTAAGATGCACCTTAGTGTAAACAAATCACACATATATGCGATTTAACACATTTTGGGGGAGTAATTTTGTGGTTCATTGGCGTTTCGTTGCATCTCTGCCACTGATGGGCCGCGGGGCCACCAACTTTTGGAGAGAGGTTGCAGGTTACCCATCAGTGGTTCACTGACGCTTACAGCATGGGGAATGTAGTTCAACTGAACAAGAATGAAAATAGTGGGGAAATTAAAAATGACCAAAACTGAATAACTTACATCGCTCATTTCGAATACAGCTAGCAGATTAAACTTACAAGGAATGACAAAAATTAGTGAAATTTGGCATTATATTAAGCATAGTTTTGGGGGGAAGCGAGCATTCCCGGTAGTGATACTTCTTGGAGGGGAACAAAATTTGATTGAGGGGGAAATCTCCCTCATTCCCCCTGATAATTCGCACCCTGCATACGAGCGACATCTTCCACCAACCATCAGTCAACTCGTCAACTCCCGCCATGCCGTCAGTGTTCTACTCAGTAACATATACCAATTGATATATGCCTGAGCTTTGGACTATTATTTTTCCGTTAAATGCTAATAACACTGTATAATTTTGCCTTTTTGTAACAAATCTGTACTTTAAAAGAAATAAAAAGCTAATTCAGGTCTTTGAAATCATGTCATATGTGAGTATGTGTATGAACTTAAACACTTCCCCTTTCGAACATAAGATATTTCATTCAAATAGGCTACTATGAGCGGTTTTGAAGTTGTAACACACTGGAACGGGATAATGACTTTAGAGAAATCCTGTGGTTTGATTAAATAATTGATGGGGAAATACACATAAATATATATTTTTCATATGGTTTAATATACTGCACTTACTGTATGTTCAGCATAGGCCTAAATATAGGCCTATATATAATATACTAGCCTTCGGCTACCTGTAGACTTCTCCCCAGACCCTCGTGTTTGATTGACCTATGATCTCGCATCTCATATTTCAGCATTTGGTTCCGTTCTTGGCACGACAGGAATACGTTTATGGCATTATTCTTTGCCAAAAATTTAAATCCCTTCCCCCCCCCCTTAGAATACGTACTTCAGTCAAAGTGAAATGGTACAAATTCGTCTCTACCTAAGTACTATGTAACTGTGTTCAAAAATTAATTTCAAATGGTTCATCAGTTTTCCTGTGAGGATGAGTCTCACAGCAACTTTGAAGTCATTTTTATATGCTAAGAAAATAATAGAAATTGCTCCTCTTCTGTCGTTGAAAGCGGAATGTCTGGTAATATTGTGGCAAATGCCCACTCATCACAGTGTGTGATATCTTCCTGTATCATTTCATCAAGAACAATGTTTACATCCCTCTATTTCCAGCTACTGCCAGAGTTGAAAAGGTGCATTAGCAGAGCCATTGAGAATATCACATCAGACATGCTTGAGAGGGTTTGTTTCTATACCAAGTTTTATATTCTTAACATCTTTCTACTCTTAAGGAATTTCGAGATATGGCCGTTTTATTATAACAATTATTATATAACACCTATTTTTCCCGCCTCGTTTTTCCTTCCTTCTAAAGTAAACATAAAATGAAAAAACGTACAAGCTGAAACATTTTGTTAATTTTTTAAAATCAAAAGTCTAAAACCCAAATTTAGTGTTTCTAACTTTAAAGATTTCCAGATATTTTTATCCTCTTATAACAACTTCAACCCCACCTTTTTAGAATTACGATTTTCAAATTAGATTTCTGAGCTTTCGCCATCTTGAGACATGTTAGCTCCTCACATATGAGAATGACGTCTCTCAGCAGTCATACTATCCAGGAGATCCGGGAAGAAGAAAGAAATGGGAAAGGGAAGAAGCAGTCTGGAACCATTATGTCAGGTGCTATTCCGGCATTTTCCTGAGTAAATGAGATAAGTCCAGTAAAAACCTCATTCAGGATGGCTGTCCTGAAAATAACTTTTAAATAACGGCTAAATAATAAATCACAACTTTCATGATAACACTACGTATTTTAAAACACTTAATTACATTTGCCCTTATTAGTGAGGTAAGTAACACATATTATTATAATGGAAATTTTGTTGAACAGTTGTATTGTTTATTTTCCTTCTTCTTGGCAGTCGGGCTTGTGACATAATGTTGGAATGGCAAGGGATGGCAGGGTTGATTATTGAATGGATATCTAGTTATTGATACAATAATGTCATAATAACATGAAATCGAACACAAGTACAATATATGAGTAAAGTATCGGAGCTTTAAGATGACAACAATATAACTTGAAATGCTTAAAAAAAAAAAAAAAAAAAAAAAAAAAGATCGTTTCCGCTCTTATTAACAGATGTCCTTACATTAAAAAGAACAAGAAGAAAAACAACTATATATTGTATATACACACTGATAATAGTGTTCCAATAACAATTTTGTTTGCTGAGCCTCTCTTATAATTGTCTTAGAAAGATTGTTGGTCTCCATTAATAGGAATAATCATTTGCAATAATTAACTTGCAAGAGAGAGACGGTTATGGCGCGCGGAATATAAAATGAAATGAAATCTTTGAGTTTTACGTCCCACAATTATGCCGGCTAGACTAAAGGAGGCGGTGATCATGAGAAATGAAAGAAATGGTGTAATGAAGAAAGTGGGAGGAAACGGGAGATCCCCGAGGAAATCCAAACGCGCGGTGTTTGTCCACCACAAAGTTCGCTTAGCGCGAGCTGGGATCGAACCAGGAACCCCATGCACCACAGGTGAAACCGCGGCCTCAGGCGTGCAGAATAGTCTAATGTTGTAACAAGAGTTGAGTATTGTATAAGAAAGAAAGAGTAACGATAAATACGAGTTCGTTCAATTATACAAAAATAACGCACGCTTTGGCTTAAAGAGCTCAAAGGCTCATCGTAGCAGAAACAAACATTTCCATTAGATTTTAACCTGCGAAAAGACAAGGTACCATGTTTGTTATCAACCATCCTTCAAAGATCCTACTTTACATTGTCCGGAAGCCTTCTCTTTCGCCCAGCTAATAGTCTCCTTCTCCTAGGCTTTTTGAATAAGACTTAATGATTTGGTGCGTATTACTTATCTTATACGTATTAACTTTACTATTTCTATAATATTAGGTAACCTGTAGTTGTGAAATAAAAGCTTGTGTAGCATTTTAACTCACCTGAATGTATGCCTTTTTTGCTCCAAGTATCTTTATCAACATTTTATTTTTGAAACCCCGAAGTTCCCGTTCTTGCATTCGTGTTAGGGATCAACTTCCACATTCATACAAAATTGGGCAGATTGAACTCTTATTGATTTTAATGTTTTCGATATTTGTTAAGAAAATAAAATGTTTTTCAGTAGGGTAAACTTTAGTACATGTTTGTTACTCGGGGTTGATACTTAAAAGGAACAGCAGTGCTTTCTCAACATCAGGTGCGATCGAATTGACGTACGAATTTAGAGTTTACTCGATTTTGTTTATTAGAAAAGCTTCCCTCCCTGTGAAGGTCAACGACTTGCTTTTCCCTTCTTCAGTGGTAAGTAGTGGGAGGTAGGGGAGTTTCCTATCAGGTTGCCTGGAACAGACTTTAGTGAAAATTTAACTATGAAAAGGAAATTTCTGTTTTTGGTTGTAATATTTTTTTAAGAAAATCTGTAAACACTTTATCTACATTTATTGATAAGTATTGTTAATAAAGGCAATGTATTCTCTTATCCTAGGAAATTTGAATGCTTTGTTGACATTTCCAGCTCATTGAACAGGTGTTTAAGTATAGGTGCAAAGATTTATAAACAAGCTTAGTATTTTTAGGAGCAGTTTTCATAAGTAAAAGACTGCTGGAAAAGGCGCTATTTCCTTCAACTACTTTCACGACTACTTTAAAACAAAGAAAGAAAAAACAAGAATTAGATTGAGCACTTATTAACACGTATGTTTCTATTTTAAGAAAAAATGTCTTTGTAGCTGCTAAATCTTCCTCATATATGTAGCCCTATATCCACAGAGAACAGTGGGAGAAATTTCATATTAATTCTCAGTCAGGGGTAAAAGTGAGGGGGAGCGCGGGGAGAGACCGTCCTCCACCTCGAAAAAATATGTGCGGCGTCTTCCCAGTTGCTAAAAAATTACAATGGGCTAAGATAACAGCAGGAGAACGGCGTGACGTCATGCCGGTGCCTACCGTTCCCCTACCTTTTCATATCCATTTTTACCCCTGCTCTCAGTGACACCTCTATAGATCTGGCAAACTCGACGTCCAAAATTTTCTAAAGAATTACCTCAAGTACTTTATTTGGTTGTTGTTGTTTATACGCAAAACCATCAGATAAAGCACAAATCCTTATTTTATCAAAGTTCTTAACCAGAAAGACAACGCACTCAATGCATGATCCTTAGTGGCTAATGAACGGGAAATTTAGAAAGATCAGAGCTGCGGTTTCTTTGTGGGCAACAATGTGATTCTGGGCTTTCACAAGAATTTTCTTAGAGATAGAGATGAACTGATTCGCGATATCATACTATAATAGTCTCAAACCCTACAGTGGGAATGTGCTAAATCTCTTGAATCCTATAGTATAACTATAGAAACAAATTTTAGTTGAGTTAACTAGAGAAATCATATACGAAACGCCTGATTCGTAACTTATCAAGACACTTTTACGAACTTAACTTTGCATTGTACCGACATTAGTGTTCTCCATTTCAAACATCTTATACAACATGAGTTTATCACAAAAACGCTCATAACTCTGAGTGGATAGTAAAATGAAAACGCTCAAAACATATTTGTCAAATTGTTTCTGCGGTTTCTTCTAGTATGACTCCCCCTACCGGAATCCGACACTTTCCGAATAATTCTTTCCATGGTTTCGTGGGTCAATATAGTATTTCTTAAAGTACTCTCATCGCTACCTATTCGTATAAATTTCTCGAGCAATTATTTGAAAATTGGTTGATTTTTCATATTGGGCGGACACACTAATTAGCATTACATTCTTGTAAATTTCGTCTTTACGAGTAAAAGAACTGATTGTTTATAGATAATTCATAATAGAGGTTGTCGGGTTTTTTTCTTGAAGATTTTAGAATATAACAGTGAAAAGGAGAGAAAAGGGAATTAGAGGAAAAGCTCCCAAAAAGGGAAGGAGAAAGGGTCTAAAAACGGAGGAAAGGTGCTGGAAAATTATTTCTGTTCCCATCCGGAGGCAACATTTGATACAATGGGTATTTTATGAGAGCTCCCTCCTGCTCTAAAAATACAATATATTTAAAGACATCGAATATTTTTCTCATTGCACTGTTGGGATAGCTTGAAAGCAATGTTATTTCGAGATTCAACCTGGAAACTAATTGACAGGGATTAACTACATTATTACGTAAACAGCAATAGCCTTCTCCACTTAATCAATATTGTTAATCCTATTGCTATCGAAAAGCCATTAGTCAAGAGAGTCTAACTATCCACTAATTGTATTAAATGGAACATAAAATATTTTTTAATCATTCGATTGAATAAATTTGAACATTTGTGCTTCGCTACGATGGATCGTATATACATTATTTACTTTAAAGATAGGTTTAATCTTATAAGCTACTGCTGTAATCAACGTCGCCTCTCGAGTATTTTAACCTGAATTTAATTCGCTCAGGTTGATGACGATAGTCTCGTGTCCGACTTCCAAATGTTATCTAATCTCTAGTGAGCTGTCTGCTACCTATATTATATTAATGCGGTATTATGAAACGTAGAAGTATTAACTATGAGCTACTACAAATATTATTGCATAGACAATCATACGTAGTACCTAATATTATAAGCATCATGGACGTGTGAACATAACAAATTGGATTAAGGATGAATATTTGGAGCAAATCATTGCCAACTCTAAGGCGAACGAAATCTACGCATACCAAAAATAGAAGCCTTAGTAACACAAAAGATATGATATATAGGAGAGAGAAACATTCGCGAAATCAAACTGAGATTATAAAGATTAGGGTTTAGTGATTTTTGTCAATGCTGGAAACAGTTATGGTGAGATCCTAATCTATACTCGGATTTTTATCCAACGATTATAATATCTAATGGGATCAATCCCAGAAACACACTTGCGCGAAATCGGATAATTCGCTGAGATCATTACGGCATCATGGGTATTTGATAGTTTCATAAATTTTTCACTTTTTTTTTTTTTTTTTTTTTGCTTGGTTACACTTTATTTGATGAATTATTCGCCGAACATTTCGCGGTTTGATGTGGCAAAAAAAAAAAATAAAAAAATGAAACCTCAGGAAGGAGCTCTTGGATAGGTTTCGTATCTGCAGAATGTGTGCAAGATTGCAGAAAATGAAGTGATTAGCATTACAGCTCTGCAACGCATCACATGAGCCGGCCACGCCAGCTGAAAACAGTAACCGGAGGTAGTCAGAGCCACACTTCTATTAGTCGAGTGTTGGCGTGACGTGAATATATGTGGTCGAACAATACCTCGACGTTGAATGCAGGAATATTATCAGGTATTCGCCTTTGATCGCGAAAAAATTATGAAATCGCAACTCTGAATCATACTTCCGCTAGATCGACGACCATGTTGGCCGGAATTTTAGCCACATCTTCAAAACTGGTGCACAAATTTGGCGTTGTTGCGCAACGATTAGTGCCCTCATAAACATATCAACGTTGTTTGGCGGTGTGGGGCATATTTGAGTGACGCTTATTGTTGTAGCTTCATTTGACTATACAGTCTGCGTCAGTAGTGATGACGCACATGTAGAACCAAATGACACAACATCATTTGCTCTGTTAAGCCTTGGTTCTATCTGCAATATCATAATGACAGTATTCGTGCCTGGAGGTGCCGTGGCTGCAAGTTGGATCCCGTCTTTTAGCCTACATTTAGCTCTGTTGCTACCTCTTCTTCTTCTTCTTCTTCTTCTTCTTGATGCTACAGTACTTATTTCTTATTTCCGAAAACTTTGTAGGCACGATATTGCTACAGTTGTCTACTTTTAGCTATCTGTTACCATCTGTTTATTATTCACTTTAAGCTACCTGTCTTTCATATTCATAGCTTTTGCTACTTCTACTTATACTTCGTGATATTACGGTTTTATTGTTCAACAGTATAGTTCTAAAACAGTTTCTGTTCTCTTTGATTATTTTCTTTAATGAAGGGAAAGTTATACTAACAAATGTTAATATTTTACACAATTGCTTGATACGCAAATTAATTACAGTTCTCTATAGTAAGATTTAGACGAATTCTTTCCTAATCTTTTCAATTTTCTGATTACATAAAATAATTAATTTTGCTATTAAATACGTGGAACAAGTTAGTAACAAACACAAGTTTTTATAGATAAATAAGCAAGACAAGTAAGTACGTATTTTTTTCTTTAAATCAAATTTCTTCTTTGCTTGATCTCTTTAGATAAATCCATTGCCATGGTGAGACATTGCAACTCGTAATCTATCTTCTCGAAAATTATGAACTTTGCTATTGAAGAAAATGCATTTTAACTCATTTGGAGTCTCTCTCTTATTAGGTTCTTGTTTCTTATTACTTTTCGAAAAACTTTGTAGGCACGATCTTGCCTGAAACAAATTTTGACCTATCTATTCTAAATATTTGGATTATATACTTCCTCACTGCATTTCATTTTATTTGTGATATGTCTTTGTAGAGTTAATTTGTAGATGATATCATAAAATACCATCTAGCAGAAATGTCCGCTCTTAGTGTGAGTAGCATAGGTTTTTGGAAAATATTTGAAAAATATGTTTTAACTCTCTTCTTGTCTTTAGTACACACATCGTAATGCAATGCTAAGTATGTTAAAAAATTAATTTCCAACTGTAAAGCCTATTTCTCGTGACAGTCAAAGTTGATGTCAATGTAGTAAAAATATATATGAATTGCCCCTTTCCTCACTTAAAAGTGGAATTTTCGAAAACATTGGAAGTCAAATCCACTTATTTTTAGTAAGGAGTTTCTATACTGAGTTTCTTCTTCCTAACTTCAGAGATTTGTGAGATACGGGACGGTATTCAGAGAGAATTCGTTAATCAAATATTAGCCACACGATTATTTAGTGTCGTATTAGCTCTGTACTAAAGATTATGTACTTTTTGGTATTCAGAGTCTGCTTGAAGTTCACCTAATAAGTTATTTGGGTATGATTGACTAATATAAAACCAATACCTCAAGTAAGAAAAATAAATGTTGCAACTACCGAAATCTTGACATGTGCATGCATGCTCTGTAAAAAGTGAAAATATATGAAATTCGAAGTTCGAAATGTTTTCTATGTCGTTTGACATCACAACAACTTAAATATAGTTACGAAATCGAATTATAATTAACGCATTCGTTTTTGAGGAATGTATTTAAAAGAGGAATAAGTAAAAGTCAATTAATATTAGCGACAATGAAAGGATTACGTTGTAATTACAAAGGAAAATAATTTATTGATCAGTTGTATGTATTCCTCAGAAAACTGTAAATTTTCTACTCATCTCTCACTGTTCACTTTAAGAAATAGTTCTGCTATTGTTGAAGACTCCTGCTTCATAGTTAATTCACCCGGTGAGATGAAAGGAAAGAAAGAGAGAAAGACAGGTAATTAATGTCTTTGTATTCTTATAATGTAAGACTACGGTGACTAAACCAAGGTAACCTCTGCTCTAAAGTAATTAGTCACATGTGATTAACTTAGTCAACTACTACGTGCTAATCAGAGATTCTGAATACACTTCTGATAACCATGCGTTAGTCGAAACCTTAGTATAGAACTAATCATACGTCAAAACGATTCTACATAAGGCCCACTATGTTTTTGGCAGAATTTTTGTCCCTTTCAGTATACGAGTATGTATATATATATCAAGCAGTTCTGCACATTTTTTTGTAAAATGCGATCACAAGCAAGAACAATTTCACTTTTATTTATATAGATTTTTATTGTTATTTATCTCTACGTTTAAGATCTGGTTTATTTCCAGCTGTAGAAGCTCAGGGTACGGCCTAGTCTTAACTTGCTTTCACATCGATCTTCTTCAAAGAACTCCTAGTATACATGTATTGACAGTTTTGAACTGGATGTTTCGCAGGGAACATAGTTGGAAAAATTAACTTTGGCTGTTTGCTTGAAGTTTCCGTCATTGGAAAGGCGGAAAGTGAAAACTTCGTCCTCATGTGATCAATTTTCCTGTACAACTCACTTTAAGAACTTCTCTCCCTCTCTCTATTCACATAAACCCTCCGTGGAAAGGGAGAAGGGAAGACGTAACAAAACTACTGAAAAGTTGAATGTCTGTTTCAGAGAAGCCCAGTTGGAGTTTGATTGGATGATGGAACTAATAAATTATCTTCTTCCGCTTTCGTAATTAAATTTCGTCACTGCTGAGTTACAGTTAAGATTTCGTTGGATTGGTTGGGTGCATCTACAGCTACACATGTCTTACTTGGCCATTCTATTCCCAAAGGCGTAATAGAAACATATACTGATTTATATCGTTGAAATATTAATGTAGACCTGGAAAGAAATATTAATTCCTTTAAATTGATTATACTTTTAATACTTTTAATCAAATATTATTACATTTGATGTGTGTATATTGATATTTAGAAAGAAGTCTACGACAATAAAACAATATGCTCATGACAACTGTAATAAAACAATATGCTTGAGTATGTATATTTTTAAAATGTTCCATGGAAACTATATACATAGTTAAGCATTATTAAAATACTGGTGTTGATTACCCGCTTCGCTGGGTTGAAATATTAACTTTAAATGCTCAGCTCCTTATGTCATATGTTATGCAAAAATAACAGTAAAAATTAAATATTACTATTGTAGGCTGAATTTGGATTAAAACAACATTGTAAGTGTCACTTTCCATCTCAGTGACCCTAAAAACTATGGATTCGACACTAATATCGGTCATTTTCGATCATTTTTATATGTCTATCCTTTCCCCTCCACTAAGTTGGGGGCTGAATTTGATTTAAACGACATTGGAAGTGTCATTGTTCATTTTAACGATCCCAAAGACTATGGATTCGCCACTAACATCGGTCAATTTCGGTCATTTTTAAATACCTTCCCCTTCCCTCCCTCAAGTTGGGGCTCTTAATTTAGATTTGAACGGTATCGGAAATGTCACCGTTCATCTCGGTGACCCAGAAAAATTATGGTTTCGATACTAATATCGGTCATTTTCGATAATTTTTATATCTCCCCCTCCTCCAAGTTGGGAGCTGAATTTGGATTTAAACGTCATCAGAAGTGTCACTGTTCATCTCAGTGACCTCGAAAACTATGGTTTCGACACTAATGCAAGTTCTCTCTTCTCAATTTCGACAAGAACTAGAAATTTATCGTGTCGTGGGCAAAACTACCAGAAATTCACAAAGTCTACGAATATTTTTTGTACTACAGTATTAGATATCACAATATTTGTAGATGTGTGTTGGCGTCTCATATCTAACGTAAATATATCTTATGCTGTGTGGAAAGTTTCATATAGATACATGTTTCTCCGTATACAATATATATGTACTAGGAGAATATAGAAATAGTTTAGAAATACCTCAATCTCTAGCGTTATTGTTACTCTGTTAGCCTGTCTTGTATCGAAAAGGTTTCGTAGAAGAGAAGCTTCCTCTAGGAAAATGTATCTGTTGCCATTGGAAGAGCTTTGTCTCGTGGTTAAAGTTTACTATGTATAATTGTATACTAAATATAGTAACTGGTAAAAATGTTTATTTCATATTTATCCTTACTTGAGTTTGTTTTTCTTTGTAGGTTTTAATGTGGCTTTTAGCCATTTTATGTGGAATGATTCTTGGGAAGCTTCTAATACACGGGCTCCTTTGTGGCAAACTTCTACGATTGAAGATGTTTAGAGATGATCAGGTAAATGAACATTTATCTTCTTCCTCAGTCTATGCTTTGTATTGGAGTACCTCATGAAAAGATCCTTAGACGTACTTAATAATAATAATACGATATGTGTGTGTTATTCAGATTCTGTGCTTCACACATATTTCGAAGTCAATGTTAAACAATTGAACATAAGTGAAATACGCATAGTAGTTAAAAAATGGTTCTTTAATTCATTTTTCTTTTGTTAATACAGTTTGACCTCGATAACTCGAATTTTTACACATTTCGTTGAACTCTATATAACACTCAAATATTAACTCTGTAAGTTGAACGTTTAGAAATTACAAGCTCGATAAGTCCAATTTTAAAGGTTTCATAATCCTAATTGGAAAGCTCGATAACTCGAACTTTCGTATTTGCGAATCTCTACGAGTCGAAGTTTCCCACTATAAGCCGAATTTCTCTTGATGTGACCTCGAAAACACAAAGCTATAGCTCTATGGTAATTGTCACTGTTGCTAGTACTGTCATTGTTGCTAATGTGTACTGTAATTGTGTTTTACTCATGTTCAAAATTTTATTTTTTACTATTCATCTTATTTAATTTAAGGAACGTTCACAACTTTGAGTTATAAAGGTTGAATGAATAAAACTTCAAGTTATAGAGGTTATACAGTCACTTTTAATGAGGAACGCAGAACCTCAGTATCTCGAATTTTTGTTAAATTTGTCACCTTAATAACTTGAACCTAGATTACTCGAAAAACTCGATAACTCGAATTTATATGTATTCCCTTCAGCTTCGATTTATCGTATCCCACTGTATTTATTTTTCTTTTGTCAAATACTGCTATTTAACAAACAGTATGTATTGCATTTATATAATGCCCAATAAATTCATTTAAAACTTTAATTGTGCACAATTTAAAAACCAGAAACCAGGACACCATAATATTACAAACACTTTAATAGTAGATCAAAATCTACCACCATGTCAAGTTTGATTCTGATTGGACAAGTTTGGTGTTTATGTTATTCTTTTGTTTTCGAAATTCTAATTCAAAATCTCAAAATTTGACCATCCATAACTTGGGAACTGAAAGTTTGTGCAGCATAATATTGCACATTCTTATATACGCGTATCAGATCAAAATTGACTGATACCAAGTTTGATTTCTGATAGTATGAATCCGGTGGAAATCGTACTACTTATAATCTTGATTTTACAGAAAGAAAAAATTCAAATGAAGGACGAAATTTGGTATATTCGAGGAGTAGTCATAAAGTTTTAATTATCACCTTGAAAAAATCAAGCTGCGATCATGAAACTTGATAGTCGTGTTAGTTCTTCACCCTTCAATGCGACACATTTTTTTCCAACGATGGATGACTGGGCGGAGATTCTGATTGTAGAAGTTTTCATTTTGGCTGTTCAGGAAATCACCACGTCGTCATTCCGGAAATGTTTGCCACGCAATGGTTTCTTTATTCACGGAAACGGGAAAAGTCACTGGGTGCCATGTCTGGAGAATATGGTCATGGGACAAAATGTGATAGCCCAAAGAATCTGGATGTGTGACTGTGCTGGGATGCGTATGCGGAATGAGCTGGGGTGTTATCGTGGAGCAAAAATACCCCATAGAACAGCTCCGGTCGACGCTTTGTCTTGATAGCTTCCCGTACCCTCGTCTGAAAATTCTATTGTATTGGTTTGCCCCTTACGAGCAAAATGTGTTAGCACCACACCATGGCAGTCTGACTCGACAATGGTAGAGTATTCGCCTTTTTTTTTTGGCAGTGGTAAATCCACATGTTTCCACTGTTTACTTTGCTCCTTTGTCTCGGGGTCATAATGGTACGCCCAGCACTCGTCCATGGTGATTAGGCGTTTAAAGAAGTCATCTGGATTGGGCTGACACAGCTGCAACATTTCCCGCTACTGCCTCGATTCGGTGAGCTTTTGAATGGGTGTGATCAGATAAATTCGGGTCGCTGCCGGAACTCAACCGGCAGCGACCTTCGTCATGTAAAAAAATTTTATGCAAGATGTTCAAAACTGATCCATGACTGCTTTTCACTTTTTAGAGTATCATCTCGATTGTAATGCGCCGGTCTGCGAGCATCAGGGCCCACACTTCTCTTGCGATTCCCAGTCTTCACAGAGAGACGATCTGCCATTTCGTTCTTCGTCATTCAGACTTGCCTGACCACACTGGAAAGCATCCGCAACGCTTAACCACTGTGTCATATGATGGTATATTTGTTACCAACTTATCATTGTTTGTTGCGACGTTCTTTCCCTGCAAATGTAGCAAACGAATTATCACATGATATTCCACTTTATCAATGGGCTACGCCCTGGGTTCTATCTGTAAAGAAACAAAAAACTAGCCAAGTAACTTTATTTTTTCGGAGTAATAACTAAAACTTTGTGCTATCCCTCGTAAAGAGTTCTTATTAAATAATTAAAAACAAAAAAAGAAAGAAAAATGAAGAAAAAAACCTTTGAAGGGATGCCTAATACAGGAAGAGAATCATTATGGGAAAAAGTATCATTGACATTTTAGGGGTGAATCAAAAAGATTAGATGAAACACTAATTACTGTTGACTTTACAATTCTCATGGATCACAATACAACTAATAAATTTTCTTTGTTTGTTAGTTTGTTGAAGTTTAGTACCCTTTTATTGCTCATGCTATATAAGACGTAGACTTACGGTTAAAGATATAATTTGAATCATCTTAATGTCATTGAAATTTGGAATGCTTTTTCACCGGGAATCAAATCCTAGATCATGTGCACCAAAGGCACACCTGGTACTCTACTTTACTAACGGGGTGGACAACTAATAAATTCTTCAAGAGAAGGTTCACCAATAGTTATTTTAGCATCTGATAATTACGAATCTAATTTTTACCATAATTTTGGCGAAGCTAGATACAATGTCAAGTCTATCCCTATTAGCAATAACTCCACATCCAATGAAACCACAAATGCTATAACTTCATCATTACTTTTACAATAAAAGATCAACTTGTCAGATGCACCTTCTTTGCATATGTATAAACCAGATTAATTCTGCCAAATATAAGTACCAAAACTCTGCCGAATACACTCTGATATCTATATTTGAAGGTATCATGCAAAACCTTCTTTCCATAAAATATGTCTAAACAACTACGAGGTTACTTTCCCTGGTTGGATCTACGGATACACAAGCTTGTGGTGGCCAATATTGTGTATATAAGTTTTCTTAGAGTTATCTCGTTTCATTCCACATTCTCATTCCACCAACCGTGTGTCACTTGTAGTCTAAAAGACACATTCGTGGGACCTAACACTAGGATGACCTAACGCCAATGCCACCGGTGAAGAGAGAACATGCTCAGATACCATTCTGATTGCGCCTTTTTATACTGATTTGATAATGCTGAATCAACGAAACTATTTGTGAACATGCCCTTTATTGGATCCAGAAAATGATGTCAAAATGATAAAATATGGTGCCCGAGAAATCCGTAACAATTTCTGGAAAGAACTTGAATTCAAATGAAGTGTTTATAATACAAAAGAAGATACCGTAAGTCGACTAAATATATCAGTTCAATATGACCGCCTTCCATATCCAAGCAGGGTTGTCATATCTCCACGGTGCATCTGAACACACGCTGCAATATTGTTGGTGTAATTGTACGCATCGATATCGAAATATGTTCATGCAGGTGCACCAAATCCCTAATCTTCATCTTGTACACCTGAAGATTATTATAAATAAATGGGCTAATAAAAAAAAATATTCAACACAGTTAATCAGGAGTGGAAATGGGGAAGACGCGAGGTGACGGCTTCTCATTAGTATACAGTAAGTTCAAGAAAAAAAAAGAAAGGAGCAAAAAATTATTACAATCGCACGAAAATGTGGGCACAGGAAGAACTTTAGACCGTCGGCCAAGAAAGTTTCCTTTCGTACTCATTCCCCCCCATGGCTTGTGTTCTTGTGATGTAATCTGATCAACTGTACCTATTAATGGCCGTCCTCTTAGTTCTGGAATTCCATTTCTACCCTTGTCATTAATACATTGTTCATTTATCGCTGCTCCAAATAAATAGGAACCCAGTGAGTTAAGCCGGCACTATATTGACCAGAGGACAGTACAGACAAGTTTAGGTGCAACACTGTGAGCAATGCAGCAAACCCTCGTACCGCACAATCACTCGAGCACGTGCTAGGCAAAGCCTTTTCCAGCGTTATGATTGAAACACACGCCCAATGGACTCAGGCCTCTTTGCTCGCATCCTCTCCTGTCTTTCTCTGCCTCGACTCGGCTGTCCTGTCTCTGGTCAATGTGCAGCCGGCCGGCCGACCGACCTTATGTTTGAGATTTAGCCACATGATTGTTAGAGAATCGCCTAATCAAAAAATTCGTTGAAGGGTATTTTTATCGTATTCTTTCCATTCCTATAAGCCTATATTCGGATACAATAGAATATTAAAGTTATATTATTACTGCACTGATCAGTAATTTCATTCATTTGCTTTATTTCAGGGTTCTTGGATGACGATGTTCCTTACTGTTATAGTTTCTTTATATGTATTTTCCCATGCGTACAATGTTCTACTAGTCATGTGGTATTCCGATTGTGAATATCTGATCAACAGTGCAATGGGAGTAACCAATGCAAGGTAAGAATTGTACTTTTAGATTTTGTAATTGATCTCAAAGAAGTTACAGTTTGCCGTCTCAGAACTTGACACAAACTTTCTCAGTTCATAACACGAAATATATATTTAAAAATGACTGAATAAATTCCACATATTATTAACACATAACGGAAAAATCGTGTTTAATTTATGTGATATTGATACATATAATTGAGCAGAACAAAATGGAATACATACATGTAAGTAAGAAACTTATATATGAATCAACAAGTAGGTATTAGGATAGGGGAGAAAATGATAGAGGGAAGTTCAATATGAAAGAGAGTTCGACAGGGATACTGCCATACTGTCTCTCGTCTACATTATTTAATATCTATCTAGAACAGATAATGAAAAAGAGCCAACAAAATCAAGACCGTATTTTGGTAGAAAATAGAATGATTAGGTGTATACGGTTAGCAGATGATATTACGCTTGTTGCAGAATCTGAAGACAAAGTGAATAAAATGTTAGAAAACTTGAAGATGGGCTGTGAAGAATATGGGATGAAAATAAATGTTAGAATAGACAAAAGCCGTGATGATTGGAATGAAGGGGTCGTTGTGAAATATAGAAGTAGGAGGGGAGAAAATAGAACCAGTTGACTAGTTTTCGATACCTGGGTAGAAATTATTAGTAATTATATTAAAAGTAAACGTGAAATAAAAGCAAGGATAGGAATGGCGAAAGAATCCTTTAGGAAGAAGAAGAAATGACTATTTTGTGAGGCCTTGAACAAAGAGTTGAGAAAAAGATTTATAAAGTGTTTCGTGTAAAGTATTGTATTGTATGAGCCAGAAACATGAACATTAAGCAAAAATGATGACAAATGACTGGAAGTTTTCGAAATGTAAATGTGGAGAAAAATGGAGAGAATTAACTTGGTCGTGGGGGAAAACGAATGAGAGGGCGTTAGAAATGGTAGGGTAGAAAAGAACATTTTTAGATATTATTAAGAAGAGAAAAAGAAATTGGTAGGGACATTGGCTAAGAAGGACCTGTACCAGTAGCATGAGGGACGTGGCAGAGGATACGGTGGCAGGAAAGAGTGAGAGGGGGCAAAGGGGAGTACAATTAATGGATGATATGAAAACAGAAAAATTGTACGTGAAGACGAAGAGGTTAGCGGAAGACCGTGAAGCATTGAGGCTTGTTAGTTGCAGCAAATGACCTACCAATAATGGCAGAATATGTATGATGAAGATGATGATAAATGTAAGTATTCATGTGTACTTATTTGAGATAAACGAGAAAAACAAATCTTATGTCCTAAGAGGGACGTGTATATTACTCGTTGCCAATAATAATTTATAGTTTTTATTCTGCATAAGCAGGTTGTCTATGTAAAACTAGCACTGTTAAGGGTCTTCACTACACCGAAATCAAACTACTGCTAATTTTAGAGTTTTTCTGTAATATCTTCAAAATATATAAACATATTCGTAAAACAGAAACGTAGTGAACTAGACAATGTGATTTTGCATGTGATACCTTTACCTCAACTCGCCTATCTGCTTTTGGTATGCCGCTATTTACAGAACCCGCAAAAAATGCTAAATCTATCTACAGTTGGATATCGAAAGCAGATAGATGAGTTGTGATAACGGTATCACATGCAAAATCGTATTTCCTAGTTCACTACATTTTTGCTTTTTGAATATTGTTATTTGTTTTGAAGATATTACAGAAAAACTAAAAAATTAGCGGTAATTTAATTTCGCTGTAGTGAAGACCCTTAAGTAACAGATGCAAGTTGTTAGTCTTCTGCTAACAGCGACGCTCACACCACTTGTGAATTTTCCCTACTGGCCAAGGGAATGAGGGGGACATGTCCCCTCCAATCTTGGAACTCCACCCCACCCCAATAATCCGATTTGAAACGTGTTTTTTTTGGGGGGGGGGAGAAATGTGATGGTTTTTTGTCCGATTGCCACGAAGGAAAGTGATATGAAATTGATGTCCCCCCAGAATAAGTCTCAAATCTGCCCGCCCCCCAATGTTGAAGATAACTCTGCTCCCCTGATCCTCCAGAGCATTGTTTTTCAACTTCATAAATGTTTTGAACATGGCTTAAAAAAGAAAGATTATGGAAAAGGTCTTACCCGTCCCCTCCAATGTTGAAGGCAGATTTGAGCCGCTGATTAAGGTTAATGTAAGCTTGCATTAAGCTATCGTAACATGTATATGAACTTGCTACTAGTTGGATCAACGTGATGTAGTTATATGAAGACAAGGTGGAGTTTGCTTCATTTACAAAAAATGAATTGAGAAACCAAAACCAGTTACATAATTTATTTTTTTGAAAAATGTGTGCCGCAATTTTTTTATGAATTAAGTAGAAGACTGTTTCTTGTAAAAGATGTGTGGTTCTCTGTTGGAAGCTCGTATTAATTCAAATGTAATGTTGTGAGATTCTCAAGAAACCTTGTCGAAGACTTGTATCAATTGAAGTCAATGTCTTTTAGGTTATATACACATTGGTGAAAACGAATTTGAAAATAGTCAGTACATATCTTCCGAATTTACAACATAGAATTTGTGTGTAAAAGAGCATGTTGATCTTAGTTGGAAGATTCCAGCATACTGGAAATAGTAACGGCCAGGGAGTTTAAACGTCTGTGTACAGCATTCCTGCTAATAATTTTACGATCATTGGACAATGACAACTGCACTTGTTTCTGTAAATCGGTTGTATGTAGATCACGTGGATCACTTGGGTATGTTTGTAATGCTAGCGCGATGGCAGTGAGCTCTTATTGTGGAACTGCGAAAAGTGTGTGGTCGTTGTTGCTCACGTTGGTTTTAAATAGTTAGTAACCAATCAGAGTTTCGTCCTTTGATTTGCAGAGGGTCCTCACAACACTTGTGCCTTTTTCTCCACTGTCACTGTGTCACAGCGTGGAGCACATGGATAGAAGTTGCTGACAGAACGACCACGAGCAGTGTAATTAGACCGACTGTGTTCTTTTCTCTGTGTACACGTTTAGTAAAAATAACATAATATGTATGTCTGTCATCAGATTTTCACATAAAAGGCTCACCAAATTTTGTATACAGATAAATCTTCACCAGATCTGATCGCATACGAAGGCATTTTTTTTTTTCGATTTTCGACTCAGGAGGATTGGCGATAGGTAAAAATTTACGTATGTTTCTGGTTGTTTTTAAGAACGCCTTACCGGTATGGAACCCAGATTACATTCTTGTTATGCAGGCTTACACAACAGGATAGGAGAGAAAGATGTTGCTCTTCGTTATTGACAGGGGTAACGCCGAAGGCTAATAAGATATAAAATTCATTACGCGCGGAGGGTCTAATACGACAAGTTTTCCGTACTCAGAAGAAAATTAATCTCAATACCACGAACAATGATACACCGGGTTCAGACCACCCAAACTTTGCAACTTGATATATTCAATGTGTCAAAATATTGAACATGTTTGTTCTAAAAATCCTGCCAATGTTTCTGCCTGACCATTAGAAACCAATCTTTTTCTCAACTCTCGGAAGAAATGCAGTGTCATGTTTCAAGTTCAAAGTAAAAAGTTAGTGGAAACATCGTCGCAACTAGGCTAGTTGCTCCTTGAGGAAAAAAACTCATCTTAGCACCTACCTCTCCCCTTACCAATCAAACCAAAACGCTCCCTGACTGTACCTGATATTGGCATCACACAGTAATTCCCCTATTCCATTTTTTCTTCAAGTGGTAAAGCTTGATTTCAAAATTGCAGAATATAATTTAATCTTTAGTACCAGATAAAACACCAAATTAATTAGTATTTGGTTGTCAAATAATCTGAGAGTAGCATACTTGACATATTCTTGTAGTCTTATCATAATAACTGCAAATAACAATGTTTTTGGAATTATATTGGGATGCGAATATGTGTAGAATGAATCAACAGTCTCTTGGTATAGAATAGAATATTTAATTATGACAAACAGTCAAACTATTGTCTCGAGTATTATACCTGGACAGTTTGCAAATCTCTTAAATTGATGTAAGTTAAATAAAAGCACAAAAAGCTGGAACTAAAATTTAATTATGCGGGCTCTTTTGGCTGCAGCACAACGACTCACAAACGACTCAAAAGATAGCTTTGAAGCTAACTTATGCTCTTCGGATATTATCCTAAAGTTGGTGAGTCGTTGTTATTCTGTTAAGTTTCTGAGGTATTCTTTTATTATCTTCAGTTTGCTATAACTCCTTGCCTTGCCTTATAGTGAAAATAAATATTTGCTCAATTTTACGCCTTCCTCCAATCCGACGCCCGGGGCACAAGCTCCGTTTGTCCCCCCCCTTAGTTACGTCACTAAGTGGAAAATACATAATTGAAGACTCGCTGTTGAAAACAATGTAAGTGCCACTTTGCAATTGTTTCACTTATTTTATTTTTTTAAATACGTTTATACCTTACTAGGGATGATTCCATACCGGGAGCAAGTACCTGGAGAAAATCTGTATATCGTCTGAAAGCTCTTGCCATGATAAGTACGAAACCTTTTCAAATCACGGGCCAACCCGCAAACCGACCTTATAAGGGTCCCGTTTGTTGGAATATATGTCCCTGTGTATAGCATTATTCCACAGAAGTAAAAATGAATGTTACGATGTCCGCCAAGGCTGTAGACTTCATGCAAAAATCTTGAATGTTCGCATTGGTTGGCAACACTGCCAAACTGAAGTGCTTGGGAGACGGGGAGAGACACACGATATTTTCAGTTGTCTAATACTGCTCCTGTCACATTTGTTCTACATTCGTTCAATGGCACGCACGTCAATTGCAACATTGTGATGTTTACACTTGGTTGGCAGCACTGACAATCTAGAATGGTTGAGAGACATTCTTACTCAACGTCTTTTTGCTATAGTGTCGTGTGATGTTTCTGCCAAGCTTGGTGTATAAACGTCTCATCAGACAGAACCTGTTTTACACGTTCACATTTCTACAATTGGTCGGCAACACTGACAGAGTGGGATCCTTGGGAGAGGAATACGTCCACAGTATATGTTTGATAGTGACGAATGATGTTCATGCCACGTTTCATGGATATACATCCAGTGGTACAGAAACTGTCTGATACATTGTATTTACAATTCGTTGGCAACACTGACCAAATCGGTACGTCTGGGAGCAAAGTGATATTTTCAAACCCTTGCCCAAGTCAAGTTCTAGCAATGAGCCAAAAAGGAACATGATAGGCTCAGGCGGTTACGCGTGGTGCATCGTAACATTCATTTTTACTTCTGTGGAATATGCCATACACAGGGTTACATAAATCAACAAACGGGCCCCTTATATCTTCGGGGCCCCTTATAAGGTCGGGTTGCGGGTTGGCCCGTGATTTGAAAATGGTTTCGTACTTCTCATTGCAAGAGCTTTCAGATGATATATAGTTTTTCTCCAGGCACTTGGTCCCGTATGGAATCATCCCTAGTTAGTTTGATTTTCATACTTTGTTATATGCTATGTTATTATACTTTTAAGCAATAATATTTTCTATTTTGTAGCACTTGGGTGCAATTTACTATCTTTTGTCTCTACTTTACAGAAACTATTGCTTTTGACACTTACATTGTTTTCAACAGCTAGTCTTCAATTTTACTAACTTTTTTCTACAAATGTCTTTTTTTAAATTATGTATATGTAATACGTATTAGATTACGATATGTAATAATAGGTTACGGTATTGGTAATACAAGCTGTGGTCAAGGATGCACGCTGGATTTTTTCCAAGGGAGGGACAAAAGACCAATTCCAAGGGAGGGAAAAGACCAATTTCAAAGAGGCGGAAGAGTGACAGACAACTACAGTTTTTCTTAACACACACTTTGACGTATACATGCCCATAATAAATCATGGAACAACAATTATTTTCACAAATAACCTTATAACTACAGTAAGTAAAGTATAGTACTATAATTGTTTAATATAAATATTTTAAGTACAATACTATAGTATATGAGAGTAAATTAATATGTTTTGACATGTATTTTCAAGAACTGACCACCCGTCGAAAATCCAAGGAACAAGTGCCCTTCACTTCTCCCCCTCCCAACTCCTGGCGACCAAGGCTGTGGTAGATCGCCAAATATTTTCGCCATTTGAGGTAGATTACTAAATAGAAACGTTTGGGTTTCCTCTGACGTATAGGCTAATCATATAACCATGTAGGAGCTTTGCAAAGTCATAAAAGTTACGCTGTCTCTTCTACATTCCCTATATCCATCAAATTTAGCATTGTAACACTATAATTTGTTTTCTAATTCTGAAGGAATGGCTCTCGGAGAAAAGATTTACATTAAATTATCACCGAAATAATTAGTTATTTCAAGATTCGAATAAATTACTGTATATTATATGGCATGGATAGAATCGTAAATAGTTGAACACCATTGAACTAAAAGTATAGATGTGAAAAAAGTAATGTTCAAAATCTCGAAAGATTTCTTCACTTTTGGACTGATCGAAAGGCATCGTAAAATTAACCCAATGATTTGACAAGAGAAAGTTTGTATAAACATATTTTAAAACTTATTTAAAAGACTGTTCTTATTTTTCAAAAGAATCATAACAAACCAGGTCAGAAATAGCAAAACTCTTCAAAATTCTTTCATTTTCTTTGGAAACAAACAGCCTGGAGAAATAAAAGAAAAAAATATATATATTACAGCGGCTAGACTTTTTCAAGATAGAAGCGTGTGCGAGTGACGGGAAGGCTCTTGTTGGAAATAGAATTCAATGCCGTGAATTCTTGGTGCCGCCAAGTGGCCATTCTATGAACTAATTGCAGCCAATATCTGGGGCGTTTGAAGTGGTCTTCGCTGAGAATTGGATGTCCTTTCCACTTGGGGAAATCTTGATTAACTTATCATGCAATGGGTGTCAACCGACAAAACGAGAAATTGACGATGTGGTAGATCGCTTTGTGCTTCAGGAATGAAAACAAGGAGAGAGAAATGAAGTCCTTTACGTCTATGTCGTACTTGATAGGGGAAAGAGATTGTGAAGGTCATTTGGACATTATAGCAATTTCTTTCATCATATTAACCTTTCCAAGGATGAGCTAGGTCCACGAAAAGAAAGGTGGTCCAGATATTCGGAGGGCACCATACTAATTGATATATCATTTATAGGTACCTGTTTCTAGAGACTTCTCATCCTTTAAACGCCGAAGGACGCAACTGCTGCGTCAAGGCTTTAAATCGTAATAGCTCAGCCCCTAATTAAGCCAGGAAGATAATTTTGGTATCAATGTATTTTTGAAGAATGAAGCTTGCCGCCGATATGCATTTTATGTATGTGGGAGATATAACGACGGAGAGGAGACAGGGTAAAGTTAGTGTTTCTTTGTTTTTTGCATCAGGATTTTTTTTGGGGGGGTTGTTGTTCCCCGTTAGGGGTACAGTCATAAAAATTGGTATGTAAAGCAATGAAGTAATCCACTACACGCTAATATCCTGCAAAAATACTTGTTGCTTATATGCGGGAACAAGGGAGGGATAAAGTTGGCCAATTTCTTTGCCTCTCAGTTTTTTGGCGTAGTTCAGGTGGTTCTTGGCAAGTGGAAAAGATAAAAGAGGTTTTGTTGCCGAGAGCGGGAATTGCACAATTTTTACCTCATTAGAATCTGTGTTCCATAAGGTTTCCAACGATGTATCAATCATGATTCTCTGACAGTTAGGGAGGTCACCAGGGCTGACAACATGAAGGTCTCCAACAGCCCTTTAAAAATGATAAGCATGGCGTTTTTATAGGAATTTTGCTCTGAATTTTTATCTCGTTTTGTATTGTAGCAATGGTGACCACTTTTTATATTATTAAAACAATTGCCTACGCATTAGCTTCGTGTTTTCAGCGTAGAATGAATGTAAGGGTTGCCAGGGCCACCCAAATTCTATTTTTTTTTTATATTTTTATAGGATTTTTGTTTCTTCTTCTACGAATAGGGCAGGAATTGCACAAATGTTACCTCGTTGGAATCGGTGCTCTGTAAGTTTTCGAATGAGAGGTCAATCATTACCCTGTGGTAATTAGGGGGTTACCAAGGCCTCCAACGTGAGAGTCTACGATTTCGTTCAAATCCTTACCCGGTGCATAAAGGCTATACCCATATATGTTTTAACTACAAATATAAGAGATATTTTTAAAATGAAGATGCTTCAAAGCAGTGGCTGTCTCATATTGATGTTTTCAAATTGTAAAATGTTAGAATTTCAATGTATTTCCAAACATATAGTATTTTTCCTGTCGATTTTCAGCCATTCTTCTGTTATCGAATATTCGTTAGTGACAAGATATACAGAAAACATATTTTATGACCACAGGTTATGAGTTAAAGTGAAAGCACTCATATTCCTGCAATACGTTTGCGCAAACCAACCCAAAAGAAAACGACAATAACCTATTAGTTGTGAAGTACAGCAGAAAAGTAGATCCTTGGAAGCCTTAAGAAAAATGGACATTCCAAGAAAAGTCTAAGTGATTTTTAACCGACTTTAAAAAAAAAGGGGAGTTCTTAGTTTGACCTTATGTATTTATCTGGATTATATATTTAGAATTGTTGGTCATTTTTCGATGTGGTTTTCACTAATCTAATGAACTGTTTTCAAGGAGGATTCTCTCTCTCTCTCTCTCTCTCTCTCTCTCACACACACACACACACATATATATATATATATATATATATATATATATATATATATATATATATATATATATATATATATATATATATATATATATATATATATATATATAAAGAGATTTCATTAGGAGGAGGTCCTTAATTCAACCGTGTTGTGTATGTTCAGACATAATTCGATGTAAGTGCATCAATTTTGTTCGTTCCTTTCTGTTTGAAAGAATATACTTTCCTGGTTATCTCGTATAAATTTCATGTTTATAATCTTTGGAGGTAGAATAGGAAACACTCCAATGGATACTGTGGTAATACCTTAATTAACATACTTCTTTGCCTGTATGTTCACGCATAATTCGACGTAAGTGCATCAATTTTGTTTATTCTTTTCTGTTTGAAAAAGTATACTTCCCTCGTTATCTCATAAATTTCTTTAGGATCTGATTATAATCTTTGGGGGTAGAATATAAAACATTCCAACGGATGCAGTGCTAAAACCTTAATGCAGTGGTGGCTGACAGTGTTAATACCACGATTGTGTGTATTTTCGTGCATATCTCATAGATCGACCAAATTTATAGGAATTTAGTGTTCTACTTGTGGTTGAAATGTAATTTAGTGTCCTTTTCACACAGAAGTTATATGAGATGTGGCCCTACGTCTTAACAAGGAATCCAAATCACATGAGCTCTCGCCAAGTCCCTCACGTCAAAGTCACGTTGTCCTACCTTTAGTTTACGTACTACCTATTTAAACTACTTGGGTAAAGATGTTCATGATGAGGAATGAAGTGGACAACTTTCTGTCATCACAGAAGACTTGATTCATAAAGTTGACGAAAAAGTGAAAGGGAACTGACTCTTTACGATTTCGTCATTATCTTTTATCACATGTTCAAAGATTGCTGGATGCTTACCCCAACACTATTAATGAACTGATAAATCGCAACTCTTAAAAAAATGTAATAAATTTAGAAAACATGAGCCATGGCAACAATTGCAAAGTGCTAGTTGGAATCTTAAAACATGCGGTGAAAATTAGGAGTGTTGCTAATTTGAAAGACCGAATATTGGACGTTTGGTGCACATTAAAAGCAGTCCTAAATTCATACTGATTAACTATAGAACAAAAGTAAGCATACCATTGGCTTTTTGGGAAAAATTGCTTTTAAAATTTGGTGTCACATGATATGGTTTTCATTTTTCAAAACTTCGCTTTAATTCAAAATGACGGATTTCAAGATGGCTGCCGTCAAGGTCATACCTACCATACAATTCCCCATAGGTCTTATGGTTTTCTTTCATCAACATTCCGTTTACAAAGGGTAGTAAGGGACTTCTGCAGTAATCTCTAATAACCACATCACAACACTTAAAAATTATTTTAAAAAAAATAGAAAACATGCATCATGGCAAAAATTTCTGTCAGCAGAAATCATGCATACATGCCCTCTATCAGAAAACAAAATTTCATTGAAATCGGAGCCGGACACCTGGATGATGTCCCTTGTAAGAAAACGAACCACAGCGCGTATTTCACAATCGACGGAGGCATTTTAACTATTTACAAACAAACGTAAACAAGGTTGGATATTTCTATAATTGCATCTATGGCTTGCCAACAGATGTAGGTACACCGCGCGCCTACACGAGATGCCGATCATAATGCTGCAGTGGCCGAATTTTAGAACAGTACTTAGAAAACATGCCTCGTACATAAAATGATTACAAAAGGCAAATGGTATGATGGCTGAATTGATCTGGATATCAGCATAGCTAGATAAAGCTTATATGTTTTCCTGAAGTTTTGTTTGTCGGTTTGTCGTTTATACAAAGGCAACCATTGGTTTAGCATACTTCTAGTTTGACACACTCAGGTGGCTGTAGGGAGAGACCATGGACTAACGGTACAATCTTATAAGGCCCACTAGCGTGATCCTAATAATCACTGATGGATTGGTATCTTAAGTTATTGGTTATAAAGGATTATATAACTGGACTGTATTTATAATTGAATATTGAAGCCTACCAGCGATCATCACGCATATTAAGTTAGTACGTATTGAAGCATTATTTTTCCCTTCATGATGGAAGAATGAACCTCTAATTATGTTTTAGACCTCCTCTACATAAAAAGTGGGAAAAAAATACTAGCCATCAGCTACTGTTAAAAATTTCTAAAGCAGAAACTTGCTACATTCAGATGGGTTACTAATAGAGAAAGAATCTTATTATCTACGAGTAAAAGCATTTTAAGTGAGCAAGGCAGCAACTGAAGAATATAAGAAACATGACATGCTTCAGCAATTGGTATTTGCTCAAAAGAAACTCTGACAAGCATTCTTAATCAAAAATCGATTATCGTCCTTTAGTCACGACATGTTTCGTGGAGTGCAGAGTTTGATGTATCGATAAAAAAAAGAAGGATTAAAAAGGCTGTAGTAATAAATAATCCAGTCTGCGCATGAAAATAACCGTACATGTTTTTACAATTCAACATAGAAGGAAGTCTCAGTTATTAATAGTAAGCCTAAAGTAGAAATTGTTTTTAGATTTCCACTTTTTAGATGGGAGGAATGTAACCAACAATGAAAATCCATGGCTATCATAATTCTTGGTAAACCTTTAAAATCCCTTGAAATTGCTAGATGACCCTGAATTAGGCTTGCCAACTCAACTAACATAGATACGAAGGGGTATCGTAAAGTTTTGTTATAATTAAAAAATCAGGATGTAGGGATTGTTGTGATTTGTAGTTGTTAACCCCTCTCTATGTAGTAACCACCCAACTTTACCGATTTCTCCCATCGTTTCTTCATTTCACGAATACCGTCATTGTAGAAGTCTGCACATTGTGCTTTAACGGCTCTTCCACCTCATAAATGACGTCCTCTGTATTGTCAAAATGGCGACCACGTAACTGATTCTTCATTTGGGGAAAGAAGAAAAGTCACTGGATGCGCGGTCGGGAGGATAAGACGGATGCTGCAATACCTGGAAACCACACACCCTTGCTTTGTCGACAGCAACTTGAGATGAATGAGCTGGTGTTTCTGAAAAGGTGTCAGCAAACGAGGAACCTCGTGCGCAGATACCTTAGACATGTGAAGTTCGTCACGGATAATTTTCCATACACTACCATAACAGACCAGTCTCATTCATAATCGTTTGGATGGTTACACGTCTGTCTTCGAGGATTAAACTCCACTTTCTTCACAGTGGCCGCATCTTCCGTCAGAGATGGTAATACAAGTCTTGGGTCGTCTGTGAGGGACATATAACCAGTTCGGAATTTCCTTTTCCACTTTACAATGGTGTCATAAGATGGACAATCATTGCCATACACAACCTTCACCTCGTTATGAATTTGTCTGGCATTATTGCCCTTCAAATGCAGGAACTTTATCACATTGCGAGCCTCAATCTTATCCATCTTGCACTTTGGTCACTTTTGGCACACCCTGTAAGAAATAACAATCATTAGGAGCTAATTTCCTTAACATCATGCACATAATAACCAAACGTAGCACTGACAGAATTTCATCATATCTTAATAACCTCTTGGTGGTAGGTACTGAGTTAGAGTTCTGAAGCTGACTATCCTTCATTTCTCTGTTTTACTAGACGAATGTCGCAATGACAGTAGAAAGGTTATAATATGAATGAACGTTGTGATGAAAGATCACTGTCTTTCCAACCGATGTGTTATCGAAATTCTTTCCTCGTGAAAATACAGACAAATCACTTCACAATCGAGTCGTTCTTGCAATTTGATAACAGCCACTGGAGTAAGAAGGCAGTTATTGATTTTTGATCTCTCAAAACAATAAGGAACATTTTTTGCTTGGCTTTTTCTTTGCTTTCTTAGAGGAAGCACTGTATTCTATCACTTGAAAATGGTTGTAAAAAGCTAGATTTTTTTTTATGCAGATACATGTTGAGTCCCAGGCGCGAACCCATAAATTTTTGCTGAGAAGGGAAGAGACCAATACTACAAACCACTATGTTAATGTAGTATTGAATGGACATTATTCTGCATCTCAAAAGACGATATTTTAAGAAGAAATGATTGTTTTTATAAGAGAAAGAGTACAGATGAAGTGTTAGATCAAATTTTCATACTACATCAATCATTTCCTTGTTAAACAATTATAGTTTTATTGAGAAAGTACACGAATGTCTTGAGTTAGAGAAAGTTTTGAGTGATCCTCCCTCCGTGGTCGCTCCTGTTAAAACCTAATTTTGACGAATTGGCACGAAACAGAGAAAAATGTTAATGTAGGAACTCGTAAGATGGAGTCTCACATACTAGAATCATAGAGTCTGAACGGTGTCAAATATCTACGCCACCTTTTATAATTTAGCCCATTGATTTGTATAGGGAGCTATTTTTCTGTTTGCTTCGAAATTAACTGGAATTTTGATTGTTTGATTTTATTAATTACTTTTTCAAATTTATTTAAATGTTCCTTATTGCTGCTGTCCTGCTTTTTCGGGTTAGAATCTCCTAGTGCCATGGTTGGTACGTGTGGCACTGAGAGAAAAGAAAAGTATGTGCGAGAAAGAAAAGGTGATATTGGTCGAATTTTAAGACGATGATCATTCTTAACTGCTGCGCCAACTTAAGCACAATTATTTAATGCTTTAATGCTTATTTAATGCTTTAATACACAATTATTTAATTATTTAATGCACAATTATTTAATTATTTAATGCACAATTATTTAATGCTTTAATGCCTTAATGGAATTATTTAATGCACAATTATTTAATGCTTTAATGCCTTAATGGAATTATTTAATGCTTTGATACTTATTCTGTTATACCCATAATTGAACAATTAGAAATATCGTATCTCCGTAACACATAATTTGACCTTTCTCATTCAGAGCGACTAAAAAGGGAAGAGCCTCGAGTCTTCATGCTACGACGATAGCCTCTACATTGCAGATTTGCAACCTCTAATTTTAGACCACTACTCAAACATTTTGATATTAGTTGCATAATTCCTTGATAGAAAACCAGGTGATGGCTTATAGAAATTTTCCCTTTTCATCTCTAACTGTAAGACTTTTATTGTAAAATTTCTGTTCTTCACGAGAAATTCCCTTCAATCTACAATCACTATTGCTGGTTGCAAATACGTATGTTCTCCACCAAAACTATCTACTTACTCAACACACAGAAAACAAAATAAACATACACCCAGGGGTGGCCAGCAAACTTTGGCCTACCTCCGCTTAGCTATAGAGTTGGCTCGAAGTCAAAATGTTGGCCCATAAATCCGGATTTTTGATCCTATATATATTGTAACTAAGGGAGACAAAATTTTACTTAATGGTCAAAACAATTAAAAAGAAAAAAGTTGTCTGTCGTGAGTATAAGTTTTGATTGTACTTAAGGGTAAGTGTTTGCACATATGATTTATGTGTAGATAATGAATGAATTGACAGCGTTTCAACATCATTTTTCTCAAAACCAAGATTTTGTACATTCGCCGGTTTACGATGAATAGCAAATTGGATATTCGCCAGTTTGTAAACGCATAAGAAAGTACACAGTTATTTTTCCCGGAACTTCTCTCCTACGTGTAACCGACAATCTGTCTGTGCTGTCTTCGAGTGGTATTGTTGCATCGGAACTCCTTGCTACAGCAGTAGCTGGCGCTAGCCCTTTCCTTCTGGGAACCATGAGTGAGTAACACAATTAAAACAAAACAAGCTAGGCAACTAGATCTTTCAATTTCAAGAAAAACACTTTACAGATACAGTTTTGATAAGCATATGATATATTGATGAATGATTTCGCCGTCATTTCAATTTAATGTTTTAGTATTCTGCATTCAAAAGCTAAGTAAAACTGCCTTATCTGCGAGATATTGTGTTATGCAATGTGAGATGTTTCATATTTTTTGTTTTAAAAAAAATACATTTTGAACATTATTTACGTTTTAAGAATGGGAGAAAGGTTTAATGATTTTTGGTACATGAGTGGATCCTAGCCTAACCTAAGTTTCTAACCCATTTTCGGCAAGGGAGAATGAGAATGCGTAAGCAGAGGGATGTGTAAACATAATCGAAAACGACCGATATTAGTGTCCAACCTATAGATTTCGAGATCACTGAGATGATTAGTGACACTCTTGATGCAATTTAAGTCTAAATTCATCCTCCATTTGCATGAGGCGTGAGAGGTGGGGATGAGAAGGAGTTGACGTATAGAAATAATCGAAAAAGACCGATATTAGTGCTTAACCTATAGTTTTCGTTGAGATGAATAGTGACACTCCTTATAGATTCCGGGTCAGTTCAACTTCCATCGGTATGAGAGTGGTATGTGGGGTTGCAAATAAGGTGGCATGTAAAAATAATTGAAAACGCCCGATATTAATATTCAATCCACAGTTTTTGGGGTCGTTGAGAGATGAATAGTACATTCCTCATACCGTTTAAGATGAAGTTCAGCCCCATCGTTATGGGGGGGGGGGAATGTGGTAAGTGTTAAATCCATAGCTTTCTGGGTCACAGAGATGAAAATGACATTCCCTATGTCATTTAAGTCCAAATTCATCCCGTATGTGTATCCATGCGGGAGGGGTTCAATTACTTTTCATAAATCAATATTCCCCCTGCAAAGAACGGATATTTTCGTCAGTAAAAATTAAAATTCAAAGAAGAGACTAAAGACTGTTGGATGTATTGTCTTCAAATACAATAAAGAAGTCTTATTTGAATCATATGGAGCGAAAACGTTCCATCTTAAGAATCAAGAAATATAACAGTTGCTTCTTCACATTAAAAAAGCAGAGAAAATGAAATAAAATCTTTCAGTTTAACGTCCCACGATTATGTCCGTCAGGCTAAGGGAGACGATGATTAAAGCAAGTGAATGATGATAAAAGAATTGGTGGAATGAGAATGTGGGAGAAAACGGAAGTACTCGAGAAAACCCATGGACACGATGTTGTCAACCACAAGCTTCCCTGGCGAGGATTGAACCAGGGGCCCCATGCAGCAGAAGTAAGCGCTTTACCACTGCGCCACCGTGCCCCGCTTGAGTGCGAAGATATTAGTTTTTAAGATATACTAATCTAAAACAGCAATAAATTCCTTCCTTCTTACAAATTTCTCAGTCCCGTGTAAGACCAAGGTCAAACCCGACAACTTGAATGCATCCAAAAAATAAATCTCTCTCCCCCTCTCTCTTTCTCTCTCTCTCTCTCTCTCTTCTTCGCTTCTAATACGTTTATTCCAGTATTGGTGGTTCCAACACTGCAAGTACTTTGTGGTCTCACACATTCTGCTTTTTCTCTTTATGTATAAGTAGATTAACACTCTCAATCGTTTAATGGCTTTTGATCAATAGCTTGATCGATAAGGACACCCAGACCGTGAAATGTTCAGTCTTCACCATTGGTCAGGATTCATCTACAACTTCTTAGACTTACTATAATGGGTATTTGTGCAGCGATGTACTACTAGAATTTTTGATAAGTGTAACTTGGATCGTTTTCAAAAGTATATCCACCCCAGAGATGTTCAAAAATATGTAACAATAAATATTCACGGATATTTTCTCCTGAACAAGGATAGAAACCTGATAATATATGTCAACTTGCTTCGCACGTCAACAACCTATATTTACTCCCATTGCAGCTCATCCGAAACGTATGGCTAAGTACCTGGATCCATGTGTTCTTTACTTATTTGTAATGTACTGTGATATTGTTTGCTTTGTGCTTTTGTGCTAGTCCTATGGTCCTCCTCCCCTATCTCTGTTCAAAATCTCATATAATTTTAAAAAGCAGTCTTCTTCCCAAACACCGTAAAGAAGCCATGTGGATATCTTTTACCCCCCCCCCCCCCAAAAAAATCACAATATTTAGCACGCTACATTAAGGTTCATCTGCTGGACAAAACAACTGGATTTTAAGAGTAGAGTAGTCTTGAGAAGAAAGAGTCATGTCATTGGGAAATTAAAAATTAATAAGGTTCATTCTTCTTGTCAATCCTTCCAGTGTTCTATTACATTTTCCCTGTATGCCTATTTATTTATTTATTTAACAATTACCAGATACAGCTCAGAGGCCATTTTATACTGGATATCTAACAACAGCAATGAGAAGGATTTGGGAAGGTATCGACCAGGGCCTGTTATAGTAGGTGCCATCCCGGCATTTGCCTGGTAGGACTGAGAGAAACCCTAGAAAACCTCAGTCAGGATGGTCGGCAGCGGGAATCGAACCCACGACCTCCCGAATGCTAAGCCAACGCTCTACCACTTGAGCTACTTCGCCTATTTCATTTGTGTATTTTATAAACGAGATAACGACCAATTGTAAAGTTTCCTTTTTCAGAACAACTTATATGTCGAGGTACAGTAAAGTAGCCAGGACTTAGATTTGTAAAGGGAGTCGAGGGGTGTCCATGAGAACTTCGTTTATCAAATTTTAGCTTAACAAGTACAAACTGTAAAATATTATATTGCTCCCCCAGTCTCCACCTTATTACTGCAATGTTCACGTAGTCCTTTTATATGATAATTAGTGGTTCTTGATGGAGGTCACATTGGTAAATATTTTATTTCCGTCATTACAAGCCAAAGCAAAACGCTTACCTAATGTGTAATTCGTATATACTCATTTATGAAGCTCTAAGAAGATTTATTTCATTAACTTGTAGTGAGTGATACAACTTAATTTTTTGCCGATATGATTTCCCTTAAGGGCCGACAATTATATATAGGTTTTTCAAGTATTCATGTAGATGTAATTATTTTCATATCATTTTTCTTTTAGTGTTATGAAAGCTGCAGCCTGCGGAACGTGGCTTGGAGATCTCATTACAGCGTTAATGGTGACTGATATGATGCTTCAGGACAACCTCTACCCCAATTGGTCTCCTTGGTTCAGAAAAATCTGGCGACGCTCAAACATCCCCCGTATCCTCATTTTCTGGGTGGGATCTGTGGTTGCAACTTCCGTCGTTGTTACACTTATTGTTAGTGATTGGATCTCATGGGACAGGCTTAACAAGGATTTTGTGGCGACTACAGGTAAACAATATTACAGTAATGTTTAAAGGTTTCCTTGTCGTAGGCAGTTGATAACTAAGTTAGTATAATAGCTTAAAATTACTTAGTGTTTTCTCTCTTTTTTTAAATTAATGACTTGTTTAAAGTGATGAAGTTAAAATCAAATTGTCCTTTTTATCACTTGATCATATTTATATCAGGCGTGTTTAGATGAACTAAAATGTAAATGTAACTTCGACCCTACTCCAACCACCTTCTTATGCAGGAAACCCTCCCTTTGCTTTGGGAGAAAAAATTGAATGACCTCGGATATGTTGCCAATTTGTCATTCAGTCGTTTGGCCTTTGACGAGTGAAGATCGTAGGCTACTTGGAACGCAATTATTACGTAAACGTGATTTTGTCGTTTCTTAAAATTTACTCATATCAATAACCAGAATCTAGACAAAGTTTGGACTTACGTCTTATGGTTCATGAACTTACTGTATGTTATCTCAAAAGAGATTGTTACGAAAAATTATTGTAAAACTCTCAATATTTTTGCAATCTGAGGCGATTATAAAAATTTTTGATTGGTTCAAACAGACCAAAGTATTGTTATTTCAATTTCGACCAATAATGCATCATTATGCTTTTGTTCTCTGGTAAACTCAAATGTAAATGACAAAACTTTATACCTCGAGTATTACTGAGCAGAGAAAAGGGATTGTGAGTTTTTGAAATTGAATGTTGAATGCAGTAGTCAGGTCTTAAGTATGACGCTAATCATACTTCAAAACGACTCTGAATAAGGCGGAGAGAGTCTAAGATGGGTGATCTACGTCGCTCGCAGGAAATTATACGTGAATTTGTAAGACTAAATGGGGAACATGTGGATAGGAAAATCTTTGAGTTTAAAGTCCCACGACATGCCCTTTAGGCTGGTGGGAGACGGATGATTAAAGCAAATGAATGGTGATGAAAAAATTAGTGGAGTGATGATGTGGGAGGAAACCGGAATATCCTGAGGAAACCCATGGACACGATGTTGCCCGCCACAAACTTACTTGTCCGGGAATTGAACCAGGGACCCCTCGCACCAGAGGTAATCGCTCTACCAATGAATCACCTGTGGGTAAGAGACTCTTGGACAGACCAAAAAGGTGGAAGGATAGCATAAAGTGATCTCTTAGGGAGAAATCTTAGAAACTGAAATGATTAAACAGGTAGAATCCAACACTAGCGCTTGGTTGGAATCGAACATCAAGTTTCCTAAATCTTCATTAATTAGTCAGTCAATAAAAAATCTTATTTAAAATTAAACAAAGATGAATGTATGAAATCGTATTGAATAGTTTCTAGCCTAACATGGAAAGGAAAGATTTACAAATCGAGTGATGTCTTTTTGGTTCACTATAATTCCTGCAAAGGCTTGTACACATTTGAAACAAATACAACGATCCGCATTTTCAATTTTTTTTTCGAAGAAAATAACTTTTGTTTCTTAAGCCAAATATGGGTAGGTCAAACATGACTTGTGATATCATTCTTTTCCGGTGGGTTCTAAAAAGATATGCTACGAATGGAACTTACAGTAATTATGTTTGTGTTGACCTATAAACGTTATAATGAAAGACAGAATTGTAACTTTTGTGTACATTTCTCAAACGAAAACTTTTAAAGAACTAATATATCAAATGTTAGAAAGATAAGGAAAAGTACGATGTAGGGATATTCCACAGTAATCTTATTCTTTCTTGTTTGCTAAGACTTTTGTTGAGATTCATCGCCTCAACATTTTTTCACTGATAGGATGGAAGAATTCCTACAAGCAAGGCGAATATTGAACGTACTTCCTGCTTGGAAAAACATACCAAGTGGGAAGATAATGTTGATTTTCAATTTTGTCTGATGGAGCTATCTTTTAGACAAGATTTTGTGTAGTCATTTATTGTCAGAAAGAACAGAATTAAAATTAAATACAAAGAGATATCCATTTCACTGATTGATATCTATATTCAAAAATACCTGCCTTTGTCTGAATATACCCTAAGATTCTTTTACGTAGTGATTTATTTTTAACAGTGTTAATACTACTAACAGAATGTACCAACATTTTCGAAAAGAGAGAAATTAAAATTATTTGAGGACAATAATGTTTTATGGCTGACTCTTTCATTTTCTTTTCTCGAAATAAAGATTTCAAGGGAAATATTTTAAAACTTAATGAAACTCACAAAGAGCTCTTAAAATTGGAAGCTCATTTATGCCCATCCTCTCGGTATTTAAATATTTCTAATAATAATAATAATAATAATAATAATAATAATAATAATAATAATAATAATAATAATAATAATAATAATAATAATAATAATAATAATAGTAATAATAATAATAATAAATTTAACTTTCTAACCCTGAAAATAATTCAACTAATACTTAACTACAGTGGCATTACTGTCGCCACGTATTAAAGCTTACTGTTGTCGTGTTTACAAGTTTATAGATAACTACCTATAGTTCCCCGTCGCCCAAATTGGTGTGTGGCATCAGCCAATAAGCTCCTAATGCCCTGTTACTAAAGCTTCAGGGAGAAATCTAATCGTTCATAATTATCCACAAATACGAGCAAAATTCTTGAAACGAAATATGAATGATTAGATTTCTTCCTAAAGGTCTAGTAACAGGGCACTGCGAACATATTAGCTAATGCCACACGCCAATTCGGGTAAGGCGGACTATACAATAACTTCATCAGAGTTAAAAAATATAAATCACATACTGGCCAATGCTATCTCTACCTAGCAACCATACAGTTTGAAACCGAAAATACTACTTTCGGAACCTTGTACTTTTGTTATCACCGCAAATGACGAAATTACTTTACTCTTCCATTCACAGCAGATACGTATGACGCCATCGTTATCATGAAAATATACTCCCGTAAGACTTTTTTAAAGTAAAATACAGGAAAAGCACTTAAATCTTGAGAATAAGGTATTCTAACAATTCGTACCTCAATTCATGAAGTTCATGCAGTGTTATTCGTCTGAAAATGAGTATTTTAAGAACTGAATTTGTTGAGAGCATTCTCATACCCAACTCAACATTGAAAACATGGTGCAGCCCTACTAATCTAATACTTTAACCCTCAGCAACATGAATAAGGCTAATGTTTTATCTAAGCTAATAAAATAATGTACCAGATTCACATTATGGTGAATAACCGTAGTTTTTAATGTTCTGAAGCGGTCCTCATCTTCAGTGGAATTTCTCTCTATCTCTCTTGAAATCCGTACTCCATTAAATTCTAGTGCTATAAGAAGATCTTACATTAGGTATTGTTTGAAATAACTCTTTATAGAGATCGTTCAACTCTTTCCTTTCAAACTTAAGTCATGACGGAAACTTGTAAAGCTCCTCTTGTATAAAATCTAGAAGCTGTTCTCGCACTATTTTGTCTTCCACTACTAATGTTTCAAATATTCGGTTTCATCATCGGATCAAAATTCAAATCATAATATTCGTTGAGCAATGGGTAGAATGTTACATGTATATTATGACTGGCTCTCAGGAGAAGTATGAAGCTACCACAAATTAACATAATCCAACATTTATAAAAGTACTTAACTAGAAGCGTGTTGAAAAAGTGAATTTATTTAATCCTCATTACTTATACATTCAGAAGAATGTACACAATTACTCATAATTTTGTTATTTATGTTTGAAGACGTGAACGTCAGATTGCCTTTTCACAACCTAACTATGCATACGTCTATCATGGTTTGTGTGAATTAGCGGTAAATGTATGCAATACTAGTAAATAGAATAAACAAATATTTTGTATCAAAATAAGTAATGTTTGAATTATTCGAAGATAATAATATCTCATGACTTACCGTTTCACATTTTTCCTCTGGAAAAACTATGAGAGTGTAATAATAATGAAACTGAAGTAACATGATTTAAAATTGAAAGAATACCAAATTTATCTTATTGATGGCAAATTTGTTTTATTATTACGCTATTTTACTGCTATCTAAAAATATATTACCTTCAATAGCAGAAAAAAGAAACACAATGCATGTCACTCATACAACCGTTTGATATGTTCTTCTTACGTCCGTATAAGAATTTTTAAAATATATAACAGATATTGTTTTTCTGTCATCTGACTCCAAAATATAACAACGACACAATTTCATTAACTTGCAATCACTCACCCACTTCCAGTACCAAGGTTCCAAGCTATAATTAGATATGCTTTCTACAAAACTAGATACTTGCAAACAATACCTGGCGCATTCATGACACCTGTCGACTACTGCTACAATTTCAATACCGGAGACAGCTGTGACGAGCCCGATTGTCCATCTTTATTGTTTTTCAAATGTACCCACTGTTGTCTCCATTTTTGTATTAACCACACAATAATTCTTAAGTTCCATAACAGTTACAATTAAACAGAGGTCTGAAACTGTATTGGTCACTATTGATTTCAATAGGCGGTGTGCGTCAAGAGCCATATGTCACATGACCCCTTTCCTGCATATTCTTCTTGCGCTAATTCCAACATGGCGGCTTTTCAGATGTTTCTCATGATTCACATTACGTCTATTCAGTTGAGCTCTACATGCATTCCTCATGTCCAACATTTGACCTCAATTCCTCTAATCGTTTCAAAATTAACATGGCATTTCTAGACATTTTCTGTGATCTATCTTCGCACTTTGCACTCACTTATCTCCCACCCTGTATATGGTAAACATAATCTTTTTCTGTTTTTTTTTTTTTTTTTTTTTGTGCTGAATCCAGTATTAACAATCATTTTCAGCAATTAAATTCACCAAATTGGAATGTTCCCTTGTAAGATTGTGTACAATACACAGTTGAAAAATATAAATTAAATGACAAAGGTCCTCCGTGGTTACTGGATATGCTAAAATTTATCATCTTCGACTATTTTCTAAAAGTAGTTTCTTTAATTAATTTTAATCCATGAACAAAATTCAGCTCTTACAGAACAAGTGAAACTTTACTCGTATAGTAGACAAAAATATTTTACTTTCACAGAAACACCTTTATAAAACAACAGGGGAAAACCTGTATTAAAATTACATAATTATGGCATTTCTGAAATAACTGATTTAAATAATTATGTCATACTCAAATTAAGTATTTGTACTGAAATTATTTTCACTAACAAATACTAAAACTTCTCTTATTGCTATTTTTGTTTCAACTTTTGTTTGAATACAAGTTAACGAAGATTAAATTGTTTAAAATAAGAATAGGGCTATGTATTATTAATCAATACTCGTAACAAGTATGTTATCTTAATGAATTCTTATCTAATTATTCATGGAGAGCAACAAAATACATTCAGTTAATGGATTTGATTTAATATTTGATGGATAAAATTCTGGAATAGATTTCTCGAAATGTTACAAGCAAGATTATTAAAATTCTTTCCACATGAAATTATAAGGAAAAAAGTTAGATTTAGGATTACACCGTGTTACAAAATATCAAATTCTTTATGAAGATTATGGATGTTCTTTAAAAGGAAATTTTCCAGTTTTCTTGCTTTCCTCGCATAAACTTTCAAAGTTATTCAAAGTAGAAGAAAGTTAACAATTTGAAATTAGTAACTTTTCTCAATAATCATTTTAGAAAGTTGACTGAGAAAGAAAGTTTTTATTCTCTGAACTATTATCACTGATTTTACAATTAATACTCATTTCAAAATAATCTATAGTTTTTATTCCATTAATGCACAAAACAGTATTATACTATTGAACGATAGTGTTATATAATTATGGTTAAAAGTTCTTTAGAAGTTGTTTGTTTAAGTTCTATATATAACCTTAAGAAACTTGCGTTCATTGAAATTAAATTCACACATTCGTAAATAAAAGTACAGAAAAATCTTTGAATAACATACAGCAAGAATTCGAAAACTTAGAAGCGTAATAAAATTATTGTGGAAATACATGAAGTTTAAATTCTCTACTGTTAAATGACAAAACTGCTCTCACCTGGTAATAATAAAATGAAGTGCCCAAATGGGCACTTAAAAGGATAATAAATTTTCTTGAGTTTCACATTGCACTTATAGCTGAATATGTTGTATTTCCTTGGATAATGAACATTGCAACAATATTAACATTAGCAAGTATTTATGTATATATTGTATATATTACGAATCTTTCCATTCCATTTCGGCCTCTATGAACGCCATCTTCATAGGCTCGAACGTTAAGTTCCTGTAACCTTCTTCCTATTTCAGCAATAAAGTTTGATGTTAGAATGAAGTAAATTAGGTAGTCTCTTGATAATATTCTGTTTTTGTATCTTACAAAAATTGTTATAGTGACTATGATTCTGTAATTAATTTTGAGTTAGATAGTGATAATAGTCAATTTCCAGTCATTTCTTTTTGCTACTATGGATTTAACACATTTATATATTGTTGAAGCAATATTATAGCATAATCATTCGTCGTTTTGACAATGTTAATTTTATCAAAAAAGGAAAACAAAATGAAATTATTATATTTCACAGCAATTTATTTTATTAATGGTTAAGTATTCATAATTAAAACATAGCCGTATAAAATCTTTTTATTATCCTGTTTCAATAGCGAACTCCCTCGTGACTAAGCGGTTAGCGTACGCACCTTTTGGTGTAGGAGGCCCGGGTTCGATTCCCGGCGGGAGCTCATATGGTTCGGATTCCACGTTAAAGGAGCAGTTCGAGTTAAAAACAAGTTTGGTGCAATAGAAAGAGAAACAAAAAATAAGAGACCCGTATTTTTTTATATCTTGATAGGCCATCTCGTTCAGCTTCTACAGGCATTTGTTTTTGATGAATCGTAAATGGTGACGTCATGGGTGGGATACGCGAGAAACTCAATGAGAGTCAACAACCACTCCCTTGTACGCAGCTGATAAACCTTTAATAGTGCATTGAATTTAATAGATTGTGTTTTGGATTTGTTAGCAGTCTTGCTCTGTGTTGAATTCTTGAGGGAAGTTTTTGTCAGTTGTTTTTCCTATAGCATTAGTATAAAAAAGAGTAGAGAGAGAGAGAGAGCAGTAGTTACGTTTGTTGTGCGAAACAGTGTTTCTTCCAGACATGTTTTTAGGATGGCACTGTCTCCCGGAGCTCTGAGAGATGTCCCCGGAGGAGACCAAAATAATACGTCTATAATGTAATAAATATAATAGTACTGTGTAAAAATAATGTACCTCTCCGAATACTAAGTGTCCCTTCTTCCCCCCCCCCTCTCCGGATTTTTTTCTGAAAGAAACACTAGTGTGAAATAGAAAACACGTGTTAGTACAGCGCGTGCTGTGTCTGTGAAGTGAAGTAGAAATGCCTAACACCTGCTGTGTTTTCGGTTGTAATTCTTGTGCAATTGAAGCTGAGAACGTAAAGTATATTTTCTTACGTCGTGAGAAATCACCAGATCGATATAAATTATGGCCCAAGAAAATCAATGGGAAAAAAATGTAACAAATAAAATCACTCGTGTTTCAAACATCTTGAAGAGCCTGACTTCGAGAAGTCAAGTTTACTGAAAGAAAAGTTAATGCCAGTGGCGGATCTAGGCTGGGGCCGGGGGCCTAGGCCCCCCAGTTTTTGAGTGACAAAATTGATTTAAGCTATTATTTAAATATTTTTGAAAGTTTTTAGTAAACATGATATACATATCATAGTCTGGGTTCTGGCTCCCCCCTCCTGAGTTTTTACCGTCTAGATCCACTTCTGGCTAATGCCAGGAGAATTATTTACACGCAAACTGAGAAAGAATGCTGTTCCAAGTATATTATTGAAAGGTTTAAAATCCTAGCCATTGAACAAGCACCGATCTATGTCCAGTTACCAACGTACAAATATCGTACAAGACGCAATTGATGATTGTAGTCAAGGCGAGGCATTAGAGTGTAATAGAGACGATGTCACTCATATTCTGAAGATACTGCTTTAGAAATAAGCTATACAATGTGAATTAAGGAGTGAAATATACCGGCTTGTAGAAGGAATCAATGACGATGACTGTTCCTCAAGACATTGATCCATCGTTTAATTTCTCTGTATCATGTGACAATGATGATGAAACGGGTGATGAGAGTTGTTCCGCGGACAGCTATGAGAATAAAAGAAATTTAACCGGTGAAGTGTTTTTCGTATTCTGGCAAACTTTACAGATGTTATTTCATTTTTGCCTCATATGTTACGCTACTGTACATACCTTGAAGCACAAAATTATAGGATCAGCGTTAAAAATTGCAATAAAACGTGAAAATGAACATACTTATGTTTAGGAATCGGAAGAATGATTAAAGAAAAGGTACTTAGGTGTTGCAGCAATCTCGTCCGCCATCTATTTACATATTGGTTTCGATTTTTTTTTTTTTTTTTGAAACGCTGAACTCATGCTTTATAGGATACGTTTTATAATATTATAAAAACGTTTGTACAGCCCACCATCAGACATCATTTTCTACATGCAGATGATATTTGTAAGTCTTTGCAATCAGTTCTGGAAAAGGAAACCGCACTTAGAACGTGCCACCGCACCTCTCACAAACGAAATCCTTGGCACTTTGTAGTATGTAAGCCTGCTCTCGCTCCTTGCCCACCTATGACGTCATCACAAAATATTTCTTCCTCTGTTACTCGCTAACGACTGAACGTATCGCGATCAAACAAACACCATTCCTTTTAGAATTTTCAACTCTATAAATGGAAATAAATTGTAAAAAATGCATTTCTAAGTCGAATCCTTTAATCAGTAGGTCCACATCTCATATCGCCTCACTGCTGAACGGGAACCTAAACTAAAATCAACTCAACTCTACCTGTTTCAATAGATAACAATTACGAAAAGTCCTTCAAGATCAGAAAATTTTCCTTTTGAAAAATATCATCTCGAAATGTAAGTTTTACTGAGTATATTTCACTGAAATAATCATCTTTTTTTCATGTATTCTATTCTAACATTATAGTAACAATTTTTATTAGCCTTTGAAGATAAGCAATAGTGATGCTTATTATTTCTGTATTATGCAGATTATTTCAAATGGTATATGTATGTTTGAAAATCTCGAAGTGAGAGTGACAACATTTTTCAGCTTGTAGAAAAGAAAATTTTCTTAAGTGATATTGCAGGAGCTTTTTTCTTTTTACTGCCTATGTTTTCGTTACTTGTATTACTCGTAATTACCACAAATTTATATTTAAGTTTTTATTAATTTAAACTCTTTTTTATGCGTCTTCTATTCTGTAGAAGTTTCGAGAGCTTTCTTGGCGTCATTTATTCTGGTAATGGATCTCCTAATTGTAATGCAGGATTGGGATTTTCCGCATTTTACAACTACACTTCACGTCAATCTTCCTGGTTTTAGTGTTGCAACTCTACAATGGAAATATGCAGAAGTAGATATTACAGGTACTAAGATCATAGTGCTTTATATATATCTTATTCAGTATTGCATGTCGCTTAATTTGAATATAGATATTTATTACCAAGACAAGCCATAATTATAGTCCTCCTGCTATATCCTGTACCTTGTTACTGATTGAAAGGAGCATTTGTCGCACATAATATCTGTATTTAAAGTCAAATTGTACCACCTTTCGTTTCTTCTATGTCCTACCCACTTTCAATTAGCATCTGCAAACTGGAGCTTATAACGCGTTATCCATTAGCCCTAGTGTTATCGTTATATAGAAGTTAGTTGATTTCTTAAGAAGAAATATCATGTTATTGTAGGAGTAAATTAATTACGTTTTGTAGTTGCTTCTGACATTAAATGCATGTATATACAATAAATGCTTGCTTAAGTTTGGAATGGTTACAAGTACTTTATCTTCCCAACTTGGGAATTGTGTTGTGTTTACGTTCTTAATTGCAGAGAGAATTTTAATAACCGATTTAGAACCTTAATTACTAGGAAATGTACACAACCTTAGAAATCGTAAATTATCAATTAAACCTCTAAAGTTGTTATTAGAATTGAATCCTTGGTAATCAACGATTTAAAAGTTACAGAATGACATAAAATAACTTGCTTAAACTAGTTTCATTACATTCTGCTGACTTCAATTATTTCATCATATGTTGGAAACTGAATCAATAAGCTCTAATGGGCAAGCATCTTAAAACACTTTTGCCTTGAAAATGCTGACCTAAAGTCGGCGAAAATTAATAATTTCATATAAAACATGAAGAGAAATTCAGTGTCGCAAAAGGTATGTATTAGGTCTACATACCCCTACGTGTGGGAACAATTTGGTGAAATTTTGTCATGTAAAAAAGTGACTTCAGGTGACTACATCCATGAAGGTATCAGGAATGTGAAGTGAATCCATTTATACGTAATATTGGGTCGATGCATAAGTTCGTGCAGTTCTTATATTTTATTTTTATTCTGCTGTTTTGTTAATTCAAATACAAATACAACATAGACATAACATTGACATATGCTACGAGTGTAACAATACATTGCATACATCACATTCAAAAACTTGCGCCATTTCCCGCGTTGTTTGACGAGGATTCTTATGAAGTAACTCATTCAAGCGATTTTCGTCAAAATCTGAAGGTCTTCCAGAACGTGGGTCATCAGACAAGTCAAACCGTCCTGCTCGAAAAGGGAAAACCATTTCTGTGCTGTTCTTTCAGCAATTGCTTCATTCGCGTACACTGTACAAATTGTTCTCGCAGCTTCTGCTGCACTGGATCCTCGGTTAAACTCGAAGAATATAATGTGACGGAAATTATCACTTTTCTCGACTTGACATTCCATATTAGTTTGTCTGAAATATATACAATAATACGTTCACAATCAAGAAAACCTGTATTTCATAACACACAAACTCCAAACTACGGTAAAACAACGGAATAACGATAAACAATCGCTTCACGCCGCATTGTTGCCAACCCCCCCAAAAAAAACGCATGAACTTATGCATCGACCCATTATTAATGAACCGTGTTATAAATTTAGATGATTCCTTATATTAAGTGAAAAAAAAGTTCATGGGTTGGAAAGTGCCTCTTTTCAGAGTTACTAATCTCCGAAAATGCGACTCTTCCAGAACATTCTGGCTTTAAAATTATGGAAACTTTTGAAAGCGATTCAAGAAAAACTACTAGCAGGTGACTAGGATTTGAATTCCCATTGCGCTTCATTTAAGAGCACATTTGTTCATGTACAAAATTTCGTAATATGTAATTGGGCATATAATTTTGTTCTTCTATTTTAAAAATAAGCACTTATCTCTTCTTATCAAATATAATGAAGAATAACCTACAGCGCCCGTGTTTGTTTTGTAATATAAATATTTTTCAATATAGTTACTGATTTCATATATTCGGCATTTAACTGCATTTCTGTTTTGAAAATGCACTCTTCGGAAACTCGGAACCAACTACATTGTACATTCTTGGTCTTGTTTCATGAAACTAGAACTGTATGATATTCCATTCTCACGAATACGAACATAAAATGTAAGTATTACCAATGGGTAATAGATATAAAAATGTGTCAAAAAGCGAAATTTCGACAGTGTAAATTGTGATATCTAATAAGTATAGTTATAGAGGTAGATGTAGGAGACGCGAAATCTATGTTATAGGAAAGAAGTTTTCTATAAACTAACTAACTAGTAACCACTTGTGAGATTCTTGCTGAACTCGAAAACAGACTTTCTACAATGGAGGAACAAAATTGGCTTGATATCTAGTAACAGGAAACATTTTCTATAATTAAAGTAAGAAGTTATAAATAAACAGGATGTACTAATTTGCTGCAACATTTTACATTTTAAGTTCTGTAAATACTGACAGAGTCAATGAATGTCCGATGATTCAACGTGTAACGTGAGGGAAAAATAAGGTAATTTACAAAAACAAATAATACTTAATTTACACAAATTATTTTTCTTATTATTTGAATTTTGTATATGTGGCAAATATACGTGTTATAACGAAATATATGTGTAATTAATCTAATTTCCTGTATGTTGCAATATTTAATCATAGACAATGAAACTTTGCTTTCGGAAGCCAATTCTTTGACTAAACTGTTATTTTGTCACATTTGTCTTAATTGACTAAACTGTTCTTTTCTCACACTTGTCTTAATTGAATAAACTGTTCTTTTCTCACACTTGTCTTAATTGAATAAACTGTTCTTTTCTCACACTTGTCTTAATTGATTAAACTGTTCTTTTCTCACATTTGTCTTAATTGATTAAACTGTTCTTTTCTCACATTTGTCTTAATTGACTAAACTGTTCTTTTCTCTCATTTGTCTTAATTGACTAAACTGTTCTTTTCTCTCATTTGTCTTAATTGACTAAACTGTTCTTTTCTCTCATTTGTTTTAATTGACTAAACTGTTCTTTTCTCACATTTGTCTTAATTGATTAAACTGTTCTTTTCTCACATTTGTATTAATTGACTAAACTGTTCTTTTCTCACATTTGTCTTAATTGATTAAACTGTTCTTTTTTCACATTTGTCTTAATTGACTAAACTGTTCTTTTCTCTCATTTGTCTTAATTGACTAAACTGTTCTTTTCTCTCATTTGTTTTAATTGACTAAACTGTTCTTTTCTCTCATTTGTTTTAATTGACTAAACTGTTCTTTTCTCTCATTTGTTTTAATTGACTAAACTGTTCTTTTCTCTCATTTGTTTTAATTGACTAAACTGTTCTTTTCTCTCATTTGTTTTAATTGACTAAACTGTTCTTTTCTCTCATTTGTTTTAATTGACTAAACTGTTCTTTTCTCTCATTTGTTTTAATTGACTAAACTGTTCTTTTCTCTCATTTGTTTTAATTGACTAAACTGTTCTTTTCTCACATTTGTTTTAATTGACTAAACTGTTCTTTTCTCACATTTGTTTTAATTGACTAAACTGTTGTTTTTTCATATTGTACAGCTTATGTGATTAAAAAGAGAAAAAACAATGTTTACCTCCTGATTTAATTTGATGAGCAAATAATTTCGCTTGAATTGATAAATAGTATATGATTTCTGGAAACAAAACGAAAACGAGTCTCTTCGTAACGTGAAAGATAGATATGAAAACACTGACAAGGCCAGTTTTAATTTCTTTGGGGGGCAAGCAGGACAGAGACATATTGGAGTGGCAGCTATTTTTTGTTTACCAAAAATAATAGTTTTGTATTATTTTACATTACAACATACGTTCATCTAAAATTTCATCCTCATATTGCGACTAATAACAATATTATTTCTAATTGTGCAAAACTTATTGAACACTTTTTTTTTTGTATATATCGTATATAATGATAAATATTACAGTTTCTTACAAAATTGCCCTTAAGCAATTTACAAATTCAACTTATGTAAAATTTCATTTACATAAAAGATTACAAAACGCATTGCTTATGTAAATCTGGTGTTTACTATATAGCTTTTTTACATCCTGATTGTTAACAAATTTAATATTCATGGAAGCCTGCAAAAATATTTAAATGATCGTAAAGGCATTTACTCTAATCTTGGAGAACATATAATCGAATATATATATATATATATATATATATATATATATATATATATATATATATATATATATATGGATAGATAGATAGATAGATATGATGTGTGTGTGTTAATTATGTAATCCTTAATTCTGATGATGTTCTTTATTTTGTTTAATTTATTAATAAACAACATATTTCTTTTTTTTTCGTAGGAAAATGGTTCAATTATGGGATAATATTTTTAGTTATGATTCTTGATCTCAATATGTGGAAGAATCAGATGTTCTATAATCCACAGGATTATGGACAATATACCGGTATGTATCCTATAAGTTTAATTTTCAAGATTAATAATTTAAGATAATAAATTGATGTTCATATTTATACCGTAGATGCTGTAAAGTAGCCAAATGGATAGCATGCAACCTTGTAATGCACGTGATCTCGAATTAGATTGTAATTGGGTAAAAGAAAAATCTTAATGTTGACTCAGCATAGTGAAGCCGTTTGGATATACTTGAATAAGTATTAGTGAAATCCGGTAGAGAATCCCACAAATAATGACGTTGCTACCCGATACGTCATCCACATTTGCGCTGATATTCATAGTCCATCGTGAGATATGGCACTGGGAGACATTTCAGAATATTTCATTATATCAGTTGTTCCATCTTGGACAATAATTTAGAGTATTGTACTCATGTATGGGGAAATGTACAATAATGTAACCTAATTACTTACTATGCAGATTCTCATAATGTATCACATAATACAGTTTATTTATATTTTTAAGGTGAAGAGTATAAGTGTAATAACTGTTTATTAAATATACATTAAAAGGAAATATACATTCCCAATGACCAGTATTTAATTTCTTCCTCATTCATATACGAATAAAAGAATAATTTACATGCTTCGTATATGTAAATAAAAATGATTAGCAACATTATTTATTTGCATGTACTGTGAATTAAAAACTGCAAAGATTTCATTCCTATACACTCAGAGATACGCTTTTGTTCGGCTCCATGATACCTATTAATTGGTATACGCTGGCTCGTATGTTTCATCGCTGGACATTTTTTTTTCGCTAAATGCTAAGAATATTGAACGATATTTTGAAGCAATTGTCTAATGAGCACCAGACAAAATACAAGTATTATAACAGTAATCATGTCCATAAAGGTTTATTTACCTTAGCATTGTATTTGAAAATTTGTATTCGTCTTTCTTTCTAGACTTATTTTTATATATTATTGTGGTTATGTTATGAGTTATCTACGAATAACATTGTTTAGGGACGTATGCGCGAGGTATCGTAGTCATAAAAGCAATAACTTTTTTTTTCTTTAGAAATCTAGATATCCATAATTCTTACACCAATATTCATGAACTTTCTGTTCAGTCTGAAATTAAAAGAATCGAGTTTCGGAGAATGATTTTATGGCGTGAAATTTGTGCTTGTTCATGTCTATGGAAATGTTCCGAGTATCATATCATGACCAGGCATTGACAAATGTTTAATTAGTAACGCGTGGTTCATGTGAAGAATACAGAATTGCTACATTAGTATATTCAAAAATTAAGTTTGCCTTGTATTTTTAGAAAGTAACGTACACCTTTCTAAGGCATTATTGAAAGCAACATTGTTTAAGCATTCCGATTGTAATGTTAATGTAATCGAAGTAGTATGACAAAAATACAAATACGATTTCCATTCACATGAATTTCTGTCCAAATTATGAAATTTTTCATTTGACATGTAAACTGTTGATGGTAAATCACAATGATATTTCTTGTCTTCAATCAGAAATCCTAGTGATTTTACTTCATATATTTTAGAAACACTACTGGAACAAATGATCAGCCTTTGCAATAATAAATCCGCATTACTGGATTCTAAATCAAACCTTATCAACCATATATTTGATAACTTATAGAAAAGTTCCAAACCATTTACATCAAGTGTTGTTTTCAAAATATCGTGTTCTACAATAACTTTCCTTGTTTGATAATTGTTCAAACTATGAAAAGTGAATTCGTTTTTCATGATATTGGAAAGCATTTCCAAAATATGCTGTTGCACTGATTATATTAAAAGGTTGGACAATATGCTGTTCGACTGAACTTATTCTATAAAATATGTGGTCTAATTTGCTTCTAAAATTAGCTAATACGTGTTTGACTGTAACGACCATTTTATCTGCTTTGGTCGAAGCGAATTTTGAGTTTACCCAATTTAGCAGTCAATCAAAGAGATGTTAAACTGTAAACGAGCCAACCAAAGCACATCTAAAAATAATTGAATATTTGAGAAAGTAATTCATAAAGTGTGTTGAAAATCACAAAAGAGTCGTTCAAAATTTTGTCTTATCTCTAGAAATATATTTTACTTACATATTTTGGTATTATTTTTAAAAATATATTTAGCCACTCAAATTTTGTATTTCAGAGTTGTTTACCTACAAAATTTTTTAACACAGAATAATTTGTGACAGTAGAGTAACCACAATTGTGACAATAGGTTCGAGTTCTATTATGAAACTACTGAAATATTCTTTAAACAAAATTTAAAACATAATAATATTAACATCTTTGTTAAAGATAATATTTCTACGTGATTTGTTTTATATTTCTACTTAACAATTACCATCGTTAATCCTATGGCTAGGGTTTTCATAGTCAAAAACAAAGATTAACACGGATTTGAGTACTTAAAAAAATGCTATGTTCAAGGAATCCTAGATTTTTCAAAATACACCTTTAATGTGTGTAAGTTAAACAGTTAAATTAATTTAACGCCCAATCTAAAATATTCTGCTTTTTTTAGTGATGAAAGACTTAAACATTATCGATTATTATCTTAGAAATTAGTTCTTGCTCACTTTTTCTGTGTATTTCCGGTTCCTGGTTCATATTTACCTTTAGACATGAATGAATCTTCTTGTCCGTGATTTAGAAGAAAATAACATGTTCTAGATTCATTGGGAAAACGAAATATTAAGAGCAAATTTGTTGAGTTTTCCTTGTCATAATAATGTCAGATATATAAATGAAAATAACTATGTTTCTGACTTCATATCTCTTGAACCACTTGACCAATCTCCATCAAATTTTCAACATAGATTAAGTTTGGGCTTGGGATGGCTTTTATCATTTCACTTTGAAGGTGCAACTTAGGGGAGGGGGGAGATATTTAAAAGTTGTCGAAAATGAACAATATTAGTGTCGAATCCATAGTTTTCAGGATCGCTGAGATGAACAGTGGCACTTCTGATGCCGTTTTAATCCAAATTCAGTCCACGATAGTTAGTAATATTTCATTTTTATTTCTATAGATTACTTATTATTTCCTGATTTTTCATTGTATTTTCTTTGTTTCTATCGGTTTGAAAATGCTTTTGTAATAGTAATGGTGACTGACTAACGGAACATATTATTATTTTTTTTTCTTATTTTAACCCAACGAATCGGGTAATTGACACTAGTATATATGCAATTTTAAAGGGCCGCGGTGGTTCAGTGGTAGAGTGTTTATCTCCGGCACGTGGAGTCTCTAGTTTGATCCCCCTCCGCCAAATGTACTTTGTGGTGCGCAAATATTATGTATTTTTTTTTCGGAGTCTCCTGTTTCCTCCCAGTTTAGTATTCTACCATTTCATACTTTTCTCATCATGACCGTCTCCCTTAGTCTCAGAGCATAATCGTGAGACGTTAAACTAAGAAAAATATTTTATACTTATTTTATTGGATTTTATTAATATTTCACAGCAAAAATATGTTGGACTATTTTAAGCTCCATAATAATTTAAGAATATTAGTGTAAGAAATTGTTGGCTGCTTATTTAAGGAAAAATTAATATAAGTTTAGCAAATATTATGAGGATTATATATCTTTCTGTTTCAGATCCTGAACACAAAGTGTGGACAGTTAGTGATAAAAAATTATTGGATACAAGAAACCAATCATTTTGGACATGGGAAGCCAGATCACGAACCAATAACGCCACTAATAAGCCTTTTTATGAGGGTGAGTCTCTTTTTAGTGGAGACATTTTGCTAGAAATTCTTCTTATGTTAGTTTCAAAGCTACATAAATTTTTGAAATGAAAGCAATTAAGACCAATTTGAAGCAACATTTCATCATTCTACTTCACATTCACTTGTTGATTGTTTTAAAAAATGATTCTTATAATAGCCTATCATTTTTTAAATAAACTCTTTCTTTGTTTATGATTCTGTATATTTTTTTGATATATGGTTGGTTCTGGTTTCCTGCCCTGCTTATTTGTTGTCAAAATTATACTCCACGTATTTGGTTTGGTTTCAAATTTTGTTTTATAAAGTTAAAAATTATGGATGCTTCAAAATAATGGAAACACATATAGTTTGCAACATGAAAGATGTATAAAGTGATAACAATGAGAATCTGAGTGCAGCCCGTACAGAAGTCTTTGTAATTAGTGTGTTATGTGATTGACTATGGTACCTCAGGAAAAGTAAAGCGGAGTCGTGTGTTGAAACTGGCTGATGGTGGTGATGCGAAAGGGGAGACCCTGTCTGAGTTTCAAAGCATCTTAGATATCATGACTGCTGTGATGTGTTAATTTCTTCTTAGATTTGTGTACCTATTCTTAAAATGTTACATTTTGTATTCCTTACTAAATGATTTTTACTTTTAACAATTTTGAGTTGTAAAACTTTTATGAAAAATTCGCTTAATTTGAAAACTATTGATTTTTAATAAAATTGATTACACTCTCCCATTATTTTTCTCAGCTACTTTTATCAAAATTTAACTTCGGATTCTTAGTTCTAATAAGACACAATTTGTACACGTGTCTTCCCCGACGATGTAGTTTTGAATCGACCTTTTACATATTTAATTCTATGTTGTGGCGTGTTAAGTGTTTCTATGATCCAGATACTGTTAAGTCATCTTTTGCATCTATGACATGTTCGTTAATCCAGGTACTCATAACCTTTTTGACTAAAAAATTAATGCAACAGGTAAACTACCTCATTTTAGCTGCAGTATGTATCAATTGCGAAGTGTAACTTAAAGTTCTGTTTTAATTTAATTCTAAACTATATGAAGTTTGTTATACCCCTCAACGAATCGTACCCAAGATGCAACGTATAAAAGACAATTTTGAATTGAATGGACCAAGCTTTAAATTACGAAAATCGATGCGCTTCGTGGAAAGAAGGCAAAGCTATTAGAAGCAGATGCTGATGCCTGCAAAAATATCACATAGTTATTTAATGCCTCCAAACTTGCAAGACTATCAACTAGTGACTGCCAACAGACTGAACACTATTAAAGTTAGTGACCCTACCTCATCTGCTACGAATACTACTGTCAGAGTGGAAAATGAACAGGAAAGCTCTAGTTTCATGAATGCTGAAATTAGTGCTCCCACCACATCAGGTACGAATGTCACTGTCAGAGTGAAAAATAAACAAGAAGGTTCCACTTCCGTAAGTCTTGAAATTAGTGCGCTTCCAACATCAGTCACGATTGTTGTTGTCAAAGAAGAAGATGAACAGAAAAGCTCCAGTTCTAGTGATGCCGATTCCGAAGTCAGTGAAAACATTGAAAAGTGATGCAGCAAGGAACAGAGCAACGAACTCTTTCATACGTCCACAAGAGGATGATATCCTCAAGTTTTTCAGTTCCATACCCATCAACCAAAATAAAGCATACCCTTTAATCCTGAGTTTGCTTATAAAGGACCAGATGGCACCAATAGGGCTTGGGTGTCATATTGCTACTCAAAATGCATTTTTTGCAGCGAGTGCTCAGCTTATCCTGCAGATCGAACATACACGTTTCTTAAAGGTTTTGTGCGTGACGAACGTAACACTAAACACGCTTATCAGCAACGAAAAAAAAACACGAGTCTTCCAAAATACACCAGACCAGTGTGGATGCTTATATATCTAACAAAAGAGAACATAGTTTTAAGAAACTACTTCCTCATGTACAGATAAAACTACGGCAGTATCAAGCTGAGAACAGACAGGTAATGCATCGAGTTGTCGAAGTGCTGAAACTCATTGGTACAAGAGAGCTCACTTTCAGAGGGGAAAAAAAAGAAGCAGATTATAGATTGAAAGACACAGCTACAGCTCATTGAAACTTTTTGGATATTATTCTTTGGTTAAGCAAATTTGACCTTCCGTTTAAAAGAGATTTAGAGAAGAACATCGAGAAGAGTAAACTGAGTCATGTACGAGGAAGTAAGCAGGATGGTAGTCACATAACTTTCAAAAAACATGGTGAATTATGTTTTGGATGCTTCAACACACTTCAGAGAAGATATTTCGAAAGAAGTCTCTCAAGCTGGAATGTTTTCTGTTCTACTAGACACTACTCAACAGGCCCAGTGCTCAGTTGTTTTATGGTATGTTGTTAAAGAAAGAATTGTTGCCGCTGTAAAATGCATATCTACCACAGGCCAATATCTTTGCAGTTTACTCCTGAAAATTCTGCAGAAGTTGAACCTTGATGAAGGGTATTGAAAATTCAACCAATGGCGCAAGGACAATATTCGGATTTTTCAAAACATCTATGATCAGTTACACGTGTCGCGTTACGCTCATATACTCAATCTTGTCATATAAGGTCTGGCAAAAAGTTGCATTGATTCTGTGTCATTGTTTGTTCTCCTAAATGACTGTACGGTATTAATGCGTATTATCTGTGAATGGACATTTGGAAGATCAAATGTCAGTAAAGGCGTCATACAGTTGTTGCGGAAACAAGATGGTGGAAAACACTCTGCTTTGCAGAAAAACTTTGGTCAGTTTTCAAACCTAGAAAATGCACAGAGTTGGCCATAACGATGATGAAAATTGCTTCTACAAAAAATATCAAACCAGAAGCTAGGTGTAAAGCGAAAGGATATATAAAAGATCATCTCAAGTTCAAAAGAATTCTGACAGCACAAGTGTTCCTGAGAATATTTCAAGTAACGAACCTTCTGTCAAACTATCTTCAAACGCAGGGTGCTGGTGTATTGTATGAGAATCGAATAGTGGAGACTACTCTATCTCAAATGAAAGAGCAGAGAGCTGATTTTGAAAATGTTGACTGCAGCGTTAGGATTTGCAGAATGGGCCAATAACGAATTTGAAGAGTTAGAATGTGATTTCTTTGTTTCTACTGACCTGACGACAACTCGCCTTCAGAAGTGCAAAAGGATGTTTCCCTATGAATGTGAAGATGAAGCTGTTTTTGATCCAATGACCAGTTACTGTATCGAAGCATTCAACACAATATCGGATAAGATAATTTCGAGTGTTTCTTCAAGATTCAAGAAGCAAGATACTTTATGGATTGTTTGGATCCTAGAAACTTCAACCAAGTAAGAGAACTTCCATACATGGCTTTCAATAAACTTACTCACTTTCTGCAAAAAGCTCAGTAAAGAAGTTTCCAAGGATTCTATAAAAATCTTCTCTTGGACTTCTCAAGGAAGCGGGAATTCTTGAAAGTCAGTCTTAACGACGAGTACAACCGAGAAGATACGACTGATTGTGCTGATGGCACAAGTGATTCAGAAAATAGAAGAAAATACCTTTCTTCACAAGGAAGACGAGTGCAAAATGTGTTGTAAAAATTGTCCAATATGCTTTTCTCATTTTGCAGAGATGTAATTTGTACAGTAATGCATATCCAGGTTTGCTACTAGCATACAAATTTCTATTGACTTTGCCCGTAACTCAGGTAATATATGAAAGAAGTTTTTCAAAACTGAAATACGTTAAAAGTATGTTGAGATAGTATGTCTCAGGAATATTTGGAAACATTTATGTTGAAGTCTATTGAAAAAGATTTGTTAAAGAATATTTCGAGAGTGGGAGTTGCTATTCTACATTTAGTTATAGACACAGCTTTCGTAGGGTACGTTCTACAGGTGATAGACACAGTAGCATCAAAAAGTAGTATACTAAAACATTTGCTAATTTTCTCATATAAAATACGTACTTCTTGAATTTCATGTAATATTTTAAAACAATTCAGAATAATATGCTGATGAAAGAATATAAGGGTTTAATTGTTAATTGTTAATACTATCGATTTATTGAAGAAAGAAAACTGTGCAACTTGATTTTTGACATTTAGATGCTAGTAGTCCTTGCGGGAAAAAGCACCCGCTCCCGCGCCCCCCTAATGATGCCTATCCACCCCTGCAAGACACACGCTTTCCAGTTGACCATCCAGCTAAACGCTAATTAGTATACTGACACAAAGTTTGTTTATTACTGTTCCTAAAATAGCTTTAGAAAGAATTAAACGAATAACAGAACATGAGAATAGAACTAATAAACAATTATTAAATACTTTTAAATACTTACACTCATTTAATAACAAATTCTATGAAATTTCTGATATGAAAAGAAAAAACAATCTTAAAAATTAGTTTTAAGCCTTAGAAATCAGTCTTAAGTTTAAAACGTATATATAAATATATTACATTTGTCTTCTACCATTTCCTGGTCTCAAGTAATTAACCAACTTATTAACTGAAGATAAATTAATCTTTAAAACACAAATTTAAGATAATAATAGATTCGAAAACGTACTAAATTTACATCTTTTACCTTTCAGACTAAATTTTAGTTTTTGTGGACATATGTGGACCATTTATCTTGATAATCCCTTGTAACTTTTAAAATAATAAATATAAAATGCCGAAATTTTGTACCATGTAAATATCGACAAGAGAACATTGACATACTCAGCGATTAACAGTATTACCAACCCAATATAAACTCCAGATAGCACTACGTCAGTTTATCATATATTTCAGTTCTGCATGTAAAAAGAAAACTTCCAATACCACACTCTGTTATTGAGTGCAGCAAACTAAGAGCACTACAATATCAGCTCTTTCCGCCACTGTATATATATATATGTGACGCTACAGTATTACAGTGTATATGATATTAAAATCTATAGGAGAAATGATAGGTGTAAATTTGAATATAGTTTCAAACCTATTACTATTATTTAGATATAAGCGCATAGAAAATTGCAGAAAGAATACACTTTTTTCATATTCGCTTGTACAGCGGTGGACACTTCTAAATGGTACACCTTAGCCGTAAATCTCCATATGACTGTACCATTTAGAAGTGTCCACCGCTGTATAACAGACGATAAAATAGGAATAATGTGTTTACTTTGATTCTTGCAGATGACATGCAGATGAATTCCCGTTACATGGGATACCCATTGTCTCTGAAGTGGACTGCCTTTATCCCGTCCGTTGTTGGACTTCTTTTGTTCATTGCCCTTGTATCACTCTACGGTCGTTTTCCGCCAAGCCAGGTGAGATTCCATGAATTCATATTGCTGTGAAAAATAACATTTAGACCTAAAAACATTTCTGAAAAAGTAGATCTATCTAAAAAGAAAAGTTTTAGTTTTAAAATAGTGATTGACTGAATTGGTTAACTTTGTAAAAGTTGGCTCAAAGTGCTTAAAGAAACATTAAGTAGCAGAATAGAAAAAAAAATTGATTACAGAAATATTATTACCGAAAAATTGATTACAGAAATATTATTATTAATAAATCTTACGTTAATCTTTCGATCTTACACTTTTAGTTGAAACTAAGTAACTTTTTTTTTTTAAATTAGAGAATATACATAAATTAAAAACAAATAGTAATATTTTTTTCAAGAAGACTGAAACTCCTTGAGAATATTTTTGTACTCTCAGAAAGAGGAGAAAACAAATGGATAAGGTAATCTAAGAACACAAGTTTGTATAGAACTAACATTAAAGTTTAGCTATTTTATACTGTACGATGTGATGTACAATAGAAAAGAGAGAACCATCGTTTTATTAAGTTAGGGGAAAGGTGATAGTCTTACGACTTTACCTACGTTAACATTTTCAACTCGAACCAATAGAAGTAATCCTTATCATCTTTCGTAAAAATCGGAACATTTTCACAAAAGCTACCCTAAAATGTTTCCTTAAAGTACTTAAAATTGAAGTGAGTTCATAGTCTTGCTACCTAAGTGATTTCAATTTCAAATAATAGACCTCATTAGGAAGTTGCAACTAGAGCACATGCAATATTTTATGAAGTGCTGGTATTTTCTAGTGAAGTTATCGTTAAACATGATTTTTTACAGATGCAGTGTATTCTCCTTTATTTTTTCTGTTTGATTTCAATTTCAAATAATAGCTATCATTGGAAAACCTCCAAATCGGGTGATTTGTAGAAAAGTTGTTGTAAAGTAATCGTAAAAGATACCTTCTTTTCAATATAGGGTGGGGATGGGTGTGAATGCATCTTCTTGCTTCTGACTAATTTTGAAGTCTCAAAGAAAACACACTATGAAAAGAAAAACTATCGGCGAATTTTTACAAACATTTTCATAGATTATAATTTTTAAGATGGAAATAAATTTACTCTCTCAGTATTCTTTATCGATTTCAGCCACAACCAATTGAATGATTGGGATGTCTGAAAGAAGAAAACATATATATATCATATTGCATCAAAATATATTTTCTTTCTTTTACGGAAATTGTTGTGGAAAATTATTATTTTATCTTTTTAAGTATTTGTGCTAACTTTCAACTTGAGTTTCATTTTATTCCCCTCACTCCCTTATTCTGAAAGATTTCAACAAAACATTAATCTTACTTTCTGAATCTGAATAAAAGCACTCACCAAGTTTTATTAAAATCTATGAAATTTACTCAAATTATCCTGAAACAGTCAAACCACAAATATATGTTGAATCGAATGACAGAAGTATTCTTAAGTTCCCTTTAATTATGTGCACTTCTTAGTTTTTACGTTTTGAATCCTTTAATTTAAATTTTATTCTTGAAAACTAAAGAAATCGTTCAAAACAGTAAACAAGAGTACTAATTCCAGTTTGGATTAAAGTTTTTCCCTATATTATTCATAAGCATTATGTATACACTCTTATGCACTTCTTACGCATATAATTAATTTCTATATTTAATATTTTTAATTACTTACCCTTAAATATGTCTCAATTTCAAAATCCTAAACAGTTTCGACGAAGTCTTTTGTCTTCCTCGGTAGCTTACAAATTTCTACTGCAAACTTACTTCACACCTCCTAACGCCATAATACTATTTAGTAGTACTGTACAGATGAAGAATGTACTTTCACACTTAGAGTTACATGTTTCAAAATTATCCGTTCTAATTCCTTAAAATTATCTCAACTTTGTGTAAAATAAGGAACGAAATATTATTTTTTTTACACTCTTCTGATCGTTTAACGCTCTATCACTCAATATTTGAAAGGACGTAGTAAAGGAATGTTCCTCTAATACTATTTTTATATTATCACCGCACAGATGAAGAATGCAGTTTACTACTTAGAATTGTTCGATGAAAGTAGTCATTTGAACAATCGCTGGCTTGCATAGTGCATGACAATGTTCCAGTCTATGCTGTTGCTCCCAAGGCTGCAGTGCTAAATCCTGGCTGTAGGGTGGATATTGAATTTCCTCGAAGCCACAGTCTTTCACTACAGCTTTGGCAGCAATAGCCGTATTGACTGGAGCATTGTTATATAATATGAGAAGTCAGCGCACAGCAATAGAGTTAAAGGACTGCTTCCAACGAACTGTTGCAACTAGACTGTTGAAACTGATACATTATTTTTTCCATAGATGGCACTACATGTCATAAATGACATAATGCCAGTGGCGTGATATTTCAGAGTCAGTCTCGAAACTTTCAGAAATACCCTCGTATATGCGCCAATTTATTTCATTAAGTAATTTCAACATTATAATGTTAATATCAATAAAGAATATAAATACATTATTATAGCAAGTAATTGTGTGTATTACAAAATATATATATATCTCAGTAATAGAGTGCTCATTCGTAAAATATAGGTTCTCAATATAGTAACTTCAGGAATTAATTGATTTTCTGTACACCATATATTCCAAACGTGTAAATTCAATAACAATTTAAAGAGTGAAAAAATGCAATGGGACGGAAATCAAACCTGGGACCCCACTTACCTCTCTGGGACGCTAACAAGTATCTTGCTTAGTCTATCCTCCAACCAGCCACACAATTCTCTCTTGAGATTAGTACCAAGCCATTCAGATCATACCAGAAATTATGTTCTTGAACAATACAGTACACATAATGAACATTGAATTAAATGCACAACACCTAGGCGAATATATCAATCATAAAGGACATGATCTAATAATTGTGTTGATTCTAGTTATTATCATATATCTATTTAAGCGTCTTAGATGTTTATTATCATGTATAGTGGGTTTTCAAGCACAACAGAAGTAATGGCTCAGTCCATATGGTCTGAATGGCTTATCGCCAATATCAAAAATGGAAGTGTGTACTTGATCGGAGAATAGACAGGAAAGTATAGTGATTAACGTATCGATACTGTAAGCCCGAGACCTGGGATTGCAGTTTTTCCCATGCCAGTCACACTATTTTCAGTTTCAATCACACTTTTTATTTTGAATTTTCATACGTTTTCAACTCTGAACCTATCGTTTCTTCGTGCAAATGGCATATGCATTGCTCCATTTGAGTAGCCATATCTCCACCTACTTTATCATTTTGTACATTTCTCCATCATCATTAATCATTCGACTATGGCAAGCTTAGTAAAAAGTGTGCCATGCAGTAAAGTATAATGTAGTGTTACAATAAATTCAAAGTTTCTAAACGTTTCAGTTAGTTTGTTCTGTTTTTTTAAACTGAGGTTTGTTAACGTTTCTAAATCTTTTAATATTACACAACAATCATATGTCAAAAGAGAATGGAGAAAACAATCTTTTCATTTATCTTTAGCGCTACATGTGGCTTATGTCTCAAATAACAGTAGGTCTCATACAACTTCGATGTTGGAAACGATAATTAGAAAACCAAACAAGTGTACTCTTCAAAATTGCGTTTCAAAAATCAACCATATTCTTCATACGTAAAATAAAATTTGCCAAAATTATTTAATCAATAATTTTGTGTTGCATTAAATGAATGAAAAAATAATGTAAATATTTTTAGAAATCTTTGCAATTAGTTAAAAAAACTGCTTGCAATTGGGTTTATTCGTAACTTGATTCGTTTTCTACTAATATCGTTCATTGTGGTACTATTATTGATTTAATCTAATCATTTAAAGGGGAGCAATATAAAAAAATAATCAATATAGCTAGTAATAAAAGAAATAATTGGTAGATTTAATGCACATTATACTGCAAAATTAATTTTGAACCGTATAAAGGACATATTAAGTAATGTATAATAAAATGAAATAAATTATTTTGTTTGCCATAATATAAATGATACTAATATGAACTACCATTACGCAATAACTATAAATGAATTAGATATACAAATAGATTAGATTAGATTCTATTTAGCATTTTCGTATATTTTATGTTAAATGAATCCACATGATCAGCTTATTTATTGAAGTATTTCACACCTTAAATATCATGTGATTTTTAGTATTTGTTTAATTACTTCAGTTCTTGAAAAATAGTTCTTGATACTAATTAAAATATAACTTTGACAAAATTTAGAGAACATATTACTGTAGACTTTGCAAAGCATCACACATTGATGTTGAATATCGTAAGACGTACGTACTATGAATTTTAAGTTTGAAACAGCATCACAGATATGGGGGCCGCGGTGGCTCAGTGGTAGAGCGTTCACCTCTGGTGCTAGGGGTCTCGGGTTCAAACCCTGCTCCCGCCAAGTGAACTTTGTGGTGGACAAACACCGTGTGCGTGGGTTTTCTCGTGGTTCTCCCGTTTCCTCCCACTTTCTTCATTCCACCATTTCATTCATTACTCATTATCACTCATTATCACCGTCTCCTTTAGCCTAACCGGCATAACCGTGGGACGTAAAACTCAAAATTTCATTTCATTTCATTTCATCACAGATATCTTTTTTCGTTTTCTGATTCATTCCAAGTTCTTGGATATTTTGAGCTCCAAAATACTTTAACAAAATCTTAAAATGATCTACTTGAGCGTTCGAAGCATGGAATAATGAATTTGTAGCAATAAAATAGTTTCCAAATGTTTTGAAATTGTTGATGAAGAACTTTGTACGTGCTAAAGATCTTACGCAATGCTTTGCCTTCTAAATATGTATATACATTTTCTTTTTGATTAATTACAGATTATCATTTATAAGGTATACTACTAATTTCACGTCATAAAAAAATAGTTCTCTAAAGTAGATATTATCATTCAATGGCGGCGGCGAGGGAAGTCACATCGGTAAAAAAAATCTTTTTTATCGTTACTAGCTAAAAAAAGGGGGAGAAACAAAAAGAAAGTTTATCTAATGTACTAATTCTTGTATACAAGTTTCTGAAATTAAAACTGTATGAAACTTTCTTTCCTTAGCTTGTAAAGATAAAATTTCAATTTCTATCGATGTTACCTCCCTCAAGAGCCCCCATTGCCATTAAAGCTAATCCTTTTTTGTATATACTGTATATTCAGTGTGCGAATTAAGGATTTTTTACAGGGAAGGGAGGGATGAAAAATAATATAAAAATATATACAATATTTCTTGTATTATACATCCCATACATAGTTCCTCTATATGATAATTGTTAAGATTTGATTTGATTTCAATTTAGCGTCCCTTTCAACAACAAGGCTATATGAGACGTAAACCTACAGACGTGATCCAAACCATATGAGCTCCGACTGCAAATTGAACTCGGGTCTCCCACGCAAAAGACGCGTACGCTAACCGTTTAGCTACGAGGGAGCAAGATAATTGTTTAGAGAATATGCTATCTTCGGAGGAAGAATAGATTTTTCTCGGTACTTCGCGCACTGTATTATGTATTATAACATAGCATTTACGTTCATACTTTTATCTCAATGTTTATTTTCACTGGTTTCTTGCCAGCACCATCAGGTTAACACTATCTTGGCATCAACAATATTATCCACGTTCAATAGTAAACCGTATTCATTATAAAATAAGGGATTAAAAAAAATTAAGAGGTCGCCTTTGTTACATTATTATTAGTCAATAATTGTTAAAATTGACTCAAGCTCATTTTATTACATTACATAAATATTTTCTCTTTCTCTTTATGTTCCTAAACAAGCAAATCTAAACCTTTCTCAACTGTTGCTAACCATCTTCACTGTTGCTATCAACAATTTTTAACTCGATGCTCAGCGTCGCAACTAGGCTAGTTGTCGCCCTGGGCAAGAACTCGCCTTAGTCCCCCTCCCCCGACCAACCAAACTAAAACGCTCCCTGATTACACCTGATATTGGCATCACACAGTAATTCTCATATTCCATTTTTTCTTCAAGTGGTAAAGTGTTGATTTCCAAATTGCAGTAAATAATTTAATTTTTAGTACAAGATAACACACCAAACTAAAGTCTTATCATAATAACTGCAAATCACAATGTTTTTGAAATTATATCGGGATGTGCATATGTGTAGAATGAATCAACAGTCTGTTGCTTTAGAATAGAATATTTAATTATAACAGTCAAGCTGCTGTCTCGAGTATTATACTCGGACATTCTGCAGATCTCTTAAAGCGATGTAAGTTAAATAAAAACACAGAAAACTGCAACCAAAATTTAACTTCGTGGGCTCTTTTGGCTGCAAAGGTTCTTACAATGTCCTCAAAAGATAGCTTTAAAGCTAATTTATGCTCTATGGATACGATCCTAAGGTTGGTGGGTCGTTGTTGTCCTGTTAAGTTTTTGAGGTTTTTTTTTTTTTTTATGATCTTTAATTTGCTAAAACTCCTCTCCGTGCCTTATAGTGAAAATAAATATTTGCCCAACTTTGCGCCCCCTCAATCCGGCGCCCGGAGTACAAGCATCGTTTGCCCTCCTTAGTTACGTCACTGTCAATGCTTTATCTTATAACTCTCTCTCTAAATTCTAAATGTACGATTTTCAGAATTTCAAACATTATTGAATGAGTGTACCGCTGACTTATCTGAATAAACGTACCTTCATGTCCTGAAATGCTATTGTAATCTCTCTTGTTGTGTTCTTCGTGTCTTTCCAATGTAGAACTTTCCGCATTCACACAAATTCCTATGGTAAAACTGTTAAAACATGCAACTGAGAATGTGAATTGTAAGTCATTTGATTCAATTCGAAATGCTGAAAATAGTATACTCAGAAACTGGAAAACATCACAAGAGAAGACATTGAGATTAAAATGTCAACAGTATAGATGTACGAACATCGTGTGTGTATTTCATCGTTTGAAGAAATAAAGAAAAGAGAAAATTGAGATTTGAACATGACATTCTTTAAAAAAAATGTTGAGTAATATCACACATCTTTTTAACAACATACAAGTTCGATTTCTTCAATTTGTTAAATTAACATGGAAACAGTTTAAAACTGAAACAATTTATTTTTGTAATTTTGATTGTTGATTGTACATATTGTTGATTTTATCATTTCTGGGCTAAGTGCTAGTTAACATATTTTCCTGACACAAGGTATGCTCTAATCAATTACATAATACCCCAATACCTTTCTTTGGACACAAAATATCATTCCCTGTTCTAATATCTGATTTTTGGCAATACCAAGTAGCCAAATTTTTTTTTCAGAATGTATTTTCATATGCACATAAGGATCAGAAGGTAACAATATAGTAGAAGTGGCATTACATATGCAAACATCATAAAGAACTCTAAAATACATCAATTTTTGAAACGGAAGGTTTCGTAATGTCACGCAATGTTATACAAGTGAAAAATGCATACTTACGCTCGGACGCCTTAAGTATGCTAAAAGCCTAGACACTCTTAATTAGAATAAAAAATCAACACGAAATATATGTAATATGAAATGCCTATATGTGTTACGGGCTCTATATTCAGGTGTGAAGCATGACTTAACCTATTGCAGTTTTAGAGATTTTCTGACACAAATAGATATAAGACATGTATAGAAATTAATACCAGTATATTCAATGAAACTTTTATTAATTACATTATCGAACTTTTCCTCAAGACAAAATATATACCGTGTAACTTGCCATTTTACATTGCATATATGCACATTTGTTTAGAATATTCAAAACACTATTCACAACTTTTCTTACTACTTTATCTGTACCCCTGTCTTGTACATTCTTCTCAGAACGCCACAATTTGTTCAACTACAAAGAAATAATTATACGGTAAAGTTTAAAAAATCTCATAAACATAAAATATAACAAATTAGTAGAGTTCCGTCAGGCAGCCTTAGAAGGATCAAATACAAACATAAAGCTCTCTTACACTAACATTTGCCAACCATACAAAAAAAAAAAAAAAAAAAGTAATAGAAAATTGACTCAACAGTGAAAGAGACAGAGTAGGTTGGGGCCAAGATGATTTTATTGAGATATTTCAGAAATCGCAGATTCAAAGTTGTGGAGTAACCTCCAGAATTCAAGAAGAATATAACATACAACTCCTCAATTATTCAGATTAATATTATATACGAAACAATCTCCTGCAATGCCATTTAAAATTAACCACATAGACACTCTGATATGATTGTGTGAGGTGACAGTAGGAGATGTAAGCTATATTGTATTCCAATGTAAGCTAACTACAAAGTTTCGAGACAAACACTTATTGACTTTATGTAACATAGAAGGACAAAGTCCATACTCGATACAGAACAACTTAGCAGTTAACAATAAAAGGTCAAGCAGTAGAAAAAAATCATTTAACAGCGAAAAAAATGTGAAAAAAGGAGGAAGAATAAACAAAAAATTAAATCCAATAAAAAATAATAGTGTAAATGGTATTACGAACCCAACTTCACGCCAGAAAAAAAGCCTTTCCTATCTTCTAGGACAGAAGGTAAAAGTGGAGCTAGCGGAAAAACCAGTGAAGCAATCCTTAAGATATAATTAAGTACATAACACATGATATTTATGGTTCATTTATATCATATATTTTATTTATTTCCTTATCTTTACCTTACTTGTTTCAAATAGCTGTTCCTAATGCTTAGTGAAAATTCCACTTTGTTCTCAATAGAATATTATTTTCTATAGAAGATACACTTTCTCTACATATATTTACTTATAGCATGTGGAAAACCCTGTGCAACTCATTCTTTGAATACAGCATTTGAGAAACAGATGTCACTAACAATATATAGCAAGTTACCTTAACCGTACTAGCTTCCTGTATAATCTTACTATTTCTCTATATTCTAGTTTTATATAGACCTGTCTGATCTCTGAAGATATTGTTTTCTGATGTCAATTTCTTTTGTGTCATCAGTATTTCTTAACCTTAATCTAGCATTATTATCCGTACATTTTCGAGTTGAATTTATCACTAAACAAATAAAACCGACGTACAACCGGGTATTGATGTAAACAGAAATTGGGGCTCCATTATGATAAATGATTAGTATTTCTCCTTTTGTGAGGTAGTCCTGAATACTAGTTTTGACTTATATTATTTGGATCCAAAAAGTACCAAAAAAAGCTCACGAAATGTCAAATCAGTGTATAGCGATGAAGTGGTGACATTGAAGACTGTTTACAAGTGGTATAATCGATACAAAAGCGGCAAGGAGTCGGTTGAAAACGAACAACGATCGAGACATCCTTCGACGTCAAAAACAGATGAAATCATGCAAAAAGTGGCACAAATGATGTGTTCAAAGAAGCGAATGACTATTCGAAAGCTTTCCGAAGAACTAAACATCTCGTATGTGTCCGTGAAAAGCATTTTAACCGCCGATTAAATGGCTGAATGGCTTTCTTCTTCACCACAAAAACGCGTCATGCTATACCTTGCTTTTAATTCGCGAGTTTTTGGCCGAAAAAATGTTAATGAGTTTCCATATTAGTTATGCTCTCCAGATATAGCACAAGTGACTTGTGACTCTTCCCAAAAATTAATATCGCGCTTAAAGGGAAAACATTTTGATACCATTCCTGACATTAAGAGGGCCACGACAGAGCAGCTGAACGCCCTTCCAAAAGAAGCCTTCCAGGAATGCTTCCAGTCAACGTTGCGATAAGTGCATTGCTAGCCAGGGACAGTACTTTGAACAGATTAAATCAAATTCCATGTAAGCTTATATTACTTTGTTTCTAATAAACTTATTCACTTTATTTTTTGATCATACCTCGTAAGTATACCATTCGTGGAATTGAGGAACCTCTAATTATGTACTCTAGTTGGACAGTACGTTATCTATTAAATGCGAACTTTAATGTTCTTATTGTCTTGGCGATCATATAAGCCAAATCGCTGATCACTGCGAGATTAACTGCTGTTTGACCTGCAAGTCTTACGAAATATGCCATATGTTGTGACTAAACAGCTACTATTTGATAGGACATATGAATCATCACTTGCAGGCAAATTATGCTGAGAAAAATTCCTGACACCCTGTTTTAGTTAGTCAAGGGTTGCTATAAACTAACTTCTTTCGTCAGTAAATGTTGCAAAGTCTATAGAATCTTTCCATGAATGCTTACGTTACATTTAAAATTTCATAATGTTAAATAACAGATTTCTATCAAAACAGGAAAGAAGTGTGATAGCTGTTGCTCCGTTATTTAGGAGTTATAGGCTGCCGAAAACATAAAAAAATTAACTTTAAAGGTCCAAAGCTCCAATACTGTGAGACCTACCTTAGTCGGGTCAAAACTACTTATGAACTAATATGTGCATTATCCAAAAATACATGTTTCAGAAATGTGCGGTACTCAGACAAATTTTTATAGAGGAAGTTTGGCTACGGGCATATACCTAGGTAATTTGAAGTACTCACCAACTACCTATATAAAAATTGTTGCGGAAGTACCACAGGATTCTGAAACATTGATATTTGGATAGAGTGCATACTAGTTCCACAGTGAAGTCTTAACCCGACTACGGTACGTCCAATAGAGTTGGAGCAATGGACTTTTAAATTTCATTAAAAAAAAAAAAAGTTTTCGGCAACTTATAACTCCAAAATGATTAATTTCCGTACCCAGGTTAGTCTATACTTTTTGTCTTATCTTGGTGTCAGGAATCATCTCTCAAACGTTGTCGGTGTTTTTTGAAACACCTTGTATAAGCAGAATTTATTTGTGTAAAAGCGTGAAATCATATTGAATAAAAGATATTAATGATTTTTTAAAAATATTTTATTTAACACAAATCTTATAAAAATACTAGATTAAGGTTAATGCGTTTGATAACTAATTTTACTACTTTAATAAATACATCTCTCAGTAGCTCTGAATCTTTGAAAGAATGTCACTATGAAGAAGATATTTTCCTTCTTGACTGATTTACCAGCATGCTTTTTATCTATCACAGTCGCAGCCTGGACATGAACCCAGTAATCCATGCGAAGATGTCTTGGGCTCTCAAACCCGAGTGAGCAGCTCCCGGTAATTTTGTTACTTACGTTGTGGAGCTGTTTAACTTTGTGTTGTTTTTATGTATTTGTATTCTATTTAAGGAACACAATGTTTTTAATAGTATGGAAGTCACTGTTGTATAGTTTGACTAATTTTACTGATATAAAAACAGGAATTTTGACCTCCTGGCTGTTAACTCTTGAATTACTTTATTTGAAGGTGTTCAAGTTCAAAGTTGGAAGAAATGGTAATATCGTAAAGTATTGTATACACTGATCAGCCAGAACATGCCCACCTACGTAATATCTGGTATATCAACCAGGATAGCAGTATTTTTTGCTGGACAGCAGCAATATGGTTTGACATGGATGGAATGAGACTTTGGTAGGAGGCTGTAAGCATGGCGCACCATATCTACACACACACGTCACTTAATTCCTGTTAATTCTATAGATGGATAGATGGGCTCAATGAGCTCGGATCTAACGTTCAATGACGTCCCAAAAGTGTTCAGTTGGGTTAATATTGGGTGCCATTGCAGTTATTGAAATTCTCAACTGTGCTCTCTGAATTATTGCAGTTTAACGTCGGCCTTGTGACAAGGCTAGAAACATCGCCAACATGAATGGATGTACATGATCAACAATGGCCTGTCTATATTTGGAGCCGTCGCGGTACCTTTCCATACGCATTGCCGGATCAATAGATGATCATGTGAAAGTTCCTTAAATCAGAATGGAGCCGCTACTGGAATCCTCGTCCTATTGTGCACGTCTCGAGCAATTGTTCCCCTGGAAGAAGACAACGGATTCTGACCCTCCCATCGATGAAGGGAGTGTAGTAATTCATCTGTCCATGTAACGCTGCCCTATTGCTCGGCAGTCCAATCACGATTGTAATTTCCCACTCTAGTCATAATTGACGATGTAGTGCTGTTAATATTGATACATATATGGAACGTCGGCTGTGAGGGACCATATCTTAAAAGAGTACGTTGAATCTTGTGCTTAGACACACTCATGGTTTATTGATTATTAAAGTCTGCTGGTTAATGGGCCATAGTTTGCGTCCTATCTGTTATACCAACCTTCAGAGTCTACAACGACTGAGATCTTTAATGAGGTATAGTCGTCCTACGCCTTGTCGTTTGGCGCTAGTTTCACCGTCACTTTATCACCTTTCGAAGACACTAACTGTGGTAGCTCGTGAATATTCGCCAAATTGCACTGTTTCCGAGATACTCATTTTCAGCCGTCTGGCCATCACAATCTGACTCCTATCAAACTCTGATATATCGCCAGCCTTCCCTATTCTACATGTGGTCATCACACTGACTGATCGAATGAGATTCCTGTCACCGTATTACGAGTAGTTCTGCTGTGCCCTGTGCCTCTTATGTCAGCCAAAGACTTCTTTCAAGAAGTAGTGGTGGTTAGAATGTTCTAGCTAATCAGTGTATTTCGCTTTTGTTTCTACCATTGAAGGAAATTATGCAAAATTTGGTATCTAGAAACGAACAGCAAAACTAGAATTTCATTTTGCGTTATTTCAAATTCTATAAGTTAAATTCTATTTTATAATATTGATAAAATTACAAAAATTAATAAATAAAATTAAACTAACTTAATTTTGATATAAATATTTATATTTTCAAAGTATATGGTAAACAATTATTGTAATAGGCACAATTTTGAAACTTTTGCAATTGTGATATATTTCTTTCGGACATTTGAATTAAAAATTTCGGAGAGATTGAACAAAAAAGAATATTTGTATTTACTATTAAAATTAAACTATTAATCCTTCAGTAGTAAAATTAGCATTTTTCAGTTTTAAGGAGAACGTAAATTGCATCCCTTTTTATTGTCTACCTTATCTATTCGTAAGTTTCCTCAACTTCTTATCTTAGACGGAATAATCTGTTAATATTACGAACACTGGAATTTTGAATATTTTCATCCACTTGAAAGAGGTAGTTATATATTAGCTAAACATGTTTCCTGTTTGTGTATACCAATATAAACATAATAGTTAACAGTGTTAAAAATAGTAAATGTTAATAAAAATAATTCTTAATACAAAATAACTTTAAACTGTTCCTGATTATCTTTGATGTGATTGGCCATGCTAGTAAGAGTCAAAATATTAATATAAAACATAATATACCTTTTTTTTAAAAACTGTAACGCTATATAGAACATTTTTGTTTTGGTGCATAATAATTATAAAAATGTTAACAATTCTTATCAGAATTAAAGAAATTACAAGAAAGTGAATAAATAACAAAATTGATCAGGAAGTTGCGGGAAAAAATGTTAAATAAAAGGAACAAATTTAATAGCAAATCTATATTGCATGTAACATTTATAACCACAACTTTAGTGGGATTTAAGCACAATATTGACTATAGAGGTATCTGGAATAGCCAGATTACTACACCTAATAGCTCAATATATAATGAGCCAAAAACTGATTTAGTGAACTTATGAGGGACTTTGACTATCAGTGAACCTTCAGTGAAAATTTAAGATTTTTTTAACTTCCTTCATCATGTAGTTGTAATTTACTGCAATGGATCGTTTGAAGCTAAAATATTTAAGACCCAACTTGAACACCTTCTGTAATAATGTTCGTGTTTACAAGTTGTTAGCATGGTGTCCAATGTTCTTTGTCTGCATGTTTGATACAGTGTTTGTTTATTTGGAGTTTATCGTATTAAGACATTAGCTTCTTACTGGAAATTGAGCCTAGAACTCTCGTACCAATTACAGAAATATTAATTTATGCTACTTGCAGGAAACAAGACGAATACCGGTTGTTCTTGCTTGAATACAATTTTTGCTTTCAGTATTCAAAATTACCGTTTCTTAACATAAAATCCAATTTTATTTTAATTGAATATAATAATTATACCTAGACCTTACCGCTGTTCACGTTATTATTATTATTATTATTATTATTATTATTATTATTATTATTATTATTATTATTATTATTATTATTATTATTATTATTATTATTATTATTATTAAAGCTGAAGGTTTAAAATTTTATTCTTCTAGTACTTTTACCTCTTTATATTATACTTACAGTGATCTCTTTTCAAATAACAAAGTTTAAATCTGTATATTCAGATCCAGCGATTTGAGTATAGAGAATGTGATTTGTTCTTCGTTTGTTATGATACGAGGAATTTTTGTAATATTTATAATTTAACTGTGTTAAATACCTACTATATCGTTTTTTAACATGCAATTTCATTCCCATTCGATGATGGACAGGTCTAGAAGGTAACGCCTTCTCTGGGGCCATGAGCATTCATTTATTGGTAGTATCATTGGGAAATGGGTGTCAGGATATATTTATCTGGTTAGTCACATAGAAGAAGGTGACCTGAGCATGTCATGTAATTTCTATGATGAAATGAAATGCAGTAAGAGAACATAAGGAAATATGGTAGTTGCGACGAGGATGGTAATCTGATCTGGGGACTACTCAGAGCGGGTTCAAACACCTGGAGCCCTGTTAGTAGAAACTAAAGGGGTTCACTGATGAACTTATGTGTAATGGATAAATAGATCGTAACAATATATATGACGACGGATGTTATAGTGAGCGGTGGCCCGATATATATATATATATATATATATATATATATATACAAGGGCGCATCCAAGGGGGGGTAAGGGGTTATAGCCCCCCTCCCCCCCTTGACGCTCAGGTTTACACTGGATAAAATGGGCTTCAATTCAGCTTTACACTGGATAAAACGGCAAATTATGGTTTAGTCTCTCCCTTGATCATATCCTGGATCCGCCAATATATATATATATATATCTTGAATTAGTTCTTGATTATTTTTAAAGCAAATAAAGGAACATTAAAATTATAACTAATTGAGCGTATAGAATACATTTCAAATTTAACACAATACTAATTTTTATGCGTTCCTGTGAAGATGACGACCAGCAATTTTTAACTTCCCCATCTATATTTCTGGCATGTTAGTCGAATATATTTCCTCAGAAGATTTATTTAATTAAGCGAAATTGCGAAGATATTGGCTATTTACATTACAGGGTATAGCGCTTCAGCAGCACAAATTTAATTATAAAAATCCATGCATTCCAGTACTTCAAGCAGTACAAGTATCTACGGAAGTGTTATACATCTATTTTCTATTTATTTTATATGATCTAGAAGTGACCAGTATATATTACCACAGTCAATATAAACTGGAATACCGAGGATATTGGTTATTAAAAATGAATCTCTGCTTTTAAGCTCTATGCCATATAATGTGAATAGCCAACATCTTCACAATTTAGCTTCATTATATATACTGAGAAAAGGCATTTGAGTTACATGCCATAAATATAGATGAGAAGTTAAAAATTGTTGATCATCATCACCAGAGGAATACATAATGGCCAGTATTGCACATTAATAGAAAGAGAAAATTACTTTTCGTATATATCATCAACATAAGTATTCCGATATCATCATAGATTCTGCCACATGAAGAACTTCCATACATTGTACGGTCCTCAGCTAATCCCTTCGTTTACACATAAAGATTATCTTCTTTATTATCCTTATTTATTTCATTTTCTTCTTCTCCTCCATCCTTTTACCTCAACTGTACCTTTTACCACATTTCTCATAAAACAATTTCTTTTTAATCGTCTAACTAGTTTCCTTCTCTCATTTTAACCGTCTTCGGTATATCTGTTTTAAGATATGATATGATACATGTTTATATAATTTATAAAAAAATATATATAACCTGCATCCAATTTCATATTTTATTGCACTAAACTGTTTCGACAATTTCTGTTGTCTTCGTCAGTTGTTCTGGAAAACACAAATGAGCTTTTATTTTCAGTTCTCACAATTTAATTTATCACTTTCTTCATGTGCAAGTTGAAACATGATGAGGTTTAACTCTTATTAACGTCAATTCCTTGTACTCGAATAACTCTTTTTCGAAAACAATTCATTTGGTAGGTTGTTTGGATTGAAGTTTCAGTAGTGAGGCTCTATGAGGTGTGGACCTATAGCTTAAAATGGGGTTGGAACCACATAAGGTTCCATCGTAAATCAAACCCGAATCTCCAGCACCAAGGGCACGCAAGTGTGAATTACTGCTGCAAAGAGTATGCACTTCAACTTTTAATTTTTTTGTTTGTAACGTCACAAAAGAAGCTCTAGTAAAAGTGTTTACAACGATAGAACGTTCAAAATAAAGAATTATTTGAGTATAAGAGATTTACGTTAACAAGACCTTAAACCTCACAATTTTTAAACTGGATACACGAAAAAAGTGCAAAATAAAATCTTGAGAATTAAAAAAAAAAAAAAAAAAAATCATGAGAGTTTTCCAAAGCTATTGACGAAGGCAACAGACATTACTGAAATAGTTTAGTGCAACTAGATGTATTTGGACGCATTTATGATTTTTTTCTTTCTTTCTTTTTTACTAATTATCTTTGGTATAGTTAATATTTTCCCAACTTCGGATAGCATTTCTTAATTTTGTTTTCCGTTAACCCACCTAATTACATTTATTGCTTGTCATGTCCGCATACAGCGCACTGTAGCTTGTTGTTGTTGAATTGGAAATTTAACGTCTCTTTCAGCACTGAAACTATATGAGACGTGGATCTACAGTCTAACATACGATCCGAATCATATAATCTGCCGGGAATCTAGCCCGGATCTCCTGCACCGAAGATAACAAGATGGAGCTCAGGGTATAGTAGGAATAGTAAAGATTAGATAGTTATTAATTATTTATTACAAATTACTATTTATTTGTTACAAGTCACTAGTCAAGCGTGTTATTTATTAGTTACTAGTCATTTTTTACAAGTGTCACAAATGATGGAAATATATTTCAATCTGCCAACAGAACTCTGAGCTACGTATGAAAGAATTGTTAGTTAATTATGATATTTATGTTTGCGTGTTGCTACAGATACTAATGTTGAGACTGTACATGTATATATTTGAAGCGATTATTAAAGGATATAATTCTAATATGATTGGTTTTAACTATCAGATTCTTGGATACAACAGTTGTGCATGCTATTCTTTAATCTAAAGCGCTCTGAGATAAAGGAATTTAACCAATTAGTACAGATACTTCAGCTAATAAGGCTTTTCTGTGGGAAAGTATAAAGGTGGAGTCCCAACAAAATTTTCGTACTGGCTTTTCTGGCTTTCAGTTTAATTAAGCTCAGTTCAGTTTAGAAGAGAAAATATTCCGTTCTCATTTAAAAAGGTGCTAGGACAAGACTATATATATATATATATATATATATATATATATATATATATATATATGTGTGTGTGTGTGTGTGTGTGTGTAATTCTGTACTCATGTAAATATAATACTTAACATGAACGCTTAATAAATATTTTTCCTATGTTTTACTCAGCAATACACAAAATATTCTTGTCTTCTCGCTAACAGCGCATGTAAATCGACGGAATAATTATTTAAAATGACTGACTACCTAATTTCTCCTTTATTGCAAAAGTAATATAATTGTTGTGAAAGAAAATAAAAGCGATTAGTCGATGGAGACTTTTAATCAGCTTCAATCTATTGCCTGATGCTGATTGATCAGTTGCCTAAAATCGTACGTAGACCTTTTTTTTTTTTTTTTTTTTTCTCGTTGTTCCAATGAATGAAACCCATTATAGCTGAGCTTTAGGCCGGTGTGCCTGTTGTGATTGTTGTCTTCTTCTAGTATTCTTATTGCTTCCTTGACTTTTATCTCATAGTAGTCTAAACAACTTACTAGCAAAGTGATTTCTGAGGGAGAGATGTTATGTCGTTCAGGTATACTATGTTGTGCCAATTCTGTTTTTTCTATTTGAGGCAATTTAATATAATCTGAATGTTTTCTGCGACCAATTTCAATAGTGCTCCCAGTCTGTACGATGTAGGTTTTACAACATTCACATGGAATACGATACACTTCCGGTGTCCTAAGATCAAGATCATCTTTAACTGAACGTAGTACGGCCCCGAGAACAACTATATTCATCAAGACAGGAAAGCTTGAGTTCTTTCAAATATGAGATCTGTCTGACGAAAATACTCATTTCCAATCGTGAAGAGTAGAATTTCGCTAACCGTCGAGCCCATTCTAGACTCACAGCTATATGACTCGATGTTAACAGGAGCGTGTTCTTTGCGACCCCTTTTTAAGATTCTTCGAAAAATTGTTTGGGATGACTTTCATCAGCTTGGAGCAATTATTTTGCCTGTTTAGAAACTGGTTTTGTTTTCCCCAATAATTATATTATCAAAATCTTTCATCATCAAGATTAATCCTAAAGTATACCAGTACTATCTGCATACCAGTTGACAAAATGCTCTTATAGATAATCTGTTGAGTTGATATTAAATTATGTCCATGAGACTTCCAAAGTAGATGACTATGTCACATCTATATTATGACTTATATTTCAGAAAGATAAGTAGATACGTTGCATACTACTATCCCACATGCCAATTTGCAGCCTATAATTCCTAGATTTGGCCCAACATTACTACCACAATGATTCCGTAAAGTTAAACAGTAAATTCTAGTACATATAGGGTGTACCGAGCACAAAAGTATCAAGTCTAATTTCCAAAGTTGAAAAAGAGAGACATTAAGATTGTACAGTACGCTTAAATACATGGAATACTGTGTCGTATGTGATAAGAGTTATTTGCAAGAAATGGACATGTATCTTTTAAGCTCTGATATAGGTAAGATGTGTATCTTCAGATGGAGATCTTATAGATGGAGATCTGTATTTTCGAACAGAGATCTTAAAGATGGAAATGTGTATCTTCAGATAGAGATCTTATAGATGAAATATGTCCAAAAGGACCAAAAATATACTTGATTTCTTTGTGCACTTAACACTTTATATATAAGACATTCAAAGTACCTTGGAAATTCTGGGAAATTCCTTGTAATTACAGAACTCAACTTTTAATTTGAGTCGTCCAGCTTCAAACAGCTCTTGTCCATTTACAGAAAATCCCAGAAAACTTAGATAAATGTAAGATCTGCATACTTTGTAAAACTGGAAATATTTGAGGATGTTCAAGTTTCTCACATGAACACAGTGAAGTATTTCCAATTCTACAAAACATGCAGATTCCACATTTTCCCTAAGTTTTCTGGGATTTTCTGTAAATGGATAAGAGCCGTTTTGTAACTGTACGACTCATTTGTTTTTGATTATTTCTGTAGTATGTCCCTTAAAAATGTAGAATATCATTGTTATTCTTTTAAATAATATGTTACAATTCTTCATCAAAAAAACGTTTCTTTTTCAGGGCCAAAGAACTTATGTAATACAGTTCAAACAGGTAGAAAATTATACATTAACACACTTCTACTCATGTTGTTTAGCTTACTTGGTCACTGCTGACATAATTTCGGCTTTTCAAAATCATTCACCACAAGAGTTCAATTTTTAAACTTGGAATAGATAATTTGCGCATAAAAAAAACATATTTCAAAGACAGAGACAGTTTAAACAAAGATTGGAATATTGCTATATTGAGTTTGATTGAACAGATAAGAACAATGAGACAAAAAAAAAAAAAAAAAAAAAAGTGCTGCAGTTTTGTTCCACTTAAAAATAAAAATAACATAATTCTATATTTCACAAATAGTAATTTTAAGGTCTTGAATTCAACACTTGATTTTGTAACTACCGTACAAAGTGAAAGTACAGATCTTTGAATAATCACTTAAATGAATATTTTATTCTTTGACAGTAGATAAGTGAATATTTCTTTAATTTAACCTATAATGTTTATCATAAATTTTAGTATCTTGTTTGTCTTGGATGAGGTGGGTCACGGTAGTTCTGGTGCATGGGGTCCTTGAGCTAGCGCCAAGTGTGCTTTTTGGTGGACAAACATCGTGTACGTGGATTTTCTCGGGATCCTCTCGTTTCCTCCCAATTTCTTTATTCCACCATTGTATTCATTTCTCATCATCACTGTCTCCTTTAGCCTAACTGGCATAATCGTTGGACATAAAGCTTAAAAATTTCATTTCATTTCATTTCTTGGACGAAGCCTCAAAAACTACTACTTTTTTCATTCTTCACGTTGAACTTTTTCTATTGTACTTCCTTTCTTTTCACTTCTTTTTATACTTCATTCCGGAAACTATCCTTTGATTTCGGCCGTTTTCCGGTAATTTTCAAGTGCAGGATTCTTAGGCAAGAATTTGTTAGTTGCATGCCTCTATCAATCTTTATTATTACAACTGTTAGTTGTTCTTATTTCGGTAGATGTAACAAATATGTTCTTTTTTCCCTAGCGTCTATACGTATAGTTAGTGAGTTGAGTGTGTAGTAATGGGGACATGCTAGTTGTGGTGTTAAATATTTTACAGAATAGGAGATTGTGTAAGTGTTTGTGTTGTTATAAATAGTTCATTTGGAGAAACAATAAAGTCTTATGTGTTTATAGACCTTTCTATGAAGAATACTTTTAGCTGAATGAATCATAGCTGAAAAATATTTTCCCCAAAGAGGATTCTTCTTTTGTTTAACTTATATTTATCTTAGGAACACTATTCTTCTTTCCACACGCTACAATTAACTGAGTGGAATAATAATTGTCGAAATTATCAGTACCAAGTTTAAAAATTGAGCACAACGTTAGCAGTATTATACGCGTGAGCAGTATTATACGTTTAATTAATGTGTTTATTGCGCAGTATCACCAATCATTTTCAAACATGCTTAAAGCACGCCAATTAGCACGCTGTAAAGATATTAATGGGTGCTTAAAATTTCTTTTCATTTGAACAGTATGGATGGGTTGTAGTTGATTTAAAAATTTAGAAAAATCAATTAAGAAAATAAATTAAGAGAAACAACAGCTCATATAGATTAAAGAAACTTCTTCGTTTTGGAATTTGGCAGAATGTTAATATTAAAGTTCATTCAACTGTTGTTACACATGGATTGTTTGTTAATTACAAGTATCCTTTTTCTGCTAACAGTAGTAATTTCCATTCGTGAGCTCTGGTGGATATTTTTACTAATCCTTTGTTTTTTTTTTTTCTGCTTTATGTTACACTTATATGCTTTATAATAGCCCCTACAATGAAAACAGTACAAGTTTTAAAGAAAACGTGAACGTTTGGTTAGTCAGATTGGACGTTAACGTCTCTTTCAGCTGCCAGGTTATATAAGATGGACCTACAGTATAACGTGGGATCCAACCACACGAGCTTCCACCGGGAACCAGTCTTCCGTAGCAAAGGCGTGTACGTAATGCTTATAGTCATGAGAGAACTCTAAAATGTCAGCGTAATCTAGAGAATTTAATTTTATTCTTTCCACTTGTCGTACCAAATAATAATAATAATAATAATAATAATAATAATAATAATAATAATAATAATAAATAGTAGATTGTAGAAAACAAAACTTTTCAATGTTTGTTTAAATGAAATTTTGATTACAATTCAAATAAAACTAAAGTTAATGCATTTGGAGAAATGTATTTGTATTTCACAGAACATTGAACTATTGAAAAAAACAACAATTCAGGAATCAACTCTTCTTACATACTGAATGAAAAACGATAACAGTATGAACGTCTTGAAGAAAAGTTAACAAGAGCTGAAATATTCAATAAACAAACACCAACAGTAGCAAAGATGTTATTATTTATTACTTTTCTAAGTATATTAAAAACGTAACTCAATTGGAATAATTCTCCCTTCCTCTTTAAAAAGTAAACAAGAATTAACATTGCATTAACATTGAAGAAGTAATTGCTATCTTTCCTATCGCTATTGAAGTTTTTAAACTGAAAATTCTGCTAGTATTCCAGCGAAAATTTAATAAATGGTTGAATATTTGAAATTCGGAACTTCGCAATAAGAACCAAGCCAGTTCAGTTTGTTTCTATAGTATATGGCAGTGTTTGTTTCAGTTACTTAAAGAAATTCATAGGAATCGATAAAAATGAGAACAGTTTGAATAATTGTTTATCAATTATTTAATATTTTTTATTTACTTCATTTTTTTCAATTTTTCCTAAGTAATGTTCTCGGTTAGCTCACCTAAAAATACCTAGGTGCACAGAAATATCTACTATATATATATTTTTTAAATTATCATACTTTTTAGTGTTGTAGTTCTCTGTAATTTGTATCGTGGAAACAATAAATTACTGTATACAAATATCATAGTTATGATCCAATTTCCATTTTCGATATTTTTATTATTCGAAGGGAAAAGTATAAATTAGTTCATTTATATCTGAAGTTTAATATCTGCTTCCAGTTTCACTATGCCACTTATATTACAAAGTTTACTTCTACCTGTATACTTTTCGTTTCATTTGATTATCCAAATTACTAATGCCAAAATTACTCCTACTGGAACTTTAATATTGTCTGGTGATACGCAATCAGGGATGTATATACCTCATGGTACATGGTAAAACTAAATTGAGAGTAAATGAATCTTGATATGTCTCTGGAAAAAATTGACACCAGACAGAAAATGGTAACAGAACAAGAGATTGACTTTAATTACTACTTGGTCTCTTTATTATTACCTTGCTCATTGGCTCTACTTACTACTTGATCTCTATTATTACCTTACTAATGACTCTAGTTACTATTTGATCTCCATTACCTTGCTTATTGACTCTAGTTACTACTTGATCTCTATTATTACCTGCTTATTGATTCTAGTTGCTACTTGATCTCTGTTGTTACCTTGCTCATTTGCTCTACTTACTACTTGATCTCTTTATTATTGCTTCGTGTATTAACTCAAGTTACTACTTGATCTCTATTATTACCTTGCTCATTGATTCTAGTTATTACTTGATCTCTATTATTATCTTGTTTATTGACTTTAGTACTACTGGATCTACATTATTAGTTTTATTGACTCTAGTTACTACTGGATCTCCATTATTACTTTTCTTATTGACTCTAGTTACTACTTGATCTCCATCATTACCTTGCTTATTGACTCAGTTACTACTGGATCTCCATTATTACCTTGCTTATTGACTGTAGTTACTACTGGATCTCCATTATTACCTTGCTTATTGACTCTAATTACTACTTGATCTCCATTATTACCTTGCTTATTGACTCTAGTTACTACTGGATCTCCATTATTACCTTGCTTATTGACTCTAGTTACTACTGGATCTCCATTATTACCTTGCTTATTGACTCTAGTTACTATTTGGTTTCTTTTCATTACCCTCCTTACGTGTCAATTCCTTCGTAAGTTCAAAGTTACAAAAGATTCTGTTCTTGTAAATATCCAAAGGAAAAGTCTGAAGAAATCCCGTTTTACTTACCTGTAAAACATAACATGAAGATACATTCATTAATTAAAGAATCAATATTTTCAAATTTATTAGATTATTTCCAGTCCATCTCTCAAGTACGAGTTTTCTTAAAGAAATCTAATTTAAGAGAGAGGAAGCCCAGACATATCCGAAGCGGAAAGGATAATATAAATATGATATCAACCTTAGTTTGTTTCTGATACATATTACTTTTGATAAAAATTAGCTATAGCCATATAAACTAGTAATAACACGCTGTAGGAATTCAAACATCTGGACAAAAGTTAGTACACAAAATTAATATTATGGATGTATGCCAAACATGTTACATACTGTGTTGTAAAATATGCAATGCTCTCCTTAATATTATATATAACCATTCCAGTGGCCAAACACGCAGCTGTTCGGGTAGGTAGTCGACCATATAAATGCTGTATGTCTGAAGTATTGCATATCACATGTTGATTTTGGCGTAGGTGGGCAGTGGTCATTGCCGGAGCATGACTTGGGGTGAGACACTGTTTCACGGTGATTAATAAAAATTAGATCCGGAGACGTAACAGGTTAGGGTAGAAGACATGCACCAAATAGAGCAAATTGGTTGCACTATTGGAAGTGTGTATTATTCTGCTGGACGGTGGAATTCCGCAAAGTGTCCGTACAATGTCAAGGGACAGGATTGACAGCGTAATAGATATACGATTCGATATTCATATGTCTCTGAAGACATGCTGCATACTAAATATTGTTTCCATAACCAGATCAGTATGTTTAAAACAGAGGATTTCAAGAGTACAGTATGACATTACCTAATATACAAAGAATGGCAAAATAGAAGGAAAAATTTTGCTGACGAGGAATTTTGAAAGAAAAACGTCAAACCGCTTTTGCAGTTATTATCTTATATGTTTATCTTTCAGGTGGAACAATATATATATATATATATCATAAAAATATTGCTTGTAAATAATTGACATTGGGTTTAACTAGCCGGATCACAAAATAATTACCATGAACCGGCAGTTCAAATTTATTGATCTGACGTAAATAATATTTATCTCAGGTAATATGCTGTTCCTTTAGCTTTAACCCATATTAAAAGAAAAAATAACTTATAAACAGTATTTAAGATTTATTTATTAATTCAAAATAACATATTAATAGTCAAATTATAACAGCTACTTTAAATGAAGCTGTTAATTTAAAATTAATTTATAATTTTCTATATATTTAAAAGATAATATACTGTATATGAAAATTTATATAATAAAGATCAAGTTTGAAACAGCTTTATAATCCTTTGCGAAGTACTTACTGTATGTGTTATTTTGCTTTCAGAGGAAAAGGAACAGTCAGAACGAAGTTTCCAACAGAAGTATGTATGAAGCTTCTTACTATAAAACTTGATTAAACACGACAAACGCACATAAACACATAATTGAAACCAAGAATTTACTTGATAAACCATTATTGAAAAGATTCTTATTACTAATTTATATAGTTAATTATACCAACAGGTCAACAAAGAACTGCAAACCTCTGCGCTAAACATTTCGTAATGAAACTGAGAAATAAAGAAAAATGATCTTGATTTCAAGACTTTTTAATATTTACTCTTCATTAACTAATGCATTTCTTAAGATGAGGTCTTTGAGGATTTGGTGTATTCAGTACAATAATCAAATAATGAAAAAAACAAAGGGCAGTATCAAAACATTGGCTTGGTAGTTGTCTAGTATTTAATACAAAACATTGGTCAGTCAGTGGCTTCGGGATATTGATTGCCTCCTCACAATTTGACTGACTCCCAATTATTAGGCCATACAAAAAGTTTAAATTAGATCTTTACGAAGTCCAAATACTAATACTGCCTTTGTTTGTCTTATTTTCAAAATTTTGAAAAGCAACAAATCCATGGAAATCCACCTTTAATAATTTCTATGGAAATTAAACTTAAATCAAAACTTTTGTGCATTATTGGTATCACTAAAAGCGTTTCCATGTATTTGTCTCTGTAACTTTTTTTTTTTAACATGATGTCACCCTTAGTCTTTCGAAGGAGACAACTTCTTTGATTATCATATATTTGATAGTCGCGATTGATTTTATTGGCTACAAATAGATTAATTTTATTTTGAAAAATAATTTAGCCGAAGAGTTATGAGTAAAATATATTTTCTTATGGAAATAATTCTCCATAGCTAAAATCTTGAATTAAGAACCTGACATAGTAAAACTAATTCAAAATTTATCGTTTTTCTTTTGCTTGTTTATTCATAAGTAAAAGCAGATAATGAAATGCCACTTACCACAATCATAGATAATGTTATTCTAACTAACTAACTAACTAACGCTATGGCCTATGGAACCCGGAGGTTCAATGCCGCGTTCACAAAAGCTCTCCACTGACTTCTATCCTTAGCTAACTGCATCCAGTTTCTACTTTGTATTCCAATCTCTGCGAGATCCATCTTAATATTGTCCTCCCATCTGCGCCTAGGTCTTCCTAATGGTCGTTTCCCGATTGGTCTTCCAGTCAAGACTTTGAAAGCGTTTCTACTTTCTTCCATTCTAACTACATGACCCGCCCACCTAAACCTCCTAGACTTGACGACCCTAACAATGTTGGGTAAACCATATAACTTATGTAATTCCTCGTTATGAAGTTTCCGCTATTGCCCATTCCCGTTCCTCTTGGGTCCGAATATTCGTCTCAGGATCTTGTTCTCAAATACTTTCAGTCTATGTTCTTCCCTCAGATAATGTTATTCTACAACAGAAAATATGAACCTAAAGAATTTTCAGTGTTGTCAGATAACATTTACCCCAAGATCTAAGTTAAGGCAGAGAGTAGAGGAACGAACTCATCTGCATTTGATTACGTATCATGTTGTTTTAGAAACCTGTGAACTACTTTTTAAATAATAGTTGTATTTAGTTTGTAATAAACAAAATACTTTTAACATCCAGTTATTAACATTAAATAATAATGTTATTTAAAAAGTAGTTCACAGGATACCAAAACAATATGATACGTAATCAAATGCAGTTGGGTTCGTTCCTTTAGTCGCTGCCTTAACGTAGATTTTGGGGGAAATGTTATTCTGGTAACACTTGAAATTCTTCAGGCTCATATACAAACACCGTGTGCGTGGGTTTTCTCGGGGTTCTCCCGTTTCCTCCCACTTTCTTCATTCCACCATTTCATTCATCACTCATCATCACCGTCTCCTTTAGCCTAACCGGCATAACCGTGGGACGTAAAACTCAAAGATTTCATTTCATTTCATTTTCTTCAGGCTCATATTCTTTGTTGTTGAATAGCATTATATGTGACTGTGTTAGGTTGTATTTCATTATCTCCTTTCACTTATGAAAACAAGCAAAAGAAAAATGGTAAATTTTGTATTTTTTTTTAGTACGTCAGGCTTTTAAGTAGTATTGACGGATAATATGAATTGTTTGATTTCAAACATTAACTCTAAAAATACTTGTTAATTCTTTAAAAAAATTATCTCTTATTCCAGTACATGATTTATTTGTATATAATTAAATTAGTTTATTGACGAAATGTACCGTATAAAAAAGGAAAAGAAACAAACCAAATGTACAGTATCAGACTCTGGAAATACACGTTTAAAGAAAAATGACACATAGAACAAGTCAACAAGTCAAACCTTGAAAATAACATCTGGAAATTCTATTTCTTCAGAATTAGATGCCTAAAATTAAATACAGTGTAGGAGAATCTAAACAACAATTGCAATAAATAGTATAACAAACAAACAACTTTATTTGAAAATCTGAAATTGACATTTGGAAACAATGAATATTCGAGGTTTGCCAATACCACTACTCACATATTAAGCAGCAACACTACGCTCAATCCCTCTCCTCCCAAAAAGAAGCCATATAAAATGATACAACTATTTAAACAAATTTTGTTAACAATTCTTTTTGTTATCTTTCTTTTAAGTATAGTAAATTCTGTCTTAAATGATGAAACTCCTTCATTATTTTATCCATTTCTTATGAAAGTAGACTAGATTACTGAAGTTAAGAAATTGTTCTCCATTGAAAGAAGTAAGCATGACATTATTACTTAAATGTCTTTTAATATTTGCCTTCTGTTATCCACGTTGTTTTAACCACGGAACCCAACATCATAGTTGATATTGTCCTAGATTGCCCTAGATTTTGTAGGTATATTGAATATAAATTTTAACGTTTCAGAGAAGTGATCATGCCTCGGATTTAAAAGAAGGCGTAAAAAGGGAACTCTAAGCTGAACAATTGAAGGTAAGAATCGTGGTAGGTTTTGAATGATGGCGATGAATTAATTGAGCGCATGCAGAGGAGCGTGAGTGAAGATGCTTTGAAACTGAAAGTCTGAGTACGAGAGTGAGAAATCTTACCAGACAATCTTACCAGGAATCTTACCAGATACAAGGATATTTTTAGGAAGACGTAATGTTTCGAGAATGGATTGAGAAGGAAGACAGGACTAGAAGTTGATGAGTATTGAGAAGGAACAGAAGTTAGGGAAAGGAGCTGTAACAGAAATGAAGAATCATTATAAGTTGAGCCAAGTGTTAAGTGGTGACTTAAGAAAATAGATGATGAATGGCTTACTAAGCTATGGAATGATAGAACTTAACAGAAAGTGTATGAGTATGATTTGGAAGAAAAAAATATCAATCGTTTGTTGAAATATGGATATGGGAAAAAAACAGAAAGAAAAGATAAAGATGAACTGAAAAGACATGGTCAGGCAAGAGTGATCTAACAAACATAAAAACCAGGAAGATAAGCAGTGGTGCTGTGTGTATGTGTGGGATGAAATTAAAGCTTATTCAACATTTTTGTTTTTTGTTCGCTTTCATATTCTGCATGAAAGTTAGAATAGAGAACTTTTCCCTAGAAGCTTTATCCAGGATCAACTTACCCTGGGAATTGCAGCTGTAGATCCATGTCATTTTCACCCTGCATGAAGAATAGTCTTAGAATAGTGAATCACTTTAGTAACTTTTCTTATCATGAAACAGAATAACAGAAGGAATATACATAGATTATTTTACTACACACTTTTATAATTTTGTATTTCGTAAAATTTGAATATTATTGTGCAAAATAAATGATAGGATCAGTATGCGATAATATCTCATACCACTATCTAGTAAAATTCATGTTACGTTAACAATACTTATATTATTAGAGTGTATTTTCAGTCTTGATTCGAACTGAAGAATACCCATTCCGAAAATTAATTCTTCAAGCAATGTATAAAATATTAGATGTATACTTTCTCCTTAACTTTTGGCAAATGAACAAAAATTATTTGTGTGTACACATTCTAATGTTTTATACTATTTCCTGTGTCACTTTTTATATTGATATAATTTCGTATTATTATTTAAGCGAAACAACCCTAGTTTTTTTATTAGGTTTTGAGTACACAATATGAACTTTTCACTTTATGAAGCTGCAAGAAAAATTATTTTACAGATATTAGACCTAACTCACGTTACTTGAAACACAGATAAACATGCCTACCCTCACGTTACCTGAGACACATATAAAATATGCCTTCACACGTTACTTGGAACACAGATAAAATATGACCTCCCTCACGTTACTTGAAACACAGATAAAATATGCCTCCCCATTACTGTAGTGGCTAGCGCGTGCAACTGGATCCCATTCCCAGTAAAAGAACTTTGAAATTTGAATGCATTACGGTGGTCCGGATTCCACCGTAAATTGTAGGTTCACGTTTAATATAGCCTCAGTTCTAAAAACAAAACCAACCCAAAGATAAATGTTAAGAATTTATGATGCGTGGGAAATGTAATTGCACATCTCATATATTTACGATAAATAATACAAAATTGAAATTTCAAGCAAAAATAATGAAATGAAATACAAGAAATTTACGATCAACTGAGTATGAGTTCAGCAATGAAGAGATAGAGGAGATCATTAGACGTTTGCTATTCAGTAAACCGTAAAGTTTGCACTAAAGTATTAATCAAAGAAGTGTATGGATATTAAGGCTTCAGGAAAAGAATATTAAAATGGCTTATTGAAGAAGTACTTTAGATTCGAAACATAGATATAATCGAACACGTCTTGGAAATAATATTTTTCAGTACTCTCAGCAAATCTGATAATATATACTTGATTCGGTACTGAAAAACCCATTCAGTGGAAAAAACAATGGAAAAATATTTTCCAAAAAGGAAGAAACAAATGTACTTACAAAAGTGCAAACAAAACAATAGAATTTTTTTTCTGAAAGTAAGAATATTCAGAAATTTAGTGTTTACTTGTCAAGTTGTTTCTCTGTTTATGTAACTATGTAACAGTAAAATATGGTCTTAAGAATCACTTTATACATTATGGAACTTTTTATACTTTATTTATTTAGTATAATTGCCTAAGACTTCTCTTATGGTAGTTGTTCAAGCCGTGAACACTTGAAAACACTAAGGTAATCAAGAACAAGGGGGTGGGTCTTGGAGGTCCGGACTCCCTTTCCCGAAATTCCGACTTTTCTGTAAATTAAGTCTAATTTAAGGAATGATTTTGCAAATTTTAATATAATTTTTCCTCATATGGAATTTGGACCCCCTCACAAAAGCTTTGACTCCATCTCGGAATAAATTCCTTCGTATGTGCATGACGCTAGTACTAACTATATATAGACTGTATCGTGAATGTATTAAATATTTAGGGAGGAAATTTATTAAACCAAGTGAAACGAAGTAACATACACGAGACGCAAAACGCAAACATTACAGGTACATGCTTTTGAAGGAATTAAAAACTATATATTTAAAAATCTCAACTCGACTATAATGTGTCCCTTCGGCCAAGAGGCTAAATTTTGTGTTTTCTGTGCGCGTGGTCCGAGCTCGATTCAAGGTATGTGTAGTTCGAATTTGAATTTAAGCAATAGGTCTTGTCTCACAGAGACATTAAACTATATTCAATCAAAGTATCATCTCTTAGTATAGGCCTTTACTTTATAAACGTTTATATGTACTGTATTGTACGTCTTAAAAATTTATTATAGAAAAAGGAAGTCCAAGATTAAAAATATTGTACATATTTTAAGATAAATTTTAGAACGTATTGTGATGTACATTTTAAAAATTTATTATTGTAAAAGGAAGTCCAAGATGTAATTGCGGGAAACATAAACGATACACACTATACATACATACATACAACGTTTAAAATAAACAATACATTAACGTAAAACGTAGGCCTAGTTCTTTAAATGATTTAATCTTGGTTTACTGTTCTTAATGTATGCAGAGGAAATAACTAAAAATTTATGGCACTATCTTTACTAGTTTTGTTTCTATTTAACAATCGGACATTACTTAAAAAATAGGCCTCGTATAACAGTTCTTCAAACGTTAACAGGACAATCTACGGGAATATAATATATCTATTTTCTGTATATTATATATGACCCTAAAGTACTTTTGAATCAATATGAAATTAAAACTTAATGTTAACGAAACCAAGCTTCAGAAACTTGGCAGAAAATTTGTTGAAACATGTGTTTTCTTATCCAGCCCTCAGCACCAGAAGCTTCTATGCATTTAAATGCAATCTAATGTTAGAAAGTCAACTTTGTGTACGTCCATTATATAAAAGAAAATAAATTAAGTTAGTATCTATGTACAAAATTATGTAATTATTTTCCCAACTTTATATACATTACAAAATACGATCCCGCATATAAAATGCCTTATATGTGAATTGATTCATCTTTGTTAATAAAATTGTTAATAATATTCTCCCACTCTTTATCTAGATTTCTTTTTACCGTATTGAGACCAGGGTTCTTAGCTCTAATATAATAGGTACTGTACCAAATACCAGGGTGTCAATACGGAAAGAAGTGTGAGGACATTATTAACGATTTTATTTATATAAATGAACCAATTCACTTATAAGGCGTTTTTTTCATACGGGATCATATTTTGTAATGTATATAAGGTTGAGAAAAATAATTACCGGTACATAATTTTGTATATAGATAATAACATCATTTACTCTTTTTTATATTGGATTTGTGCCGAAGAAACTTTTATTTTATTGAGAATAAGAAAAATGTTTGCACATTAATAACATAATGTTTGTGCATTAAGATTTTTTTCTTTTAAAGAAAAACCACCAAACTAGTTACAGAATTGTTATGACAACATTGACTCTGGAAACTTACATCGAATTTAAATGCATACAACCTTCTGATGCTGGTTGCTGGATAAGAAGAAACGTGTTTAAACAAATTTTTCGCCAGGTTCTTGAAGTTTGGTTTCGTTAATCCGAAAGATGAAGTTTTCATTTCATATTGTATCAAAAGTGCACTTTAGGGTCATAAGTATATATATTATAAAGGAATTATATATATATATATATATAGATAGATAGATAGATAGATAGATAGATGGATAGATAGATAGATAGATAGATATTGCCATAGTTTGCCCTGTTAACATTTAAATAACTGTTATAAATTAAATTTAAAATTAATGATGCCATCAAAGTGCTATGTATTAAATGTGAATAATCAACATCATTAGAATTTAAAATTTGGAAGATTTTTTTTTTAATGAGAAGTTTAAAAAGTAGATATTATTCATCACTGGGGAATACATAAGGTTGGTATTGTGTTAAAAATAAAATTATACTTCCTTTTAGTTGTATTGTATAATAATGCTTTTGCTGTCTTCATGAAAACGATATATATTTTATAATCTGACGAAATTAAATGTAATAAGTGAGGAACTAGACAACCTAAAATCCTAGGAAAGGCACACTTAGAAAAATAGTATACTTAAAAAATGATAGAAAATATTTATCATTATATATAGTGAGTTTTTATGATGAGTTTATGGTGAGCTTTTCAACTTGAGAATGCAAGATATCTGGAGAAATAAGCATCGGACGAAAAAAATTAAAATAAAAATGTATTATTTTGGAGGGGGGAATTTATCTGATAAAATTAGACCGCCACCTTGGGTGGGGGCAACTTTGAAAACATAAGAGGGAACCCCTATTTTTAGTGCAGATTCAGATTCTACGGAAAATCATAAGTAAATTATATTCGAAACATTTTTTCGATTTGTTATAGAGGTCGATTTCATCAGTGAAAACTAGTATCACTAAGATTTCTTCAATTGGGAGCCCCCACGTTTCGTTTCATAATAAATCTTCGATAAACAGCTAATCTTTTATCTTAAACGTTTCCTCGATTTGTTGCAGGGCGTGAAAGATACCTCTGCATTCGATGTGAATTCAGACAATTCAGATGTGTCGTATATGTAGTGCAATTTGGTGCAACGTGCTGTGGTAATCGTAGTTGGCTGGCAAGGATTTTATTGGTTGCATCTCGCCGTGGTCTACGCCCATAGTAACTTATATTTGGTACTTACTTCTTTAATTAAGGAAGATGTTAATCTAACTATTCAAGATGTTTGTTTATCAGTCGCTTAAGTAGTTTATTTAGTATTACTGTTGAAATATATTTTATTTCACATTTTATATACTCTCGAGACCACATTTAATTGGATATTTTTGACTACATACGTAGAGTTATTTTATTTGTTGTTTTTGAACTAGTTTTGCGTAGTTCTCTTATTTTATTTTGTTATGTTTCCTGTTGATATTTTTAAGTCCTACTCCGTAAGTAAGAGAAAAGCAAAACGATTCTAATTTATGGATGATCTAGGAGGACCTTACATCGCCAAATTTCTTAATTGGATTTTCTTAAAGATAAAATAACAAGAATTCTTGAAAGCATGCGTGAATCAATAAATGCATGGAAGTTGAAGGTAATAAACTTGAACACTTAATATAACTAAAAGGTGAGAGACAAGGGCACGTACCGAAAACAAGCGCCCCTATACTGAGATAATGTACGAAGCACAGGTTCCATCATATTAACTTTTGAAATGAAATGAAATCTTTTAAGTTTTACGTCCCACGTTTTATGCCTGCTAGGCTAAAGGAGATGATGATGATGAGAAATGAATGAAATAGTGGAATGACGAAAGTGAGAAAACCCCGAAAATACAAACGCACACGGTTTTTGCCCAACACAAAGTCACTTGGCGCGAGCTAGTATCGAACCAAGAACCCCATGCACCAGAGGTGAACGCTCTACCACTCAGCCACCGCGGCCCATATATTAGGTTTTTATCAGTGATGAAGCATAAATAGTAAGACATAGGTTTTCCCCTTGAAAGAAAGGAACTTCACTTCTTGCTGAATGTAGCTCCATCCATCATGAGTCGAGAAAACTTTTAAGGCAAAAGATTGGAACTATTAAACGCAGATATATTATGAAATGAAACGTGTGGATCCTAATCGAAAAAAAAAAAAATAAAAAAACATTATTGAAACTAGTTTTCACTGATTACACGCTATCTAGCACTATTCAAAAAGGTTAAATAAAATTTATTTAATTTTCCCCGTAGAATCCAAATCTGCAATAAAAATGCCTCACATTAAATTTTTCAAAGTTCTCCCCACTCATCTCCCAGGGATGGAAGCGAGTTAATTTTATCACAGTTGAATTTTCCCCTCCAAAATATCAACTTTTTTATTTTGAACATTTTTGTGTCCTATGCTTCGTTCTTCAGATGTTTTGTCGTCTCAAGTTAAAAAATCACCACATATACAATGTTGATTACATGACATAGAGGGTAACGCTAAAAATGAAAAGAAAAATGAGATATTCTCTTTCTCATTCATGAGATATTCTGTATGAAGAGTTCTTAGGGGAACATTTATTATTTAACTGAGTAATACCTCTAACTTTTTGTTGAAATTACATTTTTTAATCTACAAAATATCAAAGGTTGATGTGGGTTTCTTTTCTCCTGAAAAAATTCTTGTTCACATAAATGATGGTATTATTTGTATTTCAATAAGAAAAATATTTTGTTAGACCAAATGTCATAAAATTAAGGTTTCTTAAATTCCATTTTTTCATTTTCACTTTTATCGATAAAAGAATCTTTGTTCTTAAGTATATTTCAGCGACAAACAATATATACATATTAGTGCTATTTCTCTCTCAAGTAAGGAGTTTTTCCTAATTTTCATAGGTTAAACATATCACAAAACAACATAAACAATCATTTTTTCAACTCGTAAAATAAATTTTCATGTTACCAAAATTTATAAGGTAAAAATTTATTACTATATTAATAAAGTAAATGCTAATATTTTATAAGAACACTAGCACATTATAAATAATTATCATAACAATGTTCAAAATTACTTTTATTTATTTCTTTAATACTAGTTTTTATGTAGAAAAACCTCATTAGGCATCGTTATTGTCCGAACTGATCTTTAAAGTATTGCGTTGCAAAATTTTGTATCCTATTGTTTTCCAAAAGTTACGCTTATGGAAATAGTAAATTAAGTCATTAATTATAGAACGTAGCTCATTTATCTTAAAAGACCTTTGTAATTTTTAAACTAATGCAAAAGATATGCTGAAATTCTACACGATGAAAATATAGATGATGGGACATTGTTGGACGTACTATGCAATATCACCAGATTAATGGTGTTGCCAACCCAAAATAAAGTTACGTACATTTTTTAAATAGCACTACTCAGATTATTATATTTCTAATCTACCTGTTAAACTTGAAATACCACGTTTATCATTCAGTGGTGCAAACTAAGAACGCTATCACCATCATCATCACCACCACTACCACTACAATTATACTACTACTACTACTACTACTACTACTACTACTACTACTACTACTACTACTACTACTACTATTATTATTATTATTATTATTATTATTATTATTATTATTATTATTATTATTATTATTATTATTATTATTATTATTATTATTATTATTATTGCTATAGGTCGACAGAGCGGTGAGCGGGTCGTGGCCACAAGTGAAACTAACACCAAAACATCATTTGGCAACAGGGTTACCAACTACAGAATATTTTGCAATAATCTGCGCCCCAAGTGAATCGCTCGTTGTGTAGTTTAACGCTCTGTTACTAGTATGACAATTGTGCGAAGCGATTGATTGTACTGGAATTTCGAATGTTCCCACGAAAAGTATGACAAGGAGTTGTCAGGTGTTTCTAGTTCACCGAAATCGGCGGGGTGCATGCATTGACCTCACCACCTGAACATTACTTTTCACCTCTGCTTCATATCTTATCTACCGCAGATATCTCCTTTGTTTCCGGCAAAGAAAGAAAGAAAAACAAAATCAGTCGGCATTCTCATTCGCTTCAATGTTGAAAATCATGGTAAAATCTGAGAGGTTTATAAAAATGATAGACTGCAGTATAACATTACACTTGCGAAGGACAGAAGTATTTTTCGAATGCTGCTCATTATAAAAAAATTAATTCCAATTCGTTTTGGCAACTTACAGCTCGCGGTGTAGTAACTCTTACGATGCCCTTGGGGAGAAATGTTCGCGGATCCCTAGGCAAGAGAAGTTTGTAACACCTTCGTTTTTTTCAAATAGCTAATAATAATAATAATTCATTTTCGAAATCAATTAACCGCAACGGTGTTACTAGTGCTAAACAAATGAAAGATTTGTTTGCTTTCATTATTGCAATGTTCTAATATTACATGAATATATGATAAGTTTCTTTCAAGACATCATTATGTAATGTTTTATGTGAACAAGTCCGAATTCATAATTGTTTGTATTTACATTATTAATTATTGAATCGATGGGTCTGCCCTGGATCATCGCTCACCGCTTGCGTCGCCTCTGACACAACAAATGCGTCATAATTATTAGATACTACTACTACTACTACTACTACTACTACTACTACTACTACTACTACTACTAATAATAATAATAATAATAATAATAATAAATTATTTTCAAATGGTCATGCCATTTTGTTTAATATTAGAAGAAAGCACAAGTTTTTATTATTTCTGAAATAATCATTCTTTCTGTTGTTCGTATGCCGATCGTTTAAGAAAAATAAGGTATCGAGCACTAACAACAAGTATTATCTGCTACTGCTACTGATTCTCAATTACTTTCTGGTTTTGTCTCTACCACGTTTAGTTTCCTAACGCTTTAAATCGCATGCTAGCATGTAAACAAACGATACTAGCGGCCTCAGAAAAAGGGAGCCAGTGCTCGGTGGCACTGTACTATTACTACTACTACTACTACTACTACTACTAGTACTACTACTACTACTACTACTACTAATAATAATAATAATAATAATAATAATAATAATAATAATAATAATAATAATAATAATAATAATAATAATAATAATAATAATAATAATAATAATAACTAGCATTCCTTAAATAAACAAGAAAGCTTAGCCTCTGAATTTCGAGTCTCTCACGGAAAACAAATTACACTAGTAGAAGACAGACATTTAGACTAAAATTAAAAGTTAATAGAGCGTCCAATGAAAGTGTCAACAGTAAACATACTCGAGACCATAAATGAAATAATCCCGTAAACTGCTGTTCTATTATGATTGAGTAGTGTAGTCACAGGTTGATGTTGAAAAAACTGACATTTTGTTTAGCTCTCTCTAGTTGATGTTAAGGAAGTTAACACTTTGTTTAGCTCACTCTCATCAGTCAAAGTTTGATTTTTGACAGCGGCGTAGCGAGCATTACAAGATTGGGGGGGGATGAAACTTGAAATTGCCAAGTCTTGATTATATATATATATATATATATATATATATATATATATATATATATATATATATATATATATATATATATATATATATATATCAAGTGTTTCGAAAATCTTAGTCTCACTTTTACCAACTCTGCGGAAAACTTCACAGCAACCTTATTTTCATATTCGCCCCATTCCGTGCCCCATCTGAGTGACGGACGAACAGCCCCCGGTTTCGAGTAAAGTTTCACACCTCAACTTAGAATCACTATCATCTCCCACGATGTACAACTGTTAATTTGACAACTTATGGCTAGTTTTGATAGTCTGCGCCAGTCAGTCCTCACCAGAAATGCGGAGAGTTTTTTTCTTTTCTGTCCTCCAGTCTCCTCCCACTTCGATTTCATAATTTCGCACTCTGATGAAAATTATTAAATACCAGCAAGAAAAATACTAATATATAACCTCCCTTTTAGGCGCCCCTCCAACCACAAGCCCGGGGCACGTGCCCCGCTTGCTCCCCCATGAGCTACGTAAGTAACATACAATGATTACGTAATGCTTTGACTTATAAATACTATAAAGAAAGGAAGAATTGCAATTTTTGTTTTACTTTCCAAAAGAACCAACTACGTGATTAAAAATGAAGTAGGAAAGGCAACACATTTGTATGAAAATGAAGTAAAACACACACCGTTCTATGCTTTCACCCAGCAGACGTATTGTTTGGCCCCCCAAAATGCACTTAGGTTCATAGCGGAAGAGACAGAACGACTTGACTCATGAATTGTAGCTTTCGTCCATCGAACAACATTTCCAGAAACCTACTGTGTTCCCCTGTGCCGTGCCATGGAAAATCAGCAGCCGGGGCGAGAGTATGACGGCGTCCTCGTACATATGAGTTAGGGGACAGATCATCCGCGAAGCGCCACCATGGTTGGCGCGAAGCGTAAGAAAATTTTCAAAAATAAACCCTGCTTTTCCTTGATTTTGAACACCTTTTATTACTTTTTCCTTCCATTTTATATATGTGCACATATATTTTCCTAACATGAGTAACATTATAGGACCATTTCCTAAAGCAGAAAGAGGATTTAAGTACATACTAGTTGTATTCCAAATAATTTTTCCTGTCTCTCTTTTTCTTTCATTCTCTTTTTTCATTTTTCTCCCCAATTTTGCGCCCCCTTTCTTCGGAGCCCGGAGCTATCACCCCCGTTATGCAAGGCACTGATGATATCATTCCCAAAACACACTTTTGTTCAGTTCTCCCTACTCGAAAAGCCCTGTAAATAGAAAGTCTTACTGCAAAACAGAACTGAAATACGCTATCCTTGTCCTCTATATTAATATGATCACCTTTTGTTTCAAAGCGAAAGGTTTATTCACACACAAAGCATACACGGTTACACAATACAAAGTATATTCACTCTGGTATAAAAATCTACTTCCCTTTGACACTTTACTATTAGAAAAAAACTCTTAAATTTGTCAAATTCACATACTATACATAGTAAAAGGTTTATACTAATAAACCTGCCATGTTTTCTTCATGGGAATACGGGATCTTAGATCCCCTTTCCCCCAAAAAATTTTCCAACAAAATCCAATAAACTGTACCTCTGGTTATGAATAACAGTATAATAGGCCGCGGTGGCTCAGTGGTATAGCGTTCATTTCTGGTGCATGGGATCCTTGGTTCGATCCCAGCTCACTTCCAGTGAGCTTTGTAGTGGAAAAACACCGTGTGCGTATCGGGGTTCTCCCGTTTCCTCCCACTTTCTTCATTCCACCATTTCATTCATTTCTCATCATCACCATCTCCTTTAGCCTAGCCAACATTTATTTTTTTCAACAATATAATAGGCGGAAGTTTCCTAAGCTGCAGCTACTTTTCTCTCGTCGTTCCCTGCAATTAACTTGACGGACTGAAGATGTTTACAATCCAACTACAATAAAAAAATGCCTTAAAAACTTAAGATAATGTCTTATATAAATGCTTTACAGAAAAACAATATGCAAACGGTTCAAATCAGTCATACAATCTACATTCAATATTCTTCGCGTGTTTAGCAATATTTATTTACATGGTAGTATTTGCCAAAATTACGTTTGTCAGTTTAATCTGATGAAAAGTTGATTTTTCTCCTTGTGTCGTGTATAATTATCAGGACCAGATTTACATATTTCTAAGCCCTGGACCAAGCACAATTCTGTGCCCATAACATCTCAAAAATATTATAATTCTTGTTACTTTATTTAATGTCTCTATGAAGAAAAAGTCACTCATCTTTCCTGTGCTTGTACATGTAGAAACACTCAAAGCCATCTTACTTTTTTTTCTTTTTTTTATGTTGGAGAGTATCCGAGTTTCCACCAGGTACAATGGAAAAAGCATTGTTGCAAATTTCGCTCGCTATCAAGTCGGACAGGGCATTGTGATAACTTGATCAAAACTGTTACATGCTACACTTTATCGTTCATTCGCATTATCCCAGCCACTTCATTACTTTCCGAATGAGCTTATATTGATAGGAGAAATGGGATGGAATTAAAATATGGGACATTTGCCTGTCCTGACTAAATTTATTGGGACGCGGTATTCTCGGGCCCAAAATCGGGACTGTCCCGTTTTATACGGGACGAACAGTAGGCTTAATACTAACCAGTCACTGCCTTGTTCTTGTTTTATTAATATCAATTCTTTCAGTCACTACCTGTTGCCTTGTATACGCTCTTGTATCAAATGCTTTTGCGTAAATTCTCTACTTGCCACCGAAACGCCTTTTCTGTCTGTCTTTGCATGCCAACTCCATTCTGCTTTTGTCAGTGGTACAATTTCCGATTTTCATTAAAGATTCTTCAAAATGTTTACGAATATCAAATGAAGAAAAGTGAAGTGTAATCACTTGCAACAAGTAAAGAAGCTTTAAACGAATAAATCAATTTATTTCAAGATAGGTAACTACACAAAATTTATGCCAAGTCTATAAAAGAACTGATAATGTTTTACAGCAACTGGCTACCTAAGAAAATGTTAAACCGAATAAGTCAATTGAACAAAACGGCATTCTTCAAATTGCCAACTATGTATTTTAATTTGCCAACTTGTCAAGCGATTGGTAACTTTGGGGGGGGAGGCTCCCCCCCTTTACCCCCCCTTAACGACGCCCCTGATTTTTTAATATGATTTACAGATATAAAGTCATGTCAATATAACCACTGTCGATAAAGTGTATTTCAAACGTAATCATAGGATCTATGGGGAATATCAGGAACTTGAGGTCCATCATCGGAGTCGCCGCCGTGTTCTGCAGTAGGAAGGAGATAGTTCAGAGTATAAAATTTTTTGGACGTTCACCATAGATAAACATCACTTGCAGTTAAAAATAAGGTAATAAATGAGTCATTGAATCATATTACTTATTTCCAATCATCAGCATCCCATTTTCCATGTTCTCGCTACTATTTTCGTCTCGCTAAAGCACTGTTGTTGATGATTAACGGTTTGGAAATTGCAACCTGATTGTGTATCAGTAGCATCATTTCCGATTTTGCAAGGGGAAGAAGGGTCAAGTTGCTCCACCGACATAAAGTTTCACGTTTTATTTACTACTATATAAATATACAATCGATTAAATAGTATGGACTTCTCAAATTCAGGGTTCAATTGCCTTCTTTCCTCCTCAAGTGAGGCCCCTGCTGTCCATGTTATGCAATTATGTACTGTGATTGCCACAATACGCTGTGCCAGTTGTTGATTCAGTTCCGTAGGCACTTTTGCAACATTCGCTCTACAGCTTTTGTTGAGAATTCTCTTCAAGGCCAGGTGATTCCTATAAGTGTGATTTGTCTTCCGTCCAATATTACTTTTCGCCGATATTGTTTTACCATGAGTCTGTAAGATCTCATCGCATTGGACACTGTTATTTGTGATACACATAACACATTGGCCATCTTACATTGTATCTGCGTCAACTAATCTTGCTCCTACAATTAGACGTCAGTGAAACTCATAGAGATCTCCCATTTTGCATCATCACTATTTCCCACTTCAACACACACTTCCGTTCTACTTCACCTGACACATTATATGCGATCACCTAATACATCAGTAAAGCTAGGTTGCCATGCTGTAAGAATCTTGTAGCTGTCATTTAAAATATCTTGCAACCCTACAATATTTCTCCATGTAAACATAGTCTTAAAAGGGACATGAAACTTTTTTTCATCTGGCAAGGAGTTAAACCATGTACAACTTTCTGGGTCGTTTTGCTTGCTACCTGCTATCACCCTCCCACTGACATATAGAAAAAATCAATTTCGCCGCTTCCTAAACGACGGATATTCTTTTGTACGGGGAAGGGAAGCGTTCCAAAATACACATTTTTAATTAGGAGGTTCACTATTTGTCCACTACAGTGCAGGGCTGCATGGATTGATATATTTTTCTTGCTTTCAGAAAGTTGTACTGTGTATACAATGAATAGAAGGATGGAGTTGTAAGATTTTATAATGACAGCTACAAGATTCTTGCAACATGGTAACCTAGGTTAAGAACGGCCAAGCGCAGCACATGTTTTCTTAATACTATCTCCAACACATCGTCTTGCAAACTTTAAGTGTTTTTATTACTTTTATAACCATTTATATATATTCCAATATTGAGTGTATTTATAATCTGCTCTTAGTAAATGAATACCTAATCATGTTTGTCTCTGTTGACCGTAGGAACGCACTGGAAGCCGGATAAAGAAATGGAACAGGAGCTCTTGGAGACGTGAGAGAAGCAGTCAAGGATTTCCTACAGACGCCAGTGTTCGGAAGCCATCACAGGGAAGCACGGACGAAGCACCATCGTAGCACCATCTGTGCAGAAGCCTTAGTGCTTCAACTGTGTTCGAGGTTCTTAGTATATTTTGCGGTTGATTATCGAAAAATTTAATGGAGGGAAAGAAAACGTCAAAAAGGAAAAAAAAAGTTCCACGTGCACTAAATAAACTGCTGTAAATACGCTGGATGATAAACAAACAAAACATGATGTTATTGTATGTCAATGTGCTAAGTGTTCACATAAGATTGCCATTATACCCTCCAAATAACTGTTTTCTTGCGTAGTAACCGTCTGTGTTGTGAGTTTGTGGTGTTTGTGCCTAAAAAATATGTACTTAAACAATATCACAATCGGAGAACAACAATCAAACCCATTAGAAACCAAGAAGAAAAAATTGTAAAACAAAATCTTGCTTCCGTGACAGTTTTTTGCCCGAATAAACTTCAAATAAACAAGTACACATACATATTATACATATATATATATATAAGCATATACAGTATATAAGTTAATATGAAAAGAAAAGTGCATAAGTGAATAATCAATTCCGTATAGAAGCATTTACATACAAAAAAAAGTAGAAAGCTAGCTGAAAATAATTTTTTGACTTACCACAGGCATTTTATCCCTCAAAAAAATTATCAAACACTATTTTTATAGCCTGTGTAAGAAGACTGAAACAAACCAAAAAACATGTATATTAAAAAAAAAATTGGTAGTTAGATCTCATCTAACCCATTTTCTACTCATAGATGTTACCAAAAGAAACAAAAAGAAAAGAAGAAAATATTATTTTTGATGTTGTAGATGTTTTAGCTATAAGTTGAATTATTTTGTTTAACAAAAAATGAACAATGAAGTACACTCTTTTATATAAAAAACAAGAAAGAAAGAAAGAAAGAAAGAAAGAAAGAAGCAGAAATATTTCGAATAGTATTTGTAGCATTGTATGTATATTTTTTTGTGATCTTCAAAAATGATGATGTTTGGTTTATTTATTCTGTTTTTGAAGGAAGTTGAAGTGAAACTTATTTTAAAGTTGTTCAATTTTAAGAAAAAGGTTTGTGATGTCGAAATTGTATATAGAATACATAAGCACGATTGGTAAAAAAAATGTATCAAAGAAGACAGAGGGTGTATGTATATTGTATAGAAATCACATATTTTGTTTCTCTTTTTCCAGAGATTATATTAATGTTTTACTTAAAACATCACTTTGTTAACTATGTTACATAGATGGCTTCATATATGTATATCAGTTTCCCAAGTCTGTTTGCCATGTGATACTCATTCTATAGATCAAGAGAGTTGTAATACATCAAAAACATCCCATATATATACATATATATATATTTTATTAAAAATCTCTTGAACTTATTGGCTAATTTATTGCTCTTATTCACATGTCTTATTTTTTTTTCATGTTTATTACTGAGTTTGAATTATTATTTTCTTGAATATAAAACTGAAAATCACTCATTTTAGCTTTGGAACTTCTTGTATAAAATAAAAGACAAATTCTGACCAAAGCATCTACTATTTAATAGATAATTTCGTTACTGTTTCGGCAAAGTACCTTTGTCTTCATCAGCCACATTATAAAATACAATTTCTAAGACTACAGCTTGTGTATTTCAGAAAACGAGAAGAGTTCATATCTATGAACCAATTAGATGCGTCCTTTCATTTTTAACAATTTTTAATTGATTACATATGGCACATCTGTCTTATTATAATGAACAATTTTCACTTTAGAGAACCTGAAACTTTTAATTGGCTATCTGCTATAAAATACACCTATGTTATCTTTTCTTACTTCTATGTTTTATCCAGTATCCTTCTCTATATATTATGTATATTTAGTCCACTATTCCAGTTCATTAGCTCCTCGCTTTCTTCCTTTCGTATTCATTCAGCTTCTTTCTATTTTCTTACAATGCTCCTTCTCTCTCTTCCTAGCCCCTCTGCACCTTTTCAGTCTATTACATATCCTGTCTCCTTCACATGTTTATATATTGCGTTACTATCCCTCTTCAATCTCACGTCGTCCTTATGTTGTTTAATCCTTTCCTCCAACCTCTTTCCTGTTTCTTCTACATAACTCATACTGCATACTTTTCATTTAATTCTTTATACAACTCCTTCATCACTTAGTTTAATATCCGTTTCCTTTCTTTTCTTCCTTTTCAATAAATTTAACATTCTTTTACTCCCTTTTCTGTATGTTCTTATTCCTCCTTTCCTCAATAAGTTCTTCAGGACTTCTGTTTTTTTCTCCTATGCTCTCTCTTCCATAAATTGTTAAAAAATTTTAAAATCGTTTAAAATGAAAGGACGCGTCTAATTTGTTCCTAGATATGATCTGCTCTCATTTTCTGAGATACATAAGCTGTAGTCATAGAAATTGTATTTTATAATGTGTCTGATGAAGGCAATGGTACTTTGCCGAAACTGTAACGAAATTATTTATTAAATATTATATGGTTTGGTCAGAATTTGTCTTATAGTCTATGAAACTGAAGTGAAACAAAGATATACCATACATTACGCAGAGAATTAATATAAATTATAAACAACATTTACCTCATGTGATCCTTAAAGTAAAAAATATAAAGATTTAATAAAACACTAAGTTAAATGAGTGACCCCGCTCTTCGTAGTCGCTAAGGCTCTTGTCTTTGGTGCGAGTGCTCTCAGGTTCGAATCATGGTAAAGACATTAGGTTGAAAAGTGTAAAAGGCCAGCCATCCGGCGTAAGGTTTACCTGGATTTTCCTCATTTACACCAAGCAAATGTCGAGATGATATCAATTATAATGGTTCAATCGCTTCCACCCTTTCTCATTCCTTTCTTCTCCCCAATTTTCCGGATAGTGTGTTCGCCAAGGGACGTCATTGCTCGTATGAGACGGACTAAAATGGCCACAGATTTCTGAAGGCCAAGAAATCTAATTCCTAATCCTAATTCTAGTACCTAAATGGGAGCAAACGGCGAATTTTGATTTTCACATTAAACAGAAGAACGGTTATGATTTGCATATTTTATGGAAATGAACATATGATGTATGAAATTCTGATCACACTTAATGATCTATTAGGATCAAAGAAAAAACAAACTAATATCATGATATATCTATAGATTTAAAGCTAATTCCAATAATTTTCCAAAGTAAAAAATAAATAATTAAATAAAAAGCGTTTCAAGAATACAAATTAGGTCTTACTCTGCTTCTTCCAAACATAGAAAAACGGCTATGTAAATACAAAAGCCTGTCCACAGAATCAAAGATGAGCACCGGTAAATACGAAGTCAGACGTGAGTGAAATTAAAAATACATTTAAATAATGAAAAATGAAAAGGACACAAAAAGTCAGATGAAGAACGTGTTAAGAATTTAAAAATAATAAATTCTAAGCTTTCCGAATATTTATTTAAAAGTGTCATCTCATTGATAGCATACAGTAAATCTAAAGCACAAATAGAGAAGTGCATGTACGAATCATTCTTCACTTAAAAAAAAAAAAAAAAAAGTGTCCTTGTACAATCATTAGTTTTCTTCCTAGAATATGACTTTACTGAGCTATTTCGTTTTCGGTCGTTTTTACATTCAAATTTAACTTACGTTTGTTCTAGATTAATATTTCTTTAATCTATGTTTAATAAAGATTTTTATGTAACTTCTTCCATATTGACTCTGGAATTATTACTTTTAAATAATTACTATTTTTCTAACCAGAGTATGTATTTTTATTCTTTATAAAAGTTTAATTTAATACGTAACAGTTTCCATAACGTAACGTTATCTTCTTTAGACGTTAATTGGCATATGTATATTCATATTACTGTAGGTAACAGAGACAATATTTTAATTGTTGCTTTTTATATATTTTTAATTTAAAATATTTAACAATAAGCTATTGTTATAATTTACCGATATATCATAATTTTTCTCTTTTTTTTTTCTTCTTCCCATTCCCTAATATCAATTAAATTTGATATTTCCTCTTCATTCTACGTTCCATGATATAATTTTTCTTATCTATGAATTTTTAATCTTCAATTTTTTCTAACATCCTATCCCATAATTCATGAATTTGAAGATCATTTGTCCAATTCATTAATCTTTTTCTTTTTTCTCTCTTAATCCTTCTCGCTTCTTTCCACTTTGTTATTAATGTTCTAGTCTCTTTTTTTAAACCTTGTATCCCTTCCCAATCTATATCATGTCCTGTTTCTTTCACATATTTATATATCGCATTATTCTCTCTTTTAAGTCTCACGGCATCCTTATGTTGTTTTACTCTTTCTTTAAGCTTTTTTTCCTGTTTCTCCTATATATATCATACTACATTTCTTACATTTCACTTCATACACTACTCCTTCATCTTCTTCTGTTATGTTCTTCTTCTCATTCCTCACTTTCTTCATTACTTCTAGGATTCTACTTCCTCCTTTTCGGTATGTGTTCATACCCCCTTTTCTCAATAAGCTCTTTAGTATCTCTGTCTTTTCTCCAATAATCTCTATCAAATGCCATTATATTATAAAACAGTTATAATATAAAATTTTAACATAAACGGTAAATTATAACAATAAATATAATAAGTTTAAAAATATATAAAAAGCAACAATTAAAATATGGTATCTGTTACCTACATTAATATGAATATACATATGCCAATTAAGGTCTGAAGAAGATAACGTTACGTTATGGAAACTGTTACGTATTAAATTAAACTTTAATAAAGAATAAAAATACATACTCTGGTCAGAAAAATAGTAATTATTAAAATTATATTTACATCGCACCCGCATCAAAAAAAAAAAAAAAAAAATGTCAATCTACCTCGTCAGTCCTTATTTGTTTTTCTTTAATTCAAATTATCTTAAATGGTTACAGTGGTTACAGTGAGGAGGGCCGAATGCAAGTAAAAATTAACCAAGAAAATTAATTGACCAAGAACTCTTCAGAAAAAAAAAAAAAAAACAATTGAGAATGCTCCAATTGCATTGCCAGAACGAACTTAAAAAGAATGGAGGGATGAAGCGGGACGGATAAACTGTCATTGTTCTTAGATGTAAATCTTTTTATCCGCACCTTCTTCCCTTTCTCGCTAAAATTAGCAAAATATCATCTCTCTATGACTTACAGTTTTCTAGATATAGCTGCTTAAATATCTAGAAATTCGATTTTTTTTTTGCCAATATCTGGGGAACGGTGGCCAGTTGGCCAATAGACAGTTAATCAGTGGCCTCCGGGAACTATTTGGTACCAAAATGTTCACCATCCTCTTAGGTATTGATCAACACAAATATGATCTCTGTGTGACTTATGGTTCCCGAGATTTGGCTCCTTAAATCTCCCGAAATCGGAATTATCTTTTGGCCAATATCACGGAAACGGTAAGTCATTGGTGTTAATCAATTTGTGATATTGGTGTTAATCAATCCCTAATAGAATGGTAAACATTTCCGTACTGATATTAATTGATGGCCACTATCCAATTGGGCATTGGCCAAAAGAGTGGCCAGTTAGTGGACACCGGTTACTATTTGGTACCAAAATATTAACCATCCTCTTAGATATTGATCAACATCAATTTCATCTCTCTACAACTTATGGTTCCCGAGCTATGACTCCTTAAATATCTAGAAATTTGGCCATATTTTGCCAATATCAGGAGAACGGTAAGTCGTAGAGAAATGATATTGGTGTTAATCAATACCTAAGAGGATGGTAAACATTTTGGTACCGATATTAATTGGTGGCCACTGGTCAGCTGGCCATTGGCCAAACCAATGACCAGTTAGACAGTGGCCAGCCGTTACTATTTGGTACCAAAATATTTGTCATTCTTTTAGATAGTGATCAACACCAATATGATCTCTCTATGACTTACGGTTCCCAAGATATGGCTCCTTAAATTTCAGAAGTCGGCCATTTTTTGGCCAATGTCTCGCGAACGGTAAGAGTGATGGGAAAAATTGTATCCCTTTCTCTGATAGTTTTTGATGCTCTATCGAATTCAGGGTTCAAAATTGAAAATATCGCAAATAACAGACAGACGGACAGACAGAGACAGACAGATAGACAGACATACAGGCATAGAGAATTCTTTAACGAACTTTTTTAAGTTCGTTGAAAATGAAAGAAAATTTTTAAGTCATACGTCCCATAGTTAGATCGGCGAGGTTAAAGGAGACGGAGACGATGAGAAATGAATGAAATGTTGGAATGAAGAAAGTGGGAGGAAAAGGAGAACCCCGAGAGAACTCATGTACATGGTGTTTGTCCACCACAAAGTTCACTTGGCGGGAACTGGGATCTAACTAAGACATCGTGGCCCCAACTCTTCCGAAAAGTATATAATCATTCCATCTTGTCTATTTATCGCTGCATTTTGTGTATTTATTACTAGTATTTTACGGAATATTATGTCTTCAAGATGGACCCTTGAAATCTGTTTTCTTACCATATTGGGAAGATAGCTTGCTCCATCTACTTAAACAAACGATGAAACACATATTACGCTATTTGATCTCAAACCATTCTTAAAATCAAGGCATGCATCTCTTGCGTGCAGTTTGTTGTGATTAATTAAGACTTCATTACATAGATAGTTACTTGTAAAGACATTAACTAATGTTGGATCCAGACTCTATATACCGTTTATCTAAAATTTTATGATGATATAGAAATGTATCAGATCTTTGACAAAGAAAGTGGATTAATCTTTTAAGGACAGCTACTCGATTTATAGATGTTCTAAAGAAACTTGAGTTGGAATAGAAAGATCGAAGACTCATCAAAATCTTATATATGAACCAACAAGTAAGTATTAGAGCAGGGGGAGGAAATGACAGATGACAGAGCAATTGGAAGGGGAGTTCGACAGGGATACTGTCTATCGCCTACATTATTTAAGATTTATCTAGAACAGATAGTGAAAAAGAGTCTACAAAATGAAGACGGCTTTCAGTAGGAGGTAGAATGATTAGCTGTATACGGTTTGCAGATGATATGGCGCTTGTTGCAGAATCTAAAGAGAAAATCAATCAATAAGATGTTAGAAAACTTTAAGAAGAACTGTGAAGAATATGGGGTGAAAATAAATATTAGAAAGATAAAATCTACGGTGATTGGGACGAAGCGGTCGATGTCAAATATCTAAATGGGAGAAAATAGAACAGATAACTAGTTTTCGATACCTGGGTAGTATTATTAGTGATGACATGAAATACGAACATGAAATATAAGCAAAGATAAGAATGGCGAAAGAAGCCTTTAGAAGGAAGCAAATACGATTTTGTGGGACCTTGAATAAAGAGTTGAGAAAAAGACTAATAAAATGCTTCGTGTGGAGTATTGTGCTGTATGGGTCAGAAACATGATGGATGTTACGCAAAATGATGAAAAAAGACTGGAAGCTTTCGAAATGTGGGTGTTGAGAAAAATCGAGCGAATTAGCTGGGTCGAGCGGAAAACGAATGAGAGGATGTTAGGAATGGTAGGGGAGAAAAGAACAATTTTAGATATTATTGGGAAGACAAAGAGAAACTGGCTGGGACATTGGCTAAGAAGGTACTGTATAACAAGGGACGTGGTAGAAGATATAGTGGCAAGAAAGAGCGGGAAGGGAGCAGGAGGTTATAATTAATGGATGATATCAAAACAGAAAAATCGTACGTGAAGATGAAGAAGTTAGCGGGAAACCGTGGAGCATAGAAGCTTCTCAGTTTTAGTAAACGACCTGCCATTAGTGGAAGAGTACCTATGATGATGATTATGACTCGATTTACATATATATATGCTTTTTGATTATGTGATCCTTCCTTCTTAACAGTTATTGCATCTGAAGACTATCAAACGTCTCTCCTATTGCATAGCCATATGACATTTGATTATTGCCGCTTTCCTTCTTTGTTTAATTTAATTTAAATTTTGGAATGTGTATTACGATGCTACCGACTTGACGTTTGACAAGTAACAAGGGTGCTATTGCCAAGCTTCAGGTGAAAAAAACAGCTTTCAGCAGACAAATGGTGCGTATTGACATGGTAATTGTCTAATTAAGAATGTACAATATATTAGTAACACGAAAGTACATGACACTAATAACATCACCATAATATCTGTGCTTTATAATTAATGCAATTATCTATTATAAATGATATGAATAATATATGTCATTCGATTCGAATGTTCACATCACAAGTAAATCAATGTGGATGTACTGGTTCTAGTTGTTACGTCACATTTTTAACCACTTCTCGATCCCTCTGAGAACTGAACTTAGAATTATTTAAACTAAAGGCAATGTCCTATTACTTTTTTCCCTTATGATCCAAATGAAATCCAATACAAGGAATTTGTTATGTGTCATGCAATCAATTCATAGAATATAATTATAGGGCAAAAGGTGGGTTATTGTTAGAATTCTTACTTCTGATGCTAAAGTGTCCCTGATTCGATCATAATCTGCATGACCTTATAGTGGGAACGTATTCATAGGTTGTCCTTGAGTTTTATCGTATACTTCCACTATTTTGTTAACACTCATTCTTCTTCATCATCACTTACTATTTGCCTGCTTTAGTCTACATGGTATATCCGTGAGGTGTTGAACTATAAGTATATTTTTATTGCATGAAATATAAATATACACTTATACAGGGTGTTTCAAAACAACACCGACAACGTTTGGGAGGTGATTCCTGACACCAAGATAAGACAAAAAGTATAGATCAACGTGGATGTACAAATGCTTCCTTTCAGAGTTATAGCCTGTCGAAAACAACAACAAATGATCTTTAAAGGTCCATAGCTCCAAAACTAGGGATCTACCGCAGTCGGATCAAGACTTCACTTAGGACAAATATGTGTCCTATCCAAAATTACATATTTCAGAGTCCTGCAGTACTCACGCAACAATTTTTATAGAGGGAGTTTGGCTACTGGCATATAATCTGAAGTACTCACCAACTACCTCTATAAAAATTGTTGTGGAAGTATCGGACGATTCTGAAATTTGGATATTTGGACAGGGCACGTACTAGTTCCTAGGTGAAATCTTGACCCGACTGCGATAGGTCCCATACTATTGGAGCTATGAACATTTAGTTTTTTTTTTTTTTTTTTTATGTTTTCGGCAGCCTATAACTCCGAAAGGAAGCATTTGTGCGCCCAGGTCTGTCTATACTTTTTGTCTTATCTTGGTGTCAGGAATCATCTCCCAAATGTTGTCGGTGTTGTTTTGAAACATCCTGTATATTGTATGCTGGTCTTTCTTTTCCTTGTTTAGAGCGTTGAGTTTATCGTCATCATTTTCAGATTTCCTCACTTCTTCAGAGCTGCTGTTTCAGAAGTGAACAATTAGTTCAACTCTTGTCAACTATCTTCTTCTCTTCTTCTGAAGGTCTGAAGCTTACTGACTTGCTTCACACATTCCGTCCACTGCTGACTGTACTCTGCAACATGTTCAGTCATGCAGGATGCTTCAAAAGTCGGTATACCAATATGTTCAGAGAATACCTTTATTATCTGAGTACTTACGTGTTACAAAAGCTCATAGCAAGGACGGATCCAGGACGGACTTCTGGGGGAGGGGGTGTAGTAATACTGCTACTTAGAGCTACTTTTAAGAGTTCCAAACTCCGGGATGGGTTTTATTTATATATAAAATAAGAAAGTGTTCTGGATCCCACCCTGACTCATAGTAAATATTGAAAATGACCTCCTTGCTGTCACTTAGAGAGATAAACACGCTTACACAAGTTAGAAAATATCGTTCGCAGAGCTGATATCAGTAATAGAAGACACGGTGTTTTATTTCAAATGCTGTACATTTCTTGGTTACTCATTATGTCATGACCTGTTTTTTAAAATAAATAAATAAACGGGAAAAAAGTTGGAAAACACAATCCCTTTGAAATTATTCTGTCGTCAAAATGTAGCCAAAACCTTTATAGCTGCAGCAACAGCATGACAAAGTAGCTTCGTCCTGTTGAAACCAAGGTCATCTTTTCTCAAGTTCAAGTTAGAAAAGGAACTATTCCACACTATGCTCATAAACCTCAAATGTCAGGGTTATGTAAAAAAAAAAAAAAAAAAAAAAAAAAAAAAACCTACAACTCGACGCTTGAATATGGCACAAGACATACTAATACGTGAGATGTCTGCTGCTCACTGACTCTTAGCATGAAAAATTTTGTCTCATTTTTTCACTAGCCTTGTTTCCGTCCTACACTGGGCGAATTTATTTTCAAGCAGGGTTGTTATACTAACAGAGACAATATCCAATATCAAATTGCAATGTTACTACACGTCTCATATTCAGTAAATATCTCTTCACATTATCACGACTATAAGAAGCCCCAAATTACAAACATTGTAACGCATCAATTTTCCTACTTCTCACTGCCAATGGCACATGCAGAAGCACTCGCTAATGGTAGTATATGGTAGGAGAATATTTCTATCAGCAAGGTCATTAGCTCTTAGAAAATGACAGAAGTCAAGGGTATATCACTCCAAGCATCGCATTCCAAGAATTACTCAAAACTGTCGAATTGAGCACTTGGTGTATAATGTTACAGGTAACAGTATTTCGTATGGACAAAGATCTCACTAATTATTCATCTAAAATGACAACAAATAATGAAATGCATTCTTAATACTGTCAATTAATAAATGCTGAAGTTAGTTGGCTCATAAATCACCAGTCACACTGATAGTTAAAAATGCCGCCTGACAAGAGCAGAAATCAATCACAACATCCTGCAACAAATATGGAGGTAGATATAATAACTATTGCGGTCCTTGCATGCTTTACACACACCATTGGATGAAATTTTTACAGAAGGAGAGAGAATGAAGCTTGGACGATATAACTCCCTTCAAGTAAAGCAAGGAAATGTCTCAAATAGTTGGTTGTGGTTTTAAGCAAGGCACTGTCCTAACATTAGACTAAGGAAATTGAAGATAATTAGAAACCCAAACAACTTGGCTGACAGCCCATTTTATGGGTCTGAGCCGCCCCAACGCCATCCACTAGCGACCGGCTGAACTCCGTCTAGTCTAGCGACGAGCACGTCTTCAGTGCACTGCGTCACCCTGTCTCTAGTAGATGCATCAGGAACTTTCTAGACCTAGTGGTCGTCACGTCTTTCATCCCCAGTTTGCCTCACGACGCTGGGTGGATGCCAAAAATTGGGAAGCACGTGCCGGAAATGGAACCCGGGACGACGCAAACATGAGTCCAGGGGACTAGACTACGGTGTTTCCTGAAGTTAATTAGGGAAACCTTAAATGTTGATTATTGACTCAGGATAACAAATTACTACACTAATATCACACAACTTGGGTTTCTAACTACCAATACAGTTTGTTTTTTTAAAAACATTTTCTCTTTATTGTTCTTGTTTGTTCTTCGTTCACATAAAGAGCAGAATGGTCACAGCAAGGCATTTCGTAGCTGAAGGTCATGTAGAACCATAGATTTGTGAATTCAAACCTAGATTATCTTCTGACTATACGGTTAGTGTACACGTCTTTATCGCGGATGACCCGGGTTCGATTCCCAGAGGGAGTTCATGTCCAGGTTCAGGTACACGTCTCGTATAAGAGGCACGTCCACAAAATAAGCGTACTAAGGTTCTCGCGGGCAGAGGGAATTTGTTACTGCTATGTTGGTCATACTGTAGTGTAGCTTAGCTCATACCCTTTCCAGCGAGACCAATCACGGGTCAGTACGACCTAAACTGTGTCCATAGTAACGTCTTCCGTGAAAGATGTCGATAAAATCTGCCACTAAGTGCTAGATTGGCAGCGTTATTCGTTATCTCGTTCTGAAGGAAAAATATTCGTTTGAAGTTTTTAACGAGATCAAACCAGTTCATGGAGAAGGAATTATGAATCGTACTTGTGTGTTTAAATGGCGTGATGAATTTAGAAACGGTCGTACTGATGTGCACGATGAGCAAAGGAGTGGAAGATCGCCGATATTGACTGATTCGCTCATTCCCCTGACCTGGCGCCTTCAGACTCATGTGTTCACCTTCCCGAAGATGCACATGGGTGGGAAGAAAAAAATTCAACTCACTAGGAAGTGAATGTGGAGGTGAAGAATTGGGCAGAAGAGGTAGCGGCAGACTTCTTTGACCGAGACATAAAAAAGTTGATCCCTTGTCTCACTAAGTGCATTGAGAGGGATGGCAACTATGTGAAAAGATAGTTCACATATGTACTGATGTAACCATGTAAAAGTTCTGTTTTAAATAAATTTTTTGAAACCTATAAATATCTAGTGCACTTATTATCTGGACGTGCCTCGTAGTATCGATATTAAGGACACTAAACTCTAATCCAATCCAATTAAACATTAATGGTTACGTTCCGGAATGTTTAATTCGTTGTTTCAGGGATCGCCATTAATTCTATTTTGTAGGAATCAAACTTCCAGCTGAAGAGTAGAATGTTCATAAAGACACTTTAAGGTTAGAGAAAAATAATGCAAAGTATAATAAAAAAATAAAAATAATCTCATTTGTTACTTTCATTCTTATCAATGATTTGTTTCTTTATTCTCTTTCTAATGTTACCTCTTCTATTCTTCGATTCTTTCTTTCTTTCCCTCATCAATATGTTTAATCTTATTTTCCTTTCCTTATTAGTATGTACGCTTTTTACAGTGTGAATCAGTCCTTTTCATCTGATGGCATACAGTATCGGCATCTTTTTTTCTCAAGTTTTATAAAAAGTTTCTCATTTCGTAAATACAAAAAAAAAAAAAAAAAAAAAAATCAATTTTTAAAAAGTTAGGAAGAAACTGTTTCCTTTAATATGCTGTGGCAGATTTGCTGATGTGCTAAAATTGCCTATTTCAAATATTGATTCTAGAATGACATTTAGTGAAAATAGAAAAGGTATCATGCATATTCTGCTTAAATGAAAGATATGTAATATATTGTTCCTGTGGGCAACTTAACGAAAGTAAAATGCAGGATATATTACATTCTCTAAAGACTACTTTGGGTAGAATTTCAGTATCTTCCAACAAAAATAAAAATAGGTTTTCTCAGATATATCTTATAGTTACTTCATCTAGTTTTTCTCTGTATTCACAACTTCTGCAGTGATGTTATTAGGGTAATAGGACTGCCTGCCACACAGTGTCTTACAGTTACTCCTTCTAGTTCATCTATATCTGTATCCATAACTTATGCACTGGTGTTATTAGGATAATAGGACTGCCTGTCACACAATGTCTTACAGTTTCATCTTGTAAGTCATCTCTGTCTGTATCCACAACTTATGCATTGATGTTATTAGAATAATAAAATTTCTAGTACATAGTGTCTTACAATTCTCCTGCTAGGTCATATATGTCCTCATCTATGATTTTTAGAATGAATCAAGCTTTTGAATGATACCATACCCATACTTTCTGGATGCAAAATTCAAGGATTTTCCTGGAATTTTCAAAAAAATTATTTTCCACCAAGCTATTTTGGTTTTCCTAGTTGGACTCAAGTTCCAGGTGCCTCCACGAAAGGTATTTCTAAACATAACACATACTACATACTTTTACCCCGAGATGGTTTTCCAAATATTAAAATACAGATAACAGATATGATGAGAAAGAAACATATTAGAACCAAAATTGTAGTGCGATATTGGTGACAAGAAAAGTACCTTTTATTAAGTTTTTGCTTGTACTCGAATTAACTTACAAGGAGAAAGCAGACTTGGGTAAATGAACTTTGGGGCCATTTTTCGCTAAGTGGTAGTGCACATTTAAAGTGGTAATATTACAAACTGGGAGAGCGCAATAGCCAAAAATAGCGGAGAAAAATCGTCGTGGAGTTTTCGTTTCGCCTCATATATCGTACGACGCATAAAGCTCTGAACTGGCGGTGTGGCAGAGTGAGGAGCATGTGAGACTCACGTGCAAAGGGTTCTGGGTTCGATTCTCGCTCGCGTCAACTTCCTTTGTTTTTTGCTTCAACCAATAAAGTAGGCATTTGCTACTACAAGTAAAATATTAATTCACCATATGTTTATAATGAATAAAACAATAGAAATGTTCAAATCAGTTTAAAATCTTTCAATGTTCCATGTTAATTAGCAACGAAATGTAATCTACTCCGTAAATGTATTGATATCACGAGTTATAAATATTATGGTTACCTCAATCGTTGTGTAAAAATGTTCTTGACGCTTCTTGTCTATATCTGTGGACAGTGTACGAATTACAATGGGGATGAGGGGGAAATCTCCGCTGCTAATGCTGGATGTTGCTATAACCAAAGGAGATTTCCTCCTCATTCTCTTTGTAATTCGCACACTTTCTACAGATATAGACAAGAAGCGTCATGAACATTTTTTACACAACGACTGTGGTAACCATAATATAACTCGTGATATTAATATAGTTAGGGCATAGATTACATTTCGTTTCTAGTTAATATGAAACATTGAAAGATTTTAAACGGATTTGAACATTTCTATTGTTTTATTCATTATACACATATGGTAAATTAATATTTTACTTGTGTGAAGTATCTGTCTATTGGAAATGAAGTGACTGTGTATTTGATATAAAGAAACATGAACTTTTGAAAACTTATGAAAGAAAACTTTGACTAGAAGTGTACATTCTCAGACACATGTTGTAAATGCACATTTGTTAAATAAACTTCGACTAGCTTCCTTCTTTCCTTTCCGCATACCTTCGAGCACAGCCTGATACTTCCCGATTAAGTCATCATTCTTGAGTTGGACAAAACTAGGAGGAACAGAACAACAAGGGGTATTCGACACGCGATCAAGAGAGGTGCAGGATCATCGGAGAGAAGCGGATCCCACCATTGGAGGACCACCGACTCCAAGTCAAAGAGTACCATTCTGACGGTTCATCGCCGCAGACACCTTCAAGTTTGTCATCAGAGTAGTAGAATGAAGATGTAGAAGGACATTATCGTAAGACGCTTATCGACGCCCCTTGCAGACCAAAAGGATTAAGATTCAGATGTTGACTGTCTTCAGCTAATCCAGACTTCTCCAGATATTCATTCCAGATGACCAGGACGACACCAGCTTCGTTGGATATGTCAGGCTAGTGCTCATTCCTATTCTTTAATTACAACCTTTCTCTTTCTCTTACCCTTTTCCCCAACTAGTCATTTTCTAAATTAAAAACATTTGAATTTTATTTAAATTCAACCACAATTTTACAGTTAAGTACCGTGTTGTGCATCAGTTCCATCCCCATTTGATTGCATTTATTTATTTAATATTCTGAGCTATAACTGATGACACAGCACCGGCACATGGTGGAGATGTTGTGAGGCTTACGCCTTTGTTACGATCCTAAAATTTCGATAAATTAAGATTCTAAATATTCGGTAGATGCTTTAAGATCCCAAATTTTGAGTAATTTGTACTGTGTAATTTATAGTTTGTCGAGACAAATTAAGTAGAGTTATTTTTTTAACCCACCCGCCCCACCCTCGCTACTTTATTCATTTGCTTTGTTAGAATAATTTTTTTTTCTGTTTCTTAATCGAATGATAAATGGGTGAGAAGAGAAATTTTTGCCAAGTTATTATATTTTGTTTTTCTTTGTGTTATTTACATTTTGGTGTTGGATATATAAACATAGTAGTGTAAGATATTTATCTCAAGTGTGATTTTGAAAATAGATATAATGGAGAATACTAGTGCTATATCTTCTGCCTTAGATCGTTTAGTAGAACCCCCCAAATTTTCCGGCAAATTGAACGAGTCAGTTCAATCATTTTTTAGTCATTTTGAGGATTTTTCTGTCCTTCATAACCTACGTGATGTACAGAAACGTCATTTGTTGCCGTATTGTTTAGAAAACGGGGCTCGTGCTTATCTGCTAGCTTTACAATCAACCGCAGAATATGATAATCTCATGTATGTACAGATTAAGAAGAAATTAATAGAGGCTTATGAAGATAATATAGTTTCGCAAGTTTTAGAGCAAGAAATGAGAAATAGAGAGCAGTTAAATTCTGAATCTGTCTTAGATTACATTTTTCATAAGTGGAAATTAATACTCGAGTACGATCCGAAGATGCCAGTGACCGAACAAATTAACTTGATAATCGATGGGTTATTGCCTTCATTTTATTCTGTAGTTGTAAGAAAATCATATAAGACTGTTATTGAGTTAGCAAAGTCCTTAGGTCTCGAGGAAAGAGTTAATTTTCTTGTCAGCATGCGTAGTCAGCAATTGAAGTCCTTGGCAATAACAAACGAATACAATATACATCCTGTTAGTAATAATGCTATACAGCAAAAAGAAAATACTTTAGATGTTAATATTCAGAACGAAAATGAAATTGTAAGTCAGCCTGAAGAAAAAAATACATTGATAGCTCAGTTAGAAAGTATCAAAGTCCAGTTACAAGATCTTGTGCAAAGAACAGCGCTCGCGAAAGTTTCTCACGCACACAAAGGAAAATCTGTGTGTATACAATCTTATGAGCATTCGCGTTTGGAGCGAAGAAATCCTATTCATGAATCCTCTCCATCTTTTGCTTATCCGTTGCCTTATGCTTCTGTCAATGTAAATGAGAATGTTAAATCGAATAATAGGAATAAAGTAAACAATAATATGTGTAATAATGTTAGAAATAGTAAGCGATATTATGTTCCTATTCAATATGAAGCTGATTTGCCTCATGTTAAAGCATATATTGATAATAAGCCGCATTTATTTCTATTGGATTCAGGCAGTACTGTTAGCTTAATTTCTGGTAATAGTTTAAGTAAAAAGCATAAAATACTTAAAGGAACGACTTTTATTCGTGGTATCACTGGAAATTCTCAAGGAAGTGATCAAAAAAGTTGACTCGAGTAGGAATCGAACCCGGAACACTTTGTGTGTGAGTTGCAGATGCTTCTCACTCTGCCATGTCGTCACTTAATAATTTTACGAGTTGTACTATATATGCGACGATTCGAAAATTTTAAGACGCTTTTTCTCCGCTATTTTTGGCTATTACGCTCTCCCAGTTTGTAATATTAACACTAAATGTGCACTACCACCTCACGAAAACTGGCCCCGAAGTTCATTTACAAAGTTTGCTTTCCCCTTCTTAGATTCATAGTTTGTGCGTTATTGTGCCCAAAATTGAAATAAGCTCTGGAATGTGCATGTATAACTAGACTTAAATTCGGGAAATTTCCCGATATTTTTCTGAAAGGAGTGTTTTGTTGATTTCGGCGCTCTTATCGGAGCCACAGAATGTGGTGCCTGTACGAGAGGTACCCTGAAGCTGATCTAGATTTGTCAAGTTTCTCGAGACACAATTAATATATATGAAGATGTAGAACGTTTTTGAACCAAGGACAACAATTTTTGTAGCAAATTTGACTTTTGAGAGAGAGGGGAAGGGAGAAAGAATATGTGTGCATTTTCATATGTGTATATGGTAGCCCTTAGGCCTTGTGTAAGGAGAATTGCATAACTTGGGCTTATAATATAATTAAGTACATGTAAATACTAGTTAAATGACAACTGTCCATACTGCACATGGCGAATCTCTGAAGAAGGGGGTCACAATGATAAAAAATTGAAGTTACTAATACTAGCAAACTTGTCACTATGTAGCGTAGTATGTGATTGGTAACAACAAATAAGATTCAACTCAATTGTTACAGAATTGAAGTTACTAATATTAGCAAGCTTGTCACTATGTAGCGTAGTATGTAATTGGTAACAACAAATAAGATTCAACTCAATTGTTACAGAGAATAGGTGGATAAACGCGATGAAGTTGTCAAGATATAGGTAGTCACTGATTGAAATCATCGGGTACATATTCACGAAAAACGTGACTTACCTTGCACTTCAATATTATTCCTTTAATTTTAATTTTCAATCCACGAGGGAGACTTTTAACAATGGTTTATGTTGCGTCAGCGAATCCTTTCCTTTGCATCTCCAATTGTAACATCTAGCTTTCCTATAAAATACTAGTGTAAACTTTATTTCAATTTTTAATTACCACCTATTAAATGCCATTGTCTACCCGGTACTAGACAGACTCGCAATTTTTAATACTTTACTCGTTATTATGTAAAAGAACTGTTTGTTCCAATTGACGGTTGTTTGTGGAATTCCACGACCTGTCGTTTACTTGATGCCATTATTAAGTTACTTTTCACTCAAATTCACTTTCTGTGAATGAGTGAGTGAATTTTTGAGTAGAAAACGATTTCATAGCAGCAACAAATAAATTCAGTGCTACTACGCCATAAAATCACAATTGAAGATGTAAAAGAAAAGGTTCGGTGATGCAGCATAAAACGTTGCTGAAGAAGATCTTCGCGTAGATTGAAAATTTTAATTAAAGAAAGAAAATCAAGGTAAAAGGGGACTTACGTTTCTTATAGTTAATCAGTTTTTTCGCTTCAAGAGGTAAGTTACACTTTTAATGAAAACATAAGCAGGTATAAATATACATTTTATTGCGTCTAAATCAATTTAAATAAAAATGTTTCTCAAGGTATACCTACACATTTAAAAAAATGACTTTTTATTTGGCGTATTTCAATGAAAAACTGTTCATTTTAAGGGATGAATTAATTAAAAAATAAAACATTTCTGGAATTTCAAAAAAATATTTTTAAAAATGCTTGAGAAACATTATATACATTCTAGTATGTATTTTCATGTAATTTTCGTTTTTTTTTTACTTAATTTGTACGAACATACTCGAAACACAATACTAAAAGAAATAACAGGATGAAAATTGTAATCTTTCTTACAATGAAAATAAAGTTAATGAATCTAGTTATGTACAATTATTTAAGAACACTTTTATCTGAAATATTTATCTATTTACTTACTTTACATACAATACAATATTAAAATATTTAGATTATTGCTTCGATATCTTTTTCAATTTCAATGCGTAATTATTTTTACAGTAACATTCAATGTACTTATTCATCACGGAAGCAACTTTTCTCAATTTTTATACTAAAACTTGCTGAAAAGTGCACACGCCGAATCATAAACTCTTCGGTTATTAACACCTATTGAATGTTGCTTTGTAGATCATAATATAGTACTTATAGTACACAAAACTTACTTTTTTTTTTCATTTTCGCCGATATTAATTCAATAGACTACACAGAATATATATGCAGAGTTTGAGCATTCTCTACTTTGTTCAACAACAACAAAAATGATGTAAAAATTCATATTTAAGAAGCACAGTAGCTGATAGCTGAAACTCTTAATCAAACACTACTGTTGAATGAACACATTATTAAACTATGTCACAGTTTCAACTTTATAAAACTACTCCATCAGACACATTATTAGATATTGTAACGGAAGAATTCATTTTTCTACAATATCTAAACTGTACCAGTTTAGTAATATATTTATTGAAATGTAGTATTTTTGTTAAAAGTATTGATTTTTTATCCTTATGAATAATATTTAACTGACAACTGTATAACATCAACAAGAGTTGAAACATTCCGTCCGTTCATAAAATAATTTTGTTCAGTCAATTGAATATTTATTGTTTCCAGCTTCTGTTAAAATCCAAATTTATCATTAAGCGTAGGAATCTCTAGATCAGTGATCGCCAAACCGTCTATCGCAAGCTGCTACTAGTAGCTCGCGGAGACATTTTCGGTAGATCGGGTTAACGCTCCGGTTGGCTAACCTTGATTCCTCCACTGAGCTGATGCTAACGACAGAGGGCGCTGACGATAACAACTGCTTGTTTTTCCCGCATAATTGCAATTGTCAGCCTCATCTCAAGTTGATTGCGTACGCGTGGGGTTGTGCACGTTATGTTTTTCATTTGTATATTATACATTTACTAACTTGGATAATTTGATTTCCTATTTACTAGAAATGTAAGTTTATAGGCAATAAATAAATATGAGATTTTTTTAAAAGAAAAAGTTGGTGGTTCTTTTGGTTGGTAGCTCAGAGTAGGATTTAAAATGGGCACGATAGCTCAGAAGCTCCATAAGTTTTACGACCACTGCTCTAGATATACAAACTATGTTAATTCAAGGAATAGCAAGATAATTGTACACTCTTAAATAAGCTTAGTGATTTAAAAAAATAAACATCAATCACGAAATTTATAAATAAGCTACTAACAAAATAGATTTGAAACAATTAAATTTGATTTCTAATTGGTATCTTATATTCTTTGCTATTTGAAACAATAATCTTTAATTTCTTTGCATCTGGTTAGTAGTAAACTATGATCTAGTCTGCATATTTGTTTAGACAGATTTTTTTAAAGGAAAAGATGATATTACAAAGACAATGTTAATGTAATACAAAAGTAGTAACAAGCTAAAAAACTAAACACATAATAAACGACAAAAAAACTATTTACATTAATAAAGAAACAAAAACAATCTTTTGAAAATATGAGAAATTCAATGCAATATCTTTATCTTTGGGACAAGCATTGTAGCTTTCTCCCCGTAGCTTACAGGCACACGAAGTAACTGTATAAGATGTAAAGTTTTTGATATGCGAAGATATTAGCAAACATACATTTTAAAGCTAATAACAGGCACACTGTCCGTAGCTTGATTGTGAATGTATTAATACTCAAATATCTACATAATACGTATGTTTGTTGCAAATATTCAATGAATGATGAATTGAATAGTATTAGGCTGCTATAACAACTGTAGACAATTTAGTTCCATTATTAAAAGAAAAGCTATTGTAAAAACAAGCAACATCAGTAGAAAGAGTATCTGATTGACGTACGAAATTCAACATGTTCTTGTTTATGTATCAGAACATGCTAATCTTTAAAATTGATGTTCGATTCAGTTTCCAGATGAACACTGGTGGTTCCAGGTTCCACTTAAGCTAATCTCAAGAACATTTTATGAGATTATTTTCACTTTCTTGGTTCATCATACATCACGTAGTCATCTGAAACAAAATAAAAGAAAGTTTCAAAATACACTCAGATATTGATTAAGAATTGAATTTACTTTATGTTTACAGAAATAACAACAGATGCTCATGTGGCTAGAGATTTGAAACTTAAGAATAAAAGTGCCACAATTGTTTTTAATAATAAAAATAGAAAAAAGAAAGAAAAGAAAGCGAATGGAAGAAGTTTTGTAGTAGTAATAATGCACTTTCATGAGAACTATATAAAGTAATTCACTCCCTTTACTACTCTTCCCTCTTTGATGCGTGAACATACGAGATTATCACAGGGACAGTGAAATCAAATTGTAAGTAAATTGAGAACTCGTTGTGTACGGGTACACTCACATTGGCCACAACGGATGAATAATATCACGCGTTGCCTTGTAATCAAGAGATCCCGGGTTCGATTCCTAGGAGCAACAACTGGTTGGAAGCCAACAGTAGGTCATGACAATATTTGTAGTTGTATGGGTACTGAGAAAGGTTATAAAATCATGATATAACGAGTGTAGTAACCAACAGAACAAAATCGAGAGTAGTTGGCCTCTTCCCTCGTCATGTTGAGGCCATATTGAATACAGCTGTCATGTGGTATACAGAAATGACTGATGATAAGTGTCAAACCCCTATAACTGAGACACCTTTTGCATTTCAGTATTATCACAACATGTAACAGTCATGCACATGAACATACATATAGTCACATAGAGTATTTTAAGGTAAAGTGGAGTAATTGTGCTGGTTGTCACGTCCCTTCTTACTTACTATCATGCAGCGACGTCATTTCGTATTTTGCTTGGTGGGAGCAAGACCCCTAATGACATACGTATTTCACGTTTTTGATTGGTATATTAATAGACAATTGAAGAAAGTACATGTATTTCTCAAACTCAGGAGGGGGCAGTTACCCACTGCCCTCCCCCAAATGACGCCCTGCTATAGTGCTGTAAAGGACAAGAGTGATAAACTTTGCATGGCGTTGAATTCGTATGTCCAATATCCGCAAGATGTCAGCAGCAGGTTGTTTTATGTTACGTTCCATTTAAAACCCGTCTGTCGGTTGTGTTCACTCAGGATATTATGCAACCACATCGGGACTGTTGAATGGTAGGATCAAAATGGCCAACTATCAAATTGAAGGCTAGGAATATAGTTTTTGTGTATGGTAAAGCTAGTGGGTGTGAACGAGCAGCAGCCAGATTATATCAAGCACGATATTTCGCGAGACAAAAAACCTAATCATTCCATGTTTGTGAATGTCTTTACGCGGCTACGCCGAACTGAGTCTGTTCTATAGGATATTCTGGTGTTCCGTGGACTGTCAGGACTCCTGATTTGGAAGCAGTAGCAGTAGCAAGAACAGTCAATAAGCACAAGAGCTCTTGGAAGAGTGCGAGGAACAAATAATGTCACTGTGTGGCGATGCAGATAGCCTTTAGTGATGAAGCGTGCTTTACGAAAGGTATTGTGTTGAATAGCCGAAATAGTCATCTATGGGATGAGGAAAATCCGCACGAAATAATCCAATACACGTTCACAGTGGTTATCTGGGCTGGTATTTTGGAAGATTACCTCATTGTACCATATATTTTACCAGCTCGATTAAATGGACATTTTATCGTTATTTCTTAGCAAACGTTTTACCAGAACTCTTGGAAGAGATTCCGCTAAAACTTCGTCAGCGCATTTGGTTTCATTATGACAAAACTCCGTCCCATTTCTCATATGACATGCGAAAATACCTGAATTATGAGTATCAGGACCAATAGAGCGAGGTAGTCCAGTGAGATGGCCTGCTCGATCACCGGACCTAAAAACATTAGAGTTCTTTTTTCTCTGGAAGCATATGAAAGCTCTAGTCTACAAACACCTGTACTGTCTGAAGAAGAGCTAGCTGCAAGAATTGTTGCCCCTAGCCATAGCATCAGGGAGGCACCAAATATGTTAACACGTGTTGGGGACTCACTGCGTCGCCGTTGCAATGCCTGTATTGATGTCGGAGGTCGACGTTTTGAGCAGCTTCTCTAGAGGTACGTATAAAGTTATTTGTTGCATATGTAGTGATGTCTTCATTTCATTGCTATTTTTATTTATTATGATACAATCAAACACAGTTGACACAATGATTTCCATCTGACCTCTAGATCGACATCCGATTAACGTATTCTGTCAATGTTTACGTTTTGCGTACTTTGAACAAACCGTTACGTCCGAGCATGTCTGGGAATCACTTATGCCTTCTGTGGGATCACTTGCACACCCACACGCTTGAAGAATGAAGCAAATAAAATACTTAAGTATAGAAGGTTATAAGTTCAATTTTTATATTTTCCAAAGCACGTTTCATTTAAATAAATTCGTCTTTGAAATTAACTTGCTAACATTTTTATAATTTCAGTGTTTATTTTTGAAGTCAGATAGAGGCTCACCTCCTCAATTGATATTTGTGGAGTTGATTTGTCTAGTAATGAAAGGAAAATTAATCATCATGTTACATGGTTTCATTGTTGTGTCATTCTGTCCTTGTGTCGTTCTGCCTCAAAAATCTGGCACGGAATCTTCTTTTTAATAAACCCAAGACGTGTCTGAAACATAGTTTGTTGAAGAGCAGAACTGTTATGAAAATCAGATGTTTTAGGTGATTTGGTTTTCGAAATATAAAACTCTATTTGTTTGTAACTTTTGGTAGTTTACGATGCAAACTTTCGTAACTAACTGGTTCATATTAGCTTCTTCTATCTTAAATATCTTGAACTAGAACAACAAATCACTGAACAAAGCAAAATAATAACTGTATTACAGTTTCGCCAACTAACTTAACATATTGACTTCATTAGACCTGTAAAAACAAGAGAGTTTTATCTAAATACAACCTGTTTTGATCAGCCAATCAGGGTTCAGAACCATTTTTCAGCCTAATGTTATATTTAGATGCAACTTTCTCTTGTTTTTAAAGTATCTGATGAAGCCAATATGTTAAGTTAGTTGGCAAAACTGTGATACAGTTATTATTTTAAAACTTTCGTAGCGTATAAATGTTTATTTGATTTTTTACGTTAAATATCAGCGATATATATATATATATAACTTGGCGCTATGTAATTAACAACTATGTTAATAAATCAAATACGGTAAAATTTGAAGCATTTATAGGCTTAAAAGTTACACTGTTATCTGGCAATGATTGCGTATGCTTGATGTATATTAAGAACTGATAACTTTGATTTTCGTAATATATTCTGGTGTTCGTCAAAATGTGTTCCAGATTCAACATGACCCAGTTTCTCTGAACAAGAATTCCGTGTCCACACCATTGGCATAGTACAACTTTAGGCTCTATATTGAGTAGTAAGGGTATACTTTCCGCTATCGATGACGAAGAAACAATATATGTATCATAAATTACTATGTGTGAGGAATGATGTATTTTATAGTGTTTAAGTGTAGAAATTCAATATTTTAAATATGGAGTATTCAAAATAATCGATGTTTTGATTTTTCGCTTTTTTCTTGTTCTTTCGTTTTTTAACGTATTTTTCTATTGTTAATTAACTGGAAAATAATATTTTTAAATTGTGAGAATTACATTTTGACATATTAAAAGGAAATTATACATTTTTGTTTAAATATCTATTTACAATTAAAATAGTTCAATGAAATTTGAAGTATCATAAAACTGAAGGATGTAGAATTGTCAAATAGTATACAGAAAATATATTCAAACTGATTGTAAATCTTGATTATGGGTTTTTGAATTCGAATTCCAAATCATCTTTGCATTGCATTTTTACCAGAGTTTTATGGTCAAAATCTGTAGTCGCAACTAACAAACAAGAGAAGTTTCGAAAAGTTACTTCTTCATTTTATAAGTTGTTTATTTTGCGAAATTATAGTGCTTATCATTTTCTCCGCGATCTTCACAAAATAAAATTAGTCGAAAGACATTAAATATCTATATGGTATCTTTTTCTGAATTCGTAGAGAATTCTGATTTCTAAAGAATTATCATTTAGGGAGATAAAAACTTAATTCTTACACTACCTAGCTATTTTTTGTAACGCGAACTACCAAAGGGAGGTTATCTAGTGCCCACCTTTTAAGATTAAATATATCACGCAAAAGAAACTAATTAGAAAGTCTCACAAAAATCTACAGGCATTGAAGTGAACAGTAAACAAGATAAAACCAACAGCTATTTATTATGCTGCCATCTAGGAGTGGCAATTCTAAATATCAGTCACATCTCCTACCAACGGGGGGTACTTTGTGTCCACCAACCTAAAATGGCAAATTTATAAGATACATTAATGTGAAACTCTCAAAATGAACAGTACATGGGATAAGACTGACCATCAAATTAAAAAAACAAAGGTGGGATACAACTATTTATTATTCTATCATCTAGGAATGACACTACTAAATGTCAGTCACATCTCCTACCAACGGGAAGGGGGGGGGGGAGGTACTTTGTGCCGACCAACTTAAAATAGGAAATTTTATGACACACTAACGTTCAATTTGAACCACCGTAAGGCAATCGCTTAAGCTAAACATGTTGAGCAATAACATATTTTCTTACCATTTTAAGGAAACAATTAGAAGGGTAATTACAAAAAATATGCTGAGGTGGGCACAAAGTATCCCCCCCCCCCCTCGTTGGTAGTACTAGGGTTAAAATATTTACTTTTAATAATGCCCAAATTTGTGTAGTTCTCATTTTTCTGTTTTATTTGGAAAAGAAGGGGTTTTAATTAAGCACCGAAAGAAGTACTTCATGTCTGTAGAATTCACTAAAATAAATATATTTTACGTTACAGTTATTGAAAAAAAAATTGCATATCTTACTTACCGATTGAGAATTCTACATGTATTCCATTATGTAGATATATACGTATTCAATCTATTTGTTCTTCTTTTAGAGTTCTTCAGCACTATTGTCAAAGTTTAATACTTGAGAGCTTTGATAAAACTTGTTTGAAAAATGTGTTCTAAACGTAACTGTATAACAATTCTTAAGTCCTCTCACAAATATTTGTTGTTGGTGTACAAGGTAAGTTTACAAAACAAGAAATGGCTCTCAGGATTTCAATAATATAATTGAAACCTATTTAATACTTACCTCCGTAGCTGTCCCTATCCTTTGCTTTCTCTGGAAAAGGAAAATCAAAAGAAGAAATGTAAGTAAATCCAGAATAATCTATAACTATCAATTCATCACGTTCGATACTGACAATACTACATTCATTATTGTGGAAGAATTTGGTACATACATAAATATCTTTAGATATTTAGTTTAAACAAAGCAATTTCACAAATATAATCGTGCGACATAAAACTGAAATATTTCCTTTTTCATTTTTTTTAAACTTTCGCTTGATACTTCATCATAGGGATGAAGTGGGAATAAAAGAAATAAATTATTATTATTATTATTATTATTATTATTATTATTATTATTATTATTATTATTATTATTATTATTATTAATAATAATAATAATAATACAGAACAGAAATCAAAGATCCTAACATAGATGTAAAGCGCTAAGGTATTATGTACCATATTGAATTGCAGGGTCACGTTATTTTGTCTTTTCTATATCTGATGAAATATCTAGAGAAAGTATTTATGGTGTTCCTTTTTAGTGTTATATGAGGTTAAGTTTTACAGATTTCTGACAAGTATGATAAGTAATATACATAAGTTTAAAAACTATGTTTAATTAAACTATCTCAAGATCTCTATAGATTTGTGTCTATACTATTGAGAAGCAGGTCAAGACGTTGAAAATTGTCCACTAGATCGAAACCGCTGATTTTGAATCTGAAATATTCGTTTTACGATTGCTTGTTTCGTTCTGGATATAGAGTTGAAATCTCTCAAAATAGATTATTGGCGGCATCATGAAAAGCTAGATCATGACATGGAAACAGCTGACTATGAGTAAATCGAGAGAGAGCTAGTTATGAACTTGAAAACGATTTCCGATAACTTTTTTCGTTCTCGACATAAAGGAAATGACAGGTATCATGACGGACAGAAAAGATAATGTAAGAATGACTATCTGATTTCACTATCTAAAGATCATGATATGGAAAAAGCACCAAGTAAATTGGAAATGATGATTCCAGTAATCTGAAAACTGGTTATCAACAGCTCTTTTCGTCTTTGAGATTTAACCCTAATAGGATTCCAGGTTTATACCAGTCTTACTCAAGCCTGTAAATCTAAGGATGAGGGCTGTCACAAGCTAACATCACAAACCTTTAGACCTTACAAAAATTTTAACAGATTTACTAGCTCCTTAGCTCAACCTTGCTTTAGACGTGCCGTTAATATATAATATAAAGCTAATTTTCAAATTCCTTTAAATCGACTCAGCTGTCAAAATTTATTATTCAAGGTATCTAAGCATAGCTGTTATCACATATTTAACTTTAATATAGCTTCAACAACAAGAATAACAAACTATAAAATAAAACAAACATTTTTACAAATAAGAAAAATTAAAAAATAATTAAAAAAAAATGAAAGTAGTCAATAGGAGCACACGTGCAAATTATCTCCAACCTACGTCAATGTTGTCGAATGGATAAAAGAAGTGTATGCGAGTCTTGATTAGGAATGGAAGGCGCAGTACTACACGTGTACTTCTACGTATTACATTTGGTCTAACTACATAGGATTTTAAATTTAAGGTTGTTCGGTGTTACAGTATGACTTGCCACGTATACACAGAGATAATCTCTAAGTTTAAGTCTATAATGCAAAATTGAGGCAACTTTAAACTTATTATAGATGTCCCTACTTATTGGGAAGGCGTTGCAGCTCGATAATCAAGAGATAAAGAAACGTAACAACGTTTTCTTTCCTTTCTTTATGAAGCTACTAGAATCATGTTTCTTAAAGATGTTACACCAAAGTAACAGTAATGAAGTAATATAAAATCACGAATTACGTTAATTCAATAATCAAGTATGCTAAGAATAAATATGTAGACATGATTAAATGCAAATTAAAAGTCTATCAAGCTCGTTTAAAGTTACACCAGTAACATTGCCAGAAATGCTTTACTGGAGGAACTAATTATGATGTTGAAGCAGCGAACACATATACATACATACATAGGTTATCCTCCAAAGCCTGATTAATATCGTTAGACAGTCCTAAACGTTTTCTGGAATCTGAGTATTCCAGACATCCTACAACAAGTGCCGAGTTCTCAATAGGACGACATAATCTTTACAAAACGAATGACTAATGTCACGCATCAAATAGGAATGTATAAGGTCAGAAAGTCTAATACTTATTCATCTTCAACACGTACTCAAGGATCGCTTCATCTTGACGACTAGTACGCGATTACGTCTCAAAATCAGAAGTTCTCTTTTTGATAGATCTTTTTGTTCTTAAGTCACAAGACGTCACAGTCTCCATGACGGACATAAGAGCGAATGTAAACACGACTCTTTCCGTTTCCTGATGATGACTCCACTAAGAGACAGGTCATTATTTGAAAGCAGGTGCATAAATTAAGTATACTGGTTCTGAATATGAAGACCTTCTACTAAACGGATTTTGTTTTCGATATTGATAATGTTACAAGCATCATGTTGTAGGCGTGTTATAGACAAATCTGAAAACCATTGTGCTATCTACGCTTGTAGTGTGCTTGTTGTCCTGTGTATGAGGCCACTAAAAACTATTACCAAATGTCTTTTACTTGCCTCTAAAGAAAATAACAGATTTTATGTTCACCTTATCTGTCCATCACGGTGTCTGATCATAAAATCGGATTAATATTTATAGCTATAAGAACGATAAAAAAATTATTGCATTATAAATAAAAATTTATGACGTAGTGAAGTCTAGAACATTATCCTATTTTATAAAAAGCTAAAATTTGTAATCATACTCACCACAAGGTATAATTCTACAAGACTTTTTCTTCTCAAGTTTCTTGGGGCATTGTTTACCGCCGTTTCTAGGGGGTATCTACAAAAGTACATAAAAATGTTTTAATAAATTCTAAATCGTTTTGTAACATGTTCGTTAAATTTATGGAATACAAGTGAAAACAAAAATATCGTGATCATACACAAAGATGGCAATATGTTAATAAATATATTTCATAAATACAGTAGAACGTCGATAATCCGAACGTCAAAAATCCAAACGCGGTCCCTAGAAGCTTTTTACATTTTGTCTTAGCGCTAGCGATAAACAAACAATAGGGTTGTCCGTCGGCAGACCAAGGCAATGACCTGGGTGTGTCCTTCAGTCGGTCAGTGCCAGTGATCAAGGTTGAGTTGCGTTGCGGTGTCGTTTGTTCATTTATTGTTGCGTTAGTTGCTTCAGTACAGTACACTAATTAAATTTTCTTTGTATGAAGTCAGTGTTTTTACAAAAGCTCATTCATATGTAATTGTTTGTCATACATATTTTTATTTTCCCTTAAGAGTATACAAGTTAAGTTTTAAGTGTGAGTTACAAGAACAATGTAATTTAGCGTGCAAGCAGGTTCTTCAGAAATATTAAATGTAAGTAGCCTTACGTACCGTATTGTAATTACTGCATGTAATTTATAACCGCTGTATCGATAAAAGTGTATACCATACAGTATATTTAAGCCTAAATGGCATTTTCTTGGTCATTTTCGAAAATTCGAACTACCTGTGGTCCCAATTAGTTCGGGTTTTCGACTTCCTACTGTATTCAATCTAAATGTAATATAATAAGGAATAAATAGAGGGTGACCAAGTAATACCTGCAACATTTCAAAAGCTAACAAAACAAAAAAGTATTGCAGATAGAAAGTTGTTTATTGAACAGTATAAAGTGATATTGAAAACAGTTTGTAATTACTGCAGGTCTTTTAGTAAACTTTTCTTATACTCTCCCTAGGAAGTCCAATAGTTGCAGCATGCTTCCTTGCAAAACGTTATGGGGACTACACGCAAAAGCAATGAAAAACGTCTGGAAGCTTTCGAAATGTGGGTGTGGAGAAGAATGGAAAGAATTAGCTTGGTCGAGCGGAAAATGAATGAGAAGGTGTTAGAAATGGTATGGGAGAAAAGAACAATTTTAGATATTATTAAGAAGAGGAAGAGAAACTGGTTGGCACATTGGTTAAGAAGAAACTGTATAATGAGGGATGTGCTAGAGGGTATGGTGGCAGGAAAAAGAGGGAGGGGCGAAGGAGACTACGATTATTGGACGATATTAAAACAGAGAAATCGTACGTGAAGACGAAATGGTTAGCGGAAGACCTTGGAGCATGGAAGCATCTCATTGCAGCAAGTGGCCTTTCAATAATAACAGAATATCTATGTTGATGATGAAATCGGCAATAATGTATCACATAATATATTTTTTTCTGGATTTGCATTGTTTAAATTATTAGTAATAGTTTTAAATGAAATAATCTAATTTTAACATTATTAAAATTTATTTTCTTTTCTTTTATCCTTCAATTACCATTTAAAATAATCCTGATATATATAAGTGCTCATATTAAAATATTGACGAATATTTTATGGACTTACATCAATCAATCACTCTATACTTGTGAAAAATATGACCAGTTCTTTAAGTAAACAAGCAGATAAGTACTAACTTTTCTTGAGATAGCTAGTAATTAGTCATTAAGATTAGCAATAAAATAATCTTCCTCATTTTAAGTTGAATTTTCCTCTTTCGTTTCACTTTTCAAAGCAACATTTTATGATTATATGATTTTCCTTGAAGAATACACATAAATAACCTAAATAAAATTGATTCTAAGGAAATTTAACCAACTATAAACCTTGGTTTCATAGTATGTAAGAAAAGCTTGTTGTTGATTTATTAATTGATTGTTGCATATTTAATGGGAATATTAACAACGAGATTATTAACTTAGCCTTTCCAGCACATCTTTCCAAACTGAGGATTTAAAAAAGACTTAATCAACAAGTTAATAAAATAATACAATTAGTCTTTAAGGCCGCAAAATAACATTGAACTTAAAGTGAAAACTAAGATATTGATAGTATTAGTAGTTATGACATATTTCTTTGTGGTAGTAGAATGTTTATATATATATATATATATATATATATATATATATATAGGGTGATAGGGTGTTACAATATTTTGGAAACAGATTCCTCACATGAGAAAAAGAAAAAAAGTTCATATGGACCTGTGCTCAAAAGTGCATAGTTTCGGAGTTATAGAGAGCCGAAAACGTGAAACAAGTGAACTTTAAAAGTTCACAGCTCCACTAGTACGAGACCTATTGTAATCGGGTCAAGACATCACTGAACTGCTATGTGAACTGCCCAAATTTCCATGTTTAAGAATACTCCAGTACTTGCACACCAATTTTTTAGAGAGGTAGGTGGAGAGTGATCAAGTACTTACAAACAGCCTCTCTAAAAATGATTATGCAAATACCGGAGGTTCTGAAAGATGGATATTTGGATACTTCACATACTATTTCCTCAGTGATGTCTTGACCCGACCTGTCAGTGACTACGATCGGTCCTATAGTAGTGGAACTATGGATCTTTAAAGTTTCTTTTCACGTTTTCGGCACTCCATAACTACGAAACTACGCACTTCGAACCACAAGTGCATATAAACGTTTTTCTTACTTTGATGTGAGGAATCTAGTCCCAAAATATTGAGACAAATTTTTATAACACCCTGTATATATATCCTCTGAAGAACTGGTAATACGCATGGAATTAATCACCATAAAAATTATATAATTTGTGTAAAATTGACTTGTATTGTAAGGCTTGTATGGCTTGTATGGCTTGTATGGCTTGTATGGCTTGTATTAACATATATTACGATAAAATCTTATGGATGAGTTCAATTTTCAGTGTTGAATTTAGTTGACAATGAAGTGCTTTCTGGAATACTAGGAGGCTGTTTTCTCTTTACAGAACAATACATTGAGTGCAATTAAAGTGACAGTCTTAGCTCACATTGCACATACGTGGAATCATGACTGCCATACTTGCCTTTTTCACTTAATTTGGCTCCATGGAACTTCCATCTCTTACCAAAGTTAAATAATAATAATAATAATAATAATAATAATAATAATAATAATAATAATAATAATAATAATAATAATAATAATAATAATAATAATAATAATAATAATAATAATAATATACACTTATAAATAAGTTTTGTGAGCGTTAAGAAAATTAAAAATCTCACCAGTATTTTACGATATCTCATCGTATGGCCTCTACCACAAGTTGCGCTGCACTCAGACCATTCTGACCAATTAGATACTTTACAGTGCACGACTGCATTCGGATCTTTTGAATCCATGATCTTTAAAGTTGGAGGGAATGGATAAGGAAACGGATCTCCATTGTGAGTAGCCATGTGATCGGGGAGCTTGATATGAGGTGACAATATATTGTTTCCGTTTGATTCCAACATACTCATTATATCATAATCGTACATTCCTGTGTCTGAAACAAATCCAGAAAAAATAAATAAATAAATAAAACTCATAAGAAAGATTGCTATTACATGAATGTAAAATATTATTTAGAACATGTTAGACTTGTTAGGGTATCAGCGTCAGCAGCACATAAACTTTGGGCGGAAGGGGGGAAGACTAAAGAGGAGACTGGGAAGTGTGGAAGACTCTCCAGGAAAGGGGGGAGTATGGTGATCCTTTTTAAAAAGTCTTCGTACATTGCATTTTAAAATATTTTTGACTTAAAAAACAAACAAAAACTTAGAACTCTTTGTGATTTATTTTCACTTTTGAAAGTCGTTTTTTTTTTGAAAATGTGGTACTAAAAAACACTTTATAGTTTGTTTATTCAAACATTAAATTTCAACCTTGTTTTACAATTCTAGTTAAACTTAAATGATACCAAGTGTGTCAAATACAAAATAATGATAGAAGGTAGTGTGAAGTGAATACTCAGAAACAATAAAGTTTTGAAAACAGGTCTTAGGCCGCCCCTCAGAAGAGGAAACTTTCTTGTTTTATATATATAAATAAAACCCATCCAAGAGTTTGAAGCTCTTAAAAGTAGCTCTAGGTAAGCAGTATTACAACCCACCGCCCCCCAGAAGTCGGTCCTAGATCCGCCCCTGTTAGGCCTACAAGTCTACAACTGTAAATGACGCTGAACAATCCATAGTTAAAATATTAGTTGAAAATTGTCTTTTTAGCTAAACTAAACTCGTTTTGCTGCTCGCTATTTAAACAAAAACAGTTTGTAACTTTACAGTTTACTCCATTTCCACCTTCACATGGCCAAAAACTGACTGCCTTTTTTCACAATTGGTAACAAACTTTGGTGCTACTTTTTACATATCCACTTTGTAATATGTTTTGAAAATGAAATGAAATCTGTAAATTTTACGTCCCATGGTTGTGCCGGCTAGGCTAAAGGAGACAGTGATGAGGAGAAATAAAGGACATGGTGGAGTGAAGAAAGTGGAAGGAAACGGGAGAACCCCGGGAAAACCCACGCACACGATGTTTGCCCACCACAATAATATGTTTTGTGAACCCAGTAAACTGCTAAATGGTTGATTCTCTTTTGGGTCAAAGTTGACCTAAGATACTTGAAATATTGTGTGTGTGTGGGGGGGGGGGGACGAAAACTGTTTTATAAATTGCCCCCAGGAAACAGAAAGGTGCTAAGCGCCAAAATGCAAATTTCTCAGGATATGAATAAAAACGAATGAAACACTAATTAATTCCGATTCTTTCTTTCTTCTGGAATTCAGTTTTCCTTGTAGACTTTTCATATTGTCTTCTGCCACATATCTCCTTTCTGCACAACATTAAACATGAAATGGATAGTCAGGATATGCACTTAGTTGGAAATAAAGGAAAATGGCACTTAACACCTTTCTGCTTTCTGGGGGCGAAATATTGGAGGAGACACGTCCCTGGTGTGCCCGGTGGGATTGATGCCCGTGTGTTGGAGTATTCCGGGAGTCTCAGATGGAGTATTATTTTATCACACAAGTTTCAGAAATTTTATTACTTTTTCTTCTTTTCGCATGCGCGCTAACGTAAAAAAAAATTAATATTCGAAAACTTGAACTGAGTATGAGTAAATTTTAAGTTTTTCTTATTATTTATTTACTTTTGGTTAAAATTTTGTTGTGTAGAGCTTAGCTCACGAATCTCTGCCACAATTCTAATTCCTTTTTGCCGTCAACCGCAGCAGAGATTCGCGAGCTAAGCTATAACATACATATATAATTTAATATTACGGTCTCAGTTCGATTAAAATTACCTGAATAATCACGAAAACTTATCATGATAATTATTTCAATAAATTAAATTATTTTTGTTACTTTTAAACTTTGTATTTCCTTAATATTTATCATTCGTTTTTGTAGAAATTAAAAATACACTTCAATCACTTATGACTTCCTCACTTATTATATCTTTTAACTTAGGGACCACCTTAAGGGTCAACGCTACAGTTGAAAACTGGAGGTGGAAGCAGCAGTTGTTGTCGCCAGCAGCCACCACAATTCTTCGCCGACAGTATGAAAAAGCTTGTTTCGCGTTGACGCAAGTGTGTTGCCTGTAATGGGGACTATGTTGAAAAATAATGCCACCATTTGTATCTGACATTGCAAGCTTTCCATTGATACATGTATCTGTGGTATCTATCAAACACAAATAAAAGTATCACTTTGGAAGCATTACTTTCTGAATCACCCTCGTGTAATTTTAAGCTATATCACATAAACCATACTGTGTACTGTTATCTTGCTGGTATCGTAATGAAGATCTTAGTGAGGGTATATATCAGTATCGCCTTTACTGCAATAAGAGGCATTGTTCTCGTGAAGCATCGAGTTTCATGTTTACAAAAATTCGTTTTATTCCACTTTCTCAAAAACTACACGTGAGGTTTTACATTCACGCACACTATTTTGTTCAGTCTAAGAAGATCAGCCGGTTGGTATATGTCTTATCTCTCGACAATATTTTCCCCATTAAACGCTAATAATCTTGTAGAATATACGAGGATAAGTCAAAAATTATCCGCAATTTTAACATAACTCTTATCGATCTGTGTCCTCGTTTGTTTTATTGTTATTCTGTTACGATCATGCTATGAAAATGTGATCCTAATTCCTCCATTTGTCTTCCTTTTGTTGCAGATAGATCATGGTCGCTCTATTAGAAGTTTGTACCAAAGAGGAACAACGAACAGTGATCCGGTTTTTGTATTCGGAAAGTGTATCAGGAACCATGATCAATTTCCAGACGATGTGCCACTTCATCACTAGTTATTCGTCTGTCTAACAGAACCATGTCACGTGCAAATTCAATGTTGCCATTATTTGTGGCCGTAGATGGTCGTCTGGCTCCTTCCTCGTGCGTAACACTTGTGCGGCCATTTTTGAATTTTTCAATCCATTCGTAGACACTCTGTTGCGGCAAGATACTGTTCTCATACCGTGCCGGGAGTCTTTAATGGATTGCACTCACTGATCACTGCTCGTTGTTTCTCTTTGGTGCAAACTTCCAATGGGGCAGTCTTAATCTATCTGTAGCAAAACGAAGACAATGGAGGAATTAGAATCAAATTTGCATAGCATGACCATAACAGCGTAACAATAAAATAAACAAGGACAGAAGTCAATATGAATAATGTAATAAGAGTTATGTCAAAATTGTGGATAATTTTTTACTTATCTTCTTATTAATATTGGTAAACTTATTAACTAACTAACTAACTAACTCTATGGCCTATGGAACCCGGAGCTTCAATGCCGCGTTCACAAAACCTCTCTACTGACTTCTATCCTTAGGTAACTGAATCCAGTTCCTACTTTGTATTCCTATCTCTGCGAGATCCATCTTAATATTGTCCTCCCATCTGCGCCTAGGTCTTCCTAATGGTCGGTTTCCGATTGGTCTTCCGGTAAAGACTTTGAAAGCGTTTCTACTTTCTTCCATTCTAGCTGCATGACCTGCCCACCTAAGCCTCCTAGACTTGACGACCCTAACAATGTTGGGTAAACCGTATAAATTATGTAGTTCCTCGTTATGAAGTTTCTGCCATTCCCCATTCCCGTTCCTCTTGGGTCCGAATATTCGTCTCAGGATCTTGTTCTCAAATACTTTCAGTCTATATTCTATTGGTAAAGTTATTTCATTGGGTATTGTTTAGATTTAAGCATAAAATGATAAGCCTGAAATGCTAACCTAGTTACAGCTAGAAATGGATACTCAAAAACTAAATATGGAAGCATTATAATTAAACGAAGTCAGCTTTATAAGAATATGGGAAAACCCTTTAAATTAATAACAAAAGCAAACAGTATACATACACAATAGAAGCTGAATTCATGTCTTGTAATGGGAAAGAATATAACCTGATTTTTTTTAAACTTTTCGAATTTTAAAAAGTTTTTAATGTATTTTATGTTTTTGTACAATATTAGCCTAAATGATACATCGGATTTCAAAACACCGATCCACCAATCAAAGCACCGAGCCATGCGATTTCTTCCTATGTATCTTTTCATGTATAACCCGTCTTTGTAGGTCGTATACTTGTAAATTAACAGTGCTTTGAAACCCGATGAATCATTTAGACTAACTCTGTGAGGTTATGTCAAGGACAAAGTTTATGTATCCCATATGCCAACAACGCTACAAGAATTGTAGGAATGCATCACTGCTGCTGTGACAGACATTGACGGAAACATGCTAGTGAACGTATGGACGGAATTGGATTACCGTCTGGATGTGTGTCGGCTGACCAAGAGCGCACACATGGAACATTTGTAAAATGTAACAGAAACTTGGCGAGTGTATGTATCGTTTTATGTATAACCGTCCTTGTAAGTCGTATATTTGTAAATAAACAGTGTTTTGAAACCCGATGAATCATTTAGGCTAACCCTGTATATAACTGACTTCTTTTACTCTTGAAAAGTATTGTTTATGTGTGAAAATTTGCAACTTATTATTAACTTCCGTGTAAAACTTCGCAAACATGTTATAAAGCTATTTATAAAGTAAAAACAAAAAAGTTACAAATTTTACCTGGTAGTCCTTCTCCCGGTACAGCCTTATTCTCAGTATCTTCGCTTATATTTTCATTGGCTATGCAACCCATTTGTTGCGTAAGGTCTACATGACAAACTCCATGTGTATAATGTGGCAACTGTTCCCTATGGCGAAAACGAACACCATATTTCAGATCACATGGAGTCCAATCACTCCACTCCGTTACCGCACACAGTGGGACTGTCTGCAACAATAAAAATAACAATTATTGTTATTTGTTTAAATTGTTATATTGTTTGTCGTATTAGTAAATTATACGAGGGGGTATCGTAAGGTTTTAATTATCACCAGGAAGTTACTAAGATATGAAGATGAAATTTTGTCAGTCCCTATGTTTGGTTCTTATGTGCATGATGTTAAGGAAATTAGCTCCTAATGATTATCGTTTTCTACGGGGTGTGCCAAAAGTGACCGAAGTGCAAAATGGATAAGATTGGGGCCCCAGTGCGAAGAAGTTCCTGCATTTGAAGAGTAATAATGCCAGACAAATTTATTACGAGATGAAGGCCGTGTATGGCAATGATTGTCCATCTTATGACACCATTGTAAAGTGGAAAAGGAAATTCCGAACTGGTGTCCCTCACAGACGACCCAAGATCTGGAAGACTGTCCCTGACCGACGAGCTGCTACTGTGAAGAAAGTGGAGTGTCTAATCCTCGAAGACAGACGTGTAACCATCCAAACGATTATGAATGAAACTGGTCTCAATTATGGTAGTGTGTGGAAAATTATCCGTGACGAACTTCACATGTCTAAGATATCTGCGCACTAGGTTCCTCGTGTGCTGACACCTTTTCAGAAATACCAGCTCATTCATCTCAAGTTGCTGTCGACAAAGCAAGGGCGTGTGGCTTCCAGGTATTGCAGCGTCCGCCTTATTCTCTCGACCTTGTACCCAATAACTTTTTCTTGTTTTTCCAAATGAAGATCCGCTGCGTGGTCGTCATTTGAACAACAGAGATGATGTCATTCATGAGGTGGAAGAGTGGCTTCTTCAATCTTATCCATCTTGCACTTTGATCACTTTTGACACACCGTGTAAACAATAAGAATCATGGGGAACTAATTTCCTTAACATCATGCACATAAGAACACTGCCAAAATTTCATCATAACTTAATAACTTCCTTCTGATAATTAAAACTTTACTATACGCCCTCGTACCTTTCAGTACTATTTCGCGTTTCCGTAAATTTTAAATTAATTCCTTGATTCTTGAAAATTTCTTGTACTTTGAAGCTTTCGGCTTTCGCCTGGAGCCTTGTTCACAGACAAGAAAAGAATGGAAGAAATAGAAGCACCAAGAAAACATAAAAGAACGGATTCATGCACACATCTTTGAAAGCTTAGAAATACAAAGAATTTTCAGGAATCACAATTGAAAATAAGTGAAGCGATTGTTAAAATTCTTAAGCATATTAGCATATTATCTGATAATTAATTTATATGAAAAACAATATATTAAGAATCGATGAATCAAACCTCAGCTAGAAATAAATCTTTAGAAAATTTGACACTGAAAAGAAGGAAATCTTACTTAAACTTTATTACACTGCAATTGACACTACTTGCCCTTTCTGACAGCTTGCTGCGCTCACGTGGTGCTTAATGCTATGTTGCAAGCTTTTTCGTCGGGTATTGAAACACGAAATTATATTCGCTGCAAGTAAATCTCAGTTTTATAAAATTAAATGACACAAAAGAGAACTAGAAAGAATCCTCCAATAACCAGCAGGTCCACTACTCAAGTTAACATACGACTAAAACAATGACGATTTGTTTGTATTCAAATTGGCAACGTGCGGAAAGGGTGGAATGTTTAACATTGTAGAGCGAAAGAAATAAGCCATTATAATTGGCTGAACGTGCTGTTGTCATAGAAACTGTTTTTCTTGCCCTATTGTTATGATCACGTGTAGGAAGGAAAAAACAGAGGAAAGCAACTGTCAGAAAGGACGAGTTGTATCAAATAAAGTGCAGCATATTCACATTTTTTAAAAATCTTTTTGGGTTGTTGGATTTGGCTTCAGCGTGCCTTTGAGCACGAGGCTATTTGAGACTCAGATCTACAACTTCACGTGGAATTCAAACCACACGAGTTCCAATCGGGAATCAAACCCGGATCTCCTACATCGAATGCGCGTACGCTACCCATCGAGGCACGACCGTGCTCTTTTATATTTTAATCAAGGAAATAATTAATAAGGCGAAAGAAACAACACAGTATTGAACAGATCATGAATATAGAATATAATGTGAACGATAAACAAATTGATGTCCCCAGTAATATAAACAACTATATTGCTAATTATTAAAGATTATTTTAGTAAACATAGTTGAAATCGTGCTAAACTAATCAACATATAGTATGAGGCAAAACAAGCAGTACTGAAATCATATCGTTGACATTTATTTATTTAGTTGTTGTACAACATAATGAAACATAAGAAATGTTGTCAAATGGATGTCAACTAAATGATACTCATATTGTAAATTTAAGAGAAATCGCACCTGTACATCTTGTGTTCAAAATGTTGATAATTACGTCGCACACATTCTCCATAGCAGTCCTGTAGATCGATGAACGTGTTAGTGAACACGGGTTGCTGGACCGACACAACAAATGACCGAATCTTTTCTTTTAACTCCGGTATAGAGATAGAGCTTATCTGTTCGGAAAATTGTTTCCTTCAGCACACCCCATATGTGAAGTCAGAGGAGTGGGAAGGATATGGGAAATCAAGCGATGTCCAAACTCTTGTGGACAGAAGGGCAAAAGACTCACTCGCAGTGTGAGCAGTAGCTTCGTCTTGCTGCATTCATTGCTGTTGTGATGACAGATTTTTAGTACAGTAAAATCCACGCACATTATGCAAGAATAGGTCAATAATCAACTGTCGATTGATATAGCTATCAAGCTACACATGGCTTTCATTACTGAGCCATATGTTGCTGATGAAACTTTCATCTTCATATGTTATAATTACACTCCAGAGCAATACAGTAGATATGCGTGCTCACGCTGCCCCACACCGTATGAGCCGAAATAGTGCTCGACAATAAACACCTCTGTTGTAAGTAACATTATCTTCATGACAACTGCACATTATGCTAGTCCACACACAACTAAGCACACAGCTCATATCACAATTGCACATTCGCGCCTTCCTACCAAATTTCAGTACTATATGTTTTGCCGCATACTCTATTTATACTGTTTTTATTTATTTTTTAAACAATAAATATGATTGTGCTCTGAAATTTTTCTATCTATATTTCTTTACAGACATGCGCAGTGAGTTAGATCTTGAAATATACATTACCCTATAAATCTTATTAAACAGCACCAAGATTAAATACATTCTATTTTCTTCCTTTTCGTTATGATACCTGAATTCCATAGGTGTGCATTATCATTTCTAATGTTTTGGCCTTTCCTATGAAAGTTCTTACTCCATTTTTATTTTTGTGCAATGTAATAACTATAAGAAATTTGCTCTCCATTAATCTGGAGCTCTGTGCGTTATACGCATGTCAACACCTTTAAATATAGAACGTTATCATACCTCCTCACAGTCCCGTCGGCTAGCGAAGCAAGCAGATTCTTCTTTCAAAGTGGCATTGCACTTAGAGTGATCACCACGTCTCGCATAGGAACGAGTACGAAATCGGATCCCTTTGCCACAATTTGTTGAGCAATCTGACCACTCACCCCACTCGGTTACTGCACAACCAGGTTCTTCATTGAATTGCATCGTACTGTAAAGTGGTAAGAAGAATTATGAAAATAAATAAAAATAAGATAAACAAATTATTAGTAAAAATTAATCAAAAAGCATATAAAGGTCTTAAAATGAGAGACTAAAGATAATGTCATTTGACAATAAGTTTGGTAATATACGAGGGCTCTGCAGAAAGTACCAGACTTTTGGCCTATCGCCGCAATGGGCGGAGCTAGAGTCATCATCTTGGTGTCACGTTGCCACACTTAGTACGCATGCAGCTGTGATACGTGAGGACTGTGACGCTCTTACTGTGCAACGCTCAATAGAAAATCCCGCCTCTTGTGAGGTGCGTTCTGTGATTAGGTTTTTGTTGGCAAAAAAAAAAAAAAAAAAAAAAAAAAACAAGCCAATTGAAATCAATCGGCTTGTGTTGGCCGAAGAAAGTATATTGTTCGGCCGAAGCAAGTATGTTTTACACGGCAAAGCGTACTCGAGAACTCTTAGATGGTTTTGGATGGGAGGTGATCGATCAGACACCATACAGCCTGGATTTGGCGCCCTACGACTACGTCTTTTCCCACCGATGAAGATGTGGCTCACTACACAAAGCTTTGATACTGACGCCAAACTGCATGCCATGTGTAAGCCAATGGTTGAAATCGCAGGCGGCAATTTCTAAAGCGACGGTATTGAAAAATTGTGCCATGGTATGGTAAGTGCCTTAATTTGTACGGCGATTATGGGAAACAATAGCTTAAGAGTGTACCTTTCAAATGTATATAATTCAAATTGGTTTGTTCATTCTGTTACTTTTTATTTCAAAATGTCTGTTACTCTTTGGACAGTCCTTGTATATAAATGAAATTGATATTCTATTCCATCTTTTTACCTATTATTTCTATAATATTCTAAAAATTTTGACTTTGTATTGTAATATTCCGCACATGGTTCTATTTGTAAACATTAACACGTGCTTTTATTTGTAAACAACACCACATGTATTTTACTACAAGCTACTACAAGAAGCAGACGACAGGACACCAGCGACACCACTAATCATGTGATGGAGGAGTAATACCAGCGCCACTGCCACACTAGGAACAGCTATAAAATTCAGAGGATCAACACAACGGGCATCAGTCAATCTTTGGCTGGTCAAGTCCCCTCTCCTAGCTTGCAGTAGAGCTTTGAGAGAACCTTAACCTAATCCAAGCCTCTTAACTTGCAATGAAGTTCTGAGGCCTCCTTTCCATTTAGATTACTGTGGAGCTGTTCTGGGAACTTAATCCCTCTTTTAGCTTGCAATGGGCCTTGGGAGATTTTTTAACACAAACCACTTAGCTTGCTGTGGAGCTCCGAGGTTCTCCTTTCCCAACTTGCTTGCTGTGCAGTAAGGATATGACTTTTTAACTTTTTACAAAATTTTAATTTTCCTGATATTGTATTTAATGAACTTTTGCCTATACGTTAGTTCTCTTGTGTTATTTTCGTTCGGGGTAGGAAAAACGTCCCGCACCTAATCTATTGTCATATGCGAGGCAAGTTAAAAGAAACTATATATGATAAGAATTTTTGATTCGCAAAACATTATAATGAAAAGAAGTCTGGCATCTAGGAAAGGTTTAATAGACATTGGTATAATATAAATTGTGGTAACGTAATCTATTTATCGTATATTTACAAACAAAATTTACAGATCTTTGTCTGCACATCAACCCATCAGGCACGCAGAAATTCAAGGATTCCTATGTAAATAAAACATTGTGTTTTGTTGTAAGTTATAAGAAAGCAACATAGATACAAGCTATTTTCCAAATTTGTATTTATACTATTCACATTAAACACTTTTGCAAATCAGTATTATTGGTGTTACGAGCCTAGTAGGTTGATTTGCCGGTGATAAAACTTTAGTATTCTTTGCTTTTATATGTATTTGCAACAGTGCTTCCCTCCATTATCTTTCTAATTGCGATCTCTTCTATTTTTAAATAAAAAAATGTCATTCAAAACCAAAAGATCAAAATCAGCAGTTGAATCAGCTGGAAAAAAGTGAACACAGAATTTAGCAACATGTTGAAAACGCCGTCCCAGCATACCAGAAATGAAAACGAACGTGAGTGAAATGTGTAAAATGCCTACAAACAGAGACATAGTTGGTAGATATTTGGGGTTGTACGATGAACTGAAAGGGCAGTCGGATAGAATAAAGATAATCTCTTAAGAACTGTGTAGACTTTGGGAAAAGCTGAATTTTCTTTTCCCTATTATGCAGCAAATTTCAGCAAAAGTTGCCAAACTGATACAGTTGTTCGTAAAATATAGAAAAAGGAGGAATGAGGTATTTGAAAAATTTCTCACTAGTGTCTTCGATATTACAAAAGAAAAAGGAAACTGGCTTTGCACTGAAGACAAAGAATTGTATAGAAAACAACTTGAATCTGGTGGCCGAGTCGGATACAGTACCGCGAAAGTTGCCTCTATATCAACGATCCATCCTTCAAAAAGGCGAAGTAGTTCAATTGGTGAGTGTACAAGCCAAGTGCAACGTGTGAGTATCAGTGATACTCAAGAACGTAAGGTCAGCAGTGACTCTTTTCAGAAGAGCTTCCCCTTATGAAACGTTAGTATCAAGCAACAAAATCTGCATCCAAACTCGTGTCAAAACTATCTGTTTACAAGATAAACAGCGAAAGTTCTTCAGAATTTGGCTGAGGAAGAAATAAATGTACCCACACCTTCACAATCGGGGATTTTGCGTCGAGTGATCAAGGAAGCTGAAACAATAAAGAACCGACATAAAGAAATTTTCGGTGAACAGAAATTCTGCTTGCATTTTGATGGGACCAGAATAGGAAGAAAAGATTATCAAGTGCAGAATTGTGAAAGAAGTCTTCGCCTTGGAGTTTTGGTTTGTGAAAGCAGATCCGCCGAGAACATCTATATCTTACTGCAAACCTTGTTGGATGAGTATAATGCATGGATGAATATTAAAATGATCATTTCTGACACCACGGCATTGAATATAGGGCACAAAAGTGGTGGTGTTGTTATATTCCAGAGACATTTTAAACAAATGTGTTTCGATGAGCCTCAGTTTATAGGGTGTCAGCATCATATTCTTGACCTGGTTCTGCGACACTGGATGTATTCAGTATTCCCAATAAAATCAAGGTCATCCAGCTTCAACTATCAATTCATTGAAGATGTTTTGGCTGGATATCAGGATTTACAAGTAAACTATTCTGGTACAGGAAAGGTACCGCCACGTGAAAACCCAGAATGGAGAAATGAATTTCGCTTTCTATTTGAGCTTCGTGAAGGATATAATTTCTACCTTCAAGTGGCCTGAGGAGAACTGGCAGAAGCTACCTTCCTCAACAATGATAGATGGAAGTCACGTGCAATCTATGTATGGTTGCCTTTTTTCTCCTTCCAAAATGGAGAGATCAGCTACAACGTACTTGTGACTTCATCGCAACTAGATGGACAAAGGTATGGTTTTCGATTCAACACTATACAGAGGACATATACAATGTATTGCATGCTGCTATCTCCGACCTAAAGTGTGCTAAAGCTTTAAAGTGTTTTTCCGCTTACTGGGTAAAAGAACGTTCTATGCTGGATGTGCCTCGCTCAAATATGGTGGCCAAACGAGCTGTGAAAGTGATGCAAGAGCATCACAACACTTGCAAAAGTGACAAATATTTCAACAGCAAGTTCATTAGCAGTAATTCACAAATTTAAAACCATTTTACTAATGTACTGTATAGAATATTCAGTGCCAAATGCAGACTGTGTAAGTAGGCGAATTTTCTTCTAATGCTAAAACAGCATCAATGTAGGTGCGGGAGCTTTTTTCACAATTAAACAAAATCAAAGACATTTTCGAGGTTTGCAGCCAAATGTTCATTGTTTGCCACCCCAGGCTTTTCAATTTGAAAAAGTCATATACCTACTGTGCAGCTTTGCGAGATTCTAAACTCTCTCTGCTTGCAGTAGAGCTTTAGGATATTCCTTACCACAAATCACCCAACTTCTATGGAGCTCCGCGGTTCTCTTTTCCTGCCTAGCTTGCTGTGGAGCTTTGACCACCTTTCAAAATACTATCCTGTTCATGAGAACTGTACGGTCCGCTTTCTGTAGTACATATCCACGAGGTTGATAATCTTTCTTAACCCCGTTGATGTCTTTCTTCATAATTTGTTTTGAATGTTATCTTCAAGTTTAATAACTTTAGCTTTCCATAAACCACGTTTCTTTGTTCTAATGTAAGAGTTTTGGAAATTTCTCACCTGATACCTGACTATTAACAATGGTCAAAAACGAATCAGAGTGCAATTATTTGATCAAGGATCTCCAGAGAAACCCAACTGAGATTTTATTCGACAATATGTTATGAAATACGATTAAACTTCTACCAATCAGAAACTTAATAACTTAACAATAAAACATCACAATTCTTCAAATGCTATGATGGCCATTTGTTTGAAGTAGAATGAGGGTATTATGGTATCTGTTTCGTGACAATCTTGCATTTAATACTACAGTATTATATTAGAATTTTCGGACCAAACAAAGGGATAAAATAGGCCAAGTTAATTAAAGGAAAAAGTCATCAAAATCAAGACTCCATGCGTATGGCATTCAATGATAAAAATCAATGGAGTATGATTTACTGCCATACTTTTCTTTTTCACTTAATTTGGCTCCATGGAACTTTAATCTCTTACCAAACTTAAATAATAATAATAATAATAATAATAATAATAATAATAATAATAATAATAATAATAATAATAATAATAATAATAATAATAATAATAATAATAATAATGGATGCTGGGTGTGAATATTACCGTAGTGTCAGGCGTAAATTGAACTGAGAATTGGATACGATGACGACGAGTAACAACGAGTAACTCTATGTGAATATGATTAGAGAAGAGTTGTGAGATAGAGTTTTAGAAGTGAAAAAAAAAAATGTGTATTCGCAGGTATGAGAAGATATGTGGAGATTTCTAGATGAATTGCGTGTACTTCCAATAAAGAAATAAAGGTGAAGAAATAATAGCAAGAAGATTGGTGTTAGCTGTTTATAGGAACAGTGCATGGATTGTCTAGTCCTAAGTATACCGAATTGATCCTATATCTACATTGTTCTCCAAAAGTGAAATACGGCCACGACCATACATCATACTCTTTAACATTGTTAGAGTAAGAGTGGACATTGATTTCTGCCAGATAAAGAGCTTAAAGCATAAGTGCTAGATTTTGCTAGCATGGAGGAACCTTACTCCAGTCATAGGATGAAAACTATCATTTGAGATGAACCAATGGAAATACTATGAAGAGAAATTATGCTACAAAAATAATAATAATTCCTAAGAGATGATTTGTACTTCGTTCCAAGAAGTTTTCAAATTTCCCTTGTAATATCAGTGATCCACTAGGGTGGAAAACCAGTTTCCAGAAATATTTACATAAATTAATATTGCAAATGTCTAAGTAAAATGTGTTAATATCGTATAGGCATTTTAGGTACATATCATTTCTGGCTAAATTCAGTGGTAGGTTCCTCTCCGTTGTGTGTGTAGGTGCTAAATACCAGGGAAGCAAGAAAGTTCGTGCGCTTTTTAACCACTCCCGCTTCCATTTGGCTGCTGCGGCGACATCTGTCCCCGTAGCATGAAAGTTTTGACTGTTTGGGAAAGCTTATTCATTGACGCATCAGCCACGGTGAACATAACAACGCATTTGTCAGTGTAGTGTGTAAAAATCGCTCGTGATCATGTCAGTGTCAAATGAAGTTTTTAGAGCTTGTTTGCTTTACGAGTTTAAATTGGGGACAAATGGTGCAGAAGCAGCTAGAAAAATATGTGTTGCGCTCAAAGAGGGTGTAATAAGTAAATTTACAGCACAAAAATGGTTCCAGACCTTTTCAACTGGTGACGAGACCTTTCAAGATAAGCCTCACTCTGGGAGGCCTAAATCAGTGGATATGGACCACCTGAAGGCCTCTATTGAAGATTATTCCAGTCAAACATGTGAGGAACTTGCTCACCGATTCGAGGTAAGCAGGAAAATTATTCGGGTAAGTCTGCATCGGTTGGGGAAGACCTGAAAACTGGGTCAGTGGGTCTCTCACGAGCTGACCGCTATGAGCCAAGTTCTAAGACTGAATATCTGTTCATTTTTGTTGACGAGACACAAAATCTGTCCAATTTTGGACCGTATAATAACTTGTGACGAGAAGTGGGTCGTGTATGACAATAAAAAACGGTCATACCATTGGCTATCACCGAATGATCCGAAGCCTTTAACTGCAAAACCGAACATCCATCAACACAAGGTTTTGCTCTGTGTTTGGTGGACTACAAACGGTATCGTGCACTACGAATTCTTGGAACGTGGTAAGACAATTACCAAAGATGTGTACTCATCACAACTGAGAACGGTAGCCACTAAACTGACCCAGAAACAGCCAGCACTAGTGAACAAAAGAGGTGTGCTCTATAACCAGGACAACGCGCGCCCTCACACCGCAAAACAGGCGCTGGAAGTAATCTCAGAACTTGGTTGGGAGCTTGTATCTCATCCTCCCTACTCCCCAGATGTTGCCCCTTCGGATTGCCATTTATTCTTGGCCATAGACAACTTTATGCGTGGCAGGCAGTTCAAGACTGAACAAGACGTCAAAAATGCAGTTGCTGAGTTTTCCGAGTCTCGGGAACAAATATTCTACAAAACTGGCATTTACAAGCTTGTTGAGCGCTGGGAGAAGGTTGTAGAAGCAAATGGAGGCTATTTTGCCGAATAAACAAACCGTTAAAACCCTGTAATTGACAGTTTTCTTCCATAGTATAAAAGCGCACGAACTTTCTTGCTTCCCTGGTATGTAAATCTGATAGGTGGAAAACAAATGCAATGGGTAATTGTCAATAGTGCTTGCTACACTCCAACAGGAGTAGAGGAAACAATTCAGTTATTTTAATAACTTAGTGAGTGTTTTCAAATTTGGTATTAGCAAGTTGCTTTTAAACTGATATTTCGACCGTTATTGCAATGATTCAACAAGTGTTTGGGGAACACAGCATGAGCCGTACGCGTGTGTTTGAGTGGCATGCTCAGTTCACGGCCGGCCGTACAGACATCGAAGACGATGCCCACAATCAAGGCCCGTTAGCTGCACAACGCCAGACATTGTTGCCAAACTTCAACAATTGGTTCGTGAGGATCGACGTCGAACCATTCACGACCTTGCTGATGAAGTGGGAATTGGTTACGGGACATGCCAACCAATTTTGACTGTTGAATTGGACATGCATCGTGTCGCACCTCCTTGCTCACCATGAACTTTTTGGTAAAAAACAACATGATAGTTGTACCCCACCCACCGTACTCGCCGTATTTGGCACCCTGTGACCGCGCTATTCTCAACACTGAAAAGCAAGTTGAAAGGCCATCGGTTCGACACACTTGAGAGGATTCAAGAAGCATCGCTGGCGGCACTAAACACCCTCAAAGAACAGGACTTCCAGGATACGTTTGGCCAATGGTAGAATCACTGGGACCGGTGTCTTCGTGCGGAAGGGAACTACTTCGAGGGTGATGGTGGTCATTAGTCCAAAAGTACATTTTTCACCAGATGGCAGCAGCAGTCCCGAATATTTTGGATAGCACCTCGTACTCAGCGCATATCTGGATTTCCGTACTTGTTATTTATTTTTCTTACCCGATATATTGGGGTTATAATAGTTAATTATATCTAAATCAACTTATTAGCTGAACTCCAAGTAGACTCTGAATATCAAAACGTACATTCTCCTTAGCACGGGGCTAATACGACAATAACTAATCGCGTGACTAACGTTTGATTAAAGCTTTCTCTCTGAATACCGCCCATTAACTTTAAAACAGATCCATTTTGAAAGTGCAAGAAACATTTAATTAGACTGGAAGGAAAAAAAAAACATAAAATTCCCGTTTATTTGAGCGAAAATAGAAAAGTAAATCCCCATATAAAACAATGGGCTGAAAATATAAAGATATCTTAGATAGCTAGCTCCGGTAATAAATAGAACGTCACGTATTATCTGAGAAGTTAGCATGGTTAATATTACTACACATCATGTTAGGGTGGTAGTACTGTGTTCATAGACAAAGATGAAATATTAATTTAAATACTTTATCTTAATTTTATCGTATGTATATATTTACTTTTGTCCCATTATTTCAGTGTAATTTGTGTTGTTATTATGAATACAAACCTGCAACTGGGAAGATTGGCCACACATTTATCCTTACTCATTAGGAGACTCCTGGGGCATCCTCCCATCTGAGCTTTCACTTCATCTACGAAATTTCGAGTTCTAGTCCTATTTCCTTCTCCACAGATCACGGAACATGAACTCCATTCACTCCACTGAGTGACAGCACATGCTCCTATAAGACATAATATTACTTTTAGAGAGCAAATAATTTAATTAGCATCTGACATTGCAACAGACGTTGCCAGTATTGTAAGCTTTAATTAACTACTTTTATAGAGGAGATAAGTCTACATGTGAAGTACTGTTTGTGCATGTGGTTCCGGATTCGATTCCGGTGCTTGAATAGAATTTTTTTTGTATTGAACTAACATTACAAGATAATTGGAGAATTACTTGCGTTCAGAGGCGGCTCTTGAGATAAGTCACATAGATAAAAATTAACATTTTATCGCTATAAGCGAAATAATTGTTTATACCTTTTATTAATCAGCGTGCACTGTCATAGATGGACTTAAATTATCTCGTCACAAAATGCCGGATACAGGATGAGATAAAAGTATCGACACAATCTCTTACAGTCATTTCCTACTGAATGCTCTGTGAAGTCACAGTTTGTTGCTTCCTTTTACAGTAAACAATACGGAGAGAACAAGGAGCAGGCAGGAAACCTTGGATTGAGAAAGAGCAGCGTTGACAAGTAAACAAGAACATGACGATGGCTTTGCAGTCTGATCTCTGAAATCAGTGGTAATTGTCAAATTTTGATATTTTAAAGATGTTAATGTAAAGTGATTTATGCCGGAGCTTGTGAGTCTGAAAAACTAGCAACAAGAAACATAAATTATACTCTGGAGTTTTAAAAAAGTCATGAACAGAATACGGTAAATTACCACACGAGAAACAGCTAATTTCTAAAACGTCCCATCCGAAATAAATAGATAATGAAGTTTAACTATTATCATTACGTTCAGTACAGCATTATGGCACAAAAGCGTGATGAAGGTACTAAATTCTGACAACAAAATGTGCTTGTTTTCGTCAACAATTTCAACAGTGTCTTTTAATTAAGGAAAATACTTATTAGGAATTTAGAAGATCGGAATTTACGAACAATTCACTCAATTCATTGAAAAAAAGTAAGTAACGTATAGAAGTTTCAATTTTCATATTTTATACACATTGAAAAATTTTCCAATTATATAACGCGTGGGAAATTTAAGAGCAAAATGGAAATTTCTGCCTTTCAAGAGGAATTTTATAAGGTTCTAGGTTGGCATCACTGTTTCCGTGTTCTGGATTTTATTCATATGTGATGACCTAAGTTCAATTCTGCAGTTTTTTTTTAACCATTGAATCCGGCAGAATGCGGAATCCAGACAGGGTAGTATCACCAGTGGCGTAGGGAAGGGGGGCCCAGAGGGGCCGGGCCCCCCCAAAGAGGTCCGACAATGTACTTTGGTACTTTGATGTTTGTAATTTTTTATATATTTTTATGTTTAAATATTTTTTTGTTTGTAATTTTTCTATGTGTACCTATAACAGCACTTGCCCTCCCCCCAAACACACATCCTGGCTACGCTACTGAGTATCACCAAGACAGAGCAATATAATGACAGGAAATACAGTAGCACTTAATGAAATGCTTTCTCCAAGTATGATACAAAGAATATATTGCTATCTACTGAAGACAAACCTGTTACCTTAAAGCGGTAAATTTATATGGTTAAAAACTAAGCTGTGGACCATTATAAGTTCGTGTAGCTTATGTACGTATTATGTATCACAAAATTCTTACCTTTGAAAGTATCATCTTCTCCTACATTTTTGCAGTTTTCATTGTACAGTTGTTTCAGTGTTAAATGAAGCCTAGCTATAGGTTTCATTTCGATGCCAGATGGATCATAGAACGGCGATCTAGGATCATTTGGAAAGTTAGATGTTATTAATCGAATATTGCCTCTTGGAATTGTCTCATCGCCTTTGTTCTTGGAAGCCTACAAAATTATTTTTTAAAAAAGTATACATATATTATTGCATTTGTAATAGGACTTACTAACAATAATCATCATGAAAAAAGTGGCAAGTTAGTGACAAGAAAAACAGAAAATTTAAAGAAATAATAGAGATAAAAATTGATGAAAAACTAAGATAATCCCTGTCTTAATCTATAAATACCTAGGTACAAATGTTATGTTTGTATATCACTCATCCTGGCTCTGAAACTAACTTAGCTTAAGCGGGGGGGGGGGGGGGGGCGAAAGTAAAAAAAAAATATATATTATATTGAGAACCTTGAGTTAATTTCGGCAATGTATCATTGCTTTTATCATCATGCACATATGCACATCAGAGACAATATATCTGATGACGGCAGTGATACGTTATCGAAACCCTGTATCACAAAGTTATTAATATAAGTTTGCTGCTTCAGTTTAATTTTGATCTTTTATTAAATATTTTGTTAACGGAGGAAACATAGGCACAAAACATTTTATTTTCAAATATATTTATTAATTTAATAATATAATGTTGAAAGTAGCTAAATTCAGATAATTTCATTTAATTGGTAACTTGTATGTAGAACCTAACTTGTAATACTGCTCCGTTCACTAACTCCATTCTAAATTTTTCTCCAGTTTCCGCAGACAGTTACTCGTACATCAAGTCTTTGGTAGTAAAATTTAAAGATTTTGTGCATTCCATTATATTTTAGTTGGTCTAAAGATTAACTTCTCGGCAGATTTGAATTCATAATCAGGACAAACAACTAAATTACATTTCTAAATGCCACTAGAAATATTGTAATTTTATTGTCCGATAGATATAAGTTTATGAAATACTAATTTTGTTTATTACAATTTTTGCATTTTAGGTTATAAAAGACCCAAATAAGATTATAACAATTAAACTGCATGTGTTCAAATTGGATATATTTGCAATATAGGATATATCAGAAGTCTATTTTAACAATTAATTAGTTTTTATGAAGATACGAAGTAATAATTATGTAAGAGATCGTTTGATAGTAAAAGTAGATGAAAAATTAGAAGAAAATACATTTAGTCTATATGTATTTCTTGAGAGAGGCTTCAGTATCAAAAATTCCTTTACATTTACTACGCGCATTCTTTAGCGCCTCCTTTGTATACTTTCTCCATATTGAATTTGTTCAAATGAATCACATATATTTTGTCTGAAATAAGAAGTGCTTTTTGTGCTAATTTTTATTCACTTATACCCGACGGTTCTTAAAAAGTTATAAAATTTCATCTCAAATTTTCGTGGTGAAATTCCCAAAATTCGTCCAAATAAGTAAGATGTTCATATCAGAAATGGCGTGAGTCAATGAAAACTTGACCCACGACCCACCACCGACCATTACACACTCTGACCCACCGTGACCTACTTCAACCGACCACCCACCAAAACGCTTCGTCATTAACTCTAACCCATGAATCCACGCCCTCCTCTCAACCGAATGAAGAGTTTACACATGTAATAAAACAAGGTTGTGAAATTATTATCAATTGGAGTTTAAATTTCTACGGTCAATCGCTCAAATACCGTTCTGTTACAATACCGGTGAATGTAACCGTCACGATATAATATGGTAAAGTGTTTGTCATGGACCATATTATGATGAATTTCATTTTAATTATCATATATAATTATTTCCTTGTTGAATTACAGATGTATTTCAGTGGAAAATAGGATGAAATTTGAAAGTCTCAAATGAAAGTAAAGTAGGCTAGCGTAAAAAAAAAAAAAAAAAAAAAAATCGTAAAATTCGACTGTCTCGAAAGCCAAGTAGTAAGTCCTATTGCTACTATTACAATTACAAATATCAATATCCAAAAGTTGTCTGATTTTTTTTTTTTTTTTTTGCTTAGGTATACTCATATCAGGTAAGCAAATAGAAATAAATGAAAAAGAAAGGAAAATGGAGGCTTGAAAGTAAATCGTAGACAAATTCACCAGTGTTCAGAGGATGCTGTTTGCAATGCACTGAGCAGAGTGAGTCGGTGGGTCAAAATGGGTCAGTGGGTCACGGTGGGTGGCGGGTCCCAGTGGATCACGTTATGTTGACCCACGACCCTCTAACTCTGTCTCCATCTCTGGTTCATATTTTGAATATCAAAGTGCTCTAATACAAAATATTTCTTATTTTAGCTAATCCAGTTTGAATTGATTCCATTTTTACCTTACTCTCTTATAATTTGTATCAGTCTCTTCTTAAGTACAAAAATGAATTCTGTAACTCGTTCAAACCTGAGTATGTTTACCTTGAATTGAAAAGCTTGTAAGTCAAAAAGCTAGTTCCAACTTTAAAAGCTAGATTCCAATTTGATCTCCCTTTTACCTGAATAAACACTGTAATCAATTATAGCTTTCAATTTTGTTCAAGGCAAATTTTGAATAAAAGAGATTAAGTTTTACAATCTATTTAAAAAAACTTAACTAAAATATGACTTTAAGTTACTTACATTGTATGTTATACCATTTTTCGTTCCAACGTCCCATGGATAAAGATCAACTGTTTTGTTTTCGGCCCAAGTGCAATCTCTCTGACACAATGGTAGTCGAGAGACACCTACAACCCAATCAGGCGAAGGATCTGACATAAAAATGGAAAGCAAGAAATTAGCGAAAAGTTTTTACTACTTTAAAGTTAAGGAAAAAATCTATTTATATGGCAAATAAATTTACAGAAGCTGTTATTGCTTCCAATGTTACAAATACTAAGTTCAACTCGCCCGTGTCAGTAAAATATGTAAACCAGAACTCGATAAAAAAAGTCATATTCAGATATATGTAAAAATGGCACCAAATACATTCATGAAACCTGGCGGAGAAATTTTTACTATATAATAAAAGATTGCAAGAAAAATATACAAAAATATGTATATTCTGAAAAAAAAAATATTTTTCTTCTTTATACAGTATAACTCCAATTATTCAGTCATCCAGATCGCCAAATATCCGGAAATAAAAATACATTAAAACATCTTACTGAAATGCGAACGTAAAAGTGCTCGTTCGTAAAATTATAATTTTCTTAAAGTTTCCATTTAAACTAACATTAAAATGTATATCTAATTATAATTTTCTATATATTTCTATTTTAAAAATAGTTTGTAGCTACAATGAACTTATTTCCAACATACCTTAGGCCTACCCAGTGGCTTATTTACAATTTTGTTTCGGGGGGAGGCTTTGCTAACTTTATTCCTGGAATTCCTGGAAATGTGAAAATTCTGCAAGCTATTTCATTTATTTTAATATAGAAAATACAATTTCGGGGGGATCAGGCCCGGAATCCCCCTTAAATACGCCACTGGGCCTACCTATGTATTAAACAAAATTAGTTTTAGAGAATTTTTTATCCTACATCTTTTAAATGGTTTCCCCAATTATCCGGATTACATTTAGAATTCATTCATTCAGTCATAAAGAAAATTTGTTCTGAAATATCAACTGAAAGAAGATTTCAAGATGAAAAAAAAAAAAAAAAAAAAACAGAACACAACAAAATGAAAAGAGCTATTATTAAGGATTCCATTAATTAGGTTGTGCAAAACATCCATTAAAACAGGTATAGAAAGAAAACTCGAGGAATTTGAAGCTTAAAATATATATAACGATTATAATGCCTGTTGTGCTGTATGGTTCCAAAATATGGTCGCTTACTCTGAGGGAAGAACGTCAATTGAAAGCATTTCAGAACAAGATCCTGAGATGAATATTCGGACCCAAGAGAAGCGGAAGTGAGGAATGGTGGAAAATTCATAACGAGGAACTGCATAATTTATATCGTTTACCAAATATTGTTAGGGTCATCAAGCCTAAGAGGCTCAGGTGGCAAGCCATGTAGCCAGAATTGAAAAAAGTAGGAAAGCTTTCAAAGTTTTAACTGGAAGACCAATTGGAAAACAACCATTAGGAAGACCTAGGCGCAGATGGGGAAAATATTAAGACGGATCTCGCAGAAATAGGAATACAAAATAAAAACTGGACCCAGTTGTCTAAGGACAAAAGTCAAAGGAGAGCTTTTATGAACGCAGCATTGTACTTCCGGGTTCCATAGGACATAGAAGTAGTTAGTTATAGAAAGAAATAATGGCAAATCACATCTACAACTGTAAATCCAAAATAGAACATTAACAGGTAAATATAGTAAAAATTAATATTAGTTAAGTGATCTTATACTTGTTTATAATAAAAGAAGTACTCAACATAAATTTAAGAATACCTTGTTCGTTGAAACCAATATCCCCTCCAACCAAAATTCTTCTTTTAGATTCAGGTAATTATTATAGAAATGGAAGTCTTTGTGGAATATCTACTGCTAACAGGCAGACAAGTAACACAGATAGTGACCCCTGTTAGCATTTTTCTATACTATTACTCCCTATACTATTAGGAATTAGCATTACTCACAGACTGACGTCTTTTTGTATTATAAATAGAATTTTAAAAATTAAAACGAATTATGTTTATTGAATCAATTAGGAAGATTTTTTAAGAATGTTCATGTAAAATAAAAATATTGTGAATTATGAATGCGCAATCACTATTTATATATAAAGAAACATTTGTCATATGTACTTACGCATTGCAGATACCAATGAAATGACATATCTATCAGGATCAACTGTAAAAGTTGAATATGTGCTTCCAGGAAGGTTTGGGTACTTAATACCCTTAGCCTTTATAATTGTTCTAATGTTATCACTCTAAAAAAGAAAGAAAAAAGTAAGAATACAAGTTACGAAGGCTTGCTGAAGTAAAATGAAGAGTATCCATAATAATGCAATACAATTGTCGAAAATAAAAAATAAAAAAATAAATCTCAAGAAAGAATTTACGTAGAAACACCACCTTCGTGTAGATTACTAGCAGAAGACTATGCGTGTTAATCAACGACTGATCACAGTAATGCAACACTTCCTATATACCTAATTGAAATTCAAATCGTTCCCACAATGCAACGAAAATGATACCGGCGACACTACTGACTACAGTCGTAACTAATTATATCATCTGCTACTGCCAGTAGCTAATTATATCATTGGCTGATCCTATTAAACTCACTCGAATGATTTGATTCGTTCTTGTTATCAGTAATTCCAGCTGCTTTGAGTGGCGGCGCCACATTTTCCAATCACGTAATTTGGTTTTAGCGGGAAGAGCAGCTGAAACCTCTTATACTATATCCTTACTCTGTTACTCCGCGTTGTAGACACGATACAAACCGAATACGGGCAGTAATCTAGTGAGATTTCGTAGGTAAATTTAGCAAAAAGGGAAAAAGGGAATTCTTCGATAAAACATTGTAAATCCAGGGAAATTCTACCCTGACTGATTGGCCAATATAAATGTTTAAATTTCTCTATATTCTTTACAAATGAACCAACACAAAAACAATAGTTTATGTGTATATATATGTGTGTGTCTTCAAAGTAGCATAATTTGGACCTATTGTTGTCTTTGTCAATTTGTGTGCATTTTTTGTAGAAACAAGTGAAGGATAAAATAAATAAAAAAATAGAAGCAAAAAGCAAACGATCAAAAGAAATGTGCTTGGTACTTTCTTTAATATATCTAAATTAATCTTATTACATAACTTCTGTCGTAGGAATTGGACGCTCAACAAACTAGGAAATTTGACAAGAAAAGGGAAAATTCTGAGTAATTTGACAGAAATTTTCTCAAGTAAACCAACGAATACTGAATACGGATTTTGCAAACTCCAGATTCGAAACAGTAGTTGAAGTATCAAAAGATTGATCGAGTGATTGTATTGTATGTCAAATAGGAAACTAAAGTTAGAGACATGTCACAATTACAAGTGAGTACATTATGCTAGGTAAGGTTGTTTCCTATGTATCTTTTAGATGTTTTGTTTGGTAAAGGTGTACCGGTTTTATGTGTGACCCCCTGTAGCATATAAGTTCATAACAAAATTGCGCTAGTTTGTTAAATGTGATTCCATTTTAAATTTTTCAGGGGAACCATTTTGCTGGAGGAAACTCTATCACCACGATCGTTCTTAATAATATGATATGATAATATGATTGGATCTTTGTTTAGAATAAGTTGAAGGTTTATCCCCATCTCTGCTTAACCTAGAACAAAATGCTTTTTGTGAAGTGTTGTACTGTATGGGGCAGGAACATGAATGTTACGCAAAAGTGGTGAAAAACTACGGGAAATTTTCGAAATGTAGGTGTGGAGAAGTATAGAAAGAATTAGTTGGGTCGAGCGGAAAACGAATGAGAGTCTTAGAAATGGTGCGGGAGGGAAAAAACAAAAATAAAAATAAGAAAATAAACTGGTTGGCACATTGACTAAAAAGTGACTCTATCATGAGAGACGTGCTAGAGGTCATGGTGGCAAGAAAGAGAGGGAGGAGGCGAAGAAAACTACAATTAATGGACAATATCAAAAAAGACAAAGTGTACCTGAAGACGAAGAGATTAGCGGAAGACCATGGAGCATGGAAGCTTCTCAGTTGCAGCAATTGATCTCTAATAATGGCAGAATACCTATGATGATGATAATGATGGCTAATGGGTTTGAACCAATCTAGTCTCTAGTGACGACGCAAGGTGTAGTTTTTTTTGGGGGGGGGGAAGACGGAGGAAACGGATATTTTTGGTGAGCAGCTATGTTTTTGTATATCGAAAATAATAGTTTTATCTTACTTCAACTACATTACAACATACTCTCTGGAAGGGTAAATCGAGGAGGAGTGGACGATCCCATGGGGGACACCCGTCCTCTTGTCTCCCTTTAGCGTCGTCACTGCTGGTTTCCCGCCCTGAGTGCACCACGATTCCATTAATATAAACAAGATACTGAAAAGGGGCATTAAGATCCAAACAAGTGAATAAATGATCAGTAAAATGTTATCCATTGCAGAAAGGAAGAAAAATATTAATTTCTGTTTACTTGCGAAAAATTTAAGTAAAGAAAGTGAAACCAGTGACAAAGTTATTTGAACTCAAACAATTAAGTCAATTTTAGTATCTAGATTATGACACATATGTAACTCCAAATACAAAACAAATTTAAATCTTAAATTACATATTTAAGTATAGTTGTTTTAGATATAGGCTACAATAGATATTTTGAACGACAAATGAATTTGAAAGTGGTTATAAAATTGGAATTTAATGAAAATGGGAATGTCGAATTGTAATGAAAATATGTAATAATTACATGTATTTTTTTAAATGAGGAAATCCAATGAGAAAATTATTAAAGTTTGAGGAAGTAGTAGTATTCACAACTTAAAATTCAATTTAAATACGAAAATCGTTGTGTATTGTAATGTCAAGCACATGGTTCTGTTTACAACCAACCAACACGTGCTTATATTTATAAACAATAAGTATATGAGTTCCTATTACGAACTACTACAAAGGCAGACCGACAGAAACACCAAGAACACCACTAGTCATGTGACGAAGAAGGACCACCAGTACCACTGAGATACTGGAGCAGCTTTATAGCATTACTACAGACGTCAGTCTCTGGCTAGTCAAGTCTCTTTCTTTATTTGTTAGCTCAGAGAGCTCTAGAAGAACCTTACCTAACCCAAGCCTTTAACTTGCAGTGGAGCTCTAGGACTCATTTCCCGCTTAGCTTGCAGTGGAGCTCTGTCGAGATTCTCTCTCTCTCTCTCTTCTTGCAGTGGAGCATTGAGAGATTCCTTGTTACAGAACCACTCAGCTTACAGTGGAGCTTCGAAGTAATCCCTGCAAGCTTAGCTTGCAATGGAGCTCTGTTGGGACTCTAATCTCTCTCTCTCTCTTTGCTTACAGTAGAGCATTAAGAAATTCCTTGATACAGAACCACCCAGTTTGCAGTGGAGGTTCGAGGTAATTCCTGCCCGCTTAGCTTGCAGTGGAGCTTTGTCGGGACTTTAACCTCTCTCTGTTCGCAATGGAGCATTGAGAGTCCGGTGGGGTGCTGATTGCCACGGATGCTGACTGCCACAGCCAATTATTGGTGCTGATTGCCACGACTGGCGATGATTGCCAATATCAAGGTGCTGACTGCCACGATGGCGTGCTGACTGCCACGAGCCTGAGAGAAAGTTGCTAGACGTAACATTACCGGACGCCAAGAAGCATGAAAGAAACTAGATGATCCTTAGGATCGTGTTGTTCAGACCAACACCTAACAAAGGTAAACAGGTCTCTGTATGTACACTCATGTCCAAAATTATTGTCACATGATTATAAATATGTTGTTCTAGTAATATAATTTGATAACGAATTCGCCCGGTATTTCTTATAATGTTAGTATGTGTATAATCGGCAAAGACAAGTATGTGGTAAATTTCATGTCAAAAGAGCAGTAAATAAGAACAATAAAACGAAAATAAAATTTTCTTGTCCATTTAGTTACATTTTATTTTACTCATTATGATTTTCGTATTTATAATTATTTTCCTATGAAATTTATCACAAATATAAATTTCCTGATTATACACATAATATAAGTATTAAAAGTACTCTGCAAAATTATCAAATTATATTCTTACAAGAAGACAGTTATAGATATGCGACAATAATTTTGGACATGAGTGTACTTGCAGTTCTGTCAGGGAGCGGTGCGTACAAAATTGGTACGATTTATGTATTCTCACTTGAACTCCCTATGTCAGCATGAACTGTGTACAGCTGCGCAAATTGTTTCGAGCAGCTCTTGAAAGTTCCATCAAAAAAGCACTGCTGGCTGTACCTCACAAGGGAAGTTCAGGAGAAAGCACTCGTCTGCAGAGAAACTAAGCATGCCATTTGAAGTCCCAATTTATGCTGATTATAACAAGCTAATAAAATTCCTGTACGGTTGAGAACGGTTCGAGATATTCCACTTGGAATTTTATATGAGAAAATGAGGATATATGCATTTATACGCGTTAAGTACAACATAATTAGTAACGAATATTGACATACGAATTGAAAGCTATCGGAAGTAACAGAAAAAAAGTGTTTCGCAATAACTAACGGGTTTGTTAGATACAATTAGTCATTACATTGTTCACAATAATCATAGGTTAGAGATGAAAATCGATCACTGTTCTTCTGTTTTATGAATAAATGACGCAGGCAAAATACTCCCTTGCACCATGAACATTTTATATGTGCAATTGTGTTGCATCCGTCAAGAGAACAGTTCGCAGAACTAAAGCAAAAAGCATATTCGACAAGTGATTCAAAAGTTATAGGCCTATAATTTGTTCGTAACCTGCCTTGCAGAACACAAACTGAAACAATCCAATGTATCGCGGTAATCGGAAGTGATTCGTATGGACACAAATTTTATTTGATTGTTTCGTTAGTACATTATAACGTCCGGATGAAGAAGTTTCATACTATGTATATATAAATCTCCTGCCATAATCTTTGATTGATCGGAATCAAAACACATCAAATGGTTGCACAAATCGTGTGCAATTCTTTGGTATCTTCTCAACCATTAGGTCTTTGCCATCCGTCATCAACCTGTAATGGACAATTTGTCTGTGAATGGACCCCAGTGATCAAGCAATAGCAATTTCAAACCATCAGGCTTCGCCATGGGTGAGAATACTTAACGCATTGAAACGTGCATCCACTCATTTTCTCATGTAAATTTCCAAGCTGAATATCTCGAACAGTTCTCAACGTACAGGAGTTTTATTACCTGTTGTAATCAGCATGAATTAGTTCTTTAAATGACATGTCTGTTTCTCTGCAGGCGAGTGCTTCTCCCAAACTTCCCTTGTCAGCTGGCTTCAGACCATCATATCCATTAAATAATACAATAAAACAATTAATATAAACAATGAAATGTACAAATTGTACATATAACAGAAAAGACAATCCCTTTATAAACATATAAGTGTATGTCGTTCCACTTAGTGAGCAACTTTGTAACTTATAGGATGCCACATAGATTTGCTGTGATGATTACTAAATTAATCCCTACTAAATTAATTAATAATCATAAATTTAGTATGAGGGATTAATTCCTCTCTTTCCAAATACAGTTTCTCCCAGGCTGGTGGCAGTCAGCACGCCGTCGTGGCAGTCAGCACCTTCATATTTGCAATCAGCGACAGTCGTGGCAGTCAGCACCAATAATTGGCTGTGGCAGTCAGCACCCGTGGCAATCAGCACCTATCCGAGAGTCCTACCCCTTTTCACTTAACTTGCTTTGTGAAGGATCTTTCCCGAGACCATCAAGTCTAGGAACGCCTATTTAACCAAAACATTAGTGAACTTATGGTTATTTCGTATTATACTGTTAAGAACGGAAATTTTGTATAAAATTAATAGTGGAAGAAAAAGATTCCGGAATATAATTGCTCTACCTAAGCAGAACTTTACAATATACTCATGATTGAAAGGAGCAATGAGGATAATAACCTTTTGTTTAATATGGATCACTTAATGAACGTGATACTGATTTATTTCTTTTCTTTTCTTCTCACATTTGGTAAAGACATAATGAGCAAATTCATTTCTTTTGTTTTTCTCTGACATTTGGTACGTTTGATAAAGGTATAACGAGCAAATTCATTTCTTTTTCTTCGTCTGCTCTTTGATAAAGGGTCTAACGAGTAAATTTATTTATTTTCCCATCTGCTGGCGTTTAATAAAGGCATAATGAGCAAATTCATTTGTTTTTCCCTCTTTCAAACGTTTGGTGAAGGTATAACCATTTTTCTATGGTATAACATGGATTCATATCTTTCCTCTTCATATGATTTTTGGTAAAGGCTATGCCACCGAATTAATTTAATTTCCCTTCCTCTGACGTTTGATAAAAATACAACAGCCTCAAAATTTTATGGTTAGAAATTATGAAGGTATTTCATGAATTTATGAAGGTATTTCATTAATAATTGCTATACATTACGAAATTGTTCATAAATATAACACGATTTTGAAGAGGGTATAATTAAATTTAATTTTCATAATTGGTCTTTCTTAATCTAGATGTTACATAATTATATAAAGCAAAATAACACATCATTATAAATGCTTCTGGGATTTAAACCGAAAATTAAACCAAAGATGAGAATCCTTATTATACATAGGAGCAAAACAGTCAAGAATGTTCCTAAATTCTAGTTTACCTGATTTTTGAATTCCATTTCCAACATTGTAGTATCACAGTTCTCTGCCACCTGGCGAAGACCCTCAGAGGCTCTTGCACCTTGTGACCAAAATGAGTAATCTGCTTTGTGAGATGCTCCAATGACGTCACTAAATCCTGTTGTCCAAATGTTCGGGAAATCTTTAGGATGGTTATGTCGAGACCAAAGACCTTCAAGTGACATCTGAAAAGAAGAAGAAGAAAAAAAAGAGGTTGAGAAAAATTATGTAAAATACAGCTTATATATTACTTTGTTTCCGAATATATTAGAAATTGAAAATATAAGAAAGCACATTTTTCATAAAATTTGTCAATGAACTCTGAATATTTTCATTATAATATACTAAGTACATGGTCTATAAATAAAATAATGAGACTTTCGAAACTCATCTTTATTTGCATAATTATAATATATTTACACTTTACATTCTGTGGCTGTGATTACACAGAGAAAAATCCGTTCTCCGGACAGCGGTATATTGTACAAATATACGGTATCCTCTTGCTTACTATAGAAATCAGTACGGAGCATATGTTATCCGTATGCTACATAGGCTCTGTCCTTATATGTTACATCATGCCGTTGCAGGATGTCTGATATCTAACAGTTTTCCGTATATCACATGCATATACTTATGTTACCTTCGTCAGCTATATGTTATATACGTCCATTTGTATGTGAGATCCTGACCGCCTACATTGTTTCATACAGAAAGTACGTATAGATGGAACACTTAATACAGAAAGTATTATAAAACATGCGTTTTCAGTTATACGTCTGCTGTACGTTAAGTCCAAAACCTACAGGAATTACTCATTTAACCTATCTTTTTAAGTACGCCACCTACATTTTTTTTCCTCAGTGTACGTACTCAACCCAAGCGAAGTGGGATGGATTTGTTCCGCTTCTCACAAAAGAATGATATTATATCAAAGCCGAGAAGAATCCACAATAGAATTTCGAATGAGTGTTTGCGACGTTCATATTAAAATTATTATTATGAAGAAGAAAAAACAATTTCTTAGTGTACTTTACGATCTCGAAATTTAGTAACATCTCATATATATTTATGTAAGTGTTACTTCTGTAATTTAAGATCATAAAATAATAATAAGTATAGAATAATCAATTGTCAAGTCGTGTAGGGTCGGTTTAAGGCGGACAACACTCGCGCGCGAGTTCAACAAATTCGGTCCTTGGTAGAATTGCGGAACGTTTGTGGCTTGCTTTCAAGCTTCTTCGTACATACCGTATATGCTTTGCAAACGCGTCTTCGGCATGGGATACCAAGGTTCGATTTTTAATACTAACAAGTGTGATTCAGAGTTTACGTTAAACAATTTGTCTACAGCTTGGTGATAACTCATTTGATTTGGAAACGATTGACATTGAAGCATAGAGAAAATATTACTCGGTCTCTATTTTAGAAGTAAATAAATAATCATACGATAAACGAAGCAAGTTATCTTTCCACTAATGCTTAATTTTTGTAGCCATTTCAAATTACACTCTCAAATATATATTTTAATGGGTAAGTTACAGAATGATTTGAGAGGGCAGCACTTTGACTCAGTGGTAGAGCGCTTATATCTGGTGCAAGGCGTACTTGGTTTAATCCCTATTCACGCGAGTTTGTGGTGAATAACGTCATTTTGGTGGGATTTTCCCCAGCCCGTTCCTTCCTACATTTTCATTTCACCAATTATTCCATAATTCATTTTCATTAGTTCAACTGTTTCTTTTAGCCTAAAGGGTAGTATCATAGAACGTATAACTAGAGGGTGGATCAGAAACTACGGTTACAAGGCCGATATTTCTCGAGTTTCGTCTGTTTTAGAGGAATGAGAAGTGTGCGGTAATTTTAATACATGGAGTTGGCAACTGTGCAGAGTTTCAGCCACCCGCCACCTACGGCGCTACTTGTAGGTAAACACCAAGGATGTTACAAAATAGAGGATCTGCCCATACAACATAATCGTGAAGCCATACGTCACAGCTTCGCCACACCTACTCTGCCCACTCCGCGCCACTAAGATTGCAATGTTTTGAGCCAACCACCATGGCGGACACGAGAGTAGCCAATCAGACGTGTCGGCTCGGACGATGCTCTTTTGTTTTTTGGCTTCATTGAGTTCATATGATGAAGATACGTATGGGCAAATCCTCTATTTTATAACATCCTTGGTAAACACAAATGGGAACTCGTTTGGAAAACTGATCTCGCCAAGAAGGGCGCTCAGTTATTCGATTTCTGTCGGCGAAACATATAACAGCGACTGAAATTCACCGGAAGCTGGTAGAGGTTTACGGAGAGACTGTAATGTCTTGTCAGCATGTCGCAGAATGGTGTCGAAAGTTTGCGGCTGGTACAGAAAACGTCACCAACGAGGAGCCCAGAAGACCACTACGCTGTTAAAGCAGTTTCGCTGGGACATCATCGACTACTCTTCCTACAGCGACTTTCACCTGTTCCTACATCTAGGAGACTGTCGCTTCGCTTCAGGCGAGGTGAAACACTTTGTGACAACGTGGATGAACACACAAGGACAGGATTTTTACCAGGAGGCAGTGGCGTAGGGAAAGGGGGCCGCAGAGGGGCCGGGCCCCCCAAAGAGGTCCGACAATGTACTTCGGTACTTTGACGTTTGTAATTTTTTTATATATTTTTATGTTTATATATTTCTTTGTTTGTAATGTTTCTATATGTACCTATAACAGCACTTGCCCCCCCAAACACACATCCTGGCTACGCTACTGCCAGGAGGGAATCTTGAAACTCATTCCATGATGCAAGAAGTGCTTCAACCGATATGGAAACTATGTAAAAAATAATCTATGTACTATCTGGTGGCAGTATTAGTTGTATGAAGCAATATATACACGTTACATGGCACGTTTCGTAACCTTACTTTCTGATTTTTCACTGCTATTTCTAATGTGAACTCCCTGTTAAGATCTCTAGAGCACCCACTACTTTGTTCATAACACGATAAAAGTTGACCTGACCTGAACTGATTCTACGAATCAAAGCACTATTGTGAAAGTAAAAATATCTTATGTAATTTGCAAGTTTCTTTTTATAAAATAAAACTGTTTTTATCATTGTAGTTTGGTTTCATGTATATATGTTACTGACCTCGTATTTAGCATCTTCACAAGCACAGCATGAGTCAATGATTGGAGTCTTTTCGTAGGCGCTTTCTCTCTTATCTTCACAGACTGTAAGACTCAGAGGCCCTTCATCCATGTACCATACTCCCCGCTTCTCTACCACAGTCGCTCTGCAATCAGTGAAACAAAAGGATGGTTGACCAATCGTAGATAATGAAACAATACCGCTTTTTATTCTTGACCCTCGACCGGATAATGAACTTACCAGGTCAAAGAAAATAAGCATGCCCAATGCTAACAAATAATGAAAAACATTAATACTAAATTTGATATGGCAAGTTTTTATTATCATTATTTCAAAATATACATAGTACTATACTAGAGGTAAACTAATTCACAGTGGCCATTCACAGTAATTTATTCGTAGAAATATATCATACTTTCTTTAATGTAATACGATATTGATTTTCAACATTCGAATCCAGAAAAGTCTTTGTTGGTAAATATAATGCGTTCATGTAACATTTTCTACAACTTATTTATGTAATACTATGGAATTCTAATGCGCACATAGAACAGTTATTTTATACACCTAATATAGCTAATACAATGGATTTTTGTATCAAATAAAAGACAAATTCTGACCAAAGCAGATACTATCTAATAAATAATACAGTTTTGGCAAAGATATTTTGCCTCATACAGTTCAGGTATGTCAAGTAGAGATGTTGGGCTCAGAACGGTCGATAGATATCTACATAAATAATATAGTAGTGCCGATCAGCCATGCGATTCTCGTTGTTTAGTGAGTGGGAACCACTGAAACTCCGGAAATAAAAGGAGATCAAAGATGGAGAACCTCTCTAAACATCGACAAATCCAACCCAAGAAAGGAATACACTGTTTCCCAGATAGGACGTGTAGCCGCACATCGAGTATGGCGGAGTTCTATAGTGCTATTTCTGTAGATAAAAGCTACATATATCCGACGTACTCCTACTAATGCGTAACAGCCTGGTCTTTGTAACAGTTAAGTTATGTACTAAACGATACTAGATCTCCGTTATTGGGGCCATAAGATAAAGTACATGAATGTTACGCCAAATGGCAGGGCCATCTTGGTGTTCTCTTTGTTTACGTAGAGGAGTGAATTCATCAATTCAGACTGCAATACATTGATACATAGAAATTGTCTAAGACGTGAAAGGATCGTCACTCGGCTTCGTCGACCAGGCCAGAATTAACTGTAAAATGTAGTAGGATACGAATCAGAAACTTAAACAATGGTGGGATTGTTGCCAGCGCAGAAGAGATCTACCCAGCAGTGGAACCATTGCACGATGTGGGAGTATCACTTGACACTTTATAAATGTTGGTGGGCGGTGATCAGACATATAAAGAGCTCGATATTTATGCCGCACGCGAATTAGATTTAAGCGACAACAAGCAGACAGAAGATATAAGACACACCGTTGCGTTGCCATATGAATCAACCAAATAACGAATCAATTTGGCGCGCATGTTGGTCGGGAAGTAGACAAAAACGCGCAAGAAACCAGAGTTTCGGACTAATGTAGATATTTAGATATTAAATGTGTTGGATTAAAGTAAAATTACGTGTGTATGTGTCATGCAGGTCAATGAAGATAAAACGTCCCTTGGAAGCAAGGTCTGAAAGTTATTGACCATCAGAAGAGTTGTTTTGTGTAAGTTCAGTTGCAGACCATTAGCATGGTAAAAAATCTTGACTTGTAACGCGGAAACAAGTTGTGGGGCGGTAGTGCAGAGAAGCGTTAATTCGTTCATGTACGAAATACTTGTTAATTGACATGCCCCCTTCCTATATCACCGTGTTCCCTTTCCCCACAACTGAAATTAGAGTACTTACCTGAACACCACACAACCACTTCCTCTGGGAGGTGCTATCCAGAGAATTTTAACTTCAGTCTTCCTTTGAAGTGACGCGTCCGTAACCATGTTTGGACATCGTCTACTGAATCTTGTAAGCCCCGGGTCATAATTCTGGAAGTAGCCAACAGGTGATCGATAGATGCCATGCCTCTCGTATAAGGGCTCCACCACGAGGGCAAATTCTATAAATGGAGGCTCTCCTTCCAATGTTACTAAATAGAAAAGATAAGGAAATTACAATTGGGCAAAGTCTTAAAATAGTTCTATTTTATTTTTTAGATTACGAAAGAAAAAGCTATATTTAATTTGTTGAAAATTCAAACTTTAATATTGAGTATAAAGGGTTATTCAATATTTACAAATGAGTCGTGATCACAAATGATGTTCTTGAGGAGAAACGTTCATAACTCACGCTCAATAACATGCAATGAGTGGAAAAAGCGGCTAGTAAAATTGCTAAGTAGTTACACATTTAGGAGCGATACCCACGATTACATAAGAGTGTTTTGCATCCTTGATTTCCACGCCAATCAGTTTGTTGTTAGTATGGAACGTAATTCCCGAAAAACATCTTATGAATGTCTACCCAGTCGGTACACAATTCGTAAGTGGCACTCTGATTTTAAGGGAAGACGCTAGTTTTGGAAGCGGATATTTCTTATTTTTCCATGAAGAAATAATCACTTGGATTTCGTTCTTGGATAGAGATGCAAGGGCTCGGAAAAAAACCGGCTTTTTTGGAAAAAAACTCGGTTTTTTCTGCTTTGCTTTTTTGCTTGGGAAATTTTGGGCTTTTTTCAAAATACTGCTTTAAATTGATAAAACAGACTTTGTATCGCTTCTCTATAACACAAAAAATCATTTAATTAGTGGTTGATGCTGATAATAATATAAAACATCGAAAATAAACTATGAATTTCGAAAAAATATTTCAAACAATTTTTCTTCAACATATTTACATTATGAATTCCACAGGATTAACCAATGTATATAATAAGAATTTTTTAACCTCCTATATACAAAAGTAAGCAGAGTTGGCAAGAACCGTGATTGTTTTTGAAAATGCCGAAAACCGGTTTTTTGGGGGATGTTTTAAACCAGGCTTTTTTGGTTTAAACCAGGCTTTTTTGACTTAGATTTTTTGCTTTATGTATTTATATTACATATTCACAGAAATAAGTTTGTTTCGCCTTGATGTTATTATGCAACAGCGGGGTTATGCCGGAAGAACTCCCATAAGCTTAAAGAAGTGCGGTCAGTAAATTTCTTAAGTTGAGAATCTCCCGCCCTAGCCATTGGGAAAATCCCGTCATTACTTGAAATGTAAGACAATAACGGGAAAATCCTGTTATTGCTTTGCATGTAAAATTTAAAGGTCAACGTACCATAATCAGTACGCTAAAACTGAGGTATTAAATTACAAATTTAGTGCGTACATATCATTGAAAGTCCAATCCAAGCTAATGTTGGAAGCTACGTAAACAATCGATAAATTTTGCCAATTTCTATCAATATATTTAAGCAATATTGGCTTCTTTATAAAACAACACACATTTAGGCATGCAGAAATATACAATTTGGTTTGTTTCGTATATTTAGGCTTAACATCCTTACGAAATACCGAGGTTATCAAGGAGAAGACTTTCGCTTAAACTGACATCCGAACCGCTACTTGGGTTACGCATGAAAGAAGGGTTGTGGTTCGACCGAGAATTGAACACCTTGATTAAATGGTCAAAGGGAAATAAAACTATTGCAGGTGGTTTGATATCTGGAAACGTCACCATGAAGTTCACACGATTCGCATTTTTCATTCTTTTTATTTTTGTGGTTTAAACCAGTTATTAAAAAAAAGTTGGTGTTAACCAGCCAACACTAAAAGTAAACACTTCTTTTTAAAGAATACACAAATAACTAGCACAATAGTATGTAGTATTTTTACTTCAAAATATTCCATACCCTCTTTTTGAAACAAAATAAAATTAAAATAAAACATAAGAGAAATACTTAGATTTATATGATACACTTAAAGGCTGAACATCTAGAGCTTTTGGTTCTGTATATTCTTGAAATTCTACAGTTAAGTTTTATAGAACCACCATCACAGTTTACCCAATCCTCAAGTTTTCTGAATTTTTAACAAGAGGGATTCAACATATCATTACGGAACTCCCCCCCCCCCAAAAAAAAAAGACTACGGAATATATTTAAGTTAAGCTAAATACAACTGCACAACAAACATGACTGAGTGATTAGCTTTTGAGCTTCTATCGGGAAGTCCGGGATTCAACCAGCATTCGACCATTCTGACAAAGCTTTTCTTCATTCTATCTGTGAATGTAGAAATAGTGCGTGTACTGTGAGTTGGGCGACTTCCTTTTTTATTGTTTTTAAATCGTTATTATTACTAATTACCAGCAGTGACGGTTTTGCGAAGGTTAGGGGGGCGGTCTTTCGGACTGAAGCCCGTTCCCCAAAGTTACGGAATGTCTGCAACAAACGAAATATCTATTATTTATGCCTTTACTCATAAACTTTAAGCTTCCGTCAAATAAAAATTACGAATGCTTAAAAAAACTAAACATTAGTAAGAAACCCTTCCCAAAATACTTTTCTAAATCCGCCACTGATTCTCAGTATAAAATGATTTTTAAAGTTGTATCCGGAAGATTATTGCTAAACATATAAACGAAGCGAAATATTAGTTATACCTGTACTCATAAACTTCAAGCACTTCCCAAATAAAATTAGGACTTTTTAGGAAACGAAACAATCAGAAAAACCCCTCCTAAAGTACTTTTCTAAATCCGCTACTGATTATTTGTATAAATTGGTATTCAAGGTTGTGTCCGGAAAATTAATGCTAAATCACTTCACAGCTACAGTATAACAGAAATGTGGAAGTACGGTTTGACGGATATATTGAAAAACGTACGCTTTGACGGATAAATAGAAAAACGGGCAAGTTTAACTTTTGCGCTAGAAGCTAGAGTACTAAAAGCTCTTAGAAATGAAACACGGATGACAAACTAGAGAAGAAAAAAGATGTCGATAACTCAAAAGTTAAAATAAAGTTAAATAGCCTCTAAAATTACCCTCTAATACTACATTCTTCATGTTAGCTTTAATTCGTAAAACATGTGCTCCATCCATCTTGATGGTGAATTTCAGAGCGAAATATGACATTCAGGTCATGGAATTCTTATCTAACTATAGAATATACTATAAGAAAGCTATTTTGATAGAAAAATCATGAAGTTGAAAAAATCCAAAATTTCCAAAATTCTCGTTTTTTTCCCAAAAAAGCCGGCTTTTTATGTGAAAAAAACCATCGATTCAAAAAAGCCGGCTTTTTTGCATCTCTATTCTTGGATATGTTACAGACAGATCTCCTGCCTCAGCTGAAACAGAACATCCAAGGTATCATCTTCTAGCAAGACAGCAGGATGGGACAGCCGTATTTTTACAAATAAATCAGAAGGGAGTTCAATAGGTGATTACAAACATATGTATTGTCCATGTTGGTAGTTCTTATACTGAACATCTTTGGCTTCTGGTCATTACGCCTTGAACACTACCTGGAGTCGAACTCTGGTGTCATTAGTTCACCCAAAAGAACCCAAACCTTTCAGTTTCAGTTCATTGAAAATCAAGTGGTTAAAATAGTGTGGTAGTAATTAAACGTCTGTAATATGCAGAAGCATAATTAAACAGTCTGTTTCACTAACCCGGAAATCCGAATAGGCTGTGCTGGAAGCAGTAAGTTTCTCGTATATATGGTCTTCAAATCGGCTCTCTTGAGATATAATTCTCCCAAATCTACGTAATAATCGATGGTATGATTAGTAAGTGCTCATATAGTCTTCAATTGTCTCTGGATCTCTTGAGAAGCGTCTCTTTTGGATGGTTTTGTAGTATTATAAATAGTTCTGGAATTTGTTAACTCTGTTTTTTGCTTAAGGAAATACGAAACAGAAAGGTTTAAGCCTTTCCTTAATTATTCGATAATTCAACTTTTAGATTTAAAAAAAACAAAGCGATAAATCCTCTATGCTGATTTATTTCCTCTAAGCAAAGAGAGAGAGAGAGAGAAAGCAAAGTACAAAGTTAAAAAAAGAAAAAAACTGTCTCGACATTTTCCTTTCTGTTGTCCGGATATGAATATTTGTTCTAAGATTATTTTAATAAACAAGCATCTGAATTTTGAATAATATTATCATCAGCATATAATCGGAATGGTCCAAAAATGTGGAAACACCCTATTAACGTAAACGTTGAAAAACCAAAATAACAATGTAGGGGAATAGACATATGGATAAAAGAAAATGTTTGAGGACATATCTCAATGACGTCTGTCATTTTTAATTTTATGCAATTGTCTTAAAGGAAACCATAGCATGTGATATGTCATTTTAAGAGCAACTTTTCCTATAAATTGAATGGCACTATTAATTTTGTCTAGCGCATACTATTACACGGAATTATGAGTGTTTCTTTGTTGTGTCCTCATTAAAAGAGATTATTCATACAGCAAAGACCAAGCAGTGTTACAGGATGTATTCAATGTGTTCCCTATTCCGTTCGATCGTTAAATACATTCTGGGTTCCTAGTCGCGCAAAACCTTGCACACAATGTCGGCTGTAATGTTGGGACATACATTCACAATTCGGTCCTTGAGATCCCAAACATCACTAATATTCACGGCATACACAACAGACTTTAGATGGCCTCACAGGTAGTAGTCCAATGGGGCCAGGTTAGGGGAACGAGGGAGCCATTTCATAGCACCTCGTCGACCAATCTACCTATTAGGAAACTGTTGGTCGACGTACTCACGGGCACAATACCGTATTGAGTTGAGCCCTTGGTTAGCTTATGAATATATATGAAGAAACTATACAGTCAAGTTTCGAGTGACAAAACTGCAAAATTCAGATGTTCTTATTTAATAACAAAATTACAGTGGCTATACCGACAAACTCGCGCGACAAACCGCACATGCATGAATAGTCTCATGTAGAAATGTGCAAATACATTAAGAAAACAAAATAAATACTGCTCAACATAATGTCCACTGCAACAACACAACAAAGCTAGTGGTTTGGTATACTTTCAATTGACACATTCATTTTCAAACGATGTATTGGAATTTGGAATAGCTATTGGAATCCCTTACAGTCTTTCTTCCAGGCATAATTTCGGGAGGTAGAAGGGGATTACATTTCATTCTCGTCTAGGTGTGTCCTTTAGCAAATAGGTGTGTCCTCAATGCAGCCTCCTGAGATTTCCCACTAATCTTCCCAACGGACAAAATTTTCTGGAAGAAAGCTTGATCCCTTGGACAAGCGTTACTGCTTGTATTATATAGCTTATAGATGTAATTAAGATTCATTTACTTTTTACTTACCCATATATTGTTGTTCTGGGATGTACCGCTGTGAATTGGCACTGATTGTGATTCTGTATTTGTTATTGACTGGTGATCTCTGACCACCGTCTTTTGGCTCGCGGTCACAGCTCCATGAGAGACTATTTGGCACCAACGTAACCAGAATTACAAGCAAAAGCACTGTAGACTGCGACATTGCTAAACTGGGAAGAAAGAAAACAAACATTATAAGGATTAAAATTGCAATTTAAAGAGGCATATTATTGTTTGATAGGAACTCCCAATTATTTCATGCACTTTCTCCTAATTCTTCTTCTAAAGAGCAATTAGTAAAATTTTTTGATAAACAAATTGACTTAGTTCAAACTACAAATTTAATTGGCTCTTAACTGAAAAGCCAAAGGTCTCCACCGGAAAATATTCTACATCCTTACTAAACAAATCATGTTAAGTTTTTCATGTTAAGTTTTGACAACATTGAACGAGTGCTGTAGATCGCGTAACATTACGATATGTATATAATGTCATTTCTATTATTATTATTATTTGTTAAAAAATAAAGGATGATGAGCAAGAATTATTTTCTAAATGACCAATCAGAGTTTCCTATTACTAACTATCATACAATTTCATTGTAATTCATTCCAGCATTTACAGATTAGACAACAGTAGTTACAAAATGATAAAATTTTTGGTGGGTATACATTAGAACATTTTCAAAAATATAGCATATACTCAAATCTAGATACACGCCTTCTTTCGTGAATTTAAGGTGACTATCTACTGGACTATAAAGATATTAGGTAGTGGCGGATCTAGCCCGGGGCCTAAGCCACCCAGGTTTTTGAGTAACAAAGCTAATTTAACCCTTATTTACATATTTTTGAAAGTTTATAGTAAACTCATGATGTACATATCGTAGTCTGAGTTCTGGCTGACCCATCCAGTTTTTACCTTCTAAATCCGCCACTGATGTTAGGGGTGTACACCTTGTACGCCCCATTACATTTTCAACAGCAGGATATGATATTTAGAGATTTTATAAAGGCTAATTGATACATAGTGCCGTTCCCATGTCGTGTCCTGATAGGCCGCCTTGAAGAGAAACCATTCAGATCGCGCCTTTACGACCGGCATGTTTCGGCTTTCTTCGGAGTACTCGAAGCGACACGAAGTTGACCAGTACCAAGGGAAAGGGTGTAGAAAGTAGTAGCGGGAAGGCATGGCACGGCATAGTATGTCTGAAAGGTCACGGTCATGGTTTGTACGAAACATGGCAGGAGAACGAAACCCTATGTGTGAATCAGCCTTAATGGAGTCAGCGACTTTTGTTTCAGATATAAGACTCTAGATTGTTAATTTGGAGTTTAGTGTCCTTCTTGAGACTTGGACTTACATTTTAACGTAGAAACTGAACAACATGAGTTCTCACCGAAAAATCGAACCTGGTTCTCTCACGCCCAAGGCATGTTCGCTCCCATATCCACAAGAGATCTCTTACAACTGCAGTATAATCTCTTTATCTACTAATCAATTAGTTTCTCTATTTGAAATGTAAATTTAATTAAATAAGTAAATGAATTGGTAAAGACAGTAAACATAATCCCGCGAAATTTACATGTATGGAATATACAGGATGTTAATGAACTATACCGACAAACAGTAGGAGGTGATTCCTCACATCAAAATAAGACAAAAAGTTCATATGGACCTATGGCGAAGGGCTGTCCAAAATCACAAAAAGCCAAATTTCCAGAGGCCTTACTTCGAATTTCAGAAACTGTGTATGATGATCCTTATCAGCGTAAAGGAAGCCATACAAACACAATCCAAAAATGTATATTTCATCTATTTTCAATAGGTGTATAGGGTATTCCCCACAGGATGGAATTCTCAGATATGCTCTCAATAGAGTTTTTATATATAGCCTGATTTCAAGAAGGGTATAAAGTAGGCAGGCGGTAAGCCTTAAGAAAAATGGACACCAAATTCTTCAAAGGGAAGTCGGAAGTGTTAGGAACCGGCAGCTCCAAGTATTTTCGTATTGGGAATAACATATGCTACCATGTACATCGTCACGGTATATTTCACGTTTTCTTCACTAATAAGCGTGAAAGAAAACATCGCAGTGTGCGTTTTCCCGAGTACGAGGGTCCGTGCTGTTAACGATCCTGAATACTTCCGACATCCTGCCAAAAGATTCCGTGTTCATTTCTGTGAAGCCTTATTATTTGCCTATTTTGAACCAATCATAAAGTCAGGGCATATCTCAAAATTCGGTTGATGGCATGTCTGGGAATTTCATCCTGCAAAGAATACTCTGTACACTCATTGGACATTAATGAAATATGCATTTTTGGATTGGGCATGCGTGATTTACTTTACGCTGATAAGGACTACCGTCCATTGATTTCTAGAATTCGAACTAGGTCCTCTTGAAATTTGGCTTTTTCATGATTTTGGACAGTCTTAGTTCTGAAACTATGCACTTTTCCCCACAAGTCGATATGAACTTTTTCTCTTATTTTGATGTAAGGAATCACCTCTTACAGTTTGTAGGTATAGTTCATTAACACCCTGTAGATATTACAAAATAACAATTCAAAAATTCGCTAACATATATAGGATATGGACTATAGATAGCTACCGTTAAAGTCTTCGTTTCTTGTTTACATGTTATAGCCTTTGTTAAAGTCATCGTTATCCGTTAAGATGTTATAGCCTCCGTTAAATTCATCGCTATCGTTAAAGTCATCCTTAAGATGTTAGGGGGCTGATTCCATTAACGAATTTGAACGAGATAATTATTCTGGATATCTATTGCAAAGAAATAATTTTAAAAATCGCGTACTTGTATGGAATACGAACTATCGATAGCCACCGTTAAAGTCACCGTCGAGATGTTAGCGGATTGATTAACGGATTAACGAACTTGGATGAGATAATTGTTCTAGCTATCTATTGCTATTAAAAGAATCAAAACGGAATCAAGAGATTCACTTCCGTTTAAGTTACCGTGCAGAGTAACGGACGGACTCATAGACGTTCAACACAATCTAATTAGTTTCACTGGATGATCTTAATAAATAATGTGCCATTGGTATGAGCCATCATTTGTATATACAAAAAAAGACAAGAAGGAAGAGGAGAGGAAGTTCTTTTCTTAGCAGGGTATAGGGCCTGCATTGTTTCTCGATGACACTAATTTAACATGCCACGATAGCGTGGGTCAACGAAAACTTGACCCATGACCCACGACCCACCATGACCCACTCTGACCCACGAAAAACAATTGTCCAATTCTGAGCCATGATCCACACAATCCTCCCCACTGACTTAAGAGTTTACACTTGTAATAAAACAAGGCCGTGAAACTATAACTAATCGGAGTTGGAATACCTTCTGTTAATCGTCCAAGCATTGCTCTGTTATAATGCCGGTGGGGCTGATCTTTTCGATGTAAAATTGTAAAGTGTTTGTCATAGAACATATTACGATGAATTTCAATTTACTAATTGTTGAATTACAAATACTTTTCAGTGGAAAATAGGATGAAATTTGAAAGTCTCAAATCAAGGTAAAGTTGACCAACGTAAAAAAAAAAAAAAAAAAAAAAAAAAAAAAAAAAAAAAAAAGTGTAAAATTCCATTACAAAGCCAAGTAGTAAGTTCTATTGCTATTGTTACATTTAGAAATATCCAATATCCAAAAATGCCTGAAGCTCTTTTTTTCACTTAGATAACTCATCTCAGGTAAGTAAATTGAAACAAATGAAAAAGAAAGAAAAATCGAGGCCTTCAAAGTAAAATGTAGACAAATTCACCAGTGTTCAGAAGATATTGTCTATAATGATGCACTGAGCAGAGTGGGTCACATCCTGTTGACCACGACCCACTGACCCACTCAATCTCTGGCCACAATTTCTGAGGCATATTGCATCAGATTATTTCAGAACAGGAGTGTTCAACGTTTTACTGTTGGAGCACCCTAGGGCCGTATTGAGACTTGAAGACTTTTGCGGGCTGTATATATACATTCCAATTTACTTTTTAAGACATAGTGCACATAAAATAATGCATTTTCTTGCCAGGGTATCATAAAATTGTAATGAATGATACCTTTTATTATTCATCATGGAACGGACTTTCAATTTGGCTGAGTGTACAATTATGTTATACGAGGAAGTGTCTAGAAAATTAGCTCCTCTCGGTTAAAAAAAAAAGTAAACACAGTAATCTTGAAACATTTATTTCCACAGATAGAGTACAGATGACACTACTTTCCAACATATCGACCACCTGAATTCAGACACTGGCCATACCATGGAGTCAACTTTAGACTTCTGATGAAAGACTGTCGCCTAGGAATAGAACCAGTGTATGACGGCCGATTGGAATTGTTAATCACTATCAAAATGCTTACCAGACAAAAAATGTCTTGAGATGTAAGAAGATATGAAAATCGCTCACAGCAAGATTCGGACTATACGGCGGGTGGCAACCGATCTTCTGCAGTCGTTCTACTGGGACGTGTTTGACCACTCATAGTATAGCACGGATCTTGCTCTGAACAACGTTGAAATCTTCTTACACCTCAAAACATTCATGTCTGGTTAGCATTTTGATGGTGGGCAATTGTAGACAGCTGTCATATATAGTTTCACTTCCAAGAGATTGACTTTTACGACATCAGAATACAAAAGTTGACCTCACAGTATGACCAGTGTCTGAATTTCTGTGGTGAATATGTTAAAAAGTATTGTCGCCTGTACTGTATCTGTAGCAATAAATGTTTTAAGGGAACTGTATCTTCGTTGTATTTAGCGCCTTAAGGAAACTTACTTTGAAGACATGCCTCACACGTTCGATTTCATTTTCACACACTCCAAAATGTTAAAATGTCAGGGCGCTTCACGGGCTGTAGAAGGTATGTTCTAAGTCCGCAAATTCAGCACGGAAGTAGTCTTTAAAAATACTGCACAATATTTATTCTTGTTTCTTCTTTGGGACAAAACGGTGTAGGTTAGCGGGCTGAGCCGTTAGTCTGACGATCATGAGGTGAAATCCATTTTGGTTCGAATTCCTGTGAAGGCATTTTTAACTGTCCTTGATCTCTCTGTGTTCGTATCCCAGTCAAATGTAATAGTCACGACAAGTATTAAAGAAAGCAATTAAGTGTAGCAAAGGGTTTGTTCTTCATTGCCAGAGCGCTCACCTCTGCTGTTAGGGATTCCTGGTTCAATCACAGAGCAAATGAGTTTGCGGTGAACAACATCCTGTCCTGAATTTATCGTCCCACAGTCTTATTTTTCATCAATTCTTTTATAATCAATCACTTTCATTAACAGTCTGTCTTCTTTAGACCAAAGGATATAATCGTGAGCAGAAATGGAACGAGTCAGAAATTTCGTGACCCAAGATTCTGAAAGTCAGACCCATGACCCAGTATAAGTCGGACAGATCCAGTGTAAGCCGGACAGACTCACTGTAACTCGAACAGATCCAGCTTAAGCCGGACAGATCCAGTGCAAGCAGGAGAGATTCAGTGTAAGCCGATCAGATTGCATTGTTACAACGATAACGTTGTATGTATCATTGGCAATCTGTGCCTATTTACAGAAAGGGATCAGAGGCGAATTATGTGAGCAATAAAATGTATAACGAAAAAGAAAGACATATAGAGATTTCGAGATTATTATTTTGTAATCGGCAACAAAAATATGAGTTGTTGTTGCTATAGCAACGATATAAAATAATTGTACATATACGTAGACATTTTAACGAGTAGATAAGTGTGTATGAAGGTCTATATATATTTTATTATATGTGCAGAAAAGTTAATTATATATACTTATCATGGTCAAATATTAAAAGCCAATTAAGAAAGTGATAAAACGCGTTGAGTTATTTAGAAGATTAACTTTATAATACGAACCAGACCCATATAAAAATTGGTGCCTCACCACGGGAGTTATATAAAGTGTCGTTTCGAAGGTCTAGTAAAAACGGCATTTCAATGCGATCTTAATATCACAATTTTGCGAAGTGGAAAAGTAATTAAACGAAATACGGCCACGGAAAGTAATAATTTGGTTGAAGGACAAAGTATGAATCTTGAATTGACTCCGAGGGACAATTTGGCAGACATTCTAAAAGATTTGGCTCAACAGATAAAAAATCAGTCCGAGCAGATGAAAAACCAATCAGAGCAAATGCAACATGTGAACGAAAAATTGGACCAGCAAATGCAACATGTGAATGAAAAATTGGACCAGCAAATGCATGTGAATGAAAAATTGGACCAGCAAATGCAACATATGAACGAAAAATTGGACCAGCAAATGCAACATATGAATGAAAAATTGGACCAGCAAATGCAACATGTGGATGAAAAATTGGACCAGCAAATGCAACATGTGAATGAAAAATTGGCCCAGAAATTAACGCAACTAGCCAACGACTTTGATGAAAAAATAGTAAAATTGAATCAACGTAATGAAGATAGATGGGAGCATGTGCAACATCAGTTAGATCAAATTAACTTACATGTGGTGCAAAAATTCGAGAAATACGAAGAGAAAATAGGAAAAGTTGTACAGCGAAGCACAGAAATTCAAGAATCTTTGGATGTTTTAAAATCGACAATTAACGCACATGAAAACCACATCAAAGTACTACAAGACGAAGTTAATTTCACCAAAGAAAGACGCATTCCCGGAACTTCATTTCAGGATACAGAAGGCACGAGTCATCCTATAGCTACAGGTTGGGTACCTGATCATCATCCAAGAACAGCATTGGAATTTGATGGATCATGAAGTGGTGCAGAGAGTAGTGGCGGAGAAGAACAAGTGAGGCAAACATCCAAGCGCAGACGCAGCTCCAGTAGAGGTATGAAGACATCTACAGGTAATCAGTTGCGGTTTAGCGAAGTAAAGTCGCTCACAAAGTTTAGTGGTGTGCCAGGAGATATACCCGCTAGGGCATTTCTCGAAAAATTCCAGGATGAATGTGAGCTCATCGGTGTAAATGAATCTCAATTCTTAAAAATATTACCGCATATTTTGTTGCCACCTTGCTTAACATGGTTTAAGGCTATTAGAGGTAGTCTCCATTCGTATTCAGATTTTAAGAATGCTCTTTTGTCAAATTATGAAAACGATTTTATGGTAGCAAATAGAGATGCTGTTTTACGAACGAACCACTACAATCCAAAGTTTACCGTAGTATTACTGAATTTGTAGTATCAACATATCACGAGCTAAGATCATTAAATCCGAACCATCCGGAATCTCGAATTATAGCTTCAATTGGGATCTTATTGCCATTTAGATTACAACAGTTGTTAATGTCGGCTCAGTGCTAACTAACTAACTAACTAACTCTATGGCCTATGGAACCCGGAGGTTCAGTGCCGCGTTCACAAAAGCTCTCCACTGACTTCTATCCTTAGCTAATTGCATCCAGTTTCTACTTTGTATTCCTATCTCTGCGAGATCCATCTTAATATTGTCCTCCCATCTGCGACTAGGTCTTCCTACTGGTCGTTTTCCTATGGGTCTACCAGTCAAGACTTTGAAAGCGTTTCTACTTTCTTCCATTCTAGCTACATGACCTGCCCACCTAAGCCTCCTAGACTTGACGACCCTAACAATGTTGGGTAAACCGTATAAACTATGAAGTTTCCGCCATTCCCCATTCTCGTTCCTCTTGGGTCCGAATATTCTTCTCAGGATCCTGTTCTCAAATACTTTCAGTCTATGTTCTTCCCTCAGAGTAAGCGACCATGTTTCACAACCATACAGAACAACAGGCCTGATTATCGTTTTATATATTTTAAGCTTCAAATTCCTCGACAGAATTCGCGACGACAAGAGATTTTGAACCGAATAGTAACACGAATTTCCTGCTTTTAGTCGACATTTAATTTCTTCGTGAATATGATTTTCGTCTGTTAATATTGATCCTAAATATTTGAAAGTATCCACTTTATCAAAAGCATTATTTAATATTTTAACGCCTCCACAATATGCCGTATTCCGGTCCCGACGCACTTCCATGTATTTAGTTTTCTCTGCATTTACTTCTAAACCCATGTCCCTGCAAGCGTTTAATAAGATCTCTGCATTTATTTCTACTGTTCTCCTATCATCCCCTATTAAATTTACATCATCAGCATATGCCACAACCTGGTGAATGCCGTTCAACTCTAGGCCCTGGTTGCTATCTTTGATTTTCCTTATGGCGTATTCCAGCACAAAGTTAAATAATAATGGCGACCACGCATCCCCTTGTTTCAGGCCATTTTCGACGTGGAAGCTCGTGGACAAAAATTTTCCTACCCGGACTTTACTTTGGGATTCACTTAAACATATCTTAATTAATCTAATTAGCTTTCTCGGTATTCCAAGTTCTGTAAGAACGTTGTATAATGTTTCTCTCCTAACCGAGTCGTAAGCCTTTCTAAAATCAATAAATAGTTGATGTACTGGGGTATTGTATTCCCACTTCTTTTCGAGTATTTGGCGAATGGTAAATATTTGGTCGATAGTTGATCGATTTCGTCTAAATCCGCACTGATAATCTCCAATAATTTCATCTGCGTATGGGGTCAATCTTGCTAACAGAATATTTGAAAGGATTTTATAGGATGTTGACAGAAGAGAAATGCCTCGATAATTATTACAGTCAGTTTTATCGCCTTTCTTGTGAATTGGAACAATGATTGATTCTTTCCACTCTTGTGGCAATTCTTCCTTGTTCCAGATAAGGAGAATGAGTTTGTGTATCTTGTTCCACAATTTTTCGCTTCCAGCTAAAATTAACTCAGCCGGAATTTCATCTACACCCGGAGATTTGTGTTTCTTCAATTTCTTTATAGCGGCTTCCACTTCTATTCGATTGGGTTCTGGAATATACGGTTCTGCGGTGTGTATCTCCTTTTCTCCACGCACATTAGTTTTTGGCTGCGTGTTCAGCAAATCGTCAAAGAAATCTTTCCATCTATTTAAGAGGCTATCCGTATCGGTGAGAACTGTTCCGTCAGATTTCTTTAATATATAAGCACGAGGTTGATAGCCTTTCTTAAATTCGCTGATCCCCTTATACATGTCCCGAATATTTTTATTTTTACTATTATCTTCAAGTTCCTTAATTTTAGCTTTCAAAAAATCCCGTTTCTTTGTTCTAAAAGTTTTGGAAGTTTCCCGCCTGATATCTGCGAAATTTTGTGTAGTTGTTTCATTCGGATTTTGTAGCCACCGTAATTTTGCCTGTTTTCTCTTCTCTGCTAGTTTGATGCATTCTTGGTCGAACCATGGTTTGTTCCTACGTATTTCCGCGTTACCCAATTTTTCTATTGCTGAACTTTTAATGCTATCTCTAATTTCAATCCAAGTATCCTCAACACTAGTGCACTCCGAGTCTTCTAAAACCGCGAATCTATTCGAAACTTCAATCTGGTATTCCTCTCTTACCTGGCTCTCTTCTAATTTCTTTAAATTAAATCTCTCCGTTTTCGGACAATGAATATTACCTTTATTCAACGATAATCTCTCCCGTATTATCGCTACTACCAGGTAGTGATCAGTGTCACAATCAGCCCCTCTAAACGACCGGACGTCAATTATGCTAGATTGTCTTCTTCTATCTACTAAAACGTGATCAATTTGATTATGTGTTTTTCCGTCTGGTGATGTCCAAGTATATTTATGAACGTCGCGAAGTGGGAATTTTGTACTCTTCACGATTAGGTTTTTGGATGTTGCAAAGTCCACGAGTCTAACACCGTTGTCATTACTTTCCTTATGCAAACTTTCGTTCCCTATAATCGGTTTGAAAATATCCTCTCGTCCTACCTTCGCATTGAAATCCCCTAATAGAATCTTCATATGGTATCGCGGGAGTTGGTCAAATATCCGTTCCACTTCTTCGTAAAAACTATCTTTTATATCGTCACCCTTATCTTCAGTTGGAGCCTTACATTTAAAACAATAATATCACACCACCGTCCCTTAAGAGTAATAAAAGAAAGTCTGTCAGTAACAAATTCAACCCGTTTAATTGCTGGTAATATTCGTTTGTGAACGAAAAACCCTGTTCCTAACTGGTGATTTTTATTTCCTTCCCCGTAAAAGAACGTAAAATTTCCGGAATTCTCAGATCCATTTCCTTCCCACCTAACTTCCTGAACTCCTACTAAGTCCATCCTGTATTTCTCTAACTCACTCGTTACAGATTTTAACGCGCCTGCCCTATAAAGACTTCTAATATTCCATGTTCCAAATCTCATGTCCATTTTCTTTTCGGCTCAGTGCATTAATTTCAATCATTTAATTATGCTCATTCAAAGTTATGAGAGTCAATCTGCAATTCAAAATAACAATAAGATGCAGGATAGAGGTCAGGGTAATTATGCATGTAATCAGACACAATATGCATCTTTTCGTAATGTAGATATACAACCTGAAAATGATTCTAATGTTCGTAGTTTCAATAATAGAATGAGTAGTTATAATTGTACCGGAAATCAAACACAATCTAACTATAGAAATGGAGCTAGGAATTTCAAAAATAACAATAGGAATTTCAGTAGGAATAATAATTCTCGCCGATTCTCACAAAATCAATTTGCAGATGGCAGGAACTTCGTAAATAGGAACCAAAATATGGTATCATCTTATGAAAGACAAGCACGTACACAAGACTGTGCTATACAATGTTCCTTAAATGAACCCTTCGAACCTATAACTTGAATTGACAAAAAGGCGTCCAATGGATTTGTACTAAATTGACCTTTGCTTACGTCTATGGTTAATGTGTTTTTCAGTTCATTTATTATTAAAATGTACGTTGAAAACATGTGTAATTATGAATTATTGTTCCAACTTTGTTATTCTATCGCTGAATTTTCAGAATTGTTTATTTTATCTGATGTTTGATGTTTGTGTTGCATGTCTTTTGTAAAGTTCTCTCATAATTACTTATTTGAATATTATGAATATTTAAAAATAAAAGATCGTAATTTTAATGTAAACTTATGAAAGTAATGACAGATATATCAAATAGATGCACCTTATTATATGGAAAGAGTATGAATAATGAATATCGAATCTCTTGATTTTTCAAAGTTTATTAATGTGTTAAATGATAACCATCAATGCGTTTATATGTTCCAACTTTGTTGACTTCTGATCCTATCAATATTTAATATTATGAAGATCTTTGTAAATAGTGTTGTTTGTATATGAAGGAATAGTTAATTTTGTATCCTATAAGGAAACTATTAGTTAGGTTTAATTCTTGAATAGCCTTAATTATGATAATTGTAATTCGTCGTTATTAATGTCGAGATATATTGTCAAAAATAAAAATGTGTAATGTTATAGTATATTATATATAAATGGAAAAGTTAATTATGTATGTGTATTAAAGGTGATATTATATATATATGAGGGCTATTCAAAAGGTAAATGTTTCATGATATATAACCCAGGGTTCTTTCCTCCATAGTAAAACTATTATAGAAGTCCCGTTCGAGGCGACATCTACAACGATAACGTTGTATGTATCATTGGCAATCTGTGCCTATCTACAGAAAGGGATCAGAGACGAATTATGTGAGCAATAAAATGTATAACGAAAAAGAAAGACATATAGAGATTTCGAGATTATTATTTTGTAATCGGCAACAAAAATATGAGTTGTTGTTACTATAGCAACGATATAAAATAATTGTACATATACGTAGACATCTTAACGAGTAGATAAGTGTGTATGAAGGTCTATATATATTTTATTTTATGTGCAGAAAAGTTAATTATATATACTTATCATGGTCAAATATTAAAAGCCAATTAAGAAAGTGATAAAACGAGTTGAGTTATTTAGAAGATTAACTTAAAATATCGAACAGGCCCTTATATTGTAAGTCGGGAAGATCTAGGGTAAGCCGAACAGATTGCATTGTAAGCCGGATAGACCCAGTGTAAGCTGAACAGATTGCACTGTAATCCGGATAGACCCAGTGTAGGCTGCAAAGATCCAATGTAAGCCGGAGAGACTCGGTATGACCCGGAGACGACGAAACATCATCATATATCTATAGATAGTATGTATGAGGTTGCGCGAGTATATGTATGAGGTGCTAACGAACATGATTATTTGATTATTTCCTCTCTTTCTCTCTTTTCTTACTAAATCGGTAATTTTCTTTCTCTCTTTCTGTGTGCGATTGTGTCAAAACATTACACTAAAAGATAACTACAAAGTCTATCGTAGTGTAAACGCATGAGAATATACATGTGTTGCTTGTGAGAAATTTTCAAAATTTAATCGAGCGAGCCTGTAAAAACTTGTCGTGTAGAATATAAGAAATAACACTTAGCCTAAACAGTGTTTTGTTCAATTATTTTTTGTATAGTCTGTGTTACAAAACCATTTCATTAGTTTTCACTATTGAGGAGGGGGAATAAACATGAAATTAGATTTCAAACAGTGAAGACATGGTATCTTAATTAAGAAATGTCAAAACCAGTACTCAAATGCATGAATATGCGTGCTCGAATATTATTCCACTATAAAAAAAAGTTTGTAGTAATACTGTAGAGCTGATATTTAGTCTGTTTCCTGATCATTGGGTCTTTCCGGGTCACCGAGTCTGAGAAGTGAGACCGAAATCCAGGCAACTCGGACAAAAGTCGTGACCCAGTGACCTATGACCCTTCCATCACTGACCGTGGTGATTTTATAAGTACCTTTTAAATAAGAAAAATAAAAAGTTTCAAGTTTCATTATTCTTTTGTTTTTCCATTATTTAAAGGTACTTAAATATCTCTCTATATAAAAATCAAAGTCATTATGTTTGTGATTTCGTACCTCTTGAACCAAGCGAGTGATCTCGATCAAATTTTCAACATTTATGAGATTCGGGTCAGGATGGTTTTTATCATTTTACTTTGACGGTGCAACTTAGGAAAGGGGAGGTTAAGATATTTAAAAATGATGGAAAAGACCGATATTGGAGTCGAATCTATAGTTTTCGGGGTTGCTGAGATGAATAGTGGCACTTCCGATGCCGTTTAAATCCAAATTCAGCCCGCAACTTGGGAAAGGGGAGGAGGGGACATACACATGATCGAAAATGACCTATATTAGTGTCGAATCCATAGTTTTCGGGTTGCTAAGACGAGTGACACTTCCGATGCAATTTAAATTCAAATTCAGCCCTTTATGTACAAAATGAAACTATTCTCCCCGTGCGAAGAACGGATGTTCTGCTAGTACTATATAATATTCTTTATCGTTGAGTTTGTTTTATAATTTCGTACTTTTTGTTTGAGATTTCTGACTTTTTCTTACGGAAACATCAGCGACATAAATCAAGTTATTACACTAGAAAAGGACGATAGAGCCTACAATTTTTAGAATTTAATATTACTTTGGCCTTGTTGAATAAAATCGTTGCCAAAAAACAATGATGCAACAACGTCATTAATATAATGTGTGTGTAGGCAATAACATCTGTTCTCAGTACAAGTAGGCGTCCTTAAGATAAATCTATTTCTGGATTCACTGCAGCTTGTCAAGATTTTGAAGTGCAACACTGCATTAAGAGCAGCTCTTATCTTTAACCTTGCTTTGGCGCTTTAACCCAGATGCACATTTGAAGCTTCTTTTTCTTCTGTTTTCTAATACAAGCTAGTAAATTAACGTAATCCCATTTGATTGTATACGAAGACGATGAAGTACTGAACCGTGGCACGTTACACAACATGCAGCGATGCAAATGCAAACAAACTATGCTTGTTATGGAAAATCCATTACGAGGATTATATTCAATCGATTTAATAATCCGATGTGAAATGTCAATGTTAATTAATTTGTATCTGAAATACATAAGGTGAAACTCTACTAATTGAACGGACTGCAGAAACTTGGTTCTATGTTACGTAATATTCAACTAAGGAGCTCAACTCACGCGTGGGGAGTCCACTGGGTTTGGACTCACCCCCAAACTTCGTAACTCGACTAACATTCGTGCATTTTCTTAACATAATTATGCTTAAAAAAAAAAAAAAAAAAACAGAGAAATTACTGATGTAGCCTAAAAGATTTGATTTTATACCTCATCTGTACTATTTCTATTATTATAAAAATAATCAAATTTTATAATTTTTCTTATACTATAGGTAGGTGTATTCAACAATTACTTAAAGACAGCCAAGCTTTCTTGCAGCCATTTCAGGAATTATTGTATGTACTGCTAGCTCCGTACACATAACTAACGAAAAATGACGGATTTTGTTTGTAGAAGAACCGCAGAGGTCAACTGCTTCCTATTTACGTTGTTCTGCTCTTTCTAGTGCCACGACCTGTGAAGGACTATGGCCATCAAATGGACGATGTGGGGCCAGAGTATCATTTACTAAATTAGTTATTATTGATTTTTTTTAACTTCTTCAATATTATACAATGTAATTAGGTTAGCACTGCCTTACAATACTCGATATATCCCTTTCGGAATCGAACCCGAGAAAACCCACGCGAAATGGAAGTAGAGCATTCATCATGCAGGTATAAATAATGTGGTTATTGTTTTATGTTTCTGAATTTTAAGAAATAATTGGAGGATTTTTTGGACGATTAATTAAAGGACCAAACTAAAAGAAAAAGAAATGTTCATTCATTTATGTGATGTAACAACATATGGGTCCTCTCCAAATGAGATGTTCTCTGTTACTTAATAGCTTTAACATGGAATCCAAGCAGTTACTCATTTGTGCAACATTATTGCAGACTGAGCCAAGAATTTTGCGAACAATTCGAGGGGCGAATATAATGTTTGGAACTGCTGCCAACGATTTGTTATTGTTTACTCTTGAATTTTATTGTGCATTTTTTCCCCTTGTCCCTGTACAAAACGTACGAAAGGTCATTGAACTCAGTATACTTACAATATAAGTATTCAAAAAATGTCGTAAAACCCATTTTTCATTTGCTAATGTGGAGGAGAAATTTATCTTAAATTTAGCCGAAGGACGATAACTTATGGAATTACAAAATATTTTCATAACTTTTATCCTAATTTTCCTTAAGAGTCAGGGGCCGCGGTGGCTCAGTGGTAGAGCGTTCACCTCTGGTGCATGGGGTCCCGGGTTCAAACCCTGCTCCCGCCAAGTGAACTTTGTGGTGGACAAACACCGTGTGCGTGGGTCGTCTCAGGGTTCTCCCGTTTCCTCCCACTTTCTTCATTCCACCATTTTCATTCATTTCTCATAATCACCGTCTCCTTTAGCCTAACCGGCATAACCGTGGGACGTAAAACTCAAAGATTTCATTTTTCATTTTTTATCCTTAAGAGTCTTCATCCCGGTGAAATTAAAATACCGCTAATTTTACAGTAACTATGTGATATCTTCAAATAGATAAAAGATAATCGAAATGTGGAACAAGAGGGCCCTAGACAATATTATTTTACATGAGAAACCGTTATCACGACACACTTATCTGCTTTCGATTTCGAGCCATTTTGAAAATCGGCATTTATTTTCGCGTTTCTAAACAGCTGAAAACGGAAAGCCACTAGGTGACTTGTGATAACGGTACCTCACGCAAAATAATATTGTCTAGGGCGCTCTTGTTCCATATTTCAATTATCTTTTATATATTTGAAGATATCACATAATTACTGTTAAATTAGCGGTATTGTAATTTCGCCGGGATGAAGACTCTTAAAGATAAACACTATGAATTACTTTCACTTGCAAAAGTACCTGTTCTTCGCATGGAAAGAATAAGATTTAATGAATACTATTTGTTGCCAACAAGCCTTCGGATGTGCCTCATTAAAAGCTCTAATTGTATACATTTATTGTGTATTGTATTGTATTTGTGTATTGTGTGTAATAGAGTATTGAAATGAAACGTCCCACGATTATGTCTTTTATACTAAGGGAGACCATAATTAAAGCAAATGAATGATGATGGAGGAATTCGCGGAATGAGAATGTGGGATGAAACGGAAGCACCCCACGAAAACCCACGAACACGATGTTGTCCACCACAAACTTACTTGGCCGGTGATCGAATCAGGGATTCCACATACCAAAGGTAAGTGCTCTACTTATGAGCCGCCGTGTCCCCTCTATATTTATTTATTGACTTTGTCTACCAATCAACATACAGTTACACAAACATTAATGCTCATATTTAAATATGGTCATGGCCCTTGTCTTAACAATAAACAACAACTCACGTTCATGCTCACTACCGTCACTATTCATTTTCAGTATACTCCCAACTATCGAGTGTAATGTGGCGAAAGAGCAAGCCGAATAACAAAAATGCCAGATAGGTCGGAGGTCTACAATTACTCGCTTCTTGCCATACTCATACCACTAAAAAACACACATTTTATACTAAAACCTGGCCCTATTCATGTTTTCTTATATCAAAACCTGTTCCCATTTATATTTTCTGACATCAAAACATGCTCATATATATTTTCTGTCCTTTTAGTACATACAAAACAGTAGTTTAAATATTGTTATGTAGGCCTGCTGCACTGTATAAAATATTTCAAAAATTTTATTACAGAAAAAGGAAGTCCAAGATTAAACAATATTGTACACATTTTAAGATAAAATGTACACTGCGAATACATACAATTCTAAAATAAACAAATAATAACGTAGGCCTAATTCTTAAACAAATGATTTAAAATTATTTTTATTGTTCATTGATAAATGATTACACAAATATGAAAAAGAAGAACTAAAAGAGTAGAAACTTAGATCTTAGTTTCAGTTGCATTTTTATGAAGGCGTTCCAAATTTAATAGATACTTCATAAAGGTATTCCTCTTTTTGTTACGGAGGTTTTTTTCTTTCTTTCGTTTTTTCTTTTCTTTTCTTTCTTTTCTTTCTTTCTTTCTTTCTTTTTTTTTTTTGAACTAGGCCGGATAGTACTGAGTCTACTGTAATTAAATTCAAGCAAAATACAATTAAAGTGGCAATAGAAATATACAAATATTAATGATTAAACCTAGGTACAGTTACGTCCAATTTCGAAATAATTAAAATTGAAATACTGCAATTTTAAAGTCGTGATCAAATCGAATAACCAGGCCTAAATTACTGAACTTACCAAAACAGAGATTTTTAAATGAACTAAAACTAACATCTACATTTTGAGAATTAGAATAAATACATGTTGTAAATTATATCATTATTATTACCTATATATTTTAACGCCCCACGATTATGCTCCGAGGCTAAGAAGACGGTCATGATGATGATAATGAATATGTAATATGCCATTACAGTCTAATGAAATTATGTTTTTAATAGGAGGGTGCCCGAAATTTTTTGCACCGACTGTACTTGACGTTTAACAAAAAATTTCTGGCTGTTCAGATAATCCGTAAATTTTATTTGTTATTCTATTTCAAATTAACATGGAAAAACTGTAAAAAATTCATTGGGAATGATAGTTTTGGGAATCAATATCTTTATTTATATTTTAAATTAGTTATAAGTCTTGTATATGGATATGTAAATGGATTATTACAATCCTTACGGTGTCAGTGCTATCCGAAAATATAGATCCACTATTGGACGGAACTTTCCAGATCAAATAACCAATCTAAAATTCGACAGAATTTTCAGGACCACCCTTCACCTCTCTTTTAGATACCTAGGTCCTTCTAAAAAACTAGTTTAATCCAGATTTTACCAAATTTTATTCGTTTCAAAGCCCCACCGCCAAAATGCATAGTTTTGATTGGATGATAAACCCACGCTATGATATTAGGGCGCAATTATTCCATTCCAAGCCGGAAAATCTTGCTGACAACAGCCAGATTTCGATCGTCGAGCTTAAAAGGTCGCAACGGAGTGAGAAAAACTGCAGTAAAAGGTAAAACTAATATAATAGTCGAATAACTACCAAGCAGGAAGCTACGGAGCCATAATTTGTTAGTTTTTCATAGTAAAAACCGGACTGAAGAAATAAAAAATAGATGACGCCATGTTGTGCAGATATTGTTAGTTATGGACAGGCTTTGTAAAGTGCATCAGTTTGCGAGTTTTCTTAGGAATCTATAAACAGTTTCGGAGGAGTGGTGTTTTCTCCCTTAAAATATTCTTATCCTTAAAATTATTCCTTTTCTAGTTACGTAAGGCCTGCCTCACTACCGTTTGTGTTCGTGTATGTAGTGGATGTGATTTCTTTTTGTATTTATTTATTAGTAACATGGCGGTATTTAATTTTGTGGTAGTCAGTCCAGTAATCACAATGCACGTGTAAATTTCAGTAAGGGCTCCTATCTGACTCCCAAATTGGGAGTACGGCTTCCAGCGGGATGAGTTGAACATTCAGTTTGTTCCGGGTTCCTGCCCCTTCAGGGCAGGGGTCCTATTGCTAGCTAATACTCCGATATGTCCCCTCAGGGCATCGATTAAATAGGTCGAGTAAAGAATATGATTTAGTAAATATAAGGGCCAGTTGGCCCTGTTCATTTCTTTCCTTTCGTTACCTTTCATAGAGCCGATTTAACATGGTAAAATCTGAATGATTTCTGTGTATATTTATTAGTATAACATGTATTAATGTAGTGTGTAGTATGAATGTGGCATGATGTGTCTTGTAGTTCGAGTAGTATGTGTATATTTGTAATGTAGTATCAGTGATAGTGATAATTAAGTGATGAAAGAGTGTGTTGGACAGTGTAGTATTTACTATGCGATAAATTTTTATTACTCCGTCTTTAAGTGAACGTAATATAGTATAATAATTCCGTGTACAAGGTCACATTCAGTTGTTCAAGGGTTCATTATATCGTCGCTAGCCCTAGTGTCAGAAGTCAGTACTAACCGCCATTCTTCCGTCGAGGTGCTTAGTGATTTAGTTTTCATGAAATTGACCTTTCTTTCCGAAATAAAACCTAGAAGGTATAATTCACAGCCCATATGAATGTACAGTTAGGTCAAGTGACCTAAAATTAATATATTCTGAAAGTTTCAACATTCTGCATAGTCTAGAAATCTAAATATTTAAATAAATAAACAATACGTAAATTTTTAACAGAAGTCGGGCGATATGATGCTAGTTCTTCGCTTTGAAAATATATTAAATGTCCATTTTTCTTCGTGGCTGTAGAATTTCATTGTTGATGCAGAATTTTATAAACATTAAACATTATCGCAGATAATTCTATTTTCAGTGAACATACATAGGATTTTTTTTTCTTTCGTTCTTAATAAAGCTACCAAGTATTACATAGTATTGTGTGTGTGGTAAAAGAGTCTTGGGTTCGAGTGAGGTTGTCGTGCGGTGATCGGAATGGGAAAATGTTTGTAGTGATTATAGATTTTAAAGTATTATGATGAAATGTGTAAATAGGCTGGGCGTAGATAGAGGAAACAGGGTGTTTGTAGAATATAGCGTCGTGGCAAATGAATATTAATGTGAATATGAATATTAATAAGTATATGAATATTGTAATAAATGAATATAGAATATAGGACACCCATATAGTTAAATATATAGTAGCCCAGTGAATACTTCGCCGCGTGTTGATATATAGATATTGAATAGATACGTGTAACTACAAACACCTCAGGTTCTGACCCCTGCACCATAATATCACGCGGACCGGAGGGCGATATATAGTCGGACTACGGTAATACTTTGTAGTTTATGTGTCATAATAGTAATCAACCATAGTAATACCATCTGATAGAATGGGTAGCATCATATAATCGCTGACTAGACATATTGAATAATAAATTATGAAAAGACAATAGTAGTTAGACAACAGGGCTGTAGTGAATCATATCTTCTGGTCGGTTTTAAAAATAGAATGTACCACTCCGTGAGATTTTTTTTTTCTTCACGTTACCTACTCAGGCTAGCTTACAATGTTCATGGAGGCGACAGCTCTGACTGGGTACAGAATCAAAACAATTAGTTATTGAAATTTATTTTCGCGTACCCGGATGTCGACCCCTAGTCCCTTTAAGTATTTTCGTTTCTTTTCTTAGTTTAATTAGACGAGGGAAATTAACGACATCCCAGACTGTGGCGTGTCTGCGCGGGGTAGCTATCGGTGAAGTTTGGCAATAGAAATCACCGATCCAAAATTCAGTTTATTTAATTTTTTTTTATTTCGGCAAATCATTAGTTAGGGATATCTTAGCTAATACTTCTATTCTAGTTTCATTACTGTCCTCGAACCTTCTTAGTTTTTCTAAGGGGTCGAATATTTTTTTTTCTTAGAGATTTCAAAATTGGGGACGCAGTTACCTGGTCCCTTTCCCCCTCTCCTTTTATCCTGCTGGTCTGGGCCGGATACGGGGATCGGATTTCAATCTTACAAGCCAACTCTTGTGGGATTGGGATCTGATGGACACAGAACTTGCATCCTTGGCAGCAGGACGCCCCTTGAGTCTACGTATTTGAGTAGACCACCCTTTCTGGCATGTTAAGAATATTTTGGCTATGGATTTAGTTGAGAGCGAAATTCGACTTCTAACTTTGTAGCGTTAGTTATTTCTCACTTAAGTCATTGGCGCCCCTATTCTTCGTCTTCCTTCTTCTCTATCTCTCTCTCTGTCTTCATTTCTTCAAGTTTTTTTAATTTTTTCAACCTCCCCCCCAAGAGTTTGAACTTGTTACTTACGATTTATTTAACGTACAACTCTGATCTGAAATTACCAGCTGAGACGTTGCAAGACACGATTCATGAATGGAGTAGATAATGATTGGGTCCTCCATCACATTTTGACCTATCGCCGAAATGAACAAAGACATCGTAGTTGACGACACTTCGATTACGTTCTTTCACCGTCGTTCCTCTTAAGTTTCTTTTTAATCCGTTGGTCACTTTCCTTTCTGTTTTGGTTTTCAATTACTTTTTAGTTAACCTGGGCCCAGAAATTGTATTTTGATTTACCTAGTTATATCTAGAAATGCTCTGTGTTACGTGCCTGCCTCACAAAGTTTTTTTTTCCTTCATGATTTAAACACGAATTGATTATATAAAAGTTAAAAATTTATAGACGCGCGGTATCAGATAAAATTTAATTTGTTTCCAAATGTAATGTTGGAAGTCATTTGTTTTCTTGGACAATGTTGCAACCTTGTAAAATTTTATTGTTGGGGATGATTAATTTAAATGTGTGCGCATTTATTATAAATATATATATAGAGAGAGAGAAATAAATACTTCGAAATGTATGTGTAATTAGTATGTGAATATGATGTTAAAGTAAAAGTATGATATTAAATGTATTATGAATATATGTAAGAGCGCTCGTGTCTGTCCCCCTAGACGTGTATTGGTTGCTATAGTTTACCAGAAGTCTTCCGACGAATTTAAGAATGTAGATTTTGTTAAGAATACCGCCGTGCACTTAAGTAATTTTCCTTTTCTTCTGAATCAATGTAAGTGATAACCTCTGTAATTATATAATGGCATGCATTGAAAAAATATCGGCAGGTCTAAACGTAACCCACATTATAACAAATATTATCCCTGAACAATTAACCTAAAACCATTGTGGAAAGTGTACCTTGAATCCGTCTCACCTTCATATGTATCCTGTGACTTGACCAGTTTTTTTTTATCCTCAATTTGAACCATCATACTCCGTACACCTGTGGAAGATCATTTTTTTTTTAATCCGAACCATGTATAAACATATACGAAAGTGATCCTAATGAAAGGTCTCGTGAAGTGTCCCAGTGTTGGATAAATAACTTGAAATTATTCGATTAATAAATTTGGAAATAGACCGTCTAAGAGGAGAAACTTCCTCTAGTGAAAGTTATTTTCTCGAAATCCCTAGATGGGTATAGACGTAGCAGTGTGCGATTGCAGATATAAACTGTTACCAGTTACAAACCAAATATAGACGACGAATGGTTTTGTAAACCAATAGATATATATATATACATATAGAGATATATATAAATGACCACAAACTAAGTTAAATGGAGCGAAACGTTTTGGACACTACGACTAGTGCGTGAGTTGTGATTTGGACGCTCGAAATTATTAATATTTTAATATCTCGACGTGAGGTAGAGACTCATATAAGTTCTAATACACCAAAAAGTTTTTTTTTCTTTCCTCTTCGTCCAATTTTTTTTTAAGTGAAATAAGTTTTTTTCTTTTGCGTATGTCGCAAATCATCATTTTGCTTTAGCATGCCTAAGATATGATACGTGTAATTATTTTTTTTTCTTTCTTTTTCATTTGTCAATATGATTGAATATATAAAAAAAAAATTACTAAAATATAACACTATGTACTCTATTAATATATAACCAAGAACTTGTGCGTTTAATATTTTCTTCATAATTATTTGTTTTGTCCTTTTTTTTCCACTATGAATGTAATAAACTATTTGTACCTTTGTAGTTAGTTGGTTTCCTTTAAACATATATACACTGTCCTGAGTGAGTGAGCGTGTGAATGCATGATAGATTTAATATAAGTAATTTTAGTGATATCATTTGTCATATTAACATCTGTAATATATGTGTCATGTTTTAATATATGTGTTAAGGTAAATAACCTAGGTCATGAAGGACCGTCACTAATGGTTTAAATCGGCTCGAGGAGTGAAGCAAAAATAGCAGGATAAGCCTAAATACGACATCTTTCTTCCAGGAAGTTGAGACTTTTATTGATGCGATACATAAATTTATATTGAGTTGATAAGTGTGATTTTTTTTTCCTCGGCTAATTCATATGTGTGGTCGATCCTAGAGGACAGAGTTCAGATGCTGGATAGTTATCAATCACCGGTCGGAATAACTTTACAAAGAATTAAATTTCACTTTTCTCATTTCCAGGTCTAGGTCTGGGCAACCCCATGATCGTGGTGCCTGGAGCTAGGTCTGGGTGGTATGAGGGAACATGTGTCTATTCCGAAGCATTCCAAAATTGATTAGTTGTTAATAACATTTAGAATGATTCATCTTTCAACGACTTTCCCGACCTTTTACTATATTTCCGGAATTATCCAGTAATCTGTTTCTCATTAAAATACCCTATTTCTTTTCTTTCTTCTTTACCTACCTCCTTCTTTTACTCTTCTACTTTCTTCCCTTTCTTTCCTATTTCTAAATGAAAGAAAACGGAGTCATGATTGAGAGTAGTCGCTATTGGCACGGTCAATAAGTTGTTTCGATGAGTTTTCTTCGGGAGTCCGATATGGAATAATTAACAATAACAAAAGGTTTATTGGAAGTTACTCTATTGGAAAATAATCTGGATTTCAATCAGTAAGTGATCTTTCGTAATCGTCCTCGTTAAGAAAATTAATTTTAGCGACTCCTCTCCAACCTCTACATTAGCTCTTTTATCTTCGTTAATTTTTGTTTTCTTCAATATTGGCTAACTGTGACAGGATCCGTTGCCCTAGAAACTGCAGTTTCTATGGCAACGGACAAAAGTATTTCTTTCAATATTGGCGACCGTTGACATCGGACAGTTACCATGGAAACAATTGTTTTCCCTGGTGACGAATCTGAAATTATTTATTAAACACTGTTTAGGATCGAGCACATATTGACTTGGCCACAAAAGGTGCATAATTAAAAGTTACAGTGAGATTAAATAATTATAGTCATTGGCTGTTCTGCTATCTTTGTCTCTCTCTGTAGAAAGGGGGAAATGAAGGAATTTGCTAAAGTGACTTCTAAAATTTGAAAATGCTGGAAGTTGACCCAAGGAGGGAATTAGATAGGAGTCCCTTAATTTATGAACAGTGCCTGAATAATAAGTCTTGTTAGTTGATAAGGATATAATTGCATGTGTTTATATTGTGTCTTTTTATATGGAAACTATGGCAACCAATAGGGAAGTAGTATCACACGAGAACGCGGAAGTCTCATGTACACAATGTACTTTAGAAAGTAGTGAGAAAAGAGCTCGCGTCTCTCGTAGGCTAGTGAGGTGTCACGAATGTGGGCTGAAATGGATACATTTCAGTTGTATCAATTTAGAGGATACTGCGGAAAATGCAGAAAAGGTCCGGGCTGGTGAGATAGTCAAATATTGTAAAGAATGTGAGGAGAAGCTCCACCAGTCGCGTGAACCCATGAGTTTATCCTCTGAAAAAGAAAATGAGCATCCCGATTCGGACGGTGAGCGAGGGTATAGTACCCCGAAGAACCGAGGCCAAATATCTCCAGTGGAGATATCTGACCTCGATGATGATGAAAGAGATGGGGATCCAATTGGTGATAAACCCAAAGAAAAGAAAAGGAAGACTGGGTCATCTAATAATGACGCTCTCCTCCTTTCATTGCAACAAATGCTACAGGAAATGAGACGCGAAATGAATGAAAATAGCCGCGAAATAAATGAAAAAATAGATAATAATAGCCGAGAGATGAGACGCGAAATGAATAAGAATAGCCGGGAAATGAATGAAAAAATAGATGCCTCGAACCGAGAAACCGAATCTCGATTCGAAGTATTAACTCACAAAATAGACAACATATGTTTGGACTTTGCTTCCTCAATAAACAAATTGAGAGAGCAAACGTCTACTGACATCGATTTGGTCAGATGCGAGGCTCAACAGTCCATAAAGCAACTTCAGCAGGAGACTGAAAGTAAATTAGATCATGTAAATTCTGAAATTGAAGAAATGGACACAAAATTACATAAAATCGACAATAAACTGGAAACACAGCAGGCCGAAATTGATAGTTTAAAGTCAACCTTGTCAGACTTATCATTGAAAACCGAACTGGAAGTAACTGACCAGAAAGTTTTGAAAATTCAAAATGACATAGTAAATATTCGAAAAGAAATGACAAAATCTAGTCGCGAAAAATCAGAGGTAACCTATCCTTTCCCCGGTAGCGATTCCTCAGGAATATTACCCGCTACAACTACCCGTAGCGCAGGAAAAGAAAATTTAACGTCAGTTGATGCACGGGATATTGCGACCCACTACCCCATGTATCGGTCAGAACCAAAGTCGTGGTTCAATTCTAATAGTGTGCCGAATCAGTCGAGTGTTGTGACGACTACGGTCACTAGCGTGAGTGCTCCCTCCTTACATGGAGGTATACAATCACATAGCGTGTTGCCGGGAAAAGGAGATGGGTGCCATTCTGAGTCGTTGTTCATGGGTGCGATTGGTCCGGGGATGGAGCCCAACATACTCAATACGACCAACAGAATCCCTTTCACTTACATGGGTAGTTATAACACCGCTACTACGTCGTCGGTGGTAAATCCGGTGACGACTCCGATCGTGCAGGAGAATATGTTAATTCCCAGTAACTATTCCCCTACTCATGTTAGCGTGAGCTCTAAAGTGTCCCTCCGGGATATTGAACATTTTCCCACTTTCGATGGGAACATTGCGAACTGGTTACCTCGTGTTTTCCTGCTACCTAAAAGGTGAACTCACAATTTCCAAAATCTTAAGCTTTTCAACTGTACCGAGGACAAAAAACGGGAACTTCTATCTCAATACCCAAAGTGAATCTTACACTGTCTCATTTGAGTGTATGAGTGTATGAGTGAGTAGTTAGTTTATTAGTATTAATACATGTTAATTCTATTCAACAAAATTTTGTTATTCAAACAAAATTTTTTTTAACGACGCCGGGGAACTGTAATATGCCATTACAGTCTAATGAAATTATGTTTTTAATAGGAGGGTGCCCGAAATTTTTTGCACCGACTGTACTTGACGTTTAACAAAAAATTTCTGGCTGTTCAGATAATCCGTAAATTTTATTTGTTATTCTATTTCAAATTAACATGGAAAAACTGTAAAAAATTCATTGGGAATGATAGTTTTGGGAATCAATATCTTTATTTATATTTTAAATTAGTTATAAGTCTTGTATATGGATATGTAAATGGATTATTACAATCCTTACGGTGTCAGTGCTATCCGAAAATATAGATCCACTATTGGACGGAACTTTCCAGATCAAATAACCAATCTAAAATTCGACAGAATTTTCAGGACCACCCTTCACCTCTCTTTTAGATACCTAGGTCCTTCTAAAAAACTAGTTTAATCCAGATTTTACCAAATTTTATTCGTTTCAAAGCCCCACCGCCAAAATGCATAGTTTTGATTGGATGATAAACCCACGCTATGATATTAGGGCGCAATTATTCCATTCCAAGCCGGAAAATCTTGCTGACAACAGCCAGATTTCGATCGTCGAGCTTAAAAGGTCGCAACGGAGTGAGAAAAACTGCAGTAAAAGGTAAAACTAATATAATAGTCGAATAACTACCAAGCAGGAAGCTACGGAGCCATAATTTGTTAGTTTTTCATAGTAAAAACCGGACTGAAGAAATAAAAAATAGATGACGCCATGTTGTGCAGATATTGTTAGTTATGGACAGGCTTTGTAAAGTGCATCAGTTTGCGAGTTTTCTTAGGAATCTATAAACAGTTTCGGAGGAGTGGTGTTTTCTCCCTTAAAATATTCTTATCCTTAAAATTATTCCTTTTCTAGTTACGTAAGGCCTGCCTCACTACCGTTTGTGTTCGTGTATGTAGTGGATGTGATTTCTTTTTGTATTTATTTATTAGTAACATGGCGGTATTTAATTTTGTGGTAGTCAGTCCAGTAATCACAATGCACGTGTAAATTTCAGTAAGGGCTCCTATCTGACTCCCAAATTGGGAGTACGGCTTCCAGCGGGATGAGTTGAACATTCAGTTTGTTCCGGGTTCCTGCCCCTTCAGGGCAGGGGTCCTATTGCTAGCTAATACTCCGATATGTCCCCTCAGGGCATCGATTAAATAGGTCGAGTAAAGAATATGATTTAGTAAATATAAGGGCCAGTTGGCCCTGTTCATTTCTTTCCTTTCGTTACCTTTCATAGAGCCGATTTAACATGGTAAAATCTGAATGATTTCTGTGTATATTTATTAGTATAACATGTATTAATGTAGTGTGTAGTATGAATGTGGCATGATGTGTCTTGTAGTTCGAGTAGTATGTGTATATTTGTAATGTAGTATCAGTGATAGTGATAATTAAGTGATGAAAGAGTGTGTTGGACAGTGTAGTATTTACTATGCGATAAATTTTTATTACTCCGTCTTTAAGTGAACGTAATATAGTATAATAATTCCGTGTACAAGGTCACATTCAGTTGTTCAAGGGTTCATTATATCGTCGCTAGCCCTAGTGTCAGAAGTCAGTACTAACCGCCATTCTTCCGTCGAGGTGCTTAGTGATTTAGTTTTCATGAAATTGACCTTTCTTTCCGAAATAAAACCTAGAAGGTATAATTCACAGCCCATATGAATGTACAGTTAGGTCAAGTGACCTAAAATTAATATATTCTGAAAGTTTCAACATTCTGCATAGTCTAGAAATCTAAATATTTAAATAAATAAACAATACGTAAATTTTTAACAGAAGTCGGGCGATATGATGCTAGTTCTTCGCTTTGAAAATATATTAAATGTCCATTTTTCTTCGTGGCTGTAGAATTTCATTGTTGATGCAGAATTTTATAAACATTAAACATTATCGCAGATAATTCTATTTTCAGTGAACATACATAGGATTTTTTTTTCTTTCGTTCTTAATAAAGCTACCAAGTATTACATAGTATTGTGTGTGTGGTAAAAGAGTCTTGGGTTCGAGTAAGGTTGTCGTGCGGTGATCGGAATGGGAAAATGTTTGTAGTGATTATAGATTTTAAAGTATTATGATGAAATGTGTAAATAGGCTGGGCGTAGATAGAGGAAACAGGGTGTTTGTAGAATATAGCGTCGTGGCAAATGAATATTAATGTGAATATGAATATTAATAAGTATATGAATATTGTAATAAATGAATATAGAATATAGGACACCCATATAGTTAAATATATAGTAGCCCAGTGAATACTTCGCCGCGTGTTGATATATAGATATTGAATAGATACGTGTAACTACAAACATCTCAGGTTCTGACCCCTGCACCATAATATCACGCGGACCGGAGGGCGATATATAGTCGGACTACGGTAATACTTTGTAGTTTATGTGTCATAATAGTAATCAACCATAGTAATACCATCTGATAGAATGGGTAGCATCATATAATCGCTGACTAGACATATTGAATAATAAATTATGAAAAGACAATAGTAGTTAGACAACAGGGCTGTAGTGAATCATATCTTCTGGTCGGTTTTAAAAATAGAATGTACCACTTCGTGAGATTTTTTTTTTCTTCACGTTACCTACTCAGGCTAGCTTACAATGTTCATGGAGGCGACAGCTCTGACTGGGTACAGAATCAAAACAATTAGTTATTGAAAATTTTCGCGTACCCGGATGTCGACCCCTAGTCCCTTTAAGTATTTTCGTTTCTTTTCTTAGTTTAATTAGACGAGGGAAATTAGCGACATCCCAGACTGTGGCGTGTCTGCGCGGGGTAGCTATCGGTGACGTTTGGCAATAGAAATCACCGATCCAAAATTCAGTTTATTTAATTTTTTTTTTATTTCGGCAAATCATTAGTTAGGGATATCTTAGCTAATACTTCTATTCTAGTTTCATTACTGTCCTCGAACCTTCTTAGTTTTTCTAAGGGGTCGAATATTTTTTTTTCTTAGAGATTTCAAAATTGGGGACGCAGTTACCTGGTCCCTTTCCCCCTCTCCTTTTATCCTGCTGGTCTGGGCCGGATACGGGGATCGGATTTCAATCTTACAAGCCAACTCTTGTGGGATTGGGATCTGATGGACACAGAACTTGCATCCTTGGCAGCAGGACGCCCCTTGAGTCTACGTATTTGAGTAGACCACCCTTTCTGGCATGTTAAGAATATTTTGGCTATGGATTTAGTTGAGAGCGAAATTCGACTTCTAACTTTGTAGCGTTAGTTATTTCTCACTTAAGTCTTTGGCGCCCCTATTCTTCGTCTTCCTTCTTCTCTATCTCTCTCTCTGTCTTCATTTCTTCAAGTTTTTTTAATTTTTTCAACCTCCCCCCCCCAAGAGTTTGAACTTGTTACTTACGATTTATTTAACGTACAACTCTGATCTGAAATTACCAGCTGAGACGTTGCAAGACACGATTCATGAATGGAGTAGATAATGATTGGGTCCTCCATCACATTTTGACCTATCGCCGAAATGAACAAAGACTTCGTAGTTGACGACACTTCGATTACGTTCTTTCACCGTCGTTCCTCTTAAGTTTCTTTTTAATCCGTTGGTCACTTTCCTTTCTGTTTTGGTTTTCAATTACTTTTTAGTTAACCTGGGCCCAGAAATTGTATTTTGATTTACCTAGTTATATCTAGAAATGCTCTGTGTTACGTGCCTGCCTCACAAAGTTTTTTTTTCCTTCATGATTTAAACACGAATTGATTATATAAAAGTTAAAAATTTATAGACGCGCGGTATCAGATAAAATTTAATTTGTTTCCAAATGTAATGTTGGAAGTCATTTGTTTTCTTGGACAATGTTGCAACCTTGTAAAATTTTATTGTTGGGGATGATTAATTTAAATGTGTGCGCATTTATTATAAATATATATATATAGAGAGAGAAATAAATACTTCGAAATGTATGTGTAATTAGTATGTGAATATGATGTTAAAGTAAAAGTATGATATTAAATGTATTATGAATATATGTAAGAGCGCTCGTGTCTGTCCCCCTAGACGTGTATTGGTTGCTATAGTTTACCAGAAGTCTTCCGACGAATTTAAGAATGTAGATTTTGTTAAGAATACCGCCGTGCACTTAAGTAATTTTCCTTTTCTTCTGAATCAATGTAAGTGATAACCTCTGTAATTATATAATGGCATGCATTGAAAAAATATCGGCAGGTCTAAACGTAACCCACATTATAACAAATATTATCCCTGAACAATTAACCTAAAACCATTGTGGAAAGTGTACCTTGAATCCGTCTCACCTTCATATGTATCCTGTGACTTGACCAGTTTTTTTTTTATCCTCAATTTGAACCATCATACTCCGTACACCTGTGGAAGATCATTTTTTTTTTAATCCGAACCATGTATAAACACATACGAAAGTGATCCTAATGAAAGGTCTCGTGAAGTGTCCCAGTGTTGGATAAATAACTTGAAATTATTCGATTAATAAATTTGGAAATAGACCGTCTAAGAGGAGAAACTTCCTCTAGTGAAAGTTATTTTCTCGAAATCCCTAGATGGGTATAGACGTAGCAGTGTGCGATTGCAGATATAAACTGTTACCAGTTACAAACCAAATATAGACGACGAATGGTTTTGTAAACCAATAGATATATATATATACATATAGAGATATATATAAATGACCACAAACTAAGTTAAATGGAGCGAAACGTTTTGGACACTACGACTAGTGCGTGAGTTGTGATTTGGACGCTCGAAATTATTAATATTTTAATATCTCGACGTGAGGTAGAGACTCATATAAGTTCTAATACACCAAAAAGTTTTTTTTTCTTTCCTCTTCGTCCAATTTTTTTTTAAGTGAAATAAGTTTTTTTCTTTTGCGTATGTCGCAAATCATCATTTTGCTTTAGCATGCCTAAGATATGATACGTGTAATTATTTTTTTTCTTTCTTTTTCATTTGTCAATATGATTGAATATATAAAAAAAATTACTAAAATATAACACTATGTACTCTATTAATATATAACCAAGAACTTGTGCGTTTAATATTTTCTTCATAATTATTTGTTTTGTCCTTTTTTTTCCACTATGAATGTAATAAACTATTTGTACCTTTGTAGTTAGTTGGTTTCCTTTAAACATATATACACTGTCCTGAGTGAGTGAGCGTGTGAATGCATGATAGATTTAATATAAGTAATTTTAGTGATATCATTTGTCATATTAACATCTGTAATATATGTGTCATGTTTTAATATATGTGTTAAGGTAAATAACCTAGGTCATGAAGGACCGTCACTAATGGTTTAAATCGGCTCGAGGAGTGAAGCAAAAATAGCAGGATAAGCCTAAATACGACATCTTTCTTCCAGGAAGTTGAGACTTTTATTGATGCGATACATAAATTTATATTG